>NC_092710.1:343159737-344540987 GCF_047496885.1 Scyliorhinus torazame | reverse complement strand
CTGGAGTCAGATGTAACGGTTTTACAATTAATTAAGGGGAACTAATAATAATAGTTGCTTATTGTCACAAGTAGGCTTCAATGAAATTACTGTGAAAAGCCCCTAGTCGCCACATTCCGGCGCCTGTTCGGGGAGGCTGGTATGGGAATTGAACCCACGCTGCTGGCCTTGTTCTGCATTACAAGCCAGCTGTTTAGCTCACTGTGCTAAACCAGCCCCTAATTACAAAGACATGAGGAAGGAGCTGGCCAGAGTTGATTGGAAAGGTAGACTCGCAGGGAAGACAGTGGTACAGCAATGGCAGGAGTTTTGGGGGGTTATTTGGGAGGCAGAGCAGAAACCATCCCAAGGAGGAGGAAGCATGCTAAGGGCAGGAAAAGGCATCCATGGTTGACGAGGGAAGTCAAGGACAGCATAAAAGAAAAAGAAAAAGCAAATAAAGTGGCAAGCATTAGTGGGAAGCCAGAGGATTGGGAATCATTAATAAGGGAGAGAATGAAATATGAGTGCAAGTTAGCTCGTAATATACAAGAAGATAGGAAGAGTTTCTTTCAATATATAAAAGGTAAGAGAGAGGCAAAAATAGACATTGGACCACTGGATAACGTGACTGGAGAAGTAATAATAGGAAAGAAATGGTAGATGAACTGAATAATTACTTTGCATCAGTCTTCACGGTGGAAGACACCAGTGGGGTGCCAGAGCTCCAGGAAAATCAGGGGGCAGAGGTGAGGGCAGTGGCCATCACTAAGGAGAAGGTTCTGGGGAAACTGAAAGGTCTGAAGGTGGATACGTCACCTGGACCAGATGGTCTACACCGCAGGGTCCTGAAAGAGATATCTGAGGAATTTGTGGAGGCATTGGTAGTGATCTTTCAGGAATCACTGGGGGCAGGAAGGGTCCCAAAGGACTGGAAAGTGGCTACTGTAACACCACTGTTTAAGAAGAGAGAGTGGAAATTATAGGCCGATAAGCCTGATGTTGGTCATTGATAAGATTTTAGAGTCTGTTATTAAAGATGAGATCGCAATGTGCTTGGAAGTACATGGTAAAATAGAACTGAGTCAGCACCGAAATCGCGGAGAGGCCGAACCCCCACCCTGTGCCACATGAATCGGCGGGGAATGGAGGGATACAGATTATTTGAGCAAGATGCAGTAAGTCTAAATAAGGAATCTGGATTGGTGGAGGGTTGGTGGGGAGAGTTGGACAAGTATTGTTCAACCCTATGATCAAAGGAACTGGCATTCACAGAGTGAGAGGCCCAGAATTCTTCTGCAGGTAGCCCTGAGCAGCATGATCATTACTCACCCCCTGAGTGCGAACCACCATGGAAAACCTCCAGATACTTTAGAAGCTGCACAATCTAAAGGGTAGGCACGGCGTTTTTAAAATCATGGCGTTGTTTATGCCCGATCCCCAACAGCGGAAAATCTAGAACTCTGCCCCCGCGAATAGACTTCACTCAGCAATACATTTAAACATTCTCAGATCACCATAACATTCCACATTCCAGGAAAGACAATCGGCTGGATTCCCCGGTCGTCAACAGCGAAATTACGTTCGGTGATCGGCCGGAGAATCCCCGTTTGCACCGGAATCGGGGGCGGTGCTGCTTTTGCAATGCCGTCGGGGCGGCCTCAGGACGTCACCTGAGGCCCTCCCCCGATGCTCTGCTCCCAATGGACCAGGTTCCCGACTGCGTGAAACACTTATCCTTTTTATATTCGTGAACCCGGTGTGGCAGCTGCGGACTGAGTCCAGCGCCGCCACAGGCCGAGCGGAGCCATTCTGCGGGCAGACGGGGCTTTGGTGGGAGCTGGGTCGCTGGTTGGGGGGTGGTCCGAGGGTGGCGAAGCTGATTACATGGGGCAGTTTCTGGCAGCGCATGCGCGGCCATTGACCCAGCAATTCTCCGGCAGTATCCGCAGGTAAAGCCAGCAGCGCTGCATTCCTGCTAGCCCCCCCACCAGACAGAGGATCAGTGCTGCTTTTGCACTGTTTTTTTGCGTGTAAAATGCCACTGTTCCCACGCTGGCATCAGCACTTAGTCTTCAAATTGGAGAATCCAGCCCAATATCCTTGCTGATGTCCTATCCCAGATTTAAACCCCAGAAATGTAGCAGGGCACAGTAATTTCCCCTGCTGGCTGAGTGTTTGACTCTAGAATGAATGAGAAAATGAATACATGCTTCTTTACTTTCTGCTTTTATTTCCTACAACCACATAAAAGAATGAAATGTAATTATTTTTGTCTCTGAGCCCAGGTAGAGGTTGGTGATGTCATGTTACCTAATGTTCCAAATTGTTGAACAAGCGCTGCACAGCTCAGTCTTTTCTTTGACATCTGACTAGCAACCACACAGATAAAAGAGCTCTGCCCTGGTTGGGCACCTGGCCTCATCCACAATGCTTCTGCTTGCAGTTCTGTACCATTGCCTACAACAATGGTTCATATCTGCATGTCCATCTTGCCTTATGAAGCCAACACCACTGGAAAAGTGAAAATACACATGTGAGCAAAAGTGCCAGGACTGAATTGTGTGCAGTTCGCGTTCCCGTTGGGGGTATTTGTGAAGCAATTCAGGACATGCTAACGGGCCAGCACTCGGCTGCCGAGAATTCTGAGCAATTCCCGGCCCAGCAGTCATTCTGGCACCAAGGTTCATAAGATATAGGAGCAGAATTAGGCCATTTGGCCCATTAAGTCTGTGCCACCATTCGCTCATGGCTGATCTCATCCTGGCCTTAACTCCACCGTCCTGCCCGTTCTCCACAACCCTTCAATCCATCACCAATTAAAAATCTGTCTAATTCCTCCTTAAATTTACTCACTGTCCCTGCATCACCGCACTCTGGGGTAGTGAATTCCAGATTCACAACCCTTTGGGAGTAGTTTATCCTCATCTCCGTTTAAATTTGCTACCTCTTATCCTCAGACTATGACCACTCATTCTAGAATGCCCCACAAGAAGAAGCATTCGCTCCACGTCTACTTTATCATCTTGTATACCTCAATTTGATCTCGCATCATTCTTCTAAATTCTAGAGTGTATAGTCCTAAACTGCTCAATCTCTCTTCATACGACAACAAATCCCTTGGGCAGGATTCTCTGCTTCTGAGACTAAAGGCGGGATTTTGATTTGATTTGATTCATTATTGTCACAAAAGAGAAAATGCTGGAAAATCTCAGCATCTGTAGGGAGAGAAAATAGCTAACGTTTCGAGTCCAATGACTCTTTGTCAAAGCTAACAGACAAGAGAAAGTGGGAAATAGTTATACTGTGGAGTGAGAATGAAAGATGAGTCATAGCCACAGAAACCCAGGAAAACTGGGTGCTAATGGCCACAGAAACCAAGGGGAAAGAGTGCTAATGGCAGTCCCCAGAGAGAATAAAAGGTGTGAAAGGCCAAACAGCAGAGAAACTAACATCAGAGGGTGAACTGTGACAGATGAAGATGTGGGGGGAAGGGGAAGGGGGAAGCAAAGAGGAGAAAGGGTAAGGAAAGGTGGATAAGATAGGGGGGGTCATATATATTAAGAAAGACAAGAAAGAAAAAAATGGTAAAAGACAGTTAAAATGAAATGGGATGAAAACAAATGGGTAGAGCTAATCATCTGAAGTTGTTGAATTCGATGTTGAGACTGGAAGGCTGTAACGTGCCTAACCGGACGATGAGATGTTGTTCCTCCAGTTTGCGTTGAGCTTCACTGGAACTTTGCAGCAGGCCAAGGACTGACATGTGGGCATGGGAGCAGGGACTTTTGCTAAAATGACAAGGAACGGGAGGGTCAGGGTCCTGAATGCGCACAGACCGAAGATGCTCAGCAAAGCGATCACCCAGTCTGCGTTTGGTCTCTCCGATATAGAGGAGACCACATTGGGAGCAGCGAATGCAGTGGATCAAATTGGAAGAGATGCAAGTGAAACGCTGCTTAACCTGGAATGAGTGTTTTGGGTCTGGGATGTTAAGCATGGAGGAGGTAAAGGGGCAGGTGTTACACCTTCTGCGATTGCATGGGAAGGTGCCATGGGTAATGGGAGAGGTACTGTGTATGGTGGAGGACTGGACTAGATTACCTTGGAGGGAATGGTCTCTGCGGAATGCTGACAGAGGGAGTGAAGGGAAGATGTGTTTGGTGGTGGCATCACGCTGGAGTTAGCGAAAATAGCGGAGGATTATGCTTTGCTTACGGAGGCTGGTGGGATGAAATGTGAGAACGAGGGGGACTCTATTCTTGTTCTGGGAGGGAGGGGAGGGGGCGAGGGTAGTGCCGTGGGAGATAGACCGCACACTGTTGAGGGCCGTGTCAACAACTGTAGGTGGGAAATCACGGTTGAGGAAGAAGGAACACATTTTCGAAGCACCATTTTGGAAAGTGGCATCATTGGAGCAAATGCGACGGAGGCGAAGGAGTCGAGAGAAAGGGATGGAGTCCTTACAGGGTGTAGGGTGCAAAGAGCTGTAGTCCAGATAGCTGTGGTAGTCAGTGGGCTTGCAGTGGATATTAGTAGATCGTTATTGCCGGAAATGGAGACAGAAAGATCAAGGAAGGGAAAGGAAGTGTCTGAGATGGACCAGGTGAAAGTGATGGAGGGGTGGAAACTGGAAGCAAAGCTGATGAATTTTACCAGGTCCGGACGAGAGCATGAAGCGGCACCAAAATAGTCATCAATATATTGGTAAAGGCGTTGTGGGAGGGGATTAGGGTAGGCCTGGAATAAGGAATGTTCCACATACCCCATAAAAAGGCAAGCGTAGCTAGGACACATGCCGGTACCCATTGTTACACCTTTGATTTGGAGAAAGTGGGATGAGTTAAAAGAGAAGGTGTTGAGAGATAGAACAAGTTCAGCTAGGCGGAGGAGAGTGGTGGTGGGTGGGAATTGTCCGGGCCTCTTTTCAAGAAAGAAGCGAAGAGCTCTCAGGCCACCCTGGTATGGGATGGAGGTGTAGAGAGATTGCACATCCATGGTGATCCATGGTATTATTGTCACATGTATTAGTATACCGTGAAAAGTATTGTTTCTTGCACGCGATACAGACAATGCATACCATTCATACGGAAAGAAGGAGAGACTGCAGAATGTAATGTTACAATCATAGCTAGGGTGTAGAGAAAAGATCAACTTAATACGACGTAGGTCCATTCAAAAGTCTGATGGCAGTAGGGAAGAAGCTGTTCTTGAGTCGGTTGGTACGTGACCTCAAACTTTGGTATCTTTTTCCTGACAGAAGACGGTGGAAGAATGTATGTCCAAGGTGCCTGGGGTCCTTAATTATGCTGGCTACCTTTCCGAGGCAGCGGGAATTGTAAACAGAGTCCACAGGTGCCAATTTAGCACAGTGGGCTAAACAGCTGGCTTGAAATGCAGAACAAGATCAGCAGCGCGGGTTCAATTCCTGAACCGGCCTCTCCGAACAGGCGCGGAATGTGGCGACTCGGGGCTTTTCACAGTAACTTCATTGAAGCCTGCTTGTGACAGTAAGCTATTATTATTATGGATGGGAGGCTGGTTTGCGTGATGGATTGGGCTACATTCACAACCTTTTCTAGTTTCCTGCGGTCTTGGGCAGAGCAGGATCCATATCAAGCTGTGATACAAGCAGAAAGAATGCTTTCCATGGTGCATCTACAAAAGGTGGTGAGAATCATAGCTGATATGCCAAAAAGTTTTAGTCTTCTGAGAAAGTAGAGTCGTTGATGGGCTTTCTTAACTATAGTGTCTGGCTGGAGGGACCAGGACAGGTTGTTGGTGATCTGGACACCTAAAAACTTGAAGCTCTCAATCCTTTCTATTTCGTTCCCATTGATGTAGACAGGGGCATGTTCTCCACTACGCTTCCTGAGGTCAATGATAATCTCCTTTGTTTTGTTGGCATTGAGGCACAGATTATGGTCGTCGCACAAGTTCACCAGATTCTCTATCTCATTCTTGTACTCTTTCTCGTCATTGTTTGAGATCCGCCCCACTACGGTGGTGTCATCAGCAAATTTGAAAATCGAGTTGGAGGGGAATTTGGTCATAGTCATAGGTGTACAAGGAGTATAGTAGGGGGCTGAGGACACAGCCTTGTGTGGCACCGGTGTTGAGGATGATCGTGGAGGAGGTGTTGTTGTCTATCCTTACTGATTGTGGCCTGTGGGTTAGGAAGTTCAAGATCCAGTCGCAGAGGGAGGAACCGAAGCCCAGGCCATGGAGTTTGGAGATGAGTGTTGTAGGAATAACAGTGTTTAAGGCTGAGCTGCAGTCAATAAATAGGAGTCTGACACAGGTGTCTTTGTTCTTTAGGTGTTCCAGTGTTGAGTGCAGGGCCAGGGAGATGGCGTCTGCTGTGGACCTGTTGCAGCGGTGGATCAAGGGAATCCGGGAGGCTGGAGTTGATTGGAGCCATGACTAACCTTTCGAAGCACTTCATGATGATGGATATCAGAGCCACTGGACGATAGTCATTAAGGCACGCTGCTTAGCTTTTCTTTGGTACAGGGATGATGGTTGTTTTCTTGAAGCAGATAGGGACCTCAGTAAAGTGAGGTTGAAGATGTCTGCGAGTACCCCCGCCCAAGACCTGAGTGCTCGTCCGGGTACCCCATCCTTGCCAGTGGCTTTCCGTGGGTTGACTTTCGAGAGGGCTGCACTGACATCTGAAATGGTGACCTCAGATCGAAGTTAATCCAAGGCTTCTAGGGTGGAGGGCATGCTCTTGCTGACCTCTTGCTCAAACAGTGCATAGAATGCGTTGTGCTCATCAAGGAGGGATGCGTTGGAGCAGGCAATTTTACATGCCTTCATCTTGTAGCCCATTATGTCTTGCAGACATTGCCATAGTCGACAGGGGTCCGTGTGGCTAGCTTGCTCGACGTTGATACCGTAATCGGCGATCGGGCGGAGAATCGACTCCGATGCCCAAATCAGGGTCGGCGCCAATTTGACACCGGTCAGCCATGCTCCGCCCCCTCTGAAATGGCATCATTGCATCAAGCGCCACGCGCCGTTGCAACGGCGTTGGCAAGTCATTGGCAGGCCCTCCCGCGATGCTCCACCCCAATGGGCCCAGTTCCCGGCCGCGCCAGTCACGAGTGGTCTTAACAGTCGGGAACCTGGCGTGGCGGCTGCGGATTGTGTTCAACGCCACCACACTCTGCTGGGATCCCTGCCGCTGGCCGTGGGATGGTCTTCCTCAAAGGCTGGGGGAACTAGGGGAGCGGGTCGCCAGGGGGTGGCCAGGGTTTGCCTGTGGGGTCGCGGATGGCGGGTCTGCTCGCATGTTGTACCGTGCAACCGCTGCAATTCGTCGCCGTGCGCATGCGCAAGCAGGGACACGGCCATTCTCCGGCTGTTTTCGGCGCTGCTAGCCCCCACCAGTCCCGGAATCGGTGAGGGGTCGGCACCAATTATTTGGTTGTAAAATGCCCGCAAATTCTCTATTCGAGGCGGCACTTAACCACTGAAACGGAGAATCCAGCTCTAAGTGTTGGCGCCGATGCAGAATTCATGGACTTTCATGACAGAAAAACTGGCGCCGAACCTGGATCGATTAAGCAACTGTTGAGGGGCTAGCACCGGCACCATGTGGAACACAATCGATTCCAATGAAAAATGGTGCGGGATTCGCTGGGTCCGTGATTGACACTTGGGAGGCTGACAGGCTGCAGCTGCATATACACATTTACAATCCCCACACACTTATCCCAGCCAACAAGATGGCACTGGTTGTGCTGGAGCGCATCCATACAGCTCATGGGTCAGCTGGGGCCAGAGGGCACCTGTGGGGGTGCCCTGGAGGGACACCTGTACGACCCGGGGCCCTAAGTTCACAGTGAGCTGTGAGCAGCGTGTGCAACTACGGCAATGGTGTTCCACGCCCGTCCACCCCGACCCCACCAGTTGGCCACCCCCCCCCGCTATGCCCCCCGGCCCTGGGAGAAGCCCCTCGGCCAGCGGCACAACTTTCAGCAAATTTTGGCTATGTTGGGCACTTTCCTTAACTCCTCTCTCTCGCTCAGCAGCCACGACGCCAGTTTCACGATTTTTAAAAGCACAAGTGAACCACGGCATCGGGAACTCGGCCCATCGTGGCGGCATATCGTGAATGCCTGGAGAATACCGGGTCAGGCCTGCTAATGATATGCAAACAGTGTTTACTGCACGTGCGTTCAGGACTTCATTGATCCTGCCGTCGAGCTGATAGCGAATTATGATTTGGCATCAAATCCGTGCCCGCCGCGATTTTAGCACCTGAACCTATTCTCCGCCCAATCGCATTGCGTGATTTTGGCTTCAGCCAACGGAGAATCCCACTCCTCATCTCTGGAACCAATCTGGTGAACCTCCTCTGAATACCACCAACGCCACTACATCTTTCCTCAAATAAGGGGACCAAACTGTGCGCAATACTCCAGGTGGGGTCTCACCAACACCCTATACAATTGCAACAACCTTCCTTAACTCCCTTATCTTTATATTCAATTCCTTTTGTTATAAATGCCAACATTCCATTCACTTTCTTTACTATCTGCTGCACCTGCATGCTAGTTTTCTGTGACTCGTGCACGAGGACACCCAGATCACCCAGATCTTCTCCAAACCGGGCTGGAACACATCTGGGTATCGTTCCTTCGTTAACCCTCCAGAACCTGTTTGAAGAATGTGCTGCCACTGCAGCTGCAAATGGCACAACCAATCCTGACCCAACAGGCTGGGCCCGTGGCCACACACCACGTTAAGCGGGAAACGCCCCTCCTGGTGTCCGTAAGCAACAGGGGTCATTGTAGTCCCAGCAATGTCCAATGGATCCCCCTTATAGGTGGCCTGTGTATCAGTCAATGTCAGGGTCTGTATACCTTGCTTGATGTGGTCGAATGTTATCTGGGAAATTACGGAGACCACTGCGTCGGTGTCTAACTCCATCTCAAGCGGGTGAACATTGACCCGTACCATCATCTTAATGGGGGCCACTCGGGGAGCTGCCACACAATGCAGCTGCCGTCCATCATCCTCCGTCTTCACATACCCGAGAGTAGTCCTTGCAGGTTCATCAAAATAGAAGTTCCTCCCCAATCTGGCAACTACCCTGGCCCCTTGCACCTTCTGTTAAAAAGAATCACACCTGGGTTTGGGGTCAGCCGCAAGAAACCGCTTTCCGGCGGGTAAAGCAACAATTGTCTTCGTCTGGGTTACTAACCCACTATGATCCTCGAAAGCCTTTGCTCGTCACATGTGATGCATTCCCATATGGTATTGGGGCCGTCCTGTCCCATAAGATGGAGAACGGAGCCGAGCAGCCGATAGCTTTGGCCTACCGCACATTGACTATAGCGGAAAATAAGTATGTGCAGATCGAGAAGGAGGGCCTGGCAGTGGTCTTTGCGGTGAAATGCTTCCACTAGTATGTTTATGGCCGATCAGTTACGATCGTGACTGATCATAAGCCTCTGCTTGAACTTTTCTGAGAGGATAAGCCAATTCCTCCCATTGCTTCTGCACAGATCCAGCACTGGGCTTGCTGCCTACAAGTATTCTCTGGAGCATAAACCAGATATCGAATGCCGATGCCAATTGCCTTTGTCAACCGGTCCCATGTCGACCCCCCAATACAGGTGAGGTGGTTGCAACCTTAAATTTTATGGACTCCTTGTCTGTCACGGCATCGCAGATACGTGAGTGGACCTAGATGGATCCAGTCCCGTCAAACGTTTGGCACATTGTACTGTATGGTGGGCTGCATCAACAGCTCCCAGGTGAGTTACGGGCATTTTCCTCCAAGCTGTCCGAATTTAGCGTGGAAGACAGAATCCTCTAGTGGGGGACGCGTGTGGTCGTCCCGGAAAAAGGACAGGAGCTGATGCTAAAGGACTTGCACATTGGGCATCCGTATGTGACCAAAATGAAAATGTTGGCCCGGAGTTATGTCTGGTGGTCAGGCCTCGACGCCGACATTGAGAAGGTGGCCCAAAACTGCTCCATTTGCCAGGAGCATCAGAAGCTTCCACCGGCCACGCCCATACATCATTGGGAATGGCCAGGGCAGCCTTGGGCACGCTTGCATGTGGATTCCGCCGGCCCTATTCAAGGATCCATGTTCCTTTTATTAATTGATGCCCAATCTGAATGGCTAGAGGTGCAGAAGATGACAGATACAACGTCCCGTGCAACGATCGAGAAGATGCGTTTGCCTTTCAGCACGCATGGCCTCCCCGAGGTTCTCATCATGGACAATGGTGAGGAGTTTGCGAGGTTCATGAAGATGAACGGCATAAGCCATATCCGCACAGCTCCGTACCACACGGCTTCCAATGGGTTGGCAGAGCGCGCAGTGCAAACGTTCAAACAGGGCCTAAAGACACAGTCTTCCGGATCTATGGACACTAGACTGGCTCGTTTCTTATTTTCATGTAGGACAACTCCACACACAGTGACTGGTGACTCCTGCAGAACTCCTAATGGGCCGGAGACTTCGCACCCGCCTTAGCATGGTTTTCCCGGACACTGGCACAAAACTACAGTGCACGCAAGAACGGTAGGCGCATGGCCTTTCTCGGCATCGGCCGATCCAAAATCTTGCTGGTGGTACCCAGTGGGTCCCTGATGTTGTCTTTCGACGAACGGGCCCAATCTCTTACCAGGTGCAAGCCCAGGGTGGTATCCAGCGCAAACATTTAGACCATGCTCGGTCCAGAAGGCCGCCTCTTCAACAGATTCCCCACCCCAGAGCTCACTTCTACAGCTGCAGAGACCAGACACAGTGTTGATTCATCCTCACGATCTTCCTCTGGTGCCGCACTCAAAGACTGCACAGGTTGTTGCAGAACTGCGTGGGGATATGGACGCCGAGATATGGCGGAGGTTTTGGACTCCGTCTCCGGGATGGAGACACAGGCCGCCTCCAAGGGGGATCCCACGGCTCATGGATGTACATGCGTTACGCCATTCATCGCGGAAGTGTCGTTCGCCTTCTCGTGATGCGACGCCTGATCGGGCGCCTTCTGCAAATGGTGCCCGGCCTGCTGCAAAACGAGCCCGACGTCCTCCTTCGCCAGGACCTTCAGTGGATTCCTCAGACTTTGGGGGGGAGGGATGTTATAACCTGTCTAATTATTATTGGCTGGGGCCTATTGGCAATACCACAATCCTTAGTGAGCATGAGCTCCCCCAATGAGGAGAGCGGAGAAATCATTAGCAGAGTCACCTGCATAAATAGAGCTGGCCTGTGTGGAACCAGCTGGAGGAGAGAGCAGTAGTGGAGTACTGCTGTTGTATATATGTAATTGTAAATAATGTTATTTCTTTTCGATTCTACAAACTCGTGCTGGATTCTTCGTGGCCCTCACAAAACAGAAAAAGGCCCATTTATCCCGACTTTCTGTCTTCTGTCCGGCAACCAGTCTTCTATCCAAGCCACTAAATGACCCTAATCCCATGTGATCTAATCTTGTGAATTAACCTTCTGTGCGGCACCTTATCAAACGCCTTTGAGAAGTCCAGTATACTGCATTTACAGGATCCCCATTATCCATCTTGCTTGTTACATCTTCGAAGAACTCTAGCAAATTAGTCAAACATGATTTGCCCTTATAACCTTGCTGCATCTGATGAATAGTGTTTTCACTTTCCAAATATCCTTACATTACTTCCTTGATAATTCATTCTAACAATTTCCCATCAACAAATGTTAAACTAACTGGTCTGTAATTTCCCACATTCTACCTCCCTTCCTTTTTGAATAAGGGCATTAGGTTAACATTTTTTCAATCCACTAGAACCTTTCCCGTGTCCAGGGAATTTTGGAATATTATAACTAATGATGCCACTATCTCTGCCACTTCCTTTAACACATTAAGGTGTAGGCTAACATGCCCGAGGGACTTGTCTGCCCTCAATCCCAAGAGTTTGTTGAGTATCGTATCCCTGTTGATGTTGATTGTTCTAAGTTCCACCCTTTCTATTACCTCTGAATTGCCCGTTCCTATAGGAAAGGTACAAGTGTCCCCCACCGTGAAAACTGAGGCAAAGTATTGATTTAGCATCTTTGCCCTTTCTGTGTTCCCCACTATTAACACACCAGTTTCATCTTCCAAGGGGCCAACATTCAGTTTAGAACATAAGAACTAGGAGCAGGAGTAGGCCATCTGGCCCCTCGAGCCTGCTCCACCATTCAATGAGATCATGGCTGATCTTTTGTGGACTCAGCTCCACTTTCCGGCCTGAACACCATAACCCTTAATCCCTTTATTCTTCAAAAAACTATCTATCTTTATCTTAAAAACATTTAATGAAGGAGCCTCTACTGCTTCACTGGGCAAGGAATTCCATAGATTCACAACCCTTTGGGTGAAGAAGTTCCTCCTAAACTCAGTCCTAAATCTACTTCCCCTTATTTTGAGGCTATGCCCCCTAGTTCTGCTTTCACCCGCCAGTGGAAACAACCTGCCCGCATCTATCCTATCTATTCCCTTCATAATCTTATATGTTTCTATAAGATCCCCCCTCATCCTTCTAAATTCCAACGAGTACAGTCCCAGTCTACTCAACCTCTCCTCGTAATCCAACCCCTTCAGCTCTGGGATTAACCAAGTGAATCTCCTCTGCACACCCTCCAGTGCCAGTACGTCCTTTCTCAAGTAAGGAGACCAAAACTGAACACAATACTCCAGGTGTGGCCTCACTAACACCTTACACAATTGCAGCAGAACCTCCCTAGTCTTAAACTCCATCCCTCTAGCAATGAAGGACAAAATTCCATTTGCCTTCTTAATCACCTGTTGCACCTGAAAACCAACTTTTTGCGACTCATGCACTAGCACACCCAGGTCTCTCTGCACAGCAGCATGTTTTAATATTTTATCATTTAAATAATAATCCCTTGTGCTGTTATTCCTACCAAAATGGATAACCTCACATTTGTCAACATTGTATTCCATCTGCCAGACCCTAGCCCATTCACTTAGCCTATCCAAATCCCTCTGCAGACTTCCAGTATCCTCTGCACTTTTTGCTTTACCACTTACCTTAGTGTCGTCTGCAAATTTGGACACATTGCCCTTTGTCCCCAACTCCAAATCATCTACGTAAATTGTGAACAGTTGTGGGCCCAACACTGATCCCTGAGGGACACCACTAGCTACTGATTGCCAACCAGAGAAACACCCATTAATCCCCACTCTTTGCTTTCTATTAATTAACCAATCCTCTTATCCATGCTACTACTTTCCCCTTAATGCCATGCATCTTTATCTTATGCAACAACCTTTTGTGTGGCACCTTGTCAAAGGCTTTCTGGAAATCCAGATATACCACATCCATTGGCTCCCCGTTATCTACCGCACTGTTAATGTCCTCAAAAACTTCTACTAAATTAGTTAGGCACGACCTGCCCTTTATGAACCCATGCTGCGTCTGTCCAATGGGACAATTTCCATCCAGATGCCTCGCTATTTCTTGCTTGATGATAGATTCCAGCATCTTCCCTACTACCGAAGTTAAGCTCACTGGCCTATAATTACCCGCTTTCTGCCTACCTCCTTTTTTAAATAGTGGTGTCACGTTTGCTAATTTCCAATCCGCCGGGACCACCCCAGAGTCTAGTGAATTTTGGTAAATTATCACTAGTGCATTTGCAATTTCCCTAGCCATCTCTTTTAGCACTCTGGGATGCATTCCATCAGGTCCAGGAGACTTGTCTACCGTTAGCCCCATTAGCTTGCCCATCACTACCTCCTTGGTGATAACAATCCTCTCAAGGTCCTCACCTGTCATAGCCTCATTTCTATCAGTCACTGGCATGTTATTTGTGTCTTCCACTGTGAAGACCGACCCAAAAAACCTGTTCAGTTCCTCAACCATTTCCTCATCTCCCATTATTAAATCTCCCTTCTCATCCTCTAAAGGACCAATATTTACCTTAGCCACTCTTTTTTGTTTTATGTATTTGTAGAAACTTTTACTATCTGTTTTTATATTCTGAGCAAGTTTACTCTCATAATCTATCTTACTCTTCTTTATAACTTTTTTAGTAGCTTTCTGTTGCCCCCTATAGATTTCCCAGTCCTCTAGCCTCCCACTAATCTTTGCTACTTTGTATGTTTTTTCCTTCAATTTGATACTCTCCCTTATTTCCTTAGATATCCACGGTCGATTTTCCCTCTTTTTACCGTCTTTTTTGTTGGTATAAACCTTTGCTGAGCACTGTGAAAAATCACTTGGAAGGTTCTCCACTGTTCCTCAACTGTTTCACCATAAAGTCTTTGCTCCCAGTCTACCTTACCTAGTTCTTCTCTCATCCCATTGTAATCTCCTTTGTTTAAGCACAAAACACTAGTGCTTGATTTTACCTTCTCACCCTCCATCTGTATTTTAAATTCCACCATATTGTGATCGCTCCTTCCGAGAGGATCCCTAACTATGAGATCCTGAATCAATCCTGTCTCATTACACAGGACCAGATCTAGGACCGCTTGTTCCCTCGTAGGTTCCATTACATACTGTTCTAGGAAACTATCGCGGATACATTCTATAAACTCCTCCTCAAGGCTGCCTTGACCGACCTGGTTAAACCAATCAACATGTAGATTAAAATCCCCCATGATAACTGCTGTACCATTTCTACATGCATCTGTTATTTCTTTGTTTATTGCTTGCCCCACCATAATGTTACTATTTGGTGGCCTATAGATTACTCCTATCAGTGACTTTTTCGCTTTACTATTCCTGATTTCCACCCAAATGGATTCAACCTTATCCTCCATAGCACCGATGTCATCCCTTACTGTTGCCCGGATGTCATCCTTGAATAACAGAGCTACACCACTTCCCTTACCATCCACTCTGTCCTTCCGAAAAGTTTGATACCCTCGGATATTTAACTCCCAGTCGTGACCATCCTTTAACCATGTTTCAGTAATGGCCACTAAATCATCGTCATTCACGATGATTTGCGCCATCAACTCATTTACCTTATTCCGAATACTACGAGCATTCAGGTAAAGTACACTTATGTTGGCTTTTTTACCTCTGTTCTGAATCTTAACACCTCAATCAGTAACCTCTCCTAAGTTATATTTCCTCTTAACCTTTCTCCTAATTTTCCTTGTCGTTGAACCCATATCTTCCTGTAACAACCTGCCGCGTCGCTTACCATTAATGTTTTCACTTCCCGTTTTATTTCCTTTAGTATTCCTGGTCCTATTCACTGAGCTCCCCTCAGTCACTGTACCTTGTACTGTCGCCCTTTTTGATTTTTGACTGTGGCTTCTCTGCCTTACACTTTCCCCCTTACTGCCTTTTATTTCTGTCCCTGTTTTACTACCTTCCAACTTCCTGCATCGGTTCCCATCCCCCTGCCACATTAGTTTAAACTCTCCCCAACAGCTCTAGCAAACATCGGTTCCAGTCCTGCCCAGGTGCAGACCGTCCGGTTTGTACTGGTCCCACCTCCCCCAGAACTGGTTCCAATGTCCCAGGAATTTGAATCCCTCCCTCTTGCACCATCTCTCGAGCCACGTATTCATCCTCTCTATCCTGACATTCCTACTCTGACTAGCTCGTGGCACTGGTAGCAATCCTGAGATTACTACCTTTGAGGTCCTACTTTTTAGTTTAACTCCTAGCTCCCTAAATTCAGCTTGTAGGACCTCGTCCCGTTTTTTACCTATATCGTTGGTGCCTATGTGCATCACGACAGCTGGCTGTTCACCCTCTCCCCCCAGAATGTCCTGCAGCCGCTCCGAGACATTCGTGACCCTTGCACCAGGGAGGCAACATACCATTCTGGAGTCTCGATTGCGTCCGCAGAACCGCCTGTCTATTTCCCTTACAGTTTAGCGATTCGCTTCCCTTTTATGTACTTACAGATGCTTTTGCTAGCCTTTTTGATATTTTGCGCTAGTTTCCTTTCATAATTTACCTAAGCTCTTTTTATTACTTTTTTAGCATCCATTTGTTTATATTTCAAAGTTTCCCAATCTTCCTGGACCACAGTGCCAAAGTACCTCTCCCCCTCCCTGATGTGTCACAGCGTCCGAAGTTCAGTATCCAGCTCAGTAACTCTAAGTCCAGAGTTCCTCAAGCAACCTACAGATGTGGTCACTAGGAACCACAATGGGGTCCACCTGCTTTCACATCATGCAGATTTAACCTTCTAAAATGGCCACCTGCAAAGGACCATGGGAATTGTAGTCAACTTGGATACAGACAAGGACACAGCCTCTGTGTATTGTGCAAAGAAGCCAGACCTGAATGAAATTTTCACCCATTAAAAGTCAATCACCATTTCCCCCAGGACAATAGAGTTCAAATCAAGGAACTACAACAGTAGCAGACTAACTGGCGCCACATCCCCTTATTTGGAAAGGCCAACATGCCTGGGACAGTGACAGCTAGGACCCACCCAGCCACCGAGGTATACGCCCCTTAATTGGCCAGGATCAATGAGGGTGATCGAAACCCTATTGATCCAAAGGACCGCCCAAAAGGGCCCGAAAGAAAAGAAGGATAAGAAGCCCTGTGCACTAGGGATCGGCCTCTTTTGGACCGGCCTGTGTGTGACCAATTGCAGCATATCAACCAGCCAAGTTCAAGGACCCACGATCGCCACCTGAAGGACGAGCCTAGCCGGGACAAACCTGAAGACTTCCAACCGACCCATGTGGACACAGATAAAGGCCTTATCTCCTGCACAGAGCCGGTCACCCCGAAGTTAAGTAAAGGTCATCTTAGTTATTATGTCTGGTTTAGTGCGTAGCCGCGTGAATCATTGCTGTTATAACCTGCCTGCTTACCATTGGCTGGGGACTAATGACAATCCCACAATCCTGTGGGAGTATGAGCTTCCCCAATGAGGGGGGCGGAGAAGCCATTAGTAAACTCCAAGTATAAATAAAGCTGGCCAGTTTGGAACCAGCAGGAAGGAGTGTGCAGCAAGGGAAGTTGCTGCTGCTGTTATATATATATGTTATTGTAAATAAATGTTATTACTTTGTATCCTTAAAACTCGTGCTGGATTCTTCGTGGCACTCACAAAAATTGCATTTCGAAATAAGTCTTGTGATTGTGAATAAACTGTCTTTTGAACGAATATACTGGTTGTGTGGTCATTCCGTCAATATAAGAAACAGCATGTGGTTCACGTAGAAATAAAGAAGTCAACACAGGAACAACGCATCACTTAATGCTCCACCTCTATTTTATTTAATTAATTTTTAATTTGGGTTTCTTTCTCTTTTTTCATCATGGCATTTTTATGTCTCTCATTATTACCACAGTCTGAAAGCAATTTCTAACCAGTAATTTGAAGAGGATTTTGCAAGCACGGCTTCCCTATTAGCTAATCAAATCGCAGCGTTCCTGTGATGTCACTTTTCAGTTTCATTTCCCCAGTCGGAACACTCAGTCAGTGACAGTGAGAGTATAACTCAGATCCCCAGGTAAGGATTTATACAACTGACCTCAGATTCCCAGGTAAAGATTTATACAACTGACCTCAAATCCCCAGGAAAAGATTTATACAACTGACCTCAGATTCCCAGGTAAGGATTTATACCACAGATCCCGATGCCAAGGTAAGGATTTATATCACAGATCCCGATGCCCAGGTAAGGATTTATACCACTGACCTCAGATCCCCAGGTAAGGATTTATACCACTGACCTCAGATCCCCAGGTAAGGATTTGTACAACTGACCTCAGATCCCCAGGTAAGGATTTATACCACTGACCTCAGATCCCCAGGTAATGATTTAAACCACTGACCTCAGATCCCCAGGTAAGGATTTATACTACTGACCTCAGATCCCCAGGTAAGGATTTATACCACTGACCTCAGGTCCCCAGGTAAGGATTTATACCACTGACCTCAGATCCCCAGGTAAGGATTTATACCACTGACCTCAGATCCCCAGGTAAGGATTTATACCACTGACCTCAGATCCCCAGGTAAGGATTTATACCACTGACCTCAGATCCCCAGGTAAGGATTTATACCACTGACCTCAGATCCCCAGGTAAGGATTTATACCACTGACCTCAGATCCCCAGGTAAGGATTTATACCACTGACCTCAGATCCCCAGGTAAGGATTTATACCACTGACCTCAGGTCCCCAGGTAAGGATTTATACCACTGACCTCAGGTCCCCAGGTAAGGATTTATACCACTGACCTCAGATCCCCAGGTAAGGATTTATACAACTGACCTAAGATCCCTAGGTAAGGTTTTTATACAACTGACCTTAGATCCCCAGGTAAGGATTTATACCACTGACCTCAGATCCCCAGGTAAGGATTTATACCACTGACCTCAGATCCCCAGGTAAGGATTTATACCACTGACCTGAGATCCCCAGGTAAGGATTTATACCCCTGACCTCAGATCCCCAGGTAAGTATTTATACTCCTGACCTCAGATCCCCAGGTAAGGATGACCTCATCCCCAGGTAAGGATTTGTACCACTGACCTCAGATCCCTAGGTAAGGACTTATACCACTGACCTCAGATCCCCAGGTAAAGATTTATACAACTGACCTCAGGTCCCCAGGTAAGGATTCATAACACTGACCTCAGATTCGCAGATAAGGATTTATACCACTGACCTCAGATCCCAGGTAAGGATTTATACCACTGACCTCAGATCCCAGGTAAGGATTTATACCACTGACCTCAGATCCCCAGGTAAGGGTTTTTTACAACTGACCTCAGGTCCCCAGGTAAGGATTTATATCACTGACCTCAGATCCCGAGGTAAGGATTTAAACCACTGACCTCAGGTCCCCAGCGATGGCGTGTTCTAGATTGCGACGAGTGCCAGGGTCGTGTGCATTGCACGCAACTAGGTGCCCGGTAAAAAAATCCACTTTGGGCCTCTCCTGTGATGCACCTGGCGGAACGGGATCAGTGCCGGGCACAACACAGTAGGAAAATTGTGCCGTACTGTTGTGAGATTGCATGACTTGATTGCATGGTGGAGGATTGCGATGAGTACCCTTTTTAAAGAGTAAACATGACATTTAAATTTATGCTAAAGCTGTTGCCGACTTCATCAGGTGGAAATTTGGACCACCATTGGAGGCTTGCTTGTACTATTGCAAACTAATTTATGATGTTGTGATACCAATTTGTGCACTCCCATGATATTTTACCTCCCACCTGCCATGACACCCACTGCGGAGAATAATAGAAAACTATGCCTTTAATTTCTGAAATATGTGCTTGCCATTTCTAATTGTTTTTTCTTCTGAACATTTCAGAATCTTTTATTGAAGTTTCTAAAAGTTCCTCACTGTGTATGTCAATCTTATTCATCCATGATTATCTGAGTCAATCTTTGTATCTGTTTTTGATCTCAGCACTCATACATTCTCCATCGAATCCTGATAAATGTGTGATAAATCATATTGCAGAAAGTTTAACATATTTCAGGTTCATCATATGTTTCAATCCTCTTTTGGACTATTCCTAGGTGTCGTAGGTTGCCCAAAGGCTTGAAGGAATGGCAGGCATTTCTGGATCTAAAAAAGAAAATCGATGACTTCAGTGAATCATGTCCACTCCTGGAAATGATGTCGAGCAAATCAATAAAATCAAGACATTGGGACCGGATATCTGATGTAACAGGACATACATTTAATGTGGCATCAGAAACGTTCTCTCTGAAAAATGTTATGGATGCTCCACTGCTTCAATTTAAGGATGAAATTGAGGTATATTGAACCATTAGTCAGTCCAACTCAAAATTTACAGGAGCAGAATTTGTTTTTGAGAGATGGCACAAAAGATCAACAACAAATTTGAGGCCAATTTTGCACAACCGTATTTTCCATTCTACTTTCATCCACCTGAAACCTTTGACACCGAGGGTAGCCCGTAATCTAGTTCTATACTGGACAGACCAAAGCCATTCTGGTCACTATCCGGGACGCATGAGTGCCTGTCTGGTACTTTGTGCATTAATACATCTAGTGAAGCACAGGCAGGGGCCTGTCTCCATCGAGCACTTCAGTGTTTGACAAAATAAGTGTCCCAGCTTTTTTGTATTTCATTTAAAATTCTTTTTCTTTTCTCACAACCCAAAACCATAAGAATGTGGTTCCTCAAGCTCAATTTGCCGTTCAATAAAATCATGGCAGATCTGAACATGGCCTCATTCTTTGCTAGTTTGTAAAATCTGTCCAATCCTCTGACCTATCAGTAATCTTTGAACATATCATATCTGTTTTATCCTTCAGTTTGATACATCTATAACTCCCTTAGTTAACTATGAATGGTGCAGCCTTCTCATTGGGTCTTTCTTTCTCAATGGAATGTCCCTGTCTTTCCCCCATATCCCTCAACTCTCTCGTCAATCAAATATCTAACTCAAACTTGGATATATTTAATGGCCCAGTCTCAAATGTTCACTGGGGAAGTAAATTCAAGTTAACAACCCACTGAGAGAAAAAGAAATCTCCTCAGCTCAGATGGGGTATGCCTAATATTTAAGCTGTTCTCGACTCCCCCAAAAGCATTTTGCAGCACCACCCTGTCAAGTCCCCTCAGGATCTTGGATGTTTCAATAAATTCCCCTGTCATTCTTCTAAATTCCAATGGGTACAGTGTGGATGTATGCTGAAGTCAGGAGTCAAAAATTCCAATAACACTTTTGGAGATTTTAAATAGTAAATTAAAATATTTATTAACAAAAGAAAAGGAAACTTAATGACATTTGGACATTACAATTTGTCTTACAAACATTTCCCCCAAGATTTTACTTTGTTAGAATCACAAGTGCCTCTTTTAGGAACATTCATATAGATATTTAATCAAGACAAATTCCAGTAGAGTTACCACAAGACACCCACCGCTACCTTCGGGAAGATACTTCACAGTGAATCTTTCTGGATTCCAAGAGCAGAAGGACAAAATTTTGCTTTTGAGAACAACAGGCATTTTCCTGCATTGCTGGAGGGTGCGCACTTTGCTTCTTTTCACAGCTCTCTTCCGGCACAGAGCACACTCCAGAATCTTACATGGCCACTCCCATAGCATAGCTCCCAACCCCTCTTTAAACTCTTTAAATATATATTAGATAGGATTCTCCAGACCTCCAGGCACATGTTTCTTGGCGGCGCGTCGTTTGCTGGTGACGGGATTCTATTTACTGCTTGGCAATGGAATTTCCCATTGTAGCCACCCCATGCTACCGGGAAAACCACTGCCAGCAGAAAAAGAGAATCCTGACATCCAGAGAATTCTGGCCGTTTTTCCCATCCATCTTTAAAATCACTGGGCTGGATTCTCCGCTGCCCGATGCTGGCAGCGAGAATTTGCAATTGGAAGCAAAATATCATGTGGGATAAAAATCAGGATTTGCATCCGGAACTGATTCAGACGCGATGCTCCATTCCCCACTGGTGGTGGCAGTGAGGTCCGCGTCCCATGCCGGTGGCCCCATGCATATCCATCATTTGCATGGTTTTGTGAGTGATTAATAGGTTGGACCTAAATGCTACACCCCTCCGTGATGCTCCACCCTTCTCAGACAGGAGTCATGCAGGCGTGGTGGCAAGCCCGTGCACTCAGGGTGCCCCTGGGGATCGTGGAGGCCTGGCTCAGACCGCCATTGCTGAAGTATGTCATTGAAACCCACCCCTTTTCTGCAACTAAGACACTTGACTGTTCACACTGCTGAGGGCTCACTGCATGCTGTATATGCTCAGGGAGCATCTGGTCATGTGGGAACCCACTCAGCCCACCCGTCTGGAAACCCTCAGACCCTAACAGTATCAACAATGAGTGGACGTGGTCGCTGGCCCACCAGGCATTGGCATTCCTCAATTAGCTCCTCAGAAATGCAGCTCCACAGCAGAGGAACATAGAACGTACAGTGCAGAAGGAGGCCATTCAGTCCATCGAGTCTGCACCGAACCACTTAAGCCCTCCCCTCCACCCTATCCCCGTAACCCGATAACCCCTCCTAACCATTTTTGGTCACTAAGGGCAATTTATCATGGCCAATCCACCTAACCTGCACATCTTTGGACTGCGGGAAGATACTGGAGCACCCGGAGGAAACCCACGCAGACGCGGGGAGTAAGTGGAAACTCCACACAGCCAGTCACCCGAGGCCGGAATCAATCCCGTGTCTCTGGCACTCTGAGGCAGCAGTGCTAGCCACTGTGCCACCATGCCGCCCCAGATATGTATATATTTTAAAAAAGAACACTTTTGTTAAACAATGGGAACAAGCTTAAACAATTATGTTTTACTCTTTAGTTTTTTTATGGCGTGTAGATATTGTTGGAAAGGTCAACATTTTCTGCCCATCCCTAATTGCCATTGAACTGAATGGCCATTTCAGGGGGTAGTTCAGACTGAACCATATTGCTGTGGATCTGGAGATACATATAAACCAGACCAGGTAAGAACGAAAGTTTTTTTTCCATAAAGGACATTAATGAACCAGAGGGGTAATTACAACACGTCTTTGGACTGTGGGAGGAAACCGGAGCACCCGGAGGAAACCCATGCAGACACGGGGAGAACGTGCAGACTCTGCACAGACAGTGATCCAGCAGGGAATCCAGCATCGAACCTGGCATTGTGAAGCCAAAGTGTTAATCACTTGTGCTACCGTGCTGCCCAAAGGAAGCAGGGAATAGCAGAGCTCACTCCAAACAAAGGACACATGCACCTTTCCCACTGGAATCCTAGCCTTGCATGCCGCCGCTTTCTGAGTAGAAGCTCAACAGTGACACTATCAGCTAGCCCACCCCTCAGGATCACGAGATGTCTCCAGGTGCTACAGGTCCACCATGCCCCTGCTCCCATCCACCCTTCCCTGGCCAAGAAACATGACCAGCTTTCTGTCACAACCTGTGTGTTACACCCAGCCTCCACTTAACACTGCAACTAAGCTCCCAGCAATTACACACATCCCTCACTGACCCCCATCACTAGCACCTGTCCACACGCCAGCCTCTTAGCATGGAAGTGACTGGCAGCAGATGTCGACTGTCTCAACCACACAATCAGTTGCCACCCTTCTGCCAGGATAACACACGGTCCATCCAGTGAGGAGAGCCACAGAAGAGCTCATTGGGGGAAACAGGACAGGAGCCTACCTCTGACACCAGTTGCAGCAGCCACCGTTACCCCTGGTGACTGGGAGGAATTGTAAGGATAGAGGCTCCACACCACAAACCGGGTGACACTCACCAATGGGAACAGCAAGGGCGGTACGGTGGCACAGTGGTTAGCACTGCTGCCTCGTGGCACCGAGGACCTGGTTCGATCCTGGCCCAGGATCACTGTCCGTGTGGAGTTTGTACATTCTCCCCGTGTCTCACCCCCACAACCCAAAGATGTGCAGAGTAGGTGGATTGGCCATGCTAAATTGCCCATTAATTGGATTTTTTTTAAAAAAAGCAGTGCAGTGTGAACAACATCATATTAAAAGGACCCGGTGAGCAATGGGGACGAAGGGCGGGGGTGGGATGTGGAGGGTTGCACAGCAGTACAACTCCAAACCTGATGGCTTTGGATCTTCATAACATTATCTGTCTCTTCCCCCCCCCCTCCAACCACCACATCCCCTCCCCCAGAAGGGCAGAATCCAGCCAGTGAGGCTCAAGTGCTGGCAGTCCAACAATTCAAAGAGGAGGTGTGAAGAGGGTGCCGAATCAAGACATGTGTATACCATTGGCACCTGTCCTTCAAGGAGGTGCCGCACCGCCTGTGCCGACTACAGCTCACCAGGGAGACCGTGCATCACCTGTGCCAGATGGTGGTGCACCTGGCATCACGGGGGTTTGAAAGAGGGCACCCACTCCCAGTAGTCATCAGGGTGATGGTCTCCCTGAACTTTTATACCTCTGGCTCATTCCAGGGCTCGAGCAGGGAACAGTGTGGGATCTTCAAAAGTCTGCACACAGTGTATCCGCGCTATTACAGATGTCCTATGCACCCAGGCATCAGACTACATAACCTTCAACCTGGACCAGGCCCAACAGGATACAAGGGCAGCAGGATTTTCTGCCATAGCTGATATGCCCCAGCTCCAGGTGGTGATCAATGGCACACATGATTCATTCAGAGAACTGGCTCAGCAGGGGGTTTCATCATTAGGAATATGCAATTGGTGTGCAAGCACCAGCTGCACATCGTGCACGTCTATATCCGATATTCAGGCAGCTTACATCCTCGTGTACTCTTGGGGGAAGCGGTGGCATAGTGGTATTGCCACGAGACATCCAGAGACCCAGGATAATGATCTGGGGACCCGAGTTCGAATCCCTCCACGGCAGAGATGGAATTTAAACTCAATAAAATATCTGGAATTAAAAGTCTAATGATGACTATTGTTGATTGTCATAAAAACCCATCTGGTTCACTAATGTCCTTTAGGAAAAGATATCTCCATGCTTACCTGGTCTAAATGTGGTTGACTCTTAATTGCCTCCTCAAGGGCAATAAATGCTAGCACATGAACAAATTTTAAAAAACCTCTTTTGAGATTCCCGACACTTTCTCGGGTGAGGGGTTGGCTATTGGACTGAGGTCATAGCTGATTACTACGTGCTGGACTCAATCAGCTGATGAATCAATGCTCCTCCATGTTGAACACCACTTGGAGGGAGCACTGAGGGTGGCAAGGATGCAGAATATGCTCTGGGTGGGGAACTTCAATGTCCATCACTAAGAGAGGCTCGGTAGTACCACCACAGACCAAGCTGGCCGGGTCCTAAAGGACATAGCTGCTTGACTGAGACTGTAGCAGGTAGTGAGGGAACCAACAAGAGGTATAAACATACTTGACCTCATCGTCACCAATTTGTCTGCTGCATATTCATCTGTCCATGACAGTATCGGTAGAAGTGGAGTCAAAGTCCCGTCTTTGCATTGAGGATACCCTCCATCTTGTTGTGTGGCACTACTGCCATGCTGATAGACTTCGATCAGATCTAGCAACTCAAGACTGGGCATCCATGAGGCGCTGTTAGCCACAATCTGCAGCCTCATGACCTGGCATATCCCCCACTCTACCATTACCACCAAGCCAGGGGATCACCCTGGTTCAAAGAAGAGTGCAAGAGAGCAAGCCAGGAGCAACATCAGGCATACCGGAAAATGAGGTGTCGACCGGGTGAAGCTACAACACAGTACCATTTGTGTGCCAAAGAGCAGTAGCAGCAACTATTAGAGCGATTCCACAACCAACCCATCAGATCAAGCTCTGCAGTCCTGCCACATCCAGCCGTGAATGGTGGTGGGCTATTAAACAACTCACTGGAGGAGGAGACTCCACAAATATCCGCATCCTCAATGATGGAGGAACCCAGCACTTATGTGCAAAAGACATTTGCACATGACATTTGAGGCATCCACAACAATCTTCAGCCAGAAGTGCCTCGTGGATGATTTATCTCGGTCTCCTCCAGAGGTCCCCAGCATCACAGAGGTCAGTCTTCATCCAATACCATTGGCTTGGGCAGCACGGTAGCATAGTGGTTAGCACAATTGCTTCACAGCTCCAGGGTCCCAGGTTCAATTCTCGGCTTGGGTCACTGTCTGTGCGGAGTCTGCACGTTTTCCCCGTGAGTGCGTGGGTTTCCTCCTGGTGTTCCGGTTTCCTCCCACAGTCCAAAGATGTGCAGGTTAGGTCAATTGGCCATGCTAAATTTCCCATAGTGTCCAAAAAAGGTTAGGTAGGGTTACAGGTATAGGGTGGAGGTGTATGGATAGGGTGGAGATGTGGGCATAGGTAGGCCACTCGATGGGCCAAATGGCCTTCTTCTGCACTGTAAATTTTATGATCTATGATTCACTCCATGTGATATCAAGAAACGGCTGAAGGCACTTGTATACTGCAAAGGCTATAGGTCCTGATAATATTCCAGCAATAGTACTGAAGACTTGTGCTCCAGAACTTCCCGCACCCCTAGCCAAGCTGGTCCAGTACAGCTACAACACTGGCATTTCCCTGTCAACTTATGGAAAATTGCCCAGGTGTGTCCTGGGCAAAAGACAAATCCAACCCATCCAATTACCGCCCTATTAGTCTACTTTCCATCATCAGCAAGGTGATGGAAGGAGTCATCAACAGTGCTATTCAAGCAGCACTTACTCGGCACTAACCTGCTCACGGTCGCTCGGTTTGGGTTCCACCAGGGTCACTCAGCTCCTGACCTCATTTCAGCTCTGGTTCAAACAAGAAGAAAAGAGCTGAATGCCAGAGATTAGGTGAGAGTTACCGTCCTTGACATCAAGGAAGCATTTGACCGAGTATGACATCAAGGAGCCCAACTAAACTGGAGTCAATGGGAATCAGGGGGAAACTCTCCACTGGTTGGAGTCATACCTGGCACAAAGGATGATGGTTGTGGTGGTTGGAGGTCAATGATCTCGGCTCCAGGACATCACTGCAGGAGTTCCTCAGGGTAGTGTCCTAGGCCCAACCATATTCAGCTACTTCATCAATGATCTGCCTTCCATCATAAGGTCAGAAGTGGGGATGTTTGCAGATGACTGCACAATGTTCAGCATCATTCACGACTCCTCAGATAATGAAGCAGTCCATGTCCAAATGCAACAAGACCTGGACAATATTCAAGACAATCCCGTCTGCATCAATGGCTCCGAAGTGGAGATGGTCGATGGCTTTAGGTTCCTGAGGGTCACCATCACCAACAGTCTGTCCTGGTCCACTCACGTTGATGCAACAGTCACGAAAGCCCAACAACGTCTCTGCTTCCTACGGAAGCTAAAGAAATTTGGCATGTCTGCATCGACTCTCACAAACTTCTACAGATGTGCGATAGAGAGCATCCTATCTAGCTGCATCACAGCCTGGTATGGAAACTGTTTGGTCCAAGATCACAAGAAACTGCAGAGTGTGGTGAACTCTGCCCAACACATCACAGAAGCTTGCCATCCCCACATTGATTCTGTATACACCTCCTGCTGCCTCACGAAGGCAGACAGCATTATCAGAGACCACTCCCACCCAGGCATTGCCTTCTTCCATACCCTTCCATCAGGCAGAAGGTACAGAAGTCTGAAGACCCGCACATCCAGACATAGGAACAGCTTCTTCCCCACAGCTACAAGACTCCTCAACGACTCCTCCTCGGGCTGATCTGTTCCCTGTAAGGACACCATTCACGACGCCCTATGCTGCTCTTGCTCATGTATTTGCTTTTTTTGACCCCTTGTTCCGTTCTGTAACCAATCACTGTTTGTCGATGTACCATTTGTCAATGTTCTGTGTTGATTATTCTTTTTGTCTACTATGTACGTACTGTGTACGTTATCTCGGTCGCAGAAAAATACTTTTCACTGCACTTCGGTACATGTGACAATAAATCAAATCAATATCCAGGCTTGGGCTTACAAGTGGCAAGTTGCATTCACACCACACAAATGCCAGGCAATGACTATCTCCTACAAGAGAGGATCTAACCATCGCCCCTTGACATTCAATAGCATTACCATTGCTGAATCCCCCACAATCCTGGGGGTTACCTTTGACCAGAAACTGAACAGGACTAGCCACATTATTACTGTGGCTACTAGGACAGCTCAAAGGCTAGGAATCCTAGGGTGAGTAACTCACCTCCTGAACCCCCAAATCCTGTCCACCATCTCCAAGGCACAAGTCAGGAGTGTAATGGAATACTCTCCACTTGCCAGTATGAGTGCAACTCCAACAACACTGAAGAAGCTAGACAACTCCAGGACAAAGCTGCCCGCTTGATTGTTCCTCCTTCCACAAACATTCAAACCCGCTACCACTGACGAACAGTGGCAGCCATGGGTGTCATCTACAAGATGCACTGTAGTAACTCAAGGTTCCAGAAGTCAGCCCGCATTGCGGAAGAAAGTAACAGAGACATCATAATGGTTGTGCAAAAAGATGTTTAATGTGTTCTCCAATCGCCCACACCCGATGGTGCCTCCCCGCCCCATGTCCCGTGGCCCCTCAAAGCCTCTGGGGGCTCTGAATCCAGAGGGCCCCGGCTCACCTGTCGGCGGCACACACACAGCTGTGCCGCCCTGTCCCGTGTGCTGACTTCGAGGCGCAGCCTCATCAGAGAGGCGGAACTTGTGGAGCTGCTGGCCACCGTCGCCACTCCATGGGACAGGTCCATGTTGGCACTCAGCGCCCCCTTCTCCAGCTCAATGCCCATTGGGCCCTAGGGTTTAACTCGGAATAGAGGGGCAGTTGGTTTGAGCCCGGTTGCCCCTGCATCTGGCTCTGCCAGCCTTGGTGGCTCCCCATAGTCCACACCATTGTGTCAACGCCCTCGGCGAAGCTCCTCAGTGATTGGGAGATGCTCTGCAGTGCCTCGGCAAAACCAACATGCGATTGGAACAAGCTCCGCAGCTCCTCAGCCATTCCCATCTGAGAGTGAGACATGTCCCGCAGCACCTCATCCAGGTCAGCATGGTACTGGGTGACATCCCCCAATGAGGCGGACATTCTGCCGACACTCTCAGCCATCGCCATCACAGACTGCGCAACGCCTTGGACACCTTCACTCATGGTGCCGACATCTTGCACCAGGCTTTCCACTGTGGTTGGCACCCTAGCAGTGCTGACATGCCCTGCGCCCGTAGCCTCTGGGACTCCTCCAACTAGCTATGGATCTGCTGGAGTGACACTGACATCTCCCCTTGAATGTCCCGGCTGTTCCCCATCGTCTCCATCAGCGATTCCTCTGTTCCTCTGTACTACATGCTCAGCATCAGGCTGGGATCCAGCTGGGACCTGGGATCCAGCAGCCCTCTGATGCTGTCTCGCCTGGGGGTTCCTGCCTCCACCTGATGTGCATCATCAGCAGTGTGGTGCTCAGCAGATTGTGCCCCAGAAGCCTATAACTAACCGAGGTGTGTGTATCTGCCCTGTTGGAGGGTGGGGATGACAGCTGTGCTGCAACTATAACTGTTGCATCCTCGGAGCTCTCCTCCGAGGTGTTCTCCCCGGAGTCAGGGGAGAGGGCCACCCGCGATGGGCTGGCACCCTCGGCTAGAGGACCTGCGGGAGAATGGACATGTTGTCAGTGGGAGGGATGGGTCAGTCAGTACAGCAATGACAACTCATGTTTGACAAGCCCTCTGAGTTTAGCCCAATATTCCTCACCTCTACGGAGTCCGCCAGCCTCCACCTGGCTGACTAATGTGTCCTCAGCCATCCCAGTCACCTACAGAGCACGCTCCTCGAAGGAGGTGAGGATTCTTACGTTCGGAACCCCGACGCCAGTCTGGGGCTCTCCTGACAATTATGGGACAGCTTTTCCTGAGGAGGCAAGAGAGGGCATCATTAGCCACTCACGTGGTTCACAGTGGTGGGAGGGGTGTTTGAAGGGTTGGGGGTGCGGGGCGGAAGGGGAGGGGGTGGAGGAAGGGCTGGGGTGGGGCTCTCATTCATGGGGAGTTAGGGGGTGGATGCTCCTTGGCTGTGGGGGGGGGGGTTGGTTCGTGCCTACTCACTCGTGCTGCCCGGTGTAGGCCATTGCCTTTTTTCCTGTACGTCCTGTACTTGAGGCCAGTCCTCCTGGTCACACTCCTGAGCTCACAGCTGTTGCCGCCTCAGCCCAGGCAGCACTGGTTGCCTTGTGGCTGACTCTCCAGGACCCTGGGGGGGACAAGGTATCCCTCCTGGCCTTCACATTATCTGGCGGTCTGCCCAGGTCAGCATTCCCGAATCTTGGGGTCGATCTCCTTGGTGCCATTATTGCGAGCTGGCTGGGGTTGGCTGAGCAAGTGCAGTTTAAGTGCTGCTCGACCTTATTAGCGAGGGGCTGGCGAGCCCGGTCCCGGCGAATCAGCTGGCAAGCCATCATTTGTGGCAAGAAGCCCGTGAGGCCTTGATAAGTGGAGCAGTTAACATTGAATAGCATTGTAGGCCTCACTGGGCCGAGTGCCGGGAAGCTCGCCGCAATTCCCGCTCGCTACCACATTTAGAAATGTTTCTGGAAAATCACGCCCTTTGGGCAGCACGGTAGCACAAGTGGATAGCACTGTGGCTTCACAGGCCCAGTGTCCCAGGTTCGATTCCCTGCTGGGTCACTGTCTGTGCAGAGTCTGCACGTTCTCCCCGTGTCTGCGTGGGATTCCTCCGGGTGCTCCGGTTTCCTCCCACAGTCCAAAGACGAGCAGGTTAGGTGGATTGGCCATGATAAATTGCCCTGAGCGACCAAAAAGGTTAGGAGGGGTTATTGGGTTGCGGGTATAGGGTGGAAGTGAGGGCTTAAGTGGGTCGGGGCAGACTCGATGGGCCGAATGGCCTCCTTCTGCACTGTATGTTCTTTGTTCTACATTCTATGTCTCTGAACGGAGAATCCCGCCCTATTTTCTCCCACTGGATTTGAATTACAACCGGTTTATGATTCCCCTGGTAGCACAAACCGACAAGCAATTCAGTGTTCAGGGGTCCCTGTGGAGCGTTCCCCTCTGGAGCCCCTGGGGGTGGGCATGGGGTATTTTCTGGTCGAGGAGTGGTGGGCAGGCAGTGCATTGTGGTGGTGGGGGCTAGATTGGGCTTGGATGAGGTCTACTCCTGGGGGGGAGTTACCCCCTTGGCCCACCGCGAGGTCCACCATGCCAGGGCCTCGCTGGTAGAAACCACATGTGATCCGCACCCACATGATTCCCTGCCGCGGAGACTGGAGAACCGGAGCGTAGGGTGCCGGGCCCACTAAATGGATGCAATTGGGTCATCAAACCCATGTGCATTGATTTACTTCCCCCCACCAAAGTGTGGTCATGGAACTCATTCCCACCACCAGCAGGAGGTTGGAACATCGTGGTTCATCTCTCAAGAAGACAAAGCTCAATACACTATTGTCAGCATGGTTTTATGAAGGGTAAGTCATTCTTGACAAACTTGCTTGAGTTCTTTGAGGATGTACCCAGCAAGGGTGGGTAATGGGGAACCTGTGGATGTGGTCTATCTAGACTTCCAGACTTATGTTGGACAAGTTGCCACATAAAACACTTTTTGTGAGGACTACGACGAATCCTGCATGAGTTGTAGAATAGAAAGAAATAATATTTATTTACAATAACATATATGTATACAACAGCAGCAGTAACTCCCTTGCTGCTTACTCCTCACTAGCCGGTTCCATACTGGCCAGTTCTATTTATGCAGGGAATCTGCTAATGATTTCTCCGCCCCCCTCATTGGGGAAGCTCATACTCCCTAAGGATTGTGGGATTGCCATTAATCCCCAGCCAGTGGTAAACAAGCAGGTTATAACATCCCTCCTTCCAAAGTCCAAGGAATCCACCAAAGACCCTGGCGAAGGAGGGCGTCGGACTCGTTTTGCCGCAGGCCAGACACCATTTGCACGAGGCGCTGGATCGGGCGGCGTGTAACGAGACGGAGAATGGCGCTTCCATGGTGAACGGCGTAACGGTTGTTCATTCACGGCCCTTGGGCCCAAGGACTCCCCCTCTGAGGCGTTCTGTGTCTCCATCTTGGAGTCGGAGACCACTGCCTCCGTCATCTCGGCGTCCCTATCTCCACGCGGTTCTGCAACGACCTGCGCAGGCTTTGAGTGCGGCACCAGAGGTAGATTGTGAGGAATATTCTCCACTGTGTCTGGTCTCTGTGGCTGTAGAAGTAAGCTCCAGGGGTGGGGAACCTTTGGAAGAAATGTTCTTCTGGACCGAACGTGGTCTACAGTCTTGCGCTGGAGATGACCCTGGGCTTGCACCTGGTAAGAGATAGGGCCCGTTCGGCAAAAGATAACGCCAGGGACCCACTGGGCACCACCAGCAAAATTTTGAACGAACACTGGGTCACCGGGCGCAAATTGCCGAATCGGCCGATGCCGAGAAAGGCCATGTCCCTGCCGTTCTTGAGTGCGGCGTACTTTGCGCCAATGTCCGGGAAAACCATGCTAAGGCGGGTGCGAAGTCTCCGGCCCATTCGGAGTTCCGCAGGAGCTACCCCAGTCACCGCATGTGGAGTGGTCCTGTATGAAAACTAAAAACGAGCCAGTCTCGTGTCCATAGACCCAGAAGACTGCGTCTTTAGGCCCCGTTTGAATGTCTGCAGTGCGCGCTCCGCCCACCCATTGGAAGCCGGGTGGTATGGAGCGGTGTGGATATGGCATATTATGTTCATCTTCATGAACCTCGCAAACTCCTCACTTGCGAATGGAGTGCCGTTGTACGTGACCAGCACCTCGGGGAGGCCATGCGTAATAAAAGATAAACGCATCTTCTCGATTCTTGCGCAGGACATTGTGCCTACCATCTTATGCAGCTCTAACCATTTAGACTGGGCATCGATTAATAGAAGGAACAATGTTGGGGTCGAGGCCTGGCCACCAGACATAACTCCGGGCCAATATTTTCATTTTGGTCACACCCGGATGCCCATTGTGCAAGTCCCTTAGTATCAGATCCTGTCCTTTTTCTGGGACAATCACACGTGTCCCCCACAAAAGGATACCGTCTTCCACGCTAAATTCTGACAGCTTGGAAGAAAATGCCCGCAACTCGCCTGGGAGCTGTCTATATTGCCCACCATACAGAACTATGTGCCGAACCTTTGACAGGACTGGCTCCATCTGGGTCCACTCACGGATCTGTGATGCCGTGACGGACAAGAAGTCCATAAAATTTAGGGTTGCAACCACCTCATCGGTCTTTGGTGTCGACATGGGGCCGGTCGACAAAGGCAATCGACTCAGTGCATCGGCATTCGCTATCTGGGTTCCTGGTTTATGCTCAAGAGAATACTCGTAGGCAATGAGCAACAAAGCCCAGCGCTGGATCCGTGCGGAAGCAATGGTCGGTATTGGCTTATCCTCTCGGAAAAGTCCCAGCAGAGGCTTATGACAGTGAAGTGGCGGCCATACACACATACTGGTGGAAGCGTTTCACCGCAAATACCACCGCCAGGCCCTCCTTCTCGATCTGCGCGTACTTCTTTCCTGCTGCAGTCAATGTGCGGGAGGCGAAAGCTATCGGCCGCTCGGCCCCGTTCTCCATCTTGTGGGACAGGATGGCCCCAATACCATACGGGGATGCATCACACGTGATGAGCAAAGTCTTTCCAGGATCATAGTGGGTTAGTAATCCAGACAACGACAATTGTTGTTTTACCCGCCGGAAAGCGGTTTCTTGCGGCTGACCCCAAACCCAGGTGTGATTTTTCTTTAGCAGCAGGTGCAAGGGGGCCAGCGTAGTTGCCAGATTGGGGAGGAACTTCCCGTAATAGTTTACGAGACCGAGAAAAGAACGAAGATGCGAAGTGTCAGTCGGGGTGGGGCATGTTGAATTGCACGCACCTTCTCTGCGACGGGGTGCAGACCCTCGCGGTCCACCCGATAACCTAGGCAGAGGCTACCCGAAAGGGCAACCGTGTATATTCATACAGGCTCCGGTATGTATTAATAGTTACATATGGCCGGGAGCAGGGTCCAGCTCCAACTGTAGGTAGGCGTGACTCATATCTAATTTCGCGAACGAGAGTCCGCCTGCAAGCTTCGCGGAGAGATCTTCTATGCGAGGCATTGGATATCGGTTGAGCCAGGAAGCCGTATTCACTGTAAGTTTCTCGTCGCCGCACAAGCGAACTGTGGCATCTGGCTTCAGTACAGGTACAATTGGCACTGCCCAGTCAGCGACACGGACGGGCCTGATAATACCCAAGGACTCCAAACAAGTGAGCTCCCTTTATACCTTCTCGAGCAAGGCATAAGGCACCGGGCGCACCCGTAAATAGCAGGCGTGACTCCTGGTTCGACTTGGATGCGGGCTACGGCCCCTTTTATTTTCCCCAAACCGGGCTGGAATACATCTGGGTACCGTCCTCGTACCTCCGTCAAACCCTCCAGAACCTGTTTGGAGGATGTGCTGGCTCTGCAGCCCTAAATGGTCAACCAGTCCCGATCCAACAGGCTGGGCCCGTGGCCGCGCACCACGATAAGAGGGAAACAACAGGGGTCATCATAGTTCCTGCAATGTCCAATGGTTCCCCCGTGTAGGTGGCAAACCTGGCCTGTGTGTCGGTTAATCTAAGGTTCTGTATACCCTGCTTGATGCGGTCAAATGTCCTCTGGGCGATCACGGAGACCGCTGCGCCAGTGTCCAACTCCATCTCAAGCGGGTGACCATTGACCCGCACTGTCACCTTAGTGGGGGCCACACGGGAAGCTGCCACACAATGCAGCTGCAGACAGTCCTCCGTCTCCACATCCTCGGGAGTATTCGCCGCAAGTTCATCCAAATGGAAGGTACGGTCCCTGGGCTGGCCCCAGTTTCTGTCGGAATGACGACGCCTCTGTCGCCCCCAGGACCGGCGTCAGCGACGGGGTCGGCGCCCACAAGTCCGACACTGACATGGCTCCTCATCCATTGGTTCTGGAGAAGGCTCCCTTCGGGGAGGAACGCCCGGCGGCCACTGGCGTCGATCCGGACGTTGCCTCGCCCAAGGTACCGCAGGGGTGCGGGAGAAAGGGGTTGCACCCCAAGGCATGCACCTCCATTCCCTGTAGCTCCTGCACTCCCTGTTCTGCGCGCTCTCGGGACAATACTATTTGAATGGCCTGTTGAAAAGTCAATGTTGGCTCAGCTAACAACTTTCTCTGGGTGGCCGCATTGTTAATACCGCAAACCAAACGATCGCGTAACATTTCTGACAGGATCTCACCATAGTCACAGTCCTCCGCAATCCTGCGTAGCCTGGATAGAAACTCTGCAAGGGATTCTCCTGGGGTCCTCTCAGCGGTACTAAACCAGTAACGCTGGACTATCGTGGACAGGGTTGGGTTAAAATGTTGCCCCACTCAGGTCACAATTTCATCAAACGTCTTGGCGTCCGGCGCAGCTGGGTACGTAAGGCTCCTAATCACCCCAAAAGTATGCGGGCCCAGGTGGTGAGCAAAATTACCACCTGGCGCTCGTTTTCGGTGATGTTGTTTGCCCGGAAATAGTAACACATCCGTTGTGTGTACCGGTTCCAACTTTCCAGCGCAGCATCAAAGACCTCCAAACGTCCATACAGAGGCATGGTGTAACAGAAAAAAAAATTCCAGCCTGTATCCAGCAAAAATCCAGGCAAGTGGCTTCAGCAACGTACACAGCTATCCACTTTAACTCTCGTCACCAGTTTTGTGAGGGCCACGAAGAATCCAGCAGTTGTAGAATAGAAAGATCTCTTGCTGCTCACTCCTCTCTAGCCAGTTCCATACTGGCCAGCTCTATTTATGCAGGGAATCTGCTAATAGAACATAGAACGATACAGCGCAGTACAGGCCCTTCGGCCCACGATGTTGCACCGAAATAAAAGCCATCTAACCTACACTATGCCATTATCATCCATATGCTTATCCAATAAACTTTTAAATGCCCTCAATGTTGGCGAGTTCACTACTGTTGCATTCCACGGCCTCACCACTCTTTGTGTAAAGAACCTACCTCTGACCTCTGTCCAATATCTATTACCCCTCAGTTTAAAGCTATGTCCCCTCGTGCTAGCCATTTCCATCCGCGGGAGAAGGCTCTCACTTTCCACCCTATCTAACCCCCTGATCATTTTGTATGCCTCTATTAAGTCTCCTCTTAAACTTCTTCTCTCTAACGAAAACAACCTCAAGTCCATCAGCCTTTCCTCATAAGGTTTTTCCTCCATACCAGGCAACATCCTGGTAAATCTCCTCTGCACCTGCTCCAAAGCTTCCACGTCCTTCCTATAATGCGGTGACCAGAACTGTACGCAATACTCCAAATGCGGCCGTACCAGAGTTTTGTACAGCTGCAACATGACCTCATGACTCCGGAACTCAATCCCTCTACCAATAAAGGCCAACGCTCCATAGGCCTTCTTCACAACCCTATCAACCTGGGTGGCACCTTTCAGGGATCTATGTACATGGACACCTAGATCCCTCTGCTCATCCACACTTCCAAGAACTTTACCATTAGCCAAATATTCCGCATTCCTGTTATTCCTTCCAAAGTGAATCACCTCACACTTCTCTATATTAAACTCCATTTTCCACCTCTCAGCCCAGCTCTGCAGCTTATCTATGTCCCTCTGTAACCTGCTACATCCTTCCACACTGTCGACAACACCACCGACTTTAGTGTCGTCTGCAAATTTACTCACCCACCCTTCTGCGCCCTCTTCTAGGTCGTTGATAAAAATGACAAACAGCAACGGCCCCAGAACAGATCCTTGTGGTACGCCACTTGTAACTGAACTCCATTCTGAACATTTCCCATCAACCACCACCCTCTGTCTTCTTTCAGCTAGCCAATTTCTGATCCACCTCTCTAAATCACCCTCAATCCCCAGCCTCCGTATTTTCTGCAATAGCCTACCGTGGGGAACCTTATCAAATGCTTTACTGAAATCCATATACACCACATCAACTGCTCTACCCTCGTCTACCTGTTCAGTCACCTTCTCAAAGAACTCGATAAGGTTTGTGAGGCATGACCTACCCTTCACAAAGCCATGCTGACTATCCCTGATCATATTATTCCTATCTAGATGATTATAAATCTTGTCTCTTATAATCCCCTCCAAGACTTTACCCACAACAGACGTGAGGCTCACCGGTCTATAGTTGCCGGGGTTGTCTCTACTCCCCTTTTTGAACAAAGGGACCACATTTGCTATCCTCCAGTCCTCTGGCACTATTCCTGTAGCCAATGATGACATAAAAATCAAAGCCAAAGGCCCAGCAATCTCTTCCCTGGCTTGCCAGAGAATCCTAGGATAAATCCCATCAGGCCCCGGGGACTTATCTATTTTCAGCCTGGCCAGAATTGCCAACACCTCTTCCCTACGTACCTCAATGCCATCTATTCTAATAGCCTGGGTCTCAGCATTCTCCTCCACAACATTATCTTTTTCCTGAGTGAATACTGACGAAAAATATGCATTTAGTATCTCGCCTATCTCTTCAGACTCCACACACAACTTCCCATCCCTGTCCTTGACTGGCCCTACTCTTACCCTAGTCATTCTTTTATTCCTGACATACCTATAGAAAGCTTTTGGGTTTTCCTTGATCATACCTGCCAAATACTTCTCATGTCCCCTCCTTGCTCGTCTTAGCTCTCTCTTTAGATCCTTCCTCGCTACCTTGTAACTATCAATCACCCCAACTGAAACTTCACACCTCATCTTCACATAGGCCTCCTTCGTCCTCTTAACAAGAGATTCCACTTCTTTGGTAAACCACGGTTCCCTTGCTCGACGCCTTCCTCCTTGCCTGACCGGTACGTACTTATCAAGAACACGCAGTAGCTGTTCCTTGAACAAACTTCACTTATCCAGTGTGCCCAACACTTGCAGCCTACTTCTCCAACCTATCCCCCCCCAAGTCATGTCTAATGGCATCATAATTGCCTTTCCCCCAGCTATAACTCTTGCCCTGCGGTGTATACTTATCCCTTTCCATCACTAACGTAAACGTCACCGAATTGTGGTCACTGTCCCCAAAGTGCTCTCCTACCTGCAAATCCAACACCTGGCCTGGTTCATTACCCAAAACCAAATCCAAAGTGGCCTCGCCTCTTGTTGGCCTGTCAACATATTGTGTCAAGAAACCCTCCTGCACACATTGTACAAAAAACGACCCATCTAATGTACTCGAACTGTATCTTTTCCAGTCAATATTTGGAAAGTTAAAGTCTCCCATAATAACTACCCTGTTACTTTCGCTCTTATCCAGGATCATCCTCGCCATCCTTTCCTCTACATCCCTAGAACTATTTGGAGGCCTATAGAAAACTCCCAACAGGGTGACCTCTCCTTTCCTGTTTCTAACCTCAGCCCATACTACCTCGGAAGAAGAGTCCCCATCTAGCATCCTCTCCGCCACTGTAATACTGCTCTTGACTAGCAGCGCCACACCTCACCCTCTTTTGCCTCCTTCTCTGAGCTTACTAAAACACCTAAACCCCGGAACCTGCAACATCCATTCTTGTCCCTGCTCTATCCATGTCTCCGAAATGGCCACAACATCGAAGTCTCAGGTACCAACCCATGCTGCCAGTTCCCCTACCTTATTTCGTATACTCCTGGCATTGAAGTAGACACACTTCAAACCACCTACCTGAACACTGGCCCCCTCCTGCGAAGTCAAATCTGTGCTCCTGACCTCTATACTCTCATTCTCCCATACCCTAAAACTACAATCCAGGTTCCCACGCCCCTGCTGCATTAGTTTAAACCCCCCCCAAAGAGCACTAACAAATCTCCCCCCCAGGATATTTGTGCCCCTCAGGTTCAGATGTAGACCATCCTGTCTGAAGAGGTCCCACCTTCCCCAGAAAGAGCCCCAGTTATCCAGAAATCTGAATCCCTCCCGCCTGCACCATCCCTGTAGCCACGTGTTTAATTGCTCTCTCTCCCTATTCCTCATCTCATTATCACGTGGCACGGGCAACAACCCAGAGATAACAACTCTGTTTGTTCTCGTTCTGAGCTTCCATCCTAGCTCCCTGAAAGCCTGCCTGACATCCTTGTCCCCTTTCCTACCTATGTCGTTAGTGCCAATGTGGACCACGACTTGGGGCTGCTCCCCTTCCCCCTTAAGGACCCGGAAAACACGATCTGGGGCATCACATACCCTTGCACCTGGGAGGCAACATACCAAACGTGAGTCTCTCTCGCTCCCACAAAATCTCCTATCTGTGCCCCTGACTATCGAGTCCCCAATTACTAATGCTCTGCTCCTCTCCCCCCCTTCCCTTCTGAGCAACAGGGACAGACTCCGTGCCAGAGGCCCGTACCCCATGGCGTACCCCTGGTAAGTCGTCCCCCCCACAAGTATCCAAAGCGGTATACTTGTTTCTCAGGGGAACGACCGCAGGGGATCACTGCACTGACTGCTTCTTCCCCGTCCCTCTTACAGTTACCCATCTATCTTCAATCTTTGGTGTAACTAATTCCCTGAAGCTGCTATCTATGACCCCCTCTGCCTCCCGAATGATCCAAAGTTCATCCAACTCCAGCTCCAGTTCCCTAACTTGGTCTTGGAGGAGCTGGAGATGGCTGCACTTCCTGCAGGTAAAATCAGCAGGGACACTAATGATTTCTCCGCCCCCCTTATTTCTCCGCTTCCCCTTATTGGGGAAGCTCATACTCCCTGAGGATTGTGAGATTGCCATTAGTCCCCAGCCAGTGGTAAGCAGGCAGGTTAGAACACACTAATCCAGAAGGTGAGAGTGGAGGGGATTGGGGGTAGAGTACCATATTGGATTGAGGATTAGCTGACTGACCAAAGCAGAGAGTCGGGATAAATGGGTCCTTCTCTGGCTGGTGAACTGTAACTAGTGGGGTGCCACAAGGGTCAATCTTCGAACCTCAACTGTTTACAATCTGTAAATGATCCACAAGCAAGGACAGAGTGTAACATAGCAAAATTTGAAGATGATACTAAAATAGGTGGGAAGCAGACATTGAAGAGGAGGTACAGATTTTACAGGCAGAATATAGATAGGCTAGGAGATTGGGCCAAAATTTGGCAGATGGAGTTTAATATGGATAAGTGTGAGGCCATTTTGGCCAAAAAAAAGAAAGGCAAATTATTATCTAAATGGAAAACAGATTAAAATGTGTCTGGGCAGGGGAAACTGGGCACCTTTGTTCCGGAATCACAGAATGTCAGTATGCAGATACTACATTTAATTAAAATGGCAAATGGAATGTTAGCGTTTATTGCAAAAGGATTGGAGTATAAAAGTAGAGAAATGTTGTTGCAATTGAAAAGGGTGTTGGTGAGACCACATCTGGAGTATTGTGTCCAGTTTTGGTCTCCTTATTTGAGGAAGGATGTGATGGCATTGGAGGCAGTTCAGAGGAGATTCACCAGATTGATTCTGGGGATGAAAGGGTTGATGAAGGAGGAGAGATTAAACAGTTTAGGCTTATACTCATTGGAGTTTATAAGGATAAGAGGGAATCTGATCGAGGAGTATAAAATACCAAAAGGAATTGATAAAATAAATGGAGACCAAATGTTCCCCCCTGTGGGGTAATCTAGAACGAGAGGTCACAGATATAGATTGAGAGGTGGTAGATTTAAAACTGAGATGAGGAAGAACTACTTCTCGCAGAGGGTGGTGAATTTGTGGAACTCGCTGCCTCATAGTGCGGTGGAGTCTGAATCATTAGATGGCTTCAAGAAGGAGATAGATATATTCATGATGAAAAAAACAGGCTGAGGGTTATGGGGAAGAGGTCGGGAGGTGGATTTGAGACCAGGAAGAGATCAGCCATGATCTGATTGGATGTTGGAGCAGGCTCGAAGGGCTGAATCTGCTCCTAATCCTTATGTTCTGTTCTGGATTGAATTCCATTTGACACTGATAAGCCCATCTGACCAGCTGTCTATATCTTGAGATGAAATGAAAATGAAAATCGCTTATTGTCACAAGTAAGCTTCAATGAAGTTACTGTGAAAAGCCCCCAGTCGCCACATTCCGGCACCTGTTCGGGGAGGCTGGTACGGGAATCAAACCGTGCTGCTGGCCTGCCTTCGTCTGCTTTAAAAGCCAGCGATTTAGCCCAGTGTGCTAAACCAGCCCCTGTAATCTTCCTGTAATTGACGGCTATCCTTCTCGCTATTTACCAGCTCACCAATTTTCCTATCATCCGAAAACTTAATGATCAACCCTCCTACATTCCTTTCTAAATCATGTATATAAACCACAAACAGCAAGGGCCCCAACACTGATCTCCGCGGGACCCCACTGGACACAGGCTTCCAGTCAGAAAAACACCTCTTGACCATCACTCTGCTTCCTACCACTCAGTCAATTTTGATTTAAATTTGCCAAATTTCCTTGCATCCCATTGGCTCTTGCCTTTGCTATCAGTCTCCCATGTGGAATCTTATCAAAAGCCTTGTTGAAGCACAAATAGACTACATCAAATGCATTTCCCTCATCTAGAAACCTGGTCACCTGTTCAAAAAATTCAATCAAGTTGATCTGACATGACCTCCCCTTAACAAAACCTTGCTGACTGTTCTCAATTAATCTACAAAAGCAGATTCATTCTGTCTCTCAGAATAGTTTCCCCACCACTGAGTTTAAACTGACTGGCCTGTAGTTTCCTGGTTTATCCTTTCTTCCCTTCTTGAATGATGGTACCACATTGGATATATTTCATCTGGCCCTGGATATTTGTCTACTTTTAAGCCTGGCAGACCACTCAAAAGCTCCTCTCCCTCTATGTTGACCTCCTTAATTTTATTACAGTCCTTCTCCCTGATTTCTATACCCACACCATTCCTCTCATGAGTGAACACCGACACAAAGTATTAATTTAGAACCCTACCTATGTCCTGGGTAATGAATTTTTTTCATAAAAAAACATACCTTCCAGATCACAGGAATTTTTAAGTCTGAGTAGGATAAAGTTTGTATGGCAATGACTAAAGAAGATTGAACTCAGTCTGAATGGACACGATCAGACACGAATAGCTTATTTTATATTAAATAATTCTATAAGTCTACAATAACTTAATAAGGTAGTGACTAATGTTAACTTTTATATTGTAATGCCTTTCAGGATATCTGCATCTCCTCTGTGAAAGAGAAGGACATTGAGGCAAAATTGACCCAGGTGATGCAAACGTGGGTCAGTCAGACTCTGAGTTTCTCTTCGTTTAAGACTCGAGGAGAACTGTTACTAAAAGGAACAGAGACAGGAGAAATCATAACAATGATGGAGGACAGTTTAATGATCTTGAACTCTTTACTGAGCAACAGGTACTCGCAACAAATAACAACAATAATTTGTATTTATATATCATCTCCTCTCGAAGAACATATTGATGAAGTAAATGTCAATAACAAATTTTAGGAACAAAGAGTTTTTTTCAAATGTGTAGATTTTACGAATAACCAAAAAGGAGGCTACGGCATGTACAATCTCAGCTGCTGAGAGGATCAGGGATGGGACTTATCCTCAAAGTCTCGCTCTCCATTGGATAAAGTTCCACAATCTCAGTAGATTGGAGGAGGTGGTCCGGGTCATGGCTGGCTTCATGCCCCTGTGTCCGGACCAAATAGGAAAACAGAGCAGTTGCCTCGAGCACCAGGCCCGGAACCCAAATGTATGCACATAGACATCATCCTCTGACTTGTAAACACACAGCTGCAAATGTCGACTAGTGTCTGTCTCGGAGCGGTCCTGTCTCTAGTGGATCTGAGCACCTATTTCCAGATTTACGAGGCTGAGGTGGGTCCTGAACTGCTGTCCCATCAGTAACTCTGCTGATGCCACTCCCGTGATAGCATAAAGGGTCGTCCGGTAACTGAAGAGAAAACGAGCCAGTTGCCGTCTCCAAGATCCTGTGGTCAGTTTCTTCATTGCCCTTTTGAAGGTATGAATCTATCATTAAGGAGGAAATAGCGGGGCACCTGGAGGGAAATTGTCCCATTGGGCAGATGCAGCATGGGTTCACAAAGGGTAGGTCGTGTCTGACTAATTTGGTAGAATGTTTTGAGGACGTTACCAGTGCAGTAGATAACGGGGAGCCAATGGATGTGGTATATCTGGATTTCCAGAAAGCTTTTGACAAGGTGCCACACAAAAGGTTGCTGCATAAACTAAAGATGCATGGCATTGAGGGTAAAGTGGTAGCATGGGTAGAGGATTGGTTAACTACAGAAAGCAGAGAGTGGGGATAAATGGGTGTTTCTCTGGTTGGCAACCTGTAACTAGTGGGGTCCCTCAAGGATCAGTGTTGGGCCCGCAGTTGTTCACAATTTACATAGACGATTTGGAGTTGGGGACCAAGTGCAATGTGACAAAGTTTGCAGACGACACTAAGATGAGTGATAAAGCAAAAAGTGCAGAGGATACCGGAAGTCTGCAGAAGGATTTGGATAGGTTAGGTGAATGGGCTAGGGTCTGGCAGATGGAATTCAATGTTGCCAAGTGTGAGGCTATCCATTTTGGGAGGAATAACAGCAGAATGGATTATTATTTAAACGGTAAGATGTTAAAACATGCTGCTGTGCAGAGGGACCTGGGTGTGCTGGTGCACGAGTCGCAAAAAGTTGGTGTGCAGGTGCAACAGGTGATTAAGAAGGCTAATCGAGTTTTGTGTTTCGTTGCTAGCGGGATGGAGTTCAAGACTAGGGAGGTTATGCTGCAATTGTATAGGGTGTTGGTGAGGCCGCATCTGGAGTATTGTGTTCAGTTTTGGTCTCCTTACCTGAGAAAGGACATATTGGCACTGGAGGGAGTGCAGAGGAGATTCACTAGGTTGATCCCAGAGTTGAGGGGATTAGATTATGACGAGAGGTTGAGTAGACTGGGACTGTACTCATTGGAGTTTAGAAGGATGCGGGGGGATCTTATTGAAACATATAAAATTATGAAGGCAATAGATAGGATAGATGCGGGCAGGTTGTTTCCACTGGTCGGGGAAAGCAGAACTAGGGGGCATAGCCTGAAAATAAGGGGAGGTAGATTTAGGACGGAGTGTAGGAGGAACTTCTTCACCCAAAGGGTTGTGAATCTCTGGAATTCCTTGCCCAATGAAACATTTGAGGCTCCTTCTTTAAACATTTTTAAGAAAAAGATAGATACCTTTCTAAAGAATAAAGGGATTCGGGGATATGGTGTACGGGCCGGAGAGTGGAGCTGAGTCCACAAAGATCAGCCATGATCTCATTAAATGGCGGAGCAAGCTCGAGGGGCCAGATGGCCTACTCCTGTTCCTAGTTCTTATGTTCTTATGTCCTTCCACCTCGGTCAAACCGTTCAAGGCTGGGTGATACGGGGCGTTCCGTACATACCGAATTCCATTCGAGGCCATGAACGGCTCAAACACTTTGCTGGTGAATGCGGCGCCATTATCCGACACTAGCATTTCAGATATTCCATGGGTGCTGAATGTGTGCTGCAGCCTTTCCACGGTTGTCTTTATGGTCACAGTGTGCTCCTTGTGGACTTTGAGCCACTTAGAGCGCCAACCATAACAAGAAATGTTGCCCCCTGGAATGTGCCGGCGAAGTCTACGTGGATGAGGGACCAAGGTCTTCCCGGCCATTCCCAATGGTCCATTGGTGCAGCCTGTGGGGCCTTCTGGTTCTCCTGGCAAGAGCTGCAGCGCTGGGCCACCCTTTCAATGTCCAAGTCTATTATGATAGAATTTACCCTGCAGTTTGAGAGGGAGAAGCTGCAATCAGATGTAATGGTATTACAATTAAATAAGGGTAACTACAAAGACATGAGGGAGGAGCTGGCCAGAGTTGATTGGAAAAGGAGCCTAGCAGGGAAGACAGTGGAACAGCAATGACAGGAGATTTTGGGGGTTATTCGGGAGGCATAACAGAAATTCATCCCAAGGAGGAAGAAACATGCTAAGGGGAGGACAAGTCATCCATGGCTGACAAGGGAAGTCAAGGACAGCATCAAAGCTAAAGACAAAGCATACAAAGTGGCGAGAGCATACAAAGTGGCGAGCATTAGTGGGAAGCCAGAGGATTGGGAAGCCTTTAAAAGGGAGCAGAGAACAACTAAAAAAGCAATAAGGGGGGAGAAGATGAAGTATGAGTGCAAGCTAGCTAGTAATATAAAGGAAGATAGGAAGAATTTTTTTCAATATATAAAAGGTAAGTGAGATGCAAAAATAGACATTGGACCACTGAAAAATATGGCTGGAGAAGTAATAATGGAAACAAAGAAATGGCAGACGAATTCAATAGTTACTTTGCATCAGTCTTCATGGTGGAAGACACCGGTGGGATGCCAGGGCTCCAGGAGAACCAGGGGGCAGAGGTGAGTGCAGTGACCATTACTAAGGAGAAGGTTCTGGGGAAACTGAAAGGTCTGAATGTGGATAAATCACCTGGACCGGATGGACTACGCCCCAGGGTTCTAAAAGAGCTGAGGAAATTGTGGAGGCATTAGTGATGATCTTTCAGGAATCACTGGAGGCAGGAAGTGTCCCAGAGGACTGGAAAGTGGCTAATGTTACACTACTGTTTAAGAAGGAAGGGAGGAAGAAGACGGGAAATTATAGGCCGGTTAGCCTGACTTCGGTCATTGGTAAGATTTTAGAGTCCATTATTAAAGATGAGATCGCGGAGTACTTGGAAGTGCATGATAAAATAGGACTGAGTCAGCACGGCTTTGTCAAGGGGAGGTCACGTCTGACAAATCTGTTCGAATTCTTTGAAGAAGTAACAAGGAAGTTAGACAAAGGAGAACCAGTGGACATGGTTTATCTAGATTTCCAAAAGGCCTTTGACAAGGTGCCGCATAGGAGACTGTTAAATAAGTTAAGAGCCCATTGTGTTCAAGATAAGATCCTGGCATGGATAGAGGATTGGCTGACTGGCAGAAGGCAGAGAGTGGGATAAATGTTTTTTTCAGGATGGCAGCCGGTGACTAGTGGTGTGCCTCAGGGGTCTGTGCTGAGTCCACAACTTTTCACAATATACATTAATGATCTGCAAGCAGGAACTGAAGGCATTGTTGTTAAGTTTGCAGATGATACAAAGATCTATGGAGGGACATGTAGTATTGAGGAAGCAAGGGGGCTGCAGAAGGATTTGAACAAGCTAGGAGAGTGGGCAATGAAGTGGCAAATGAAATACAATGTGGAAAAGTGTGAGATTATGCACGTTGGAAGGAGGAATTTAGGCATAGACTATTTTCTAAATGGGGAAATGTTTAGGAAATCAGAAACACAAAGGGACTTGGGGGTCCTTGTTCACGATTCTCTTCCGGTTAACGTGAAGGTTCAGTCGGCAGTTAAGAAGGCAAATGCAATGTTAGCATTCATGTCAAGAGGGCTAGAATACATGACCAGGGAGGTACTTCTGAGGCTGTATCCGTATTGTGAGCAGTTTTGGGCCCCGTATCTAAGGAAGGATGTGCTGGCCTTGGAAAGGGTCCAGAGGAGGTTCACAAGAATGATCCCTGGAATGAAGAGCTTGTCGTATGAGGAACGGTTGAAGACTCTGGGTCTGTACTCGGAGTTTAGAGGGATGAGGGGGGATCTTATTGAAACTTACAGGATACTGCGTGGCCTGGATAGAGTGGATGTGGCAAGAATGTTTCCACTTGTAGGAAAAACTAGAACCTGAGGACACCATCTCAGATTAAAGGGACGATCCTTTAAAACAGAGATGAGAAGGAATTTCTTCAGCCAGGGGGTGGTGAATCTGTGGAACTCTTTGCCGCAGAAGGCTGTGGAGGCCAAATCACTGAGTGTCTTTAAGACAGAGACAGATAGGTTCTTGACCAATAAGGGGATCGGGGGTTATGGGGAGAAGGCAGGAGAATTGGGATGAGAAAATATCAGACATGATTGAATGGTGGAGCAGACTCGATGGGCCGAGTGGCCTAATTCTGCTCCTATGCCTAATAGTCTTATCCTGGGCCACTAAACATAGCTGTGGGCAAGCACCTTCATCTTGGTTACCCCCGGGTGTCCATGTGGAGGTTTTGTAGTAAAAGCTCACGATGGTGTCCCGGGCCGACAACCCATGTCCCTCACAATAAGAAGCCATCCTCCACACTCAGCTCCGCGAGCTTCATTGTATAGGCCCGCAGATTGTCAGGCAAAGATCTATGTTGGCTCCCATGCTGGATCATGTGTCGGACCCAAGATAGCTGCAGGTCTGCCTTGGTCCACTCTTTTATGTGAGCCGTTCCTATTGGAACGCCTTCTGGTGTGGGGGGTTCCATTCCCACTGGTGTCCTTTCTTTACCAATAGGTGGAGTGAGCTAAGAAGCAAGGCCAAGTTGGGGATGAATTTCCCACAGTAGTTGAGGAGTCATAAAAAGGAGCAGAGTTCAGTCGGGCCTTGATGGATGGGGGCCTGTCGGATGGCCTGCACTTTGTCTTCCACCGGGTGAAGCCCCCTCCTGTCGACCTGGTACCCTAAATAGATGAATTGGGGGGGGGGTTAAAAATGCATTTCTCTCTGCGGAGGCAGACGCTAGCCTGTTCAAATCGCCGGAGGACTTCAGCCAGGTTCTCCAGATGTTTTTTGTCCGAGGCTGCGATGATGAGTACATCTCCTAGGTATATTGCCACCTTGGGTAGGCCCTGCAGGATGTTTTCCATCACATGTTGGAAAATCACACAGGCCAATGAAATCCCGAAAGGCAATCGGGTGTAATTGTACAACCCTGTGTGGGTGTTGTCTGTAACATACCTCCGAGAGTCAGGATCCAGGACCAGCTGTAGGTACGTGTGGCTCATGTTGAGCTTCATGAACTTTTTTCCCCCGCTGAGTTTGGCGTACAGGTCTTCGGTGTGTGGAACTGGGGAATGTTCAAGGCGAGAAACCTGTTTCACTGTCACCTTGTAGTCTCCGGAGAGAAGTATGGACCCGTCGGGCTTTAGTACCAGGACCACTGGCGCAGCCTAATTAGCGAGGGGACGGCTGGATGATGCCCAAGAGTTTCAAACGATCCAGCTCTGCATCGACCTTGGGCCGCAGCACATACGGCAGTGGGTGGGCACGGAAATAACGGGGTTGGGCTTTCTCGTCCACACTAATTTTGGCCACTGAGTCCTTTATCGTCCTAGTGCCTTCAGCGAAAACTCCTTCCGGGCTGTGGGGGTTCATGTGGCAGATGGTTTGCCAGTCCAACTTTAAATGGCACAGCCAATCATGGCCCAATAAGCTGGGTCCTCCTCCGCAGACTACCACCAAGAACAAGCATGCCGATCGGTCCCTGTCTGCCACGGTCACGTGCGTGATGCCCTCAAATGGCCAAGGGCTCCAATGTTTGTAGCCAATTGGCATCTGTTTCCCAAAGGTCCTAAGGGCTGAACAGCAAAGGAATTAAAGGTTGTGGTGAGCACACATGTAAGTGGAGCAGAGTCCAGAAAAAGATCAGCCATGATTTATTGAATGGCAGAGCAAGCTTGAGGGCCAGATGAACTCCTCCTGCTCCTGGTTCTTACGTTCTTACATCTGGAATGCCCAACAACTGGTCACCGAGACTGCCGCTCCGGTATTGACCATCATTTCAATGGGGTGGCCATTCACCTTTAATGCAATCTGGATGGGTGCGACCCTGGGGGCTGTAAGACAGTGCAACTGCTCATACTCCTCCTCCTGCTTTTCAACATAGTATGCTTGACATCTAGGGGGTCAGTAATGCATGACAAAGAAGAAGGTCGACCTGCACGAGATATCCTGCCTTCTGGACTCTGGGAGCACTGAGAGCTTCATCCACCCCGATACGGTAAGGGGCTGCTCCCTAGCGGTACACCCCGCTAACCAAAGAATCTCCCTAGCCTCCGGATCCCACTCCGTGGCGATCCGGGGGCACTGCATCGCCACCCTCACCGTCCAGGGCATAGAGTTTAGCGGCTTCCGGCTCTACATCCTCCCCAACCTCTGCGCTGCCTTGCGGCCTCGCGATCCTTAAGGTCGACCCGCCTTCCCTGTTTCATTTAATTTCAAACCTCACCCAGGATTGCAAACCCGTTGCCACCAGGAGCAGACGGTACAGTGCCCAGGACAGGACCTTCATCAGGTCTGAGGTCCAGCGGCTGGTGCGGGAAGGTATCACTGAGACCAGCAACAGCCCCTGGAGAGTCCAAGTGGTAGTGGTGAAAACCGGGGAGAAAAACAGGATGGTCATTGACTACTGTCAGACCATCAATCGGTACACGCAGCTCGACGCGTACCCCCTCCTACGCATATCTGATATGGTCAATCAGATTGCACAGTACCGGGTCTTCTCGACTGTGGACCTGAAATCTGCCTACCACCAGCTCCCCATCCGTAAAGCGGACCGCCCATACACTGTGTTTGAAGCAGACTGCCGCCTTTACCATTTCCTTAGGGTTCCCTTCGGCGACACCAATGGGGTCTCGGTTTTCCAACGGGAGATGAACCGAATGATTGACCGGTACGGGCTGCAGGCCACTTTCCCGTACCTGGACAATGTCACCATCTGCGGCCACGACCAGCAGGACCACGATGCTAACCTTTCCAAATTTCTCCACACCGCCACACACCTCAACCTAACTTACAACAAGGAGAAGTGTGTGTTCAGCATGAACCGATTAGCCATCCTCGGCTATGTGGTTCGACCCCGATCGCATGTGCCCCCTCATGGAACTCCCCCTCCCCCACTGCCCCAGGGCCCTCAAACAATGCCTGGGGTTCTTTTCGTATTACGCCCAGTGGGTCCCAAACTATGCGGACAAGGCCCGTCCATTCAATCCACCGCTTTTCCACTGACGGCCGAGGCTCACCAGGCCTTCAACCATATCAAGGCCGACATTGCCAAGGAGCGCGGTTGATGAGATGCTCCCCTTCCAAGTCGAGAGCAATGCATCAGACGTCGCTCTGGCCGCCACCCTCAACCAGGCAGGCAAGCTCGTGCCATTCTTTTCTCGCACTCTCCATGCTTCCGAAATTCGTCACTCTTCCGTCAAAAAGGAGGCCCAAGCGATCGTTGAAGCTGTGCGACATTGGAGGCATTACCTGGCCAGCAGGAGATTCATTTTCCTCACTGACCAACGGTCGGTTGCCTTCATGTTTAACAACACACAGCGGGGTAAGATCAAAAATGATAAAATCTTGAGGTGGAGGATCGAGCTCTCCGCCTAAAATTACGAGATTTTGTATCGCCCCGGTAAGCTCAACGAGCCCCCCGATGCCCTGTCCCGAGGTACATGTGCCAGCGCACAAGTGGACCGACTCTGGACCCTGCACGACGATCTGTCACCCTGGAGTCACCCGCTTTTACCACTTCATTAAGGCCTGCAATCTGCCCTACTCCATCGAGGAAGTCAGAGCCATCACCAGAGACTGCCAGGTCTGCGCGGAGTGTAAACCGCATTTCTACCGGCCAGACCGTGCGCGCCTGGTGAAGGCCTCCCGCCCCTTTGAACGCCACAGCATGGACTTCAAAGGGCCCCTCCCCTCCACCAACCGCAACACGTACTTTCTTAATGTGGTCGACGAGTATTCCCGATTCCCCTTCGCCGTCCCATGCCCCGATATGACGTCTGCCACCGTCATCAAAGCCCTCAACACCACCTTCGCTCTGTTCGGTTTCCCCGCCTACATCCACAGCGACCGGGGATCCTTATTTATGAGCGAGGAGCTGCGCCAGTACCTGCTCAACAGGGGCATTGCCTCGAGCAGGACGACCAGCTGCAACCCCAGGGGAAACGGGCAGGTGGAGTGGGAGAATGGGACGGTCTGGAGGGCCGTCCAGCTGGCCCTACGGTCCAAAAATCTCCCGGCTTCCCGCTGGCAGGAGGTCCTCCCCGACGCACTTCACTCCATTCGGTCGCTCCTGTTCACCACGACCAACGAACCCCCCCATGAACGTCTCTTTGCCTTCCCCAGGAAGTCTACCTCCGGGGTTTCGCTCCCAACGCGGCTGGCAGCTCCAGGACCCGCGCTCCTCCGCAAGCACTTGCGGCTCCACAAGGCGGACCCGTTGGTTGAGAGAATACAGCTATTCCATGCAAACCCGCAGCACGCCTACGTAGCGTACCCCGACGGCCGCCAAGACACAGCCTCCCTCAGGGATCTGGCACCAGCTGGGTCCACCCCCCCCCCTCCCCTCCCCCGGCGCACCCCACCGCAGCCCCTGCTCCAGGACAATCCGTCCTCCCCTTGCTCCCACCCAGGGATGAAGAAGATTTCGACACGCTCCCGGAGTCACCAAAGACCAACCGACGCCTGAGTCACCACCAACAATGCGGCGCCCTCAACAACAGATCAAGGCACCCGATCGTCTAAATTTGTAACCTTCTCTGTAATTTTAAAACCACTCTGTATGGATATAGTTTTCCACCACCCCCGCTGGACTCATTTTTAACAGGGGGTGAATGTGGTAGTGAGATACCCTCAATTACGACTCAGGAGAGGAGTTTGATAATACAAAGGCTTTAATAACCAGAAAATCAGACAGCTGCCGAGAAGTCTGCTCACTGTACGCTGCCTACTGAACGTAACCTTATATACAGCTTCCTGGGGGCGGTACCGGAGGCGGAGTCCCCCACAGTTTCAAACCCGGTCTTAAAGGGTCCTACGCATTAAAGGTACATATGTATACAGATATCATTCATCACAGGTAGTCACCACTGTTGTATTATATTGTATATATGGGTATTACGGTCAGGCCCCTGTACTACAGGTACGGCGGTAGATCACTGCCTGCTGGCTCCGCCCAGGAGGCGGAGTATAAATGTGTGTGCTCTCCGAACAGCAACCATTTCGTAAGCTGCTGTAGGAGGCCACACATCTCTGTGTAATAAAGCCTCGATTACATTCTACTCTCGTCTCTTCGTAATTGATAGTGCATCATAATGTTAATGACGTCAGTCTATAAGTGGGTCATTTAGGAGTCTGGTAACAGCGGGGAAGAAGCTGTTTTTCAGTCTGTTCGTGCGTGTTCTCAGACTTCTGTATCTTTACCCGATGGAAGAAGTTGGAAGAGTGAGTAAGCCGGGTGGGAGGGGCCTTTGATTATGCTGCCCGCTTTCCCCAGGCAGCGGGAGCTGTAGATGGAGTCAATGGATGGGAGGCAGGTTTGTGTGATGGACTGGGCGGTGTTCACGACTCTCTGAAGTTTCTTGCAGTCCTGGGCCGAGCATTTGCCATACCAGGCTGTGATGCAGCCAGATAGGATGCTTTCTGTGGTGCATCTGTAAAAGTTGGTAAGGGTTAATGTGGACATGTCATATTTCCTTAGCTTCCTGAGGAAGTATGGGCGCTGTTGTGCTTTCTTGGTGGTAGCGTCGACGTGGGTGAACCAGGACAGATTTTTGGAGATGTGCACCCCTAGGAATTTGAAACTGCTAACCATCTCCACCTCGGCCCCGTTGATGCTGACAGGGGTGTGTACAGTACTTTGCTTCCTGAAGTCAATGACCAGCTCTTTAGATTTGCTGGCATTGAGGGAGAGACTGTTGTCGCTACACCACTCCACTAGGTTCTCTATCTCCCTCCGGTATTCTGACTCGTTATTTGAGATCCGGCCCACGATGGCCGTATCATCAGCAAACTTATAGATGGAGTTGGAATCAAATTTTGCCACGCAGTCGTGTATGTACAGGGAGTAGAGTAGGGGGCTAAGTACGCAGCCTTGCGGGGCCCCAGTATTGAGGACTATTGTGGAGGAGGTATTGTTGTTCATTCTATTGTTCACACTGTCGATGATACTTCCATCATTTTGCTGATGATCGAGATGATATCGATGGGGTGGTAGGCTAGGTTGAATTTGTCCTTTTTTGTGGACAGGGAATATTTGCAATTTTCCACAGTGCCGATAGATGCTACTATAATGGTTACACTGGAATATCTTGGCTAGGGTCACAGGTACTTGTGGAGCACATGACTTCAGTATTATTGCCAGAACATTGTCAAGGTCCAGAGCCTTTGCAGTATCCAGTGCCTTTAATATTATATTATCACGTAGAGTGAATCTAATTGGCTGAATTAGATTCTAATCTGTGATGCTGGGTATCTCAGGAGGAGAGTGAGATGGACCATCCACTTCATACTTCTTGCTGAAGATTGTTGTGACTGCGTTTTGTTTTGCACTGATCTGCTGGGCTCCCCTACCATTGAAGGTGGGGATATTCATGGAGCTCCTCCTCCTGGTTATTGTTTAATTGTTCACCATCATTCAATACTGGATGTGGCAACCCTGCAGAGCATAGATCTGATCTGTTGGTTGTGGTATCACTCAGCTCTGTTTATTGTATTTTTTTCCCACGTTTGGCATGCTAATAATAATGTGCTGTACCTTAAGCAAGTTGGCGTCTCCTTTTTAGGTGTGCTTGGTTCTACTCCTGGTATGCCCTCCTCCACTCTTCATTGTACCAGGGTAAATCACCTGGCTGAATGGTAATGGTAAAATGAGGGATATGCTGAACCATGAGATTACAAATTGTGGTTATACATAATTCTTCTGCTACTTGTGGACCATGACGCCTCATGAATGCCTAGTCTTGGTTTCTAATTTCTCCAAATGTACCACATTGGTAGTGTCAAACATCACAGTGACAAGTATCTTCAATGTGAAGAAGGAAGGATGGGCTGGCCTTGGAAAGGATCAGAGGAGGTTCACAAAAATCACCCCTGGAATGAAGAACTTGCCATATGAGGAACAGTTGAGGACTCTGGGTCTGTACTCGTTGGAGTTTAGAAGGATGAGGGGGGATCTTATTGAAAATTACAGGATACTGCGAGGCCCGGATGGAATTAATGTGGAGAGGATGTTTCCACTTGTTGGAAAAACTAGAACCAGAGGACACAATCTCAGACTGAAGGGACGATCCTTTAAAACAGAGATGAGGAATTTCTTCAGCCAGAGGGTGGTGAATCTGTGGAACTCTTTGCTGCAGAAGGCTGTGGAGGCCAAACCACTGAGTGTCTTAAGCCAGAGATAGATAGGTTCTTGATTAATAGGAGGATCAGGGGTTATGGGGAGAAAGCAGGAGAATGGGGATGACAACAATATCAGCCATGATTGAATGGCGGAAAAGACTCGATGGGCTGAATGGCCTAATTCTGCTATGGTCTTATGTGACTTGATCTCCACATGGACTGTACAGAGGTCACTTTCCGCCTTGTTGGTTACCTCATACCGACTGCAGATGCAGTCTAGCGGTTAAGTTCTTTAGAACTCAGCCTTACTTCTGTTGTGGGCAAAATCTTGGAAAGGTTTATAAGAGATAGGATGTATAATCATCTGGAAAGGAATAATTTGATTAGAGATAGTCAACATGGTTTTGTGAAGGATAGGTCGTGCCTCACAAACCTAATTGAGTTCCTTGAGAAGGTGACCAAACAGGTGGATGAGGGTAAAGCAGTTGATGTGGTGGTGTATATGGATTTCAGTAAAGTGTTTGATAAGGTTCCCCACGGTAGGCTACTGCAGAGAATACGGAGGCATGGGATTCAGGGTGATTTAGCAGTTTGGATCAGAAATTGGCTAGCTGGAAGAAGACAAAGGGTGGTGGTTGATGGGAAATGTTCAGACTGGAGTCCAGTTACTAGTGGTGTACAACAAGGATCTGTTTTGGGGCCACTGCTGTTTGTGATTTTTATAAATCATAGATTATCATAGAATTTTCAGTGCAGAAGGAGGCCATTCGGCCCATCGAGTCTGCACCGGCTCTTGGAAAGAGCACCCTACCCAAGGTCAACACCTCCACCCCATCCCCAGAACCCAGTAACCCCACCCAACACTAAGGACAATTTTTGGACACTAAGGGCAATTTATCATGGCCAATCCACCTGACCTGCACATCTTTGGACTGTGGGAGGAAACCGGAGCACCCGGAGGAAACCCACGCACACACGGGGAGGATGTGCAGACTCCGCACAGACAGTGACCCAAGCCGGAATAGAACCTGGGACCCTGGAGCTGTGAAGCAATTGTGCTAACCACTATGCTACCGTGCTGCCCGGATGACCTGCAGGAGGGCGTAGAAGGATGGGTGAGTAAATTTGCAGATGACACTAAAGTTGGTGGAGTTGTGGAAAGTGGGGAAGGATGTTACAAGTTACAGAGGGACATAGATAAGCTGCAGCGCTGGGCTGAGAGGTGGCAAATGGAGTTTAATGCAGAAAAGTGTGAGGTGATTCATTTTGGAAGAAATAACAGGAAGACAGAGTACTGGGCTAATGGTAAGATTCTTGGCAGTGTGGATGAGCAGAGAGATCTCGGTGTCCATGTACATAGATCCCTGAAAGTTGCCACCCAGGTTGAGAGGGTTGTTAAGAAGGCGTATGGTGTGTTAGCTTTTATTGGTAGAGGGACTGAGTTTCGGAGCCATGAGGTCATGTTGCAGCTGTACAAAACTCTGGTGCGGCCGCATTTGGAGTATTGCCTGCAATTCTGGTCGCCGCATTATAGGAAGGATGTGGAAGCATTGGAAAGGGTGCAGAGGAGATTTACCAGAATGTTGCCTGGTATGGAGGGAAGATCTTATGAGGAAAGGCTGAGGGACTTGAGGCTGTTTTCGTTAGAGAGAAGAAGGTTAAGAGGTGACATAATTGAGGCATACAAAATGATCAGAGGATTGGATAGGGTGGACAGTGAGAACCTTTTTCCTCGGATGGTGATGTCTAGCACGAGGGGACATAGCTTTAAATTGAGGGGAGATAGATACAGGACAGATGTCAGAGGTAGGTTATTTACTCAGAGAGTAGTAAGGGCGTGGAATGCCCTCCCTGCAACAGTAGTGGACTCACCAACACTAAGGGCATTCAAATGGTCATTGGATAGACATATGGACAATAAGGGAATAGTGTAGATGGGCTTTAGAGTGGTTTCACAGGTCGGCGCAACATCAAGGGCCAAAGGGCCTGTACTGCGCTGAAATGTTCTATGTTCTGTCAGCCAGCTTGGTCAGTAATGATGCAAATGAGCCACTCTTGGTGATGGACATTGAATTCCCCAACCCTTGTCACCCTCAGTGTTCAACTTGGAGGTGTATTGGTTCAACAGTTGAGGGAGGTTGGATCAGTAGGTGGAAAGCAGCAGGAGATTTCCTTTGCATGTTTGACATGATGCCATGAGGTCATCCTTGTGTCAGGATGAACCCGCTCCTGTTTGCCCACTTGCCCTGCACCATTATAGCTGCCTTTGAGATGGATTATCCAACCCTCTTGGGGTGCAGGATCTGCACCAAGAGTTGCCGGCTAATCGAACGGCTGGCAGTGATCAGGTTCTGGCAGCAGTGGCCGTTGCTAAGACTCCAGCAAGTCCCATTAGGAATCATGCTGTGATGGAGTTGGGCTTTAAGTGAAATCCTAGCGACTGTAGTAGGAGGCTCTTTGGTAGCCATTACCTGGTCACTTAAGGGTCTCAATTGGCCTATGGTTGGGCAGGCCTCCAGACATCTCCCCTGCTGCTGGTAAAATTGCAGTGGGGGCAGCAGTGACTAGGTGGAAATTCAGAATGGCACCCGGTTACAGGATGTATGGGGTGGGTGGAGGGGAGGAGATGGGGTGTGTTGGGTGGAATGGTGACTTAAATTGTGCCATTTAATTCTGTTCATCTCTGTGGCAGTAGTGGCAGTGGCAGGTCCGGGAGGCTTCCAGCGTCACGGATGGCTTCATCTGCAGAAAGTGCACCCAACTGGAGCTCCTCACAGACCGCATGGTTCGATTGGAGCAGCAATTGGATGCACTTAGGAGCATGCAGGTGGCGGAAAGCGTCATAGATCGCAGTTATGTAAATGTGGTCACACCCAAGGTGCAGGCAGAGAAATGGGTGACCACCAGAAAGGGCAGGCAGTAGTGCAGGAATCCCCTGTGGTTGTCCCCCTCTCAAACAGGTATACCCCTTTGGATACTGTCGGAGGGGATAGCCTATCAGGGGAAAACAGCAGCAGCCAGAGCAGTGGCACCACGGCTGGCTCTGATGTTCAGAAGGGAGGGTCAAAGCGCAGAAGAGTATTAGTAATAGGGGACTCTATAGTCAGGGGCACAGATAGGCGCTTCTGTGGACGTGAAAGAGACTCCAGGATGGTATGTTGCCTCCCTGGTGCCAGGGTCCAGGATGTCTCCGAACGGGTAGAGGGCATCCTGAAGGGGGGGGGGGGCAAACAGGCAGAGGTCGTTGTACATATTGGTACTAACGACATAGGCAGGAAGGGGCATGAGGTCCTGCAGCAGGAGTTCAGGGAGCTAGGCAGAAAGTTAAAAGACAGGACCTCGAGGGATGTAATCTCGGGATTACTCCCTGTGCCACGTGCCAGTGAGGCTAGAAATAGGAAGATAGAGCAGCTAAACAAGTGGCTAAACAGCTGGTGTAGGAGGGAGGGTTTCCGTTATCTGGACCACTGGGAGCTCTTCCGGGGCAGGTGTGACCTATATAAGAAGGACGGGTTGCATCTAAACCGGAGAGGCATAAATATCCTGGCTGCGAGGTTTGCTAGTGTCACTCGGGAGGGTTTAAACTAGTATGGCAGGGGGGTGGGCACGGGAGCAATAGGTCAGAAGGTGAGAGCATTGAGGGAGAACTAGGGAATAGGGACAGTGGGGCTCTGAGGCAGAGCAGACAGGGAGAAGTTGCTGAACACAGCGGGTCTGGTGGCCTGAAGTGCATATGTTTTAATGCAAGAAGTATTACGGGTAAAGCAGATGAACTTAGAGCTTGGATTAGTACTTGGAACTATGATGTTGTTGCCATTACAGAGACCTGGTTGAGGGAAGGGCAGGATTGGCAGCTAAACGTTCCAGGATTTAGATGTTTCAGGCGGGATGGAGGGGGATGTAAAAGGGGAGGCGGAGTTGCGCTACTGGTTAGGGAGAATATCACAGCTGTACTGTGGGAGGACACCTCAGAGGGCAGTAAGGCTATATGGGTAGAGATCAGGAATAAGAAGGGTGCAGTCACAATGTTGGGGGTTTACTACAGGCCTCCCAACAGCCAGCGGGAGATAGAGGAGCAGATAGGTCGACAGATTTTGGAAAAGAGTAAAAACAACAGGGTTGTGGTGATGGGAGACTTCAACTTCCCCAATATTGACTGGGAGTCACTTAGTGCCAGGGGCTTAGACGGGACGGAGTTTGTAAGGAGCATCCAGGAGGGCTTCTGAAAACAATATGTGGACAGTCCAACTAGGGAAGGGGCGGTACTGGACCTGGTATTGGGGAATGAGCCCAGCCAGGTGGTAGATGTTTCAGTAGAGGAGCATTTCGGGAACAGTGACCACAATTTAGTAAGTTTTAAATTGCTGGTGGACAAGGATAAGAGTGGTCCAAGGATGAATGTGCTAAATTGGGGTAAGGCTAATTATAACAATATTAGGCGGGAACTGAAAAACATAGATTGGGGCGGATGTTTGAGGGCAAATCAACATCTGACATGTGGGAGGCTTTCAAGTGTCAGTTGAAAGGAATTCAGGACTGGCATGTTCCTGTGAGGAAGAAGAATACGGCAATTTTCGGGAACCTTGGATAACGAGATATTGTAGGCCTCGTCAAAAAGAAAAAGGAGGCATTTGTCAGGGCTAAAAGGCTGGGAACAGACGAAGCCTGCGTGGAATATAAGGAAAGTAGGAAGGAACTTAAGCAAGGAGTCAGGAGGGCTAGAAGGGGTCATGAAAAGTCATTGTCAAATAGGGTTAAGGAAAATCCCAAGGCTTTTTACACGTACATAAAAAGCAAGAGGGTAGCCAGGGAAAGGGTTGGCCCACTGAAGGATATGCAAGGGAATCTATGTGTGGAGCCAGAGGAAATGGGCGAGGTACTAAATGAATACTTTGCATCAGTATTCACCAAAGAGAACAAATTGGTAGATGTTGAGTCTGGAGAAGGGTGTGTCGATAGCCTGGGTCACATTGAGATCCAAAAATACGAGGTGTTGGGTGTCTTAAAAAATATTAAGGTAGATAAGTCCCCAGGGCCTGATGGGATCTACCCTAGAATACTGAAGGAGGCTGGAGAGGAAATTGCTGAGGCCTTGACAGAAATCTTTGGATCCTCACTGTCTTCAGGGGATGTCCCGTAGGACTGGAGAATAGCCAATGTTGTTCCTCTGTTTAAGAAGGGTAGCAAGGATAATCCCGGGAACTACAGGCCGGTGAGCCTTACTTCAGTGGTAGGGAAATTACTGGAGAGAATTCTTCGAGACAGGATCTACTCCCATTTGGAAGCAAATGGACGTATTAGTGAGAGGCAGCATGGTTTTGTGAAGGGAAGGTCGTGTCTCACTAACTTGATAGAGTTTTTCGAGGAGGTCACTAAGATGATTGATGCAGGTAGGGCAGTGGATGTTGTCTATATGGACTTCAGTAAGGCCTTTGACAAGGTCCCTCATGGTAGACTAGTACAAAAGGTGAAGTCACACGGGATCAGGGGTGAGCCGGCAAGGTGGATACAGAACTGGCTAGGTCATAGAAGGCAGAGAGTAGCAATGGAAGGATGCTTTTCTAATTGGAGGGCTGTGACCAGTGGTGTTCCACAGGGATCAGTGCTGGGACCTTTGCTGTTAGTAGTATATATAAATGATTTGGAGGAAAATGTAACCGGTCTGATTAGTAAGTTTGCAGACGACACAAAGGTTGGTGGAATTGCGGATAGCGATGAGGACTGTCAGGGGATACAGCAGGATTTATATTGTTTGGAGACTTGGGCGGAGAGATGGCAGATGGAGTTTAATCCGGACAAATGTGAGGTAATGCATTTTGGAAGGTCTAATGCAGGTAGGGAATATACAGTGAATGGTAGAACCCTCAAGAGTATTGAAAGTCAAAGAGATCTAGGAGTACAGGTCCACAGGTCATTGAAAGGGGCAACACAGGTGGAGAAGGTAGTCACGAAGGCATACGGCATGCTTGCCTTCATTGGCCGGGGCATTGAGTAGAAGAATTGGCAAGTCATGTTGCAGCTGTATAGAATCTTAGTTAGGCCACACTTGGAGTATAGTGTTCAATTCTGGTCGCCACACTACCAGAAGGATGTGGAGGCTTTAGAGAGGGCGCAGAAGAGATTTACCAGAATGTTGTCTGGTATGGAGGGCATTAGCTATGAGGAGCGGTTGAATAAACTCGGTTTGTTCTCACTGGAACGAAGGAGGTTGAGGGGAGACCTGATAGAGGTCTACAAAATTATGAGGGGCATAGACAGAGTGGATAGTCAGAGGCTTTTCCCCAGGGTAGAGGGGTCAATTACTAGGGGGCATAGGTTTAAGGTGAGAGGGGCAAAGTTTAGAGTAGATGTACGAGGCAAGTTTTTAACGCAGAGGGTAGTGGGTGCCTGGAACCCGCTACCGGAGGAGGTGGTGGAAGCAGGGACGATAGTGACATTTAAGGGGCATCTTGACAAATACATGAATAGGATGGGAATAGAGGGATACGGACCCAGGAAGTGTAGAAGATTGTAGTTTAGTCGGGTAGCATGGTCGGCGCGGGCTTGGAGGGCCGAAGGGCCTGTTCCTGTGCTGTACATTTCTTTGTTCTTTGTTCTTTGTTCTTTGTTCTCAGCAGAAGCTGCATGGCCTGCTGAGTATTTCCAGCACTTTTTTTGATTTCAGATTTGAAGCAGATATAATTGGCCTGACCCATGGCAACTCCTCAACGGGACCTGTCTGCTATAATTCCATTTAAAGCTTTAATTCAATAATGTGGAGATGCCGGCGTTGGACTGGGGTGAGCACAGAAGGAAGTCTTACAACACCAGGTTAAAGTCCAACAGGTTTGTTTCTAGCTCCGAAAGCTAGTGTTTGAAACAAATCTGTTGGACTTTAACCTGGTGTTGTAAGACTTGTTACTGTGCTTACCCCAGTCCAATGCCGGCATCTCCACATCATGGCTACCATCGACACCGCAAACTGCCGGCTCAAAGTGGAGAGGATCTCCAGGAAGATCGCGCATACAGACACTGACATTAAGTTTCTACAAAGATTCAAGAAAGCAGACAAGATCCCGAAAGGGCTACAGATCACAAACCCACTCAAGTCGACCTACAACACAGACTGAGAGACTCTGCCGTCGCACCTCTCTCACACTCCTCAACCACCTCGTACGCCAGCTCTACAGCAGACGACACAACCTGGAAACCAAGATAGAGGCCATATTCTCAACTTGCGCTCAGGATGCAGCAGACCAGCTGCGGAACACCGCCAAACAGATGAGACAACGATACTATGCCACCTGTATGGACACCAAGAACAGGAAGCTTGAGAAACTCGGCAACACCACCAGCAGCAACCAAGCCTCCCCGGTACCACAGTAGAAAACAATACAGGGAAATCTATTGTCAACTTGTCGGACTACACCCTTCAACCAGATGAAATCGAAGTCCTCAGCAGAGGGCTCAATTTCTGCACCACCACCAAAATGGACCCCATCAGTCTCGCGGCAGACACGGAGGAATTCATCAGGCGAATGAGTCTCCGGGAATTCTTCCACAGACCACAAGAGGCCGACAGCGAACCCAAGGAGACTACCAATGAACCGGAACAGCAGACCGAGAGATCTGCGGTGCGGCAACCGAAGAGGAAAGAGTCTAATTGGACCCCTCCGGAAGGCCGCTGCCCTAGACTCGACAGGTATGCTCAGGCCATCAGGAGTCGTTTCAATGCTAGATTCATCAGTCGCATTCACAAGACAGCCCCGAACGTCACCCAAGCACAAAGCTACGCCTTCCGCAACAAGACCATCTCTCAAGACCAACCGCAACATCGTCATCAAACCAGCAGACAAAGGAGGGGCCACCATCATACTGAACAGAACGGACTACTGCAAAGAAGTATACCGACAACTCAACAACCAGGAACACTACAGACAGTTACCTGCAGATCCGACCAAGGACACATCCGCCAACTCAACAGACTGATTAAGACCTTGGATCCAGACCTTCAGAGCACCCTACATGCTCTCATCCCACGTACTCCCCGCATTGGAGATCTCTACTGCCACCCGAAAATACACAAGGCCAACACACCAGGCCGTCCTGTCGTTTCAGGCAATGGGACCCTGTGTGAGAACCTCTCTGGCTACATCGAGGGTATCTTGAAACCCATCGTACAAGGTACGCCCAGCTTCTGTCGTGACACGACGGACTTCCTACAGAAATTCAGCACCCATGGACCAGTTGAACCAGGAACATTCCTCGTCACAATGGACGTCTCGGCACTGTACACCAGCATCCCCCATGACAACGGCATTGCTGCAACAGCCTCAGTACTCAACACCGACAATTGCCAATCTCCAGGCACAGTTCTGCAACTCATCCGCTTCATTCTGGATCACAACGTCTTCACCTTCGACAACAAGTTCTTCATCCAGATGCACGGAACAGCCATGGAGACCAAATTCGCACCTCAATATGCCAACATCTTCATGCACAAGTTTGAACAAGACCTCCTCACCGCACAGGACCTTCAACCGATGTTATACACCAGATACATCGATGACATTTTTTTCCTTTGGACCCACGGCGAAGAATCACTGAAACGACTACAGAATGACATCAATAAGTTCCATCCCACCATCAGACTCACCATGGACTACTCTCCAAAATCAGTTGCATTCTTGGACACACTCATCTCCATCATCTCAGCACTTCGCTTTACTGCAAACCCACGGATAACCTCATGATGCTCCACTTCTCCAGCTTCCACCCTAAACACATTAAAGAAGCCATCCCCTATGGACAAGCCCTCCGTATACACAGGATCTGCTCAGACGAGGAGGAGCGTAAAAGACATCTACAGACACTGAAAGATGCCCTCGTATGAACGGGATATGGCGCTCGACTCATCGATCGACAGTTCCAATGCGCCACAGCAAAAAACCGCACCAACCTCCTCAGAAGACAAACACGGGACACAACTGACAGAGTACCCTTCATCGTCCAGTACTTTCCCGGAGCGGAGAAACTACGACATCTTCTTTGCAGCCTTCAACATGTCATCAATGAAGATGAACATCTTGCCAAGGTCATCCCCACACCCCTACTATTTGCCTTCAAACAACCGCGCAACCTCAAACAAACCATTGTTTGCAGCAAACTACCCTGCCTTCAGAACAGCGACCACGGCACCACACAACCCTGCCATGGCAATCTCTGCAAGACGTGCCAGATCATCGACATGGATACCACCATTACATGTGAGAACACCACCCACCAGATATGCAGTACATACTCGTGCGACTCGGCCAACGTTGTCTACCTCATACACTGCAGGAAAGGATGTCCCGAAGCGTGGTACATTGGCGAGACCATGCAGACGCTGCGACAACGAATGAACGGACATCGCACAACAATCACCAGGCAGGAATGTTCCCTTCCAGTCGGGGAACACTTCAGTAGTCAAGGGCATTCAGCCTCTGATCTCCGGGTAAACGTTCTCCAAGGTGGTCTTCAGGACGCGCGACAACGCAGAATCGCCGAACAGAAACTTATAGCCAAGTTCCGCACACATGAGTGCGGCCTCAACCGGGACCTGGGATTCATGTCGCATTACATTCACCCCCCACCATCTGGCCTGGGCTTGTGAAATCCTACCAACTGTGCTGGCTTGAGACAATTCACACCTCTATAACCTGGGGTTACTCCTATCTCTGGATATGTAAACACTTAATTAACTGCAAATACTTGCATTCTAAGCATTGTCTTGCATCTTTGAATTTGTCTATATATATGTTTCTGGGACATACCTCTTCATTCACCTGAGGAAGGAGCAGTGCTCCGAAAGCTAGTGTTTGAAACAAACCTGTTGGACTTTAACCTGGTGTTGTAAGACTTCTTACTTAATTCAATAAGTATTACAAAGAGGTCTATCAATCCACAAGTATTGCATTAACTTCTGAAATTATTCTCTCCTGCAGATATAATACTTACTATAAGAAGGACATTCAGATCTGGGTACATAATCTGACAACATGCACAACTATAATAGAACAATGGCTTTTAGTCCAGAATCTGTGGATTTATCTGGAAGCTGTCTTTGTTGGAGGGGATATCGCCAAACAACTGCCACAGGTAATTTGTAAAATTAACCTTGATATGTTAGCTAACTTCAATGCTAATACTAACAGAATCAATTAGAAATGATGGGGGTGATTTTGTGCCTGTGCTTGTCGCCAGTGAGTGTGACAATGTGGGCACAAAGTCTCACAAGGGTCGGGATCGTTTCCCAATTTTTCCCGCACTTCACCGGTGACACAGGGATATTTCTGCCCACAAAAGGCAGGAATCTATTTAAATTATTTTACTTATTATTAAAAGGTCGACACATCACATGATCCCCCCTCAGTGAATATTCAAACTTTGCCAATGTGACACCCCATCGGTGAGATTTGGAACAGGTTTTGGAAGATGGGAAACAGTCGAGGGGTTCCCGCCAGGGGTGCCGAGGTCACTACACCCCCGAGTGAGAAAAAGGGCATTCCTGGGCACTGCTCCCTGGCACTGTCCCCGGCACAGGTGGTCCAATTATGCGTGGTGGGAGGGAGAGCGCCAAGGATTTTGAAGGGAGGGGAACTTGGCTGCGATGGGGGAGCAGCCATTGAGGGGCATCTTGCAGTGATGGAAGGGAGCAGGCATTGAAGGGGAAGACCTGGCATTGAGGTGGGAGTGGGTATTGAAGGGGGACCTTGTAGTGATGGGGGAAGCAGGCAGTGACGGCGGAGCTGCAACAACATTGCCATGGTGGTTGTGGGGGCGCAGGGGGAGCCCCTGATAATTATGCCGTGGGGGTGGTGGGGAGACAGCTCCAGATAAATGCACCATTGTGGCGTAGAGCCCCTGATACCTTTATGGTTGGGAGGATCTGAGGAAGTTTCAGTTCAGTTCTGATTGGGGTGCCTTGTAAAGATTGCGCCCTGATTTTGTGGAGCCGGCCTTGCCAGGCTGACGTCCCCTGATTTTATTTTTGTGAGTGTCAGAAAGTCTGATCTGAAAACCCGGCTGTGCAGCTGGAGAGATCCATGCCATTTCAGTCAGATCCTGACAAATTATGGGAAAATTCCACCCATGGTCTAGGAATGGGTTGGTGCCACGCTTATGTTATAGGTGTTTGCTGGTGTTGCAATGCTCTTGGCTGATTTCAAAACAACTTCACTGCTATCATCAGTGGCCTGGCACAACTCCTTTTGGACTGGAAGTAAAATGAGCAGCCAGTAAGGCAGGGGAGAGCAGGGACAGCAAGTCAAGAAGGACACTGCTGTGAGAATCAGTAGAATTTTTTTACAAAGGCTAACTTAACTGTTAGAACCCAGGGGCAGTGTCATCAGCCAAGGAGAATGTTACCAGTGATTGTCCAACAAAGGTCTGTTTTGTCACCACTTTAGTTTAATAATTCCATAGATATATTTGGAGTTAGGAGTCACAAGCACAATGGCTAAATTTGTAGTTGATACAAAGGTGGTTAACTCCAAAGCTGAAAAGAATAAGACATGAGAAAATTTGAATGTACTTGGGAATTCGAAAGGCATGCAACAGATAAAATTCAGTGTAGAGAAATGTAAAGTGCTTTGGGGATAAAAAAAGGAATGACTATTACTTCATTTGGAAAGAAAATAATAATGTGCATGGAAAAACAAAGAGCCTGATTGATAATCAATTAAAACAATTAAAACAATGGCGGTATGTAAAGCAAATACTTTCTTGGAAGGGAGGAACAGGTTAATACTGAGCCAAATAGTAAAGTTATCTTGCCACTTAATAAATCATTGGTATGATAGTATTTAGAATATTGTGTTCAGTTCTTGTCAACAGAATGTATATTGTAATTACTGAAATTATACAGAAGAAGGGTGGCACAGTGGTTAGCACTGCTGCCTCACAGCACCAGGGACCTGGGTTTGATTTTAACCTTGGGTCACTGTCTGGGTGGAGTTTGCACTTTCTCCCAGTGTCAGTGTGGGTTTCCTCTGGTTGCTCCAATTTCCTTCCACAGTCCAAGAAGTGCAGGTTAGGTGGATTAGCGATGCTAAATTGCCCCTTAGGGTGGAGTTGCAAGAATAGGTGGGGGACTGGGCCTTGGCGGGGGGTCTTTCAAAGGGTTGGTGCAAACTTGATTGGTCAAATGGCCCCCTGCACTGTAGAAATTCTATGATTGTATGAAAGCAAGTAGAATTAAGGAACTGGACTATGAGGAGCAATTATGTCAATTGGTCAATCATTTCAATTGAGCATGTTGTAACATAAGGATTAGGAGCAGGAAAAGATCATTCAGTCTCTCAAGCCTGCTCTGCCATTCAGTAAGGTCATGGTTGATCTGATAGTATATGTTCCACTCAGGGAGATGTGTGACTTGGAGTAACCATGTAAATTTATCCTCCTCATGCTTTCCAACCAATCTGCAGCAGTGACACAATTGACCATGGTATCCAACTTCAACATCTTTCCTCAATTGTCCAGTTGCTTGGATCTGTTTTCATCTGGTTATATTCCTATCTATATAGTCTTAGCCAAATAATCACTTGAAATGGCTTCTCTCTCATCATGTCACTGAAAATGACAGTGTGGTAGCATTTATTAACAGGGGGATTGAGTTTAAGAGCCGTGGGGTTATGCTGCAACTGTACAAGACCTTCGTTAGACCACATTTTGAGTATTGTGTGCAGTTCTGGTCACCTCATTATAGGAAGGATGTGGAAGCATTGGAAAGGGTGCAAAGGAGATTTACCAGGATGCTGCCTGGATTGGAGTGTAGGTCTTATGAGGAAAGGTTGAGGGAACTAGGGCTTTTCTCATTGGAGCGAAGGAGGATGAGAGGTGACTTAATTGAGGTGTATAAGATGATGAGAGGGATTGATAGAGTGGATGTTCAGCGACTTTTTCCTCGGGTGGATGTAGCTGTTACAAGGGGGCATAACTATAAGGTTCATGGTGGAAGATATAGGAGGGATGTCAGAGGTAGGTTCTTTATTCAGAGAGTGGTTGGGGCGTGGTACGCACTCCCAGCTATGGTAGTGGAGTCGGACACTTTGGAACTTTCAAGCGGTTATTGGATAGGCATACGGAGTGCACTAGAATGATTGGGAGTAGGTTGATTTGATCTTAATTTCAGACTAGTTCGGCACAACATCGTGGGCCGAAGGGCCTGCACTGTGCTGTACAGTTCTATGTTCTATGTTTTATAAAATTGTATGTTGTATGTGCATAGTGTTGGTAGAAGCTCCACTGTCTTTCCATCACATGGTTGACCAGGAGTCTTTCCCACTCTTACTACTTGCGATTGAAACAATGTACAGGTTGATACTTCACTTGGTTGGGTGCATTATGAACACAACATCCTTGACCTTGAAGTCCTGGAGTAGAACTTACATAGAAACATACATAGAAAATAGAAGCAGGAGGAGGCCATTCGGCCCTTCGAGCCTGCTCCGCTATTCATTATGATCATGACTGATCATCAAGTTCAATATCTTGATCCCGCCTTCCCCCCTATATCCCTATAGCCAATTCCCTCCTGAAATTTCACAATGTATTACACAACTTGAATCCAGAGTTTTTGGCTCAGAGGCAGAGATGCTATCAAGACCTCCCCATAATATCATTGCGGTTCCTATTTTTAAAAAGCTTTGTATTGCTAAATTGTACCAATATTTTCCAGGAAGCAAAACGTTTTCAAAATGTTGATAAATCATGGATAAAGATCATGCAAAGAGCCAATGAAATTCCAACAGTCGTCCAGTGTTGTGTTGGAGATGACACTATGGGACAGCTTCTACCCCACTTACAAGAGCAACTGGAGGTTTGCCAAAAATCACTAACAGGGTAAGGAAGTTAGAAACTGTACAATACTTGCATGTTACATATCCATAAGTATCACGAACAATCAATGAGAAAAACAAATCAGCACAGGGTAAATAAGATCAGAGTTGAATTCAAGATTGGTGTGGGAGAAGTGGATTCCAATTCATGGAGCATTGGCAGCAATACTGGGATAAGAGGGAACTCTGCCGCTGGTATGAAGGTCACTTGAACTGCACCAAGATTGCTGTTCTGGCACATCATACACGTAGGCCTGTAGACAGGCTTCAAATTAAATAGTTGGGGGATATTTACAAGTTCAATGAAAAATGACAAGAGTACAATGTAACAATTCAGGAATACAATAGGAAAGGGCGGAACGCACAAACATAAATGTGCACCAACACAAATGGGTCAGAGTGGCAATAAATGATAAAAGACAGGATTAAAGGCCCTTATTATGAAGCATTCATAACAATATGATAGAATTTGTAGCACAAATTAGAAGTTAATTGGTACAATATGACACATATTACAGAAATGGTGATTGCAAAATGACCATGGCTCAGAGCTGAATATTCAAGGATATTTGACATTAAGTAAGGATGGAAAAAAGGAAGAGGAGGTGGGGTAGCTCCATTAGAAAAAAATGAGATCAATAGAGCACTGAGGAATAATATTGGCTTGAAAGGTTAAGCTGCAGAATCAGTTTGGGTGGTATGCGAAACATAGAAAATAGGAGCAGGAGGAGGCCATTCAGCCCTTTGAGCCCACATTGAAAACAGCGCGAGTGGAGAGTGAGCCGGGACAGTGAAAACAGCGCGAGTGGAGAGTGAGCCGGGACATTGAAAACAGCGCGAGTGGAGAGTGAGCCGGGACATTGAAAACAGCGCGAGTGGAGAGTGAGCCGGGACATTGAAAGCAGCGTGAGTGGAGAGTGAGCCGGGACATTGAAAACAGCGCGAGTGGAGAGAGAGCCGGGACATTGAAAACAGCGCGAGTGGAGGGAAAGCCGGGACAGTGAAAACAGCGCGAGTGGAGAGAGAGCCGGGACATTGAAAACAGCGCGAGTGGAGGGAAAGCCGGGACAGTGAAAACAGCGCGAGTGGAGAGTGAGCCGGGACAGTGAAAACAGCGCGAGTGGAGAGTGAGCCGGGACATTGAAAACAGCGTGAGTGGAGAGTGAGCCGGGACATTGAAAGCAGCGTGAGTGGAGAGTGAGCCGGGACATTGAAAACAGCGCGAGTGGAGAGAGAGCCGGGACATTGAAAACAGCGCGAGTGGAGGGAAAGCCGGGACAGTGAAAACAGCGCGAGTGGAGAGAGAGCCGGGACATTGAAAACAGCGCGAGTGGAGAGAGAGCGGGAGATTGAAAACAGCGCGAGTGGAGAGAGAGCCGGGACATTGAAAACAGCGCGGGAGGAGAGAGAGCCGGGACATTGAAAACAGCGCGAGTGGAGGGAAAGCCGGGACAGTGAAAACAGCGCGAGTGGAGAGTGAGCCGGGACAGTGAAAACAGCGCGAGTGGAGAGTGAGCCGGGACATTGAAAACAGCGTGAGTGGAGAGAGAGCCGGGACATTGAAAACAGCGCGAGAGGTGAGAGAGCCGGGACATTGAAAACAGCGCGAGTGGAGAGTGAGCCGGGACATTGAAAACAGCGCGAGTGGAGAGAGAGCCGGGACATTGAAAACAGCGCGAGAGGAGAGTGAGCCGGGACAGTGAAAACAGCGCGAGTGGAGAGTGAGCCGGGACAGTGAAAACAGCGCGAGTGGAGAGTGAGCCGGGACATTGAAAACAGCGTGAGTGGAGAGAGAGCCGGGACATTGAAAACAGCGCGAGTGGAGGGAAAGTCGGGACATTGAAAACAGCGCGAGTGGAGAGAGAGCCGGGACATTGAAAACAGCGCGGGGAGGAGAGAGAGCCGGGACATTGAAAACAGCGCGAGTGGAGGGAAAGCCGGGACATTGAAAACAGCGTGAGGAGAGTGAGCCGGGGACATTGAAAACAGCGCGAGTGGAGAGAGAGCCGGGACATTGAAAACAGCACGAGTGGAGAGAGAGCCGGGACATTGAAAACAGCGTGAGGAGAGTGAGCCGGGACATTGAAAACAGCGCGGGGAGGAGAGAGAGCCGGGACATTGAAAACAGCGCGAGTGGAGAGTGAGCCGGGACATTGAAAACAGCGCGAGTGGAGAGAGAGCCGGGAGATTGAAAACAGCGCGAGTGGAGAGAGAGCCGGGACATTGAAAACAGCGCGAGTGGAGAGAGAGCCGGGACATTGAAAACAGCACGAGTGGAGAGTGAGCCGGGACATTGAAAACAGCGCGAGTGGAGAGAGAGCCGGGAGATTGAAAACAGCGCGGGAGGAGAGAGAGCCAGGACATTGAAAACAGCGCGAGAGGAGAAAGAGCCGGGAGATTGAAAACAGCGCGGGGAGGAGAGAGAGCCGGGACATTGAAAGCAGCGCGAGTGGAGAGAGAGCCGGGAGATTGAAAACAGCGCGGGGAGGAGAGAGAGCCGGCACATTGAAAACAGCGCGAGTGGAGAGTGAGCCGGGACATTGAAAACAGCGTGAGTGGAGAGAGAGCCGGAACATTGAAAACAGCGCGAGTGGAGGGAAAGCCGGGACATTGAAAACAGCGCGAGTGGAGAGTGAGCCGGGACAGTGAAAACAGCGCGAGTGGAGAGTGAGCCGGGACAGTGAAAACAGCGCGAGTGGAGAGTGAGCCGGGACAGTGAAAACAGCGCGGGAGGAGAGAGAGCCGGGACATTGAAAACAGCTCGAGTGGAGAGAGAGACGGGACATTGAAAACAGCACGAGTGGAGAGAGAGCCGGGACATTGAAAACAGCGCGAGTGGAGAGAGAGCCGGGACATTGAAAACAGCGCGAGTGGAGAGTGAGCCGGGACATTGAAAACAGCGCGAGAGGAGAGTGAGCCGGGACAGTGAAAACAGCGCGAGTGGAGAGTGAGCCGGGACAGTGAAAACAGCGCGAGTGGAGAGTGAGCCGGGACAGTGAAAACAGCTCGAGTGGAGAGAAAGCCGGGACATTGAAAACAACGCGAGAGGAGAGAGAGCCGGGACATTGAAAACAGAGCGAGTGGAGAGAGAGCCGGAACATTGAAAACAGCGCGAGTGGAGGGAAAGCCGGGACATTGAAAACAGCGCGAGTGGAGAGTGAGCCGGGACAGTGAAAACAGCGCGAGTGGAGAGTGAGCCGGGACAGTGAAAACAGCGTGAGTGGAGAGAGAGCCGGGACATTGAAAACAGCGCGAGTGGAGAGAGAGCCGGGACATTGAAAACAGCGCGAGTGGAGAGTGAGCCGGGACATTGAAAACAGCGCGAGAGGAGAGTGAGCCGGGACAGTGAAAACAGCGCGAGTGGAGAGTGAGCCGGGACAGTGAAAACAGCGCGAGTGGAGAGTGAGCCGGGACAGTGAAAACAGCTCGAGTGGAGAGAAAGCCGGGACATTGAAAACAACGCGAGAGGAGAGAGAGCCGGGACATTGAAAACAGAGCGAGTGGAGAGAGAGCCGGAACATTGAAAACAGCGCGAGTGGAGGGAAAGCCGGGACATTGAAAACAGCGCGAGTGGAGAGTGAGCCGGGACAGTGAAAACAGCGCGAGTGGAGAGTGAGCCGGGACATTGAAAACAGCGTGAGTGGAGAGTGAGCCGGGACAGTGAAAACAGCGCGAGTGGAGAGTGAGCCGGGACAGTGAAAACAGCGCGAGTGGAGAGTGAGCCGGGACAGTGAAAACAGCGTGAGTGGAGAGAGAGCCGGGACATTGAAAACAGCGCGAGTGGAGAGAGAACCGGGACATTGAAAACAGCGCGAGTGGAGAGTGAGCCGGGACATTGAAAACAGCGCGAGAGGAGATTGAGCCGGGACATTGAAAACAGCGCGAGTGGAGAGTGAGCCGGGACAGTGAAAACAGCGCGAGTGGAGAGTGAGCCGGGACAGTGAAAACAGCTCGAGTGGAGAGAAAGCCGGGACATTGAAAACAACGCGAGAGGAGAGAGAGCCGGGACATTGAAAACAGCGCGAGAGGAGAGAGAGCCGGGACATTGAAAACAGCGCGAGTGGAGAGAGAGCCGGGACATTGAAAAAAGCGCGAGAGGAGAGAGAGCCGGGACATTGAAAACAGCGCGAGTGGAGGGAAAGCCGGGACATTGAAAAGAGCGAGAGAGGAGAGAGAGCCAGGAGATTTAAAAACCGCGGGAGATTTAAAAAGCCCAGGAGCTGCGAGTCAGAGCGGAGATTTTAAAAGATCGCGGCCTAGTTTCGGAGGAGGAGGAGCAGTCTCTGTCAGGGAGAGAACCTGAGAACATCTAAGACACTCAGAAGGTGAGAAGGTAAGTAAGTGATTTTTACTCATTTTTACTTTTATACCTTTTTCAAATTGTGTGTGTCGGGGGGGAAACTGAAGGGACATCACAGAAAAGCTGTGACGTGAGTGGCTGGTTGGGAATCTACACTAAGTTAAAAAAATTAAGCATTGGTAACTAATTAAACATGATTACTTAATTATAATTTAGAGGGGTATCTAAGCCAGAGATCGGAGAGTACTATATTTAGCTTTTGCATTTATATTAGAAATCTAATGCTTGGAAACAGATAGTTAACAGTAACTTAAAAAAAAAATTTTTTTAAATATATACATTTTTGAAAAAAACTTTTAATTTTATTTAATTGACGCAATGTCAGTTAGAAGGGTGCAGTGCTCTGACTGTGAGATGTGGCAGGTCCGGGAGGCTTCCAGCATCCCGGATGGCTTCATCTGCAGAAAGTGCACCCAACTGGAGCTCCTCACAGACCGCATGGTTTGGTTGGAGCAGCAATTGGATGCACTTAGGAGCATGCAGGTGGCGGAAAGCGTCATAGATCGCAGTTATATAAATGTGGTCACACCCAAGGTGCAGGCAGAGAAATGGGTGACCACCAGAAAGGGCAGGCAGTCAGTGCAGGAATCCCCTGTGGTTTTCCCCCTCTCGAACAGGTATACCCCTTTGGATACTGTCGGGGGGGGTAGCCTATCAGGGGAAAACAGCAGCAGCCAGAGCAGTGGCACCACGGCTGGCTCTGATGTTCAGAAGGGAGGGTCAAAGCGCAGAAGAGCAATAGAAATAGGGGATTCTATAGTCAGGGGCACAGATAGGCGCTTCTGTGGACGTGAAAGAGACTCCAGGATGGTATGTTGCCTCCCTGGTGCCAGGGAGTAAAAACAACAGGGTTGTGGTGATGGGAGACTTCAACTTCCCCAATATTGACTGGGAGTCACTTAGTGCCAGGGGCTTAGACGGGACGGAGTTTGTAAGGAGCATCCAGGAGGGCTTCTGAAAACAATATGTGGACAGTCCAACTAGGGAAGGGGCGGTACTGGACCTGGTATTGGGGAATGAGCCCGGCCAGATGGTAGATGTTTCAGTAGAGGAGCATTTCGGGAACAGTGACCACAATTCAGTAAGTTTTAAATTGCTGGTGAACAAGGATAAGAGTGGTCCTAGGATGAATGTGCTAAATTGGGGTAAGGCTAATTATAACAATATTAGGTGGGAACTGAAGAACATAGATTGGGGGCGGATGTTTGAGGGCAAATCAACATCTGACATGTGGGAGGCTTTCAAGTGTCAGTTGAAAGGAATTCAGGACCGGCATGTTCCTGTGAGGAAGAAGGATGAATACGGCAATTTTCGGGAACCTTGGATAACGAGAGATATTGTAGGCCTCGTCAAAAAGAAAAAGGAGGCATTTATCAGGACTATAAGGCTGGGAACAGACGAAGCCTGTGTGGAATATAAGGAAAGTAGGAAGGAACTTAAGCAAGGAGTCAGGAGGGCTAGAAGGGGTCACGAAAAGTCATTGGCAAATAGGGTTAAGGAAAATCCCAAGGCTTTTTACACGTACATAAAAAGCAAGAGGGTAGCCAGGGAAAGGGTTGGCCCACTGAAGGATAGGCAAGGGAATCTATGTGTGGAGCCAGAGGAAATGGGTGAGGTACTAAATGAATACTTTGCATCAGTATTCACCAAAGAGAAGAAATTGGTAGATGTTGAGTCTGGAGAAGGGTGTGTAGATAGCCTGGGTCACATTGAGATCCAGAAAGACGAGATGTTGGGTGTCTTAAAAAATATTAAGGTAGATAAGTCCCCAGGGCCTGATGGGATCTAACCCAGAATACTGAAGGAGGCTGGAGAGGAAATTGCTGAGGCCTTGACAGAAATCTTTGGATCCTCACTGTCTTCAGGTGATGTCCCAGAGGACTGGAGAATAGCCAATGTTGTTCCTCTGTTTAAGAAGGGTAGCAAGGATAATCCAGGGAACTACAGGCCCATTGAGCCTTACTTCAGTGGTAGGGAAATTACTGGAGAGAATTCTTTGAGACAGGATCTACTCCCATTGGGAAGCAAATGGACGTATTAGTGAGAGGCAGCATGGTTTTGTGAAGGGGAGGTCGTATCTCACTAACTTGATAGAGTTTTTCGAGGAGGTCACTAAGATGATTGATGCAGGTAGGGCAGTGGATGTTGTCTATATGGACTTCAGTAAGGCCTTTGACAAGGTCCCTCATGGTAGACTAGTACAAAAGGTGAAGTCACACGGGATCAGGGGTGAGCCGGCAAGGTGGATACAGAACTGGCTAGGTCATAGAAGGCAGAGAGTAGCAATGGAAGGATGCTTTTCTAATTGGAGGGCTGTGACCAGTGGTGTTCCACAGGGATCAGTGCTGGGACCTTTGCTGTTAGTAGTATATATAAATGATTTGGAGGAAAATGTAACTGGTCTGATTAGTAAGTTTGCAGACGACACAAACGTTGGTGGAATTGCGGATAGCGATGAGGACTGTCAGAGGATACAGCAAGATTTAGATTGTTTGGAGACTTGGGCGGAGAGATGGCAGATGGAGTTTAATCCGGACAAATGTGAGGTAATGCATTTTGGAAGGTTGAATGCAGGTAGGGAATATACAGTGAATGGTAGAACCCTCAAGAGTATTGAAAGTCAAAGAGATCTAGGAGTACATGTCCACAGGTCACTGAAAGGGGCAACACAGGTGGAGAAGGTAGTCAAGAAGGCATACGGCATGCTTGCCTTCATTGGCCGGGGCATTGAGTAGAAGAATTGGCAAGTCATGTTGCAGCTGTATAGAACCTTAGTTAGGCCACACTTGGAGTATAGTGTTCAATTCTGGTCGTCACACTACCAGAAGGATGTGGAGGCTTTAGAGAGGGTGCAGAAGAGATTTGCCAGAATGTTGCCTGGTATGGAGGGCATTAGCTATGAGGAGCGGTTGAATAAACTCAGTTTGTTCTCACTGGAACGAAGGAGGTTGAGGGGCGACCTGATAGAGGTCTACAAATTTATGAGGGGCATAGACAAGAGTGGATAGTCAGAGGCTTTTCCTCAGGGTAGAGGGGTCAATTACTAGGGGGCATTGGTTTAAGGTGAGAGGGGCAAGGTTTAGAGTAGATGTACGAGGCAAGTTTTTTACGCAGAGGGTAGTGTGTGCCTGGAACTCGCTACCGGAGGAGGTGGTGGAAGCAGGGACGATAGTGACATTTAAGGGGCATCTTGACAAATACATGAATAGGATGGGAATAGAGGGATACGGACCCAGGAAGTGTAGAAGATTGTAGTTTAGTCGGGCAGCATGGTCGGCATGGGCTTGGAGGGCCGAAGAGCCTGTTCCTGTGCTGTACATTTCTTTGTTCTTTGTTCTTTGACTCCACCATTTATTCTGATCATAGCTGATCATCCAACCTGTTCCGACTTTCCCCCCATATAGTTTGATCCCTTTCGCCCCAAGAGCTACATCTGACTCCTTCTTGAAAATATAAAGGGCGGGATTCTCCATCCCCAGGACGCCCAGAGTAGATAGAATAGAATTTACAGTGCAGTCGGAGTGGAGACTACCTTCTCCACTGGTGTAGACTCGGCCCATCGAGTCTACACCAGCCCTTTGAAAGAACACCCCATTTAAGTCCACCCTATCCCCGTAACCCAACCTAACCTTGTTGGACACGAAATGCAATTTTGTAGCATCGCCAATCCACCTAACCTGCACATCTTTGGACTGTGGGAGGAAACCGGAGCACCCGGAGGAAACCCACGCAGACAAGGGGAGAACGTGCAGACTCCGCACAGTGACCCAAACTGGGAATTGAACCAAGGATCCTGGAACTGTGAAGCAACAATGCTAACCACTGTGCTACCGTGCCGCCCAGAATGCATTCCCCGATGGAGGATCGGAGCGGGGCGCTGACACAAATACGAGGTTCCGACCCCTCGCTGACGGTGTGAATGGGTTCCACTCCACATGCCAGCGGGAGCATGGAAAAAATGCAAATGACAATAAAAGGTTATTATTAGGGGCTGTTTAGCACAGGGCTAAATCGCTGGCTTTGAAAGCAGACCAAGGCAGGCCAGCAGCACGGTTCAATTCCCGTAACAGCCTCCCCAAACAGGCGCCGGTATGTGCCGACTAGGGGCTTTTCACAGTAACTTCATTTGAAGCCTACTTGTGACAATAAGCGATTTTCATTTCATTTCATTTCTACGTCTGGATGTGTGGGTCTTCAGACTTCTGTATCTGCTGCCTGGTGGAAGGGTCTGGAAGAGGGCAAAGCCTGGGTGGGTGGGGTCTCTGACAATGCTGTCTGCCTTCCTAGTCACAATCAATGGTAGGGTGGCATGCTTGTGTGATGCGTTGGGCTGAGTTCACCACACGCTGCAGTTTCTTCCGATCTTGGGCAGAGCTGTGATGCAGCCGGATAGGATTCTCTCCATGACACATATGTAGACGTTTGTGAGAGTCGATGCAGACATGCCAAATTTCTTTAGCTTCCGTAGGAAGTAGAGACGTTGTTGGGCCTTCTTGACTGTTGCATCAACATGAGTGGACCAGGACAGACTGTTGGTGATAGAGACCCCCAAGAACTTAAAGCTATCGACCATCTCCACTTCGGAGCCATTGTAGACGGGGGGTGCATGTCGTGCTATGCTTCCTGAAGTCAATGATCAGTTCCTTGGTCTTTCCAACATTTAGAGAGAGATTGCTTTCGGTACACCATGCAACCAAGTGATTTATCTCCCTCCTGTAGAATGATTTGTCATTTTTTGAGATACGACCGACCACAGTCGTATCATCTGCAAACTTATAGATCGAATTGGAGTTAAATCTTGCCAAACAGTAGTGTGTGTATAGGGAGCACAGTAGAGGACTGAGCACACATCCTTGCGAGGCCCCAGTGTTGAGGACTATTGTGGAGGGGGTGCTGTTGCCTATCCTGACAGATTTGTTGGTGAGGAAGTCAAGGATCCAGCTACACAAGGAAGGGTCAAGTCCAAGATTGCAGAGTTTGGTAATTAGTCTTGTCGGGATAAGGGTGTTTGTAAACATTACCCAGGCATGTGATTTCACTGCATATACCTCTCCCACATTCCGGGTGAGGGCCAGGGGACCACCCTGCACTATCCCTGGCCACCCAGGGGTCTCCGATGGCCTGGAAAATCCCCAGGTGCCGTTCAGCCTGGTCCATGTTTGTGTGGACCAGTACTGAATGGTGCCCGACTGCAGCCTCCCCGGGTAGATCCCGGGAGGCCAGTAGAATGAAAACCTATGTAGGCACGTGCTGTTTGGGCATGCCCCTTTTGAGTGGGGGATTCCGATTCCAATGCCTCGCGGGATATATCCAAGTCCGTGAGGCATTGCAATCGGAATCATAAAGGCTGCCGGGAAGCCTGTGTGAGGCTTCTCCCGGCTGCGTTGCTCTCTCGCTCATGCACAAAGCAGCCAGTTGATCGCGCTTTACATCAACAAAATGCACACCATTATTAATGACAATCCCAAATTCATATTGATTTCCTACCGCTCAGCATAACCAGGCAGACTTGCTCTAAGCAAACTAAAAAAGAAATGCTTGTTGAACTTGAGTAAGACAGGCGAGCTGCCGGGTGACGTATGTGATAGTATTCAATCTCGGAGCTCATGTCATCCATATATGTACGGGTTCCCCAAGTTACATCAAGGTTACAGAATGACAGAATCGCAGAATTGTTACAGCTCAGAAAGAAGGCATTTGGCCTATTGTGTCTGTACAGGCTCTCCAAATGAGCATCCTGACTTAGTGCCTTTCCCTGCGTCCCAACACATTGGGTAGCTCTTCCGATATTTTGGCAAAATGACAATTTCAGTGAGAAAACTGAAGATAATCCAGCATAGTTGGCGAGAAATTGCACTGCATTTTTAGGCACTTAAAAAAAATGTTTTACCGTGAGTTTCACGCTGCACCCATGGCAGCCGCCCTTTAGTATGCTTGTCCCATCATCACCTGAACTCATCAATCAGGGGAAGCACCATTTATACATTTCCGCAACACTCCCTGCACTTGTCCCAATTCCATTCAGGAGGGATGGCAGCCAGGAAGACAGCCCCAAGGTTTTAAAGGGAGCCCTCATGAAGATGCTGGCTGGGGTTGAGAAGAGGTGAGACATCCACTACCCTCAAATGGGCAGGAGGCCTGCCAACAAGGATAGAAGCAGCATAGGAGGCGGTGGCAGTGCCAGTGAGCACCAGCTCACTGCACAGGCGGATGGGAATCCAGTGCAGGAAGAAGATGAATGATCTCCTTTGTGCAGTCAGGGTAATTCTCCATTCTCATCTATCATCACAGACACATACACATTCATCATACATCCAATGGGAACTCACTCACAGTCACTTCACTGGGTCCCACAACTCGCCCTCCTACACCCCTCCTATTCCCAACAACCACTACTCTCATCATCATATCCCAGGCCCCACTCACCAGCCATGCATGCCAGGCATCAGTCTGACCCAGAATGCATCCTGCCTACCTCTCTTCATCTATCTCATTGCAGGACAAGCTTGAGCACAATCGGCAGGAGCGAGCACAGTCGTATGGAGTGATTCCCGAGCTGAAGACCCTCACTCCGTTCGAGGAGAGAGTCTTAGAGCTGGCCAGTGAGGAGCAGGACCCCACATATGCCGAGGACTCCATGATTGAATGCATTATCTCCACTTGTGGGCATCGAGGAATGCCAGCGTCACAGGATGGCAGGGTTTCTGGAACTCACTCCAGCTGGCCCTCCATCCCACAGGCACCCACAGAGAAGAGGATCATGTTGTACACAATCTGGGCCTACCACCCAGGAGACTCTGAGGCTGTCCAGTCTATTTGTCTCCCTTCTTCCTGTGACCGACACAACTCCAGCTCTGCACAAGGTGGAGGGTGGCACTACTATACGTGATTCTTGAAAATAGGCTGGGGCCTTCCGGTTCCTGGCCAATCAGGGGCCGCCCACCAAGGTCATCTCAGGAAAAATGGCATGACAGACAGCAGGCCACATCCACCTCAGCTTTGGATTCTGGGAAAACACCTAGATGTAGTGGAAGATTTAGGACGGTAAAGACATTTTAGTCACAGCGTGGGTTCAGGTGATCCTAAAATAGCAAACACTGATGTAACCATCCTTGTATTAAAAGTCACATTATGCACCCGCCTAATGTCTCCCCACTCTCATTTCATTGCCATCCCCCACGTCTGGGCCGAATGCCCAGCGACAGCACATCCTCCCATCTACTTTCAGTGAGGATGTCAGCAGAACGGCTTCCCTTACACTGTCACGATGCAGTGATGCTGGTGAAATCCTGGTAATGAGGAGCCCACACCCCCTCCTACTGCAGCCCAATGCCCCAGCCAAATCCCAGGCCATTCATCTGGGAAAGCCTGTTTTCAGAACTAGGGAGCCATTTGGCCTTGTGAGAACCACTCAACAATCTCGGAAGAGTCAGTATCAGCAGAGATGGGTTATTCAGAGTCTCAAAGGCCTGAGATCACACAGTTCTGTGGACGTTCCCGAACAGCCTTCCATCAGGCAGGAATCAGACATTTACAGGAGATATTTGAGGAGCAGTGTCATCACCATCCTCCAGCATCATTTGGTTCTTAGGATCCGCACCCTGCCCACGAAAGGAGCAATCACTCAACTCCTCTCGCTGGACCTGAGGAGAACTTACCTGAGTCCACCATTTCCTCTCTCCATTGGACTCCTTGGCAGATAGTGGCGACCTGTGAACTCACCTCTGAAATCTCCCTCAGAGGTCTAATCGCAAGGTTCACGTTGCAAACTGCGACGGAATGACGTCACGTTGGTATAAGGGTCCTTCCTGTTTATTCCTTTATTTCCCTTTCTTGACATGATTATTGACATGCACTTTAAGGCAAGCAGGAAGAATCCGGAAGGCTGTGTTGGTTTAAACAGAAGTTACAGACTGGCTGGCATCAGTGACAAAGATGGATTAGGACTCGGTTTGATTGATTGGTTGTTGATCAATGGATTGGCCCAAAAGGCTGTGCTCTTCCCGGTAACTGGTGATGATTGGATCCTATTCTATTGGGATGTTTTTCGGAGTCCCAAGATCTGGGTTTGGTTTTAATTTAGATTCTGGCAGCACGGTGAAAGAAAGATCCAGCTAACTCCCTAAGAAAGCCCACTGTGAGGGCTGACTCTCTCCAGATAGCCTCTGGGTGCTGTTTTCTTGGAACTACAGAGGCCTGAAGACAAACCACGAACTGAAAGCACAGTTTGTTGAGAAATGAGGTACCTTTCCAGGGAAAGCTGTGAATAATTCATTTCTAAACTACAGAGTACCAGGGTGAACAAATCAACAAAGAAAATCATTATAGGCTGCAAACCTGTAATGCAAAGACTTTTATCTGCAAACTTGCTGTGAAGGAAAGTGTGCTAAAGACATAATCTGGACAAAGACTCTTTCTTCCCTCCACTTATGATTTTTACCCCTTTCCACCCCTCTGTGTTTGTCTGCCTTGTGTGTGTTTGTGTAGATGGTAGGGGAATGTTAAAGTGGCTATTAGTTATTAGCTTGTTGTTAACCAATTGTAATTACTGGAGATTTCATGATAGTTTCTGTTATAACTAAACAGTAATAAACAGTAATCGTGTTTACATTTACAAACCTGGTGACTGTGATTATTGGGCAGCCAACGGCCAAAGATGTCAGGGACTGGATTCTCCATTGGTAAGTGCACAATAAATCTTACCATTTTTTATAAATGTACCACCACGCGAACCCGCCTCCCATCCATTGACTCTGTCTACACTTTGTGCTGTCTTGACAAGCGGGCAGCATAATCAAAAACCCCTCCCACCCAGGTTATTCTCTCTTCCAACCTCTTCCATTGGGCAGAAGATACAAAAACCTGAGAACATGCACCAAAAGATTCAAAAACAGCTTCTTTCCCGCTGTTACCAGACTTCTGAATGGCCCTCTTATGCAATGAACTGATCTTTCTATGCTTCTTCTCTACAGCTGTAGCACTATATTCCGTATGCTTCATCCGGTGTCTATGTCCATGTATTTTCATTGTGTATTTATAATATGTTCTATGTATTCATGTATGGAGCGATCTGCCTGGACTGTACGTAGAACGATACTTTTGCACTCTACCTTGGTGACAATAAATAAATAAAATAAATAAAATAAAATAAAAAATAGTTCCATCGTCTCCAATCTATCCTCATAACTGAAGTTTCTCATCCTTGAAACCATTCTTGTCAACCACATCTGCACTCTCTCCAATTTGTTCACATCCTTCCTGTAATGTGGTGCCCAGAAGTGTACACAACTGAGGTCTAATTAGTGTCTTGTATAAGCTCAGCCTAACCTCCTTGCTTTTGTACTCTATGCCCTGATTAATAAAGCCCAGAATACGATAAGCTTTATTAATTACTCTCTCCATCTTCAATGATATATACACAGATGCATCCAGGTCCATCTGCTCCGCAGCCCCTTAAGAAATTTACCCCTTATTTTATTTTGTGTCTTCACATTCTTCCTGTCAAAATGCATCGCCGCTCACTTCTCCAGATTGAACTTCATCTGCCACCTATCTGCCTGCTCCACCAACTTGTCTATGTCTTTTTGAAGTTCAAAACTATCCTCCTCACAAACTTTGGGTTATCAACAAACTTTGAAAATGTATCCTGTACACCAAGACCTGGATCATTAATATATATCAGTAAAAGCAATAGTTCAATACCGACCCTGCGAATTCCACTACAAAGGCAGGGTTATCTGGAACCTGTATCTCAATGGATCTGTGATTGAAGGAATACATTTAGTGAGCAATTCTTTCAGTTTTTCCTCCATCTCAAAGTCAACATGTGTGCACCATTTAAAATACGCACTGCAGCAATTCAAAAAGATATTTCAATGGCACTTCCAAACTCACAAACTCTACACCCTCAAAAGTCAAGGGCAGCAAATGCATGGGAACTCCATCACCTGCAGATTCCCTCCAAGCCACACACAATCCTGACTTGGAAATACATCACCATTCCTTCACTGTAGCCTGGTCAAAATCCTGGAACTCCCTCCTCAGCAACACTGGGTGCCACCTGCATCTGAAATGAGTCAAGTTATGAGTCAAGAAGGTGAAAGCAGCATCAACTGACCTCAAAGCCTTGGTAAAGGTGAAGCTCACCAGGTGCATGCCACTTATACACAGTCACAAAAGCAGTCGCACTAATTTCTGACTGGCACAGAACTTCATTTGGCAGATACCTTCATCCAGCAAGGTGGTTTTTTAATGAGCATACATGGCAGGTATGCCAGAAACTCCTTATCCAATCTTTAAAGTCCTGAGAACTGGATTTCAAAAGATTTTCCCGATGTCTGAAAACTAATTTTTGGCCTCATGTTATATTACGCTCACCCACCCGGCAGATGTTCTGCTGTTGATGGGACTGGAAGATTCCGTCCTTTGTTCTTTCTTAAAAAGGAGAACAAAACTGTGCTTTAAATGAGGAGAACAAAATACCACTGATTTTATATTCTATTCCCCTTCAATAAACCACATTCCATTTGTCTTCCTAATCGCTTGCTATATCTACATACGAACATTTTGTAATTTGTGTACCAAGACACCCAGATCCCTCTGTACCTCAGAGTTCTGCAATCTCTCTTCATTGAAATGATAAAAAATAATTAAAAACCATAGTTTACTATTTCTTTTGGCAAAAAAGACTTTTGATAATAGAAGACACTGAAACATTAACTTAATTTTGCTATACTTTAGATATTATGCTATTAGATATTTAGATATTATAGGGGCTGGTTTAGCACAGTGGGCTAAACAGCTGGCTTGTACTGCAGAACAAGGCCATTAGTGGGGTTCAGTTCTCGTAAAAGCCTCCCCGAACAGGCGCCGGAATGTGGCGACTAGGGGCTTTTCACAGTAACTTCATTGAAGCCTACTTGTGACAACAAGCGATTATTATTATGCTTAGCATATTCTCTAATTCTCCATTAGCAACTTACCGTAAATCTGATATTAATTGTAATAAGGAAACCCATAACCACAGGAAAATTGGATATAGGAAATGAAATTGGTATTAGAAATATGTTGATGTGTTTTAACTTTCTTATTTTCACAGATATTTAGAAAAGAAAAGGTTGCTATTTCCGAGATTTTTCTTTGTATCAGATCCAACTTTACTGGAAATCCTTGGACAGGCCAGTGACTCACACACCATCCAGGTTTGTTTGAGTAACTTCTATTATATGTTTGCAAATCTAAAAAACTGAGGAAACAAAAATAAAAGTAGAAATGATTAATATTGTTATCGGGAACGCTTGAATCTCCTTTGATTATTTAGAAACAGAAGTATGAAACTTAGCAATTGGAATTCAACCTGCTATATACAATCCTATTTGCCATTATTCTGTGTTTTAGATACCTATTTCTCATTATTATTGAATATGAATGTTTGGATCTGAACAAGTGAACTCAGAGGTTGAAAGTTATAATTCCGACTTCCGGGTGCGGCTATGCAGAGCTAGGTCGCATATTCGGTAGCTCCCGGTTGAAACGGACTTTTGGGCTCTTTTGCAGGGCCCCCACAGCATTTGTTTGACATTTCCCGGTGTGGCAAGAGGACTGCAACACTCCCCTGACGGTGTCCCCCAGGAGTGTTGTGTCTTTTGGCTGCCAGGTCCGGCAGAAGCAGTGGAAGATTTGGCTGCAATCAGGATAAAAAGGGCCCCTTCCAGCATGCAAGCGGGGGAAGGGCAAGCTTAAAGCTGCAAACTGACCTGAGGACCTTTATCAAAAGTGAATTCTAACAGCAGAGGGAACAACTGTGAAAAGATCTCACCAGGGCCACTGAAGAAGCAGGGACGAGGCTTCCGGTGGCGGCCATGGAGGAGTAGGTCACGCATTCGGCAGCTCCCGTCTGGAACGAACACTTAGACCTTTTTCAGGAATTTCCACGGACATTTTGGGTCAGATTGGTGAAGAGAACACTGCCAAAAGGATTCCCTCTCGAGACTTTTGGGCTCTTTTCAGGGCCCCCAAGGGCACTTTTTCGACATTTCCCAGTGTGGGAAGGAGTTAATAATAGTTCCCCGTCAGTATATGGCTTTAACTAGGAGCGGGGTGACAAAAAAGGTGGTGGTGGACCAGAAGAAGGGAGGGAAGAAGGACAAAATGGCGGCAGGCGGAGACCAGGCAGCGTGGAGGCAGTGGGCGGAGGAGTAACAGGAGGGTATCCAGCGCTGCCTCAGAGAGATTAAAAAGGACCTGCTAGAGCCGATGAAGGCTTCTATTGATAAGCTGCTGGAGACACAGACGGCCCAGGAGGTGGCGATCCGAGAGGCGCAACAAAAGATCTCTGACAATGAGGACGAGATCTTAGCCCTGGTGGTAAAGGTGGAGGCGCACGAGGCACTCCACAAGAAATGGCAGGAGCGGTTCGAGGAGATGGAGAATCGGTCGAGGCGGAAGAATCTGCGGATTTTGGGCCTCCCGGAGGGGCTGGAGGGGCCGGACGTGGGGGCCTATGTGGTCACCATGTTAAACTCGCTGATGGGAGCGGGGTCCTTCCAGGGGCCCCTGGAGCTGGAAGGGGCCCATAGAGTGTTGGCAAGGAGGCCCAAGGCTAACGAGCCTCCGCGGGCGGTGCTGGTGCGGTTCCATCGGTTCGTCGATCGGGAGTGTGTGCTCAGGTGGGCCAAGAAGGAGAGGAGCAGCAAGTGGGAGAACGCGGAGGTTCGGATATATCAGGACTGGAGTGCGGAGGTGGCGAAGAGGAGGGCCGGGTACAATCGAGCGAAGGCGGTGCTGCACAGGAAGGGGGTGAAGTTTGGCATGTTGCAGCCGGCGCGATTGTGGGTTACCTACAAGGACCGGCACCATTATTTTGAGTCTCCGGAGGAAGCGTGGGCCTTTGTTCAGGCCGAGAAGCCGGACACAGACTGAGGGTCGGGATGGGTGATTGGGGACTGCGGTGGATATGTTATGCCTATTTTTGGTTCGGGGGGGGGGGGGCGGCCTTTGCATTGTTTTGGATTTCTTTTTCTCTGTGTTTTTCTCTTTCGGGTTGAGGAGGGTGGATGGGGCGGGTTGGGCAATGTTTTGGTTGGTGGCGGGGCCTGGTAGGTGGAGAGCGCGGGATTATTTTTCCCGCGCCGAAGACTGGGGGGGGGGCGGGACCGGGGCGGGGAAGCGAGGATTGTTTCCCGCACTTAGAACGGAGGGGGAGAGCCTGTGAATGGGGAACGGGAGAGGAGGGTGTGCCACACAATCGGAGGAGTCGAAGGGGAGGCGGGAGTGGCCGGGGTCAGCAGGAGTCAGCTGACTTGCGGAAGTGCAATGGGGGGAGTAAACCAGCTAGGATGGGTCCTAGCCGGGGGGGGGGGGGGGGGGGGGGGGAATCGAGTTGCTGCTGCTAAGATCAGGGAGGAGCTGGAGCGAGTGGGGTGGGTCAAGACGGGGGGTGCCGCTGTGGGGAACGGGCCGGGTGTGGGGTGCGGGCGCGTGGCTGGCCGAGGAGGGGTCATGGCTAGTCGGCGGGGGAGGGGGGCGGGCGGGTAGCCCCCTAATCCGGCTGATAACCTTCAATGTAAGGGGACTGAATGGGCCGGTCAAGCGGGCCCGCGTGTTCGCGCACCTAAAGGGGCTCAAGGCGGATGTGGTTATGCTCCAGGAGACACACCTGAAGATGGCAGACCAGGTAAGACTGAGGAAAGGGTGGGTAGTTCAGGTGATTCACTCGGGGCTAGATGCCAAAAATCGAGGGGTGGCGATCTTTTTGGGAAAGAAGGTGTTATTCGAGGCGTCGAGCATTGTGGCAGATAATGGCGGTAGGTACAGAATGGTAAGTGGTAAGTTGCAGGGAGAGAGGGTGGTACTGGTCAATGTGTATGCTCCGAACTGGGACGATGCGGGTTTTATGCGGCGTATGTTGGGTCGGATCCCAGACTTGGAAGTGGGGGGCCTGATAATGGGGGGAGACTTTAACACGGTGTTGGATCCTGCACTGGATCGCTCCAGGTCTAGGACGGGTAGGAAGCCGGCGGCGGCTAGAGTGTTGAGGGGATTTATGGACCAAATGGGAGGGGTGGACCCTTGGAGATTTGCAAGGCCGGTGGCTAGGGAATTTTCATTCTTCTCACATGTCCATAAGGCTTATTCTCGAATCGACTTTTTCATTTTGAGTAGGGCGCTGATAGCGACAGTAGAGGATACCGAGTATTCGGCAATAGCCATTTCGGACCACGCCCCGCATTGGGTGGACTTGGAGGTGGGGGAGAAGAGGGACCAGCGCCCGCTGTGGCGCTTGGAGGTGGGGCTGTTGGCGGACGAGGAGGTGAGCGAACGGGTCCGAGGAAGTATAGAGAGGTACTTGGAGACCAACGACAACGGGGAGGTCCAAGTGGGGATGGTATGGGAGGCACTGAAGGCGGTGGTGAGGGGAGAGCTGATCTCCATCAGGGCCCACAAGGAGCGGAGGGAGCGGGGGGGAGAGGGAGAGGCTGGTGGGGGAGATGGTGAGGGTAGACAGGAGGTATGCGGAAGAACCTGAGGAAGGATTGTTGAGGAAGAGGCGCAGCCTCCAGGCCGAATTCGACCTGGTGACCACCAGGAAGGCGGAGGTGCAGTGGAGGAAGGCCCAGGGGGTGGTCTACGAGTATGGGGAAAAGGCAAGCCGGATGCTGGCGCATCAGCTTCGGAAGCGGGACGCAGCTAGGGAGATCGGGGGAGTTAAGGACAGGGGAGGGAGCGTGGTGCGGAGTGGGGTTGGCATCAATGGGGTCTTCAGGGACTTCTACGAGGAATTGTACCGATCCGAGCCCCCACGGGAGGAGGGAGGGATGGGCCGTTTCCTGGACCAATTGAGGTTTCCAAAGGTGGAAGAGGGACTGGTGGCGGGACTGGGGGCCCCGATTGGGCTGGAGGAGCTGATCAAAGGGATAGGAAGCATGCAGGCGGGGAAGACTCCGGGGCCGGACGGTTTCCCGGTCGAGTTCTATAAAAAATATATGGACCTGTTGGACCCGCTGTTAGTTAGAACCTTTAATGAGGCAAGGGAGGGGGGTGCTTTACCCCCGACGATGTCCCGGGCACTGATCTCATTGATCCTGAAGCGGGACAAGGGTCCCCTGCAATGTGGGTCTTACAGACCGATTTCCTTGCTAAATGTAGATGCCAAGGTGCTGGCGAAGGTCTTAGCCACGAGGATTGAGGATTGTGTGCCGCAGATCATCCATGAAGACCAGACGGGGTTTGTGAAGGGAAGACAGTTGAACGCGAATGTGCGGAGGCTTTTGAACGTTATCATGATGCCAGCGAGGGAGGGGGAGGCGGAGATAGTGGTGGCGATGGACGCTGAGAAAGCCTTCGATAGGGTAGAGTGGGGGTACCTGTTGGAGGTGCTGAATAGGTTCGGGTTTGAGGAGGGGTTTGTCAGGTGGGTTAGGCTGTTGTACGAGGTCCCGATGGCGAGTGTGGCCACAAATAGGAGGAGGTCCGAGTACTTTCGGTTGCACCGAGGGACGAGACAGGGGTGTCCCCTGTCCCCCTGCTCTTCGCACTGGCGATTGAACCCCTGGCTATGGCACTGAGAGAGTCGAGGAACTGGAGGGGGTTGGTGCGGGGTGGGGAGGAGCATAGGGTGTCGCTTTATGCGGACGACCTGCTGCTGTGTGTGGCGGACCCGGTGGGAGGAATGCCAGAGGTAATGAGGATGCTTAGGGAATTCGGGGACTTTTCGGGGTACAAGCTCAATATGGGGAAGAGCGAGCTGTTCGTAGTTCAGCTAGGGGACCAGGAGAGGGGGATTGGCGAGCTCCCACTAAAAAGGGCGGAGAGGAGTTTCAGATATATGGGGGTCCAGGTGGCCAGGAGCTGGGGGGCCCTGCATAGGCTTAACTTTACAAGGTTGGTGGAGCAAATGGAGGAGGAGTTCAAGAGGTTGCCGCTGTCCCTGGCGGGTAGGGTGCAGTCAATCAAAATGACGGTGCTCCCAAGGTTTTTGTTCCTGTTCCAGTGCCTCCCCGTGTTTATCCCGAAGGCTTTTTTCAGGCGGGTTAACAGGAGTATAATGGGGTTTGTGTGGGCGCGAGGGACTCCGAGGGTGAGAAGGGTGTTCCTGGAGCGGAGTAGAGATAGGGGGGGGCTGGCGCTGCCCAACCTCTGTGGGTACTACTGGGCCGCCAATGCGACAATAGTGCGCAAGTGGGTGATGGAGGGGGAGGGGGCTGCATGGAAGAGGCTGGAGACGGCGTCCTGTGTGGGTACGAGTCTGGGGGCGCTGGCAACGGCACCGCTGCCACTCCCTCCAAGGAGGTATACCACGAGCCCGGTGGTGGTGGCGGCCCTCAAAATTTGGGGGCAGTGGAGGCGGCATAGGGGGGAAGTTAGGGCCTCGGCATGTACCCCATTATGGGGGAACCACCGGTTCGCCCCAGGAAGAACAGGTGGAGGGTTTTCGGGGTGGCACAGGGCAGGCATACGAAAGTTGGGGGACCTGTTTGTGGACGGGAAGTTCGCGAGCTTGGGTGAGCTGGAGGAGAAGTACGGGCTCCCCCCGGGGAACACCTTCAGGTACTTACAGGTAAGGGCGTTTGCCAGACGGCAGGTGGTAGAATTTCACGGCTACTGCCACACACAGTACAGGACAGGGTGCTCTCGGGGGGGTGGGTGGGAGTGGGGAAGATCTTGGGAACTTACCAGGTGATGCAGGAGGAGGAGGAGGCCTCGGTGGTGGAGTTGAAAGGTAAGTGGGAGGAGGAGTTGGGAGAGGAGATCGAAGAGGGGACGTGGGCAGATGCCCTAGGGAGGGTGAACTCTTCCTCTTCATGCGCGAGGCTCAGCCTCGTACAGTTTAAGGTGCTGCACAGTGCACACATGACCGGGACAAGGATGAGCAGGTTCTTTGGGGGTGAGGACAGGTATGTTAGGTGCTCAGGGAGCCCAGCAAATCACACCCATATGTTCTCGGCATGCCCAGCGCTGGAGGAATTTTGGAAGGGCGTAGCGAGGACGGTGTCGAGGGTGGTAGGATCCAGGATCAAACCGGGCTGGTGGCTCGCAATATTTGGGGTGGCAGAGGAGCCGGGAGCACAGGAGGCGAAAGAGGCCGGAATTCTGGCCTTTGCGTCCCTGGTAGCCCGGCGGAGGATTCTCCTTCAGTGGAAAGATACGAGGCCCCCAAGCGTGGAATCCTGGATCAGCGATATGCAGGGTTCATTAAATTGGAGAGGGTGAAATTCGCCTTGAGAGGGTCGGTACAAGGGTTCTTTAGGCGGTGGCAACCGTTCTTAGACTTTCTGGCAGAACGCTAGACATTGGTCAATGGCAGCAGCAGCTCGGGGGGGGGGGGGGGGTTTACTTTATTTTTGTTTATGTTATTTACACTGGAAGGGTCTGAGGGGGTGTATACACCTGTTGTCTTAAGTCGGGGTGTTAATGTTAATTTATTATTTAGGTACGGGGGGGAGGGGTTTGGGGGGTTGCTTTTTTAGATTGTGTTTTGTACTTAACCCTGTTGGGTTCTTCTTTCTTTCTCATTTTGTTATTGATATTTTATGAAAACCTTTAATAAAAATTTTTTTTTTTTTAAAAAGAAAGTTATAATTCCATCTCTCCAAACATTGTGACTTTGTCGCCCTGCTTTTTGCCTTTACCCCAGTACATTGTTTCTATTCAAATAATCACCTGATGCCCTCTTGAATGCCTCAATTGAACGTGCCTCCACCACGCTTCCAGGCAGCGCATTCCAAACCCAAATCACTCGTGTGAAAAAGGTTTTCATTTACATCACATTTGCATCTTTTGCAAATCACTTTACATCTGTGCCCTCTTGTTAAATTAGGGGCATGTTATGGAACCAACTGTTGAGATGGTGCTGGTTACAGAACATATCTAATAAGGATAGTTTTGTCACCTTCTGTATGTAAACAGCAAGTCTTTATTAACTACTAATAATTAACTATTAGAAAATGGGACAAGAATAGTTAGGTGGTTGTTTTTGACCGGTGCAGACGCAATAGGTCGAAGGTCCTTTTCTGTGCTGTATGGCCCTATGACTTGTGATGATATATAAATGCATTAAGGAACACAGTCAGGGAGCCGTGTCCATGTCTATGGTCTTGGTCATGTGCTTTTTTACATCAGTGTGTGACCGGTATTGTACTCAGTCCCACATTTAACCTTGTATGTGCCTGACCTTGATACTTGAAAATGGGGCATATATGGGCCTGGATTCTCCCCAATCCGGCGGGGCTGGGGGTCCCGGCGGAATGGAGTGGGGGTAACCACTCCGGCGTTGGGCCGCCCCAAAGGTGCGGATTTCTCCGCACCTTTAGGGGCCACGCCTTCACCTTGAGGGGCTAGGCCCGCGCCGGAGTGGTTGGCGCACCGCCGGCCGGCGGGAAAGGCCTTTGGCGCCACGCATTCTAACTAGCATCCTCTCCTGCACACAAAGCTGCAGGAATATTGGGTGTATGAGAGCTACAGGTATTCCAGAAATTGAACTGTGTGAAGGCAGAGAATGATATGAGAATGTGTGTCCACCCATGGACGTGACCAGCAGTGATATTTTCAAGGTTGTATCATGACCGGTACAGGCTTGGAGAGCTGAAGGGCCTGTTCCTATGCTGTAGTGTTCTTTGTAGTTGATAGTGAAGAGGACAGTTGTTGACTCCAGAATAATATCAATGGTTTAGTTGAGTGGGCAGAGAAGTGGCAAAATGGAATTCAATCTGGAAAAGTGTGAGGTAGTGCATTTGGGAAAATAAATTGTGTGAGGTAGTGCATTTGGGGGAGGGACGGCACCATCGGGAGAGTGGGGGATTGTAAAACACACTAAACACCTCTTTGCACAACCATTATGATGCCTCTGTCACTTTCTTCCGCAATGCGGGCTGACCTCCGAACCCTTTGCACTCCCTCTCCGGACATCCCACTCCCCCCTCCCCGTGGCACTCATCCACCCTCCGGCAGTGGACATATTCCCAGAGATGTCACCCATCCACTGGTTGTTTGGATGTTAGCTGTGGCGTGTGTGGTGTTGCTTCCCACAGTGTTCAGGCACAGTGACCATGCATCAAAGCGTGATTGGAATGCTAGGTAATGATTCCCACATGTTACATGGCCCGCCCACCCATGGGAATCCACTTGGCATGTGTCAATGCTCACTTAACCATGATTGCCAATTCCCTATTTGCGATAGCCTTCAGCCGCACAGCCTGAAGCCTCGGCAGTCGGCGGGGATTATGGGTGGTCGCTGGGGCAGACGGGCAGGGACAAGGGTTGCCCCCTGAATGGGTAAACAATCCAGGGGTTGGCATGGTGTTGCCACGAGCACTTGCCTGCCGGTTGCCCCACCCAGCACCCCCTCCCACCCTCCTATGATGGCCCACCACTGCGGTGGGTCCCCCACCCCCAGCCGAGGGTCCCTCACCCCTCACAAAGCACTGGAGTGGCAATCCCAGTGTCCCCGGGCTATTTGAATGGGAGAAAGGTGGCTACTCACCTCCTCAGCGCTCACAGAAGCTCTTCTAGCAGGTTCAAAAGGAATACTAATCGGAACCAGAGGGAGCACTTGCTGGGGAGGCCAAAGAATGATGGGAGGCTGTTGAATATGGGGTAGCTTTTGTTAATTGTATGTTTAAGTGGTGATAACGGGCCGGTTGCATCGCAAACTGTTTAGCACCCAGTGCTGATCTCGTTTTTGGCCTCTCCTGCTATTCATCGGCCTTTGTAGGGAGAGGAAAGAGCTGACATTTCGAGTCCAGGTGACCCTTTGTGATGCAATAGTAGTAGACTATGTGCCTGCTTAAAGCCTGTTACATACCTAACCCAGTATTGCCAATATTTTGCTTTTTCCATATCTCGTTACGCGGCTAGATGGCAAATTTTGCTTGATAAAGCTCAATGTGAAGTGCGTCGAAACATATGACTATGTTTTTAAAAATATATAGAACATAGAACATTACAGCGCAGTACAGGCCCTTCAGCCCTCGATGTTGCGCCGACCTGTGAAACCACTCGAAAGCCAATCTACACTACTCCCTTATCGTCCATATGTCTATCCAATGACCATTTGAATGCCCTTAGTGTTGGCGAGTCCACTACTGCTGCAGGCAGGGCATTCCACGCCCTTACTACTCTCTGAGTAAAGAACCTACCTCTGACATCTGTCCTATAACTATCTCCCCTCAATTTAAAGCTATGTCCCCACGTGCTAGACATCACCAGCTGAAGAAAAAGTCTCTCACTGTCCACCCTATCCAATCCTCTGATCATCTTGTATGCCTCAATTAAGTCACCTCTTAACCTTCGTCTCTCTAACGAAAACAGCCTCAAGTCCCTCAGCCTTTCCTCATAAGATCTTCCCTCCATACCAGGCAACATTCTGGTAAATCTCTGCACCCTTTCCAATGCTTCCACATCCTTCCTACAATACGGCGACCAGAATTGCAGGCAATACTCCAAATGCGGCCGCACCAGAGTTTTGTACAGCTGCAACATGACCTCATGGCTCCGAAACTCAATCCCTCTACCAATAAAAGCGAACACACCGTACGCCTTCTTAACAACCCTCATAACCTGGGTGGCAACTTTCAGGGATCTATGTACATGGACACCGAGATCTCTCTGCTCATCCACACTGCCAAGAATCTTACCATTAGCCCAGTACTCTGTCTTCCTGTTATTCCTTCCAAAATGAATCACCTCACACTTTTTTGCATTAAACTCCATTTGCCACCTCTCAGCCCAGCGCTGTAGCTTATCTATGTCCCTCTGTAACTTGTAACATCCTTCCGCACTGTCCACAACTCCACCGACTTTAGTGTCATCTGCAAATTTACTCACCCATCCTTCTACACCCTCCTCCAGGTCATTTATAAAAATGACAAACAGCAGTGGCCCCAAAACAGATCCTTGTGGTACACCACTAGTAACTGGACTCCAGTCTGAACATTTCCCATCAACCACCACCCCTTGTCTTCTTCCAGCTAGCCAATTTCTGATCCAAACTGCTAAATCACCCTGAATCCCATGCCTCCGTATTTTCTGCAGTAGCCTACCGTGGGGAACCTTATCAAACGCTTTACTGAAATCCATATACACCACATCAACTGCTTTACCCTCATCCACCTGTTTGGTCACCTTCTCAAAGAACTCAATAAGGTTTGTGAGGCACGACCTACCCTTCACAAAACCGTGTTGACTATCTCTAATCAAATTATTCCTTTCCCGATGATTATACATCCTATCTCTTATAAACCTTTCCAAGATTTTGCCCACAACAGAAGTAAGGCTCACTGGTCTATAGTTACAGGGGTTGTCTCTACTCCACTTCTTGAACAAGGGGACAACATTTGCTATCCTCCAGTCTTCTGGCACTATTCCTGGAGACAAACATGACTTAAAGATCAAAGCCAAAGGCTCAGCAATCTCCTCCCTAGATTCCCAGAGAATCCTAGGATAAATCCCATCCGGCCCAGGGGACTTATCTATTTTCACACTTTCCAGAATTGCTAACACCTCCTCCTTATGAACCTCAAGCCCTTCTAGTCTAGTAGCCTGAATCTCCGTATTCTCCTCGACAACATTGTCTTTTCCTGTGTGAATACTGACGAAAAATATTCATTTAGCACCTCTCCTATCTCCTCGGACTCCAAGCACAACTTCCCACTACTGTCCTTGACTGGCCCTACTCTTACCCTAGTCATTCTTTTATTCCAGACATATCTATAGAAAGCTTTAGGGTTATCCTTGATCCTACCTGCCAAAGACTTCTCATGTCCCCTCCTGGCTCTTCTTAGCTCTCTCTTTAGGTTCTTCCTAGCTAACTTGTAACTCTCGAGCGCCCTACCTGAACCTTCATGTCTCATCTTTACACAAGCCTCCTTCTTCCTCTTGACAAGTGTTTCGACTGCCTTAGTAAACCACGGTTCCCTTGCTCGACCACTTCCTCCCTGCCTGACAGGTACATACTTATCAAGGACACACAGTAGCTGTTTATTGAACAAGCTCCACATTTCCATTGTGCCCATCCCCTGCAAGTCCATCAATAAGCAGCTCAGGGAACCTGGGGTCATTTCCACCCTTAAATGCACCATATCAGTTCTGAAGGTGACCTCTATCACCTAAGGCAAAAGAGAGACAAAGTTCTGCAACAAGTTCTGAAAAAGCACCAAAGCTTTCTTGAAGCTGCTACCCTCTGGAAGTAGCTTGTCTCTGAACCACCTGATACTACAGTAACGCAGCTGAATGCACTGTCCATCACATTCCTTAGATGCAATGAACCAAAAAATCATACAGAAAGTTGTGATGCAATGCTTTCAAACTCTTAGGAGGTGATTTTAATGCATTTCATTGTGGAAGTTAACATCACGTAGTGTATAAAATGGGTGGGAATGGGAAATTGTTGTCCGTTTCCTGCCAAATAGTTCAGGTTTATATTGAAGTTTAAATCCCTAAATGCAAACAGCATACAATCACTCTGGTGATGTCAGGGATGGGGAGCGATTGTCACAAGAAAAGTCTTGACATACTGGGGCTGCTTGCACTGGTAGGATGTTCAGGAGAACCTCCACAAAAATGTTTAATGTCCACATTCTGACCTGCGTATTTATTTGGCTCAGTGAAGTGAGTTTCATTTCATTTCTGTGAACACTCAACTTTTCATTTTCACTGGGTTTCAGCACAGTGCAATGTGAGCCCAATATGATTAGATACTGTAATTGTGACTGAATTGAATGTGATTGAGCTTTATTTCATCATTGTTTTTACATTTTTTTCCAATTTTCTATATGCAGGCCCACTTAGCGGGAATATTCGACAATGTAAACAAAGTGGCTTTCCATCCAAAGGAATACGATCGCATGTTGGCTGTCATTTCCAGGGAAGGAGAACAAATTCACGTAATTATCATTCATGGGATATGAGAGTCACTTGCAAGGACAACACTTACTGTCCAGCCTTGATGGACTTTGAGCTGGTCGTGTTGATCTGCCTCTTGAAATGCAACCGTGTGTGTGTGGTATCGATGCATTTATGTACAGCTACGAGGAGATTTTGTCCCAGCAACAGTGATAATACAGTTCCAAGATAGGACAGTTTATGCGTTGGAGAGGAACTTGCATATTTTCTTTTTATTTGTTTATTGGACGTGCCCGTCCCTAATTAGCATTGAGGGGCAGTTAAGAATCAACCACATTGCTGTGGATCTGGAGTCACAAATAGACCAGACCACGTAAGGATGGCAGATTTCCTTCCCTCAAGGACATTAGTGAACCGGATGGGCTTTTACGACAATTGACAATGGTTTCATGGTGGTCATTAGACTTTTAATTCCAGATTTTTATTGAATTCAAATTTCACCATCTGAAGTGGCCGAATTTGAACCTGGGACCCCAGAGTACTCTGGGTCTCTGGATTACTAGTCCAGTGACAATATCACTATGCCACTACCTCCCCCTGTAGTAGTATTCCAAGTGACTGCTTCTCTTGTACTTCTTGGTGATGGAGACATCATAATTGATTTAATTTTGAACTATTTTTCAAGTGTATGATCCAAATGGTTTCATGAATATTGGCATGTATGGCAATTGGATATTTTAGTACACAGAGGGAGATGGATACAGGAGTAAGCCATTCAATCCTCAACCTGTTCCTCCATTCAATGAGGTCATGGCTGACCTATGACCTAACTCCAGTTTTTTTTATTCATACTTGGGATGTGGACGTCGCTACTTGAGGTCAGCATTTGTTGTCCATCCCTAATTGTCCTTGAACTGAGTGGCTCGCTAGGCCATTTCAAAGGGGGGCAGTTCAGAGTCAACCGCATTGCTGTGTGGGTCTGGAGTGACATGTTCAACAGCAGGGGCTGTTTAGCACACTGTGCTAAATCGCTGGCTTTGAAATCAGACCAAGGCAGGCCAGCAGCACGGTTCAATTCCCGTAACAGCCTCCCCGAACAGGCGCCGGAATGTGGCGACTAGGGGCTTTTCACAGTAACTTCATTGAAGCCTACTTGTGACAATAAGCAATTTTCATTTCATGTAGGCCAGACCAAATAAGGATTGCAGATTTCCTTCCCTGAAAGATGTTAGTGAGCCAGATGGATTTTTACGACAATCTGCAAAGGGTAACGGTTTCATTAAAGAGTTTTTTTTAATTGAATTCAAATTTCACCATCTGCCATGGTGGGATTTGAACCCAGGTCCCCAGAGCCTGGATATCTGGATTACTTGTCCAGTGACAATACCACATAGATTACATAGAACATTACAGCGCAGTACAGGCCCTTCGGCCCTCGATGTTGCGCCGACCTGTGAAACCACTCTAAAGCCCATCTACACTATTCCCTTATCGTCCATATGTCTATCCAATGACCATTTGAATGCCCTTAGTGTTGGCGAGTCCACTACTGTTGCAGGCAGGGCATTCCACACCCTTACTACTCTCTGAGTAAAGAACCTACCTCTGACATCTGTCCTATATCTATCACCCCTCAATTTAAAGCTATATCCCCTCGTGCTAGACATCACCATCCGAGGAAAAAGGCTCTCACTGTCCACCCTATCCAATCCTCTGATCATCTTGTATGCCTCAATTAAGTCACCTCTTAACCTTCTTCTCTCTAACGAAAACAGCCTCAAGTCCCTCAGCCTTTCCTCATAAGACCTTCCCTCCATACCAGGCAACAAAATGTGGCCGCACCAGAGTTTCGTACAGCTGCAACATGATCTCATGGCTCCAAAACTCAATCCCTCTACCAATAAAAGCTAACACACCATACGCCTTCTTAACAACCCTCTCAACCTGGGTGGCAACTTTCAGGGATCTATGTACATGGACACTGAGATCACTCTGCTCATCCACACTGCCAAGAATCTTACCATTAGCCCAGTACTCTGTCTTCCTGTTATTCCTTTCAAAATGAATCACCTCACACTTTTCTGTATTAAACTCAATTTGCCACCTCTCAGCCCAGCGCTGCAGCTTATCTTTGTCCGTCTGTAACTTGTAACATCCGTCCGCACTGTCCACAACTCCACCGACTTTAGTGTCACCTGAAAATTTACTCACCCATCCTTCTACGCCCTCCTCCAGGTCATTTATAAAAATGACAAACAGCAGTGGCTCCAAAACAAATCCTTGTGGTACACCACTAGTAACTGGACTCCAGTCTGAACATTTCCCATCAACCACCACCCTTTGTCTTCTTCCAGCTAGTCAATTTCTGATCCAAACTGCTAAATCACCCTGAATCCCATGCCTCTGTATTTTCTGCAGTAGCCTACTGTGGGGAGAACCTTATCAAACGCTTTACTGAAATCCAGATACACCACATCAACTGCTTTACCCTCATCCACCAGTTTGGTCACCTTCTCAAAGAACTCAATAAGGTTTGTGAGGCACGACCTACCCTTCACAAAACCGTGTTGACTATCTCTAATCAAATTATTCCTTTCCAGATGATTATACATCCTATCTCTTATAAACCTTTCCAAGATTTTGCCCACAACAGAAGTAAGGCTCACTGGTCTATAGTTACCAGGGTTGTCTCTACTCCACTTCTTGAACAAGGGGACAACATTTGCTTTCCTCCAGTCTTCTGGCACTATTCCTGTAGACAAAGATGACTTAAAGATCAAAGCCAAAGGCTCAGCAATTTCCTCCCTAGCTTCCCAGAGAATCCTAGGATAAATCCCATCCGGCCCAGGGGACTTATCTATTTTCACACTTTCCAGAATTGTAAACACCTCCTCCTTATGAACCTCAAGCCCTTCTAGTCTAGTAGCCTGAATCTCAGTATTCTCCTCGACAACATTGTCTTTTTCCTGTGTGAATACTGACGAAAAATATTCATTTAGCATATCTCCTATCTCCTCGGACTCCAAGCACAACTTCCCACTACTGTCCTTGACTAGCCCTACTCTTACCCTAGTCATTCGTTTATTCCAGACATATCTATAGAACGCTTTAGGGTTATCCTTGATCCTACCTGCCATAGACTTATCATGTCCCCTCCTGGCTCTTCTTAGCTCTCTCTTTAGGTCCTTCATAGCTAACTTGTAACTCTCGAACGCCCTAACTGAACCTTCATGTCTCATCTTTACATAAGCCTCCTTCTTCCTCTTGACAAGTGTTTTGACTGCTTTAGTAAACCACGGTTCCCTTGCTCGACCACTTCCACCCTGCCTGACAGGTACATAGTTATCAAGGACACGCAGTAGCTGTTGCTTGAGCAAGCTCCACATTTCCATTGTGCCCATCCCCTGCAGTTTTCCTCTCCATCCGATGCATCCTAAGTCTTGCCTCATCGCACCATAATTGCCTTTCCCCCAGATATAACTCTTGCCCTGCGGTATAGACCTATCCCTTTCCATAACTAAAGTAAACGTAATCGAATTGTGGTCACTATCACTATTGTGCTCAGCTACCTCCAAATCTAACACCTGTCCTGGTTCATTACCCAGTACCAAATCCACCTCCCTATATCCTTCAACATTTTTGGCTAACAAAGGTCTATCAATCTCAGTTTTCAAATGAGTAGCCTAGCATTAATTGCCATCTGCAGAAGTGAGTTCCAAACTTTTACCACCATTTGCATGTAAAATGTTCCCTAATTTCTCTCTTAAATGTTAGCTTTAATTTTTAGACTATGTCCCGTCATCCCAGGCTCGATAGCCAGGAGAATAGTTTCACTCAGTCAACTCTACTTTTCCCCTTAATATCTTGAAAACTCTGATCAAAATTCTGAAGGTGGAATTGTCCAATCCCACCTTGGTGGCTTTGATGGCAAGCAGGAGCAGAGAATCTAACAAGAGCCAAAAGATCAGAAAACTGCCATCATAAAATCCTGTTGTCAGTCTCCCAATGTGGGTTAATGGCATGTCGGTTCAATCGAGGAACAGACTTCCTCTTGAGGCTGCGAGCTTTTCCCCTCTGGGTTGCTGACATCCTGCACAGTCAGCTGAAGGCAGGTGGATGAGAGAGAGTGATAGAAGTGTGCTAGACTGGCATTTAAATGTGGCGCTGCTACCTTAAAACTCAATAGTTGCATTCGGATGAACAAATTGCCTGTGCACAATCAATGAAGTGCATAATCAAGGGACTGGTTTCGCACAGGGCTAAATAGCTGGCTTTTAAAGCAGACCAAGGCAGGCCAGCAGCACGGTTCAATTCCCGTACCAGCCTCCCTGAACAGACGCCGGAATGTGGCGACTAGGGGCTTTTCACAGTAACTTCATCTGAAGCCTACTTGTGACAATAAGCGATTTTCATTTTCATTTCATGTTAAGTGCTGAACCTAGTGCAGGATCCTGCCATTCTGGCCAGCAGGAAAGGTGCTGCTGGAGTCACCCGCCCTGCGCATGGTCTCAAAATGGGAGAATTCCTCCCTAAATATCCCTACATATGGACGATCTAATAGAAAAGTTTCTCGTGTTATTTGCGGTGGTATTTGCAGAGCTTCTCCCGACTCTGTCGGCGAGTTTCCCACGCTATCTAACCACACTTAGTCGCTTTTTGGGGCCCTGGGAAGTTTTTACCCCAGTGAAACCCAGACTTGGCGCGATTTAATGGAAGGGTTTCTAAGTGTGGTAGCGAACAGGAACTGCCGCGTGATTCCCGATGTTTGGCCTGGCAAGGCCGTCACTGGTATCAAATGTTAATTGGACCACTTATTGAGGCTTCACGCCGCAATTGATGGTCCCGCCAGCTGATTCGCCGAGCCTGTGCCCGCCAGCTTCTGCTAACAACGGAGAGCAGCAAACCCCACACTGCTCGCAGCATGTCACTGAGGAGCCCACGATTCGGGGATGCTGAACTGGCCAGATTGTTGGGCGCGGTCAAGACCAGATGGGATGCCCTATTCCCCTGAGGGTTTCAGAGGGTTAGCCCCAGGACAGACAGTGCCGCCTGGGAATAAATGACAGCAACTGTCAGCTTGGATATAGTCACCAGCAGTGCCGTAAGAAGATCAACGACCTCCACCAGGCCGCACGTGTGGGTTGGCACCCTCCCCCTGGCACCATTCCGTCCCAGCAACATATCGTGCCGCGTTCCACCCATGTCACCCCTGTTCTGGGCAAGGCATTTTCAGAATGCCAAAATGTATCATGGAGTTAAACCAACCTCTCCCTTTCATGGATTGTTGCTTTTGAAGCACGCGGCTTGTTCTCCAGGTGTGATATTACAATTATGGACACATGGGTTTTTAAACACAAAACAATGTTTATTCCATGAACTCAGCTTAACCTTTTAAATAAACATTGGATCCCTTAACACCCCTTACTTCAAAGATCACCACGAACATAATACAACACTAAATAATCCCTCAAAATGTTCCTACTAACATCCAAAAGGCTTCAAACCTTCAAAACAGTAACATACCAGGTCACAGTTGATATATATTTTCTGTTTTATGGCAGAGATATATCAGCTTGGTTGACTTCAGCTCCAGCACCTTGCTTTTCTTCTTGCAGCTCTCTGGAAACACACAGACACACACAAGCTGCTTTGTTCAAACTGGCTTTCTCCCTTCAAGCAACTCACAGCAAACCAGAACTTCTCAAGCTGCTGTCTCAAACTGGCTTTCTCCTTTTAAGTAGCGAACAGCAAAACAGCCAGGCACTTTTAAGCTGCTCTCAGCAAAACCAGTCAGGCACTTTTCCAAACTGAAACTTCAAAATGGCTGAACTGAGCTCAGCTCCACCCACTCTCTGACATCACTGTTTTCTTAAAGGTACATTGCTTAAACATCCATTTCTTAAGGTACTCTCACATGACACCTCCCCCAAGAAAAAAAAATAAACCATCAACTTCAAGATGGTTTCATTTTTCACTTTTGCTCCATCCACTAAGAAATGCACACAGTAAAAAATACTTTTTCCTTTTTAAACAAAAAAACACATGCAAACAGGCATAATAATATAGTCCATTTTTCCCGTTCTTCTTCCTCCAACCAAAATCCTTCTCGATTGACAGTCTCTTGGAACAAGAAACTCTCTGCACGATCCATCCATTCCTCTACGCCTTGGCATTGCTCTTTAGATTCAGATACTTTAGTTCAATCTGACCACAGAGCCCCTTGCAATTCTCCAATATAGGAACATTGGTGATCACAACTTTCAGGCAGTCAATGCCTGTTGAAAGTCGCTGTCCATTGAAATTTGTGACGTTTCATTAGCAAGTCCATCAATGGAGTAATCATGCCACAAAACCTTTGCACAAAGGTTCGATCAAATTCATTCATGCTAAGAGATTGCATTATTCCCCTTTGTCTTGATGGTATCGGAAACTCCGCAAGGAAAGTGATTCGGGCTTCTCCAAATTCACTTTCGGCTAGGTTCATCACCAAACCAGCCTCCTGATGTCGATCGAAGAACTCCATACGATGTTTAAAATGTTCTTTCCATGTCTGGAAGTTGTAAGTAAAAGCAGACTGTCCCACTTTCTCAATGCAATCCTTCAAACATGGGATAAGGTAAGAGTCTGTTCTTGTAACTGCATTCACCTTTCGATAGTTCACACACAACCGTTGGGTACCGTCTGGTTTAGGTACCATCACTATGGGTGAGCTCCATTGTCTGCAACCCACTTCAATTATGCCATTTTTAAGCATACTCTCAATCTCTCTGTTAACCTGTGCCAATTTTAAAGGATTAAGTCTATATGGATGTTGTTTGATAGGAACAGCATTTCCCACATCTACACCATATGTAGCCATTTTAGTACTTCCCAATTTATCTCTACAAACCTGCCCATGTGATATCAATAACTCTTTCAGGTCAGTTTGTTTTTCCTCTGGAAGGTAACTTAACAATTTATTCCAATTTTTAAGAACATCTTCATTTGCCAATTTAATCTGAGGTATATCAAATTCACAGTCATCTGGATTTGGTTCGTCACTTTGAGTAAGAATCATTAAAACCTCCTTTTTCTCTCCTCTTTCAAAGTACTTTTTAAGCTTATTCACATGACACACTCGGTGAGTCTTCCTTCTATCTGTTGTTTTTACAACATAATTCACCTCACTTAATTTCCTTTCAATCTGATACAGTCCACAAAACCAAGCTTTTAAAGGCTCACCTACCACTGGTAACAACACTAAAACTTTATCTCCACTGGCAAAACTACAAACTTTGGATTTCCTGTCCGCTACCCATTTCATCACATTTTGTTCAGCTTTTAAATGTTGTCCAGCCAATTCACCTGCTCTATTTAATCATTCCCTAAAATTTGACACGTAATTCAATGATGTAATTTCCAATTTCTCACCCACCAATTTTCCTTAATCAATTTAAGTGGTCCTCTTACCTCATGAACAAAAATTAGTTCAAAGGACTAAATTTGGTTGACTCATTAGGTGCATCCCTAATTGCAAACAATACAAATGGGATTCCTTTATCCCAATCCTCTGGATAATCTTGCCAATACACCCTCAACACTGTCTTGAATGTCTGATGCCACCTTTCTTTTTTTTAAAAAAATATTTTATTGAAAATTTTTGGCCAACCATCACAGTACATTGTGTATCCTTTACACAGTAATATCACAATATAAATAACAATGGCCAGTTTTATAAACAAGAAATAAATAATATATAAACAAAAACAAAACTAAATAGCAACTGCCTTGTCCCAGATAAATATTCTCCAAAAATATGTTTTAACAGTCCAATATACAATTATCTATAACAACAACCTATACATATTATACTTATATATTAACATCCCTGAGAATCCATCTGGTTCCTCCCCCCCCCCTCTCCCCACCCTTCTCACCCCCCCCCCCCCCCCCCCCCCCCCCCCCCCGGGTTGCTGCTGCTGTCTTCTTCTCTTTCATTCCCTCTATCTTTCTGTGAGGTATTTGACGAACGGTTGCCACCGCCTGGTGAACTCTTGAGCCGATCCCCTTAGGACGAACTTAATCCGTTCCAGCTTTATAAACCCTGCCATGTCATTTATCCAGGTCTCCACACCCGGGGGCTTGGCTTCCTTCCACATCAACAGTATCCTGCGCCGGGCTACTAGGGACGCAAAGGCCAAAACATCAGCCTCTTTCGCCTCCTGCACTCCCGGCTCTTCTGCAACCCCGAATATAGCCAACCCCCAGCATCAGCCCACAGCCCCTCCTCAATCTCCTCCCCCAGCTCTTCTTCCCATTTCCCTTTCAGCTCATCTACCATAATCTCCCCCTCATCCCTCATTTCCCTATATATGTCTGATACCTTACCGTCCCCCACCCATGTCTTTGAAATCACTCTGTCCTGCACCTCCTGCGTCGGGAGCTGCGGGAATTCCCTCACCTGTTGCCTCGCAAAAGCCCTCAGGTGCATATACCGGAATGCATTCCCTTGGGGCAACCCATATTTTTCGGTCAGCGCTCCCAGACTTGCAAACGTCCCATCGACAAACAGATCTCTCAATTGTGTTACTCCTGCTCTTTGCCATGTTCCAAATCCCCCATCCATTCTCCCCGGAGCAAACCTATGATTATTTCTTATCGGGGACCACACCGAGGCTCCCGTCTTTACCCTATGCGTCTCCATTGCCCCCAAATTTTCAGAGTAGCCACCACCACCGGGCTTGTGGTGTATTTCTTCGGTGAGAACGGCAACGGCGCCGTCACCATGGCTTGTAGGCAAGTCCCCCTACAGGACGCCTTCTCCAATCTCTTCCACGCCGCTCCCTCCTCTTCTCCCATCCACTTACATACCATTGACATGTTGGCGGCCCAGTAGTACTCACTCAGGCTCGGTAGCGCCAGCCCCCCCTATCCCTACTACGCTGCAAAAATCCCTTCCTCACTCTCGGGGTCTTCCCGGCCCACACAAAACTCATGATACTCTTCTCAATCCTTTTGAAAAAAGCCTTCGTGATCACCACCGGGAGGCACTGAAACACAAAGAGGAATCTCGGGAGGACCACCATTTTAACCGCTTGTACCCTCCCTGCCAGTGACAAGGATACCATGTCCCATCTCTTGAAGTCCTCCTCCATCTGTTCCACCAACCGCGTTAAGTTTAACCTATGCAATGTACCCCAATTCTTGGCTATCTGGATCCCCAAGTAGCGAAAGTCCCTTGTTACCTTCCTCAGCGGTAAGTCCTCTATTTCTCTGCTCTGCTCCCCTGGATGCACCACAAACAGCTCACTTTTCGCCATGTTCAGCTTATATCCTGAAAATTCTCCAAACTCCCCAAGTATCCGCATTATCTCTGGCATCCCCTCCGCCGGGTCTGCCACATACACCAATAAATCGTCTGCGTAAAGAGATACCCGGTGTTCCTCTCCTCCCCTGAGTACTCCCCTCCACTTCCTGGAACGCCTCAATGCTATTGCCAGGGGCTCAATCGCCAGTGCAAACAGTAACGGGGACAGAGGACATCCCTGCCTCGTCCCTCTATGGAGCCGAAAATACGCAGATCCCCGTCCATTCGTGACCACGCTCGCCATCGGGGCCCTATACAGCAGCTGTACCTATCTAATATACTCATCTCCAAAGCCAAATCTCCTCAACACCTCCCACAAATAATCCCACTCCACTCTATCAAATGCTTTCTCGGCATCCATCGCCACCACCATCTCCGCTTCCCCCTCTGGTGGGGACATCATCATTACCCCTAGCAGCCTCCGTATATTCGTATTCAGCTGTCTCCCCTTCACAAACCCAGTTTGGTCCTCATGGACTACCCCCGGGACACAATCCTCTATCCTCATTGCCATTACCTTGGCCAGAATCTTAGCGTCTACATTTAGGAGGGAAATAGGTCTATAGGACCCGCATTGCAGCGGGTCTTTTTCCTTCTTTAGGAGAAGCGATATCGTTGCCTCCGACATGGTCGGGGGCAGCTGTCCCCTTTCCTTCGCCTCATTAAAGGTTCTCATCAGTATCGGGGCAAGCAAGTCCACATATTTCCTATAGAATTCGACTGGAAATCCATCCGGTCCCGGAGCCTGCATACTCCTAATTCCTTTCACTACTTCCTCTATCTCGATCTGTGCTCCCAGTCCCACCCTCTCCTGCTCCTCCACCTTTGGAAATTCCAGCCGGTCCAGGAAGCACATCATTCTCTCCTTCCCATCCGGGGGCCGAGCTTCGTATAATCTTTTATAGAATGCCTTGAACACTCCATTCACTCTCTCCGCTCCCCGCTCTATCTCTCCTTCCTCATCCCTCACTCCCCCTATTTCCCTCGCTGCTCCCCTTTTCCTCAATTGATGGGCCAGCAACCTGCCCGCCTTCTCCCCATACTCATACTGTACACCCTGTGCCTTCCTCCACTGTGCTTCTGCAGTACCCGTTGTCAGCAAGTCAAATTCTACGTGTAACCTTTGCCTTTCCCTGTACAGTCCCTCCTCCGGTGCCTCCGCATATTGCCTGTCCACCCTCAGAAGTTCTTGCAGCAACCGCTCCCGTTCCCTACTCTCCTGCTTTCCTTTATGTGCCCTTATTGATATCAGCTCCCCTCTAACCACTGCCTTCAGCGCCTCCCAGACCACTCCCACCTGGACCTCCCCGTTATTGAGTTCCAAGTATTTTTCAATGCACCCCCTCACCCTTAGACACACCCCTTCATCTGCCATTAGTCCCATGTCCATTCTCCAGGGTGGACGCCCTTCTGTTTCCTCCCCTATCTCCAAGTCTACCCAATGTGGAGCGTGATCCGAAATGGCTATAGCTGTATACTCCGTCCCCCTCACCTTCGGGATCAACGCCCTTCCCAAAACAAAAAAGTCTATTCGCGAATAAACGTTGTGGACATAGGAGAAAAACGAAAACTCCTTACTCCTAGGTCTGCTAAATCTCCATGGGTCTACTCCTCCCATCTGCTCCATAAAATCTTTAAGCACCTTGGCTGCAGCCGGCCTCCTTCCAGTCCTGGATCTCGACCTGTCCAGCCCTGGCTCCAGCACCGTATTAAAATCTCCCCCCATTACCAACTTTCCCACCTCTAGGTCCGGGATGCATCCTAGCATGCGCCTCATAAAATTGGCATCATCCCAGTTTGGGGCATATACGTTTACCAAGACCACCGCCTTCCCCTGTAATTTGCCACTCACCATCACATATCTGCCCCCGCTATCCGCCACTATGGTCTTTGCCTCAAACATAACCCGCTTCCCCACTAGTATAGCCACCCCCCTGTTTTTCGCATCTAGCCCCGAATGAAACACTGCCCCACCCATCCTTTGCGTCGTCTAACCTGGTCTAGAAGTTTCAAGTGGGTCTCTTGTAACATAACCACGTCTGCCTTAAGTTTCTTAAGGTGTGCGAGTACTCGTGCCCTCTTTATCGGCCAGTTCAGCCCTCTCACATTCCACGTGATCAACCGGGTTGGGGGGCTTTTTACCCCCCCCCTTGTTGATTAGCCATCCCCTTTTTCCAGCTCCTCGCCCGATTCCCACACAGCTGTGTCCCCCCCAGGCGGCGCCCCCCCGCCCACCCCACCCCATTCCGGCTCCCCCCTCTCCCCAGCAGCAGCAACCCAGTAACTCCCCACCACCCCCCGCTAGATCCCCCACTAGCGTAGTTACACCCCCCATGTTGCTCCCAGAAGTCAGCAAACTCTGGCCGACCTCGGCTTCCCTCCGTGACCTCGGCTCGCACCGTGCGACGCCCCCTCCTTCCTGCTTCCCTATTCCCGCCATGATTATCATAGCGCGAGAACAAAGCCCGCGCTTCCCTTTTGGCCCCGCCCCCCCATGGCCAACGCCCCATCTCCTCCTCCTCCCTTCCTCCCTCCACCACCACCTGTGGATGAGAAAAAAGTTACCGCATCGCAGGATTAATAACATAAAACTCATCTTTCCCCCCCTTTTCCCCCCTCTTCGCCCCCCATACTCGCCCCACCACTTTGTTTCAAACGTTCTTTTTTAGTAACCCGCTTATTCCAGTTTTTCTTCCACAATAAAAGTCCACGCCTCATCCGCCGTCTCAAAGTAGTGGTGCCTCCCTTGATATGTGACCCACAGTCTTGCCGGTTGCAGCATTCCAAATGTTATCTTCTTTTTGTGAAGCACCGCCTTGGCCCGATTAAAGCTCGCCCTCCTTCTCGCCACCTCCGCACTCCAGTCTTGATATACGCGGATCACCGTGTTCTCCCACCTACTGCTCCGAGTTTTCTTTGCCCATCTAAGGACCATCTCTTTGTCCTTAAAACGGAGGAATCTCACCACTATGGCTCTAGGAGTTTCTCCTGCTCTCGGTCCTCGCGCCATCACTCGGTATGCTCCCTCCACCTCCAGCGGACCCGCCGGGGCCTCCGCTCCCATTAACGAGTGCAGCATCGTGCTCACATATGCCCCGACGTCTGTTCCTTCTGCACCTTCAGGAAGACCAAGAATCCTTAAATTATTCCTCCTTGCGTTATTCTCCAGCACCTCCAATCTTTCCACACATCGTTTATGGTGTGCCTCGTGCATCTCCGTCTTCACCACCAGGCCCTGTATATCGTCCTCGTTCTCGGCAGCCTTTGCCTTCACGACCCGAAGCTCCCGCTCCTGGGTCTTTTGCTCATCCTTTAGCCCTTCGATCGCTTGTAATATCGGGGCCAACAGCTCCTTCTTCATCTCCTTTTTAAGCTCTTCCACGCAGCGTTTCAAAAACTCGTGTTGTTCAGGGCCCCATATTAAACTGCCACCTTCCGACGCCATCTTGGTTTTTGCTTGCCTTCCTTGCCGCTGCTCTAAAGGATCCACCGCAATCCGGCCACTTTCCTCTCCTTTTTCCATCTGTATCCAGGGGGGATTCCCTTCTGGTTTACCGCACAGTGCTTTTAGCCGTTAAAATTGCCGTTGGGGCTCTTATTAAGAGCCCAAAAGTCCGTTCCACCGGGAGCTGCTGAAACGTGCGACTTAGCTGGTCATCGCCGCACCCGGAAGTCTGATGCCACCTTTCTAACGCTCCCTGCGATTCTGGATGGTACGCAGTTGATTTAAATTGTTTTATTCCTAAGCTATCCATAACTTCTTTGAATAACTTTGAAGTAAAATTTGATCCTTGATCCGATTAAATTTCTGTGGGTAGTCCATATCTCGTAAAGAATTTAAGTAACTCCTCCACAATCCTTTTAGCTGTAATATTACGTACTGGCATGGCCTCTGGAAACCTAGTAGACACATCCATTATAGTCAAAGATATTTTTAAATTTTTTTTTATCATAGAAGTTTACAGCATGGAAACAGGCCCTTCGGCCCAACCAGTCCATGCCGCCCAGTTTTTACCATTAAGCTAGTCCCAGTTGCCCGCACTTGGCCCATAACCCTCTATACCCATCTTACCCATGTAACTATCTAAATGCTTTTTAAAAGACACAATTGTACCCGCCTCTACCATTACCTTTGGCAGCCCATTCCAGACACTCACTACCCTCTGAGTGAAGAAATTGCCCCTCTGGGCCCTTCTGAATCTCTCCCCTCTCACCTTAAACCTATGCCCTCTAGTTTTAGACTCCCCTACCTTTGGGAAAATATGTTGACTATCTACCTTATCTATGTCCCTCATTATTTTATAGACCTCTATAAGATCACCCCTAAGCCTCCTACGCTCCAGGGAAAAAAGTCCCAGTCTATCCAGCCTCTCCTTATAACTCAAACCATCAAGTCCCGGCAACATCGTAGTAAATCTTTTCTGCACTTTTTCTAGTTTAATAATATCCTTTCTATAATAGGGTGACCAGAACTGCACACAGTATTCCAAATGTGGCCGTACCAATGTCTTGTACAACTTCAACAAGACGTCCCAACTCCTGTATTCAATGTTCTGACCAATGAAACCAAGCATGCCGAATGCCTTCTTCACCACCCTGTCCACCTGCGACTCCACCTTCAAGGAGCTATGAACCTGTACTGTTCTATTACTCTCCCCAACGCCATACCATTAACTGAGTAGGTCCTGGCCTGATTCGATCTGCCAAAATGCATCACCTCACATTTATCTAAATTAAACTCCATCTGCCATTCGTCGGCCCACTGGCCTAATTGATCAAGATCCCGTTGCAAACCTAGATAACCTTCTTCAGTATCCACTGTGCCACCAATCTTGGTGTCATCTGCAAACTTACTAACCATACCTCCTAAATTCTCATCCAAATCATTAATATAAATCACAAATAACAGTGGACCCAGCACCGATCCCTGAGGCACACCACTGGTCACAGGCCTCCAGTTTGAAAAACAACCCTCTACAACCACCCTCTGTCTTCTGTCGTCCAGCCAATTTTGAATCCAATTGGCAACCTCACCCTGGATCCCGTGAGCTTTAACCTTCTGCAACAACCTACTATGCGGTACCTTGTCAAAAGCTTTGCTAAAGTCCATGTAGACAACGTCTACTGCACTGCCCTCATCTACCTTCTTGGTCACCCCCTCAAAAAACTCAATCAAATATTGATTCCCACTTTTTGTTTTAGGAAGCGGCCCTACACAATCAATTAAGACTCGTAAAAGCTTCCTCAAATGCTGGAATGGGTATTAAGGGCGCTGGTTTTATCACTGCCTGAGGTTTCCCTATCACTTGACATGTGTGACATGATTGACAAAATTTAACTACATCTTTATGTAGTCCAGGCCAAGAAAAATGTTTCTGGATTTTAGCTTGAGTTTTCCTTATTCCCAAATGACCTCCCACTGGTACCTCATGTGCAACTTGCAACACCTCCTTTCTATTCCCTACCGGCAATACTACTTGATGAACTTCTGCCAACTTTTCATCCGCCTGCATATGTACAGGTCTCCATTTTCTCATCAAGACATAACACTCTGGTATACTCTCAGATTCCTCTTCCGGATATGCTTTCTGATATATCCGTTTTATTTCTACATCTTTCTGTTGTAACTCTACCAATTTACCTGAACTAAAAATATCCGCCTCATCCTCCACTTGTTCTTGTTCTTTTTCAACCATCTGATCAAAAATCGTTTCTGATAATTGCACTTCAACTTCATCTTCACTCTTTGATTTCTCCTCTTGTCGTAACCTGTGACTTTGCGACTTTGTTACTACACAATCCGGAAAAATCCCAGGATATTCGTCCTTCAATACTTCAGTTGTCTGGTTTTCCACTGGCTGATCAACCCCAGTAGGCATCACTCCCACCTGCGATCCAGCTTTATCATTACCCAAGGTAAACTGTATTCCTGGACAAGATAGTTTATCTATTACTCCTACTACCACTTCACCACTCTTCACTGGACTTTCCAACCTTACCTTATATAATGGAACACTACTCGTCTCACCCTGAATTCCACATATCACCACCTTTTCTGGCAACATTCTTCCCAGACTACATAATTCCTCATCTCTTACCATTAAAGATTGACTCGCCTCTGTATCTCTTAAAATTGTGACTTCTTTACCTGCTCCTCCTGATACACATGAGTAAGGTTTACCCACACAAGTAAATTCTTTAAAGACATCTGGCACCTTCTTAACAATTACTTCTTGAACAGGCTGTACAATCGTTTGCACCACCTTCATTTCCCTTGGGCTTTCCTTTACCACTCTAACAAATCCTACTGTCTTATCCTGTTTTACCACATCATCCTTTCCAGTGCTTTTCTTCAACCACCAACACTGTGACTTTACATGGCCTGGTTTATTACAGTGAAAACATTTGAAACTTTTCATCTCTTTTCCACCCTCCTGGATTTCTTTTTTAATCTGAGGTACACTCTCTTTATTGTCTCCCACCAGATCACCTTTACCTTTACCACTTGAATATTTTTCATGTCCCCAGTTTCTATCCCTCATCGGCTGAAACTGATGTCAGAAACCAATCTTTGATTTATGAACTAATTCATAATGATCTGCCATTTCTGCTGCTAATCTCGCAGTTCTAACCCTCTGTTCTTCCACATGAGTTCTCACTACATCAGGAATTGAATTTTTAAACTCCTCCACAAGTATAATTTCTCTGAGAGCTTCAAACGTTTGGTCTATTTTTTAACCCCTCGACTATGACGCTATGTCTCATTAACCTCATCCATCTCCTCCAACTGTATGTGTCCCTTTGCGCCTGCCGATTTTAACTGATTTTCATGTTTCAGAGCCATTTTCCGAAGTTCAAACTCTCTATCTTTGTCCCTTTCCTCTCTATCTCTTTCTTTGTTTCTTTCTTGTCCCTCCTTTTCTTTTTCCTCTCTATCTCTATCTCTTTCTTTTTCTTTCATTGCATATTCAAGCCGATTTTTTTTCATGTTCAAGTTGCTTTAATTCTTTTTCATGTTCAAATTGCTTAATCTGCAACTGGAGCTTTGCCATATCTAATGTGTCAGAATGCATCACAGGCAAACGTAAATGCGCAGATACCGCGTTAAGTACCTCATCTTTTCATATTTTGCTAGGTAGCGTTAACTGCAATGCTTTCGCCAAACCTAACAGTCGGTCTTTAGTCTCTGTCCTAAGGTATTACGTGTTACCGCGTCCAACCCCAAAAACTTCAAAGCAACAAACCTTCACTGTCTTTAAGTTCACAAAAGCCAATCCAATAGATAGACTTTTATCCTGGACGAGCCCCCAATTGTTATGGGCGAGGCGTTTTCAGAACCCCAAAATGTATCATGGAGTTCAACCAACCTCTCCCTTTAATGGATTGTTGCTTTTGAAGCACGCGGCTTGTTCTCCAGGTGTGATATTACAATTATGGACACGTGGGTTTTTAAACACAAAACAATGTTTATTCCATGAACTCAACTTAACCTTTTAAAAAACATTGGATCCCTTACCACTTCTTCCTTCAAAGATAACCCCGAACATAATACAACACTAAATAATCCCTCAAAATGTTCATTCAAACATCCAAAAGGCTTCAAACCTTCAAAACAGTAACACACCAGGTCACAGTTAGAACATAGAACGATACAGCGCAGTACAGGCCCTTCAGCCCACGATGTTGCACCGAATCAAAAGCCATCCAACCTACACTATGCCATTATCATCCATATGCTTATCCAATAAACTTTTAAATGCCCTCAATGTTGGCGAGTTCACTACTGTTGCAGGTAGGGCATTCCACGGCCTCACCACTCTTTGCGTAAAGAACCTACCTCTGACCTCTGTCCTATATCTATTAGCCTTCAGTTTAAAGCTATGTCCCCTCGTGCTAGTCATTTCCATCCGCGGGAGAAGGCTCTCACTGTCCACCCTATCTAACCCCCTGATCATTTTGTATGCCTCTATTAAGTCTCCTCTTAACCTTCTTCTCTCTAACGAAAACAACCTCAAGTCCATCAGCCTTTCCTCATAAGATTTTCCCTCCATACCAGGCAACATCCTGGTAAATCTCCTCTGCACCCGCTCCAAAGCCTCCACGTCCTTCCTATAATGCGGTGACCACAACTGTACGCAATACTCCAAATGCGGCCGTACCAGAGTTTTGTACAGCTGCAACATGACCTCATGACTCCGGAACTCAATCCCTCTACCAATAAAGGCCAACACTCCATAGGCCTTCTTCACAACCCTATCAACCTGGGTGGCAACTTTCAGGGATCTATGTACATGGACACCTAGATCCCTCTGCTCAGCCACACTTCCAAGAACTTTACCATTAGCCAAATATTCCGCATTCCTGTTATTCCTTCCAAAGTGAATCACCTCACACTTCCCTACATTAAACTCCATTTGCCACCTCTCAGCCCAGCTCTGCAGCTTATCTATGTCCTTCTGTAACCTGCTACATCCTTCCGCACTGTCGACAACACCACCGACTTTAGTGTCGTCTGCAAATTTACTCACCACCCTCCTCTAGGTCGTTGATAAAAATGACAAACAGCAACGGCCCCAGAACAGATCCTTGTGGTACGCCACTTGTAACTGAACTCCATTCTGAACATTTCCCATCAACCACCACCCTCTGTCTTCTTTCAGCTAGCCAATTTCTGATCCACCTCTCTAAATCACCCTCAATCCCCAGCCTCCGTATTTTCTGCAATAGCCTACCGTGGGGAACCTTATCAAACGCTTTACTGAAATCCATATACACCACATCAACTGCTCTACCCTCGTCTACCTGTTCAGTCACCTTCTCAAAGAACTCAATAAGGTTTGTGAGGCATGACCTACCCTTCACAAAGCCATGCTGACTATCCCTGATCATATTATTCCTATCTAGATGATTATAAATCTTGTCTCTTATAATCCCCTCCAAGACTTTACCCACAACAGACGTGAGGCTCACCGGTCTATAGTTGCCGGGATTGTCTCTACTCCCCTTTTTGAACAAAGGGACCATATTTGCTATCCTCCAGTCCTCTGGCACTATTCCTGTAGCCAATGATGACATAAAAATCAAAGCCAAAGGCCCAGCAATCTCTTCCCTGGCTTCCCAGAGAATCCTAGGATAAATCCCATCAGGCCCCGGGGACTTATCTATTTTCAGCCTGTCCAGAATTGCCAACACCTCTTCCCTACGTACCTCAATGCCATCTATTCTAATAGCCTGGGTCTCAGCATTCTCCACCACAACATTATCTTTTTCCTGAGTGAATACTGACGAAAAATATTCATTTAGTATCTCGCCTATCTCTTCAGACTCCACACACAACTTCCCATCCCTGCCCTTGACTGGCCCTACTCTTACCCTAGTCATTCTTTTATTCCTGACATACCTATAGAAAGCTTTGATCCTACCTGCCAAATACTTCTCATGTCCCCTCCTTGCTCGTCTTAGCTCTATCTTTAGATCTTTCCTCGCTACCTTGTAACTATCAATCGCCCCAACTGAAACTTCACACCTCATCTTCACATAGGCATCCTTCTTCCTCTGAACAAGAGATACCACTTCTTTGGTAAACCACGGTTCCCTCGCTCGACGCCTTCCTCCCTGCCTGACCGGTACGTACTTATCAAGAACACGCAGTAGCTATTCCTTGAACAAACTCCACTTATCCAGTGTGCCCAACACTTGCAGCCTACTTCTCCAACCTATCCCCCCCAAGTCATGTCTAATGGCATTATAATTGCCCTTCCCCCAGCTATAACTCTTGCCCTGCGGTGTATACTTATCCCTTTCCATCACTAACATAAACGTCACCGAATTGTGGCCACTGTCCCCAAAGTGCTCTCCTACCTCCAAATCCAGCACCTGGCCTGGTTCGTTACCCAAAACCAAATCCAAAGTGGCCTCGCCTCTTGTTGGCCTGTCAAGATATTGTGTCAGGAAACCCTCCTGCACACACTGTACAACAAACGACCCATCTATACTCGAACTATATCTTTTCCAGTCAATATTTGGAAAGTTAAAGTCTCCCATAATAACTACCCTGTTACTTTCACTCTTATCCAGAATCATCTTCGCCATCCTTTCCTCGACATCCCGAGAACTATTTGGAGGCCTATAGAAAACTCCCAACAGGGTGACCTCTCCTTTCCTGTTTCTAACCTCAGCCCATACTACCTCGGAAGAAGAGTCCCCATCTAGCATCCTCTCCGCCCCGTAATACTGCTCTTGACTAGCAGCGCCACACCTCCCCCTCTTTTGCCTCCTTCTCTGAGCTTACTAAAACACCTAAACCCCGGAACCTGCAACATCCATTCCTGTCCCTGCTCTATCCATGTCTCCGAAATGGCCACAACATCCAAGTCCCAGGTACCAACCCATGCTGCCAGTTCCCCTACCTTATTTCGTATACTCCTGGCATTGAAGTAGACACACTTCAAACCACCTACCTGAACACTGGCCCCCTCCTGCGACGTCAAATCTGTGCTCCTGACCTCTATACTCTCATTCTCCCGTACCCTAAAACTACACTCCAGGTTCCCATGCCCCTGCTGCATTAGTTTAAACCCCCCCCAAAGAGCACTAACAAATCTCCCCCCCAGGATATTTGTGCCCCTCATGTTCAGATGTAGACCATCCTGTCTGTAGAGGTCCCACCTTCCCCAGAAAGAGCCCCAGTTATCCAGAAATCTGAATATCTCCCACCTGCACCATCCCTGTAGCCACGTGTTTAATTGCTCTCTCTCCCTATTCCTCATCTCATTATCACTTGGCACGGGCAACAACCCAGAGATAACAACTCTGTTTGTTCTAGTTCTGAGCTTCCATCCTAGCTCTCTGAAAGCCTGCCTGACATCCTTGTCCCCTTTCCTACCTATGTCGTTAGTGCCAATGTGGACCACGACCTGGGGCTGCTCCCCCTCCCCCTTAAGGACCCGGAAAACACGATCCGAGACATCACGTACCCTTGCACCTGGGAGGCAACATACCAAACGTGAGTCTCTCTCGCTCCCACAAAATCTCCTATCTGTGCCCCTGACTATCGAGTCCCCAATTACTAATGCTCTGCTCCTCTCCCCCCTTCCCTTCTGAGCAACAGGGACAGACTCTGTGCCAGAGGCCCGTACCCTATGGCTTACCCCTGGTAAGTCCCCCCCCCCACAAGTATCCAAAGCGGTATATTTGTTTCTCAGGGGAACGACCGCAGGGGATCCCTGCACTGACTGCTTCTTCCCAGTCCCTCTTACAGTTACCCATCTATCTCCAATCTTTGGTGTAACTAATTCCCTGAAGCTGCTATCTATGACCCCCCTCTGCCTCCCGAATGATCCGAAGTTCTTCCAACTCCAGCTCCAGTTCCCTAACTCGGTCTTGGAGGAGCTGGAGATGGCAGCACTTCCTGCAGGTAAAATCAGCAGGGACACTAACGGCATCCCTCACCTCAAACATCCTGCAGGAGGAACATTGCACTCCCTTCCCTGCCATCCCTCTAACTTTCAACCAAGATCAGGCTAACAAATAAATTTTTAAAAAATAAATAAATAATAATAAAATATGGTACTTACCTCACACCAATGGGTTTTATTATTAGGTTAGAGGAGGAGGGCGGGTGGGAGACACTACACATGTAGTGTCTCGGGTTTCCTCTCCACCAGAATTTTTGGTGAGGGGAGGGGAGGGAAACCTTCCCAGAAGTCCGCGTGGCGAACTTCCGGTTCCCGCCTTAAAAAATTAAAAAAAAAAAAATACAACAGCAAAGAGGAACAGAAACGGGACCAGGTAAGTGTTTCAAACCTAAATACTCACCCACCGGCAGCCCCTGCACTCCGCTCCTGCCGAAACTCCAATTGCTGCTCGTGCAAGGTAAGTTATTTTAAACTTAAATACTCACCCACCGGCAGCCTCTGCACTCCGCTCCCGCTGAAACTCCAAGTGCTGCTCCTGCAAGGTAAGTTATTTTAAACTTAAATACTCACCCACCGACAGCCTCTGCACTCCGCTCCCGCTGAAACTCCAAGTGCTGCTCCTGCAAGGTAAGTTATTTTAAACTTAAACACTCACCCACCGGCAGCCTCTGCACTCCGCTCCCGCTGAAACTCCAAGTGCTGCTCCTGCAAGGTAAGTTATTTTAAACTTAAATACTCACCCACCGGCAGCCCATGCACTCCGCTCCCACGAAACTCCAAGTGATTGCTCCTGCAAGGTAAGTTATTTTAAACCTAAATACTCACCCACCGGCAGCCCCTGCAGTCCGCTCCCGCCGAAACTCCAAGTGCTGCTCCTGCAAGGTAAGTTATTTTAAACTTAAATACTCACCCACCAGCAGCCTCTGCACTCCGCTCCCGCTGAAACTCCAAGTGCTGCTCCTGCAAGGTAAGTTATTTTAAACTTAAATACTCACCCACCGGCAGCCCCTGCACTCCGCTCCCGCGAAACTCTAAGTGCTGTTCCTGCAAGGTAAGTTATTTTAAACTTAAATACTCACCCACCAGCAGCCTCTGCACTCCGCTCCCGCTGAAACTCCAAGTGCTGCTCCTGCAAGGTAAGTTATTTTAAACTTAAATACTCACCCACCACCAGCCTCTGCACTCCGCTCCCGCTGAAACTCCAAGTGCTGCTCCTGCAAGGTAAGTTATTTTAAACTTAAATACTCACCCACCGGCAGCCCCTGCACTCCACTCCCGCGAAACTCCAAGTGCTGCTCCTGCAAGGTAAGTTATTTTAAACTTAAATACTCACCCACCGGCAGCCTCTGCACTCCGCTCCCGCTGAAACTCCAAGTGCTGCTCCTGCAATGTAAGTTATTTTAAACCTAAATACTCACCTACCGGCAACCCCTGCACGCCGCTTCCCAGAATTCCGCGGGTCGAACTTCCGGTTCCCGCCTTAAAAATGTTTTTTTTTAAAATACAACAGCAAAGAGGAACAGAAACGGGATCAGGTAAGTGTTTCAAACCTAAATACTCACCCACCGGCAGTCCCTGCACTCCGCTTCCGCCGAAACTCCAAGTGCTGCTCCTGCAAGGTAAGTTATTTTAAACTTAAATACTCACCCACCGGCAGCCCCTGCACTCCTCTCCCACAAAACTCCAAGTGCTGCTCCTGCAAGGTAAGTTATTTTAAACTTGGTTGACTTCAGCTCCAGCACCTTGCTTTTCTTTCTGCAGCTCTCTGGAAACACACAGACACACACAAGCTGCTTTTTCAAACTGGCTTTCTCCCATCAAGCAACTCACAGCAAACCAGAACTTCACAAGCTGCTGTCTCAAACTGGCTTTCTCCTTTTAAGCAGCTCACAGCAAAACAGCTAGGCACTTTTAAACTGCTCTCAGCAAAACCAGCCAGGCACTTTTCCAAACTGAAACTTCGAAGTGGCTGAACTGAGCTCAGCTCCACCCACTCTCTGACATCACTGTTTTCTTAAATGTACATTGCTTAAACATCCATTTCTTAAAGGTACTCTCACATGACACCCCTATAAGGAACGGGCACTGGAGATTGCGGGGATGACCGAAGACAGATCTGTCATCACCATAGACGTTGCTGTACGGCACAGAGGTGAGAATGCATCGGTCCCCACCCATATAATCTGTCACACGTGAGTTGCTAATGCAATACAGAATGATCAATCCCTCTCACAAATCACATGTCCATTTTCCTGCAGGATCTCTATCCGACGGTGCTGGCAAATCCTGGGGTGATTCTCCCACCTCCCCCATCCACCTCCCATGAGAATACCTCAGAGTGGAGCTCCAAGGAGACCACCGTTTTCACGGCACAGCTGTCATCCCCACCCTGCACCAACGCCGAGACACACACCTTGGTGAGCGACAATAGTGGTCAGGCTTCTGGGGCACATTCTGGTGAAAACCACACAGTGGATGATTCACAGCCCTAGCCAAACTGTTCCAGTACAGCTACAACACTAGCATCTACCTGGCAATGTGGAAGATTGCCCAGGTGTATCCTGTACACAAGTCAATTACCACCCTATCAGTCTACTCTCCATCTTCGGCAAAGTGATGGAAGGAGTCATTAACAGTGCTATCAAGCAGCACTTACTTGGCAATACGAGACTCACGGACACTTAGTTTGGATTCTGCCAGGCTCATTCAGCTCCTAACCTCATTACAGCCTTGGTTCAAACATGGAAAAAAGAGCTGAATGCCAGAGGTGAGGTGAGAGTGACATCAAGGCAGTATTCGACCGAGTATGGCATAAAGGAGCCATAGCTAAACTGGAGTTAATGGGAATCAGGGGGAAAGCTCTCCGTTGGTCGGAGTCATTCCTTGCACAAAGGAAGATGGTTGTGGTGGTAGGAGGTCAATCATCTCAGCTCCAGGACATCACTGCAGGAACTCCTCAGGGTAGTGTCCTGGGCCGAACCATCTTCAGCTGCTTCATCAATGACCTGCCTTCCACTATTCATGACTCCTCAGACAATGAAGCAGTCTATGTCCAAATGCAGCAAGACCTGGACAATATCCAAGCTTGGGCTGATAAGTGGCAAGTTACATTCGCGCCACACAAGTGCCAGGCAATGACTATCTCTTACAAGAGAGGACCTAACCATCGCCCCTTGACATTCAATGGCATTACCATTGCTGAATCCCCCACAATCAACAACCTGGGGTTACCATTGATCAGAAACTGAACTGAACTGGCCATATTAATACTGTGGCTACCAGGGCAGGTCAAAGGCTTGGAATCCTACACTGAGTAACTCACTTCTTGACCCCCAAAGCCTGTGCACCATCTGCAAGGCACAAGTCAAGGGTGTAATGGAATATTCTCCATTGTCTGGATGAGTGCAGCTCCAACAACACTCAAGGAGCTCGAAATCACCCAGGACAAAGCAGCACACTTGATTGCTCCCCCTTCCACAAACATTCAAACCCTCTACCACCGACGAACAGTGGCAGCCATGTGCACCATCTACATGAAGCACTGCAGTAACTCAGAAAGCTTCCTTGACAGCACATTCCAAACTCACGGCCACAACATCTAGAAGGACAAGAGCAGCAGATACCTGGGAACCCCATCACCTAGAGGTTCCCATCCAAGTCACTCACCATCCTGATTGGAAATATAAAGCTGATCCTTCACTGTCGCTGGCTTAAAGTCCTGGAACTCCCTCCATAACAGCACAGTGGATGTACCTACACCTCAAGGATTGTAGCTGTTCAAGAAAGCAACTCACTACCACCTTCTGAAGGGCAACTAGGGATGGGTAATAAATGCTGGCCTAACCAGCGACACCCACATCCTTTAAATTAATTTTTTTTAAAATCTGGTGGAGGTAGGAACGCCCAGGTGAGACAGCAGTCGGAGGTCTGCTCGATCCCAGAATCCAGCTAGGTCACAGTCAGATGCTGAGCCCCTGGATCAGGTTAACCCCCTGAGCTGATGCAGCCGATAGGGTGCGGCCGTGATCATAGAATCATAGAATTTACAGTGCAGAAGGAGACCATTCGGCCCATTGAGTCTGCATCGGCCTTTGGAAAGAGCACCCTACCTGAGCCCACACCTCCACCCTATCCCCACATCTCCACTCTATTCCTGTAAAATACTTTTCACAGTACCTCGGTACACGTGACAATAAACAAATCCAATCTAACCTTTTTTGGACACTAAGGGCAATTCAGCATAGCCAATCCACCTAACCAGCACATCTTTGGACTGTGAGAGGAAACCAGAGCACCCGGAGGAAACCCACGGAGGCACAAGGAGAACAAGCAGACTCTGCACAGATAGTGACCCAAGCCAGGAATCGAACCTGGGACCCTGGAGATGTGATGCAACAGTGCTAACCACTGTGCTACCGTGCCGTCTTTGATGTTCAGACAGGGATGTCAGCAACACTCCAGCAGGTCCATAGCCGACTGCAGGAGTCCCAGAGGATACAGACACAGGACATGTCGTCGGCAAATGCGAGGGTGGCGACCGCAGTAGAGAGCCTGGTGCATAACGCCAGCAGCATGAGTGGTGGTGTCTAAGGTGTGGCTCAGTCAGTGGCGGCCATGGCTGAGCACCTCAACAGCATTCCCCAGCTGCTGGGGGAATGTGTCCCAGTCCCAGGTGGACTTTGATGAGGTGCTCCAGAGCATATCCCAGTTCCTGCGGAGCATCGCCAAGGGTGTCGACACCATAGTGCAGACATAATAATCTTTATTGTCACAAGTAGGCTTACATTAACACTGCAATGATGTTAGTGTGAAAATCCCCCAGTCGTCACACTCCGGCACCTGTTCGGGTACACTGAGGGAGAATTCAGAATGTCAAAATTACCTAACAGCACTTCTTTCGGGACTTGTGGGAGGAAACTAGAGCACCCGGAGGAAATCCACGCAGACACAGGGCGAACATGCAGACTCCGCACAGACAGCGACCCAAGCCGGGAATCGAACCCGGGACCTTAGAACATAGGACATTACAGCGCAGTACAGGCCCTTCGGCCCTCGATGTTGCGCCGACCTGTGAAACCACCCTAAAGCCCATCTGCACTATTCCCTTATTGTCCATATGTCTATCCAATGACCATTTATATGCCCTTAATGTAGGCGAGTCCACTACTGTTGCAGGCAGGGCATTCCACACCCTTACTACTCCCTGAGTAAAGAACTTACCTCTGACATCTGTCCTATATCTATCTCCCCTCAATTTAAAGCTATGTCCCCTCGTGCTAGACATCATCTTCCGAGGAAAACCTTCTGGCAACATCCCCACCACAACAATCACTCGATAGTGTTATGGGCCAGGTTTTTAAAAACTCCAAAGTGTGTTGTAGAGTTTACCTGACCTATAACGTCTTATGTTGAATTTAGCTACGGTGAGCACAAGAGCCTACCTTTTAGGTGTGATTCAACAGTCTTCCTGGACACTTTAATCAAAATAAACTTCATTCTAAGAACTTAGTTAACATTTATACAAACACTCAGCAAGAATTTTTATCAATTACAGACATAAAGACACCCCACAGCTACAGTAATCTATGTATAACACTTAATGAATTCTCCTTTAACTGTTCCAATTCAAAAACAAAATCCCATAAACCAAAAACTCCTTTTCAAGGGCGTGGCCCAGCATTCTGCATTCTCACATAAATAAGTTAGTGATGAAGATTGTCAGAGAATGCAACAGGATATAGATAGGCTGCAAAATTGGGCAGAGAAATTGCAGATGGAATTTAACCCAGACAAATGCGAGGTGATGCATTTTGATAGGTCCAATTCAGGTGAGAGCTATTAAATAAATGGCAGAACTATCAGGAGCATAGAGACACAGAAAGATCTGGGCATGCAGGTCCATAGATCCTTAAAAGTGGCAGCACAGGTGGAAAGGGTGATAAAGATAGCATATGGCATGCTTGCCTTCATAGGACGGGGTATGGAGTATAAAAGCTCAAAAGTAATGTTACAATTATACAGAACATTGATTTGGCCACATTTGGAATAGTGTGTCCAATTCTGGTCATCATACTACCAGAAAAACATGGAGGCTTTGGAGAGAGTACAGAAAGGTTTACCAGGATGTTGCCTGGTATGGAGGGTATTAGAGGGTATTGAATGAACTGGGATTGTTCTCCCTAGAGAGACGGAGGCTGAGGGGCGATCTGGTAGAAGTTTATAAAATTATTAGGGGTATAGATAGGGTGAACAGTTAGAGACTTTTTCCCAGGGCGGAAATGACAATTACTTTTTTAAAAATACCTATCCTGCACATCTTTGGGTTGTGGGGGCGATACCCACGCAAACACAGGGAGAATGTGCAAACTCCACACGGACTGTGACCCAGAGCCGGGATCGAACCTGGGACCTCAGCGCCGTGAGGCAGCAATGCAAACCACTGTGCCACCATGCTGCCCTGGAAATTACAATTACAAGGGGGCACAAGTTCAAGGTGAGGGGGAAAGGTTCAGTGGAGATGTGCGGGGGAAGTATTTTACACAGAGGGTGGTGGTGGCCTGGAATGCACTGCCAAGTGAGATGGTTGAGGCAGATACGTTAGCGACCTTTAAGACTCATCTGGATAGGCACATGAACAGACAGAGTAAAGAAGGATCCAGGTGGTTGGATAGGACACATGATTGGCACAGGCTTGAGAGCCGATGGGCCTGTTCCTGTGCTGTATTGTTCTTTTTTCTTTGTTCCCTGAGATTTTTTTAAGTTATCAAAGTTGGTAGTCACAACCTGTTTACTTCTGGAATAGATATTTAAAATGAAACTAGAAAAAGACAGGCCAAAACACTTCTGTTTTCTGTCTGAGTCCACAGCAGTCAAATGTGAAAGCGAAATAAAACTCGCAGCTGCAACTCAGCACCGCCCACAAAAATGACATCACTGAAGCCATGTAATAAGACAAAAACCTTTCTTAAAGGTCCACTCCCATGATAATAGTTTCTACTTTTTGAATAGGGGCATCATATTAACGTGTTTCCAACCAACTGGGACCCTTCCAAAATCCAGGGAATTCTGAAATATCATAACCAATGCATCCATTATCTCTGCTGCCACCTCCCTTAATACCTTAGAGTGCAGGCCATCAGGTTCCAGAGACATATCTGCCTTTAATTTATTAAATTCTGTCTCCCGGGTTCAATTCCAGCCTTAGGTGACTGTGTGGAGTTTGCATGTTATTCCTGTAGCTGCATGGGTTTCCTCCGGGTGCTCCGGTTTCCTTCCACAGTCCAAAGATGTGCAGGTTTGGTGGGGTTATGGGTGGCAGGGTTGGCGCGGGAGCCTGGGTAGGGTGCTCTTCCAAAGAGTCAGTACAGACTCGATGGGCCAAAAGGCCACCTTTTCTCGGGATTCTGTGATACTATTCACTGACCGTCCCACAAATTGTTGTTCTACATTTCTGGAAAATGTATCAGGTCTAAAAGGATTGTGCTGTGTCTTCTAACAATCACTTTCATCATCCAAGATTCCACTGACCGACCACTGTGGTTGTGCAGAGTGACACCAGCTGCCTGGGTGCGGCCATCCCACCATCCCCACACTCCACCCCCCCTTTATCCCACCACCCCACACTCCACCCCCCCCCCTCCATCCGACCACCCCCACACTCCACCCCCCCCTCCAGCCGACCATCCATGCACTTCACCCCCCCTCCAACCCACCAATCCGCACTCCACTCCCACCTCAAACCCTCCACCCCCCCTCCAACCCCCCACCCCCCCCTCCAACCCACCAACCCGCACTCCACTCCCACCTCCAACCCTCCACCCCCCACATTCCACCCCCTCCATCCGACCACCCCGACACTCCACCCCCACCTCCAACCCACCACCCCCGCCTCCACTCCCCCTCCAACCCACCACTAAAGCACTCCACCACCCTCCATCCCACCAACCCCGCACTCCACCCCCCTCCAACCCACCCCACCGCACTCCACTCCCCCTCCAACCCACCACCCCAACACTCCACTCCCCCTCCAACCCAGCACCCCCACACTCCACCCCCCTCCAACCCACCAACCCCGCACTCCACCCCCCTCCAACCCACCACCCCCACACTCCACCCCCCTCCAACCCACCACTAAAGCACTCCACCCCCTCCAACCCACCAACCCCGCACTCCACCACCCTCCAACCCACCACCCCGCACTCCACTTCCCCACCAACCCACCACCCCCGCACTCCACTCCCCCTCCAACCCATCACCCCCGCACTCCACCCCCCCTCCGACCCACCACCCCTGCACTCCACTCCCCCTCCAACCCACCACCCCAACACTCCACTCCCCCTCCAACCCAGCACCCCCACACTCCACCCCCCTCCAACCCACCAACCACGCACTCCACCCCCCTCCAACCCACCACCCCCACACTCCACCCCCCTCCAACCCACCACTAAAGCACTCCACCCCCTCCAACCCACCAACCCCGCACTCCACCACCCTCCAACCCACCACCCCGCACTCCACTTCCCCACCAACCCACCACCCCCGCACTCCACTCCCCCTCCAACCCATCACCCCCGCACTCCACCCCCCTCCGACCCACCACCCCTGCACTCCATCCCCCCTCCAACCCACCACCTGCACTCCATCCACCCTCCATCCCACCATCCTCGCATCCACCCCCCTCCATCCCACCCTCCACTCACTCCACCTCCTCCAACCCACCACCCCCACACTCCACCCCCTTCCATCCCACCACTCCAGCCCTCCAGCCCTTCCCGCTGATCCCACAAGACACAAGACATGACACATGATTGGATCACGGTTGGGGTGGTGGGTGTTGGTAGAGGGGATGGTGTGGAGGTGATATAGGTATGGTGGTGGTGGAGGGGGATGGCTCGTAGTGGAGGGAGTGGTGGGATTGATAGTGGTGTGTGTGCCGGGGAGTGGTGTGGGGGTGGTTGTTGGGGGTGGTGGAAGAGGTGGTGGGGGTGGTGACACATATGCCATGGGGACCCACAACTCTGCAGGGTCTCACTTGCTTGCCCGATGATGACCTCCGCCTCTGCGACTGCCCCCTCTCTGGGTCTACCAACCCGGTCCAGTGCCTGCTGCTCTCCTGGGGTGAGGAGCTACAGGTCCAGTGGTCCCCCTCCAGTCTTTTCCCTCACCTGGCGGTTGTGGGCCACCTTCTCCTGGGTGTAGGGGTAAGCAAGGGAGACAGTAAACGCAGTATGTAAGGCAGTCGGACGCATGCAGCACAGAGGGAGAGTAGCCTTTGTGGTCAGGGCGCCCGGCCATGGCAGCCGGTATACCTATATCACCTCCACACCATCCCCTCCACCACCACCCACCACCCCAACTGTGATCCAATCATGTGTCATGTCTTGTGTCTTGCGGGATCAGCGGGAAGGGCTGGAGTGCTGGAGTGGTGGGATGGAGGGGGGTGGAGTGTGGGGGTGGTGGGTTGGAGGGGGTGGAGTGTGGGGGTGGTGGGATGGAGGGGGTGGAGTGCGTGGAGGGTAGGATGGAAGGGGGTGGATGCGGGGGTGGTGGGTTGGAGGGGGGGGTGGAGTGCTTTAGTGGTGGGTTGGACATGTGGTGTCGGGTGTGGTGCACTCGTCCTCCACATGGGCAGAACGGGGTAAGGGGTCTGTGGGACACGGGCTAGTGCCAGGGGCGCAGAGCTGTCTACTCACCCTGGCCGCCCTGGGGAGGTTGTGCAGCCTTTTATGGCACTGCTGGCCTGTCCAGGTGGTGAAGCCCACGGCACTGACGACATCTGGCATCAGCGCCCATGCCCAATGAACAGTGTTGGGGGGCAGCATCCTTCCCACCCTGGGATACAGGGTGGCCCACCTTTCCTCCACCGCATCCAATGGGGTCTTGAGTTCTGCAACAGTGAACCAGGGTGCCGCTCTCCTCGTTGTCATCTTGTTGGCTGGGGTAAATGTTTGTGGGGAGCGGAGTGCTAATATGCGGCTGCAACTTGTCAGCCTCTCAAGTGTCAACCCCGACCGTGGCAAATCTGACGCAGTTTTTCATTGGAATTGATCGTGTTCTGCGTGCTGCCGATGCTAGCCCATTAACGGTTGTGGAATTTTGCTGTTGTAGAAATTACCAAATCTGTCCTGTCGTCAGCACTTACTCTCTGAAACGGAGAATCCCGCCCCAGAATTTATTGTCCAATGCTATCTGCCCTTAAGAAGATGACCGTGAGCCGCCTTCTTGATCCGCTGCAGTCCATGTGGTGTATGTACACTCATAGTGCTGTTAGAAAAGGAGTTCCAGTATTTTGCAACAGTGAAGAAAAAGTGATATAATACCAATTCAGGATCGTGAGTCACTTAGAACATAGAACATGGAACGATACAGCGCAGTACAGGCCCTTCGGCCCACGATGTTGCACCGAAACAAAAGCCATCTAACCTACACTATGCCATTATCATCCATATGCTTATCCAATAAACTTTTAAATGCCCTCAATGTTGGCGAGTTCACTACTGTTGCAGGTAGGGCATTCCACGGCCTCACCACTCTTTGCATAAAGAACCTACCTCTGACCTCTGTCCTGTATATTTTACCCCTCAGTTTAAACCTATGTCCCCTCGTGCCAGCCATTTCCATCCGCGGGAGAAGGCTCTCACTGTCCACCCTATCTAACCCCCTGATCATTTTGTATGCCTCTATCAAGTCTCCTCTTAACCTTCTTCTCTCCAACGAAAACAAGTCCATCAGCCTTTCCTCATAAGATTTTCCCTCCATACCAGGCAACATCCTGGTAAATCTCCTCTGCACCCGCTCCAAAGCCTCCACGTCCTTCCTATAATGCGGTGACCACAACTGTACGCAATACTCCAAATGCGGCCGTACCAGAGTTTTGTACAGCTGCAACATGACCTCCTGACTCCAGAACTCAATCCCTCTACCAATAAAGGCCATCACTCCATAGGCCTTCTTCACAACCCTATCAACCTGGGCGGCAACTTTCAGGCATCTATGTACATGGACACCTAGATCCCTCTGCTCATCCACACTTCCAAGAACTTTACCATTAGCCAAATATTCCGCTTTCCTGTTATTCCTTCCAAAGTGAATCACCTCACACTTCTCTACATTAAACTCCATTTGCCACCTCTCAGCCCAGCTCTGCAGCTTATCTATATCCCTCTGTAACCTGCTACATCCTTCCACACTCGACAACACCACCGACTTTAGTGTCGTCTGCAAATTTACTCACCCACCCTTCTGCGCCTTCCTCTAGGTCATTGATAAAAATGACAATCAGCAACGGCCCCAGAACAGATCCTTGTGGTACGCCACTTGTAACTGAACTCCATTCTGAACATTTCCCATCAACCACCACCCTCTGTCTTCTTTCAGCTAGCCAATTTCTGATCCACATCTCTAAATCACCCTCAATCCCCAGCCTCCGTACCTTCTGCAATAGCCTACCGTGGGGAACCTTATCAAACGCTTTACTGAAATCCATATACACCACATCAACTGCTCTACCCTCGTCTACTTGTTCAGTCACCTTCTCAAAGAACTCGATAAGGTTTGTGAGTCATGACCTACCCTTCACAAAGCCATGCTGACTGTCCCTGATCATATTATTCCTATCTAGATGATTATAAATCTTGTCTCTTATAATCCCCTCCAAGACTTTACCCACTACAGACGTGAGACTCACCGGTCTATAGTTGCCGGAGTTGTCTCTGCTCCACTTTTTGAACAAAGGGACCACATTTGCTATCCTTCAGTCCTCTGGCACTATTCCTGTAGCCAATGATGACATAAAAATCAGAGCCAAAAGTCCAGCAATCTCTCCCCTGGCCGCCCAGAGAATCTTAGGATAAATCCCATCAGGCCCCGGGGACTTATCTGTTTTCAGCCTGTCCAGAATTGCCAACACCGGTTAGTTCAGTTGGCAGGATGGCTAACATTTGGTTCAGAATAATTGCAAAACTTGGTTTTGATTGCTGTTCTGTTTGATTGGGACCTGCCTACTTAACCAGCCCCTGAGAGTGGAAGGCAGTAGTAAATTACTACTGCCAAGAAAACAGCACAGGATGAAGCACCAGCAGATGATGAGTTAAGGACCTGCTTTTGGGCAGAGCACATATGAATGATTTTTTAAAACACTTTGTTCATGGGATGTGGGCGTGGCTGAGGGCAGTTACGACTCAACCACATTGTTGTGGATCTGGAGTCACATGTAGGTAAGACCAGGTAAGGACATCAGATTTCCTTCCTTAATGGACATAAGTGAACCAGATGGGTTTTTTATGACAATCAACAATTGCTTCATTGTCATCATTATTAGACTTTGAATTCCAGATTTTTATTGCATTCAGATTTCACCATCTCTCATGGTGGGATTCAAACCAAGGTCCCCAGAGCATTACCCTGTTTCTCTGGATTACTAGTCCAGCGATAATACCAATACGCCACCACCACTGCGGAATTCCTCCTCCCTCCCCACGGCGCAGGCAGCCCCCCATTGGGCGGCAGTGGGATCTTCCATTTTCGCTGTTGTCAATAATCCTTCCTATTATTTGTACCGACCCTTGCCGGAAAACAGGGGTCTCCAACAGGGGGTCACTGACATCAAGACCGGAAGATCCCATCAGCAAGCAGCTGGAAAATCCCCCCCATATTGTGTTTAGAATATTTATCTGGAACCTTTCCTCATGAAAATATGATTAAAGTTGTTTCAGAGAAAATATTTTGCACTTAATGCTATCTATAACATGAGTGATATTCATCTTTTTTTGCAGCTGGATACCCCAGTGATTGCAAAGGGACCTGTGGAACTCTGGCTAAGTGAATTATTGCGTGTGCAGCAAGGTTCATTACATACTGTGATTAAACTAGCATATTACGGCTTCAGCGAACCAGATTTCCAGCTAATACCTTTCCTCTATGAGGCTCCTGGCCAGGTAAATCAATAAAGATATTGATAGTTTTGTTTTTGGTCACCACACTATAGGAACAAAGTGATTGCGCTGGAGGGGGTGCAGAGGAGATCCATCGGGCTGTTGCCTGGGCTGGAGTGTTTCAGCTTTAAGAGAGACTGGATAGCTTGGGGTTGTTTTCCTTGGGAGCAGAGAAGGCTGATTGAGATATATAAAATTGTGAGGGGTATAGATAGGATGGATAGAAAGGTACTTGTCCTCTTAGTGGAAGGATCAACACCAGGGGGCATGGATTTAAGGTAATAGTTTCGAAGAGATGTGAGGGAAAATTCTTTCACCTCGAGGGTGGTTCGAATATGGAATTCAATTCCTGAAAGCGTGGCAGAGGTGGGAACCTCACAACGTTTGGGAAGTATTTAGATGAGCATACAAGGCTACGGACCAAGTTCTGGAAAATGGGATTAAAATAATTGGGTGATTGGTGGCTGGTGCTGACACAATGGGTCAAAAGGCCTCCTTCCATGCTATAAAAGTCTATGATTCATGATTATCCCCCATTATCAGGTTCTTGGACAGTTTGGGTTAGATCTTATTGATGTAAAGACCATCATATGTTAGATCAGATGAGATGTAACAAACATTTAAATTATGAAGGAACGTTACTGAGGTTGGACAAAAAAAGACTTTGGAAAAGATAAGGCAAAAAAGTGACGGACAAAGAACAAAGAAAAGTACAGCAAAGAAACAGGCCCTTCGACCCTCCAGCCTGTGATGACCATGCTGCCCGTTTAACCTAAAACATTCTGCACTTCCGGGGTCCGTATCCCTCTATTCCCATCCTATTAATGTATTGGTTAACACGCCCCTTAAATGTCACTATCGTACCTGCTTCCACCACCTTCAGCGAGGCAGCAAGTTCCAGACAAACACTGCCTTCTGTGTAACAAACTTCCCTCGCACATCTCTTCTCAAATTTGCCCCTTGCACCTTAAACCTATGTCCCCGAGTAATTGAATCTTCCACCTTGGGAGAAAGCTTCTGACTATCCACTTGCTAAAGTCAATATTTTCCCGCTTCTGTAGTAGAAAGATTCAACACGCTCGTTAAGACAAAATAACAAAGCTTTATTTTCGAAAAGACTGCATGCAATACTGGTTGAAACTCGAAATCAGAGAGCAGTCATCAAAACTGCTGAGTCTTTTGCAAGTTCCGCGTTTTCGCAGAAAATTAGCTCAATATTTATACATTATCATTATCAAGATTGTGTGACAACAGTTTAGTCAGGAATTTGATCGGAAATACAAACGGAAGCATAGAACAGACCTTTTTTGGTCAGATCACTCATACCATTATCTTGTCCTTGGAGGGAACATTGAAAGGTCGGAATAGAATTATTTCTTCCTGAACTTATCTTGTTTAATTCCTACGGCCCTGGATTATGACAAGTTAGTTTTATCAGGAGTTGCTGAGGTCCGGTGTTTTGGAATGGCTCGACCTTCGCTGATCTTTTCAGACTTCAAGTTATGCAGAGTTGGCCTTATCAGTCTTACAGTCTGAAATGGTTAGGGCAGCATTTCTTACAGGGGTCTGGTGAACTGTGAGCATTCCTTACATGGGCCTGGTGAGCTGGAATGAGTAGTTCAGCCTTTCTTACATTGTATCAAACATTTTGACCAGTCTTCCCATTGACCAGTTTTCCCATCATGCCATTACTTAATTCGTACCATATCACACATTCTGTTCATGCCCTTCATAATCTCGTAGACTTCTATCAGGTCGCCCCTCAACCTCCATTGTTCCAGTGAGAACAAATCAAGTTTATCCAACCTCTCCTCATAGCTAATGCCATCTGAGGTAGTCTGTGTAGAGGTATTATGGTACCTAGTAATGCTGGAACACCATTGGTAGATATTGTATGTTTCCTATTGGTCAAGCTGTATGGTAGCTCCGCCCTGCAAGGCGGGGTATAAGAGCCCGTGCCACCCAGCAGCCTTCTTTCTGTACCTGAGCTGCTGGGGGAAACATCTAGCCTTCAGTTGGACTACAACCTCGCTTTAGTGGTCATTGATCGTGCATCAATTTAATAAGCTAGATTTAAAAGGATGGAGCTCCGAATCAAGCCGGAGTGTCTGCAACTCAGCCCCCATGCGGCAAGCTCAGCGGCAACCTTCAAGCACTGGCTGGCGTGTTTTAACGAATATCTCGGAATGGCCGAAAACACACCCACGGGAGAACAGAAATTGCAAGTCCTGCACTCGAGGGTGAGCCCGGAAATTTACACCCTCATCGACGATGCAGATGACTTTGATGCAGCTATAGCGCTGCTAAAGGACATTATATTTATAGAACATAGAACATAGAAAAATACAGCAAAGAACAGGCCCTTCGGCCCACGATGTTGTGCCGAACCTTTGTCCTAGATTAATCATAGATTATCATAGAATTTACAGTGCAGAAGGAGGCCATTCGGCCCATCGAGTCGGCACCGGCTCTTGGAAAGAGCACCCTACCCAAGGTCAACAACTCCACCCGATCCCCATAACCGAGTAACCCCACCCAACACTAAGGGCAATTTTGGACACTAAGGGCAATTTATCATGGCCAATCCACCTAACCTGCACATCTTTGGACTGTGGGAGGAAACTGGTGTGCGTATTATGTACACACGGGGAGGATGTGCAGACTCCGCCCAGACAGTGACCCAAGCCGGAATCGAACTTGGGACCCTGGAGCTGTGAAGCAATTGTGCTATCCACAATGCTACCATGCTGCCCTTAAGAACAAATAAATCTACACTATATCATTTTACCATAATCCATGTACCTATCCAATAGCTGCTTGAAGGTCCCTGAAGGTCCGACTCAACTACTTCCACAGATAGTGCATTCCATGCCCCCACTAATCTCTGGGTAAAGAACCTACCTCTGACATCCCCCCTATATCTTCCACCATTCACCTTAAATTTATGTCCCCTTGTAATGGTTTGTTCCACCCGGGGAAAAAGTCTCTGACTTTCTACTCTATTCTCCTGATCATCTTATAAACCTCTATCAAGTCGCCCCTCATCCTCCTCCGTTCTAATGAGAAAAGGCCTAGCACCCTCAACCTTTCCTCGTAAGACCTACTCTCCATTCCAGGCAACATCCTGGGAAATCTCCTTTGCACCTTTTCCAACGCTTCCACATCCTTTCTAAAATGAGGCGACCAGAACTGTACACAGTACTCCAAATGTGGCCTTACCAAAGCTTTGTACAGCTGCATCATCACCTCTCGGCTCTTAAATTCAGTCCCTCTGTTAATGAACGCTAGCACACCATAGGCCTTCTTCCCAGCTCTATCCACTTGAGTGGCAACTTTCAAAGATGTATGAACATATAGACCCCAAGATCTACACCCGACATCTGCTCGCAACGAGGCGAAAAAACCCTGGGGAATCGCTGGAAGAATTCTACCGTGCGCTCCTGGTGTTGGGGTGAAACTGCAGCTGCCTGCAAGTTTCGGCGAGCGACCACACAGAATGTTTGATCCGGGACGCTTTCGTTGCAGGTATGCTGTCCTCCCAAATCTCCCAGTGATTGCTGGAGAAAGACACCCTAGGCCTCAAGGAGGCATGGGCCCTTGCAGGCTCCCTGGATGTGGCCTCCCGAAACGCCCACGCTTACGTCCCCGACCGTGTGGCAGCCCCCTGGGCAGCATGGAACCCCTCCGCAGCCGACCCCGAGACATCTCCCATCCCCCCACAAGCTTGTGCTGCAAGGTGGCCTGACAACCCGGGGGGCCCCGCTGCTTCTTTTGAGGCCTAGCCAAGCACCCCTGGCAGCGCTGTCCGGCTCGCGCATCCACCTGCAAGGGATGCGGTAAAAAGGGCCACTTCGTGGTGGTATGCCAGGCCCGTGCGGTCGCTGCGGTTTCCGGTGGCGAATGCGGACCGCCACCATAACCCTCTCCATGGTCCCCGCATGGCCAGCGGGCACCGCCATCTTCCTCCAGGGCCATGTGCAGCCCCCGGGCGCCGCCATCTTGTCCCGCGGACGCCACTTGCGATGGATGGACTCTGTCTTTTTGTGCACCCCCAGCCATGTGCGACCAATGGGAGCCGCCATCTTGGATGGACTCCCAGGACCCCAGCTCGGCTGACCAAACACCACCCGAAGAGAACACTCAACTGCTGCCGCGATTAGCCTCGGTGACCCTGGACCAGTCCCCGCCTCGAACACTCTCAACTGCTACAACAACAGTACTAATCAATGGCACGAGACGTCCTGCTTAATCGACTCTGGGAGAACGGAGAGCTTCATACACCCCGACACGGTAAGGCGCTGTTCTCTCCCCGTCCACCCCGTTAATCAAAAAATCTCCCTGGCCTCCGGTTCCCACTCAGTAGAGATAAAGGGGTTTTGTGTAGCAAACCTCACGGTCCAGGGAAGGGAATTTAAAAATTACCGGCTCTACGTCCTTCCCCACCTCTGCGCGGACACACTCCTAGGGTTAGACTTCCAGTGCAATCTCCAAAGTCTAACTTTCAAATTCGGCGGCCCTATACCCCCTCTCACTGACTGTAGCCTCGCGAAACTCAAGGTCGATCCGCCTTCCCTGTTTGCGAACCTCACCCCGGATTGCAAACCCGTCGCCACCAGGAGCAGACGATACAGTGCCCAGGATCGGATCTTTATTAGGTCAGATGTCCAAAGGCTTCTGAGGGAAGAAGTCATCGAAGCGAGCAACAGTCCCTGGAGAGCTCAAGTAGTGGTGGTAAAGACCGGGGAGAAGCATAGGATGGTCATCGACTACAGTCAGACCATCAACAGGTTTACGCAGCTTACCCTCTCCCCCGCATATCCGACCTGGTAAACAGGATCGCGCAAGTCTTCTCCACAGTGGATCTTAAGTCCGCCTACAACCAGCTCCCCATCCGCACTAGTGACCGCAAGTACACTGCCTTCGAGACAGATGGGCGGCTCTACCACTTCTTAAGGGTTCCCGTCTGTGTCACTAACGGGGGTCTCGGTCTTCCAGTGCGAGATGGACCGAATGGTTGACCGGTACGGTTTAAGGGCAACATTGCCGTATCTCGATAATGTCACCATCTGCGGCCATGGCCAGCAGGACCACGACACAACCTCCAAAAATTAATCCCGACCGCAAAGATCCTTAACCTTACGTATAACAAGGATAAATGCGTGTTTAGCACCGACCGCCTAGCCATCCTCGGCTACGTAGTGCGAAATGGAGTTATAGGCCCCAACCCTGAACGCAAGCGCCCCCTTATGGAGTTCCCCCTCCCTCACTGCTCCAAGGCCCTGAAGCGCTGCCGAGGGTTTTTCTCTTACTATGCCCAAAGGGTCCCCAACTATGCGGACAAGGCCCCTCCCCTGATCCAATCCACAGTTTTTCCCCTGTCGATAGAGGCCCGCCAGGCCTTCAGCCGCTTCAAAGCAGACATTGCAAAGGCCACAATGCACGCCAGCGACGAGTCCCTCCCCTTCCAGGTCGAGAGCGACGCGTCTGACGTAGCTCTGGCGGCCACCCTCAACCAAGCGGTCAGACCCGTGGCCTTCTTCTCACGTACCCTCCATGCTTCCGAAATCCGCCATTCCTCAGTCGAAAAGGAGGCCCAGGCCATAGTAGAAGCTGTGCGACATTGGAGGCATTACCTGGCCCGGCAGGAGATTCACTCTCCTCACTGACCAACGGTCGGTTGCTTTCATGTTCAATAATGCACAGCGGGGCAAGATAAAAAACAATAAGACCTTGCTGTGGAGGATCAAACTCTCCACCTATAACTACGAGATCCTGTATCGTCCTGGGAAGCTAAACGAGCCTCCTGATGCCCTGTCCCGCGGCACATGTGCCAATGCACAAGTGGACCGCCTCTGAGCCCTCCACAAGGACCTCTGCCACACGGGGGTGACTCGCTTCTTCCACTTTATCAAGACCCGCAACCTCCCTTACTCCATCGAGGAGGTCAGGACAGCCACCAGGAATTGCCAAATCTGCGCGGAGTGTAAACTGCACTTCTACAGGCCAGAGAAAGCGCACCTTATAAAGGCTTCCTGTCCCTTTGAACGCCTCATTTTGGACTTCAAAGGCCCCTCCCCTCCACCAACCGCAACACGTACTTCCTGGACGTGATTGAAGAGTACTCTCGGTTCCCATTCGCCATCCCCTGCCACGGCATGACCGCAACCACCGTCATCAAGGCCCTCCATAGCATCTTCACGCTGTTCGGGTTCCCCGCTTACATACATAGTGATAGGGGGTCCTCCTTTATGAGCGACGAGCTGCGTCAATTCCTGCTCAGCAAGGGCATCGCCTCGAGCAGGACGACCAGTTACAACCCCCGGGGTAACGGACACGTAGAGAGGGAGAACGGAATGGTCTGGAAGACCGTCCTACTGGCCCTACAGTCCAGGAACCTCCCAGTCTCCCGCTGGCAGGAAGTCCTCCCGGATGCCCTCCACTCCATCCGGTCACTGCTTTGTACCACGACCAACCAAACACCTCACGAACGTCTCCTTGTCTTCCCCAGGAAGTCCTCCTCTGGGACCTCACTCCCAACCTGACTGGCAGCTCCCGGACCCATCCTGCTCCGAAAACACGTGCGGACGCACAAGTCGGACCCGTTGGTCGAGAGGGTCCATCTTCTCCACGCTAACCCCCAGTAGGCCTACGTGGCGTACCCCGACAGCCGACAAGATACGGTCTCCCTACGAGACCCGGCGCCCCCATAAGTTCTTTATATATATCCTAGACCCTCCCCTCCCCTACCCATCCTCTGGACACTACCCTGTCCTAGATACCCCGAAGTGGCAGGTGTGGGAAGGATGGAATCTGTCTGCGTAGAAAGTCCCGCACCTGCAAGTACCTGAAATCATTCCCTCTCGCCAGCCCAAATTTCTCCTCCAGCGCCCTCATGCTCGGGAAGCTCCCGTCTAAGAACAGATCCCCCATCCTCTCAATCCCAGCCCACCACCATGCTCGGAACCCATCGTCCAGATTACCCGGGGCAAACCAGTGATTGTCGCAAATAGGGGACCAAACTGATGCTCTCACTTCCCCCACGTGCCTTCTCCATTGGCCCCAGTTCCACAAAGTCGCCACCACTAGAGGGCTGGTGGAGCACCATGCCGGCGGGAGTATTATTATTATACTATGGTTCTATAAAGCTGCAGCTTGACTTTCCAGTTTTTATGCTCAATGCCCTGGCCAATGAAGGCAAGCACACGGTATGCCTTCTTGATTACCTTCTCCACCTGGGGTGGTGGGGGGGTGGGTGGCGAGCACAGTCCCAGCGAATCGGCTGGCGAACCTTCATTTGCGGCGTGAAGCGCGTGGGGCCTCATTAAGTGGACCAATTAACATCGTATTGCGTTGCTGGCCTTGCCAGGCCGAGCGCCGGGAAGCTCGCAGAAGTTCCTGCTGACGACCACATTTCGAAATCTTTTCGGTGAATGGCGCCCTTGGTCTTCTTACTCCCTTCCATCATTTGGGGGTTTATAGTCCAGGTCAAGCAATGTAGTTGCTGAGCTCAACCCATATGACCTCATTCGATGCTTCATTCAGTATAACATCACTCCTCACACATGTAATTGATTCTTTAACCAATAATCCTACACCCCTCTTTCCATCCCCCTCTCTATCCTTCCTGGAAGCTCTATCCAGGGATGTTGAGCTGCCAATTTTGCTCCTCTTTCAGCCAGGTGTCCGTCATAGCGATGATATCATACTGTCATGGGTGCAGTACAAGGTTAGGTGAGGTTAAAGTCCACTGAAAAGCGTGTTAAGCGTGTTTCTTGGTGACTGCAGCGCAGAGAAACATCGGTTATCAAACAGCACTTTGCCATTTTTTTGGCCTCAGGTAGATTCTCTCCACCAAGACCATAATTATCGGGATTTCCTGCTAGCTAACTGAAGCAAGAGTGGCATTACTTGTGTTTCACTTGGAGAGGCAGGGTTTGATCAGGGATAGTCAGCATGGCTTTGTCAGAGGGAGGTCATACCTAACAAATTTCATTGAATTTTGTTGAACATGCGACCAAGTGTGTAGATGAGGGCAGTGCAGTTGATGTAGTTTACATAGGTTTATGAGAAGAGAGGAGAGTCTGGATAGGCTGGGACTTTTTTCCAAGGCGTTTAGGAGGTTTAGGGGTGAACTTACAGAGGTCTATAAAATAATGAGGTGCATAAATAAGGTAGATAGTCAACATCTTTTCCCAAAGCTAGGGGAGTCTAAAACTAGAGGGCATGGTAACTTCATTGCAGTGTAATGTAAGCCTCTTGTGACACTAACATTAGGTGAGAGGAGAGAGATACAAAAGGATCCAAAGGGGCAATCTTTTCACACAGAGGGTGGTGAGTGTCTGGAACGAGCTGCCAGAGGCAGTAGTGGAGGCGGATACAATTTTGTCTTTTAAAAAGCATTTCGACAGTTATATAGGAAAGCTGGGTAGAGAGGGATATGGGCCAAATGCGGGTAATTGGGTCTATCTTAGTGGTAAAACTGGGCAGCATGGACAAGTTGGGCCAAAGGGCCTGTTTCCATGCTGTAAACTTCTATGACTCTAAATGGGATGATCAAATGGGCAGAAAAGTGGCAGATGGAATTTAACCCTGCAAAGTGTGAGGTGATACACTTTGGAAGGAGCAATGTGACAAGGAAGTATTTAATGAATGGCCTGACACTGGGAAGATCTGAGGAACAAAGAGACCTTGGAGTGTTTGTTCACAGATCTCTGAAGGCAGAAGGGCAGGTTAATAGGGTGGTGAAAAGGGCATATAGTACTGTGGTGGTATGTATTAGGGGTAGTACGGTACCTGTGAAGCCGAGAGGCTATTGGCAGACAGGTCCCGGGTCCTGGTTGGATCTGCCACCTGCTGGCTCCGCCTAGAAAGGCGGAGTATAAGAGCCCGGGTTCTCCCAGCAGCCGCATTCTGTAACTGAGCTACTGGGGAACAAGTCTTGCTTAATAAAGCCTCGATTGACTTCATCACTTTTCGACTTGAGTGAATAATTGTTGCGCTACAATTTATTAAGCAGACTTAAAAAGACTACGGAGCTCTGGATCGCCCTGGAGTGTCTGCAAATCAGCCCCCATGCAGCAAACTCGGCGGCCGTGTTTAAACACTGGCTAGCATGCTTCGAAGGTTACCTTCGAACGGCCCCCGGCCGGACCACGGAGGATCAGAAAATGCAGGCCCTGCATTCCAGGGTGAGCCCGGAGATCTACACACTCATCGAAGACGCGGAGGATTTCCCGACAGCGCTCACCATGCTGAAAGGAGTCTACATTCGGCCCATAAACCAGGTCTACGCACGCCACCAACTCGCGACGAGACAGCAAATCCCCGGAGAATTGCTAGACGAGTTCTACAGCGCACTGTTAATATTGGGAAGGAATTGCAACTGCCCGTCGGTGAGCGCAAACGAGCACACGGAGCTCCTAATCAGGGATGCTTTTGTGGCAGGTATGACTTCTCAAATTCGCCAAAGACTGTTAGAGAGAGACTCGTTAGGACTCACAGAGGCACGGGCCCTTGTGGCCTCCCTCGACGTGGCCTCACAAATTGCCCGCGCCTACGGCCCCGACCGCGCGGCAGCCCCTTGGGCTCCGTGGACCCCCGTTGCGACCGACTCCCCGGCACCCCCATACCCCCGCAAGCCTTCACGGCTAGAGCACCAGACCATCCCGGTGGGCCCCGCTGCTATTTTTGCAGGCAGGCGAAATACCCCCGGCAGCGCTGCCCGGCCCGCTCAGCTATTTGTAAGAGCTGCGGCAAAAAGGGGCATTACTCAGCGGTGTGCCAGTCCCGGGGGCTCGCCGCAATCTCCGGGGAAGAACAGGGACAGCAGACTCAACCCCCCCAGCGATCCATGTGCGGCCCGCGGGCGCTGCCATTTTGGGTCCCGGACACCACGCGGGGAGGATGGGCGCTGCCATCTTGTGACCCCCCGGCCACGTGCGATCCATGGGGGCAGCCATTTTGTCCGCCCCCGACCGCGTGCGATCCATGGACGCCGCCATCTTGGCTGGTAGCCAAGGACCCCAGCATAGACGGCTCCACGGGGTCTGAAGAAAACGCCGCGATGCAACAACCACGACTGGCTTCGGTGACCCTGGACCAATCGCGGCCCCGGACACTCCAAACGACAACAACAACGGTGCTGGTCAACGGGTACGAGACGCCATGCCTGATCGACTCTGGGAGCACGGAAAGTTTTATCCACCCGGGTACGGTAAGACGCTGTTTTCTTTCCATTCGTCCGAGCACCCAAAAGATTTTCCTGGCAGCGGGATCCCATTCCATAGAGATCAAAGGGTTCTGCATCGCGAACCTAACGGTGCAAGGGAGGGAGTTTAAGAATTATAGGCTTTATGTCCTTCCCCAACTCTGCGCTCCCACTCTCTTAGGGTTAGATTTCCAGTGTAACCTCCAGAGACTAACGTTCCAATTCGGCGGCCCAATACCCCCACTCACTATCTGCAGCCTCGCGACCCTCAAGGTTGAACCGCCTTCCTTGTTTGCGAACCTCACCCCGGATTGCAAACCCGTCGCCACTAGGAGCAGACGATACAGCGCCCAGGATCGGACGTTTATCCGGTCTGAAGTCCAGCGGCTGCTGAAGGAAGGCAACATCCAGGCCAGCAATAGTCCCTGGAGAGCCCAGGTGGTAGTTGTGAAGACCGGGGAGAAGCAGAGGATGGTCATAGACTATAGTCAGACCATCAATAGGTACACGCAGCTCGATGCGTACCCTCTCCCCCGCATATCCGACATGGTCAATCGGATTGCACAGTACAAGGTCTTTTCCACCGTGGACCTCAAGTTCGCATACCACCAGCTCCCCATCCGCCCGAGTGACCGCAAGTACACGGCCTTCGAGGCAGACGGGCGGCTCTACCATATTTTAAGGGTCGCATTTGGCGTCACGAACAGAGTCTCGGTCTTCCAACGGGAGATGGAACGAATGGTTGACCAGCACGGTTTGCGGGCCACGTTCCCATACCTCAACAATGTAACCATCTGCGGCCATGACCAGCAGGACCACGACGCCAACCTCCGCAAATTCCTCCAGACCGTTAACGCCCTGAACCTCACCTATAACGAGGCAAAATGCGTTTTTAACACCAACCGTCTGGCCATCCTGGGATACGTAGTGCGCAATGGAGTGATAGGCCCCGACCCCGAACGCATGCGCCCCCTTATGGAATTTCCCCTCCCCCACTGCTCCAAAGCCCTGAAACGCTGCCTGGGCTTCTTTTCGTACTACGCCCAGTGGGTTCTCCAGTACGCAGACAAGGCCCGCCCGTTAATCCAGTCCACTACCTTCCCCCTGTTGACAGAGGCCCGCCAGGCCTTCAGCCGCATCAAAGCGGATATCGCAAAGGCCACGATGCACGCAATCGACGAGTCCCTCCCTTTCCAAGTCGAGAGCGACGCACCCGATGTAGCTCTGGCGGCCACTCTCAACCAAGCGGGCAGACCCGTGGCCTTTTTCTCCCGGACCCTCCACGCCTCAGAAATCCGCCACTCCTCAGTGGAAAAGGAAGCCCAAGCCATAGTGGAAGCTGTGCGACATTGGAGGCATTACCTGGCCGGCAGGAGATTCACTCTCCTCACTGACCAATGGCCGGTAGCCTTTATGTTCGATAATGCACAGCGGGGCAAAATCGAGAATGACAAGATCTTGAGGTGGAGGATTGAGCTCTGCACCTATAACTATGAGATCTTGTATCGTCCTGGAAAGCTGAACGAGCCATCCGATGCCCTATCCCACAGCACATGTGCCAACGCACAAGTAGACCACCTCCAAGGCTTCCACGAGGACCTCTGCCACCTGGGGGTCACTCGATTCTACCATTTTTTGAAGTCCCGCAACCTCCCCTACTCTGTTGAGGTCCGTACAGCCACAAGGAACTGCCAAATCTGCGCAGAGTGCAAACCGCACTTTTTCAAGCCAGGTAGAGCGCACCTGATAAAGGCTTCCCGTCCCTTTGAACGCCTCAGTTTGGATTTCAAAGGCCCCCTCCCCTCCACCGACCGCAACGCATACTTCCTAAACGTGGTGGACGAGTACTCCCGTTTCTCCTTCACCATCCCCTGCCCCGACATGACAGCGGCCACAGTCATTAAAGCCCTCGGCACCATCTTTACACTGTTTGGTTTACCCGCGTACATCCATAGCGACAGGGGGTCCTCCTTCATGAGCGACGAACTGCGTCAGTTCCTGCTCAGCAAGGGCATTGCCTCGAGCAGGACGACCAGTTACAACCCCCAGGGGAACGGTCAGGTAGAGAGGGAGAACGGTATGGTCTGGAAGACCGTCCGACTGGCCCTACGGTCCAGAAATCTCCCAGTTTCCCGTTGGCAAGAAGTCCTCCCGGATGCCCTCCATTCCATCCGGTCGCTGCTGTGTACGACCACTAATCAAACGCCTCATGAGCGCCTCCTTGTCTTCCCTAGGAAGTCCACCTCACGAACGTCGCTGCCGATCTGGCTGGCAGCCTCAGGACCCATCTTGCTCCGAAAGCATGTGCGGGCGCACAAATCGGACCCGTTGGTCGAGAGGGTTCACCTTCTCCATGCAAACCCTCAGTACGCCTAGGCATACCCCGACGGCCGACAGGACATGGTCTCCCTGCGGGACCTTGTGCCCGCCGGAAACACACACACACCAATCACCCCCTCCCTCCCACCGGCGCACCCCACGACCGCTCCCTTCCTGGGTGGATCGGCTCTCCTCCCGTGCCCGCCCAGGAGTAAAGAAACAGGGACGAACAGCGCAACGCTCCCAGAGACGACAGTGCCCGAGCCAACACCTGCACCACCACCGGGGCTGAGGCGATCGACAAGAACGACCAAGGCACCCGCTCGATTCGTGGAATCTGCGTGACAAAATATCTGTAAATAATTCTGACAAAACCTGCACATAGTTAACTGTTGGGCTAAATGCCACTGTACAAAATTAGTTCCAGGACCAGCCTTGTAAACCCCTACCACCATGCGAACCACCACCCCGCCGGGTTCTTTTTTAACAAGGGGTGAATGTGGTGGTATGTATTAGGGATAGTACGGTACCTGTGAAGCCGAGAGGCTATTGGCAGACAGGTCCCGGGTCCTGGTTGGATCTGCCGCCTGCTGGCTCCGCCCAGAAAGGTGGAGTATAAGAGCCCGGGTTCTCCCAGCAGCCGCATTCTGTAACTGAGCTGCTGGGGAACTAGTCTTGCTGAATAATGCCTCGATTGACTTCATCACTTCTCGACTTGAGTGAATAATTGTTGCGCTACAAGTACAATTGCCTTTATCAATCGAGGAGTAGATTACAAAAGCAGGGAAGTCATGCTGGAGTTATATAGAACTTTGGTGAGGCCACAGCTGGAATACTGTGTGTAATTCTGGTTGCCACAAAGAACAAAGAAACGTACAGCACAGGAACAGGCCCTTCGGCCCTCCAAGCCTGTGCCAATCATGCTGCCTCTCTGAAGTAAAATCTTCTGCACTTCCGGGGTCCATATCCCTCTATTCCCATCCTATTCATGTATTTGTCAAGATGCCCCTTAAACGTCACTATCATCCCTGCTTCCAACACCTCCTCCGGCAGCGAGTTCCAGGCACCCACTACCCTCTGTGTAAAAAGTTTGCCTTGTACTACTCCTCGAAACCTTGCCCCTCGCACCTTAAACCTACGCCCCCTAGTAGTTGACCCCTCTACCCTGGGAAAAAGCCTCTGACTATCCACTCTGTCTATATCCTTCACAATTTTGTAGACTTCTATCAGTTCGTCCCTCAACCTCCGTCGTTCCAGTGAGAACAAACCGAGTTTATTCAACCTCTCCTCATAGCTAATGCCCTCTGATGTGTTGGGTAGGCTGGGTCAATGTGGACTGCACTTGATGCAGTGCAACGAGAGACAGACCTCCAACACTTGATAAGATGCAACACAATTTTATTTCACATCTAAACTATTATACATGTTCAACTGTGGGTTTACACTATGCTGCCTTGACTGTAGACCTGATACTATCCTAACCAGACTTACTAGCTACCACATGGTGTTTGCACTGGCCAGCTCACAAACTCTGACTGGCTCAGAGGCTGAGTCCCGAGAGAGCGGGAAAACCCATGGCCTCTGGCTTTATAGTGGTCGTGTCCTGTCTGGTGATTGGCTGCTCTGTTCTGTATGCTTACTGGTCATCCTGCGTGTCAATCACTGCCTGTCTGCACTCCATTATATACATAGATGTATATTATGACACCCTCCATACTAGTAAATCCTGGTAAACCTCTTCTGCACCCTCTCTAAAGCCTCCACATCCTTCTGGTAGTGTGGCGTCCAGAATTGAACACTATACTCCAAGAGTGGCCTAACTAAGGTTCTATACAGCTGCAACATGACTTGCCAATTTTTATACTCAATGCCCCGGCTAATGAAAACAAGCATGCCCTATGCCTTCTTTGACTTCCTTCTCCACCTGTGTTGCCACTTTCAGTGACCTGTGGACCTGAACACTTAGATCTCTGCCATGAGGGACCTTGTCAAAGGCCTTACTGAAGTCCATATAGACAACATCCACTGCCCTACCTACATCAATCATCTTTGTGACCTCCTCGAAAAACTCTATCAAGTGAGTGAGACACGACCTCCCCTTCACAAAACCGTGCCACATTATAGGAAGTATGTGATTGCACTGGAGGGAAGGCAGAGGCGATTCACCAGGATTTGCATGCAATGGAATTTTTAAGTTATGAAGAGAGGTTGGATAGGCTTGGGTTGTTTTCGCTGAGAAAGACTGAGGGGTGACCTGATCGAGGTGTACAAGATTATGAGGAGCATGGACACGGTGGATAGGGAGAAGCTGTTCCCCTTAGTTGAAGGGTCAGTTACGAGGGGACACACATTCAAGGTGAGGGGTGGGAGGTTTAGGGGGATTTGAGGAAAAAGCTATGGTGCCACAAATTCTGATTGTACTCCTATGAGGAACTAACACACAATTAGTCTGTCTTTTATTTTGCGCCTACAGGTCGGAATTCTGGCAATCCAGATACTGTGGACACGGGATTCAGAGGATGCAATTAAACTTGCAAAAGACAGTAAAAAAATTATGCAAACAACCAACCAGAAATTCCTGGAACTTCTGAACTCCCTTATCAGCCAAACAACACACGACCTGACTACGTTTCAAAGAATCCAATTTGAAACTCTTGTTACCATTCATGTTCACCAGAGGGACATATTTGATGATTTGGTACACTGTGTTTTAATTACAGTTTGTTGTTGCACGTTGCTCCTGTTGCTTTATATCAACTGTTAAATCGGTCTCAATTCCTTCATTTTTTTTGTCATTCCATGGCGGGGTAAAGGTTTTCAGGCATCCCTAAGTGTCCATTATTTCAGAATTTTAGCTTTCAGAGTGATGAATGACATTTAAACTTGTATTTTTATATCGTCATGTTTGGCAGACATTCTGTTACTCGGGAATGATTAATAATGACATGTAATTTAGGTCACAGAAAATTATTATTGTCATCATTCTTCTCATTCAATACAAACATGTACCAGGGATGCACCAGGGATCTCCTGGTCCCCTCCCGCAGTGAGATTTCCCATGGCCGCCTGTGGAATCTTCTGACCTGGCCACAAGAGGCTTTTGCGTGGCTTGCTCTCCCACTGCAAGATCCTATTTTGGCTGCACTGCAATTTTCCACTTGCCTCTCAAGCCTGCTCCACTATTATCACAGCTGACCTTTGGCCTTATTCTTTTGTTCTTTTGCACCATATCTTCTAATGCCTTCAGTTGAAAAACATATCAATCTCAGACATAAATTCAACAATTGACTTTGCATCAAGTATCATTTAGGAACATAGGAATTAAGAGCAGCAGTAAGCAATTCAGCCCTTCGAGTATGCTCCGCCATTCAATCAGATCATGGCTGATCTCTTCCACCTCCCTGCCTTTTCCTCATAACCCTTTAACCTGTTTTTTAATCAGAAATATATCCATGAAATCATATCATGACTCAGATTCCACAGCTCTATGTTCCACAAATTCACCACCCTCTGTGAGAAGTAGTCACTCATCATCTCAGTTTTAAATCTACCACCTCTCAACCTATATCTGTGACATCTGGAATAGAGCTCGAGCTTAAGAACAGAGATGCAAACTTCTACCTTCACCAAATTACCCTACACAGATCTGTCCATGACAGTATTGGTAAGAGAGAATACTGCATAGTCCTTTTGCAGGAAGGAAATTAAGTTTATCTTCACACTGAGGACCATCATCCATCACATTGTGTGGCACTATCACTTTACTACTATAGAAAATGGAGGGAGGCAAGGGAGGAAATTGCTGGGGCCTTGAAAGAAATCTTTGTCTCCTCATTGGCTACAGGTGAGGTTCCAGTGGACTGGAGAATAACTAACGTGGTTCCTTTGTTTAAGAAAGGGAGCAAAGATAATCCAGGAAATTAAAGACTGGTGAGCCTTATGACAGTGGTAGGGAAAATATTGGAGAGGAGTCTTAGGGACAGGATTTACTCACATTTGGAAACAAATGAACTTATTAGCGATAAGAAGTATGGTTTTGTGAAGGGGTGGTTGTGTCTCACTAACTTGATCGAGTTTTTCAAGGAAGTGACGAAGGGGAGGGCAGTGGATGTTGTATACATGAACTTCAGTAAAGCCTTTGACAAGGTCCTTCATGGCAGACTGGGACAAAAGGTGAAGTCACACAGGATCAGAGGTGGACTAGCAAGATGGATTCGGAACTGGCTCGGTTGTAGGAGATGGAGGGTAGCAATGGAAGGGTGCTTTTCTGAAGCCTGTGACTGGTGGTATTTTGCAGGGATCAGGTCTGGGACCTTTATTGTTCATAGTATAGACAAAATTATTTGGAGGAAAATGTAGCTGGTTTGATTAGTAAGTTTGCAGATGACACAAATGCTGCTGGATAGTGCAGATAGTGAAGAGGATACAACAGGATATAAATCGGTTTGAGACTTGGGCGGAGAAATAGCAGATGGAGTATAATCCAGACAAATGTGAGGTAATGCACTTTGGAAGGTCTAGTACAGGTAGGATATATACAGTAATGGCAGAACCCTTAGGAGTATTGACAGGCAGAGAGATCTGGGTGTACAGGTACACAGATCACTGAAAGTGGCACACAGATGGAAAAGGTAGTCAAGAAGGCATATGGCATGCTGGCCTTCATCGGCTGGGGCATTGAGTATAAAAATTGGAAGTCGTGCTGCAGCTGTGCAAAACCTTAGTTAAGCCTCATTTGGAATAAGGTGCACAATTCTGGTCGCCACACTACCAGAAGGATATGAAGGCTTTGGCGAGGGTACAGAAGAGGTTTACCAGGATGTTGCCTGCTCTGGAGGGTATTAGCTATGAGGCGAGGTTGGATAAACTCGGATTGTTTTCACTGGAACGATGGAGGTTGAGGGGCGACCTGATAGAGGCATGAGTGGCATGAACAGAGTGGATAGTCAGAAGCTTTATCCCAGCTTGGACATAGGGGACATAGGATTAAGATGTGAGTGGTAAAGTTTAGGTTGGTACTTGGACTTGACGGTAATGGTAAAGTTAAGAAGAGTGCCTGGAACCCGCTCCTGGGGGAGGTGGTGGAAGCAGGTACGATAATGACGTTTAAGAGGCATCTTGACAAATACATGAATAGAATGAGAATAGAGGGATAGGGACCTGGAAGTACAGAAGGTTTAATTTAGACAAGCATCATGATCGGCATAGGCTTGGATGGCCGAAAAGCCTGTGCCTGTGTTGTACTGTTCTTTGTTCTTCTTGGTTCTTAAAATGGACACACTCAAAACAGGTCCAGCAGTTGTTGGGCATCCATGAGGCACGATGGGTCATTAACAGAAGAAATGCATTCCACCACAATCTGGAACATCATCATCCACTTACCTTCACTGTACCATTACCGTCTGAGTACCAACCCTAATTCAATGAGGGGTGTAAGAGAAGATGTGAGACGATGCTAACCTGCTGAAGGTGCAAGACAGAACTACTAGAATGGTAAACAGTGACTGCCACAACCAGCAGATCAAATAAGGCAGTCATTTAATACACCGCAAAATTCCACAAACAGCACTGTGATAGTTGTCATTGTCAACTGTGATAGTTCATTTGTTTTTCTATGATGCTGATTGAGGGATAAATACCATTGATAACTCCCTTGTTCTTCTACAAAATAGTGCCATGGAGTCTTTAACATCCACATCACAAGGCAGTTGGAAACATTCAAAAGTTAGAGCCTCCAACATGCATCTTTCTCTGAGGACTGTATTGGGGGATCAGCCTTGAGTTTTGTGTGAAGACCTGGGGTGGGATTCTCTGGCCCGCCGGCTATGTTTTTCTGGGCAGTGTGCCCTCACCAGCAGCGGGATTATCCATTCCCGCCACCTGCCAATGGGATTTCCCATTGTGGCCACTCCACACTGCGGGTGTAGGTGCACTGCCAGCGTTGAATGGGTCTTGAAATCAGAAACTTCAGACTCAGAGATAAGAGTACTACTGACTGAGCCACAGCAGACAAACTACTTTTATACTCCATCCTCTTTGGTGATCACTCACTCACGAGTATGATCGTCCATCTTAGAAACTCTGTGTTACTGGTCATGGGTTCTGTGGGTCCTTGCATGGCTGATAAGTCCCATCTTAGAGCTGCATCTTTGACTTCACAATTAGCAGTGTTTCTGGGAGGTGGGATTGGTCCTTCCACTCTAGATCGAGGATGTTGACAAATTTCTCTGGACAGCTGGCCTTTGACATTGTCTTCCATAGCACTTCCTGATTGACTGAGTCAAAATCCTTGGTCAGATCGATGAAGGTTATGCTGAGTGGTTGATGTTGCTCCTGGCATTTCTCTTGACGTTTCCAAGCAGTGAAAAACATACCTGCTGTTCCACAATTTGATCAGAAGCCACACTCGCTTTCTGGAAGGGTTTCTTCAGAGACTGGGAGAAGGCGGCTAGCGAGGATTCGGACGATGGTCTTCGCAGTGATGGAGAGTAAGGAGATTTCTCGGTAGTTCCAACAGTGTGCTTTGTCTTCTTTCATGAAAATGCAGGTACAAAGAAGAACTAAGAATCAATGGTGGACTGAGAAAGCTACGTGTAATAACCAGCACGGGACATATGGTGTGGGGATGATTGTTTTCCCCGTGCTCCTCCAGGAATAGTTTGTCTGTACTTGTATAGGTCGGCCAGAGTGGAACCGACAGAGAGAGAGAACCCAGTGAGGTTTAATAGGGACAGAGGGAGCTGGGATTTAATTTGCCTAGATTTTTGAAGGTGGTAGAATATTTTGCGAGAGCTATTCTTGAAGCATACGATACCTGGGGTATCATAAATAGAGATATCGGCACAATTAAATGGGAAAAACAGAGTCTTGTTTTGGGAGCTGCTCACTTACAGCAGCTCCACAGCCTTTTGGACTCCCAGGTAGGTGTCAGGCCTCAGTGCCAATTTATCCTCTCCGACTCGGAGCTGCTCCTCACAGGTCCACTGCCTCTCCGATTCTCAGGGCAATGGGAGCTGGAATGGATCTGAATGGTCCTCAGTCCTTTGTGTGTGTCATGACTTCATCGGACCTTGGTTCTGAACAAATCTTTTTCATCTCAACTGGTTGCGTTGTGCCGAACCGCATGGCGCAGTCTGTAGGTGCCGGGAGAGGTCTCATCTGGGATTTACCCGGCACACCACACCTCGCGAGGTCGAATGGGATCACTTGGATGAAAGGTCAGAATGTATGGTTGCTTAATTTTCTGATGATACAAAGATAGATAGGAAAGTAAATTATAAAGAGGACTTAAGGAGACCAAAAAAGGGTATGTAAAAAAGATACTTTCTCAATGGTGAGATATTGCAGCATTTTGAGTTACAGGGAAATCTGGGCGTCCTAGTGAATGAATCACAATAGGTACAGCCTGTAATTAGGAAAGTGAATACAATGCCATTGTTTTTTGTGAGGATAATTAAATAGGGAGGTAATATTTCAGTTATAAAGGGAATTGGTGATACCACATATCATAGAATTTACAGTGTAGAAGGAGGCCATTCGGCCCATCGAGTCTGCACCGGCTCTTGGGAAGAGCACCCTACCCAAGGTCAACACCGCCACCCTATCCCCATAACCCAGTAACCCCACCCAACACTAAGGGCAATTTTGGACACTAAGGGCAATTTATCATGGACAATCCACCTAACCTGCACATCTTTGGACTGTGGGAGGAAACCCACGCACACACGGGGAGGATGTGCAGACTCCGCACAGACAGTGACCCAAGCCGGAATCGAACCTGGGATCCTGGAGCTGTGAAGCAATTGTGCTATCCACAAGGCTACCGTGCTGCCCAACTATATGGAATACAGTGTACAGTATTGGTCTGCATATTTAAGGAAGGATGCAAATGCATGGGAGCATGACACATGCTGCACTGTTTTTGCAGACAAAATAGAGACTATTTTCCAAATGGAAATCAAGCACCCACTGAAACTGGTTTAATCTGGTTTGCTTATATACACACATAAACAACTAGCCACAAGCCATTATGGGGGGCTTGGTAGCACAATGGTTAGCACTGTTGCTTCACAGCGCCAGCGTCCCAGGTTCAATTTGCGGTTTTGGTCACCGTTTGCACATTTTCCTCGTGTCTGCGTGGGTTTCCTCCGGGTGCTCCGGTTTCCTCCCACAAGTCCGAAAGAAGTGCTGTTGGTTGAATTGGACATTCTGAATCTCCCTCTGTGTACCCGAACAAGTGCCGGAATATGGCGACTAGGAGCTTTTCACAGTAATTTTGTTGCAGTGTTAATAATAATAATAATAATCGCTTATTGTCACAAGTAGGCTTCAATGAAGTTCCTGTGAAAAGCCCTTAGTCGCCACATTCCGGCGCCTGTTCGGGGAGGCCATCTGGGAATCGCAGGTTCTAGGACAGTGTACTCAGCCGCACGTCTTTTCAGTTCTTACTCTCCTTTCTCTCCTCGGATACTGGTCGAGGCCTGGTCTTGTGTTCCTCTGAACCTGTACATTGACCTTATTTGATTTGATTTAGATTTATTGTCACTTGTACTGAAATACTAAACAGTATTATTCTGCGTACAGTCCAAGCATATCGTTCCAAACATGAAAAAAATAGGACATATGACAAATACACAATGTAAATACCTAGACATAGCTTGGGTCACTGTCTGTGCGGAGTCTGCACATCCTCCCCGTGTGTGCGTGGGTTTCCTCCGGGTGCTCCGGTTTCCTCCCACAGTCCAAAGATGTGCAGGTTAGGTGGATTGGCCATGATAAATTGCCCTTAGTGTCCAAAATTGCCCTTAGTGTTGGGTGGGGTTACTGGGTTATGGGGATAGGGTGGCGGTGTTGGCCTTGGGTAGGGTGCTCTTTCCAAGAGCCGGTGCAGACTCGATGGGCTGAATGGCCTCCTTCTGCACTGTAAATTCTATGAACTATGAACATAGACATTGGGTGAAGCATACAGAGTGTAGTGCTACTCAGTAGAGAAGATGTGTGGAGAGATCAGTTCAGTCCATAAGAGGGTCATTCAGGAGTCGGGTAACAGCTGTGATGAAGCTGTTTTTGAATCTGTTAGAGTGTGTTCTCTGACTTTTGTATCTCCTGCCTGTTGGAACAGAGAATAACCCGGGTGGGAGGGATCTTTGATTATGTTGCCTGCTTTCCCTCGGCTGTGGGAGGTGTAGACAGAGTCAATGGATGGGAGGTGGGTTCTCGTGATGGACTGGGCTGTGTTCACGACTCTGTAGTTTCTTATGGACTTGGGCCGAATAGTTGCCAGACCAGGCTGTGATGCAGTCAGATTCTGTGGTGCATCTGAAAAGCTGGTAAGAGCCATTGAGGACATGCAGAATGTCCTTAGTTTCCTGAGAAATCCTTGGCACTGTTGTGCTTTCTTGGTCACAGCGTCAATCTGGGTAGACCAGGACAGATGTGCACACCTAGGAATTTTAAGCTGTCAACCATCTCCACCTTGGCACCATTGATGCAGACAGAGGGGTGTACGACACTTCGCTTCCTGAAGTTAATGACCAGCTCCTTAGTTTTGCTGACGTTGAGGGAGAGATTGTCATCGTTACACCACTCCACTAGGTTCTGTATCTCCCTCCTGTACTCCGACTCATTGTTTGTGATCCGACCCACTGCAGTAGTGTTATCAGCACTGATATCCTTGATTCAGTTTGCCAGTTTCATAAAACATCTGAGGATAATGCTCCACTTCTCCAGCTTCCACCCTAAACACATTAAAGAAGCCATCCCCTATGAACAAGCGCTCCGTATACACAGGATCTGCTCAGACGAGGAGGAGCGTGACAGACATCTACAGACGTTGAAAGATGCCCTCGTATGAACGGGATGTGGCACTCGATTCATCGATCGACAGTTCCAACCTGCCACAGCAAAAAAAACGCACTGACCTCCTCAGAAGATAAACACGGGACAGAACCGACAGAGTACCCTTCGCCGTCCAGTACTTCCCTGGAGCGGAGAAACTACAACATCTTCTTCACAGCCTTCAACATGTCATCGATGACACCCCCACTACTTGCCTTCAAACAACTGCGCAATCTCAAACAAACCATTATTTGCAGCAAACTACCCAGCCTTCAGAACAGCGACCACAACACCACACAACCAGCCATGGCAATCTCTGCAAGACGTGTCAGATCATCGAGATGTGTACCACCATTACACGTGAGAACACCACCCACTAGGTATGTGGTATATACCTGTGCGACTCGGTCAACGTTGTCTACCTCATATGCTGCAAGAAAGGATGTCCCGAAGCGTGGTACATTGGCGAGACCATGCAGACGCTGCGACAACGGATGAACGGACATCGCGCGACAATCAATCGCCAGGCAGGAATGTTCCCTTCCAGTCGGGGAACACTTCAGCAGTCGAGGACATTCAGCCTCTGATCTTCGGGTAAGCGTTCTCCAAGGCGGCCTTCAGGACGCGCGACAACGCAGAATCGCTGAGCAGAAACATATAGTCAAGTTCCGCACACATGTGTACGGCCTCAACTGGGACCTTGGACTCATGTCGCATTACATTCACCCCCCACCATCTGGCCTGGGCTTGCAAAATCCTACCAACTGTCCTGGTTTGAGACAATTCACACTTCTTTAACCTCTGATTATCCCTCTCTCCAGTTGCTCCATCTGGACCTGTAGACTTAATTACCTGCAAAGACTTGCATTCAAAGTATCGTCTTGCATCTTTGACTCTGCCTATTTATATGTTTCTGGAACATATCTCTTCATTCACCTGAGGAAGGAGCAGTGCTCCGAAAGCTAGTGATTCGAAACAAACCTGCTGGACTTTAACCTGGTCTTGTAAGACTTCTTACCAAGGATAATTAGAGAACGGGTCATTTTATGCCGGGTTGTGGGTAGGGTGCTCTTATGGAGGGTCGGTGTAGACTCGATGGGCCGAATGTCCTCCTTCTGCACTGTGGGGATTCTATGGATTCTATTAATTCTATGGTCTTTGGGAGAATGAAAGATGATCTTGAGACATATTGATCCTGAAGAGACTTGACAGGATTAATATTGACAGGATGTTTCCCGTTGTGGGGGGTCTAAACTAGAGGACAGAGTTTAAAAGTTATTGGTCTCCCATTTAAGATTGAGATGAGGAAATTACTTTTGTCTCAAAGGCTCATTAGTCTGTGAAATTCACTTCCCCAGCGAGCAATGGAGTCTGTGACATTGAATATATTCAAGTCTAGGTTAGATAGATTATTGAGCAACAAAAAGGACTCTGGATCATGGAGGGGTGGGGGCATAATAAGATCAGCCATGATCTTATTTTTTAAGGGGCAATTTAGCATGGTCAATCCACTTACCCTGCACATCTTTGGGTAGTGGGGGCGAAACCCACGCAAACACGAATGTGCAAACTCTACATGGACAGTGACCCAGAGCCGGGATTGAACCTGGGACCTCGGCGCCGTGAGGCAGCAGTGCTAACCACTGCGCTACTGTGCTGCCACATCAGCCATGATCTTAATAAATGGTGGAGCAGATTCAAGGGGCCAAGTGGCCGACTGCTGCTCCTACTTTTTGTGCTCTTATGCATCAAGCAGACAGGGAGAGCTGCCTTTAGCATTGGAACCCCAGGCCTGTCTTTGCTGCCCACCTCATGGAGCCAGTTGGATTGGCTCCCCAGGCCATCGGGAAACTGGAGGTTGACTGGGAAATCCTGGTCAGCCTCTTTTACCTGCCTTTCCCAAGTCTCTTGATGAGCTGAATGGCTGCCTGCCTCGTGGAAAGACTGACTTACTGGCCCTGAACCCACCGAGGAATAGTGGCTATTACGAGGAAACGTATCAGGAAACTGGAAGCCATATGGTGTCAGTACTTTTGGACCTGACCCTTCCACATTCCAAAGGTTGACAGGGCCCAAAACGCCTGCCCACAGAAACCTATCCCAGAACCCCCCTTGAAATTCTCTACCTTTCTGACATACGCAATCTGCAAGTCGTCCTGTATTGTAGCCTCACCAGGTTGAAATGTAATTTTTAGATGTACCTGGTGCTGATATTGTCATGCTCTATACCCTTCATTGAACAAGGATTGGTCACCAGCTTCATAGAAAATATAGAGTGAAGGATATTCCAGGCTATGACTATACAGATTGTAATTGAATATAATCGTTCAACTGCTGCTGATGGATCATAGATATATTCATTATTTAAGGTGTTATTTTCGGTTTAGGGTGTTGTTACTCATATAGACATCTGAACATTCTACTCTCGATATGCTCTATTTTTTCTCAATAGGTCAAAATGCATATTAGAACAATAACTGACTTTGAATGGTTGAAACAAAGCAGAGTTTATTTTCGAGATGAAACACAAGATATTAGAGTCGGGATCACCGATGTGGAATTTATCTATCAGAATGAATTTTTGGGCTGCACTGATCGACTTGTTATCACACCTTTAACAGACAGGTGATGGTAGATCTTTGACACTTCACAATGCCCTTTAATTTTGTTTTTTGCATTTTTACTATCATAAACTATTACTGTGATAAACATAGTTTGATAAAGATCACTTCGCAGCTGTATTTTGTTCTAAATTAGCTATCTCAAGAACTCCTGGACCCCAAGTTACAGACCCGCACCGATGCCCTCTTATCCTCCCATCCCTGGCCCAACCTGGATCCTCAGAAATAATAAAGGCAGAGGAATTTCATCTAGTCTTCACAATAGACTAATGTATAATGCCATCTCTATTAAAAATTAAATTTGAAGACGGATATTTGGGGAGACCCGGGCCTCTCAGTTGCTGAGCATTCAGGTGACAATGACCATTGTGTGGTAGGTTTAGGTTGGCCATGCCAAAAGGCAAAGACCAATCCAGAGCAGGGATAATTAACTGGGGGGAAAGTAACTTTGATGGGATGAGAATTCATCTGAGTTGAGTGAGTTGGAATAAAAACAAATTGGTGGCTGAACAATAGATCATCTTCAAAGAAGAAGTATTGTAGGCAATGTCAAGGTATATGTTCTTGAAGGTAAAAGATAGGACAAATAAATTCAGAACACCCTGGGTGATGAGAGAGATAGAGGTAAAGACTAAAAGGAAAACATGCACATACAACAGATGTCAGGTATAAAATATAATGGAGAATCAGGTTGTTTATAAAAGGACCAGCGGGGAAGTGAAAATCTAATAAGAAAAGCAAGGAAAGCATGAAAAGAAACTGGCAACTAAGGTGCAGTGAAATCCTATTATCTTCTGCAAGCATATAAAAACCCGTACCGGCCTCACCGAACAGGTGCCGGAATGTGGCAACTAGGGGTTTTTCACAGTAACATCATTGAAGCCTACTTGTGACAATAAGTGATTATTATTATTAGTGGAGGTTTTTGTGGTGTGTTCTCTCTCATACCTGTGGCTTCTCTGTTTCCTTCTCTACATTGCATTATGTCACTTCCTTGCATACATTATTACAGCAGCGCTCCTGCTAATTTTCTGCATCAATCAGGCAGTGAGAGTACAACAGCGCTCTCTGGAGTGAGTCAAAGGGACAATATATAACATTTGCTACCCCCTTAAATTTAACATCCCCAAAACAAGTTCAACATGAACAATAGTCAATTCGTAAGTCATTACTCTAAATTCCGGCAGTCTGGAGGTCGTCGCTCTCAAAATGGTTGACAGAGAATCTCTAACATTTTCCACTTGACACTGGCGGGAAGCTCTGGGATTTTCATCTTCATATTGACATCAGTGATGGCTGGTTTAAATGCTGTTGACATGGGAACTGGAGGTTGTCTCTGCTTCTGAACAGAGGGTGAGGTGTTGACTTCCTCAATTGTGTCTGGTGGTGTAAGGGTCAGCAAGAATGTCCTGACTTGGTATGGCTAAACCTGAATTCGCAACAGGCTCCAATTTTAGTGGATCTGTTTTTCAAACCAATAATGTCTTCATGTCTCCTCTATCTGAGGTCTGGACAGTGCAACAGACAGTTTGTGCAAGGACTGTGCCAGGAACCCATTTCTCCCCTGGGGAGTTATTCCAAGCCAAGACTCCTTGGCCCTGGTGGAAAACTCTGTGCTTTAACACCATTCCATTTGTGCTTGTTGTCGCACAATCTCCTTTGCTTTTGGAGGTTTTAGAAGATCAAATGCAGGCACAGCTGCCTTTTCATCATGAGTACTGCAGGAGAGGTCTGGTTATGGCCTGTGTGGTGCTGTGATAGACCAGTAAAAATTTGTTGAGGATAAGCAAACCTTGTTGTTTACAAAGCATGTTTCATGGTTTGGACGAAGCATTCTGCTAACCCATGAAAGGCAGGGTGATATAGTGCGGGTGTAATTTGTTAAATGCCGCTTTCTTGTAGGAGGTTCTCAAATTCCTGCGTGACAAATTCCAGCTGTTCTGGAAATCCAAAGGGAGTCAACAGTTCCCCCAGCTTCTCAATGGTCTTCTCAAAAGAGGCAAATGTCATCATAGTAACTCTGGCCATTTGGTGAGTGTCAACAGTCACTAAAAACATGTGTCCCTCGAAAGATCCTGCAAAATCCACATGCACACATTGCCAAGCCTCTTCAGGACACTCCCATGTATATAGGGGTGCTAAGGGTGGCAGGTTTCTTACCTTTGCACAGGAAGAACATGTTCTATCTTTTTCTTCAATCTCAGCATCACGTTCAGGCCACCATAGATAGCTTCTTACTATTTACTTCATGCGTACGACTCCGCAGTGGCCTTCATATAGCTTTTCTTGCATCCATTTCCTCAAGAGTTTCCGAATGATCACTCTGAGCCCTAACAGAAGGCACCCTGACTGAACTGACAGTTCCACTCTCCTGGAGTAGGAGGATTTCATGCTAGGTGCTAGTCCTGAAGTCTTTTTTTGTAAAACTATGTCCACCACTTCTGAGAGAACATGGTCATTCCAAGTGTATTTTCTCACTTGCATAGCAGTGACTGGTGTGTTGTCTACTTGTTTAAGATAGAAAATATTCAGTCGAGCAGTCTGAAGAGCTGACGGGTAATGGCAATCTTGAAAGTCCTTCTGCAGTACCATGCAAACTAGACTAGCGGCATTTAATGGTGTAAGTATGTACAGATAGGATCAATGCTCATCTTTGCATCCTGCTTGCAATGAGTGATGGGATTCCCGTATGTGGTCCAAAAATGATAGTGAGTGGACGATGGTCCACTCGCTCCCATACAGGAATTGTTGGAATTTCTGGCTGCTGAAGATGATCCCCAATGCTTCCTGTTCAATCCAGGGATATTTGTTCTCAACTTTGCTTGAGGTTCGAGAAGTAAAAGCAATGGGTCCTCCTTCACCCGATGGCGTGATGTAGGAAACCACTGCTCCTACACCATAAGGAGGTGCATCACAGGAAGCCCCTGCCTGTGACCCCGAAATGGAGGAGACCCTGCGCGAGGATCCGACCATGCCACAAGATATTCCCGTGTTCGCAGAACGCCGGGACCCGACCAGATTGCAAACATGCCCACCCAGAAACCCCACTACTTCAACCAGCGCCTGGGACCCTGCCAGACGTGACCCTGGAAACATAACCAGTGCCCTGGTCCCCGCCAGCGCGCCGGCCCTCGCTGGACGCAACCACTTACCTTCCACAAGGGCTGACTTCACCCATCGGATCCCGGAACCATCCACCTGCAGTCGCTGACCGAGGAGCGAGGGAAACGGGGCGGTCTGCAGGTGAGACCTTGGCAATGTGGTTTCAAGACTCCTCTCCCCAGCACACTCCTGGCAAACATACAAGCGGTCAGAAACAAGCTGGATGAACTTAACTCTTGACTTACCTCTCAGAGGGAAGTAAGAGACTGCTGTGTGCCCTGTTTCATAGAATTTACAGTGCAGAAGGAGGCCATTGAGCCCATCGAGTCTGCAACGGCCCTTGGAAAAATCACCCTACTGAAGCCCACATATCTACCCTATCCTTGGAACCCAGTAACACCACTTAACATATTTTGGACACTAAGGACAATTTATCATGGCCAATCCACCTAACCCGCACATCTTTGGACTGTGGGAGGAAACCGGAGCACACGGAGGAAACCCACGCAGACACGGGGAGAACGTGCAGACTCCACACAGATAGTGACCCAGCCAGGAATCGAACCTGGGACCCTGGAGCTGTGAAACAACTGTGCTAACCACTATGCTACTGTGCTGCCCTTTCACAGAGACATGTCTCACCCCCGCCTCACCGGACTGTGCCATACAACCTGAAGGCTTCTCAATTCATCAGGCGGACAGCACCGCGTCATCAGGCAAAGCAAAGGGTGGAGGGGTTTGCCTCCTCATTAACTCCTCCTGGTGCTTGGATGTGGCGACCCTGATGACCTACTGCTCCCCTGACTGGAATACTTTACCGTGAAGTGCCGCCCATACTATCTTCCACGTGAGTTCACTTCAGCCATTATCACAGCGGTCTACATCCCACCCCAGGCAGAATTGAAGAAGGCACTGGACGAACTGTACACAGTTATAAACAACAGTTAGAAACAGAACACCTGGAGGTCTTGTTCGTTGTGGCCGGGGAATTCAACAAGGCCAACCTCAAGAGTGTACTGCCAAAATTCCACCAGCACATCTCCTGTCCCACTAGGGGCCACAACACTCTTGGCCACTGCTACTCAAAATTCAAGGGCGCCTACCGTTCCATCCCCCGACCGCACTTCGGAAAATCAGACTATAAGACGACGCTCCTTCTCCTGACATACAAGCAGAAACTCAAGCGGGAGAATCCAGCTAAGAAATCGTGCATTGCTGGTCCGAGGAAACAGAAGAGCTCCTACGTGACTGCTGAGCGATAGTGGACTGGTCCATATTTAAGAACTCAGCGACCAACTTAAATGAGTATGCCACCACCGTCACAGACTTCATCAGCAAATATGTGGACGACTGCGTGCCAAAGAAAGCAGTACGTACATTCCCCAACAGGAAACCATGGCTCAATCGCGAGATTGACTCCCTACTGAAGGACAGGTCTGAGGCGTTCAAGTCAAGCGACCCTGACCTATACAAGGAATCCAGGTACGACCTCCACAAAGCCATCCGAGATGCCAAGAGAGAATATCAGACCAAGCTAGAGTCACAGACTAGCATTACAGACTCTCGGCGGTTGTGGCAATGCCTAAACAACATAACGGACTATAAAGCGAAGCCGAGCAGTATCTCCAGCAGCAGCGCACCCCTCCCCGATGAACTCAATGCATTCTATGCTCGGTTCGAGCAGGAAACCAACGATCCGCTGTCGAGTGCCCCAGCAGCCCATCACACACCCATACCCACTATCACAGCTTCCGAAGTCAGATCAGCCTTCCTGAAAGTGAACCCTCGGAAGGAGACGGGTCCAGGCGGGATCCTTGGTCGTGCACTCAGAGCCTGCGCGGATGTGCTCGCGGATATCTTTAACCTGTCCCTACTCCGCTCCGAGGTCCCCACCTGCTTCAAGAACACCACCATCATACCGGTGCCAAAGAAGAAACAGGCAACTAGCCTCAATGACTGTACTGTGCACACCCCGGTCAGCATCAACGGGGCCGAGGTGGAGATGGTTAGCAGTTTCACATTCCTAGGCGTGCACATCTCCAAAAATCTGTCCTGGTCCACCCACGTTGACGCTACCACCAAGAAAGCACAACAGAGCCTATACTTCCTCAGGAAACTAAGGAAATTCTGCATGTCCACATCAACTCTTACCATCTTTTACAGATGCACCATAGAAAGCATCCTATCTGGCTGCATCACAGCCTGGTGTGGCAATTGCTCAGCCCAAGACCGCAAGAAACTTCAGAGAATTGTGAACACAGCTCAGTCCATCACACAAACCTGCCTCTCATCCATTGACTCCATTTACACCTCCCGCTGCCTGGGGAAAGCGGGCAGTATAATCAAAGATACCTCCCACCCGGCTTACTCACTCTTCCAACTTCTTCCATCGGGCAGGAGATACAAAAGTCTAAGAACACGCACGAACAGACTCAGAAACAGCTTCTTCCCCGCTGTTACCAGACTCCTAAATGACCCTCTTATGGACTGACCTCATTAACACTACATCTCTGTATGCGTCACCGAAGCCAGTGTTTATGTAGTTACATTGTGTACCTTGTGTTGTCCTATTATGTATTTTCTTTTCTTTTCATGTACTTAATGATCTGTTGAGCAGCTCACAGAAAAATACTGTTCACTGTACCTCGGCACACGTGACAATAAACAAAATCCAAATCCAGCTAACTGTCAGGGTAAAGTAGGATCCAAGTGCGTGAGAACTTCAGTCTTAAGTAATGCTGTTTGAGCCTGCATGGAAGTGTTATTGTAGTGATCCGACCACATCTACGTCTTGTTCTGGCACAAAAGGGTATGTAATGGTTTCAGCATTAATGCCAAGTTTGGGACCAATCTTCCCAATTATTCAACAACCCTATGAAGAAATGTATCTGGCTCATATTCTGCGAATCAAGCGCTTCTGTGGTGGTCTTAAACTTCGAAAAGATTTGTGATGGTCAGTGAAGTCAATCACACATCCCAGGTACTTAACGGAGGATTAGATAAACACACATTTGTCCTTACGGACTCTCAGACCATAATCTCCAAACCTCTGGAGATTGGCATCCAAGTTTTGAAGGTGCTCCTCTTAGTCTCTTCCAGTGACAAGGATGACAACCAAATAACACTGGACTGTGCTCAGTCTGCTCAGGGTTTGATCCATTCCCCTTTGAAATAATGCAGAAACAGATGTGATATCAAATGGAGATCTTCGGTACCGGCCTTGTCACAATTGTCAGAGGTTCTTGTCCACATTCATCTATAAATAAGCCTGGCTCAAGTAAATTTTGCTGAAATGTTGGCCTCCTGCAAATCCTGCAAACAGGTCCTCAATGTGAAGTAATGGGTATGGTTTAGCACATAATACTTAATTTATGGTGACCATAAAGTCCCTGCAACTCCTTATGGATCCAGCTTTCTTGATGAATGGGCTTGGCCCATTCGCTAACGCTGACAAGTTCCAAAACTCCAGTTTTCACAAGCTGCTCCAAGGCAGACCCTACATTTGTCCTAATGGCATATGGGACTGACCATACCTTCAAACTATTTGCTTGGCAGGTCAGCACGGTGGCGCAGTGGTTAGCACTGCAGTCTCACGGCGCTGAGGTCCCAGGTTCGATCCCGGCTCTGGGTCACTGTCCGTGTGGAGTTTGCAGACCCTCCCCGTGTTTGCGTGGATTTCGCCCCAAAACATGAAAATGTGCAGGGTCGGTGGATTGGCCACGCTAAATTGCCCATTAATTGGAAAAAGTGAATTAGGTACTCAAAATTTATCTTAAAAAAGTTTGCTTGGCTTGCATCTTTTATTTTTAGTTGAACGGTAATGTTCTTCCCTAAGGGGAGGCAATAGCCTACTGATATTGTCACTGTACTAGTAATCCAGAGACCCAGGATAATGATATGGGGAACCCGGGTTCGAAACCCACCATGGCATGTGGTGGAATTTAAAATCGCAATAAAATATCTGGAATTAAAAGTCTAAAGATGATCATGAAACCATTGCTGAGTGTTGGAAAAACCCATCTGGCTCACTAATGTCCTTTAGGGAAGGAAATCTGCCATCCTTACCTGGTCTGGCCTACATGTAATTCCAGACCCATGGGAATGGTCCACAGCAGACGCCATCTCCCTGGCCCTACACTCATCCCTAGAGCATGTCGACAAGGACTGTTACATCAGACTCCTATTTATTGAATACAGCTCCGTCTTCAACACCATAATCCCAGCCAAGCTCATATCAAAGCTCCAAAACCTAGGACTTGGCTCCTCACTCTACAACTGGATCCTCGACTTTCTGACCCACAGACCACAATCAGTAAGAATAAACAACAACACCTCCTCCACAATAGTCCTCAATACTGGGGCCCTGCAAGGCTGCGTACTTAGCCCCCTACTATACTCCCTATATACACACGGCTCTCTTATGCACTGACCTCATTAACACTACATCCCTGTATGCTTCACCCAATGCCGGTGGTTATGTAGTTACATTGTGTACCTTGTGTAGCCCGATAATGCATTTTCTTTTCTTTTCTTTTTTTTTCATGTACTTAATGATCTGTTGAGCTGCTCGCATAAAAATACTTTTCACTGTACCTCGGTACACGTGACAATAAACAAAATCCAATGTGGTAGACACTTAAATGGCCGAGCAAGCTAATCAGTTGTATTCAACCACTCCTTACTAACATCTGGGGGCTTGTACCAAAGTTGGAGTAGTTGTCTCACAGACTAGTCAAACAACAACCTAACATAGTCATACCCCCAGAATCATACCTTACAGATAATGTCCCAGACACCACTATCACCATTCCCGGTGTGTCCTGTCACAAACAGAGGAGCATTTCTGAAAGTGAAGTCAATTCAATCGATATTTCCGAATATTGAGTTCAACAGAGAACTATTCAAAGCTACAACTTCGAGAACACAAAATCGAGATGTGGTTACTGCGGAAAAGTCAAAACATCTGATTTGGACACATCAAGATTGAGAAGGCCGACTCGAACCAAATGAAAAACAGACAGACTCAATCTATGAACTGTAAAATGTGAATAACTCATTGTTAACGTGACAATATGCATTTGAATGTACAGAGCATACATTGCCTACCGTGTACATATTTTGTGATGATGTACAAACATCTTCAAGAAAGGATAATGTAACAATCTGTGTATTGTAAGGAATACAAAGGGTTAATAATAAGATAATAATACTTTTCACCACCAGATGGAGATAAGGAGCAGTGATATAAATATCATGTGACCTCTGGGATTCTGGGAGAAGGTTGTAAGGCGTTAGAGAGATTAGGTGCATAGCATAAAATTCTATTGTGAGAGATATTGTATTGTTTTATTTAATAACTTATTCCTTGTTGACTGGTTAGAATCTTTAATTTAGTAGTGTAAATAAATCAGCTTTGTTTAATAACTCTTCATGTTCTTTGTTAACATTCAAAGCACCCTGACAGACCCAACAGAGAAAATCACATGTAGGAGTCTCCCATTCTTCCGAATCCACCTCCTGACACCGGTCCATCTCAAGGGAAGCGGGCTTGGTAGTAGATCCTGGGTTGGCCTCCAGTGCTTCCTCCATCATGACAGTGCTCCTGCCAGTCTGGAAGTGTCACCTGGGCACCCTGGCAGTGCTAGGGTGGCACCCAGGTGGCACTGCCTGGATTGGATTTGTTTATTGTCACGTGTACCGAGGTACAGTGAAAAGTATTTTTCTCGCGAGCAGCTCAACAGATCATTAAGTACTCGAGAAGAAAAGGGAATAAAAGAAAATACATAATAGGGCAACACAACATATACAATGTAACTACATGAGCACTGGCATTGGATGAAGCATACAGGGTGTAGTGTTAATGAAGTCAGTCCATAAGAGGGTCATTTAAGAGTCTGGTGACAGTGGGGAAGAAGCTGCTTTTGAGTCTGTTCGTCGTATTCTCAGACTTCTGTATCTCCTGCCCGATGGAAGAATTTGGAAGAGTGAGTAAGCTGGGTGGGAGGGATCTTTGATTATACTGCCCGCTTTCCCCAGGCAGCGGGAGGTGTAGATGGAGTCAATGGATGGGAGGCAGGTTCGTGTGATGGACTGGGCGGTGTTCACGACTCTCTGAAGTTTCTTGTGGTCCTGGGCCGAGCAGTTGCCATACCAGGCTGTGATGCAGCCTGATAGGATACTTTCTATGGTGCATCTATAAAAGTTGGTAAGAGTCAATGTCGAATTTCCTTAGTTTCCTGAGGAAGTATAGGCGCTGTTGTGCTTTCTTGATGGTAGCGTCGGTGTGGGTGGACCAGGACAGATTTTTGGAGATGTGCACCCCTAGGAATTTGAAACTGCTAACCATCTCCACCTCGGCCCCGTTGATGCTGACAGGGGTGTGTACAGTACTTTGCTTCCTGAAGTCAATTACCAGCTCTTTAGTTTTGCTGGCATTGAGGAAGAGATTGTTGTCGCTACACCACTCCACTAGGTTCTCTATCTCCCTCCTGTATTCGGACTCATCGTTATTCGAGATCCGGCCCACTATGGTCGTATCGTCAGCAAACTTGTAGATGGAGTTGGAACCAAGTTTTGCCACGCAGTCGTGTGTGTACAGGGAGTAGAGTAGGGGGCTAAGTACGCAGCCTTGCAGAGCGCCGGTGTTGAGGACTATTGTGGAGGAGGTGTTGTTGTTCATTCTTACTGATTGTGGTCTGTTGGTCAGAAAATCGAAGATCCAGTTGCAGAGTGGGGAGACAAGTCCTAGGTTTTGGAGCTTTGATATGAGCTTGGCTGGGATTATGGTGTTGAAGGCGGAGCTGTAGTCAATAAATAGGAGTCTAATGTAGGAGTCCTTGTTTTTGAGATGCTCTAGGGATGAGTGCAGGGCCATGGAAATGGTGTCCGATGTGGACCGGTTGCAGCGGTATGCGAATTGAAGTGGATCAAGGCATTCTGGGAGTATGGAGGTGATGCGCTTCATGATCAACCTCTCGAAGCACTTCATTACGACTGAAGTCATAGACTAGGTGGCATAACAGGTGCCAGGGTACCACCCTGTCCAGAGCTTGAGCACCAAGTTACCCTGAAAACCCCCCCTCCACCCAAAGTGCCGGTGCACCTGGTCCATGTTGGTGGAAACCAGTGCAAACAACGCTCACTCGGGGTCTCTGAGGCACAGATGTTAGATCCCGTGCCTTGGGTATTCCGGCACGAACATAGTCAAGTGAGCCTGACTACACTTTTTAATATGCATTGTGGGCGGGATCCAGGTCATGATGCCTTGCGAGACCTCGTTACATCTCGTGAAGCGTAGTGGGGTTGTTAAATCTTGAAAGAGGCCTCTCTGCTGATTCTACTCAGTAGAGAAGACGTGTGAAGAGATCAGATTAGTCCATAAGAGATTCATTCAGGAGTCTCTTTCCATTCTGCACTGTTTGGATTCTATGATAGTGGGGTTTGGGTGATGACAGTATCATTGAATCCCAAGATACAATAATTAGATTCTTGTTGGAAATAGTCATTGCCTGGCATTTGTATGGCGCAGATGCTATTTGCCACATGTCAGTATTTGGGCATGGATTGCTTCAGTATCTGAATGGTGAATGGTGCTTAATGATCTTATAATGGAAGGAAGATCATTGATGAAACTACTGAAGATGGCTGGTCTCAGACATTCCCCTGAGGAACTCCTGCAGTGATTTGCTTGGAACTGAGATGATCGACTTCCAACCACAACAATCATCTCCCGTTGTGCCAGGTATGACTCCAACCAGCAGAAGGTTTCCTCTGATTCCCATTGACTCCAGGTTTCTTTGGGGTTGCTCCAAATTTTAGGCAGCTCTGTTCAAAATGTTCCTTTACATCAGTCATGGATTGGCAATTGGCATATATTTGGCATTTATGCTATCAAGATGTAAAGCACTTAAAGAGAGTGCAGCAAAAATTCACAAAAATGGTTTGAGGGTATCATGATGCCTTATTATCTCATGAAATTTATTCTACAGTCTTTGGCTTAATCTGCCTTGTAGCCTATTACAATTCATACACATCAAGCACTTGTGTGGATGCCACAATGTTCTTGTAATTTTCACAGTTTTTAACTTCATGGTAAATAATATTTTTTATTCCGATTGCAGGTGTTACATCACTTTAGCTCAAGCTTTGTGGATGAATATGGGAGCTGCTCCCGCTGGACCTGCTGGTACAGGAAAAACAGAGACTGTGAAGGACATGGGTAAAGCTCTTGCAAAATATGTCGTTGTGTTCAATTGTTCCGATCAAATGGATTTCAGAGGATTAGGGAGAATCTTCAAAGGTAATCGCAGATGAAAACACAACAACACATTGGGCGAGATTCTGCATTTGGGAGACTATGAGCTGGATTCTCCGTCAGCGGGAAACTCCGCTTCGCCAGTAGCGCATTCACGCCCGCGGATTTCCCAACGGTGTGAGGTTGCCCACAATGGGAAACCCTATTGGCCGGCTTCCAGGACGGAGGAACTCGCTACCAGCGGGGGCGCGCTGCACCAGAAAACAGGTGCAGTGGGACAGAGAATCCCGCTCTATGTTCTCCCGCCAGAGCTGAATTACATGTGAATTGTATTCCCGCAAAGGAGCCCCCAACCCCGAATTATCTGGGTGCCCCCTTCCTCCAAGTACAGGGACGATCTGACTCGCATTTCCCCTCCCCTTCAACCCGGGACCCTCCTAAATAGGGAGATTGCCCATCCCACGGCCCCCTTAACTAAAGGAATCCCACCTAGAGATGCCCTAACTAAAGGAAACCCTCACAGATACACCCTAACTAGAGGGACCCGGCACATGGACCCTCTAACTAAAGGAATTCCCCACAGGGATCCTCTAACTAGACGCACCCCCCACAAAGACCCCTTAACTAGAGGAACCCCGCTAAGGCCCCCTTAATCGGGAGACCCCCCCACATGGAATTTCTAACTAAAGGAAACCCCCCCTCCCACAGCGACCGCCTAACTAGAGGGACCCCTCCCCAACAAACCCCTCCCCAGAAAAGAGACCCCTGTCTTGAAGCTAGAGAACAGTCCAGACAGGGGCTCCAGACAGGGACAGTAAAAAGGTTACAATAGCAACACATACCTGGAAATACCAGTGTCCATTCCTGGATGAAAAACAATTGGACCATGTTGAAACCCCTCAAACCCATTAACTGCGAACTATTCATCCATTTCTGGTAGTGGGCTGTAATTGACAGCTTTCACAAACCAGCTGTGAGCCTTGCTTCATTCATCTTCTTCATGGATGAGTAAGTCTAAATGCTGAAACATTAACCACTTAATAGAGAGTTAAGTGCATTCCAGGCACTCCCCTTCATGCTTTAGTGACTTTGAACTGCTGAGCTGGAAATGCAATTTTCTTGGCCAGCAAATGTTGGTAATGTTTCAGCTTTAACAATTTGTTTTTCCTCTTTTATTTCTTTACTTGTGCCACTATTATCTCATTTAACCTTGTACCATGCAATTTCATCATTCATAGAATTTACAGTGCAGAAGGAGGCCATTTGGCCCAGCGAGTCTGTACCGGCTCTTGGAAAGAGCACCCTACCCAAGCCCACACCTCCACCCTATCCCCATAACCCAGTAACCCCACCCAACACTCAGGGCAATTTTGGACACTAAGGGCAATTTATCATGGTAAATGTACCGAGGTAAATGTGAAAATTATTTTTCTGCGAGTAGCTCAACGGATCATCAAGTACATGGGAAGAAAAGGGAATAAAAGAAAATACATAATAGGGCAACACAAGGTAAACAATGTAACTACATGAGCACCGGCATCGGATGAAGCATACAAGGGTGTAGTGGTAATGAGGTCAGTCCATAAGAGGGTCATTTAGTAGTCTGGTAACAGCAGGGAAGAAGCTGTTTTTGAGTCTGTTCATGCGTGTTCTCAGACTTCTGTATCTCCTGCCCGACGGAAGAAGTTGGAAGAGTGAGTAAGCCAGGTGGGAGGGGTCCTTGATTATGCTGCCCGCTTTCCCCAGGCAGCGGGAGGTGTAGATGGAGTCAATGGATGAGAGGCAGGTTCGAGTGATGGACAGGGTTGTGTTCACAACTCTCTGAAGTTTCTTGCGGTCCTGGGCCGAGCAGTTGCCATACCAGGATGGTAGCATAGTGGTTAGCACAGTTGCTTCACAGCTCCAGGGTTCCAGGTTCGATTCCCGGCTTGGTCACATCGGAGTCTGCACGTTCTCCCCGTGTCTGCGTGGGTTTCCTCCGGGTGCTCCGGTTTCCTCCCACAGTCCAAAGATGTGCAGGTTAGGTGGATTGACCATGCTAAATTGCCCTCAGTGTCCAAAAAATGTTAAGTGAGGGTTACTGGGTTACAGGGATAGGGTAGATACGTGGGCTTCAGTAGGGTGCTCTTTGTAAGGGCTGGTGCAGACTTGATGGGTCGAATGGCCTCCTTCTGCACTGTAAATTCTATGATTCAGGCTGCGATGCAGCCAGACAGGATGCTTTCTATGGTGCATCTGTAAAAGTTGGTAAGAGTTAATGTGGTCATCCAGAATTTCCTTAGTTTCCTGAGGAAGTATAGGCGCTGCTGTGCTTTCTTCGTGGTAGTGTCGACGTGGGTGGATTAGGACAGATTTTTGGAGATGTGCACCCCGAGGAATTTGAAACTGCGAACCATCTCCACCTCGGCCCCGTTGATCTCGAATAACGATGAGTCCGAATACAGGAGGGAGATAGAGAACCTAGTGGAGTGGTGTAGCGACAACAATCTCTTCCTCAATGCCAGCAAAACTAAAGAGCTGGTAATTGACTTCAGGAAGCAAAGTACTGTACACACCCCTGTCAGCATCAACGGGGCCGAGGTGGAGATGGTTAGCAGTTTCAAATTCCTAGGGGTGCACATCTCCAAAAATCTGTCCTGGTCCACCCACACCGACGCTACCATCAAGAAAGCACAACAGCGCCTATACTTCCTCAGGAAACTAAGGAAATTCGACATTGACTCTTACCAACTTTTATAGATGCACCATAGAAAGTATCCTATCGGGCTGCATCACAGCCTGGTATGGCAACTGCTCGGCCCAGGACCGCAAGAAACTTCAGAGAGTCGTGAACACTGCCCAGTCCATCACACGCACCCGCCTCCCATCCATTGACTCCATCTACACCTCCCGCTGCCTGGGGAAAGCGGGCAGCATAATCAAAGATCCCTCCCACCCGGCTTACTCACTCTCCCAACTTCTTCCATCGGGCAGGAGATACAGAAGTCTGAGTACACGCACGAACAGACTCAAAAACAGCTTCTTCCCCACTCACCAGACTCCTAAATGACCCTCTTATGGACTGATTTCATTAACACTACACCCTGTATGCTTCATCCGATGCCAGTGCTTTTGTAGTTACATTGTATATGTTGTGTTGCCCTATTATGTATTTTCTTTTCTTCCCTTTTCTTCCCATGTACTTAATGATCTGTTGAGCTGCTCGCAGAAAAATACTTTTCACTGTACCTTGGTACACGTGACAATAAACAAATCCAATCCAATCCCTCCTGTATTCGGACTCATTGTTAGTCGAGATCTGGCCCACTATGGTTGTATCGTCAGCAAACTTGTAGATGGAGTTGGAACCAAATTTTGCTATGCAGTTGTGTGTGTACAGGGAGTAGAGTGGGGGGCTAAGTTCACATCCTTGCGGGGCACACCGCGGTATTGAGGACTATTGTGGAGCAGGTGTTGTTGTTCATTCTTACTGATTGTGGTCTGTGGGTCAGACCACTAATAAAGTGGGTTGTGACACTAATAAAGATTATTATTATTATTAAATTGCCCAAAGTGCCGAAAGGTTAAGTAGGGTTATGGGGTTACAGTAAAGGGTGAGGGAGTGGGCCTGATTGGGGTGCTCCTTCAGAGGGTCGGTGTAGACTCGATAGGCCAAATGGCCTCCTTCTGCACTGTAGGGATTCTGTGATTCCATGAAAACCTTCAAAATCTATGGCCTCTACTACCAAGAAGAACAAGAGCAGCAGAGTACCAAAACTGCAAGTCACAAACTATCATGACTTAGAAATATATCACTTGTTACGACTGGTTTGTGGTGAATGTGCACCTAAACTGTTATGCTCCTGGGTTGTGAGGGATAATCTTCTTTATTCAACCTGCTCGGCTGGTTGCAACAAGAATAATTTAAAAATGATTCCTTCCCTCGTGGATACTTTCAAGTGCATTTATGTTTCAAAAGTCAATGTACTCCAAAAATAAAGATTAATAAAGGTAAACTAATCAGTCTTTTGCTTACCTACAAGGAATAGATGGTGAAACATTGTAGCGATTAAGTTGGATGATTCCAATAGAGCTGACTGACAGTTGAGCAGTTGGTTTTGTCAAACTCAGTTTGACCTCGGACTGGATGCTGGTGGGTAGTGAGTAAGGAGACTGAACTTCTTAATTTAAAAAAAAAATCAAATTTTATTTGTCGTTAACAACCAACTGAAATCTGGAGTTTAAATTTTAAAATTCATAGCCTTAAGTGGGATTTTACAAGGCCTACATTGGAGGAGCTATTGGGCTTAGTTAATATTGGGAAGCTCAGACTGGTCCCTGTGTCCCTGACTCAGTTAGGCTTTGTCTCAGCAGCAGATAAAGCCAGGCACTTAGAATAGAGTTCAGAGAGTTGGATAATTAAGGGAGTTAGGGAAAGAGGTGCTCTTTTGCTTTTTGCTTTCTAACTTTCTCAGCCTCAGGAAATGGTCTTATCCTGCTACAGGAAATGGAGAAAGTTATTTGATGAGTATCTGATAAGTTTTTTAAAAATTCATTTTTATGGGATGTGGGCGTCGCTGGCTAGAACATAGAACATAGAAAATACAGCACAGAACAGGCCCTTCGACCCACGATGTTGTGCCGAACCTTTGTCCTAGATTAATCATAGATTATCATTGAATTTACAGTGCAGAAGGAGGCCATTCGGCCCTTTGAGTCTGCACCGGCTCTTGGAAAGAGCACGCTATCCAAACTCAACACCTCCACCCAACACCAAGGGCAATTTTGGACACTAAGGGCAATTTATCATGGCCAATCCACCTAACCTGCACATCTTTGGACTGTGAGGAAACCGGAGCACCCGGAGGAAACCCACGCAGACACGGGGAGGACGTGCAGACTCCGCACAGACAGTGACCCAAGCCGGAATCGAACCTGGGACCCTGGAGCTGTGAAGCAATTGTGCTATCCACAATGCTACCGTGCTGCCCTTAAGAACAAATAAATCTACACTATATCATTTTACCGTAATCCATGTACCTATCCAATAGCTGCTTGAAGGTCCCTAATGTTTCCGACTCAACTACTTCCACAGGCAGTGCATTCCATGCCCCCACTACTCTCTCGGTAAAGAACCTACCTCTGATATCCCTCCTATATCTTCCACCTTTCACCTTAAATTTATGTCCACTTGTAATGGTTTGTTCCACCCGGGGAAAAGTCTCTGACTGTCTACTCTATCGATTCCCCTGATCATCTTATAAACCTCTATCAAGTCGCCCCTCATCCTTCTCCGTTCTAATGAGAAAAGGCCTAGCACCCTCAACCTTTCCTCGTAAGACCTACTCTCCATTCCAGGCAACATCCTGGTAAATCTTCTTTGCACCTTTTCCAACGCTTCCACATCCTTCCTAAAATGAGGCGACCAGAACTGTACACAGTACTCAAAATGTGGCCTTACCAACGTTTTGTACAGCTGCATCATCACCTCATGGCTCTTAAATTCAATCCCTCTGTTAATGAACGCGAGCACACCATAGGCCTTCTTCACAGCTCTATCCACTTGAGTGGCAACTTTCAAAGATGTATGAACATAGACCCCAAGATCTCTCTGCTCCTCCACATTGCCAAGAACTCTACCGTTAACCCTGTATTCCGCATTCATATTTGTCCTTCCAAAATGGACAACCTCACACTTTTCAGGGTTAAACTCCATCTGCCACTTCTCAGCCCAGCTCTGCATCCTATCTATGTCTCTTTGCAGCCGACAACAGCCCTCCTTACTATCCACAACTCCACCAATCTTCGTATCGTCTGCAAATTTACTGACCCACCCTTCAACTCCCTCATCCAAGTCATTAATGAAAATCACAAACAGCAGAGGACCCAGAACTGATCCCTGCGGTACGCCACTGGTAACTGGGATCCAGGCTGAATATTTGCCATCCACCACCACTCTCTGACTTCTACCGGTTAGCCAGTTTGTTATCCAACTGGCCCAATTTCCCACTATCCCATGCCTCCTTACTTTCTGCAGAAGCCTACCATGGGGAACCTTATCAAATGCCTTACTAAAATCCATGTACACTACATCCACTGCTTTACCTTCATCCACATGCTTGGTCACCTCCTCAAAGAATTCAATAAGACTTGTAAGGCAAGACCTACCCCTCACAAATCCGTGCTGACTATCCCTAATCAAGCAGTGTCTTTCCAGATGCTCAGAAATCCTATCCTTCAGTACCCTTTCCATTACTTTGCCTACCACCGAAGTAAGACTAACTGGCCTGTAATTCCCAGGGTTATCCCTAGTCCCTTTTTTGAACAGGGGCACGACATTCGCCACTCTCCAATCCCCTGGTACCACCCCTGTTGACAGTGAGGACGAAAAGATCATTGCCAACGGCTCTGCAATTTCATCTCTTGCTTCCCATAGAATCCTTGGATATATCCCGTCAGGCCCGGGGGACTTGTCTATCCTCAAGTTTTTCAAAATGCCCAACACATCTTCCTTCCTAACAATTGCCCCTCCTCTGGTCGGACAATCTACATACTGTGTTAGAAAAGCTTCCTGGACACACTGCACAAACACCACCCCATCCAAACTATTTGATCTAAAGAGTTTCCACTCAATATTTGGGAAGTTAAAGTCACCCATGACTACTACCCTGTGACTTCTGCACCTTTCCAAAATCTGTTTCCCAATCTGTTCCTCCACATCTCTGCTACTATTGGGGGGCCTATAGAAAACTCCTAACAAGGTGACTGCTCCTTTCCTATTTCTGACTTCAACCCATACTACCTCAGTCGGCAGATACTCCTCGAACTGCCTTTCTGCAGCTGTTATACTATCTCTAATTAACAATGTCACCCCCCACCTCTTTTACCACCCTCCCTAATCTTATTGAAACATCTATAACCAGGGACCTCCAACAACCATTTCTGCCCCTCTTCTATCCAAGTTTCCATGATGGCCACCACATCGTAGTCCCAAATACCGATCCATGCCTTAAGTTCACCTACCTTATTCCTGATGCTTCTTGCGTTGAAGTATACACACTTCAACCCATCTCCGTGCCTGCAAGTACTCTCCTTTGTCAGTGTTCCCTTCCCCACTGCCTCATCACACGCTTTGGCGTCCTGAATATCGGCTACCTTAGTTGCTGGACTACAAATCCGGTTCCCATTCCCCTGCCAAATTAGTTTAAATGCTAGGCCAGCATTTATTGCCCATGCCTAGATGCCCTTCAGAAGTTGGTGGTGAGCTGCCTTCTTGAACCGCTGAAGTCCTTGAGGTATAGTTACCCCCACTGTGCTGTTAGGGAGGGAGTTCCAGAATTTTGACCCAGCGACAGTGAAGGAATGGCAATATATTTCCAAGTCAGGGTGGTGAGTGACTTGGAGGGGAACGTCCAGGTGGTGGTGTTCCCAGGTATCTGCTGCTCTTGTCCTCCTAGATGGTAGTGGTCATGGGTTTGGAAGGTGCTGTCTAAGGAGCTTTGATGAGTTAATGCAGTGCATCTAGTAGATGGTACACACGGCTGCCATTGTTCATCGGCGGTGGAGGGATTGAATGTTTGTGAAAGGGGAGCAATCAAGCGGGCTAATTTGTCCTGGATGGCGTTGAGCTTCTTAAGTGTTGTTGGAGCTGCACTCATCACAAGTAAAGAGTATTCCATTACACTCCTGACTATGCTTTGTAGATGGTGGACAGCCTTTAGGGGGTCAGATGGTAAGTTACTCACCATAGGTTTCTTAGCCTTTGATCTGCCTGGTAGCCAGTTCAGTTTCTGATCAATGCTAAATACTCGGATGCTGATTATGCGACTAAGATTCATTCTATCCCTATTTTTAAAATTAATATAGCAATTAATGGTAAGGTTAATGAAATATATGAAGGCAAAAATAAAATATAGAATTGAATGAAATATTTAAATAGTTAATTATAACACTGAAGGGAGGCAGACAGGTTATGTGACACAGCTGCAGCATGTAGAAGCTGCTGGATACTAGTTTGATCCAGGAAAGAAATCATCTGCAGTAAGTGTTTGAGGACAGGTGGATATTGGGGTGCTTGTCCACAGATCCCTGAAGACGCAGCACAGGTTAATAGGGAGGGCAGCACGGTAGCACAGTGGTTAGCACTGTGGCTTCACAGCGCCGGGGTCCCAGGTTCGATTCCAGGCTTGGGTCACTGATGGTGCGGAGTCTGCACATTCTCCCTATGTCTGCGTGGGTTTCCTCCGAGTGCTCCGGTTTCCACAAGTCCCGAGAGACATACTGGGAGGTACTTTGGGCCCCATCAACACCTCCTTCCTCAGGTTGCTCAATGGCCATCGGGCTACTCCTTGGCACAGGGGTGTGACTGGAGTGAGCTCCGGGGCCTTCCCACCATCTAGCACTGCTAGTCCTGGAGGCCCATTCCCATCACGACCAGGGCCTCAATGCTCGTGGCCATGGAGCTCAAGAACAGGGCCAACCCACTCTTGGACTACGCCGGGGAATGCCGTCGACGCCCTCAGCCAGAACCTGTTGTGACTGGGCCAAGCTCTGGAGCACCACTGCAATGTCCAGGTGGCCTGGAACCTGGCTGCCTGTGACAGGGCCGCCCTGTCATGTGCCTCAACCACTGCCGCACAGAGTGCCCCAGGCCTTGGATATCTTTACCCATGGTCAATACCTTTGACACCAAGGCCTCCACAGCGGACACCACACATGCGGTGTTGTCCTTGGTGGCATGCATGGTCGCCGCTGCCTCCTGCACACGGTTCAACTCCTCCAATTGCACCAGCAGGCGCTGGATGGTTGCTGACAACTCCTCACGGAGTTCCTGGCTCTGTGTATGCACCTCCAGTATCGATGGGACCGCTCTTTCCAGAAGCCAGAGACTCGTCTGGACAGCAGCAAGTCCCTGGGGTCAGGCTGCTCTCTGACCATCCATCCCCTGGGGGTTCGAACCTCCACCTGATGTACCGCTGGACATGTGTAGTGCACACCAGATAGTGCCCCAGGAGCCTCTTCACTATCATCCCCAAATGAGGGCCTGCGTTGCTGCCTCATCTTTCAATGTGTCTTGGGGTTGTGGCCAAGGGCGGGGAGCACCAGAACGGCCCGCCTCATCGCCAGGATACAAGACAAGATGCATGGTTGGATCGCAGGTTGGGGTGGTGCGGGAGTGGTGGGTGATGTGCGGAAGGTGGGTGCTGGGGTTGAATGGTGTCACGGTGGTGTGGTGGTATTTCCACACATGTCGTAGGGACACCGCAACTCTGCGGGGGCTCGTTTGGTTCCCCGGTCTCCACCTCAGCGATTGTCCTCTCTCCGGGCCCACTGACCAGGTGCAGTGCTTGCCATTCCACAATGGTGAGGGGCCGCAGGTTTGGTGGGCACCCTCTGGTCTTCTCTCTCTCTGCGGTTGTGCACAGGGGGTGGGCAGCTGGTGGCCTTTGTGGCCAGGGCACACGGCCATGGTGGGTGGCATGGGTGCTGGCATATGGTACAGGGTGGGGTGTAAGCAGACTGCTGGCGGGTGGGGTTCAATTATCCCCTGATGGGGGTCACGGGTGTGTGGGATAGGGGTTGGTGCTACTCACACTGGCTGCCCTGAGGAGGTCGTGCAGCTTTTGCCGGCACTACTGGCTGGCACTGGTGATGGGGATCATGGCGTTCGTGACCTCTGCCACTTGCACCCAGGCCGGTGTATGGTGGTGGGTGGCAGCCTCCTTCCCACCCGGGATACAGGGTACCCCGTTTCTCCTCCACGGCATCCAGCAGGGTCCCGAGCTCCACATCGGCAAAATGGGGTGCCGCTCTTTGCACTGCAATCTTATTGGCTGGAATGAGTGTGTGCGGGGACTGGAATGCTGATATTTGGCTGCAGTTTGTCTGTCTCTAAAGTGGCAATCCCAATCCTGGCGAATTGGACACCGTTTTTCAATTGATTTGCACTAGTTCCACGTGACGCCGGTGCTAGCCCATTAACGGGTCTGGAATTGCTCCGGGACTGGTGCCATTTCCAAAGTTATTAGCGATGGGTGGATGTGGAGTTGAGGCAACAATGAGATGTCATTTTGAATGGCAGAACAGACTCGAGGGGCCAAATGGCCTACTACTGCCCCAAATTCATCTGTTCGTGTGAAAAATGATACACTTGAACTCACTTTCTGTTGTTCAGAGGTAATTTAGTCATGAAATTATTTAAATCTGATTATTTAAAAATATTGAAAACAGCTGAATTCAAATTACCTGACCAGAATGTCAACCTGTTAATCAAAGGCTAATGCTGAAGGCTAAATAGTGATTATGTTTTAATAATTAAGTTTATATCAGTTTGTGCTGTTGATACTTTTACATTTTTTTGCCAGGTTTGGCACAGTCTGGTTCTTGGGGTTGCTTTGATGAATTTAATCGAATTGAGCTGCCTGTATTATCGGTAGCAGCGCAACAAATTTATATTGTTCTCATGGCAAGGAAAGAAAGGAAACGAAATTTCATCTTCACAGACGGAGATAATGTATCACTGAACCCAGAATTTGGCATTTTTATAACAATGGTAAGTAATTGAAAAGTAAGTTGAAAGACTTAAGTAGGATAGAGCATACATAAAATGTAGAACACAAAAACATTTTGCCAACAAGTCATGCCAGTCTTTATGCTCCACACAGGTCTCCTCCCTCCTATCTCCATCTAACCCTATCAGCTTCAGTTTACCTTTCAATCCCACCTTCCAAATCCAACCCTCAAGCCTAAGTCCACTACTTTATCGAAGGACAAGGGCAGCAGACACATGGGAACACCACCACTTGGAAGTTCCTTTCAAGCCACTAACCTTCCTTCTCTGTCGCTGGACCAAAATCGTGGAACTCCCTCACTTAGATCATGGTGGGTGTTCCTCACCTCAGGGACTTCAGCAGTTGAAAAATACAGCTCACCACCTGCCTTCTCAAGGACAATTAGGGAGGGGAAATAAATGCTGGCCTCGCCAGTGATGCCCACATCTCATGAATGAATTTTTAAAAACCCCAACAGCATTGAGAATGAAGAGACAGACATTTTGTATGTTCTGTTACAACCACACCAGATTTTATTGCTGAGCGAGCCCGACCCTATTTTTATTGTGAAAATAAGGAAGAACATCTACTGACCGCAAAAGCATACAATTCCAACAATGTTTAGTACTTTTAAAACTAAATTATTTATTAAGAAGAAAAAAAACTTAAACATGCAAAGTTAAAGTTACAAAGTTAAAACTGTCTTACAGAACAACTCCCAAAAAACCCTGGGCGAGATTCTCCACTCCCGCGCCGGTTGGGAGAATTGCCTGGGCCGCCAAAATTTCCCACGGCGCCGGTCCGACGCCCTCCCGCGATTCTCCCAAGTGGCGGGAACAGCCCCGTCGAGTTCCGTGGGCCGCAGGCCGGAGAATCGCTGGAGACACCCAAAATGGCGATTCTCTGGCACCCCCGCTATTCTCAGGCCCGGATGGGCCGAGCGGCCAGGCCAAAACGGTGGGTTCCCCCGGCGCCGTCCACACCTGGGGTGAAATTCTCCGGAAACGGCGCGATGTCCACCGACTGGCGCCCAAAACGGCGCAAATCAGACGGGCATCGCGCCGCCCCAAAGGTGCGGAATGCTCTGCATCTTTGGGGGCCGAGCCCCAATATTGAGGGGCTAGGTCGGCGCCGGATGAATTTCCACCCCGCCAGCTGGCGGAAAAGGCCTTTGGTGCCCCGCCAGCTGGCGCGGAAATTACATCTCCGGGCGGCGCATGCGCGGGAGCGTTAGCGGCCGCTGACGGCATTCCCGCGCATGCGCAGTGGAGGGAATCTCTTCTGCCTCCGCCATGGTGGAGACCGTGGCAGAGGCGGAAGGGAAAGAGTGCCCCCACGGCACAGGCCCGCCCGCGGATCGGTGGGCCCCGATCGCGGGCCAGGCCACCGTGGGGGCACCCCTCGGGGCCAGATCGCCCCGCACCCCCCCCCAGGACCCCGGTGCCCGCCCGCGCCGCCTTGTCCCGCCGGTAAGGTAGGTGGTTTAATTTACGCCAGCGGGACAGGCATTTTAGCGGCGGGACTTCGGCCCATCCGGGCCGGAGAATCGAGCGGGGGGGCCCGCCAACCGGCGCGGCACGATTCCCGCTCCCGCCGAATCTCTGGTGCCAGAGACTTCGGCAACCAGCGGGGGCGGGATTCACGCCAGCCCCCGGCGATTCTCCGACCCGGCGGGGGGTCGGAGAATCTCGCCCAAGGTCACTGCCGTCGGGAACAGCGCGGGAACGCTGGGGGGGGCGGCCTGCGGGGGAGAGCGGGGATCCTGGGGTTCCTCAAATGTGGGATGGCCCGCGATCGGTGCCCACCAATCGTCGGGCCGTCCTCTCTGAAGGAGGACCTCCTTCCTTCCGCGGCCCCGCAAGATCCGTCCGCCATCTTCTTGCGGGGCGGACTCGGAGAGGACGGCAACCACGCATGCACGGCAACAAGGCCTGGCCTGTGTAGATGACGCGGCCCCGCTCCTAGCCCATTCTCGGGCCCTGAATCGGTCGGGAAAGGGGCCATTTCGCGCCCTCGTGAACCTCGACGGCGTTCACGATGCGTGGGCACTTTGGCGCGTGAGTGGAGAATCCCGCCCCCTGTTCGGTCAAAAGTACAAAGTAACTTCATAGATTAAAAAAAAACTTTTTCCAATTAAGGGGCAATTTAGAACATAGAACATGGAACATTACAGCGCAGTACAGGCCCTTCGGCCTGTTGCGCCAACCTGTGAAACCACTCTAAAGCCCATCTACACTATTCCATTATCGTCCATATGTCTATCCAATGACCATTTGAATGCCCTTAGTGTTGGCGAGTCCACTACTGTTGCAGGCAGGGCATTCCACGCCCTTACTACCCTGAGTAAAGAACCTACCTCTGACATCTGTCTTATATCTATCTCCCCTCAATTTAAAGCTATGTCCCCTCCTGCGAGACATCATCATCCGAGGAAAAAGGCTCTCACTGTCCACCCTATCCAATCCTCTGATCATCTTGTATGCCTCAATTAAGTCACCTCTTAACCTTCTTCTCTCTAACGAAAACAGCCTCAAGTCCCTCAGCCTTTCCTCATAAGATCTTCCCTCCACACCAGGCAACATTCTGGTAAATCTCCTCTGCACCCTTTCCAATGCTTCCACATCCTTCCTATAATGCGGCGACCAGAATTGCACGCAATACTCCAAATGCGGCCGCACCAGAGTTTTGTACAGCTGCAACATGACCTCATGGCTCCGAAACTCAATCCCTCTACCAATAAAAGCTAACACACCGTACGCCTTCTCAACAACCCTCTCAACCTGGGTGGCAACTTTCAGGGATCTATGTACATGGACACCGAGATCTCTCTGCTCATCCACACTGCCAAGAATCTTACCATTAGCCCAGTACTCTGTCTTCCTGTTATTCCTTCCAAAATGAATCACCTCACACTTTTCTGCATTAAACTCCATTTGCCACCTCTCAGCCCAGTGCTGCAGCTTATCTATGTCCCACTATAACTTGTAAAATCCTTCCGCACTGTCCACAACTCCACCGACTTTAGTGTCATCTGCAAATTTACTCACCCATCCAGGTCATTTATAAAAATGACAAACAGCAGTGGCCCCAAAACAGATCCTTGTGGTACACCACTAGTAACTGGACTCCAGTCTGAACATTTCCCATCAACCACTACCCTTTGTCTTCTTCCAGCTAGCCAATTTCTGATCCAAACTGCTAAATCACCCTGAATCCCATGCCTCCGTATTTTCTGCAGTAGCCTACCGTGGGGAACCTTATCAAACGCTTTACTGAAATCCATATACACCACATCAACAGCTTTACCCTCATCCACCTGTTTTGTCACCTTCTCAAAGTACTCAATAAGGTTTGTGAGGCACGACCTACCCTTCACAAAACCGTGTTGACTATCTCTAATCAAATTATTCCTTTCCAGATGATTATACATCCTATCTCTTATAAACCTTTCCAAGATTTTGCCCACAACAGAATTTAGCGCGGCCAGTCCACCTACCCTGCACATCTTGGGATTGTGGGGATGAGACCCATGCAGACACGGGGAGAATGCAAGCTCCACACGGATAGTGATCTGGGGCTGGGATCAAACCCGAATCCTCAGCGCCATGAGTCAGCAGTGCTAACCATTGCGCCACCGTGCCGACCTGTTCATAGATTGTAACCATAAAAGTCCACTAGCACAGTAGCACAGTGGTTAACACTGATGCTTCACAGTACCAGGGTCCCAGGTTCGATTCCCGCTTGGGTCACTGTCTGTGCTGAGTCTGCACGTTCTCCCCGTGTCTGCGTGGGTTTCCTCCGGATGCTCCGGTTTTCTCCCACAAGTCCCGAACCGCCTGATGCGCGCAAGGCATCATGTGTGCCACCTATTATCCCCTGGACCTCGGGCACCCCGGCGATAGTGGAGAATCGTACTGCTTGGACATCTTGACGGGCTTCGTCCCGGTCAAAGGTTATGTAGTCTCCTGTCCGGGCAAACAGGGCACCCGTGATTTCACGGGTTAACTTGTGGGCTGTTGGTTGGGATATGCTATACGAGTAAACCCGAGGTGTAAATGTTCAGAGCTGCAGTGACGTTGACAGCCACCAGGAGTGCATGTCCTCTTCCTCCATGTGGTGCAAGGTCCGCAAGGACACCGTTCCCTTCTTGAGATGGAGCCTCCTGCAGCACATGCTGTCCGATATCTGTTCGAAGGATCAGCGACGCCTGTATACCTTGGTCCGTCGCCGGACACCCCCTCTTTGTTCCTCCCTGGCCTGATGGATGGCCAGGTCCTCAAGGTGTGGGGGAGTGCCCTGCTGCCTCCAGCCTCTGTTGGCACTGCTGCTGCTGCTGCCTTCTCCGGCGGCTGGCCGCCTGGCCTGCGAACACCACTGTGGGGGCACCTCCGCAGGGTCCAAGATATCATCCATAATGTAATACCTGTAAAGAATTGGAGAGGGTAAGAGACAGACAATCAGCTATGGCCAATACTCTCAAATCCCCCAATCGTCCCCCATACTCACATCCCCTGCCATCTCTCAGGGTGCCATCCAACATGCCCTGCACGTGCGCTCCCAGCCACAGCACTCACTGGCCCTGAACCCAGACCTTGTACCCCAGACTCCCACTGGAAATGTGCCCTGGACCGGGTGTTGGTTCCCTCTCTGGGCCACACACTCACCCTCTGCTTGTGGGGATGCCCCCAATGCTGGGGCCCAGCTCCTGGGTGGTCAAAAGTTGGCTGCTGCCTCTGTGGTGTTGATGCCGCCGGAGTTAAGGATGAATGTCAGGGCCTCTCAGTCTGATCGGGATGCTAGGCAGTAATAACCGCCTGCAACATGGCACGTGTACCCACAGGAATCCACTTTGGAGCCGTGAGGTGCTCACATTACTAGGATTGCTAATTCCTCATTATCAATAGCCTTAGCTGTGCAGCCAGTGGCCGCCACAGTCAGCGGGGGTTAAAGTGACTTTCACCATGTTACCACGGACGGGGTTCAATCACGGGGGTATTCGGTGGGACGGACTGGCAACAGCTGGAGCTGCCCCGTTATGGGTATATACGATCTGGGGCATGGTATAGCGGACTTTCGGATGTTGAGTCTCCTCGCCCACCCCCACCCCCCAGCTCTGGGGCGAGCCCCCCCCAACAATGGCGTCCCCCCCCCCCGACTGAGCCCGTCCTTCCCCGGGGGCTCCTCCACCCCCTCCGAGCACTGGGGCAATGACCCCGATGCCCCCAGGCTGACTGCCCAATTTTGAAGATGGCTGCTCACCTCCATGGATCCCCACAGCTGCCATTGTGCTAGTTTCACTTGTTAAATAGCTGTGCTGGACGACGGCCATGTAACCGCTCGCTGGGGAGGCGGTTAGATCACGGGCAGCTGAAATTGGTCTTCATTGATAATTATTGGTTTCTCGCCACGCCGCGGCGAGATCCTGATCTCGCCAACAGGAAGGCATCATGAAGATCAGAAACCAGTAGGCGCCCAGCGTGGTTCCCGATTTCAGCCTCTCCTGCTATCTAACCAGTCCGTCCATATTTGCGCCCGGCAACGGGGCCAGTAGATCACACAGAGAACACTTTTGTGTTTTGATGTTTTGCTGATCCATGCTCACACTGTAAAATGCTACAAACTAGTTTTGAACTAAAAATGCACTTAAGTAATTTGGTGCAACCCTTCAACTACCAGGGGCGGGATGGTCCATCCCGCCAGCCCCTTTTTCCACCGTGGCGTGCCCCCGCAGGCAGTGGGATTCTCCGTTCCAGCAGCCAGCCCATGCGGGCCACCCCACGCGGTTGGGAAATGCGCCGGTGTGCGTGCGCTGCCGGTGGGGCGGAGGATCTCGCCGGCAGAGAATCCCGCAGCAGATTTTAAACCACACAAAACGGCAGGTGGTAATTAGGAAGCTTTTCTTTTTAAATACATAACTGTCATACTGTTGATTGATTGGGTAGACTGTGGCATCAAATTCAAGATTTTTTAAAAATTGTACATTTTGGTGGTGGTGTTGATGTGGCAGTTGTCAAAACTTTTTTAGGAGGCCAGAAACATGCAAACATAGATGGTTTATTTCATTGCATCTGTTTAGCCTGATATTCAAGGAGATCTTGGCTGATCTGCAATCTAACTCCCATAGACCGACCTTTTCCCAACACCCGTTATCAGTATTGGACAAACAAAGAACAAAGAAATGTACAGCACAGGAACAGGCCCTTCGGCCCTCCAAGCCCGTGCCGACCATACTGCCCGACTAAACTACAATCTTCTACACTTCCTGGGTCCGTATCCTTCTATTCCCATCCTATTCATATATTTGTCAAGATGCCCCTTAAATGTCCCTATCGTCCCTGCTTCCACTACCTCCTCCGGTAGTGAGTTCCAGGCACCCACTACCCTCTGCGTAAAAAACTTGCCTCGTACATCTACTCTAAACCTTGCCCCTCTCACCTTAAACCTATGCCCCCTAGTAATTGACCCCTCTACCCTGGGGAAAAGCGTCTGACTATCCACTCTGTCTATGCCCCTCATAATTTTGTATACCTCTATCAGGTCGCCCCTCAACCTCCTTCGTTCCAGTGAGAACAAACCGAATTTATTCAACCGCTCCTCATAGCTAATGCCCTCCATACCAGGCAACATACTGGTAAATCTCTTCTGCACCCTCTCTAAAGCCTCCACATCCTTCTGGTAGTGTGGCGACCAGAATTGAACACTATACTCCAAGTTAAACTTGAGTCTCCAACAAAAACCTTTTGAAAATTAACAATCGATGAGACAATTGAAAGCTCTCTGACTTAAAACTCTGATAGCACATGTGTAAAACTGCACATACTGCCAGGCCTCTGATCAGAAAAAATCCCTTCCATTATCCTCAACATCAAATCCAGCAATAATTGTGCAGACGCAGCAAAAATAAATTATTTTGAGTAGAATTTTATATTTACCATCCTGACCGCAAAATATTAATTTTGATGGAGGGAACTGGAATAACACCCATCTAACATTCCTTCCTTTTAAACCAATAGAAATTAAATAAGGTGGGCCACATTAAAGCAGTGTAAAGCTCCCTGCTCAACCTTCCTCTCTGTGCTTCAACTTATACTACTGCATACTCAAGTTATCAGTAACTCAATTTAGGAATGTTATTTTAAATAAGTCTCTTCAGTTATCTCTCAATCCAATATCTTTCTGCTCTTTCCACCTTTCAGAATCCTGGGTACGCAGGGCGACAAGAGTTACCAGAAAATCTAAAAATCCAGTTTCGAACAGTGGCCATGATGGTGCCAGATAGACAGGTGAGAGGAATTCAAATCCTCAGGCTATTCCAAAAGAAGAATTAATCTCAGTGAAGTTTTAATTCAAGTTCTTTGAGTTGTTTGTTAGCTGTGGCCCAATCAGCAGCACTTTTATTCCTGAGTCAGAAGGTTGTGGGTCAGTTCCCTCTTCAGTGACCAGGGGAGGGATTCTCCGACCCCCCGCAGGACTGGAGAATCGCCGGGGGATGGCGTGAATCCCGCCCCCACCGGCTGCCGTATTCTCCGGCACCGGGGTTTTGGCGTGGGTGGGAATCGCGCCGCGCCGGTCGGCGGCCGCTGGCAGCGCCCCCCCCGGCGATTCTCCGGCCCACGATGGGCCGAGCTGCCGCCCGTTTTAGGCCGGTCCTGCCGGCGTAAATTAGACCTGGTACTTACCGGCGGGACCTAGCTCTGCGGGCGGCCTCCGGGGTTCTCGGGTGATGCGGGGGGATCTGGCCCCGGGGGGTGCCCCCACGGTGGCCTGGCCTGCGATCAGGGCCCACCGATCCACGGGCGGGCCTGTGCCGTGGGGGCACTCTTTCCCTCCGCACCGGCTGCTGTGGACCTCCGCCATGGCCGGTGCGGAGACGAACTCACGTGCGCATGCGCTGGGATGACGCCAGCACACGGTGGCGCTCCCGCGCATGTGCCAACTCATCCGGCCCTTCCGTGCTGGTTGGCGCGGCGCCAACCCCGCCGGCGCTGGCCTAGCCCCTGAAGGTGCGGAGGATTCCGCACCTTCCGGGTGGTCCGCCGCCGGAGTGGTTCACGCCACTCCTCGGCGCCGGGACAGCCCGCCCCGCCGTGTAGGGGAGAATCCCGCCCCAGATGTTTTTGCATTCCTGACATGGGCAGAACCATGTTGGGCAGACAGATAATGGTGAGACCTGGATCTGGAATTACCACTCTCTTTTCCAGTGCCGGGGACAGGAGATGGCTCAGGATCCGGTACGCCCAATAGGGGATGTCAAATGTGCCATTGAAATGGCTGACTGAAATTGCCATTGTACAATTTTCACCAAGTTGTGCGTGCTTCGGAAAGCTATGTGAAACATGCCAGTTCAGTGCACTTGAGCACATAATGCGGGACCCCTCAGTTGTGTTCTGAAAAGTGTGCAAGTGAGAAAGCCTTTGCAGTACTTAGAGGCACAGAATCCCGACAGTGCAGAAGGAGTCCATTCGGCCCATCAAGTCTGCACCGACCCTCTGAAAGAGCACCCTACACAGATCCACTCCCTACCCTAGGGGCAATTTATCATGGCCAATCCACCTAACCTGCACATCTTTGGATTGTGGGAGAAAACCAGAGCACTCGGAGGAAACCCACGCAGAGACAGAAAATGTGTAAACTCGACACAGTCACCCGAGGTCGGAATTGACCCTGGGTCCCTGGCGCTGTGAGGCAGCAGTGCTAACCACTTCAATCAGAAAAGGTCCTGGATTTGTATCAGGGAGAGGGGAGGAAATAGGCATGTGCTACTTAAAATATTAGGACATGGACAAAAATCTGCTGCCAATGTGACATTAATCCATTCAACTCAGCTTGAAAACTCTGCACTCCAAGCAAGTAAGTCTGCTACTGGATATGAGTTTCTAAATTATTATCCACAGCAACGTTCCGTTTGGCAATAAAAATATCTGCCTGAACTCAAAATTCACATCAGGGGCGAAATTCTCCATTATCGGCGGAAAGTCCGCCGATCGGCGCAAAAAACGGCGCAAATCCCACTTGCGTCACGTCATAAAAATGGGCCGATATTCTGCGGCCCGAAATGGGCTAGCAGCGACGTAACGGGATCCGCGCTTGCGCAGTGGTTCACGCCGTGCAGCGTCATACGCGCTGCACGGCGTGACGGCTCATAAGGCCGCGCAGCTCCCCCCCACCCGACCGGAACAGCCGACTGCAACACCCGACTTGATGGCTGGCCGTCGCTCAGCCCCGAGGTTCGAGTCACGCGATGTGGAGGCGCTCCTGGATGCGGTGGAGCAGAGGAGGGACGCTCTGTATCCCGGGCACGGCCGCAGAGTTGCCCCACGCCACAGCCGGCGTCTGTGGAGGGAGGTGGCAGAGGCCGTCACCGCTGTGGCCCTAACACCACGGACAGGCACCCAGTGCCACAAGAAGGTGAACGACCTCGTCAGAGCAGGCAGGGTGAGCCGCCCCCATATCCCCCATATCCCACCTCCCCCAAATCCCCCCCTCCCCCATATCCCCCCCTCCCCATAAACCCCCCTCCCCCATATCCCCCATATCCCCCATATCCCCCCACCCCCATATCCCCCATATTCCCCCCTCCCCCATATCCCCCTCCCCCATATCCCCCATATCCCCCCTCCCCCATATCCCCCATATTCCCCCCTCCCCCATATCCCCCATATTCCCCCCTCCCCCATATCCCCCCTCCCCCATATCCCCCATATCCCCCCTCCCCCATATCCCCCATATTCCCCCCTCCCCATATTCCCCCTCCCCCATATTCCCCCCTCCCCCATATCCCCCCTCCCCATATCCCCCATATCCCCCCTCCCCCATATCCCCCCCATATCCCCCCTCCCCCATATCCCCCCTCCCCCATATTCCCCATATCCCCCCTCCCCCATATCCCCCCTCCCCATATCCCCCCTCCCCCATATCCCCATATCCCCCCCTCCCCCATATCCCCCCCTCCCCCATATCCCCCCTCCCCCATATCCCCCATATTCCCCCCTCCCCATATCCCCCATATCCCCCCTCCCCCATATCCCCCATATCCCCCCTCCCCCATATCCACCCCTCCCCCATATCCCCCATATCCCCAAGTGAATCCGGCCCTAACCTTAACCTCTGCAATGCACGCGCAACCGATGGCGTGCATTCATATACCTGCCTAACACTGTTGCCTTTTACCCCTGCCACTACCCCCCCCCCCCCAGGAGAAGCGCGCACACAACAATAGGGAGCATGGGAGGACTGGAGGAGGGCCCGCTGATGAGAGGCCACTGACCGTACGCGAGGAAAGGGCCCTGGAACTGGCTGGCGGACCTGAGGACCGGGAGGTTGCTGATGCAGAGGTCGGGGCCCCACGAGCAAGTGAGCCACCAACAGCCCGTCCCCATATCCCCCCTCCCCTATATCCCCGTCCCCCGTATCACCTGATCACTGCCTGATGTCTAACCGTGCATGCTTCATTGTGTATCGCAGGACCAAACGTCCAGGCACCCATCCCCGCAGATGCAGACCGCCCACAGGATGCCCCTCGGAGACCACAGGAGACGGAGAGACCCGCACCCTCCAGCATGCGACGCCCGCAGGATGCCCCTCGGAGACCACGGGAGACGGAGAGACCCGCACCCTCCAGCATGCGACGCCCGCAGGATGCCCCTCGGAGACCACGGGAGACGGAGAGACCCACACCCTCCAGCATGCGACGCCCGCAGGATGCCCCTCGGAGACCACGGGAGACGGAGAGACCCGCACCCTCCAGCATGCGACGCCCGCAGGATGCCCCTCGGAGACCACGGGAGACGGAGAGACCCGGACCCTCCAGCATGCGACGCCCGCAGGATGCCCCTCGGAGACCACGGGAGACGGAGAGACCCGGACCCTCCAGCATGCGACGCCCGCAGGATGCCCCTCGCACACCACGGGAGACGGAGAGACCTGGAGCAACAGGGAGACGACACCCCCGTCACGTGCGGGAGCGACCACCCAGCGATGAGGGGGGCAGCCACAGGCCCCCGTCACATCCGAGCCAGGACACCACTACCCAGGACACCACTATCCAGGACACCCCTACCCGGGACACCACTACCCAGGACACCCCTACCCGGGACACCACTACCCGGGACAGCACTACCCGGGACAGCACTACCCGGGACAGCACTACCCGGGACAGCACTACCCAGGACACCCCTACCCGGGAAGACGAAATACCGGACAGTGACTCAGAGTGGATGGGTGGAGACGAACCCCCACCCCAAAGTGCCATGGACTCAGAGTGGGACGAAGAGCACGACACAACGCCACTGCTGTCACCAACACCCTCCACCATCGCAGAAACACTCACCACGGTTGGGCACTTTAGTGATGAGGCGTCTGGTACACTCACTGGTGCGCACAACACAGCCGTCCCGGTACAGCAGGTGGAGGTAGGAGCAGCAGAGGGACCGGGCGGTCGGAGGGCAGCCCAGGCCAAGCGAACATCTGCCGCCCAGATGGATCCCGGGTTCCTGCAGTTACCACACCCACACATAGATCCGATGCAACCACCGACCCGGAGACGAGCGAAGAGGGTGACGGGCGGCTTGCGGCGGCTGCGGTCGCAGGTGGAGGAGTCCACCCGCGTCCAGGAGCTGGGAGTGGTCCCGGTCATGCGTGCCACCCAGGCTGACACCGCACGGGTGGCGTCTGCGGTGGAGGCAATGGGTGCGACGGTGTCAGACATGGGGAACGGTTTGCGAGGCCTGGGGCCTTCCGTGCAGGCGGCGTCTGTGGCCCAGGAAATGGCTGCCCTCTCACAGGAGGCCATGAGCCACGCCAGCGCCAGATGGCAGAGGCGCTCAACGCCATAGCCCAGTCTCAGCACGCCATAGCCCAGTCTCAGCAGGCCATGGCCCAGTCTCAGCAGGCCATGGCCCAGTCTCAGCAGGCCATAGCCCAGTCTCTGCAGGCCATGGCCCAGTCTCTGCAGGCCATGGCCCAGTCTCAGCAGGCCATCGCTGAGGGCATCGGCGCCAGTGGCCATGTGCGAGCTGGCGTCGCACTGTCGCAGACAGGGTTCGACAACCCCCTGGGCTCCATGGCTGCAAACCTGCAGACCCCTGTCTATACCAGCACGGGCCTCCAGGACTGGCAGCGCCAGATGTCGGGGGCGCGTCGGATGGCCAGTCCGTTCGCATCCCCCACCCATGTAGAGGCCTGGGGGCCATCGGGCACCCCGAGGGAGGAGGAGGTGGTGTGGTCCGTCCCGGCTCCCTCTGTAGGGGAGGTCCCGGTACACCGCGACACCTCGGACTCCCCCCTTCCGTCCCAGGTGCATCGGGTGGGCAACGGGCAGGACAGGCTGGCAGCTCGCCATCCCAGTCGCCCGGGCCGCAGCCTGGCCCATCTAGGCCAGGACGCCCCAGGAAACGGCCGCCAAAGGGATCCAGTGTCAGAGGGCAGGAATCACAGGAGTCCACCTCCAGTTCTGCTGTACCGTCTGGGGAACCACGTAGACGTAGTCAAAGGGCCCGTAAGGCCAAACAATTAGACACTGAGTAAGTTGGCACGGGTGCAGGGCACAGATGAGTTTTAGGCGCTAGGGCACGTGCATGAACTCCTTTGGTTATTAAAGTCAATGTTACACCTACCGAAGCTGCCTTTGTGCTCTGTCCAAAGTGTGCGGGGGTGTCATGTACGTTGAGCGCAAGTGTGTGTGTGAGGGGTGGTCTTACCTCAGCCCCAGGTGAGTCTGCCCCCTTCCCCCTGGGCCGCCATCAACATCCCCCGGGCAGAGGACGGGACCGTGCGCTGCAGTGTCACAGCCGCATGCAGGGATGGTCCGGGTGGATGGTGGTACTGTGGCCATGGGTCAGACATAGTCCAACGATGTAGAGCCAGGAGCTCATCGGAGGCGGGTTGTCATCATTCTCCATGGCCTGCGATAGACACGCGTCCACCCGCAACTGTGTGAGCCCGGCCCGTTGTGCCGCCGGTGGATCGGCAATTGGGGGGGGGGGTGGTGTGCATGCGGGTGGGGTGTGTGGGGTTGGGGAGGGGGGTGAGGGTGCTGGGTGGGTGGATGGGTGGGGGGTGTGGGTGGTCGGCTGTTGTCATGGTGTGCGGTCTGTGGCCATACTACCCGATTCCCACGCCCATCTAGTCAGTGAAGCGGGCGTCTATCAGTCTGACCCGTGCCCGCTGGGCCAGCCGGTAACGGTGGACAGCCACCCGTCTGTGTCTACCCCGTCTGCCCTGACCATTGCCCCCATCCCCCTCATCTGGGGAGGACTGGGCCTCTTCCTGCTGCTCCTCCACTCCGCCCTCCTCTGCCTGCGGCACATCGCCCCTCTGCTGGGCTATGTTGTGCAGGACGCAGCACACCACAATGATGCGGCCGACCCTATCTGACCGATACTGGAGGGCGCCCCCATAGAGGTCCTGTCACCTGAAACGCATCTTCAGCACGCCAAAGCACCTCTCGATCACTCCCCTTGTCGCTACATGGGCATCATTGTAGCGGTTCTCCGACTCATTGCGTGGCCTCCGTATAGGCGTCATCAGCCACGATCGCAATGGGTAGCCCCTGTCGCCCAGCAACCAGCCCCTCAGCCGGGGATGGCGTCCCTCGTACATGCCGGGGATGGATGACCGCGACAACACGAATGAGTCGTGTACACTGCCTGGGTGACGGGCGCAGACGTGCAGGATCATCATGCGGTGGTCGCAGACCACCTGTACGTTCATTGAATAGGTCCCCTTCCTATTAGTGAACACGGCCCTGTTCTCTGCAGGTGGCCGCACGGCGACGTGCATCCCATCGATCGCGCCCTGGACCATGGGGAACCCGGCAACGGCAGAGAAGCCCACGGCCCGGGCATCTTGGCTGGCCCGGTCCACGGGGAAGCGGATGTAGCGGTGCGCCATGGCATAAAGGGCATCTGTCACTGCCCGGATGCACCGATGCACCGATGTCTGCGATATGCCGGACAGGTCCCCACTCGGTGCCTGGAATGACCCCGTTGCATAAAAGTTCAGGGCCACCGTAACCTTGACGGACACGGGGAGAGGGTGTCCCCCGCCAGTGCCACGCGGTGACAGGTGTGCCAGCAGGTGGCAGATGTGTGCCACGGTTTCCCGGCTCATCCGGAGTCTCCTCCTGCATTCCCGGTCCGTGAGGTCCTGGTATGACTGCCGGGGCCGGTACACACGGGGCGCCCTCGGGTGCCTCCGTTGCCGTGGGGCCGCGACGTCCTCCTCCCCCTCCTCGTCCTGTCGGTCAGGTGCCCCTCCAGCCTGGGCGGCTGCCGCCTGCCCCTCTGCGGCAGCCTGCGCCGCCTCTCTGGCACGCTCATCCTCCTCCTCCTCCTCCTCCTCCTCATCCAGGGCAACATAGACATGAGCGGCTGCCACCACAGCGGCCAACATCGCTGGATGGTCTGAAAACATGACGGCCTGGTGGGGGGGAGGGGAACGACGACATGTCATCATTGCCCATATCCCCTCCTCCCCCCAGCCAGGTGGCATGGACCGCATGGGTCCAACTGTTGGAGGCTGGCACCTGGCCAGGTGGACCAACTCATTTGCCCTCCCATCACCCACCCCGGCACGGACCCCCCCCCCCCCAACCTCCACCCCGGCACGGACCCCATCCCCAACCTCCACCCCGGCACGGACCCCCCCCCCCAACCTCCACCCCGGCACGGACCCCCCCCCCAACCTCCACCCCGGCACGGACCCCCTCCCCAACCTCCACCCCGGCACGGACCCCCTCCCCAACCTCCACCCCAGCACGGACCCCCCCCCAACCCCCAACCTCCACCCCGGCACGGACCCCCTCCCCAACCTCCACCCCGGCACGGACCCCCTCCCCAACCCCCAACCTCCACCCCGGCACGGACCCCCCCCCCAACCTCCACCCCGGCACGGACCCCCCCCCCCCAACCTCCACCCCAGCACGGACCCCCCCCCAACCCCCAACCTCCACCCCGGCACGGACCCCCTCCCCAACCTCCACCCCGGCACGGACCCCCTCCCCAACCCCCAACCTCCACCCCGGCACGGACCCCCCCCCCCAACCTCCACCCCGGCACGGACCCCCCCCCAACCTCCACCCCGGCACGGACCCCCTCCCCAACCTCCACCCCGGCACGGACCCCCTCCCCAACCTCCACCCCAGCACGGACCCCCCCCAACCCCCAACCTCCACCCCGGCACGGACCCCCTCCCCAACCTCCACCCCGGCACGGACCCCCTCCCCAACCACCCCGGCACGGACCCCCCCCCAACCTCCACCCCGGCACGGACCCCCTCCCGGCACTACCCCGGAGCCCAACCTACTCTAACCACCACCCCCCCTCCCTCCCCCCCCCCCCGCCGCACACACACACACACACAAGCCGAGACACACCTCTCCTCACGCAATCAGTCTGCGGCCACGCCATTTCCTGCCCAGAGCCAACCCCCCAGGCCGTCACTCACCTCCTCGCTGGTCGGCGTGAGCCTGGAGCACCGGGTCACGCCGATGAAAAGGAGGTTTGATTGACGTCGACGTGAACGGTCATCACGTCGACGGGACTTCGGCCCATCCGGAAGGGAGAATATCGGCAGGCCGAAAATCGGCTGCCTTGCGCAGACCCGTGACATTCTCCGCGGCAGCGGCGCCATTAACGCCCCGCCGACTTTTCTCCCTTCGGAGACTTCGGCGGGGGCGGGATTCACGGCGGCCAACGGCCATTCTCCGACCCAGCGGGGGGTCGGAGAATGACGCCCCAGATTCCAATGTGGAGACCTTGATTATAAAACCAGTGTATTGTAGCTCTACATAACTGCATTGCTAATTCAACAGATGCTCAGTTATTTTTGTTTGTTCAGATAGAAATATACCTATATATTTTTATTCCATTTGAGTCTGAAACAAAGTTACTTTGTGAAATTACTTTTAACCATTTCAGATCATTATAAGGGTCAAGCTTGCCAGTGTTGGATTCTTGGATAATATATTACTGTCTCAGAAATTCTTTGTACTTTACAAACTCTGTGAAGAGCAACTTACTAAGCAGGTATGTATAAATGTGAAACATATTGCAGTTTGTTACTGAAATATTTTGAATTTCAACATTACATCTATTAAACCCTAGATTATATATTCAAAATTCAAACTATTTTTTAACCAAATTCAACTTTCAACTCTCCTTTCACTCAATGTGATACATGCTGGAAGTGATGACATTTGAAAAGGAAAGTAGATATCAGCACAGACAATTCTTCTGACGATCTTTGGAATGAAAATCAAATCCAATTTTTATATGCACACCTTTTGAGAAATAAACATTGTTCAATTCAGCATGCAACTTATCTTTACAGAAACATATTCAGTATCACAGTGTTATGGTTTTGTCTTTGTTATTGAAAGTCCCTTTTGTAATCTCAAGATTCAAATCTCTTGCTCTATTGGCATTTCGTAAGGAATGTTTCCAGGAACTCTAAATTACAGAGTGTACCACTAGGTAATTATACTGAAGGATAACTAATGTGGTTCTTTTATTCAAGAAAGGTAGCAGGGATAAGCCAGGCAATAAACCAGTTTGTCTAATGTCAGTGGTAGGGAAATTATTGGAAAAGATTCTGAGGGACAGGGTTAATCAACACTGGGAAAGGCAGGGATTGATCAGGGTTAGTCAGCATGGATTTGTTGGTGGCAGATCCTGTCTAACTCATTTAATTAAGTTTTTTGAAAAGGTAGCAATGTATTGATGAGGGTAGCACAGTTGATGTGGTTCACATGGACTTCAGTAAAGCCTTTGACAAGGTTCCAAATCGAAGGCTGGTCAAAAAGGTTAGAGCCCATGGGATCCAAAGCAAGTTGGCAAATTCGATCCAAAATTGGCTTGTTAATATGAGGCAAAGGGTGATGGTGAAGGGTTGCTTTTGTGATTGGAAGCCTATAACCAGCGGTGTATCAAATGGATCGGTACTAGGACCCTTGCTGTTTATTTTATACATTGACAACTTAGATATGAATGTAGAAGGTATAATTAGTATGTTTCCAGATGGCACGAAAATTTGTGGTGTTGTTGATGGTGAGGAGGATAGTCTTAGGCTACAGACTGTATTGATCAGCTGGTAATTTGGGCAGAGCAATGGAAGAAGGAATTTAATCCTGATAAGTGTGAGGTGATGCATTTTGGGAGGTTTAATAAGTGTAGGATATGCACAACGAACGGTAGGTCCCTAGGGAGTATTGATGAACAAAGGGACCCTGGTGTCCAAGTCCAAGGATCTCTGACAGTGGCAGCACAGGTAGGTCGGGTGGTGAAGAAAGCATACGGAATGCTTGCCTTCATTAGCTGGGGCATAGAATATGGGAGCAAGGAGGTCTTGATACAACTTTATATAACACTGGTTAGGCCACAGATGGGATATTGTGTGCAGTTCTGGTCGCCACACCATCGGAAGGACGTGATTGTACTGGAAGGAGTGCAGAGGGGTTTCACCAGGTTTAAGGTGAGTGGTAAGTGGTTTAGAGGGGACCCAAGGAAACATTTTTTCACCCAGAGGGTGGTGGAAAAATGGACTGTGCTGCCTGAGGGGGTGGTGGAGGCAGGTACTCTCGCAACATGTAAGAAGCATCAGGATGAGCTTTTAAATCACTACGGCATAGAGAGTGGGTGTGTCTGGTATGCTCCTGGTCTCAGGGTTATCTACAGACTGACACAAGCTCACATCCACTCACACAATGGGTGAGGGTGAGTGAGTGAGCACCAAGAGTCTCTTATCCTCCAATAATCATCTTTATTAATTACTCATTTTATTCAATTATTGATTTATTGGGGTCGATTTACTAGCCGTCTCTTGCCGAAATCGGGATGGGACGCGGCCAGAAGGTCCCAGGAGAGGCCTCTCCCAGGATTCCCGATGATCGTTACGCCTCACGAGATCTAACGAGATTTTGTGACCTGGATCCCGCCCGCGACAAGCACCGGGAACGACCCCTCTAATTCCGTCCAGAAGAGACTCTGTTTTTTATTTTTGGTTAGATCGCACCCCTTGCTTTGACATTGTTCTTTTCACTCAGCAAGTTGTTTCTTTTCATCATGCATCAACCTTTTGGGGGATATTCATGTTTAATGTTGTTCCAAAACTTATCTTTCCAAAATTTGTTCATTGGTACCTTGACTGAGAAAAAGGTTGAAATGTGGCCCCTCGTGTGAGAAAGTTGGACAATCCCAGCCTACAAAGCAATTGCCCTGCCCTCTCTGTTTCACGCATGAGAGACTTGGTCCCTATGACGACATCATAAGACCATAAGACGTGGGAGCAGAAGTCCGCCATTCGGCCCATCGAGCCTGCTCCGTCATTCAATGGGCTCTTGATTGATCTGGTCTGATAATCCTCAACTTCATTTTCCTGCCTTATCGACATACCCTTGATTCCCCGACTGCTTAAAAATATATCCACCTCAGCCTTGAACATATTTATTGACCCAGCATCTACAGCTCTCTGCGGTAAAGAATTCCACAGATTCACTACCCTCTGAGAGAAGAAATTCCTCCTCATCTCTCACTTAAATGGGCAGCCCCTTACTCTGAGACTATGCCCTCTGGTCAGTTACGACACCCCGGGCGAGGGCGTGGTCAATTCCAGCCCCCCTTGATCCAGAGTCACAACATCAGTGAATTAACAAATAACTCCCATAAACTTGTCGAAATCTTTGGCCCTAAACTGCTCCAATGACTGAAAGACACGAGGGGCGGGATTCTCCGACCCTCCGCTGGGTCGGAGAATCGCCGGGGGCTGGCGTGATCCCGCCCCCGCCGGTTCCCAAATTCTCCGGCACCGGATATTCGGCGGGAACGGGAATCACGCCCCGCCGATTCTCCGGCCCGCGATGGGCCGAAGTCCCGCTGCTGGAATGCCTGTCCCGCCGGCGAGGATCAAACCACCTCTCTTCCCTGCAGGACTAGGTGGTGCAGGCGGGCTCCGGGGTCCTGGGGGGGGGGGGGGGGGGGGGGGGCGGGGCGATCTGGCCCCGGGGGGGTGCCCCCACGGTGGCCTGGCCCGCGATCGGGGCCCACCGATCCGCCGGCGGGCCTGAGCCGCGGGGGCATTCTTTTACTACATTCCGGCCGTGTAGGTCTCCACGATGGCCGACGCCTAGGTGACCCCCCCCCCCTGCGCATGCGTGGGCATGACGCCAGAAGCCGGGACTTCCACCGCCCGGCGAAGTCCTTTCGGCCCCGACTGGCGTGGCGCCAATGGCCTTTCCCGCCGGTCAGCGGCGCGCAAACCACTCCGGCGCGGGCCTAGCCCCTCAAGGTGAAGGCTTGGCCCCTAAAGGTGCGGAGAAATCCGCACCTTTGGGGCGGCCCGACGCTGGAGTGGTTCACGCCACTCAATCCCGCCGGGACCACCTGCCCCGCCGGGTAAGGGAGAATCCTGCCCCAGATTTTTAAGTAAAGATACAATAACCATTTATTTACGGAGTGATACTGTGGCACAGTGGTTAGCACTGCTGTCTCATTGCGCCGAGGATCCGGGTTCGATCTCGGCCTTGGTTCACTGTCTGTGTGAAGTTTGCGCATTGTCTGTGTGAGTCTCACCCCCACATCCCAAAGATGTGCAGAGTAGGTGGATTGGCCACGCTAAATTGCCCCTTAATTGAGGGAATGTTTTTTAAAAATAACCATTTATTTGCAACAAGAAAAAAGTTAAAACATTAAAATATTAAACTAGATAATGACCTCCTAATCTATTACTTTCCCCTTCTGTCCGTCCCATCCTCTAGTCAAACACACACAAGACAGATGCCCACTGAGGGAGGAAAAGTGGTAAAATGATAGGAGATTAAAATATGGCAGTCAGAGGGATGTGTTCTTTGATGCACTATCAATTACGACGAGACGAGAGTAGCGAGTAATCGAGGCTTTATTACCCAGAGAGGTGGAGCCTCCTGCAGCTGCTGCCGAAATGGCTGCAGCTCGGAGAGCCCACACATTTATACTCCACCTACTGGGCAGAGCCAGCAGGCAGGGATCTTCTCCCGTACCTGTAGTACAGGGACCTTACCGTAATACTCTCGTATGCAGTATATATTTTGTGAGGGCCACGAAGAATCTAGCACTAGTTTTAAGGATACAAAGTAATAACATTTATTTACAATAACATAACATAACATAACATAACATATATATATATATATATATATATATATATATATATATATAACAGCAGCAGCAACTTCCCTTGCTGCACACTCCTTCCTGCTGGTTCCAAACTGGCCAGCTTTATTTATACATGGGGTTTACTAATGGTTTCTCCGCCCCCCTCATTGGGGAAGCTCATACTCCCACAGGATTGTGGGATTGCCATTAGTCCCCAGCCAATGGTAAGCAGGCAGGTTATAACAATATACAATACAACAGTGGTGACTACCACATTCTTATTGCTAATGTTGACATCTTTGTAGTTGCCAATCTTCTTGCAGGTTTAACTGGTTGTAGAGAGAGAGATAAACTGCCTCTTCAAGCTTATTAATCAAGAGTGTTCATCAGGATAATTTAAGATCAAAAAGAAGTGTGTTTCACTCTATGAAACGGAGTCTGTCTGAGTTTGGCACAAAATTCCGGAACATCATCACCACTGGGCCAGACCAAATAGCACTGATACCGGGGATCACGAGAGGCCAAACCAAATACCACGGGCGGTATGCTCAGTCCCGCCATGCCACATTTCTACTTCACCCCGCCGGCAGGATGCTCCGTTACACCCCATGCCGTCGGGAAACCCCCCAGGCTGCCGGCAAAACGTAGCACCCCGCCGGCAGAGAATCCCACCCATATCTGTCGGGGGAGTTTCAGTAATCACCAGATACAAATGTTCTAACAGCCAGGATAACAAAAAAGTATAAAGGGAATCACGTTTAAATAGAAGGATCCTTACAGGTCCTAGACTCTCCCACAAGAAAAGAAACCTCTTAAGATCTACCGTGTCAAGCCTCATGAGAATTCCATGGGCGGCATTCTCTCAGCCCAGGACGGACCTGAGAATCGGCGGGTCGGGCGTGAATCGCGCGACGCTGCCCTGACGCCGGTCCGCCGATTCTTCGGAGATGTCAACACTTAGCCTCAGGATCAGACAATCCCGCCCCATGGGTGGGATTCTCCCAGCCATGGGCCAGGCCGGATAATCCCGCGACCGGGCCACGCCTTCCTGACGTCGGCACGCAATTCCCCGCAGAGCATTGACGGGTCGGGTGGCGGCCTGTGGAGGGGGAGGGGGGTCCGACCCCAGGCGGGGCCGCCGATGTGGCCTGGCCTGCGATCGGGGCCCACCGATTTGCAGGTCGCCTCTCTGGCTGGGTGCCTCCTTTGCTATGCGCCGGCCCCTGTAGCCCTGCGCATGTTGCGCCGGGACCGGCGCGTTGAAGGAGGCCACCGCGCATGCGTGCCTTGGCGCCACTGCACATGTGCGCTTTGGCGCCGGCGCCACTGCGCATGCGTGGATCCCGCGCGCCCAGTTCGTGGCGGGATCGGCAGCTGGAGCGGCGCAAACAGCTCCAGCGCCATGCTGGCACCCTGTAGGGGCCAGAATTAGTCCTGGCAGCGGCCCGTTCACGCCGTCGTAAAACGCGACAGCATTTACGACGGTGTGGACACTCTGCCGCAGGATGAGAGAATCCCGCCCCATATGCCTCAATAAGACCACCTCTCATTCTCCTAAGCTCCAATGAGTACAGGCACAACCTACTTAACCTTTCCTCATAACAAAATTCTTCCATACCCGGGGTCAACCTAGTGAATCTTCTCTGATTGCCCCACTATATATATCTTACTTAGATAAGAAAGGGGACCAAAAGTGTTCACAATATCCCAAGTGTGGTCCAACGAGTGCTTTGTATAGTTTGAGCAAGACTTCCCTATTTTTATACTCCATTCCCTTTGAAATAAAGGCCAATACTCCATTTGCCTTCACAATTACCTGCTGAACTTTCTTGCAAGCTTTTTGTGATTTCAGTGTGAGGACTCCCAAATCACTCTGCTGCAGCTTTCTGCAGTCTTTCTTCATTTAAATAATATTCAACTCCGTTTTTCTTCCTTCAAAAGTGCATAAGTTCACATTTTCCTCGATTATACTCCATCCGCCATGTTTTTGCTCACTCACTTAACCTGTCTATACACCTCTGTAGATTCTGTAGCTTTATAAGATGGCGTCACCTTCAGCACTTGCATTCCCACCTATTTTTGTGTCTTCTGCAAACTTGACAATAGTACATTCATTTCCCTCATCCAAGTCATTAATGTATATTTTAAAGAATTGTGGCCCTCCACTAGTTACAGTTTGCCATCCTGAAAATGCCCCTCTTATCCCAACTTTCTGTCTTCTATTAGTTAACTAATCCTCTGTCCTGGGCTGGGGAGTTTTAGTTATGAAGAGAGATTGGATAGACATGGATTTTTTTTCCTTGGCGCATAGGAGACTGAGGGGGAGACTTGATTGAGGTGTATAAAATTATGAGGGGCATGGATAGAGTAGACAGGAAGAAACTTTTCCACTTGGTGGATGGATCAATGTCCGGGGGCATGGATTTAAGGTAAGGGGCAGGAGGTTTAGAGGGGATGTGAGGAAAACTTTTTTAGCAGAGGGTTGTAGGAGTTTGGAACCTGCTGCCTGAAAGGGTGGCGGAGGTAGAGACCCTCATAACATTAAAGAAGTATTTAGATCTGCACTCATGATCCCAAAGCATAAAAGGCTATGGGCCAAGCACTGGAAGATGGGATTAGAATAGTTAGGTGGTTGTTTTTGACTGGCGCAGACGTGATGGGTCGAAGTGCCTTTTCTGTGCTGTATGATTCTATGACTCTATCCATGCTAATATACTACCCTCAATACCATGCGCTCTTATCTTATTAAGTCGCCTTTTACTCAGTACCTTTTTGAATGTGTTTTGGGAATCCAAGTATAATATATCAAATGGTTCCCTTTATCTATCCTTCTCATTACCACTTCTAATAAATTTGTCAGGCATGATTTCTCCTTCATGAAGCCATGCTGACTCTGCTTGATTATATTATGTATTTCTAAATGCTCTGATATACCATCCTTTAGCATGGTTCCTAACAGTTTCTCTGAGATCCTCTCTCACTCTTCGAAACTCCAATGAATATATTCCTAACCGATTTAGTCTATCCTCATATGGCAATCCCACCATCCCAGGAATCAGCCTGGTAAACCTTTGCTGCACTCCCTCCATAGCAAGAATATCCTTCCTCAGATAAGGACACAAAAATTGCACACAATACTCCAGGTGTGGTCTCACCAATGCTCTATACAATTGCAGTAAAACATCTCTATTCCTATACTCAAATCCTCTCACTATGAAGGCCAACATGCCATTTGCCTTCTTTACTGCCTGCTGTACCTGCACGCTTATATCAGCAACTGATGCACAAGGACACCAGGGTCTCACTGAACATCCACCTCTCTCAATTTACACCCATTCAAATAACAATCTGCCTTCCTATTTTTGCTACCAAAGCGGATAATGTCACATTTATCCACATTATACTGCATCTGCCATGCATATGCCAACTCACTCAGCCTGTCCAAATGCCACTGAAACATCCCTGCATCCTCCTTACGGCTTAACATCCCACCCAACTTTGTATCATCTGCAAATTTGGAGATAATGCATTTAGTTCCCTCGTCCAAATCATTAATACATAATGTGAACAGTTAGGGTCCTAGTATAGATCCCTGTAGTCCACCACTAGTTACTAAATAGCTGGGGAGATTGTGGAGGCATTGGTGGTGATCTCCGCACAGTCAGAGACCCTAGCTGGGAATTTAACCCGGGTGTCCCTGGTGCTGTGAAACAACAGTGCTAACCACTGTACTACTAGTTGCATCATCAAAGAGTTCTAATAGATTTGTCAAGCATGATTTCCCTTTCATAAATCAACGCTGATTTTGTCTGATTACACCACTGTTTTCCAAATACTGTGCTATGAAATCCTTGAAAATAGACTCTAGCAACGTCCCTACTACTGACGTTAGGCTCACTGGTGTTTAGTTACATGTTTTCTCTGTACCTCCCTTTCTAAAAAGCAAGGTTACATTCGCTACCCTCCAATTTATAGGAACCATTCCAGAGTCCAAAGGATTTTGGATAATGATCACTAATAGATCTATTATTTCTAGGGCCACTTCCTTAAGTGCTCTGGGATGAAGATTATCAGGCCCTGGAGATTTGTCCACCTTCAATCCCATTATTTCCCCAAAATGATTTGTTTACTAATACTAATTTCCTTCAGCTTCTCACTAAATCTTGTGTTTCTCAGAACTTCCGGTACGTTATTCATGTCTTCCTTTGTGAAGACAGAAAGAAAATGTTTATTTAGTTCCTCAACAATTTCTTTGTTCCCTGTTATAAATTCCCCCATTCCTGACTGTAAGGGGCCTACATTAGGTTTTCTTAATCTTTTTCTCTTTACATACCTATAGAAACTTTTCCAGTCAGTTTTTATGTTCCCTGCTTGTTTACTTTCAAATTGTATTTTCCCCTTCTTAATCAATCCCTTGGCCCGCCTTTGCTGAATTTTAAACTGTTCCCAATCCTCAGGTCTATTGTTGAGGGGTCTATAAACTACTCCCACCAGTGTCTTCTCCTTGTTATTTCTTACCCCTACCCATATGGATTCTACACATTCCAATCGAAGATCATTTCTTGCTATTGTACTTACTCCATCTCTTACTAAGAAAGCTACCTCATTACCCTTTTCTTCCTGCCTGTCCTTACGAAAAGTCACATACCCCTGAATATTTACTTCCCCGGTTTAATCTCCTTGTACCCATTTCTCTGTAATGGCTATAAAATCGAACCCATTAATCGCATTTTGTGCTGTTAATTCATTTATTTTGTGCCAAATACTATGTGCATTTAAGTAAAGAGCCATTATTTTCACTTTTTCGAAGTTTTTTTCCCCCTTTGACCCTATTTGTTGCTTTTTTAATGTTTGTACACTCTGTCACTTCCTGTCAGACTCTGGGTATTATTACCTAAATAGCTGCCTTGTAATGCTGTCACATCCTTTTACTTTGTAAGCCTACATATCCCATCTATAGAATCAATCCCCCCTCTATTTAGTTTAAGGCCCTCTCATCATGCCGAGAAGCTCAACCATTTTCCCTTGAGCTGGCTTCGGGGGCTTTTAAAGATCAGGTCGCAGGATAAAATACCAGGCACTGAGGTGCTCACCCGAGCTGGCAAGCCAAGCACCCACACCATACTGAGACCGTCACAACTGAGTTGGTCTCGTCATGTAGCCTGACATTCACTGAATAGTAAGTCTTCTATGGAGAGCTCAACTCCAGGGTGCACTCTCATGGCAGTCAATAGAAGTGTTGCCAGGACACTATGAAAGCTTCACTTGGGAACTTTGATATCAACGTCTAATCCTGGGTGGAGCTCACCAAGGATTACCACATTTGGTGCAACCATATAAAAAATATGTGAGCTCCTTTGAAAGCAAGTTCAGTACAAAAGCAGTCTGAAAATACAAGCAGAGGAAATCTTGAGCCAACAACTCACCCAAACCTGAGTTGCCTGCAATATCCTGTCCTATTTTCAGCAGAACCTTCCAGGCACAGATAGGCCTGAGCTGTCACCCATCACCATGGGAACCTTACTAAAATCCACTAGTGATAAATATGGTCATCTTTGCCTCAAAGGCGAAACAAAAAGATTTATGAGGATGTTTTCATGGAATGGAAAATCTTAGGTATGAGAAGGACTTGATAGGCTGTGGTTATTTTCTTTTTGGAACAGAGGTTGTTGAGGGGAGGTGAAATTGAGATTGTTGAAAATTATTAGAGGCCTGTTTAGAGTGGATATTTCCCATAGCAGAGAAGCCAGTAATCAGGGAAATTAATTTAAGTAATTGGTAGAATGCTTCTAAGGGAGCTGAGGAGAAACTCTTTCACTCGCAGTGGATGGTGTGGAACATTGTCTGAAAGGATGCTAGAGGTAGAATGAACAACAAAAACGGTGTTCAGTTGGAAAACTCTTTTCCAGCCAGCAAAAATGAAAATGGGCTGAATGGCTCCCATCTGTGCCATAGAGTTTCTGTGATTTCCGTTCTGTGTTGATGTAGGTTTTGTCTTATTGTAAAACTCCAGTAAATTTCATAGTTTAGAGAATAATTGAATTGATAATTTTATTTCTTGACAATTCATTACAACTAGGTTCATTATGACTTTGGCTTGAGAAACATTCTTTCTGTATTGAGGACATTGGGAGCTCAGAAGAGAGCACGGCCAGAGGACAGTGAATCAACAATTGTCATGAGAGTGCTGAGGGACATGAATCTGTCAAAACTGGTGAGTAGGACATGGGACTCTATTTCCTTAAACTGGAAATGGCTATGATAGTCTACCAACATATATTTCAGATCACAGACCAGGCAAATGTGGCAGCAGATCAAGAGAGTCAGTAAGATTCATTTAATGGGGGAAATGAGTTATTTCAGAAATTTGCTTTTTTAACTTTTGTCCCCAGACTTTCCTTTTTTTCTTTGTTACAGAATAGGGATGACCGATCTGAGATAGTCGAGATATCTGAATTTACAGTGCAGAAGGAGGCCATTTGGCCCATCGAGTCAGCACTGGCCCTTGGAAGTGGAATGTATCTAAGCCCACGCCTCCACCCTATCCCCGTAACCCAGTAACTCCACCTAACCTTTTGGACACTAAGGGCAATTTATCATGGCCATTCCACCTAACCTGCACACCTTTGGACTGTGGGAGGAAACCGGAGCCCGGAGGAAACCCACGCAGACACGGGAAGAACGTGCAGACTCCGCACAGACAGTTACCCGAGACCAGGGGCGTCATTCTCCGACCCCCCAGCGGGTCGGAGAATGGCCGTTGGCCGCCGTGAATCCCGCCCCCGCCGGTTGCCGAAGTCTCCGAAGGGAGAAAAGTCGGCGGGGCGTTAATGGCGCCGCTGCCGTCGGAGAATGGCACCAGTCTGCGCAAGGCAGCCGATTTTCGGCCTGCCGTTATTCTCCCTTCCGGATGGGCCGAAGTCCTGTCGACGTGATGACCGTTCACGTCGACGTAAATTAAACCTCCTTTTCATCGGCGTGACCCTGTGCTCCAGGTTCACGCCGACCAGCGTGGAGGTGAGTGACGGCCTGGGGGGTTGGCTCTGGGCAGGCGATGGCGTGGCCGCAGTCTGAATGTGTGAGGAGAGGTGTGTCTCGGGTTGTGTGTGTGTGTGTGCGGCGGGGGGGGGCGGGGGGGGGGGGCTGGTTAGAGTGGGCTGGGCTCCGGGGGAGTCCCGGGAGGGGGTTCCGTGCTGGGGAGGGGGATGGGGAGTCCGTGCTGGGGAGGTGGATGGGGGGTCCGTGCCGGGGAGGGGGATGCGAAGGCAAGTGAGTTGGTCCACCTGGCCAGGTGCCAGCCTTCAACAGTTGGACCCATGCGGTCCATGCCACCTGGCTGGGGGGAGGAGGGGATATGGGCAATGATGACATGTCGTCGTTCCCCTCCCCCCCACCAGGCCGTCATGTTTTCCGATCATCCAGCGATGTTGGCCGCCGTGGCGGCAGCCGCTAATGTCTATGTTGCCCTGGATGAGGAGGAGGAGGAGCGTGCCAGAGAGGCGCGCAGAGGGACAGGCGGCAGCCGCCCAGGCTAGAGGGACACCTGACCGACAGGACGAGGAGGGGGAGGAGGACGTCGCGGCCCCACGGCAACGGAGGCACCCGAGGGCGCCCCGTGTGTACCGGCCCCGGCAGTCATACCAGGACCTCACGGACCGGGAATGCAGGAGGAGTCTCCGGATGAGGCGGGAAACCGCGGCACACATCTGCCACCTGCTGGCACACCTGTCACCGCGTGGCACTGGCGGGGGACACCCTCTCCCTGTGTCCGTCAAGGTTACGGTGGCCCTGAACTTTTATGCAACGGGGTCATTCCAGGCAACGAGTGGGGACCTGTCCGGCATATCGCAGACATCGGTGCATCGGGGCAGTGACAGATGCCCTATATGCCATGGCGCACCACTACATCCGCTTCCCTGTGGACCGGGCCAGCCAAGATGCCCGGGCCATGGGCTTCTCTGCCGTGGCCAGGTTCCCCATGGTCCAGGGCGCGATTGATGGGATGCACGTCGCCGTGCGGCCACCTGCACCAATAGGAAGGGGACCTATTCGATGAACATACAGGTGGTCTGCGACCACCGCATGATGATCCTGCACGTCTGCGCTCGTTACCCAGGCAGTGTACACGACTCATACGTGTTGTCGCGGTCATCCATCCCCGGCATGTACAAGGGACGCCATCCCCGGCTGAGGGTCTGGTTGCTGGGCGACAGGGGCTACCCATTGCGATCGTGGCTGATGACGCCTATACGGAGGCCACGCAATGAGTCGGATAAACCGCTACAATGATGCCCATGTAGCGACAAGGGGAGTGATAGAGAGGTGCTTTGGCGTGCTGAAGATGCGTTTCAGGTATCTGGACCTCTCTGGGGGCGCCCTCCAGTATCGGTCAGATAGGGTCGGCCGCATCATTGTGGTGTGCTGCGTCCTGCACAACATAGCCCAGCAGAGGGGCGATGTGCCGCAGGCAGAGGAGGGCGGAGTGGAGAAGCAGCAGGAAGAGGCGCAGTCCTCCCCAGATGAGGGGATGGGGGTAATGGTCAGGGCAGACGGGGTAGACACAGGCGGGTGTCTGTCCACCGTTACCGGCTGGCCCAGCGGACACGGGACAGACTGATAGCCGCCCGCTTCACTGACTAGATGGGCGTGGGAATCGGGTAGTATGGCCACAGACCGCACACCATGGCAACAGCCGACCACCCACACCCCCCACCCATTCACCCACCCAGCACCCTCACCCCCCTCCCCAACCCCACCCACCCCACCCGCATGCACACACCCCCCCCCCCCCCCCAGTGCCGATCCACCTGCGGCACAACGGGCCGGGCTCACACAGTTGCGGGTGGACGCGTGTCTATCGCAGGCCATGGAGGATGATGACAACCCGCCCTGCGATGAGCTCCTGGCTCTACATCGTTGGACTATGTCTGACCCATGGCCACAGTACCACCATCCACCCGGACCATCCCTGCATGTGGGTGTGACACTGCAGCGCACGGTCCCGTCCTCTGCCCGGGGGGAACGGGGCAGACTCACCTGGGGCTGAGGTAAGACCACCCCTCACACACACACTTGCGCTCAACGTATATGACACCCCCGCACGCTTTGGACAGAGCACAAAGGCAGCTTCTGTAGGTGTAACATTGACTTTAATAACCAAACGAGTTCATGCACGTGCCCTAGCCCCTAAAACTCATATGTGCCCTGCACCCGTGCCAACTTACTCAGTGTCTAATTGTTTGGCCTTACGGGCCCTTTGACTACGTCTACGTGGTTCCCCAGACGGCACAGCAGAACTGGAGGTGGACTCCTGTGATTCCTGCCCTCTGACACGGAATCCCTTTGGTGGCCGTTTCCTGGGGCGTCCTGGCCTAGATGGGCCAGGCTGCGGCCCGGACGACTGGGATGGCGAGCTGCCAGCCTCTCCTGCCCGTTGCCCACCCGATGCACCTGGGACGGAAGGGGGGGGAGTCCGAGGTGTCGCGGTGTTACGGGACCTCCCCTACATGGGGAGCCGGGACGGACCACACCACCTCCTCCTCCCTCGGGATGCCCGATGGCCCCCAGGCCTCTACATGGGTGGGGGATGCGAACGGACTGGCCATCCGACGCCCCCCCGACATCTGGCGCTGCCAGTCCTGGAGGCCCGTGCTGGTATCGACAGGGGTCTGCAGGTTTGCAGCCATGGGGCCCAGGAGGTTGGCAAATCCTGTCTGTGACAGTGCGACGCCGGCTCGCACATGGCCACTGGCGCCGATGCCCTCAGCGATGGCCTGCAGAGACTGGGCCATGGCCCGCAGAGACTGGGCCATGGCCTGCTGAGACTGGGCTTTGGTGTTGAGCGCCTCTGCCATCTGGCGCTGGCACTGGCTCATGGCCTCCTGTGAGAGGGCAGCCATGTCCTGGGTCACAGACGCCGCCTGCACGGAAAGCCCCAGGCCTCGCAAACCGTTCCCCATGTCTGACACCGTCGCACCCATTGCCTCCACCGCGGACGCCACCCGTGCGGTGTCGGCCTGGGTGGCACGCATGACCGGCACCACTCCCAGCTCCTGTACGCGGGTGGACTCCTCCACCTGCGACTGCAGCCGCCGCAAGCCGGCCGTCACCCTCTTCGCTTGTCTCCGGGTCGGTGGTTGCATCGGACCTATGTGTGGGTGTGGTAACTCCAGGAACCCGGGATCCATCTGGGCGGCAGATGTTCGCTTGGGCTGGGCTGCCCTCCGACCGCCCGGCCCCTCTGCTGCTCCTACCTCTACCTGCTGTACCGGGACGGCTGTGTTGTGCGCACCAGTGAGTGTAGCAGAAGCCACATCACTAAAGTGCCCAACCGAGGTGAGTGTTTCTGCGATGGTGGAGGGTGTTGGTGACAGCAGTGGCGTTGTGTCGTGCTCTTCGTCCCACTCTGAGTCCATGGCACTTTGGGGTGGGGGTTCGTCTCCACCCATCCACTCTGAGTCACTGTCCGGTATTTCGTCTTCCTGGGTAGTGCTGTCCCGGGTAGTGGTGTCCTGGGTAGTGGTGTCCTGGGTAGTGGTGTCCTGGGTAGTGGTGTCCTGGGTAGTGGTGTCCTGGCTCGGATGTGACGGGGGCCTGTGGCTGCCCCCCTCGTCGCTGGGTGGTCGCTCCCGCACGTGACGGGGGTGTCGTCTCCCTGTTGCTCCAGGTCTCTCCGTCTCCCGTGGTGTGCGAGGGGCATCCTGCGGGCGTCGCATGCTGGAGGGTCCGGGTCTCTCTGTCTCCCGTGGCCTCCGAGGGGCATCCTGCGGGCGTCGCATGCTGGAGGGTCCGGGTCTCTCTGTCTCCCGTGGCCTCCGAGGGGCATCCTGCGGGCGTCGCATGCTGGAGGGTCCGGGTCTCTCTGTCTCCCGTGGCCTCCGAGGGGCATCCTGCGGGCGTCGCATGCTGGAGGGTCCGGGTCTCTCTGTCTCCCGTGGCCTCCGAGGGGCATCCTGCGGGCGGTCTGCATCTGCGGGGATGGGTGCCTGGACGTTTGGTCCTGCGATACACAATGAAGCATGCATGGTTAGACATCAGGCAGTGATCAGGTGATATGGGGGAGGGGGATATAGGGGAGGGGGGATTTGGGGACGGGCTGTCGGTGGCTCACTTGCTAGTACGCCCCCGACCTCTGCATCAGCAACCTCCCGGTCCTCAGGTCCGCCAGCCAGTTCCAGGGCCCTTTCCTCGTGTTCGGTCAGTGGCCTCTCATCAGCGGGGCCTCCTTCAGTCCTCAAATGCTCCCTATTGTTGTGTGCGCGCTTCTCCTGTGGGGGGGTGGGGGGTGGGTGGGGGTGGTGGCAGGGGTAAAAGGCAACACTGTTAGGCGGGTATATGAATGCACGCCATCGGTTGCGCGTGCATTGCAGAGGTTAAGGTTAGGGCTGGATTCACTTGGGGATATGGGGGAGGGGGGATATGGGGGAGGGGGGATATTGGGGAGGGGTGATATGGGGGAGGGGGATATGGGGGAGGGGGGAATATGGGGGAGGGGGGATATGGGGAGGGGGGATATGGGGGAGGGGGGATAATGGGGAGGGGGGATATGGGGGAGGGGGGATATGGGGAGGGGGATATGGGGGAGGGGGGATATGGGGGAGGGTGATATGGGGGAGGGGGGATATGGGGGAGGGGGGATATGGGGGATATGGGGGTGGGGGATATGGGGGAGGGGGGATATGGGGAGGGGGGATATGGGGAGGGGGGATATGGGGGAGGGGGGATATGGGGAGGGGGATATGGGGAGGGGGCATATGGGGAGGGGGGATATGGGGGATATGGGGGAGGGGGGATATGGGGGTGGGGTGATATGGGAGAGAGGTGATATGGGGGAGGGGGGATATGGGGGATATGGGGGAGGGGGGATATGGGGGAGGGGGGATATGGGGAGGGGGGATATGGGGGAGGGGGGATACGGGGAGGGGGGATATGGGGGAGGGGGATATGGGGAGGCTCACCCTGCCTGCTCTGACGAGGTCGTTCACCTTCTTGTGGCACTGGGTGCCTGTCCGTGGTGTCAGGGCCACAGCGGTGACGGCCTCTGCCACTTCCCTCCACAGACGCCGGCTGTGGCATGGCTGAACTCTGCGGCCGTGTCCGGGATGCAGGGCGTCCCTCCTCTGCTCCACCGCGTCCAGGAGCTCCTCCACATCCCGTTACTCGAACTTCGGGCTGAGCGGCGGCCAGCCATCCAGTCGGGTGTTGCGGTCGGGTGTTGCGGTCGGGTGGGGGGGAGCAGCGCGGCCTTATGAGCCGTCACGCCGTGCGGCGCGTATGACGCTACACGGCGTGAACCACTGCGCAATCGCGGATCCCGTTACGTCGCTGCTAGCCCATTTCGGGCCGGAGACTTTCGACCCATTTTTCCGACGTGGCGCAAGTCGGATTTGCGCCGTTTTTTGCGCCGATCGGCGGACTTTCCGCCGATAACGGAGAATTTCGCCCCAGAATTGAACCCAGGTCCCTGGAGCTGTGAGGCAGAAGTGCTAACCACCGTGCCACCCCATATGTCACAGAAAGTATGTCTCGCCTAGAAAGGGCGAGAACCTGAGCGCAACTCATTTGCATTCATTTTAATCTCATCAGCGATGTTAAAGTTGAATACAGCGGCTTCCCAGTTTTCACTCATCTCCTCCACACCCCCGACCCTCCAGCCCTCCCCAGCAGGAGGTCACCTGGGCACGAATCACTGCTGATCACCAAAAGCAGGGACCAGTGAGGCACGATCAATTGGACTAAAGACGATAGTTGAATCCAAACTGAGGCTTTATTGCTATCATGTGATGTGTGGCCTCCCACAGCAGCTGGCGAAATGGCTGCGAGCTGGAGGACACGCATGTTTACACCTCTCCTCCTGGGCGGAGCCAACAGGCAGGGGCTACAGGCGAACCTGTAGTGCAGGTTCTACCGTAAATCCTCTAATATAGGTACAACAATGGTTTACCACATTCACCCCTGTTACAAATTGAGTCGGGAGGTGGGGGCGGATAACTATGTACAATAATGAGATAATATTTACAACGCAAACAAATGTCTATTGACGCCCGATGAACTGGTCAGAGGTTTAGCCGGTCCGGGGCCTTGATGTTCCTCTGGGAGCGACAAAGTGGTGTCGGCGATGTTGGTGCTGACCTGGTCGAAGGTGACTCCGGGAACGTGCCAAAATCCTCTTCATCGACGGGCGTGGGCAGGGGGGGGGGGCGGTCCTATGGGGGTGCTGTTGTGAGAGACAGGGGAGGGGAGGGTGCCGCGGGGGGCGAAGGAGGTGGTGTGGGGGTGGAACCTGCTGGTGCCAGGTCCCTGAGGGAGACAGTATCCTGGCGGCCGTCGGGGAATGCCACGTAGGCGTACTGGGGGTTTGCGTGGAGCAAGTGCACCCTCTCCACCAACGGGTCCGCCTTGTGGATTCGGACATATTTGCGGAGAAGCACGGTTCCCAGAGCTGTGAGCCAAGTCGGGAGTGACACCCCAGATGTGGACTTCCTGGAGAAGGCAAAGAGACGTTCATGCGGTATATTGTTAGTGGCAGTGCAGAGTAATGAGCGAATGGAATGGAGTGCATCAGGGAGGACCTCTTGCCAGCGGGAGGCTGGGAGATTTCTGGACCGTAGGGCCAGCTGGACGGCCCTCCATACCGTCCCATTCTCCCTTTCTACCTGTCCGTTTCCCCGGGTGTTGTAGCTTGTCGTTCTGCTGGAGGCAATGCCCCTGTTGAGCAGGAACTGACGTAGCTCATCACTCATGAATGAGGATCCCTTGTCACTGTGGATGAAGGGCTGGAAACTGAACAGAGTGAAGTTCGAATTGAGGGCTTTAATGACGGTGGCAGACGTCATGTCGGGGCATGGGATGGCGAAGGGAAACCGGGAGTATTCATCGATCACACTGAGGAAATATGTATGACGATCGGTGGAGGGGAAGGGCCCTTTGAAATCCACGCTGAGGCGTTCAAAGGGGCGGGAGGCCTTCACCAGGCGTGCGCGGTCCGGCCGGTAGAAGTGCGGCTTGTACTCCGCACAGACTTGGCAGTCCCTGGTGATTGTCCTTACTTCCTCGACGGAGTAGGGCAGATTTCATGCCTTAATGAAGTGGTACAACCGTGTGACTCATGGGTGACAAATGCTGTCGTGCAAGGTCTGGAGTCGGTCTACCTGTGCGCTGGCACATGTACCTCGGGATAGGGTGTCTGGGGGCTCGTTGAGTTTGCCAGGGCGATACATAATCTCGTTGTTATAGGTGGAGAGTTCGATTCTCCACCGCAAGATTTTATCATTTTTGATCTTGCCCCGCTGTGTGTTGTTGAACATGAAGGCTACCGACCGTTGGTCAGTGAGGAGAGTGAATCTCCTTCCGGGCAGGTAATGCCTCCAATGCCGCACAGCTTCAACGATAGCTTGGGCCTCTTTTTCGATGGATGAGTGCCGAATTTCAGAGGCATGAAGGGTGTGGGGAAAAAATGCCACGGGCCTGCCTGCCTGATTGAGGGTTGCGGCAAGGGCGACGCCTGATGCGTCGCTTTCTACTTGGAAGGGCAGTGTTTCATCCACAGCGTGCATTGTGGCCTTGGCAATATCAGCTCTGATCCGGGCGAAGGCCTGTTGGGCCTCGGCCGTCAGGGGGAAGTGGGTGGACTGTATGAGTGGGCGGGCCTTGTCCGCATAGTTTGGGACCCACTGGCGTAGTATGAAAAGAACCCCAGGCAGCGTTTGAGGGCCTTGGGGCAGTGGGAGAGGGGGAGCTCCATGAGGGGGCGCATGCGGTCAGGATCGGGCCCCAGAACTCCATTCTGGAACACATAGCCGAGGATGGCTAAGCGGTTTGTGCTGAACACACACTTCTCCTTGTTGTAAGTGAGGCTTAGGAGAGTAGCGGTGTGGAGAAATTTAGCAAGGTTGGAGTCGTGGTCCTGCTGATCATGGCCGCAGATGGTGACATTGTCTAGGTACGGAAAGGTGGCCCGCAACCCGTGCCGGTCGACCATTCGGTGCATCTCCCTTTGGAAGACCGAGACCCCATTAGTGACGCCGAAGGGGACCTAAGTAAGTGGTATAGGCGGCCGTCTGCCTCGAAGGCGTTGTATGGACGGTCCGATTTATGAATGGGGAGCTGGTGGTAGGCGGATTTCAGGTCTACAATTGAGAAGACCCGGTACTGTGCAATCTGGTTAACCATGTCAGATATGCATGTACCGGTTAATGGTATGGCTGTAATCCATGACCATTCGGTGCTTCTCCCCAGTTTTAACTACTACCACTTGAGCTCTCCAGGGGCTGTGGCTGGCCTCGATGATGCCTTCCCGAAGCAGCAGCTGGATTTCGGACATGATGAAGATCTTGTGCTGGGTGCTGTACCGTCTGCTCCTGGTGGCGGCTGTCTGTGGGGCCCATGAAGCTTAGGAGGGGTGGGCTGTGTAGTTGGGGGTGTAGGACTGGACGTTGCACAGGGCGACCGTCATGGAGAGCGCTAGTGTTTTAGTCTCTGCGCGGTCGCGCGTGGCCCCTTCTAGGAGCTGCTGGCGTATGATATCTGACCCAATTCCAGTCACGAAGGCGTCCCGCATGAGGAGGTCTGAGTGCTCCTTGGCCGTGATGTCCTGGCAGTCACAGTCCCGAGCTAGTGGGATTAGGGCCCTCCAGAAGTCTTCTATGGACTCACCAGGTAGTTGAGAGCGAGTGGCGAGCGCATGCCTGGCGAAGAGCGTGTTCGTCTTCTGCTCGTTGTTGTCCTTGAGTCGAATCATGGCTTCGGCGTAGTTCGGCGCATCCTGGATTAGTGGTAAGACTTTGGAGCTCAACCTGGAATATAAAATCTGGATTTTCTGAGCCTCCGGAACAGGGGTTGGCGCCGCGTTGATATACGCTTCAAAGCAAGCTAGCCAGTGCTGGAAGTCCTTTCTAGTGTCACTTGTGTGCGGATCCAGCTGCAGGCGATCCGGTTTAATATGGAGGTCCATCCTTAGAAACTGATAGCAATAAATTGAGGCACGATCAATTGGACTAAAGACGATAGTTGAATCCAAACTGAGGCTTTATTGCTATCAGATGTGTGGCCTCCCACAGCAGCTGGCGAAATGGCTGCGAGCTGTTCTTCCCAAAAGGGAACAAAGTCCCTGAGCGAGTGCGTTTAGCCGCATGTTTTCCAGCACTCCTAGTGCTGAGAAACCCGTGGCTATTCAACGCGACTCACTATGAATAAGGGGCCTAAACACGGAATGCGTGGCCGAGACCGCACATAGCCCCATTTTTTACAACAAGGAGCTCCGCTTACCGGATCTCCCCATTGTAGGGAGAAATCGGATGTCAATTGACCTTACCTGATCTCTCCCATGTGTGACGCCAGCCTACAATAATATGGTTCATTCTTAACTGCTCCTGAAAGTCTAGGAAGCTACTCAGTTTTTGTTTCTTAGCAATATACTGGACAAGAGCAGGGCAGGTATTTTCCAACTTCCCACCCCCTCAACCACACCTTCCCTGTGGGTTCTCCCGGCAGGGCTGGAAGGCATTGAAATCTCCATTCACATTGGTGGGACCCGAAGACCCCACTGGCATGAAGGGCTGGAAAATACCAGCCCAGCAGTGGGCAGTAGTCGAGACTTCCTGTTGATTCATTCAACAGGATCATCACAGAATCACAGAACTGTTACGGCGGAAAAGGACGCCATTTTCGGTACGGTGGCACAGTGGTTAGCACTGCTGCCTCACAGCACCAGAGACCCGGCTTCAATTCCACTGTCAGGTGACTGCGTGGAGTTTGCACTTTCTCCCCGTCTCTGCGTGGGTTTCCTCCGGGTGCTCCGGTTTCCTCCCACAGTCCAAAGATGTGCAGGTTAGGTGGAATGGCCATGATAAATTGTCCCTCAGTGTCCAAAATGTTAGTTGGGGTTACAGGGATAGGGTCTGGGAGTGGGCCTAGGCAGGGTCAGTGCAGACCTGATGGACCGAATGGCCGCCTTCTGCACTGTAGAGATTCAATGATTATATCTGCACCAGCTCTCCAAATGAGCATCATGACTCAGTGCCGTTCTCCTGCCTTTTCCCTGTAATTCTGCACATTGCTTCTATTCAAATGATCATCTGATGCCTTCTTGAAAACCTTGACTGAACCTGCCTCCAGCATACTTACAGTCAGTGCATTCCAGATCTATTCATCTAATCATATACTAATCATCTAGTAATCATCTAATGGTCTCTTGAATGCCTCAGTTGAACCTGTCTACACCACACTTCCAGGCAGTGAATTCCAGATCCAAAATACTCATTGTGCGCTGTGCACTCGCTGTGCCCAGGGGCTGGTTTAGCACAGTGGGCTAAATCGCTGGCTTATAATGCAGAACTCAGCCAGCATCGCGGATTCAATTCCCGTACCAGCCTCCCCGAACAGGCACTGGAATGTGGCGACTATGGGCTTTTCACAGTAACTTCATTGAAGCCTACTTGTGACAATAAGTGATTATTATTATTAAAACTTCCACACATCACATTTTTCCCTTTTGCGTTATCACTTTAAATCTATACCCTCTCAATCTTGATCCTTTTACTAACAGGAACAGTTTCTCCCTCTCTATTCTGTCCAGCCCCCTCATAATTTTGAACAAGTCTCCTGGACCTGATGGAATGTATCCCAGAGTGCTAAAAGAGATGGCTAGGGAAATTGCAAATGCACTATTGATAATTTGCCAAAATTCACTAGACTCTGGGGTGGTCCCGGCGGATTGGAAATTAGCAAACGTGACACCACTGTTTAAAAAAGGAGGTAGGCAGAAAGCGGGTAATTATAGGCCAGTGAGCTTAACTTCGGTAGTAGGGAAGATGCTGGAATCTATCATCAAGGAAGAAATAGCGAGGCATCTGGATGGAAATTGTCCCATTGGGCAGATGCAGCATGGGTTCATAAAGAGCAGGTCGTGCCTAACTAATTTAGTGGAATTTTCTGAGGACATTAACAGTGCGGTAGATAAAGGGGAGCCAATGGATGTGGTTTATCTGGATTTCCAGAAAGCCTTTGACAAGGTGCCACACAAAAGGTTGTTGCATAAGATAAAGATGCATGGCATTAAGGGGAAAGTAGTAGCATGGATAGAGGATTGGTTAATTAATAGAAAGCAAAGAGTGGGGATTAATGGGTGTTTCTCTGGTTGGCAATCAGTAGCTAGTGGTGTCCCTCATGGATCAGTGTTGGGTCCACAACTGTTCACAATTTACATAGATGATTTGGAGTTGGGGACCAAGGTGCAATGTGTCCAAGTTTGCAGACGACACTAAGATAAGTGGTAAAGCAAAATGTGCAGAGGATACTGGAAGTCTGTAGAGGGATTTGGATAGGCTAAGTGAATGGGCTAGGGTCTGGCAGATGGAATACAATGTTGACAAATGTGAGGTTATCCATTTTGGTAGGAATAACAGCAAAAGGGATTATTATTTAAATGATAAAATATTAAAACATGCTGCTGTGCAGAGAGACCTGGGTGTGCTAGTGCATGAGTCGCAAAAAGTTGGTTTACAGGTGCAACAGGTGATTAAGAAGGCAAATGGAATTTTGTCCTTCATTGCTAGAGGGATAGAGTTTAAGACTAGGGAGGTTCTGCTGCAATTGTATAAGGTGTTAGTGAGGCCACACCTGGAGTATTGTGTTCAGTTTTGGTCTCCTTACTTGAGAAAGGACATACTGGCACTGGAGGGTGTGCAGAGGAGATTCACTAGGTTAATCCTAGAGCTGAAGGGGTTGGATTACGAGGAGAGGTTGAGTAGACTGGGACTGTACTCGTTGGAATTTAGAAGGTTGAGGGGGAATTTTATAGAAACATATAAGATTATGAAGGGAATAGATAGGATAGATGCGGGCAGGTTGTTTCCACTGGCGGGTGAAAGCAGAACTAGGGGGCATAGCCTCAAAATAAGGGGAAGTAGATTTAGGACTGAGTTTAGGAGGAACTTCTTCACCCAAAGGGTTGTGAATCTATGGAATTCCTTGCCCAGTGAAGCAGTAGAGGCTCCTTCATTAAATGTTTTTAAGATAAAGATAGATAGTTTTTTGAAGAATAAAGGGATTAAGGGTTATGGTGTTCAGGCCGGAAAGTGGAGCTGAGTCCACAAAAGATCAGCCATGATCTCATTGAATGGTGGAGCAGGCTTGAGGGGCCAGATGGCCTACTCCTGCTCCTAGTTCTTATGTTGTTATGTTCTAAATCTCCTCTTAAGTTTTCTTCTCTCCAAGGAGAACAGTCCCAATCTCTCCAATCTATCCTTACAACTGAAGTTTCTGAACCCTGGAGCCATTCTTGTAAATCACTTCTGCGCTCTCTACAATGCACCCTTCCTATAGCGTGGTGCCCGGAACTGTACACAGTATTCCAGCTGAGGTCGAACTAGTGCCTTGTATAAGTTCAGAATAACCTCCTTGTTCTTGTACTCTATGCCGCTATTAATAAAACCCAGATACGATAACATTAAAGGCTATGGGTCAAATGCTGGCAAATGGGATTAGGTAAGCAGGTCACGTGTTTTTCATGCATCAGTGCAGCCTCAATAGGCCTAAGGGCTTCTTCTGCACTGTATTACCCTGTGATTCTGCGATATATACTTTATTAACTGCTCTCTTCATCTTTCCTGCCACCTTCAGTGATCTATACACATATAAACCCAGGTCCCTCTGCTCCTGCACCCCCTTAAGAAATTTACTCCTTATTTTATATTGTGTCTCCATGTTTTTCTTACCAAAATACATCAACTCACACTTTTCCACATTGAAAGTCATCTGCCACCTAACTGCACACTCCACCTTCCTGTAGTCTATACAGGTTGTCCCATCTGGCTTAGGTACCAACACAACCAGCGAACTCCAGCTACTCTTACTTGGCTCAATTAAATGATTCTCCAACGTGTATTGGATTTCCGCTTCTATCTGAGCTAGTTTCTGTGGGTTCAGTCGATATGGATGCTGCTTTGGAGTCACCTACGTCGACATACTGTTCAGTTAATGTATGCTTTTGCAGTAGCCTCAGAAGATACTTTCGTTGCTCTTCTTCTAAGTATGGAAACTCAGTATTTAACTGTTCTAGTATTATAGTATTTACTTGTCGTACCACAGGATGTTCGTTCTATGAAACGTCTTCCCCAACCTAATTCTTACTCTTTCTATCCTCTTCCGCTACCTTTACCATCTGACACACTGGTACCTTCCTATCCTCTTCCAAACAATGTTATTGTTTCAACATATTTATGTTGCATAATTGGTCCTTTTTCCTACGGTCTGGAGTATTGATTAGGAAAGTCACTTTTCCAAATTCGATTCCAACCTTGGGTGACTGTCTTTGTGGAGTTTATATGTTCTTTACATGTCTTCATGTATTTGTAGCTGCTGCGGGACTGACACCACTATCCATGTGCAGCCCATGTGCCTGGGGTCACTGCACATCCTGAAGACTTGGCCGCCCACCGAGGAGGAACCCAGAAGGGGAGGCCAGCAATGGCCCAAGGTGTACAGGCATCATTAATCTTTCAATGAGATGATGGACAGCATGTGCCACAGGAGACTCTATCTCAGGAGACAGATAGTACGGCACCTGTGCCACATCCTCGTGGACTTGGCACCCCTTGGCGGAGGAGGACACCCGCTCCCAGTGGCCGTGAAGGTCACCTCAGCAATCAACATCTATGTCACTGGTTCATTCCAGCACTCAAGCCGGGGCCTTTACAGCCTTTACAGCCCACAGGTGCATCCATGAGATCACGGATGTCCTGTATGCCAATGCATCAGGCTTTATCACCTTCAACCTGGACCAGGTCCAACAAAATGCCAGGGTTAGAACATAGAACATATAGTGCAGAAGGGCACTAAGGGCAATTTATCATGGCCAATTCGCCTAACCTGCACATCTTTGGACTGTGGGAGGAAACCGGAGCACCTGGAGGAAACCCACGCAGACACAGGGAGAACGTGCAGACTCCGCACAGACTGACCCAAGCTGGGAATCGAACCTGGGAACCTGGTGCTGTAAAGCAACAGTGCTAACCACTTGTGCTACCATGCTGCAGGATTCTCCACTATCGCCGGGATGCCCTTGCTCCAGGGGGCAATAGATGGCACGCATATCGCCCTGTGGGGGGCCGGAGGTTGGAGGTCATGCAGCGGGAGACCCTCACCATCACCAGATTCTCACAGGAAGAGGCTGTCTCCAAAACCTCAATCCCTACCCCTATTTCTCTCCTTCCCCACCAATTCTCCGTATCCCATCCCCCTCTCTTCCTCTAATCCACCCACATTTCCATCCTTTCCCCAATCCCCCAACAATCCCCATTCCCACCAATCCCCTCGCCCCCCCCCAATCACTGTGAGGAAAGCCCTTGTGCCCTTCAGTTTCTGTTCAGTCTGACTCCTGCCTTTCTGCTTACAGTATGCTCACACCACCCTCTGAACGGGGTCTGCATCAGGGGCATTTGATCTTGGACCACTGGGCTTGGGGGGGGGGGGGGGGGGGGCAGGGGTTGAGGGGAGCAGAGGGCAACAGGGGGTGGGGGTGCAGGTAAGGTGAAGATTAACATGACATGTATCAGTTGTAACGTGTTTTAACAGTGAACATTTGACATTTCCATTCTCCCAAGCTACAGATAGTGACCCCCCTCCCCCGATTGCCCCTAGTGCCCATTCAGTGCTCTTCAATCTTCTTGCTCTCTCGTGGTCTACTTCCATGTCTCGGTGTGTCCCCAAGCTGCACATCAGAGGTGCCCTTGGCGGATATCCTCTGGAGGGCCTGGAGCCGAAGGCCCTGAGCCAACCCACCAGCGCCACAGGTGACGCTGTTCCATCCCGTTCTGCCTGCTGCCCTTGAGGTAAGCCAGTGTCAGGAGGGGGGATTCAGAAGAACTGGAGACCACCGTCATTTCCTTGGTGGAATGCCCTGGGTTAGCCTCCACCATTTCCTCCTCCTTCGTAGTGCCCTTAGGACCCTGGGGGACTCCATGGGATGGAGAGGCAGCTGGAGTGAGCTCCAGAGGACTCTGAGTCATCTGCCTCTGCTAGTCCTCTGCAGCTCTACATTGGCTGCACCATGGTTTTGACATCCTCAGTGATGTCAGCACGGTAGCATTGTGGAGTAGGGTAGCACGGTAGCATTGTGGATAGCACAATTGCTTCACAGCTCCAGGGTCCCAGGTTCGATTCCGGCTTGGGTCACTGTCTGTGCAGAGTCTGCACATCCTCCCCGTGTGTGCGTGGGTTTCCTCCGGGTGCTCCGGTTTCCTCCCACAGTCCAAAGATGTGCAGGTTAGGTGGACTGGCCATGATAAATTGCCCTTAGTGTCCAAAATTGCCCTTAGAGTTGGGTGGGGTTACTGGGTTCTGGGGATAGGGTGGAGGTGTTGACCTTGGGTAGGGTGCTCTTTCCAAGAGCCGGTGCAGACTCGATGGGCCGAATGGCCTCCTTCTGCACTGTAAATTCTATGATGATGCTCCTCAGTGACTGGGCCACGCTCTGCAGTGTCTCGGTGATGGTATCCTCGAGCTCTCCTCGATGTTCTCTTCAGTGGCAGGAGGCCCTGGATGGCCCGGCTCGAGGTTAGATCCTGCAAGCAAGAGAAGTTTCATGTAGTCAGTGAGAGGGAAGGATAATTTTGACTGACACAAACAACTCACTTGAGGCAGGCCATCTGGTGGAAGGGGCAGTGGATCCTCACCTCTGTGGCATAGGCCGAACTCGCTGTCTTTGACTGCTCTCTCCTCGGTTAATCCCACGATCTCCAGGGCCCGTTCCTCATAAACGGTGAGGACTCTGATATCTGCAACTTCGCCGCCCCTCTGGGCCCTTTCATGTCTATTATGGGGTAACTTCTCCTGCGGAGACAAGAAGGGGCATTGTGAACTGCACGCTCGGTGCATGGGGAGTGGGGGGGGTCTATGGCATGTGTGGCCACCGCACCTGGACATGGAGGGGCTGTGCTGGTGGGTGCCAGAATGTGCTGGGGCACAAGTGTAGTGATTGGGATGGTCCGAGGTGCCACTTGTTGGGGGGGGAGGGGGTTTGTTGGAGGTCAGGGGGGTGGCAGGCGAAACACAGGGGGCCCGTGTTTACCCACCCTCGCAGCTCAGTGGAGGTTGTCGGTTTTCTTCCTGCACTGTATGGCAGTTCTCCTGGTCATGCTGTCCAAACTGACGGTCGCTGCCACTGCCTCCCAGGTGGTATTGGCGGCCCTGCTGCTGGTCCTCACACTGCCTAGGGGGGATAGAATTTCCCGTTCCGCACCCATGGCGTCCAGAGGTCTGGCCATGTCGTCAACCTTGAAGTGTGGAGCAGGGCTGTGTGGTGCCAGCTTGTGTGCTGGCTGGGAGTGAGCATTTAAAAGCAGATCCCCCTTGTTATCGGAGAGTTGCCAGGTGCAAGTCTGGCGAATCAGCTGGCAAGACAACCAGTACTGGTGTGAGGTTCGTGGGGGCTCATGTTCAGCACTGAATACCGTTAAATACGGGCCGCAATCTCACCAGTGCGGACAGGGGAAACACCCAGGAAATTGTGTCCGAATGACACTTAACTTTTTCCGTTAAATCGTGTCTAATGTTTCTTGTCCGCATGACGACTTCAGGGCTAAAGATAGGGAGAAATGTGATGGCACATTGTATATGAGTGAATGGTGCAAAACAGAAACATAGAACCATAGAAAATAGGAGCAGGAGGAGGTCATTCAGCCCTTCGAACCTGCTCCACCATTCATTATGATCATGGTAGATCATCCAACTCAATAGCCTAATCCTGCTTTCCCCCCCATATCCTTTGATCCCGTTCGCCCTAAGTGCTATATCTAATTGCTTCTTCAAAACGTGATGTTTTGGCCTCAACTACTTCCTGTAGTAATGAATTCCTCAGACCGTCCACTCTCTGGGTGAAGAAATTTCTTCTCGTCTCTGTCCTAAATACCCCGTATCCTCAGACTGTGACCCCTGGTTCTGAACATACTCATTGTCGGGAACATCTAACCTGTCTTGTCCTGTTAGAATTTTGTAGGTTTCTATGAGATCCCTCCTCATTCTTCTGAACTCCAGCGAATACAATCCTAACCGATTCAATCTCTCCCCATATGACAGTTCTGTCATTCCAGGAATCTTCTGGTAAACCTTCATTGCACTCCCTCTATAGCTAGAACATCCTTCCTCAGATAAAGATACCAAAACTGCGCCCAAAATTCCAGGTGTGGCTTCGCCAAGGTCCTGTATGATTGCATATGGTTCCTGTACTCGAATCCTCTCGCTATGAATGCCAATGTACCATTTACCTTATTTACCGCCTCTTGTATCTGCATGCTTACCTTCAGTGACTGATGGACGAAGACACCCAGGTCTCATGCACGTTCCCCTCTCCTAATTTATGGCCATTCAGAAAATAGTCTGCGTTCTGATTTTCACTACCAAAATGGATAACCTCGCATTTGACCAAGTTATACTTCATCTGCAATTAATTTGCCTACTCACTAAATTTGTCCAAATCACACTGAAGGACCTCTGCATCTTCCTCACAGCTCACCCTCCCACCCAACTTTGTGTCATCTGCAAATTTGGAGATGGGACATTTTGAAATGAAATGAAAATCGCTTATTGTCACAAGTAGGCTTCAAATGAAGTTACTGTGAAAAGCCCCTAGTTGCCACATTCCGGCACCTGTTCGGGGAGGAGGCTGGTATGGGAATTGAACCGTGCTGCTGGCCTGCCTTGGTCTGCTTTCAAAGCCAGCAATTTAGCCGTGTGCTAAACCAGCCCCAGTTCCCTCATCTAAATCATTAATATATATTGCGAATAGCTGGGTCCTAGCACCGATCCCTGTGGTACCCTACTAGTCACTGCCTGCCAATTTGCAAAAGATCTGTTGATTCCAGCTCTTTGTTTCCTGGCTGCCAACCAGTTTTCTATCCAGCTCAATACACCACCCCCAATCTCATGCACTTTAATATTACACACTAAACTCTTATGCGGAACTTTGTCAAAAGCCTTCTGAAAGTCCAAATATACCACATCCACTGGCTCATCCTCATCAACTTTACCAGATACATCCTCGAAGAATTCCAATAGATTTGTCAAGCATGATTTCCCCTCATAAATCCATGCTGACTCTGTCCGATCCTGCCACTGTTTTCTAAGTGCTTTGCTATAAAATCTTAGACAATGGATTCTAGAATTTTCTCCACTACTTACGTTAGGCTTACGGTCTATAATTCCCTCCTTTCTCTCTACCTCCCTTTTTAAATAGTGGAGTTACATTAGCCGCTCTCCAATCTACAGGAACTGTTCCAGAGTCTACAGAATCCTGGAAGATGACCACCAATGCATCCACTATTTCTAGAGCCATTTCCTTAAGTAAATATCAGGCCCTGGGGATTTATCAGCCTTCAATCCCATCAATTTCTCCAACACCATTTCTCTACTAATATTGAGTAGTGGAGAAGGTCAGTGATAGGTGTGAGCTTGGAGAGATTGCACAGAATCACCGTATAATACAGTGCAGAAGAGGCCCTTTGGCCTGCACCGATGCATGAAAGATACCTGACCATCTACCTAATCCCATTTGCCAGCACTTGGCCCATAGCCTTGAATGATATGATCATCCAGGTACTTCTTGAAGGATGTGAGGCAACCTGCCTCTTGCAACAAAGATGTGCAGGTCACAAGAAAGATGAAGTATTAATGGCAGTATGATGGACTTTGGAAGGTGCTGATCGTGGCATTAAGGTGAGACAGCAGAATGTGTTATTGGGAGAACAAAGGTAAAAGCTCAGTGAAACCAAACTTAAGAGCAAATAAAAGATGGCCAAGTGGGGGCTGGGTGCACTAGGGGCCAGGGGGAGAGGGGGGAGTTGGAGTGGTGGGGGGGGCGGTGGTGGGAGGAGTTGCAGTGGCGGGGGGTGGGTCATTTTGCATTGGGACAAAAAATATTTTGGGATATTAGCCAAAAAAAGGGGTTAAAATGAAAGAGAAGTCTCACAGTCCAAAGTTGTTGGGCGGGATTTTCCGTGCAGCCTTTTATAACGTGTTTTGGGATGGTGGAAGAGCCTCACCATTAGCTGGCAGTGAGATATTCCAGTCCCGTCACTCTCAATGACTTTTCTTGTTGTTCACACCCTCTGCCGCTGGGGAATCCATGACAGGGTGGCACAGCCAACAGAACCAGAAGATCCCTCTGGTGGAAATGGCTGGAAGATTTTGGCCATTGAGATTCATTCATTAAGCATCTTCCAAAACTAAAACAAAAATCCTAGAGATCACAGAAGTGGTCATCACTTATCTCTTTAAAATGAAAGCACTGAGTAGATTGTTTCTTGTTCCTGACTCCATCTTCCTACTTGTTTGTCAGTCCATCCGACAGTGTAACTCTGGGACATTGATGTGAATTTGCTTACAATCCTCTGATAATTTAAATGAGCTCAGCAAACTGGCCTGACCCATTGCAGTCCCGATGAAGCCATTGGGCCACCAGAATTTCTAGATTCCTATGCTTTGCAGCATGAGAATGGACAAGTGCTAATTGATTTACATTGCATTAACAGGTGGATGAAGATGAACCCCTTTTCCTCAGCCTGATTAGTGATCTGTTCCCGGGTATACAGCTGGATAGCAGCACCTACGTGGAACTGCAGGCAGCTGTAGCCAACCAGGTGGAAATAGGAGGATTAGTCAACCACCCTCCCTGGAATCTCAAACTGGTTCAGGTAGACACAATGAATTATTTAGCTATACACATACAGTAGGTATAATTTATCACATACATAGTTAACATTGTTTTAACATTTCCGAGGATTGATTTTCACAGCAAGTTCACAAAGTTAGAATTTGCATTCGTTTTTTGGACATTTGCAGCGCAGTTAACTCAAAACGTGAATAAAGTAGTCTTATTTCAGTGCAAACATATCACAACTGTGTTCAGTTTCTAAATGTGGAATAACAATACTTTAAAAGGACTTGGTTACTGAGTCACTGATATAAGGCAGTGATCCGATTTCAAAACACCTTTGTCTCATGCAGCAGTTGCTTTTGTTCAGTCTTATTGAGGCAGTCTTATTAAAGCTGTCTTATTGAGGCAGTCTTATTAAAGAAGTCTTATTGAGACAGTCTTATTGAGACAGTCTTATCGAGGCAGTCTTATTGAGAAAGTCTTATTGAGACAGTCTTATTGTGGCAGTGTAATTGTGGCGGTCTTATCGAGGCAGTCTTATTGAGGCGGTCTTATTGAGGCGGTCTTATTGTGGCAGTCTTATTGAGGCAGTCTTACTGAGACAGTCTTATTGAGACAGTTTTATTGTGGCGGTCTTATTGTGGCAGTCTTTTCAAGGCAGTCTTATAGAGGCAGTCTTATCGAGGCAGTCTTATTGAGACAGTCTTATTGTGGCGGTCTTATTGAGGAAGTCTTATTGAGGCAGTTTTATTGAGGAAGTCTTCTTGAGGCGGTCTTATTTAGGTGGTCCTTTTGAGGCGGTCTTATTGAGGCGGTCTTATTGAGGCAGTCTTATTGAGGCAGTTTTATTGTGGCAGTCTTATTGAGGCAGTTTTATTGAGGAAGTCTTCTTGAGGCGGTCTTATTGAGGTGGTCCTTTTGAGGCGGTCTTATTGAGGCGGTCTTATTGAGGCGATCTTATTGAGGAAGTCCTATTGAGGCGGTCTTATTGAAGCAGTCTTATTGAGACAGTCTTATTGAATCGGTCTTATTGAGGAAGTCTTATTGAAGCGGTCTTATTGAGGCGGTCCTATTGAGACAGTCTTATCGAGGCAGTCTTATCGAGGCAGTGTTATTGAGACAATCTTATTGAGGAAGTCTTATTGAGGCGGTCTTATTCAGGAAGTCTTATTGAGGAGATCAAATTGAGACAGTCTTATTGTGGCGGTCTTATTGTGGCAGTCTTATTGAGGCGGTTTTATTGAGGCGGTCTTATTGAGGCAGTCTTATTGAGGGGGTCTTATTGAGGCGGTCTTATTGAGGAAGTCTTATTGTGGCAGTCTTATTGTGGCAGTCATATTGAGGCAGTTTTATTGAGGAAGTCTTCTTGAGGCGGTCTTATTGAGGAAGTCTTATTGAGGAAGTCTTATTGTGGCAGTCTTATTGAGGCGGTCTTATTGAAGCGGTCTTATTGAGACAGTCCTATTGAGGCGGTCTTATTGAAGCGGTCTTATTGAGACAGTCTTATTGAATCGGTCTTATTGAGGAAGTCTTATTGAAGCGGTCTTATTGAGGCGGTCTTATTGAGACAGTCTTATCGAGGTAGTCTTATTAAGGCAGGGTTATTGAGACAATCTTATTGAGACAGTCTTATTGTAACGGTCTTATTGTGGCAGTCTTATTATGGCGGTCTTATTGTGGCAGTCTTATTGATTCAGTCTTATTGAGGCAGTCTTATTGAGGCGGTCTTATTGAGGCGGTCTTATTGAGGCAGTCTTATTGAGGCAGTCTTATTGAGACAATCATATTGTGGCAGTCCTATTGTGGCAGTCTTGTTGAGGCGGTCTTATTGAAGCGCTCTTATTGAGGCGGTATTATTGAGACAGTCCTATTGAGGCGGTCTTATTGAGGCAGTCTTATTTAAGCGGCATTATTGAGGCAGTCTTATTGAGCCGGTCTTATTGAGGCAGTCTTATTGAGGCGGCCTTATTGAGGAAGTCTTATTGAGGCGGCAGTCTTATTGATGCGGTCTTATTGAGATAGTCTTATTGAGACAGTCAAATTGAGGCAGTCTTATTGAAACAGTCTTATTGTGGCAGTCTTATTGAGTACTCTTGAGGAACTCTTGTTGAGGCGGTCTTATTGAAGCGCTCTTATTGAGGTGGTATTATTGAGGAAGTCTTATTGTGGCAGTCTTATTGAGGCGGTCTTATAGAGGAAGTCTAATTGAGGTAGTCTTATTGAGGCAGTCGTAGTGAAGCGCTCTTATTGAGGCGGTCTTTTTGAGGCGGTCTTATTGAGGCAGTCTGATTGAGGCGGTCTTATTGAGGCGGTCTTATTGAGGCAGTCTTATTGAGGCGTCTTATTGAGGTGGTCTTATTGAGGCGGTCGTATTGAAGCGCTCTTATTTAAGCGGTCTTATTGAGACAGTCTTATCGAAGCAGTCTTATCGAGGCAGTCTTGTTGAGACAGTCTCATTGAGACAGTCTTATTGAGGCAGTCTTATTGAGGCGGTATTATTGAGGAAGTCTTATTGAGGAAGTCTTATTGTGGCAGTCTTATTGTGGCAGTCTTATTGAGGCGGTCTTATAGAGGAAGTATAATTGAGATGGTCTTTTTGAGGCGGTCGTATTGAAGCGCTCTTATTGAGACGGTCTTATTGAGGCGGTCTTATTGAGCCAGTCTTCTTGAGGCGGTCTTATTGAGGCAGTCTTATTTAAGCGGCATTATTGAGGCAGTCTTATTGAGGCGGTCTTATTGAGGCAGTCTTATTGAGGCGGCCTTATTGAGGAAGTCTTATTGAGGCGGCAGTCTTATTGATGCGGTCTTATTGAGACAGTCTTATTGAGACAGTCAAATTGAGTCAGTCTTATTGAAACAGTCTTATTGTGGCAGTCTTATTGAGTACTCTTGAGGAAGTCTTGTTGAGGCGGTCTTATTGAAGCGCTCTTATTGAGGCGGTATTATTGAGGAAGTCTTATTGTGGCAGTCTTATTGAGGCGGTCTTATAGAGTAAGTCTAATTGAGGTGGTCTTATTGAGGCAGTCTTATTGTGGCAGCTTATTGACGCTGTCTTATTGAGGCGGTCTTATTGAGGCAGTCTTATTGTGGCGGTCTTATTGAGGCAGTCTTATTGTGGCAGTCTTATTGAGGCAGTCTTATTGAGGTGTTCTTATTGTGGCAGTCTTATTGAGACACGTTTTATTGAGGAAGTCTCATTGAGGTGGTCTTATTGAGCCGGTCTTATTGAGGAAGTCTTATTGAGGTGGTCTTATTGAGGCGGTCTTATTAAGACAGTCTTATCGAAGCAGTCTTATCGAAGCAGTCTTATTGAGCCAGTCTTATTGAGGCGGTATTATTGAGGAAGTCTTATCGAGGTGGTCTTATTGAGGCGGTCTTTTTGAAGCGCTCTTATTGAGTCGGTACTATTGGGGAAGTCTTATTATGGCAGTCTTATTGAGGTGGTCTTATAGAGGAAGTCTAAATGAGGTGGTCTTATTGAGGCGGTCGTATTGAAGCGCTCTTATTGAGGCTGTCATTTTGAGGCGGTCTTATTGAGGCATTCTTATTGAGGCAGTCTTATTGAGACAGTCTTATTGAGGCGGTCGTATTGAGGCGGTCTTATTGAGACAGTCTTATTGAGACAGTCTTATTGAGGTAGTCTTATTGTGGCGGTTTTATTGAGGAAGTCTTATTGAGGCGGTCTTATTGAGGTTGTCTTTTGAGGCGGTCGTATTGAAGTGCTCTTATTTAAGCGGTCTTATTGAGACAGTCTTATCGAAGCAGTCTTATCGAGGCAGTCTTATTGAGACAGTCTCATTGAGACAGTCTTATTGAGGCAGTCTTATCGAGGCGGTCTTATAGAGGAAGTATAATAGAGATGGTCTTATTGAGCCGGTCGTATTAAACGCTCTTATTGCGGCGGTCTTATTGAGGCGGTCTTATTGAGCCGGTCTTATTAAGACAGTCTTATCGAAGCAGTTTTATCGAGGCAGTCTTTTTGAGACAGTCTTATTGAGACAGTCTTATTGAGGCGGTCTTATTGAGACAGTCTTATTGAGGCGGTATTATTGAGGAAGTCTTATCGAGGTGGTCTTATTGAGGCGGTCTTTTTGAAGCGCTCTTATTGAGTCGGTACTATTGGGGAAGTCTTATTATGGCAGTCTTATTGAGGTGGTCTTATAGAGGAAGTCTAAATGAGGTGGTCTTATTGAGGCGGTCGTATTGAAGCGCTCTTATTGAGGCTGTCATTTTGAGGCGGTCTTATTGAGGCATTCTTATTGAGGCAGTCTTATTGAGACAGTCTTATTGAGGCGGTCGTATTGAGGCGGTCTTATTGAGACAGTCTTATTGAGACAGTCTTATTGAGGTAGTCTTATTGTGGCGGTTTTATTGAGGAAGTCTTATTGAGGCGGTCTTATTGAGGTTGTCTTTTGAGGCGGTCGTATTGAAGTGCTCTTATTTAAGCGGTCTTATTGAGACAGTCTTATCGAAGCAGTCTTATCGAGGCAGTCTTATTGAGACAGTCTCATTGAGACAGTCTTATTGAGGCAGTCTTATCGAGGCGGTCTTATAGAGGAAGTATAATAGAGATGGTCTTATTGAGCCGGTCGTATTAAACGCTCTTATTGCGGCGGTCTTATTGAGGCGGTCTTATTGAGCCGGTCTTATTAAGACAGTCTTATCGAAGCAGTTTTATCGAGGCAGTCTTTTTGAGACAGTCTTATTGAGACAGTCTTATTGAGGCGGTCTTATTGAGACAGTCTTATTGAGGCGGTCTTATTGAGGCAGTATTATTGTGGCAGTCTTATTGAGGTGGTACTATTGAGGAAGTCTTGTTGAGGCAGTCTTATTGAGGCGGTCTTATTGAAGCGCTCTTATTGAGGCGGTATAATTGAGGAAGTCTTATTGTGGCAGTCTTATTGATGCGGTCATATAGAGGATGTCTAATTGAGGTGGTCTTATTGAGGCGGTCGTATTGAAGCGCTCTTATTGAGGCGGTATTATTGAGGCGGTCTTATTGAGGCGGTCTTATTGAGGCAGTCTTATTGAGATAGTCTTATTGAGGCAGTCTTATTGTGGCGATCTTATTGAGGCGGTATTATTGAGGCGGTCTTATTGAGACAGTCTTATTGAGACAGTCTTATTGAGATAGTCTTATTGAGGCAGTCTTATTGTGGCGGTCTTATTGAGGAAGTCTTATTGAGGCGGTCTTATTGAGACAGTCTTATTGAGGCGGTCGTATTGAAGCGCTCTCATTGAGGCGGTCTTATTGAGGCGGTCTTATTGAGGCAGTCTTATTGAGACAGTCTTATTGAGGCAGTCTTATTGTGGCGGTCTTATTGAGGAAGTCTTATTGAGGCGGTCTTATTGAGGTGGTCTTATTGAGGCGGTCGTATTGAAGCGCTCTCATTGAGGCGGTCTTATTGAGGCGGTCTTATTGAGGCAGTCTTATTGAGACAGTCTTATTGAGGTGGTACTATTGAGGATGTCTTGTTGAGGCGATCTTATTGGGGTGGTCTTATTGAAGCGCTCTTATTGAGGCGGTATTATTGAGGAAGTCTTATTGTGGCAGTCTTATTGATGCGATCTTATAGAGGAAGTCTAATTGAGGTGGTCTTATTGAGGCGGCCGTATTGAAGCGCTCTTATTGAGGCGGTCTTATTGAGGCAGTCTTATTGAAGCGGCATTATTGAGGCAGTCTTATTGAGGCGGTCTTATTGAGGCAGTCTTATTGAGGCGGTCTTATTGAAGCGCTCTTATTGAGGCGGTATTATTGAGGAAGTCTTATTGTGGCAGTCTTATTGAGGCGGTCTTATAGAGGAAGTCTATTTGAGGTGGTCTTATTGTGGCAGTCTTATTGTGGCAGCTTATTGACGCTGTCTTATTGTGGCGGTCCTATTGAGGCAGTCTTATTGAGGTGTTCTTATTGAGGCAGTCTTATTGAGACACGTTTTATTGAGGAAGTCTCATTGAGGCGGTCTTATTGAGCCGGTCTTATTGAGGAAGTCTTATTGAGGCGGTCTTATTGAGGCGGTCTTATTGAGACAGTCTTATCGAAGTAGTCTTATCGAAGCAGTCTTATTTAGCCAGTCTTATTGAGACAGTCTTATTGAGGCCGTCTTATTGAGGCGGTATTATTGAGGAAGTCTTATCGAGGTGGTCTTATCGAGGCGGTCTTTTTGAAGCGCTCTTATTGAGTCGGTATTATTGGGGAAGTCTTATTGTGGCAGTCTTATTGAGGCGGTCTTATAGAGGAAGTCTAATTGAGGTGGTCTTATAGAGGCGGTCGTATTGAAGCGCTCTTATTGAGGCGGTCATTTTGAGGCGGTCTTATTGAGGCATTCTTATTGAGGCAGTCTTATTGAGACAGTCTTATTGAGGCGGTCGTATTGAGGCGGTCTTATTGAGGCGGTCTTATTGAGACAGTCTTATTGAGACAGTCTTATTGAGGCAGTCTTATTTTGGCGGTTTTATTGAGGAAGTCTTATTGAAGCGGTCTTATTGAGGCGGTCGTATTGAAGTGCTCTTATTTAAGCGGTCTTATTGAGACAGTCTTTTCGAAGCAGTCTTATCAAGGCAGTCTTATTGAGACAGTCTCATTTAGACAGTCTTATTGAGGCGGTCTTATAGAGGAAGTATAATTGAGATGGTCTTATTGAGGCGGTCGTATTGAAGCGCTCTTATTGCGGCGGTCTTATTGAGGCGGTCTTATTGAGCCGGTCTTATTGAGGAAGTCTTATTGCGGCGGTCTTATTGAGGCGGTCTTATTGAGACAGTCTTATCGAAGCAGTTTTATCGAGGCAGTCTTTTTGAGACAGTCTGATTGAGACAGTCTTAGTGAGGCGGTCTTATTGAGGCAGTATTATTGTGGCAGTCTTATTGAGGTGGTACTATTGAGGAAGTCTTGTTGAGGCAGTCTTATTGAGGCGGTCTTATTGAAGCGCTCTTATTGAGGCGGTATTATTGAGGTGGTCTTATTGAGGCGGTCGTATTGAAGCGCTCTTATTGAGGCGGTCTTATTGAGGCAGTCTTATTGAGACAGTCTTATTGAGGCAGTCTTATTGTGGCGATCTTATTGAGGCGATATAATTGAGGCGGTCTTATTGAGACAGTCTTATTGAGGCGGTCGTATTGAAGCGCTCTCATTGAGGCGGTCTTATTGAGGCGGTATTATTGAGGAAGTCTTATTGTGGCAGTCTTATTGAGGCGGTCTTATAGAGGAAGTCTAATTGAGGTGGTCTTATTGTGGCAGTCTTATTGTGGCAGCTTATTGACGCTGTCTTATTGAGGCGGTCTTATTGAGGAAGTCTTATTGAGGCGGTCTTATTGAGGCAGTCTTATTGTGGCAGTCTTATTGAGGCAGTCTTATTGAGGTGTTCTTATTGAGGCGGTCTTATTGTGGCGGTCTTATTGAGGAAGTCTTATTGAGGCGGTCTTATTGAGGTGGTCTTATTGAGGCGGTCGTATTGAAGCGCTCTCATTGAGGCGGTCTTATTGAGGCGGTCTTATTGAGGCAGTCTTATTGAGACAGTCTTATTGAGGTGGTACTATTGAGTAAGTCTTGTTGAGGAAGTCTTATTGGGGTGGTCTTATTAAAGTGCTCTTATTGAGGCGGTATTATTGAGGAAGTCTTATTGTGGCAGTCTTATTAATGCGATCTTATAGAGGAAGTCTAATTGAGGTGGTCTTATTGAGGCGGCCGTATTGAAGCGCTCTTATTGAGGCGGTCTTATTGAGGCAGTCTTATTGAAGCGGCATTATCGAGGCAGTCTGATCGAAACAGTCTTATTGAGGCAGTCTTATTGAGGCGGTCTTATTGAGACAGTCTTATTGTGGCTGTCTTATTGAGGCGGCCTTATTGAGGAAGTCTTATTGAGGCGGCAGTCTTATTGATGCGGTCTTATTGAGACAGTCTTATTGAGACAGTCAAATTGAGGCAGTCTTATTGAGACAGTCTTATTGTGGCAGTCTTATTGAGTACTCTTGAGGAAGTCTTGTTGAGGCGGTCTTATTGAAGCGCTCTTATTGAGGCGGTATTATTGAGGAAGTCTTATTGTGGCAGTCTTATTGAGGCGGTCTTATAGAGGAAGTCTAATTGAGGTGGTCTTATTGTGGCAGTCTTATTGTGGCAGCTTATTGACGCTGTCTTATTGAGGCGGTCTTATTGAGGAAGTCTTATTGAGGCGGTCTTATTGAGTCAGTCTTATTGTGGCAGTCTTATTGAGGCAGTCTTATTGAGGTGTTCTTATTGAGGCAGTCTTATTGAGACACGTTTTATTGAGGCGGTCGTATTGAGGCGGTCTTATTGAGGCGGTCTTATTGAGGCGGTCTTATTGAGGCGGTCTTATTGAGACAGTCTTATTGAGACAGTCTTATTGAGGCAGTCTTATTGTGGCGGTTTTATTGAGGAAGTCTTATTGAGGCGGTCTTATTGAGGTTGTCTTATTGAGGCGGTCGTATTGAAGCGCTCTCATTGAGGCGGTCTTATTGAGGCGGTATTATTGAGGAAGTCTTATTGTGGCAGTCTTATTGAGGCGGTCTTATAGAGGAAGTCTAATTGAGGTGGTCTTATTGTGGCAGTCTTATTGTGGCAGCTTATTGACGCTGTCTTATTGAGGCGGTCTTATTGAGGAAGTCTTATTGAGGCGGTCTTATTGAGGCAGTCTTATTGTGGCAGTCTTATTGAGGCAGTCTTATTGAGGTGTTCTTATTGAGGCGGTCTTATTGTGGCGGTCTTATTGAGGAAGTCTTATTGAGGCGGTCTTATTGAGGTGGTCTTATTGAGGCGGTCGTATTGAAGCGCTCTCATTGAGGCGGTCTTATTGAGGCGGTCTTATTGAGGCAGTCTTCTTGAGGCGGTCTTATTGAGACAGTCTTATTGAGGTGGTACTATTGAGTAAGTCTTGTTGAGGCGGTCTTATTGGGGTGGTCTTATTGAAGTGCTCTTATTGAGGCGGTATTATTGAGGAAGTCTTATTTTGGCAGTCTTATTGATGCGATCTTATAGAGGAAGTCTAATTGAGGTGGTCTTATTGAGGCGGCCGTATTGAAGCGCTCTTATTGAGGCGGTCTTATTGAGGCAGTCTTATTGAAGCGGCATTATCGAGGCAGTCTTAGCGAAACAGTCTTATTGAGGCAGTCTTATTGAGGCGGTCTTATTGAGACAGTCTTATTGTGGCTGTCTTATTGAGGCGGCCTTATTGAGGAAGTCTTATTGAGGCGGCAGTCTTATTGATGCGGTCTTATTGAGACAGTCTTATTGAGACAGTCAAATTGAGGCAGTCTTATTGAGACAGTCTTATTGTGGCAGTCTTATTGAGTACTCTTGAGGAAGTCTTGTTGAGGCGGTCTTATTGAAGCGCTCTTATTGAGGTGGTATTATTGAGGAAGTCTTATTGTGGCAGTCTTATTGAGGCGGTCTTATAGAGGAAGTCTAATTGAGGTAGTCTTATTGAGGCAGTCGTAGTGAAGCGCTCTTATTGAGGCGGTCTTTTTGAGGCGGTCTTATTGAGGCAGTCTGATTGAGGCGGTCTTATTGAGGCGGTCTTATTGAGGCAGTCTTATTGAGGCGTCTTATTGAGGTGGTCTTATTGAGGCGGTCGTATTGAAGCGCTCTTATTTAAGCGGTCTTATTGAGACAGTCTTATCGAAGCAGTCTTATCGAGGCAGTCTTGTTGAGACAGTCTCATTGAGACAGTCTTATTGAGGCAGTCTTATTGAGGCGGTATTATTGAGGAAGTCTTATTGAGGAAGTCTTATTGTGGCAGTCTTATTGTGGCAGTCTTATTGAGGCGGTCTTATAGAGGAAGTATAATTGAGATGGTCTTTTTGAGGCGGTCGTATTGAAGCGCTCTTATTGAGACGGTCTTATTGAGGCGGTCTTATTGAGCCAGTCTTCTTGAGGCGGTCTTATTGAGGCAGTCTTATTTAAGCGGCATTATTGAGGCAGTCTTATTGAGGCGGTCTTATTGAGGCAGTCTTATTGAGGCGGCCTTATTGAGGAAGTCTTATTGAGGCGGCAGTCTTATTGATGCGGTCTTATTGAGACAGTCTTATTGAGACAGTCAAATTGAGTCAGTCTTATTGAAACAGTCTTATTGTGGCAGTCTTATTGAGTACTCTTGAGGAAGTCTTGTTGAGGCGGTCTTATTGAAGCGCTCTTATTGAGGCGGTATTATTGAGGAAGTCTTATTGTGGCAGTCTTATTGAGGCGGTCTTATAGAGTAAGTCTAATTGAGGTGGTCTTATTGAGGCAGTCTTATTGTGGCAGCTTATTGACGCTGTCTTATTGAGGCGGTCTTATTGAGGCAGTCTTATTGTGGCGGTCTTATTGAGGCAGTCTTATTGTGGCAGTCTTATTGAGGCAGTCTTATTGAGGTGTTCTTATTGTGGCAGTCTTATTGAGACACGTTTTATTGAGGAAGTCTCATTGAGGTGGTCTTATTGAGCCGGTCTTATTGAGGAAGTCTTATTGAGGCGGTCTTATTGAGGCGGTCTTATTAAGACAGTCTTATCGAAGCAGTCTTATCGAAGCAGTCTTATTGAGCCAGTCTTATTGAGGCGGTATTATTGAGGAAGTCTTATCGAGGTGGTCTTATTGAGGCGGTCTTTTTGAAGCGCTCTTATTGAGTCGGTACTATTGGGGAAGTCTTATTATGGCAGTCTTATTGAGGCGGTCTTATAGAGGAAGTCTAAATGAGGTGGTCTTATTGAGGCGGTCGTATTGAAGCGCTCTTATTGAGGCTGTCATTTTGAGGCGGTCTTATTGAGGCATTCTTATTGAGGCAGTCTTATTGAGACAGTCTTATTGAGGCGGTCGTATTGAAGCGGTCTTATTGAGACAGTCTTATTGAGACAGTCTTATTTAGGTAGTGTTATTGTGGCGGTTTTATTGAGGAAGTCTTATTGAGGCGGTCTTATTGAGGTTGTCTTTTGAGGCGGTCGTATTGAAGTGCTCTTATTTAAGCGGTCTTATTGAGACAGTCTTATCGAAGCAGTCTTATCGAGGCAGTCTTATTGAGACAGTCTCATTGAGACAGTCTTATTGAGGCAGTCTTATCGAGGCGGTCTTATAGAGGAAGTATAATAGAGATGGTCTTATTGAGCCGGTCGTATTAAACGCTCTTATTGCGGCGGTCTTATTGAGGCGGTCTTATTGAGCCGGTCTTATTAAGACAGTCTTATCGAAGCAGTTTTATCGAGGCAGTCTTTTTGAGACAGTCTTATTGAGACAGTCTTATTGAGGCGGTCTTATTGAGACAGTCTTATTGAGGCGGTCTTATTGAGGCAGTATTATTGTGGCAGTCTTATTGAGGTGGTACTATTGAGGAAGTCTTGTTGAGGCAGTCTTATTGAGGCGGTCTTATTGAAGCGCTCTTATTGAGGCGGTATAATTGAGGAAGTCTTATTGTGGCAGTCTTATTGATGCGGTCATATAGAGGATGTCTAATTGAGGTGGTCTTATTGAGGCGGTCGTATTGAAGCGCTCTTATTGAGGCGGTATTATTGAGGCGGTCTTATTGAGGCGGTCTTATTGAGGCAGTCTTATTGAGATAGTCTTATTGAGGCAGTCTTATTGTGGCGATCTTATTGAGGCGGTATTATTGAGGCGGTCTTATTGAGACAGTCTTATTGAGACAGTCTTATTGAGATAGTCTTATTGAGGCAGTCTTATTGTGGCGGTCTTATTGAGGAAGTCTTATTGAGGCGGTCTTATTGAGACAGTCTTATTGAGGCGGTCGTATTGAAGCGCTCTCATTGAGGCGGTCTTATTGAGGCGGTCTTATTGAGGCAGTCTTATTGAGACAGTCTTATTGAGACAGTCTTATTGAGGCAGTCTTATTGTGGCGGTCTTATTGAGGAAGTCTTATTGAGGCGGTCTTATTGAGGTGGTCTTATTGAGGCGGTCGTATTGAAGCGCTCTCATTGAGGCGGTCTTATTGAGGCGGTCTTATTGAGGCAGTCTTATTGAGACAGTCTTATTGAGGTGGTACTATTGAGGATGTCTTGTTGAGGCGATCTTATTGGGGTGGTCTTATTGAAGCGCTCTTATTGAGGCGGTATTATTGAGGAAGTCTTATTGTGGCAGTCTTATTGATGCGATCTTATAGAGGAAGTCTAATTGAGGTGGTCTTATTGAGGCGGCCGTATTGAAGCGCTCTTATTGAGGCGGTCTTATTGAGGCAGTCTTATTGAAGCGGCATTATTGAGGCAGTCTTATTGAGGCGGTCTTATTGAGGCAGTCTTATTGAGGCGGTCTTATTGAAGCGCTCTTATTGAGGCGGTATTATTGAGGAAGTCTTATTGTGGCAGCTTATTGACGCTGTCTTATTGTGGCGGTCCTATTGAGGCAGTCTTATTGAGGTGTTCTTATTGAGGCAGTCTTATTGAGACACGTTTTATTGAGGAAGTCTCATTGAGGCGGTCTTATTGAGCCGGTCTTATTGAGGAAGTCTTATTGAGGCGGTCTTATTGAGGCGGTCTTATTGAGACAGTCTTATCGAAGTAGTCTTATCGAAGCAGTCTTATTTAGCCAGTCTTATTGAGACAGTCTTATTGAGGCCGTCTTATTGAGGCGGTATTATTGAGGAAGTCTTATCGAGGTGGTCTTATCGAGGCGGTCTTTTTGAAGCGCTCTTATTGAGTCGGTATTATTGGGGAAGTCTTATTGTGGCAGTCTTATTGAGGCGGTCTTATAGAGGAAGTCTAATTGAGGTGGTCTTATAGAGGCGGTCGTATTGAAGCGCTCTTATTGAGGCGGTCATTTTGAGGCGGTCTTATTGAGGCATTCTTATTGAGGCAGTCTTATTGAGACAGTCTTATTGAGGCGGTCGTATTGAGGCGGTCTTATTGAGGCGGTCTTATTGAGACAGTCTTATTGAGACAGTCTTATTGAGGCAGTCTTATTTTGGCGGTTTTATTGAGGAAGTCTTATTGAAGCGGTCTTATTGAGGCGGTCGTATTGAAGTGCTCTTATTTAAGCGGTCTTATTGAGACAGTCTTATCGAAGCAGTCTTATCAAGGCAGTCTTATTGAGACAGTCTCATTTAGACAGTCTTATTGAGGCGGTCTTATAGAGGAAGTATAATTGAGATGGTCTTATTGAGGCGGTCGTATTGAAGCGCTCTTATTGCGGCGGTCTTATTGAGGCGGTCTTATTGAGCCGGTCTTATTGAGGAAGTCTTATTGCGGCGGTCTTATTGAGGCGGTCTTATTGAGACAGTCTTATCGAAGCAGTTTTATCGAGGCAGTCTTTTTGAGACAGTCTGATTGAGACAGTCTTAGTGAGGCGGTCTTATTGAGACAGTCTTATTGAGGCGGTCTTATTGAGGCAGTATTATTGTGGCAGTCTTATTGAGGTGGTACTATTGAGGAAGTCTTGTTGAGGCAGTCTTATTGAGGCGGTCTTATTGAAGCGCTCTTATTGAGGCGTTATTATTGAGGTGGTCTGATTGATGCGGTCGTATTGAAGCGCTCTTATTGAGGCGGTCTTATTGAGGCAGTCTTATTGAGACAGTCTTATTGAGGCAGTCTTATTGTGGCGATCTTATTGAGGCGATATAATTGAGGCGGTCTTATTGAGACAGTCTTATTGAGGCGGTCGTATTGAAGCGCTCTCATTGAGGCGGTCTTATTGAGGCGGTATTATTGAGGAAGTCTTATTGTGGCAGTCTTATTGAGGCGGTCTTATAGAGGAAGTCTAATTGAGGTGGTCTTATTGTGGCAGTCTTATTGTGGCAGCTTATTGACGCTGTCTTATTGAGGCGGTCTTATTGAGGAAGTCTTATTGAGGCGGTCTTATTGAGGCAGTCTTATTGTGGCAGTCTTATTGAGGCAGTCTTATTGAGGTGTTCTTATTGAGGCGGTCTTATTGTGGCGGTCTTATTGAGGAAGTCTTATTGAGGCGGTCTTATTGAGGTGGTCTTATTGAGGCGGTCGTATTGAAGCGCTCTCATTGAGGCGGTCTTATTGAGGCGGTCTTATTGAGGCAGTCTTATTGAGACAGTCTTATTGAGGTGGTACTATTGAGTAAGTCTTGTTGAGGAAGTCTTATTGGGGTGGTCTTATTGAAGTGCTCTTATTGAGGCGGTATTATTGAGGAAGTCTTATTGTGGCAGTCTTATTGATGCGATCTTATAGAGGAAGTCTAATTGAGGTGGTCTTATTGAGGCGGCCGTATTGAAGCGCTCTTATTGAGGCGGTCTTATTGAGGCAGTCTTATTGAAGCGGCATTATCGAGGCAGTCTTATCGAAACAGTCTTATTGAGGCAGTCTTATTGAGGCGGTCTTATTGAGACAGTCTTATTGTGGCTGTCTTATTGAGGCGGCCTTATTGAGGAAGTCTTATTGAGGCGGCAGTCTTATTGATGCGGTCTTATTGAGACAGTCTTATTGAGACAGTCAAATTGAGGCAGTCTTATTGAGACAGTCTTATTGTGGCAGTCTTATTGAGTACTCTTGAGGAAGTCTTGTTGAGGCGGTCTTATTGAAGCGCTCTTATTGAGGCGGTATTATTGAGGAAGTCTTATTGTGGCAGTCTTATTGAGGCGGTCTTATAGAGGAAGTCTAATTGAGGTGGTCTTATTGTGGCAGTCTTATTGTGGCAGCTTATTGACGCTGTCTTATTGAGGCGGTCTTATTGAGGAAGTCTTATTGAGGCGGTCTTATTGAGGCAGTCTTATTGTGGCAGTCTTATTGAGGCAGTCTTATTGAGGTGTTCTTATTGAGGCAGTCTTATTGAGACACGTTTTATTGAGGCGGTCGTATTGAGGCGGTCTTATTGAGGCGGTCTTATTGAGGCGGTCTTATTGAGGCGGTCTTATTGAGACAGTCTTATTGAGACAGTCTTATTGAGGCAGTCTTATTGTGGCGGTTTTATTGAGGAAGTCTTATTGAGGCGGTCTTATTGAGGTTGTCTTTTGAGGCGGTCGTATTGAAGTGCTCTTATTTAAGCGGTCTTATTGAGACAGTCTTATCGAAGCAGTCTTTTCGAGGCAGTCTTATTGAGACAGTCTCATTGAGACAGTCTTATTGAGGCAGTCTTATCTTGGCGGTCTTATAGAGGAAGTATAATTGAGATGGTCTTATTGAGCCGGTCGTATTGAAGCGCTCTTATTGCGGCGGTCTTATTGAGGCGGTCTTATTGAGCCGGTCTTATTGAGACAGTCTTATCGAAGCAGTTTTATCGAGGCAGTCTTTTTGAGACAGTCTTATTGAGACAGTCTTATTGAGGCGGTCTTATTGAGACAGTCTTATTGAGGCGGTCTTATTGAGGCAGTATTATTGTGGCAGTCTTATTGAGGTGGTACTATTGAGGAAGTCTTGTTGAGGCAGTCTTATTGAGGCGGTCTTATTGAAGCGCTCTTATTGAGGCGGTATTATTGAGGAAGTCTTATTGTGGCAGTCTTATTGATGCGGTCTTATAGAGGATGTCTAATTGAGGCGGTATTATTGTGGCGGTCTTATTGAGGCGATCTTATTGAGGCAGTCTTATTGACATAGTCTTATTGAGGCAGTCTTATTGTGGCGATCTTATTGAGGCGGTATTATTGAGGCGGTCTTATTGAGACAGTCTTATTGAGACAGTCTTATTGAGACAGTCTTATTGAGGCAGTCTTATTGTGGCGGTCTTATTGAGGAAGTCTTATTGAGGCATCTTATTGAGACAGTCTTATTGTGGCAGTCTTATTGAGTACTCTTGAGGAAGTCTTATTGAGGCGGTCTTATTGAAGCGCTCTTATTGAGGCGGTATTATTGAGGAAGTCTTATTGTGGCAGTCTTATTGAGGCGGTCTTATAGAGGAAGTCTAATTGAGGTGGTCTTATTGTGGCAGTCTTATTGTGGCAGCTTATTTACGCTGTCTTATTGAGGCGGTCTTATTGAGGAAGTCTTATTGAGGCGGTCTTATTGAGGCAGTCTTATTGTGGCAGTCTTATTGAGGCAGTCTTATTGAGGTGTTCTTATTGAGGCAGTCTTATTGAGACACGTTTTATTGAGGAAGTCTCATTGAGGCGGTCTTATTGAGCCGGTCTTATTGAGGAAATCTTATTGAGGCGGTCTTATTGAGGCGGTCTTATTGAGACAGTCTTATCGAAGCAGTCTTATCGAAGCAGTCTTATTGAGACAGTCTAATTGATACAGTCTTATTGAGGCCGTCTTATTGTGGCGGTTTTATTGAGGAAGTCTTATTGAGGCGGTCTTATTGAGGTTGTCTTTTGAGGCGGTCGTATTGAAGCGCTCTTATTTAAGCGGTCTTATTGAGACAGTCTTATCGAAGCAGTCTTATCGAGGCAGTCTTATTGAGACAGTCTCATTGAGACAGTCTTATTGAGGCAGTCTTATTGAGGCGGTATTATTGAGGAAGTCTTATTGAGGAAGTCTTATTGTGGCAGTCTTATTGAGGCGGTCTTATAGAGGAAGTATAATTGAGATGGTCTTATTGAGGCGGTCGTATTGAAGCCCTCTTATTGCGGCGGTCTTATTGAGGCGGTCTTATTGAGACAGTCTTATCGAAGCAGGTTTATCGAGGCAGTCTTTTTGAGACAGTCTTATTGAGACAGTCTTATTGAGCCGGTCTTATTGAGGAAGTCCGATTGAGGCGGTTTTATCGAGGCAGTCTTTTTGAGACAGTCTTATTGAGACAGTCTTATTGAGGCGGTCTTATTGAGACAGTCTTATTGAGGCGGTCTTATTGAGGCAGTATTATTGAGGTGGTCTTATTGAGACAGTCTTATTGAGGCAATCTTATTGAGACAGTCTTATTGAGACAGTCTAATTGAGGCAGTCTTATTGAGACAGTCTTATTGTGGCAGTCTTATTGAGGTGGTACTATTGAGGAAGTCTTGTTGATAAAAAGGTGCGGAGTAGCAGATCGGAGAATGCAGTGGTACGGGTATACCAGGATTGGAGTGCGGAGGTGGCGAGAAGGAGGGCGAGCTACAACCGAGCCAAAGAGGTGTTGCATAAAAGGAAGGTGAAGTTCGGGATGCTGCAGCCGGCAAGACTATGGGTCACGTATCAGGAGAGACACCATTATTTCGAGACGGCGGAGGAAGCATGGACCTTCATCAAAGAAGAGAAATTGGATCGGAACTGAGGGACTGATGCTGCAGGAAATGTTATTGTTAATGTTATGGTTGAAGTTAATTGAGAAGTAAATTGGGAAGGGGGGAGACATTGGGTAAATGTGGGCGCCGGTGAGGGGGGAAAGACGGGACATAGTTGGAGAATGGGGAAGGGGAGGGGGAGGGGAAAGGGAGCTGCGCCATAAGAGGCGGATCAGGTAAAGGGATGTTCCCGCGCCAGAAAGAATAAGGCGGGAAGACAGGCGCAAGGCGGATGGGAGTTCCCCACACGGGGGGGTCGAGGAGTGAGCAGGAGTAGCCGGGGTCAGTTGAAGTCAGCTAACTTACGGAAGTAATATGGGGGGAGCAATCATGCTAGAAAGTGATCTAGCGGAGGGGGGGGGGGGGGGGGCGGGGGACAACTGGGTTGCTGCTGCGGAAATCCAAAACCAAATGGCGAAAGAGTGGGTGGGCGGGGATGGTGTGCGACGCTGGGGGAGCGAGCAGGAGCGCGGAGGCGGGATATGGGACTGGCCTAGAGAAGGGAATGGCTAGTCGACACGGGAGGGGGGCAGGTAGCCCCCTAGTGAGGCTGATCACGTGGAACGTGAGAGGCCTGAACGGACCGATAAAAAGGGCCCGAGTGCTCGCGCATTTGAAAGGACTAAGGGCAGACGTGGTTATGCTCCAAGAGACGCAACTAAAGGTGGCGGACCAAGTTAGGTTAACAAACAAACAAAGAACAAAGAAATGTACAGCACAGGAACAGGCCCTTCGGCCCTCCAAGCCAGTGCCGACCATACTGCCCGACTAAACTACAATCTTCTACACTTCCTGGGTCCGTATCCTTCTATTCCCATCCTATTCATATATTTGTCAAGATGCCCCTTAAATGTCCCTATCGTCCCTGCCTCCACTACCTCCTCCGGTAGTGAGTTCCAGGCACCCACTACCCTCTGCGTAAAAAACTTGCCTCGTACATCTACTCTAAACTTTGCCCCTCTCACCTTAAACCTATGCCCCCTAGTAATTGACCCCTCTACCCTGGGGAAAAGCCTCTGACTATCCACTCTGTCTATGCCCCTCATAATTTTGTATACCTCTATCAGGTCGCCCCTCAACCTCCTTCGTTCCAGTGAGAACAAACCGAGTTTATTCAATCGCTCCTCATAGCTTATGCCCTCCATACCAGGCAACATTCTGGTAAATCTCTTCTGCACCCTCTCTAAAGCCTCCACATCCTTCTGGTAGTGTGGCGACCAGAATTGAACACTATACTCCAAGTGTGGCCTAACTAAGGTTCTATACAGCTGCAACATGACTTGCCAATTCTTATACTCAATGCCCCGGCCAATGAAGGCAAGCATGCCGTATGCCTTCTTGACTACCTTCTCCACCTGTGTAGCCCCTTTCAGTGATCTGTGGACCTGTACTCCTAGATCTCTTTGACTTTCAATACTCTTGAGGGTTCTACCATTCACTGTATATTCCCTACCTGCATTAGCCCTTCCAAAATGCATTACCTCACATTTGTCCAGGTTAAACTCCATCTGCCATCTCTCCGCCCAAGTCTCCAGACAATCTAAATCCTGCTGTATCCTCAGACAGTCCTCATCGCTATCCGCAATTCCACCAACCTTTGTGTCGTCTGCAAACTTACTAATCAGACCAGTTACATTTTCCTCCAAATCATTTATATATACTACAAGGAGCAAAGGTCCCAGCACTGATCCCTGTGGAACACCACTGGTCACAGCCCTCCAATTAGAAAAGCATCCCTCCATTGCTACCCTCTGCCTTCTATGGCCTAGCCAGTTCTGTATCCACCTTGCCAGTTCACCCCTGATCCCGTGTGACTTCACCTTTTGTACTAGTCTACCATGAGGGACCTTGTCAAAGGCCTTACTGAAGTCCATATAGACAACATCTACTGCCCTACCTGCATCAATCATCTTAGTGACCTCCTCGAAAAACTCTATCAAGTTAGTGAGACACGACCTCCCCTTCACAAAACCGTGCTGCCTCTCACTAATACGTCCATTTGCTTCCAAATGGGAGTAGATCCTGTCTCGAAGAATTCTCTCCAGTAATTTCCCTACCACTGAAGTAAGGCTCACCGGCCTGTAGTTCCCGGGATTATCCCTGCCACCCTTCTTAAACAGAGGAACAACATTGGCTATTCTCCAGTCCTCCGGGACATCCCCTGAAGACAGCGAGGATCCAAAGATTTCTGTCAAGGCCTCAGCAATTTCCTCTCCAGCCTCCTTCAGTATTCTGGGGTAGATCCCATCCGGCCCTGGGGACTTATCTACCTTAATATTTTTTAAGACACCCAACACCTCGTCTTTTTGGATCACAATGTGACCCAGGCTATCTACACCCCCTTCTCCAGACTCAACATCTACCAATTCCTTCTCTTTGGTGAATACTGATGCAAAGTATTCATTTAGTACCTCGCCCATTTCCTCTGGCTCCACACATAGATTCCCTTGCCTATCCTTCAGTGGGCCAACCCTTTCCCTGGCTACCCTCTTACTTTTTATGTAAGTGTAAAAAGCCTTGGGATTTTCCTTAACCCTATTTGCCAATGCCTTTTCATGACCCCTTCTAGCCCTCCTGACTCCTTGCTTAAGTTCCTTCCTACTTTCCTTATATGCCACACAGGCTTCGTCTGTTCCCAGCCTTTTAGCCCTGACAAATGCCTCCTTTTTCTTTTTGACGAGGCCTACAATATCACTCGTCATCCAAGGTTCCCGAAAATTGCCGTATTTATCTTTCTTCCTCACAGGAACATGCCTGTCCTGTATTCCTTTCAACTGACACTTGAAAGCCTCCCACATGTCAGATGTTGATTTGCCCTCAAACATCCGCCCCCAATCTATGTTCTTCAGTTCCCGCCTAATATTGTTATAATTAGCCTTCCCCCAATTTAGCACATTCATCCTCGGACCACTCTTATCCTTGTCCACCAGTACTTTAAAACTTACTGAATTGTGGTCACTGTTACCGAAATGCTCCCCTACTGAAACATCTACCACCTGGCCGGGCTCATTCCCCAATACCAGGTCCAGTACCGCCCCTTCCCTAGTTGGACTGTTTACATATTGTTTTAAGAAGCCCTCCTGGATGCTCCTTACAAACTCTGCCCCGTCTAAGCCCCTGGCACTAAGTGAGTCCCAGTCAATATTGGGGAAGTTGAAGTCTCCCATCACCACAACCCTGTTGTTTTTACTCTTTTCCAAAATCTGTCTACCTATCTGCTCCTCTATCTCCCGCTGGCTGTTGGGAGGCCTGTAGTATACCCCCAACATTGTGACTGCACCCTTCTTATTCCTGATCTCTACCCATATAGCCTCACTGCCCTCTGAGGTGTCCTCTCGCTGTATAGCTGTGATACTCTCCTGAACAAGTAGCGCAACTCCGCCTCCCCTTTTACATCCCCCTCTATCCCGCCTGAAACATCTAAATCCTGGAACGTTTAGCTGCCAATCCTGCCCTTCCCTCAACCAGGTCTCTGTAATGGCAACAACATCATAGTTCCAAGTAGTAATCCAAGCTCTAAGTTCATCTGCCTTACCCGTAATGCTCCTTGCATTAAAACATATGCACTTCAGGCCACCAGACCCGCTGTGTTCAGCAACTTCTCCCCGTCTGCGCTGCCTCAGAGCCACACTGTCCCTATTCCCTAGTTCTCCCTCAATGCTCTCACCTTCTGACCTATTGCTCCCGTGCCCACCCCCCTGCCATACTAGTTTAAACCCTCCCGTGTGACACTAGCAAACCTCGCGGCCAGGATATTTATGCCTCTCCGGTTTAGATGCAACCCGTCCATCTTATACAGGTCACACCTGCCCCGGAAGAGCTCCCAGTGGTCCAGATAACAGAAACCCTCCCTCCTACACCAGCTGTTTAGCCACGTGTTTGTCTGCTCTATCTTCCTATTTCTAGCCTCACTGGCACGTGGCACAGGGAGTAATCCCGAGATTACAACCCTCGAGGTCCTGTCTTTTAACTTTCTGCCTAGCTCCCTGAACTCCTGCTGCAGGACCTCATGCCCCTTCCTGCCTATGTCGTTAGTACCAATATGTACAACGACCTCTGCCTGTTTGCCCTCCCCCTTCAGGATTCCCTCTACCCGTTCGGAGACATCCTGGACCCTGGCACCAGGGAGGCAACATACCATCCTGGAGTCTCTTTCACGTCCACAGAAGCGCCTATCTGTGCCCCTGACTATAGAGTCCCCTATAACTATTACTCTTCTGCGCTTTGACCCTCCCTTCTGAACATCAGAGCCAGCCGTGGTGCCACTGCTCTGGCTGCTGCTGTTTTCCCCTGATAGGCTATCCCCCCCGACAGTATCCAAAGGGGTATATCTGTTCGAGAGGGGGACAACCACAGGGGATTCCTGCACTGACTGCCTGCCCTTTCTGGTGGTCACCCATTTCTCTGCCTGCACCTTGGGTGTGACCACACTTACATAACTGCGATCTATGACGCTTTCCGCCACCTGCATGCTCCTAAGTGCATCCAATTGCTGCTCCAACCGAACCATGCGGTCTGTGAGGAGCTGCAGTTGGGTGCACTTTCTGCAGATGAAGCCATCCGGGACACTGGAAGCCTCCCGGACCTGCCACATCTCACAGTCAGAGCACAGCACCCCTCTAACTGACATTGCGTCAATTAATTAAAATTAAAATTTGTCTTTTTTTTTTTTTTTTAATACTTTTTTTAAATTTCAAAGTTACTGTCAACTATCTGTTTCCTAGCACTAGATTTCTAATAGAAATGCGATAGCTAACTATAATATTCTCCGATCTCTGGCTTAGATATCCTCTAAATTATAATTAAGTTATTATGTTTAATTAGATCCCAAATACTCAAAAAAATTTAGGTTAGAATCCCAACCAGCCACTCAGGTCACAGCTTTTCTGTGATGTCACTTCAGTTTCCCCCCGACACACACAATTTGAAAAACAGGTATAAAAGTAAAAATCACTTGCTTACCTTCTGAGATGTTCTCAGGTTCCCTCGCTGACAGAGACTGCTCCTCCACCTCCAATCCTTGACCTGCACAATGCTAATAATATAATAATATAATATGGCACTTACCTTACACCAATGGGTCTTATTATTAGGTTAGAGGAGGAGGGCGGGTGGGAGACACTACAAGTGTAGTGTCTCGGGTTTCCTCTCCACCAGAATTTATTGGGGGGGGGGGGGGGGGGCACTTGCCAGAGGTCGAACTTCCGGTTCCCGCCGAAATCCAAAGGGCTGCTCCTGTAAAGGTAAGTGCTTTTAAACTAACTACTCACCTCCCAGAAGGCCCCTGCGCACCGCTGCCGCCGAAATCCAAAGGGCTGCTCCTGCAAAGGTAAGTGCTTTTAAATTCACTACTCACCTCCCAGAAGGCCCCTGCGCACCGCTGCCGCCGAAATCCAAAGGGCTGCTCCTGCAAAGGTAAGTGCTTTTAAATTCACTACTCACCTCCCAGAAGGCCCCTGCGCACCGCTGCCGCCGAAATCCAAAGGGCTGCTCCTGCAAAGGTAAGTGCTTTTAAATTCACTACTCACCTCCAAGAAGGCCCCTGCGCACCGCTGCCGCCGAAATCCAAAGGGCTGCTCCTGCAAAGGTAAGTGCTTTTAAATTCACTACTCACCTCCCAGAAGGCCCCTGCGCACCGCTGCCGCCGAAATCCAAAGGGCTGCTCCTGCAAAGGTAAGTGCTTTTAAATTCACTACTCACCTCCCAGAAGGCCCCTGCGCACCGCTGCCGCCGAAATCCAAAGGGCTGCTCCTGCAAAGGTAAGTGCTTTTAAATTCACTACTCACCTCCAAGAAGGCCCCTGCGCACCGCTGCCGCCGAAATCCAAAGGGCTGCTCCTGCAAAGGTAAGTGCTTTTAAATTCACTACTCACCTCCAAGAAGGCCCCTGCGCACCGCTGCCGCCGAAATCCAAAGGGCTGCTCCTGTAAAGGTAAGAGTTTTTAAACTCACTACTCACCTCCAAGAAGGCCCCTGCGCACCGCTGCCGCCGAAATCCAAAGGGCTGCTCCTGCAAAGGTAAGTGCTTTTAAATTCACTACTCACCTCCAAGAAGGCCCCTGCGCACCGCTGCCGCCGAAATCCAAAGGGCTGCTCCTGCAAAGGTAAGTGCTTTTAAATTCACTACTCACCTCCAAGAAGGCCCCTGCGCACCGCTGCCGCCGAAATCCAAAGGGCTGCTCCTGTAAAGGTAAGTGCTTTTAAACTAACTACTCACCTCCCAGAAGGCCCCTGCGCACCGCTGCCGCCGAAATCCAAAGGGCTGCTCCTGCAAAGGTAAGTGCTTTTAAATTCACTACTCACCTCCCAGAAGGCCCCTGCGCACCGCTGCCGCCGAAATCCAAAGGGCTGCTCCTGTAAAGGTAAGTGGTTTTAAACTCACTACTCACCTCCCAGAAGGCCCCTGCGCACCGCTGCCGCCGAAATCCAAAGGGCTGCTCCTGCAAAGGTAAGTGCTTTTAAATTCACTACTCACCTCCCAGAAGGCCCCTGCGCACCGCTGCCGCCGAAATCCAAAGGGCAAGGAAATCCAAAGGTTAAGGAAAGGATGGGTGGGACAGGTGTTCCACTCAGGACTGGACGCAAAGAATAGAGGGGTGGCCATTTTGGTGGGGAAACGGGTAGCATTTGAAGCAAAGAACATCGTAGCAGATAGCGGAGGTAGATATGTAATGGTGAGTGGCAGGCTGGAGGGAATGGAGGTCGTGTTGGTTAATGTGTATGCCCCAAACTGTGACGATGCAGGATTTATGAGACGGATGCTGGGGCGTATACCGGACCTGGAGGTAGGAAACTTGATTTTAGGAGAGGACTTTAATACGGTGCTGGACCCGGGGCTAGATAGATCCAGCTCAAGGACCGGAAGAAGGCCGGCAGCGGCCAAGGTACTTAAGGGGTTTATGGACCAAATGGGGGAAGTGGATCCATGGCGATTTCTTAGACCTAGGGCTAGGGAGTTTTCCTTCTTCTCCCATGTCCATAAAGTGTAATCCCGGATAGATTTTTTTGTTTTGGGAAGGTCGTTGATCTCTAGGGTGGAAGAAGCTGAGTACTCAGCCATAGCGGTTTCGGATCATGCCCCACATTGGGTGGACCTGGAATTAGGAGAGGAAAGGGAGCAGAGAACACTCTGGCGATTAGATGTGGGACTGATGGCAGATGAGGGAGTGTGTGCAAGAGTGCGGGGGTGTATTGAGAGATACCTGGAGGTCAATGACGACGGCGAGGTCCCTGTGGGAGTGGTTTGGGAAGCACTAAAAGCGGTGGTCAGAGGAGAGCTGATCTCTATTGGGGCCCACAAAAGGAAAACAGAGGCCAAGGAAAGGGAAAGATTACTGGGGGAGATTTTAAGGGTGGACAGGGAATTTGCAGAGACCCCGGAGGACGAGCTGTACAGGGAGAGGAGACGACTCCAGACCGAGTTTGACCTTCTGACCACCAGAAAGGCGGAGGTACTGTGGAGGAAGGCACAGGGGAGGAGGTATGAATATGGGGAAAAGGCTAGTCGCCTGTTGGCTCATCAATTGCGAAAGAGGGCAGCAGCGAGGGAGATAGGAGGAATTAGAGACGAAAGGGGAGACACGGTGCGAAGGGCAGGAAAGATAAATGAGGTGTTCAAGACCTTTTATGAGGAACCATATAGGTCTCAACCCCCAGAGGGAGAGGAGGGGATGCGGCAGTTCCTGGACCAATTGAGGTTCCCGAAAGTGGAGGAGCAGGAGGTGGTAGGCCTGGGGGCACCGATTGAGGTGGACGAGGTCATTAAGGGACTGGGAAGCATGCAAGCAGGGAAGGCCCCGGGGCCAGACGGGTTCCCGGTGGAATATTACAGAAAATATGTGGACTTGTTGGCCCCGTTGTTGGCGAGGACGTTCAATGAGGCCAGGGAAGGGGGGACTCTACCCCTGACGATGTCGGAGGCGACGATATCGCTAATTTTGAAGAGGGACAAAGATCCGTTGCAGTGCGGGTCCTATAGACCTATTTCACTATTGAACGTGGACGCCAAATTGCTGGCAAAGGTACTGGCATCGAGGATAGAGGACTGTGTCCCGGGGGTGGTGCACGAAGACCAGACAGGGTTCGTAAAAGGGAGACAACTGAATGTTAACGTGCGACGACTATTAGGGGCGATAATAATGCCCCCAGTGGAGGGGGAGGCAGAGATAGTGGCGGCAATGGACGCAGAGAAGGCATTTGATAGGGTGGAGTGGGAGTATTTATGGGAAGTGTTAAGGAGGTTTGGGTTTGGGAACGGGTTTATTAGCTGGGTTAGACTTCTTTATGGGGCTCCAACGGCAAGCGTAGTTACAGGTTGACATAGATCGGAGTATTTCCGACTATATAGGGGAACAAGACAGGGATGCCCGCTGTCTCCATTGTTGTTCGCGTTGGCAATTGAACCTCTGGCCATGGCGTTGAGAGACTCCAGGAAATGGAGAGGGGTGATTAAAGGGGGAGAAGAACACCGAGTCTCGTTATACGCGGATGACCTATTGTTATACGTGTCGGACCCAGCTGGGGGGATGATAGAGGTTATGCGAATTTTGAGGGGGTTCGGGGAATTCTCGGGGTATAGGCTAAACATGGGGAAGAGTGAATTATTTGTGATACAGCCAGGGGACCAGAGTAGAGAGATAGAAGGCTTGCCGCTAAGGAAAGTGGAAAGAAACTTCCGATACCTGGGGATTCAGATCGCTAGGAGCTGGGGAACCTTGCACAGACTTAATCTGACACGGCTGGTAGAACAAATGGAGGAGGAGTTCAAGAGGTGGGACATGCAGCCTCTATCGCTGGCGGGCAGGGTGCAAGCAATTAAGATGATGGTCCTCCCGAGGTTCTTATTTGTATTTCAATGTCTCCCTATATTAATCACCAAGATCTTTTTTAATAAAATAGACAGGAGCATCACGAGCTTCGTGTGGGCAGGGAAAGTCCCGAGAGTAAGGAGGGGGTTCCTTCAGCGTAGTAGGGACAGAGGAGGATTGGCACTACCGAACTTGGGCGATTACTATTGGGCCGCCAATGTGGCAATGATACGTAGATGGATGATGGAGGGTGAGGGAGCGGCGTGGAAAAGACTGGAGAGAAAGTCCTGTAAAGGGACGAGTTTAGAGGCGTTGGTAACGGCGCCACTACCGTTCTCACCTAAAAAGTTTACCACAAACCCGGTGGTGGCGGCAACACTGAATATCTGGGGACAGTGGAGGCGACAGAGAGGGGTGCGGGGAGCCCTGGTGGGGTCCCCTATCAGGAACAACCATAGGTTCGCTCCAGGAAGAATGGATGGAGGATTTCAGAGCTGGTACCAGTTGGGAATTAGGAGGGTGGGAGATTTATTTATAGATGGAACTTTTGCGAGCTTGGGAGCATTGGAGGAAAAGTATAAGTTGCCCCGGGGAAATTTCTTGAGATATATGCAGGTGAGGGCGTTTACTAGACAACAGGTGAGGGAATTTCCGTTGCTCCCGACACAGGGGATACAGGACAGGGTGCTTTCAGGGGTGTGGGTCGGAGAGGGCAAGGTGTCAGAGATTTATCGAGAGATGAGGGAAGAGGGGGAGGAGTCGGTGGGCGAACTAAAAGGAAAGTGGGAAGAAGAATTAGGGGAGGAGATAGAGGAGGGTATGTGGGCTGATGCCCTAAGCAGGGTAAATTCCTCTTCCTCATGCGCCAGGCTTGGCCTGATTCAATTTAAGGTGCTACATAGAGCACACATAACGGGAGCAAGATTGAGCAGGTTCTTTGGAGTGGAGGACAAATGTGGGAGGTGTGGAGGGAGCCCGGCAAACCACGCACATATGTTTTGGGCGTGCCCGGCACTGGAAGGGTATTGGGAGGGAGTGACGGGAGTGATTTCACAGGTGGTGAAGGCCCGGGTCAAACCAGGCTGGGGGTTAGCTCTATTTGGAGTTGCGGAAGAGCCGGGAGTGCAGGAGGCGAAAGAGGCCAACGTTGTGGCCTTTGCGTCCCTAGTAGCCCGGCGCAGGATCCTACTCATGTGGAAGGAGGCGAAACCCCCCGGACTGGAGGCCTGGGTAAATGATATGGCGGGGTTCATTAAACTGGAGCAGATAAAGTTTGCCCTGAGAGGATCGGCTCAAGGGTTCACCAGGCGGTGGCAGCCATTTCTCGACTACCAAGGGGAACGTTAGAGGGAAGACAGATGACCAGCAGCAGCAACCCAGGGGGAGGGTGGGGGTGGGGGGGGGGGTGGGTTTAGTTTAGTTTAGGTCAATAGATAAGGGGGTTTTGTTACTTGTGTATTGTTAAAAATTTCTGTATTGTTACTGTTGCGTTTGTTTTGTCAGAGGAAAAATTGTTGTTTGGGGAAAAAAAATTTCAATAAAATATATTTTTTAAAAAGAGAGGAAGTCTTGTTGAGGCAGTCTTATTGAGGCGGTCTTATTGAAGCGCTCTTATTGAGGCGGTATTATTGAGGAAGTCTTATTGTGGCAGTCTTATTGATGCGGTCTTATAGAGGAAGTCTAATTGAGGTGGTCTTATTGAGGCGGTCGTATTGAAGCGCTCTTATTGAGGCGGTCTTATTGAGGCGGTCTTATTGAGGCGGTCTTATTGAGGCAGTCTTATTGTGGCGATCTTATTGAGGCGGTATTATTGAGGCGGTCTTATTGAGACAGTCTTATTGAGGCGGTCGTATTGAAGCACTCTCATTGAGGCGGTCTTATTGAGGCGGTCTTATTGAGGCAGTCTTATTGAGACAGTCTTATTGAGACAGTCTTATTGAGGCAGTCTTATTGTGGCGGTCTTATTGAGACAGTCTTATTGAGGCAGTCTTATTGAGACAGTCTTATTGAGACAGTCTAATTGAGGCAGTCATATTGAGACAGTTTTATTGTGGCAGTCATATTGAGGTGGTACTATTGAGGAAGTCTTGTTGAGGCAGTCTTATTAAGGCGGTCTTATTGAAGCGTCTTATTGAGACAGTCTTATTGATGCGGCCTTATAGAGGAAGTCTAATTGAAGTGGTCTTATTGAGGCGGACGTATTGAAGCGCTCTTATTGAGGTGGTATTATTGAGGCAGTCTTATTGAGGCGGTTTTATTGAGACAGTCTTATTGTGGCTGTCTCATTCAGGCGGTCTTATTGAGACAGTCTTATTGAGGCGGTCTTATTGAGGCAGTATTATTGAGGTGGTCTTATTGAGACAGTCTTATTGAGGCAGTCTTATTGAGACAGTCTTATTGAGACAGTCTAATTGAGGCAGTCATATTGAGACAGTTTTATTGTGGCAGTCATATTGAGGTGGTACTATTGAGGAAGTCTTGTTGAGGCAGTCTTATTAAGGCGGTCTTATTGAAGCGTCTTATTGAGACAGTCTTATTGATGCGGCCTTATAGAGGAAGTCTAATTGAAGTGGTCTTATTGAGGCGGACGTATTGAAGCGCTCTTATTGAGGTGGTATTATTGAGGCAGTCTTATTGAGGCGGTTTTATTGAGACAGTCTTATTGTGGCTGTCTTATTGAGGCGGCCTTATTGAGGAAGTCTTATTGAGGCGGCCTTATTGAGGCGGTCTTATTGATGCGGCCTTATAGAGGAAGTCTAATTGAAGTGGTCTTATTGAGGCGGACGTTTTGAAGCGCTCTTATTGAGGTGGTATTATTGAGGCGGTCTTATTGAGGCAGTCTTATTGAGGCGGTCTTATTGAGACAGTCTCATTGTGGCTGTCTTATTGAGGCGGCCTTATTGAGGAAGTCTTATTGAGGCAGCCTTATTGAGGCGGTCTTATCGAGGCGGTCTTATTTTGACGGTCTTATTGAGACAGTCTTATTGATTCGGTCTTATTGAGGTGGTCTGATTGTGGCAGTCTTATGAGGAATCTTATTGAGGCAGTCTTTTCGATGCAGTCTTACCGAAGCAGCCTTATCGAGAAAATCTTACTGAGGAGGTCTTACTGAGGCAGTGTTATGAAATGAAATGAAAAATGAAAATCGCTTATTGTCACAAGTCGGCTTCAAATGAAGTTACTGTGAAATGCCCCTAGTCGCCACATTCCAGCGCCTGTTCGGGGAGGCTGTTACGGGAATTGTACCGTGCTGCTGGCCTGCCTTGGTCTGCTTTAAAAGCCAGCGATTTAGCCCTGTGCTAAACCAGCTCCTTATTGAGGCAGTCTTAGCGAGGCAGTCTTATCGAGGAAGTCTTATCGAGATAGTCTTATCGTGGCAGTCTTATTGTGTCAGTCTTATCGAAGCAATCTTATCGAGTAAGTCTTATCCAGACAGTTTTATTGAGTCAGTCTTACCGATGGAATCTTATCAAGACATCCTTATTGAGGCAGTCTTATTGTGACAGTTGGAGAGCAAAGAATAATGATGCATTTGGAAGTTGATTTCGCTGCTCTTAATCCACTAATTTCAGAAAGATTTTATAGTCGTCACTGCATCATTATTATTTCTAACCTTTATTTGGAAGTCCATTCCATTGTTGATCACTCTTTGTATGAAGAACTTTTAGATGTCTGTCCTAAATTTATATTCTGTTCATTTCATCATGTCTCCCCTTGTCTGACTCTCGCATTTAATTTAAAAAATAATTCTGAATTTAGTCTTTCCATAACCAGAACTATCTGAAATATCTGTTTAAGATCACCTCCTCCTATGAGGAGGATGAGCCCATTTCCTCAGCCTTTCCACTGTGTAGTTTTACAATCCTGTTCTATTCGACCTATTTTCAGCTGTATGAAACAGCCAGAGTTCGTCATGGATTGATGACATTGGGTCCTAGTGGCTCTGGAAAGACTTGTGTCATTCGTACCCTGATGCAATCACTGACTGAATGTGGAGCCCCTCATCGGGAGATGCGGATGAATCCGAAGGCTATTACTGCTCCACAAATGTTTGGCCGACTGGATCCTGCAACTAATGACTGGACTGATGGGATCTTCTCAACACTTTGGAGGAAATCTATCAAGTCAAAAAAAGGTAACCAGAATTTTGAAAGTCAGTAGGATTAGCTATTTGCATTTTTGTGAAATCAGTGAGATGAAAATTAGATTTTTTACTTAATGAGGGAGCAATTCACTCTGCCATTACTGCCCAGGTACTGAGAACAAAAATATCCCACAAGTTCTAAATATTGCCTATTTCAAGCAGCATATTACATATTTCAATGCACTTGATACCAGAAGAATAAGTTGCACAAATAAATAGAAAATATTGGCCCAGTATTTCCTGGAGCTGGTCATCTTGTGAACTACCCTGTTTGTTTGACTTATTCCCTCACCTCTCAGCTTGAAGTTTTTTGCGCTGTTACTTCCTGGAAAATTCACATCGAGATCCAGCACCTGGGCCTAATGGACACGAAGGCAAGGCTGGCAACATATACTGGAAAACCATTAACCAGCACAGGGACGATGATGACTCTGGTTACCTACGGGCAACAGTCAGTTCGCCTGCCACTGGTAGTGGTGCAGGGGCCCAGACCCAATCTTTTGGACTGCGACTGGACCGCCTAGATTAGCAACAGATCTTTAGAATGGGTACAGAAAGATTGTATGAGATCCTCGGAAAATACCCGGAAGTCATCCAAGATGGTTTAGGGAAGGAAAAGGGAGCAATGGCCAAAATTTATGTGGACCCAGAAGTCCAGCCCAAGCATTTCAGGATCCACCCAGTTCCATTCTCCCTACTGTTGAAAGTGGACGATGAGCTGAGCTGGCTAGAGAACTTGGGGATTACTCGCCCAGTTCAGTTCATGGAATGGGCAGCACCAGTGATCCCAGTGCTGAAGTCAGATCACACCATCTGCTTGTGTGGCGATTATAAAATGATGGTAAACAGGGCCTCCCAATCGGACAGGTACCCAATGCCATATGTGGAGGACCTATATGCGAAGTAGGGTGGCGGTCACTCTCCAAGTTGTACATGAGCCAGTTATACCTCCAGTTGGAGTTGGATGCAGCATCCAGGAATTATATTATCATCAATACCCACAAGGGAATACACCAGGCTCCCATTTGGAGTATCATCCAACTGTGCAATCTTCCAGCCAGTTATGAAGAGCATCCTTCATGGGTTTCCAAGGGTGGCGGTCTAACTGAACAATGTATTGATTACAGGAGTCGCGAGAAGGAACACCTAGATAACGTAGAGGAAGTCCTGTGCCGTTTCTCAGAGGTAGGTGTCTGCCTAAAAAGGGGCAAGTGCGTCTTCAAGGCGAGAGAGTTCATGGGCTGGATTCTACGTTTTTGGGACCATGTCCCCACGCCGTTGTGAAAACTGGTCTTTTATGCCAGGAAAACTGGCATCAAAAGGCCACAGATTCACTGTCCTGCAGGGGGCTAGCAGGCAGCTGTCGTGGAGCTTGCAGCTCCAGCTGCCGATACGGCCCCTGCACTTCCAGGTCAGAGGTCGCGCATGCGCACGGCGGGGCCTCCAGCGGCCGCGCCATGCTCCTTGGCGGACCCAGACCCCAGACCTGGACCACGGAAATAGTGCTCTCAGTCGGCCCTCCCCCGACTGTGGAGGCCCAGGACTGAGTCCACAGCAGATATCACGGACGGTGGGGCCATGAGTGGTCCATGCCATCGGGAATTCGACTGGTCGGGGTCAGAGAAAAGCGGGCAGGCCTCAGGCAATGGCCACGTGGTGGATAATCCCCGAGTACGCCGCTTTTCGTAGGGTGGAGAATCGCGGGACCGGCGCCGGGCCTGATTTCATGCGGGAAACTGGATTCTCCCCCCGCATCCGAACGCGATTTCGGAGTCGGGGTGCGGAGAATCCAGCCTCGCATACCTGGGTTACTGGGTTGACAAAGCCGGTTTACACCCTGTGTAGGTTCGAGCTACCAAGTGGGCCACAGCGCCAGAGAATAAGACGAAGCTTAGGTCATTCCTAGGGCTCATTAATTATTAATGAAAGTTCATTCCATAGCTAGCGATCATACTGGAACCATAACATGCACTCTTAAAGAAGAAATGGGCATGGAAGGCATCACAGGAGGAGGCATTTGTCAAAGTAAAGTTCCAACTGTTGTCCTCTAAGCTACTAACACATTGCAGCCCATCTAAACCGTTCATATTCACGTACAATGCCTCCTCATATGCCATTGGGACAGTGTTGTTCCATCGTTGGGACATTGGAACAGAGAGGCAAATAGCCTATGCTTCAAGAACCTTCGCAGAGCACAATTACGCTCATATTGAAAAGGAGGGACTGCCCGTGATCTTCGCGGTTAAAAAGTTTCATCAGTACATTTATGGATGTTACTTCGCAATCATCACAGACCACAAACCCTTATTCTGCCTTTGCAAAGAAGACAACGTGATACCACTGACAGCGGTGGGCAGGATTAAGAGATAGGCATTGCTGTTGGCAACATATGAATATACATTTGAATATGGCCTGGGCGTGCAGATTGAGCACTCCAATTGCTTATACATCCCCGTCCCTGCCAGTAGCGGATGAAGTTATGTTGCCGCTCAATTTTGTGGACACATTGCCAGTCACAGCCTTGAAAATTTGTGTGTGGAAGCAAAAGGATCCGACATTGTCAAAGTTGTGCCATGTCGTCCTACCTGGTGGAATGCAGGGGGAATTCACAACCAAGGAACAGGAGCTTAGTGTTTGAAGGCAACAATCTCCTGTGTGAGGGCACCTTGACTTCCGAGGCAAGGCAGGAATGCTATTTTACAGGACCTGCACAATGGATATGGGGTGCCCGAAATGAACATAATTGCCAGGAGTTACGTGGGTGGCCAGGGTTCAATGGTGATATCAAGAGGTTGGTGCAGCAGTGTGCAGCACGTCAAGAGCATCATAAGTTTCCACACTTAGCCTCACTTCACCCTGGGAATGGCCAGGGTGGCTTTGGGTGCGGTTGCACGCCAAATTCGCAGGGCCCTTCTTGGGGTCAATGTTCCTACTACCAACCAAATCCACTCAAAATGGATCGATGTGTACTGGATGCTGTCCACCACATCGCGGACCACCATGGAGAAGCTATGTCAATCGTTCAGTGTCCCAGGTATTCAGGAGATGTTCATCACCGACAACAACACCCACTCACTACCGAGGAATACTTGAGGTTCATGTGGGAATGGGGTTAAATACAATAGGACTATCCCACACCATCCTCCTTCAAACGGTCTGACTTAGAGGTCAATGCAAACTTTCAAGTGGGCATGAATAAACAAACAACATGGTCAGCTGAGACAAAACTGGCATGAATTTTGTTCAACTATCGGACCATTCATGACATAACTATATGACAACCAGGGTAGCGCCGGTGGAACTACTGATGGGATGACGGCTATTAATCCATCTAAACTTAACATTTCCCAACCTTGATAGGAAGGTGTGCAAGAAACAAGACTTCCAGAAGAGGTACCATGACCACCGGACACAGGACAGAGGGCTCAAGCACTCCCTGTCCCATCCCTGAAACCCCATAACCCACCAAACATTTGGACACTAAGGGGTAATTTATCATGGCCAACCCACCTAACCTGCACATCTTTGGACTGCGGGAGGATACTGGAGCACCCGGAGGAAACCCACGCAGACACGGGGAGTAAGTGGAAACTCCACACAGCCAGTCACCCGAGGCCGGAATCGATCCCGTGTCTCTGGCACTCTGAGGCAGCAGTGCTAGCCACTGTGCCACCATGCCGCCCCAGATATGTATATATTTTTTAAAAGAACACTTTTGTTAAACAATGGGAACAAGCTTAAACAGTTATGTTTTACTCTTTAGTTTTTTTATGGCGTGTAGACATTGTTGGAAAGGTCAACATTTTCTGCCCATCCCTAATTGCCATTGAACTGAATGGCCATTTCAGGGGGTAGTTCAGACTGAACCATATTGCTGTGGATCTGGAGGTACATATAAACCAGACCAGGTAAGAACGAAAGTTTTTTTTCCATAAAGGACATTAATGAACCAGAGGGGTGATTACAACAATCTGTAACAGTCGTTCTTTTAAAAAATTTAGAGTACCCAATTCATTTTTCCAATTAAGGGGCAATTTAGCGTGGCTAATCCACCTAGCCTGCATATCTTTGGGTTGTGGGGGCGAAACCCACGCAGACAAGGGGAGAATGTGCAAACTCCACACGGCCAGTGACCCAGAGCCGAATATGGGACCTCGGCGCCGTGAGGCAGCAGGGCTAACCCACTGCACCACCGTGCTGCCCCGCACCACATTTCTGCCCCGACCTGCCGGCAGGATTCTCCGTTACGCCGGCTGGTCAATGGGGTTTCCCATTGTGGGGCAGCCCCAAGCCATCGGTAAAACCCGTGCGCCGGCAAAACGGAGAATCCTGCTGGCGGAGGATTGTCCCCCCAGATCCTTCCTGTAAAGTAGTGTCAAGGGATGTCTCCTTCTCAAAGAACACCTCTGTAAAGCAAATATTCTTGAGTGCCAATGGTTCAATGGTGGATTGAGAGCTGAAATGCTTTCTCCCCTTGTTGTTTAAGGAAGCATAAAGATAGCATTCAGGGTATTGTATTCACTGTATTGAATAGTATTGTTTAAGGGGTAATTAGAACAAAGAGAAAAGAACAAAGAAAACTACAACACAGGAACAGACCCTTCGGCTCTCCAAGCCTGCACTGACCATGCTACCCATTTGAACTAAAAAACCCTACCCTTCTAGGGACCATATCGCTCTATTCCCATCCTATTCATGCATTTGTCAAGATGCCCCTTAAAAGTCACTATCGTATGGGAGCTTTCCCAGCTTGAAGGCGCTGGAGGATAAATTTAAACTGCCGCCAAGGAATGGTTTTCGATATTTGCAAGTGCGAGACTTCCTGAGGAAACAGGTGTTGGCCTTTCCGCTGCTGTCGCCACAGGGGATACAGGATAGAGTAGTTTCTGGTACCCGGGTGGGGGAAGGGAAGGTGCCGGATATCTACCAGAAGCTGTTGGATGCGGAGGAAACCCCGGTGGAGGAGCTTAAGGGCAAGTGGGAGGACGAGCTAGGAGGAGAATTGGAGGCGGGTTTATGGCCGGACGCCCTAAGCAGGGTCAATTCCTCCTCATCATGTGCCAGGCTTAGCCTAATACAATTTAAGGTGGTCCACCGGGCACACATGATGGCGGCGAGGATGAGCAAGTTTTTTGGGGTAGAAGATAGATGTGCGAGGTGCGTGGGAACCCCAGCAAACCATGTCCACATGTGTTGGGCATGCCCGAAGCACAGAGGGTTTTGGCAGGGGTTTGCGAAGGCAATGTCCACGGTGTTAGAAACACGGGTGGTGCCGAGTCCAGAAGTAGCGATCTTTGGAGTGTCAGAAGATCCGGGAGTTCAGGGAGTGAAAGAGGCCGAAGTCCTGGCCTTTGCCTTCCTGGTAGCCCGGAGACAGATCCTTTTAATGTGGAGGGACTCGAAGCCCCAGAGTGTAGAGACCTGGGCTAGTGACATGGCTGGGTTCTCAGTCTTGAGAAAATAAAGTTTGCCTTAAGAGGGTCAATGTTGGGGTTCTCTCGGAGGTGGCAGCCGTTCGTCAACTTTCTCGGGGAAAATTTAAATGTCGGCAGAAGCAGTATCCTGATCGGGGGTGAGGGGGGGGGCGGGCGGATAGGTGTTAGATGGTTGAGGTGTGTGAAGATTCGGTCGGATGGGGAAATGTTTATTTTACCATGTTAATGTTATTGTTTTTGTTATTGTTATAAACATTTTGCAAATACCTTAATAAAAATATATATTTTTTAAATCACTATCGTATCTGCTTCCATGACCTCCCCCAGCAGCGAGTGCCAGGCTCCCACTACCCTCTGTGTAAAAAACATGCCTCGTACATCTCCATTAAACCTTGCTCCTCGCACCTTAAACTTATGATCCCTAGCAATTAACTCTTCCACCCTGGGAAAAAACTTCTGACTATCCACTCTGTCCATGCCCCTCATAATTGTCTATCAGGTCGCCCCTCAACCTCCGTCATTCCAGTGAGAACAAACCAAGTTTCTCCAACCTTTCCTCATAGCTAATGCCCTCCATACCAGGCAACATCCTGGTAAATCTTTTCTGTAACCTCTTCAAAGCCTCCACACCCTTTTGGTAGTGTGGCGACCAGAATTGAACACTATATTCCAAGTGCAGCCAAACTAATAAGCTTCTATAAAGCTGCAGCATGACTTGCCAATTTTTGTACTCGGTTTCCCGGTCAATGAAGGCAAGCATGCCTTCTTGACTACCTTCTCCTCCTGCGTTGCCACTTTCAGTGACTTTTGTACCTGTATTGATTGGATTTGTTTATTGTCACGTGTACCGAGGTACAGTGAAAAGTATCATTCCGCATACAGCTCAGACAGATCATTCCGTACATGAAAAGAAAAAGAAAAATCGGGCAAACACACAATACACAATGTAAATACATAGACACAGGCATTGGGTGAAGCATACAGGAGCGTAGTACTACTTGGTCGGGAAGATGTGTGAAGAGATCAGGTCAGTCCATATGAGGGTCATTCAGGAATCTGGTAACAGCGGGAAAGAAGCTGTTTTTGAATCTGTTAGTGCGTGTTCTCAGACTTTTGCATCTCCTGCCCGATGGAAGAAGTTGGAAGAGTGAATAAGTCGGGTGGGAGTCGTCTTTGATTCTGCTGTTTGCTTTCTCAAGGAAGCAGGAGGTGTAGACAGAGCCAATGGATGAGAGGAGGGTTCGTGTGATGGATTGGGCTGTGTTCACGACTTTCTGTAGTTTCTTAAGGCCTTGGGCCGAGCAGTTGCCATACCAGGCTATGATGCAGTCAGGTAGGATGCTTTCCATGTTTCCTGAGAAAGTATAGGCGCTGTTGTGCTTTCTTGGTCATGGCGTTGACGTGGACAGATTGCTGGTGATGTGCACACCAAGAATTTGAAGCTGTCAACCATCTCCATCTCGGCCCCATTGATGCAGACAGGGGTGTGTACGATACTTTGCTTCCTGAAGTCAATGACCAGCTCTTTAGTTTTGCTGACATTGCGGGAGAGATTGGTGTCATTGCACCACTCCACTAGGTTTTCTATCTCCCTCCTGTATTCTGACTCATCGTTGTTCGAGATTCGACCCACTGCGGTCATGTCGTCAGCAAACCTGGAGATGGAATTGGAGCCAAATTTTGCCATACAGTCATATGTGTGTAGGGAGTATAGTAGGGGGCTAAGTACGCAGCCTTGCGGGGCCCCTGTATTGAGGACTTTTGTGGAGGTGGTGTTGTTTAGCCTTACTGATTGAGGTCTATGGGTCAGAAAGTCAATGATCCAGGTGCAGAGTGAGGAGTCAAGTCCTAGGTTTGGAGCTTTGATATGAGCTTGGATGGGATTATGGTGTTGAAGGCAGAGCAGTAGTCAATAAATAGGAGTCTGACATAGGAGCCCTTGTTGTCGAGATGCTCCAGGGATGAGTGCAGGACCATGGAGATGGCATCTGCTGTGGAGCGGATGTGACAGTATGCGAATTGCAATAGATCTAGACATTCTGGGAGTATGGAGTTGTTGTGCCTCATGACCAACCTCTCGAAGCACTTCATTCTGATCGATGTCAAGGCCACCGGACGATGATCATTGAGGCGCGTTGCCTGGTTCTTCTTTGGCACCAGTGTGATAGTGATCTTCTTGAAGTACATAGAACATAGAACATAGAAAAATACAGCACAGAACAGGCCCTTCGGCCCACGATGTTGTGCCGAACCTTTGTCCTAGATTAATCATAGATTATCATTGAACTTACAGTGCAGAACGAGGCCATTCGGCCCTTTGAGTCTGCACCGGCTCTTGGAAAGAGCACCCTACCCAAACTCAACACTTCCACCCAACACCAAGGGCAATTTGGACATTAAGGGCAATTTATCATTGGCCAATTCACCTAACCCGCACATCTTTGGACTGTGGGAGGAAACCGGAGCACCCGGAGGAAACCCACGCAGACACGGGGAGGACGTGCAGACTCCGCACAGACAGTGACCCAAGCCGGAATCGAACCTGGGACCCTGGAGCTGTGAAGCATTGTGCTATCCACAATGCTACCGTGCTGCCCTTGAGAACAAATAAATCTACACTATCATTTTACTGTAATCCATGTACCTATCCAATAGCTGCTTGAAGGTCCCTAATGTTTCCGACTCAACTACTTCCACAGGCAGTGCATTCCATGCCCCTTTTAGTAGGTGGGTACCTCGGAACGGAGTAGGGACAGGTTAAAGACGTCCGCGAACACATCTGCCAGCTGGTCCCCGCAGGCTCTGAGTGCATGACCAGGGACCTCATTTGGACCCGTCGCCTTCAACAAGGCCGATCTGACTTCGGAAGCTGTATGGGTGTGTCTGGGGCTGCTGTGGTAGTCGACAGTAGTTTGATGGTTTCCTGCTCGAACCGAGCATAGAATGCATTGAGTTCATTGGGAGGGGTGCGCTGCTGCCAAGATTCCTCTCCCCATTAGTACTCTTCAGAGTATTTTCTGGTGTGAGGTTAAAGGTTTAAAAAAAAAAAATTTAGAATACCCAATTCTTTTTTTTGCCAATTATGGGACAATATAGCGTCACCAATCCAACTACCCTGCACACCTTTGGATTATGTGGTAAGACCCACACCATCACTAGGAGAATGTGCAAACTCCACACTGACGGTGATCCAGAGCCGGGATCGAACCCGGACCCTCAGCGCCGTGAGGCAGCAGTGCTAACCATTGCGCCACCGTGCCAACTTGATGTTAAAGATTTTAATACTGTGTTAGTAATAAAGTTTATTTTAATATATACAATATCCCTATTTTTCTGTACAGTCACTCCTGGAGCGAAGTATCCTTTCCTCACAGTCTTATAAAATTAAAATATAATATTGGTGTTTCTGTCCAGTATCCAAGCTACCTGGTCTGGTCTAGGATCGTAATAAAATTGGAGCTCGTCTGGAATTTTAAAGTATAATTCCATGTTTGATTTGTGATTACTGACAGTGAATGTGTGTGGAACAGTTGCTTTCTTTCAAGTTTTGCAGTTTAAATAGGGAGTGACTGAAGATGGCCCGTTCCGTTGCAAAGGTTTTTCTGGGTGTGGAAGAGGTTGCTCAGGCTAATTTAGAAAGTGTGACTAAAACAAAACTTATAGGTTTGATAGAAAAGCTGCAGTTAACCTTATCTGAAGGGGCGAAGAAGGTAGAAATAATACAAACAATAGCTCAGCATTTAAATTTGTCAAAACCACAGCCTGAATCTTTAGAATTATTTATAATTCAATACAAATGAAACAATTAGAAATGCAGGAAAAAGATAAACAGAAAGAACTAGAACTGAAGAAATTGGAAATAGAAGAAAGAGAAAATGAGAGGGCTTTTCAAAAGGAAATGAAAAGATTAGCAAAGGAAGAAAAGGTTAAGGGAAAAGAGAGTTTGGCAATGGCAGAAGCAAAGGAAAAGGAGAGAGAATTTGAACTTCGGAAACTGGGGGTGGGATTCTCCGGCCGAGGTCAATGGATTTTTCCATTCTACATGGCTCGCCTGTGGCGTTCTTGCGGCGGTGGAGTGGGAGAATCCAGCCCTGGAACTGCAAAGAGAACATCAACGGAAAATATTGTTGATAAAGGCAGAAGCTGTGCTCGGCTTTGAGGAAGGAGAAACACTTCCTCGTCAAAGGCTTAGTAGGGATATGTTTAAATGTATTCAAGCACTGACAATATTTGATGTTTGTAGAAGCCTTTTTTTTACCTAATTTGAAAAAGTAGCTAAGCAATTGAATTGACCAAAGACCATATGGGTAGCGTTGGTTCAAATAAAATCGGTAGGCTGAGTGAAGTGTTTGAATCAATATCAGAGGAGGTTCCAGGGATTATGATGAGGTGAGAAAAAAACATACTGAGTGCATATGAACTAGTGCCAGAAACCGACAGACCACGTCAGACACTGAAAACACACAGTTTCCGTGGAAACATAGAAACATAGAAAATAGTTTCAGGAGTAGGCCATTTCGGCCCTTCGAGCCTGCAACTCCATTCAATATGATCATGGCTGATCATGCAATTTCAGTATCCCATTCCCGCCTGCTGTACCTGCATGCCAACCTTCAGTGACTGTTCCACCATGACACCCAGGCCTCGTTGCACTTCCCCTCTCCTGAACTGCCACCATTCAGATAATAATCTGCCTTCCTGTTTTTGCCACCAAAGTGGATAACCTCACATTTACCCACATTATATTGCATTTGTTAAGTATTTGCCCACTCAGTCAGCCTGTCCAAGTTACCCTGCAGCCTCTTTGCATCCTCCTCACATCACACACTGCCACCCAATTTAGTGTCGTCCGCAAATTTGGAGATATTGCATGAAATTCCTTCGTCCAAATCATTAATGTATTGTGGTGAACCACTGTATTAGGGGATGTAAGGTAGGACCTGCACTACAGGTTCACCGATAGCCCCTGCCGGCTGGCTCCGCCCACTAAGAACTGTATAAATATGCATGATCTCCAGTGCCCTGCCATTTCGCCAGCTGCAGCATGAGGCCACGCATCTGACTGTAATAAAGCCACAGTTGTACTCAATCTGCATCTTTGTGCAATTGATTGTGCATCAATTTATTAGTCAGATGTGTGGCCTCCTGCAGATTTTTCCACAGAATGGATATCAGAATTAAGCCCGATCGCCTGCAGCTACATCAACGCTGCGGACCCCGCGCCAACGGAGGCTCAGAAGATAAACGTTGTGTACTCAGACTGAGCTCCAGCGTGTTCCCGTTGATCCAAGATGCCACGAATTTCACAAAAGCAATGGAACTCCTTAAAGAACACTATGCGCAGAAGGCGAACACGCTCTTCGCCAGGCATGTACTCGCCACCCACTCACAACTACCTGGTGAGTCCATCGAAGACTTCTGGCGCGCCCTGATTCCACTCATCCGGGACTGGGACTGTCAGGCCGTTACGGCCGCCGAACACGCGAACCTCCTCATGCGCGATGCTTTCGTGACGGGGATCGCGTCGGATCGCATCCGAGAACGATTACTGGAAGGGGCCACGCTCGAACTGGCGGAGTCGAAAACCTTGGCGCTCTCCATGACGGTCGCATCCTGTAATGTGCAATTTTACCCCTCCCGCCACGCTGTCCACCCTTCTACCCCTCCTGGTCACCGCCGACGACCTCCTCAGCTGGGGCCCTGCCCTCCCAATACGCCTGCGCCGCATGCCGATCCGTGCACCCCGGGGGTCCCCATTGCTACTTCTGCGGTCAGCAGAAGCACCCCCGCCAAAACTGCCCGGCCCGCACTGCCGTTTATAAATCCTGCAGTAAAAAGGGCCACTTCGCGGCTGTGTGCCAGGCCCGTGCAGTCGCTGCGATCGCGCCGGCTATCGCCCCCTCCCCCACACCAGACGCACAATGGGAGCCGTCATCTTCTCCTCCCGGGGCCATGTGCGACCAATGGGCGCCGCCATCTTGCCCCCTTCGGCCACATGCGCCCCATGGGCGCCGCCATCTTATCCCGACCCCGCAATGTGCGCACCATGGGCGCCGCCATCTTGTCCCCCATAGGGTCTCCGGACATCCCGAGATCGGAACCGCACACGCTCGCCACCCGAAGCAGCTGATGCTACCCGCAGCTCGCTTCGATGATGCTGGACCAATCTCGTCTGCACAACGTGGCCACCGCGTCGATGACGGTGAAAATCAACGGCCACGCGACCTCGTGCCTGCTGGACTCTGGGAGCACCGAAAGCTTCGTACACCCAGATACGGTATTGCGCTGCTCCCTCGCGGTCCATCCTGCCAATCAAAGGATCTCCCTAGCCTCCGGATCCCACTCCGTCCCGATCCGAGGCTTCTGTCAAGTTACCCTCACTGTCCAGGGCGTAGAATTTAGTAACTTCCGTCTCTATGTCCTTCCTAATCTCTGCGCTGCACTCCTGTTGGGCCTGGACTTAGAGTGCAATCTCCAGAGCCTCATTCTCAAATTCGGTGGGCCCTTACCCCACCCCCCCGCCTCACCGTTTGCGGCCTCGCGACCCTCAAGGTCGATCCCCCCTCCCTTTTTGCCAATCTAACTGCGGATTGCAAACCGTTGCCACCAGGAGCAGACGGTACAGCACCCAGGACAAGACCTTCATCAGGTCCGAAGTCCAGCGGCTGCTTAAGGAGGGTATTATCAAGGCCAGCAACAGCCCCTGGAGAGCCCAAGTGGTAATGGTTAAAACTGGGGAGAAACACAGGATGGTCGTGGACTACAGCCAGACCATCAATCGGTACACGCAACTCGATGCGTACCCCCTCCCACGCATATCTGATATGGTCAATCAGATTGCGCAGTACAGGGTCTTCTCAACAATTGACCTGAAATCCGCCTACCACCAGCTCCTCATCCGGAGGTCGGACCGTCCATACACGGCCTTCGAGGCGGACGGTGGCCTCTACCACTTCCTTAGGGTCCCTTTCGGCGTCACCAATGGGGTCTCGGACTTCCAAAGGGAGATGGACCGAATGGTCGACCAGTACGGTTTGCGGGCCACCTTTCCATACTTAGATAATGTCACCATCTGCGGCCATGATCAGCAGGACTGCGATGCCAATCTCGATAAATTCCTCCGCACTGCCACTCTTCTCAACCTGACCTATAACAAAGAGAAGTGTGTGTTCAGCACGACCCGGTTAGCCATTCTCGGCTATGTAGCCCAAAACGGACCGACCCCGACCGCATGCGCCTCCTCGTGGAGCTTCCCCTCCCCCACCGCCCCAAGGCCCGCAAACGCTGCCTGGGGTTCTTTTCCTACTATGCCCAGTGGGTCCCAAACTATGCGGACAAGGCCCGCCCACTCATTCAGTCCACCCTATTCCCCCTCGCGGCTGAGGCACAACACGCTTTCGCCCGCATCAGAACAAACATCGCCAAGGCCTGGATGCGCGCAGTGGAAGAGTCACTGCCTTTCCAAGTAGAAAGCGACGCTTCAGACGTCGCCCTTGCCGCCACACTAAACCAGGCAGGCAGATCCGTGGCATTCTTTTCCCGCACACTTCATGCCTCTGAAATTCGACGCTCATCCGTCGAAAAGGAGGCCTAAGCTATCGTTGAATCTGTGCGGCATTGGAGGCATTACCTCGCCGGTAAGAGATTCACTCTCCTTACGGACCAACGGTCGGTAGCCTTCATGTTCAATAACACACAGCGGGGCAAGATCAAAAATGATAAAATCTTGCGGTGGAGAATCGAGCTCTCCACCTATAATTACGAGATTTTGTATCGCCCCGGTGAACTCAACGAGCCTCCAGACGCCCTCTCCCAAGGTACATGTGCCAGCGCACAAGTGGACCAACTCCAGGCCCTACACTACAGCCTTTGTCACCCAGGGGTCACTTGATTGTACCATCTTGTTGATGCGCAATCAATTACACTCAAGACGAAGTGATTCATAACTGAAGGCTTTAATCTGCTAGAACTCTTCCCCAGCAGCTTCGATACAGAAAGTGAAGGCTGCTGGGACGGCATCGGTTCTTATACTCCGCCTCTCAGGGCGGAGCTACGTACATCAGCCAATGGTAGACTCCTGGGTCTAACCAATGGTCATCCACCTCTCAGGTATCGCAATACCTGGTATTACCACATTCACCCCCTGTTAAAAAAGAGCCCGGCGGGGTGATGGCCAGCGTTAATAGTCGCCTTTCGCATGGTATGACCAGGTATGGAGGTACCGTGATGTCGAGGGTATTAACAAAGTGTTCATAGTGCAGCAATCAGTCGATCGGGTGGCCTGGTCGTCCTTCTGGAGCGTTGGAGCGTCTGGGCTTCGGCAGTGATTCTGATGGGGGTCCCGCTGGTTGCGACTCCGGGAGCGTGATGTCGTCCTTCCTGGCAGCTTCGTCACCCCTAGGCGGCGCTGTTGGGGCAAAAGGTGGACAGGGGGGGAAAGCGCCTGTAGGGGGTGTCGGTGTGTGTTCGGGCCTAGGCAGGAGCGGCGGGAGTACTGACCCTCCAGTTAGGTGCTGTGGGGAGGGTGGGGGTGGGGGCAATGGTTCGGGTGCGCGTGGGGTTCCGGCGGGTGCCAGGTCCTAAAGGGAGACTGTGTCTTGGCGGCCGTCAGGGAACGCCAAGTAGGCGTACTGGGGGTTGGCGTGCAGCAGGTGGACCCTCTCGACCAACGGGTCCGACTTGTGCGCCCTCACATGTTTCTGAAGCAGGATGGGTCCGGGTGTCGCTAGCCAGGTTGGGAGCGAGGTCCCGGAGGAGGACTTCCTGGGGAAAACAAGGAGACGTTCGTGCGGTGTCTGATTTGTGGTGTACAGAGCAGTGACCGGATGGAGTGGAGGGCCACCGGGAGGACTTCCTGCCAGCGGGAGACTGGGAGATTCCTGGACCGTAGGGCCAGCAGGACGGTCTTCCAGACCGTTCCCTTCTCCCTCTCTACCTGCCCGTTTCCCCGGGGGTTGTAACTTGTCATCCTGCTCGAGGCGATGCCCTTGCTGAGCAGGAATTGTTGCAGTTCGTCGCTCATAAAGGAGGACCCCCTATCACTGTGAATGTATGCGGGGAAACCGAACAGTGTAAAGATACCCTGGAGGGTCTTGATGACGGTGGTTGTGGTCATGTCTGGGCAGAGGATGGCGAATGGGAATCGGGAGTACTCGTCAATTACGTTAAGGAAGTACCTGTTGGGGTCGGTGGAGGGGAGGGGGCCTTTGAAATCCATACTGAGGCGTTCAAAGGGACGGGAAGCCTTTATCAGGTGCGCCCTCTCTGGCCGGTAGAAGTGCGGTTTGCACTTCGCGCAGATTTGGCAGTCTCTGGTGACGGTCCTGACCTCCTCGATGGAGTAGGGCAGGTTGCGGGTCTTGATAAAATGAAAAAAACGAGTGACCCCCGGGTGGCAGAGGTCCTCGTGGAGGGATCGGAGGCGGTCCACTTGTGCGGTGGCACAAGTGCCGCGGGACAGGGCATCAGGAGGCTCGTTTAGCTTCCCCGGACGGTACAAGATCTCGTAATTGTAGATGGAGAGTTCTATCCTCCACCGCAAGATCTTGTCGTTTTTAATCTTGCCCCGCTGTGCATTATCGAACATGAAGGCAACCGACCGTTGGTCCGTGAGGAGAGTGAATCTCCTGCCGGCCAGGTAATACCTCCAGTGTCGCACAGCTTCTACTATGCCCTGGGCCTCCTTTTCGACCGAGGAGTGGCGAATTTCGGAAGCATGGAGAATACGGGGGAAGAAAGCCACAAGCCTGCCTGCTTGGTTGAGGGTGGTCGCCAGAGCTACGTCGGACGCATCGCTCTCGACCTGGAAGGGGACGGACTCGTCGATGGCGCGCATCGTGGCTTTTGCAATGTCTGCTTTGATGCGGCTGAAGGCCTTCCCCCTCCATCGACAGGGGGAAGGTTGTGGACTGGATCAGGGGTCGGGCTTTGTCTGCGTAATTGGGGACCCACTGTGTGTAATAGCTGAAGAACCCGAGGCAGCGCTTTAGGGCCTTGGGGCAGTGAGGGAGGGGGAACTCCATGAGGGGGCACATGCGATCAGGGTCGGGGCCTGTGACTCCACTTCGCACTACGTAGCCTAGAATGGCTAGACGGTCGGTGCTAAACACGCATTTATCCTTATTGTATGTCAAATTAAGGATTTTCGCGGTCTGGAGAAATTTGCGGAGGTTGGTGTCGTGGTCCTGATGGTCATGGCCACAGATGGTGACGTTATCCAGATACGGGAACATTGCGCGTAAGCCGTACCGTCAACCATTCGGTCCATCTCTCGCTGGAAGACCGAGACCCCGTTCGTGACAACGAAGGGAACTCTTAAAAAGTGATAGAGCCGCCCATCTGCTTCGAAGGCAGTGTACTTGTGGTCACTATTACGGAGGGGTAGCTGGTGGTAGGCAGACTTGAGATCCACCGTGGAGAAAACCTTGTATTGCGCGATCCTGTTCACCAGGTCGGCTATACGGGGGAGAAGGTACGCATCCAGCTGCGTAAACCTGTTGATGGTCTGACTGTAGTCAATGACCATCCTATGTTTCTCCCCGGTCTTTACCACCACTACTTGAGCTCTCCAGGGACTGTTGCTCACTTTGATGACCCCTTCCCTCAGCAGCCTTTGGACCTCCGACCTGATAAAGGTCCGGTCCTGGGCACTGTACCGTCTGCTCCTGGTGGCGACGGGTTTGCAATCCGGGGTGAGGTTCGCAAACAGGGAAGGCGGGTCGACCTTAATGGTCGCGAGGCCGCAGAGAGTAACGGGGGGTATAGGGCCGCCGAATTTATAAGTCAGGCTTTGCAAATGGCACTGGAAATCCAGCCCAAGGAGGGTGGCTGCACAGAGATACGGCAGGACGTACAGGCGGAAATTGTTGAATTCCCTGCCTTGGACAGTGAGGTTCGCGAGGCAGAACCCCTTTATCTCCACCGAGTGTGACCCAGGGAGATCCTTTGATTTACAGGATGGGTGACAAGAGAACAGCGCCTTACCGTGTCGGGGTGAACAAAGCTTTCCGTGCTCCCAGAGTCAATCAAGCAAGACGTCTCGTGGCCGTTGATGGAGATCGTCGTTGTTGCTTTTGCAAGCATCCGGGGCCGACTTTGGTCCAGAGTCACCGAGGCCAGCTGAAGTAATTGAGAGTTCTGGTCGGGCAGTGTGTAGTCGGCTGTGCTAGGGGCCTGGGGCCCCATCCAAGATAGCGTCACCCATGGGTCGCACATGGTGTCCGGGGATGAAGAAGATGGCGGCGGCGAGGGACAAAATGGCGGCGCCCACCCGTCCAGCGTGGTGTCCGGGGGGCAATATGGCCACGCCCGCAGGTCGCACGTGGCCTTAGGATAGTGGGGTGGCGGTGAGCGCTGGGCGGTCGGGGCCTGAAGGGGGGGTTGCCGATAGTCGCTGGAGACCGCGGCCAAGGCGTGGGCCTGGCAGACAGCCGCAAAGTGGCCCTTCTTGCCGCACTCTTTGCAGGCGGCGGTGTGGGCTGGGCAGCGCGCGGGGGGATAATTTGCTTGCCCGCAGAAGAAACAGTGGGGCCCAGCGGCGTTAGCGGGCCGTCTCATTGCGCAGGCTTGCGGGGTCAGAGGGAAGGCCTGTGGGGCTGCTGCTGCGGGGTGCCACGCAGCCCAGGGGGCCATCGTGCGTTCGGGCGCAAAGGACTGCGCGTTTTTATAGGCAACGTCCATGGACCCTGCCAGGGCCCGTGCCTCAGTACGTCCCAGAGTGTCCCTTTCTAGGAGACTTCGGCGGATGTCGGGGGAGCTCATACCTGCCCCGAAAGCAACCCTAATCAAAAGTTCCGTGTGCTCGCTCCCCGAAACTGGCGGGCAGCCACAGTTTCGGCCCAGCACCAGCAGCGCCCGGTAGAAATCTTCCAACGTTTCCTCGGGGCTTTGCCGCCTAGTCGCCAGCAGGTGACGAGCGTAGACCTGGTTCACAAGGTGGATATCATGTCCTTCTAGCAGCTCGATCACGGCAGCATAATTCTCCGCCTCCTCAATAAGAGGGTAGATCTCAGGGCTGACCTGTGAGCGTAGGAGATGCATCTTTTGTCCTTCCGTGGGGGTGTCGGCGGCCGTGTCGAGGTAGCCCTTAAAGCACACCAGCCAATGTTTAAAAATAGCAGCAGAGTTGTCCGCGTGGGGGCTGAGCTGAAGGCACTCCGGTTTGATACGGAGGTCCATCCTTCCAACTTAAATTGTAGCAGATTAAATTGATGCGCAATCAATTACACTCAAGACGAAGTGATTCATAACTGAAGGCTTTAATCTGCTAGAACTCTTCCCCAGCAGCTTCGATACAGAAAGTGAAGGCTGCTGGGACGGCACCGGATCTTATACTCCACCTCTCAGGGCGGAGCTACGTACATCAGCCAATGGTAGACTCCTGGGTCTAACCAATGGTCATCCACCTCTCAGGTACCGCAATACCTGGTATTACCACACTTGTCAAAGCTCGCAATCTGCCCTACTCCGTCGAGGAAGTAAGGACAGTCACCAGGGACTGCCAGGTCTGTGCGGAGTGCAAGCCGCACTTCTACCGGCCAGACCGTGCGCGCCTGGTGAAGGCTTCCCGCCCCTTTGAACGCCTCAGTGTGGATTTCAAAGGGCCCCTCCCCTCCACCGACCGTAACACGTACATTCTCAGTGTGGTCGATGAGTACTCCAGATTCCCCTTCGCCATCCCACACCCCGATATGACGTCTGCCACCCTCATCAAGGCCCTCAGCACCATCTTCACTCTGTTCGGTTTCCCTGCCTACATCCACAGTGACAGGGGATCCTCATTCATGAGCGATGAGCTGCGTCAGTTCCTGCTCAGCAGGGGTGTAGCCTCCAGTAGGACGACCAGCTACAACCCCCGGGGAAACGGACAAGTAGAACGGGAGAATGGGACGGTTTGGAGGGCCATCCAGCTGGCCCTATGGTCCAGGAACCTCCCAGCCTCTCGCTGGCAGGAGGTCCTCCCTGACGCTCTACACCCCATCCGGTCACTATTGTGCACCGCCACTAATAACACACCCCATGAACATGTTTTTACCTTCCCCAGGAAGTCCACATCCGGGGTGTCGCTACCGACTTGGCTCGCAGCTCCAGGACCGGTCCTTCTCCGTAGGCACGTCCGACCCCACAAGGCGGACTCCTTGGTGGACAGGGTTCACCTGATCCACGCCAACCCTCAATATGCCTATGTTGAGTTCCCCGACGGCCGCCAAGATACTGTCTCACTCAGGGACCTGGCACCGTCAGGTTCCACCCCAACATCTCCCCCCCCCACCCATGCGCCCCCTCCCATCGCGCTGCCAACATTGACCCCACCATACCACCCCCCCTTTTCCGCACAAGAGGACGAAGAGGTCTTCGGCACACTCCCGGAGTTCCCCGATGACTGGCCAGCATCAGCACCGACACCACCGCCATCGGTGCCACCTCCACCACCGTCAGCACTGGCCTCGCCACCACCGTTACGCCGCTCCCAACGAAGAACCAAAGCCACCGGATCGGCTGAACCTTTGACGGACTCCAGATCGTCAACATGGACTTTTTCCTTTTTTCTTACCACTGTACATAATTGCACTATTTGTATATAGTTTCACGTCACCCCCGCCAGACTCATTTTTAACAGGGGGTGAATGTGGTGAAGCACTGTATTAGGGGATGTAAGGTAGGACCTGCACTACCGGTTCGCCGGTAGTCCCTGCCGGCTGGCTCCGCCCACTAAGAACTGTATAAATATGCATGACCTCCAATGCCCTGCCATTTCGCCAGCTGCAGCAGGAGGCCACGCATCTGACTGTAATAAAGCCACAGTTGTACCCAATCTGCGTCTTTGTGCAATTGATTGCACATCATGTATATTGTGAACTGCAGGGGTCTCAGCACTGAACCCTGCGGCACCCCATTACTCACCGCCGGCCACTCCAAAAGGGACCTGTTTATTCCCACGCTCTGCTTCCTGTCTGCCAATCAGTTCTCTGTCCATGTCAACACATTACCCACAATACCATGAGCTTTAATTTTGCTCACTAATCTCTTGTGTGGGACCTTGTCAAAAGCCTTTTGAAAGTTCATATACACAACATCCACTGGTTCACCCTTGTCCACTCTGCTGGTTACATTCTCAAAAATTTCCAGAAGATTTGTCAAGCATGATTTCCCTTTAGTGAATCCATGTTAACTTGGACTGATCCTGACCCCACTTTCCAAATGCTCAGTTATTTCATCCTTAACAATTGACTCATCACCAATGTAAGGTTTTCCCCTCAAATCTCCTCCCTGGATTTCTTGTTCTAAATATTGAGAATTGTTCTCACCTTCCTTCAGTATTCCACTTATCTTCCCAGCCTGCTTCAGCTTCACCTAGCCTGGTTTTCTCTGTTTTTAGTAGTTTGGAAGGCCTTTTCCTACAATTGGCAGTTTGACTGCTGTCATGTGGCACAACCATTGTCCCCTTTTGCAGTGAGATTATCTCTCTCTCACGTTGTTTGAAGCTCTATGGGGGCGATTCTCCAAAATGGAGCTCAAGTGTGAATGCCGTCGCGTTTCATGACGGCGCAAAACGGGCATGGGGACGACCGATTCTGTCCCCCGCAGGGGGCCAGCACCGCGCTGGAGCGGTTCAGGCCGCTCCAGCCTCCCTCCCCGCCGCCAAATGGGCACCACACCAAGCCGCACATGCGCAGTAGGGCCACGCCAACCCGCGCATGCGCGGGGGACTTCTTCTGCGCACTGGCCCCGACTCAACATGGCGTTGGTGTTCAGGGACCAGCCTCGCAACAAAGTAGGCCTGGGGGGGGGGGGGGGGCAGAGGCCGGCCCACTGATCGGTGGGCCCCGATCGCGGGCCAGACCCCATCGGAAGCCCCCCCCCCCCCCCCCGGTGAAGGATCGCTTTTCCCCACCCCACAGGCCGCCCCCCGGCCCTTCGCGCAGGGTTCCCGCCGGCAGCGACCAGGGGTAAACGCCGCCGGCTGGACTCTGTCGTATCCGCTCGGCCCATCGGGGCCGGAGAATCGGTGGCCACGCTGATTCCAGCGGCCCGCGGCCCGCGCCGTGTCAAACCCGCCACCACAAATGGCGCCGATTCTCCGCACCTTGGAGAATCGCGCGTCGGGGCGCAGTTGCGGCGATTCTCCAGCCCGGCGCGGGGCTCAGAGAATCGCCCCCTGGAAATCAACATGTCAGATGAATAATTCCTTGAATCCCGTTAGCCAAAATGATTGCCAAAGATGATTGAATATTAATGTCTCAGCTATTAGCTCCTCGAATAGTCCATTTGCCTCTTAATAAGATAAAAAATGAAATATGTTCCCCTCTAAGGGTTGTTTGAGTCAGATTCTGCTTACTTGTTAGGCGCATGACAAGGTATGTGGCATTTACAAATGCAAATTAGCATCCATTTTAAGTCAGTGGGTGGAATTTTCTGACAAAATGGCCAAATGTCAGGCTCTGACTGAAAACTGGCGTGTTTCTCTCCAGAAACCCAACCAGTTTTTTTGCGCAGAACTTCTGACATTTTGTCAGAAAAGAATTAGGGATGCAGTTTATCCTGTCACTCTGCCAAGGCAGGGCCTGATAAAGCAGGCAAGCCCGGCTACACAGGGATCAAGGCACCATCTTTAAAGGGTGCCCCGGTCAGCGTAAAAAGTGAACTCGCTCCCCTGCCCCCACTGTAGCCATTCTCCTCACAGCCATGGAGGACGCAACCCGCATCCCCAGTGGAGAAAGGTAACCATTCTGGCACTGCTCCTAGCAAGTGCCCACCTCATAGCCCACATCAGTGTCCCTGGCAGTGCCCCATAGCATTGTCCCTTAGCACAACCAGGGGCAAAGCCCAGCTTCGGTCCTCAACCTCAGGCCCTCCAGGCTCCTCTGCACCCCCGGCGTGGTCATCACAACTGTTTTTGTTTTTGAAAACCAGTAATGATTCGCGCTAGCGTGATGTCACGCTACCAGGGGGGGGTGGTACCATTACACGTGGATGGAAGGTACGGCATAAAGCTGTTTAATGAAATTAAAATCAATGTAAATTTGGATCACATCACCAGTGGGGAGTGGAGTAGATCTCAAACCGAAATTTCGCCAGCTCAAATCTCATTATGGCCCTCTCGTGAGATTTAGTGGCTTGTACAGGACTTGCAACCAGACCGAAAAAATCGTGTTCAGTGCCTTTGATGTTTTAAAAGTCAATTCAAAGAAGTTCAGTATATATTTGACCAGCTGATGAAATTAAAGTTTGATATTCCACATGCACACACGTCATCATGACAATTGACAGAAGTAAGGTTAGTGAACTTGGTGAAATGAAGGAATTAAATTCAATGTAAATCATAGATTATCATAGAATTTACAGTGCAGAAGGAGGCCATTCAGCCCATCGAGTCTGCACCGGCTCTTGGAAAGAGCACCCTACCCAAGGTCAACACCTCCACCCTATCACCATAACCCAGTAACCCCACCCAACACTAAGGGCAATTTTGGACACTAAGGGCAATTTATCATGGCCAATCCACCTAACCTGCACATCTTTGGACTGTGGGAGGAAACCCACGCACACACGGGGAGGATGTGCAGACTCCGCACAGACAGTGACCCAAGCCGGAATCGAACCTGGGACCCTGGAGCTGTGAAGCAATTGTGCTATCCACAAGGCTACCGTAAAGTAATGTAACTAAATGTGATTACCGATATTCGTTGTGAAATGATCCAAAATCTCACTGGGGTCCAATGATTAACATCAGAACCAACGTATTGATCATTAATGTTTTTGTGTGTTTTTGTACAATTTGGTTTGTAGGTGATAATATCTGGATAATTCTGGATGGCCCGGTGGATGCTATTTGGATAGAAAATTTAAATTCCGTCCTGGATGACAACAAGACATTAACTTTGGCTAATGGTGACCGCATTCCCATGGCTCCATCCTGCAAACTATTGTTTGAAGTACATAACATTGAGAATGCATCTCCAGCCACAGTGTCCAGAATGGGCATGGTCTACATCAGCTCTTCTGCTCTCAGCTGGAAGCCAATTTTAAAGGTAACAGCTTTAGCACAGACGAAGAAGATGCTCTTGATTCTCAAGAAGTATCTGTAATGCTTATGGAGAGGAATGCAGTGTAAATGAGGTGAAACAGTTTCTGAAAAGAGAAGGGCAGGGATCATTCCTAATCTGTGTTGTAAAATGTGCCACAGACAAAAATACATTTGATATAAAAACAGAAAAGGCTGGAAGCACTGCGCAAACCAAGCAACAACTGTGGAGAGAGAAAGCAAGTTAATGTGGAGGATTTTAACCCCTTAAGGTGGGAGGAAGATAGTCAGTGGGAGTGGGAATTTCTATATTGTTGGAAATGCAAAAGTGGACCCTTACACACCAAAAGTTGATACTATGGGATGTGGGTGTGACTGTGTAACCTGCTCTGGCTGATGGTTATGGAATACAAAGGGTGGAATGTTATGGCCTATTTTGCCAGGAGGACTTTCCAGTTCCACTGACATCAACGGACTGCATGAATGATGCGGCGCTTTTACAGACTTGCCCCCAGCGCGATGGAGCTGTACAGTGGTTACATTGTTGCGTCACAGTGCCAGGGACGCAGGTTCGATTCCCGGCTTGGGTCACTGTCCGTGCGGAGACTGCACATTCTCCCCGTGTCTGTGTGGGTTTCCTCCAGGTGCTCCGGTTTCCTCCAACAAGTCCTGAAGGTCATCCTTGTTAGGTGAATTGGACATTCTGAATTCCAGTTCTGTGTACCTGAACAGGCGCCGGAATGTGGCGTCTAGGGGATTTTCACAGCGACTTCATTGCAGTGTTAATGTAATCCTACTTGTGACACTAATAAAGATTATAATTAAAGATTATATGGGCAGCACGGTAGCGCAGTGGTTAGCACAGTTGCTTTACAGCTCCAGGATCCCAGGTTCAATTCCCGGCTTGTCTGTGCAGAGTCTGCACGTTCTCCCCATGTCTGCGTGGGCTTCGTCCGGGTGCTCCGGTTTCCTCCCACAGTCCAAAAACATGCAGGTTAGGTGGATTGGCCATGCTAAATTGCCCTTAATGTCCAAAAGGGTAGGTGGAGTTAATGGGTTACGGTGATAGGGTAGTGGCGTGGGCTTAAAGTGCAGACTCGATGGGCCGAATGGCCTCCTTCTGCACTGTAAATTCTATGATTCTAAGATTCTAAACTCCACCCCAAGAAAATTTTGCCAAAGAAGAAGTCCATTTGGCCCATTGTGTCTGCAAGATTAGAAAGAGCTATCCAGCCTAAATTACCTTTCAGCTCTTGATCTCCAACCCTGTAGGTTTCAAAACTTCAAGTGCATATGTAAGTACTTACCCTGTAAGCGTCGGAACAGAATCCCCCCCATTTTCTCTATAGCCATGAGAGGTGTGTTGCCTGCCTGGTGCCAGGGTTAAGAATATTTCATCATGACTGGAGACAAAACTGGATTGGGAGTTGTCATGGTTCACAAGAAAACCAAAGAAGCAGAACTTCATTTCTGGCTATACCTAAGAGAACTTGAGGAGTTAGGGTCCAAATTAAAATGAAGAACATCAGGTAACAATCTAGATTGCTACCTGAGCCACATGCCAATAGGCATAGGGTTAAACAGATTAGAGAATTGAACACATGGCTAAGAGAGTGGTGTGGGATGAAGGGGTTTCAATTCATGGGGCAATGGTATCAGTGCTTAGGGAGGAAGGAGTGAGCTATTTTGTTTGGATGGGCTCCAATTGAACCAGGTTGGGACCAGTGTCGTGGGCTGTGGAGAGGACTCTAAGCTAACAGGGGAGGGTCTTGATGGAGGAGAACTAGAAATCCAAAGAAAATGGTCAAGGTATCGGAACAGAATGTTGGTGTAGGTAAAAATAAGCACAGTGGGTCAGGAAGGAACAGAGAGTGAAACAAAAAAAATCAGCAAATAAGGTAATAACTGATAATAGAAATAAATAAATGAAATTTTAAAAGTATTTTGTCTGAATGCACAAAGAATCTGCAATAAAGATAGATGAACTATGGACACAAAAAGAGGTAAATGATTTTGATATAACCCCCATGGAGGTCACAGATAAGGACCATCCTGTTTCCCATGAATTCCACAGAATACAAACTCCCCTGGTAATGGGGCAGGGCTTGCCCTTAACAAGGAGAGACCTCACTTGTTTAAAAACACCATTCTGGGTGCAGGTCGGGGAAGGAGACCCTTAGGAGAGACGAGAGTGGAGACGTTGTATTGCTAATAAACCTTTATTTAGTATTTTCTACCTGTCGTTTATGCGTGTTACTTTAAATCTAATCACCATTGCAGAAACCTTGTTATGTGGTGAGCAAGGTTGGGAAATAAATTTTCCAGGGTCATTTGGAAATATAGACAAAATGGCAAAGGAGATGCCCTAATGCTAAAGGATGACAAAAGGACATTAGTGAGGATGGAAGTGGCCCCTGAAGATCATGAAGTAGAATCAATATGGGTGGAAATTAGGAATAGCATTAGTCAGACAATACTGGTGGGAGGAGTTTATCTGCCCCCTCGCAGTTGTTAAACCATTGGGCAGTGTATTCAGCCAATTTCTTAGATAAAAGGAGGGAACTGGCTAAGAGTAATTGGATCAATTAGGTCTAAAAGGTTTGGGAGTAAGTGAACAGTAGGAAACATTAAAAAAAACAATTTCAAATGTTCAACAAACACACCATGAGACCATAAGACATAGGAGCGGAAGTAAGGCCATTCGGCCCATCGAGTCCACTCCACCATTCAATCATGGCTGATTCCAACTCCATTTACCCGCTCTCTCTCCATAGCCCTTAATTCCTCGAGAAATCAACAATTTATCAACTTCTGTCTTAAAGACACTCAACGTCCCGGCCTCCACCGCCCTCTGTGGCAATGAATTCCACAGACCCACCACTCTCTGGCTGAAGAAATTTCTCCTCATCTCTGTTCTAAAGTGACTCCCTTTTATTCTAAGACTGTGCCCCCGGGTCCTAGTCTCCCCTGCTAATGGAAACAACTTCCCTACATCCACCCTATCTAAGCCATTCATTATCTTGTAAGTTTCTATTAGATCTCCCCTCAACCTCCTAAACTCCGATGAATATAATCCCAGGATCCTCAGACGTTCATCGTATGTTAGGCCTACCATTCCTGGGATCATCCGTGTGAATCTCCGCTGGACCCGCTCCAGTGCCAGTATGTCCTTCCTGAGGTGTGGGGCCCAAAATTGCTCACAGTATTCTAAATGGGGCCTAACTAATGCTTTATAAAGCTTCAGAAGTACATTCCTGCTTTTATATTCCAAGCCTCTTGTGATGAATGACAACACATTCCATTGGAGAACAAAAACTCAGCAAGAAGGCAGTTTGACAGACTGACGAGGAAAGGCAGTGGGGCAGTTGCGGAGGCAAGGGGGGCACGGTATGAATATGAAGAAAAGGCGAGCAGCATGCTGCCCTACCAACTACGGAGGTAGCCTCGTCCAGGGAAATTCTGAGGTTGAGGACAGGGAAGGGGGAGGTAGTGTCGTCACCGGGGAGGATAAGAGAGGCATTTAGGGAGTACTATGAGAAACTGTACAGGGCTGAGTCAGACGGAGAGGAGGGGACATGGGGCGGTTTATGGATGGGCTGGAGTTTCCAAGGCTGGAGGATTGGAGGAGGCAGGCACTTGAAGAGTTATTGGGGCTGAGGGAGGTGATGGATAGCCTTAGGGGAATGAAGTGGGTAAGGCCCCAAGGCCAGATGGCAGAGTTTTATAAGGAATTAATAATAATAATCATTATTGTCACAAGTAGGTTTACATTAATACTGCAATGACATTACTGTGAAAAGCCCCTAGTCACCACATTCCGGCACCTGTTCGGGTATACGGAGGGAGAATTCAGAATGTCCAAATTATCTAAGAGCACGTCTTTCGGGACTTGTTGGAGGAAACCAGAGCACCCGGAGGAAATCCACACAGACACGGGGAGAACGTGCAGACTCCACACAGACAGTGACCCAAGCTGGGAACCTGGGACCCTGGAGTTGTGAAGCGACAGTGCTAACCACTGTGCTACCGTGTTGCCCACCACTACTGTGTTGCCCACAGCATGGAGTTTGCGACGGGGTTGGCACCTCACTTGCTGGGGCGCTGCAGAAGAGGAATCTGCTGGAGATATTCACACAGGTGTCGATTACACTGATCCCGAAGAAGGTGAAAGACCTGTTGGAGTGTGTGTCATTCGCTGTTAAACACGGATGTGAAATTGCAGGCCCGGTTAGTGGTTGGGAGGATGGAGGGGTGTACCAGGGTGATCACTGAGGACCAAACGGGTTTTGTTAAGAGCACGCAGCTCTCCAGTAACATTAGGAGGCTGTTAAATGTGATTATGACCTTGTCAGCGGGATGGTCTCTATGGATGCGGGGAAGGCTTTTGATCGGGTGGAGTGGAGGTACCGAGATCTTGGGAAGGTTTGGGTTTGGCCCGAAGTTTGTGGTGTGGGTGCGTCTGCTATAAATATGGCCCCAGTGGCGAATGTACGGATTAAATGAGATGAGTTCACGGAATTTTGGGTTGCACAGGGCAACAAGGCAGGGGTGTCTGCTGCCGCCATTGGAGATAGAGCCCTTGGCGGTGGCCCTTAGGGGATCAGTGGAGTGGCAGGGGATCATGAGGGGGTGTAGGGAACACCGGGTGTCGCTGTATGCAGAGGACTTGTTACTGTTTGTGCCGGACCCGCTGGAGAGTATGGGGAGTGAAGAGAACTTTGTATGTGTTAATACATGAGTAGTTAATGTAAAGTAAGTACAGACAGATGATCACTAGATGGCAAAACTAAATGGAGCTATATAAGGAGTTTCCCGCTCTTCCTTCATTTAGTGTGTGTGGAGAATAGCTATAGTGAAGACGTTGGGCGCAATTCTCCACTCCCACGCCGGTTGGAAGAATCGCCTGGGCCGCCAAAATTTCCGGGGACACTTGTCCGACGCCCTCCCGCGATTCTCCCAAGCGGCGGGAACGGCCCGGTCGAGTTTCGCGGGCCGCGGGCCGGAGACACCGAAAATGGCACCCCCGCTATTCTGAGGCCCGTATGGGCCGAGCGGCCAGGTCAAAACGGCGGGTTCCACCCGGCGCCGTCCACACCTGGGGCGAAATTCTCCTACCCGCCCCGCCACATTTCTGCCCCGACCGGCCGGCGGGAGTCTCCGTAACACCGGCCGGTCAATGGGGTTTCCCATTGTGGGGCAGCCCCATGCCGTCGGGAAACCCCCGGGCGCCGGCAAAACGGAGACTCCCGCCGGCGGAGAATGACGCCCCAGGTTGCTGCAGTCGTGGGCGGTGCGTGAACGCTGGGGGGGGGGGGGGGGCGGCGGCCTGCGGGGGAGCGAGGGGGGATCCTGCACCGGGCTTTACCTGAAATATGGGGTGGCCCGCGATCGGTGCCCACCGATCGTCGGGCCATCCTCTCTGAAGGAGGACCTCCTTCCTTCCGCGGCCCCGCAAGATCCGTCCCCCATCTTCTTGCGGGGCGGACTTAGAGAGGACGGCAACAATGCATGCACAGATGACGCCCGTTATGCGGCGCCGGCCGCGTCATCTATGCGGTGCCGCTTTTACGTGGGCGACAAGGCCTGGCGCGTGTAGATGACGCGGTCCCGATCCTGGCCCATTGTCAAGGCCTGAATCGGTCGGGACCGGGGCCGTTTCGCGCCGTCGTGAACCTCGACGGCGTTCACGACGGCGCGGCCACTTCGTCGCGGGAGTGGGGAATCCCGCCCATGATCAGATCAGGGGCGTCATTCTCCGACCCCCCGCCGGGTCGGAGAATGGCCGTTGGCCGCCGTGAATCCCGCCCCCGCCGAAGTCTCCGGTACCGGAGATTGGGCGGGGGCGGGAATCGTGCCGCGCCGGTTGGCGGGACCCCCCGCTGGATTCTCCGGCCCGGATGGGCCGAAGTCCCGCCCAGAAATTGCCTGTCCCGCCGGCGTAAATCAAAACTGGTATTTACCGGCGGGACCAGGCGGAGTGGGCGGGCTCCGGGGTCCTGGGGTTGGCGCGGGGCGATCTGACCCCGGGGGGTGCCCCCACGGTGGCCTGGCCCGCGATCGGGGCCCACCGATCCGCGGACGGGCCTGTGCCGTGGGGCACTCTTTCCCTTCCGCCTCCGCTACGGCCTCCACCATGGCGGAGGCGGAAGAGACTCTCCCCACTGCGCATGCGCGGGAAACTGACAGCGCCGCTGACGCTCCCGCGCATGCGCCGGGAAACTGACAGCGGCTGCTGACGCTCCCGCGCATGCGCCACATTTCCGTGCCAGCTGGCGGGGCAACAAACGCCATTTCCGCCGGCTGGCGGGGCGGAAATCCCTCCGGCGTCGGCCTAGCCCCAGCATTCCGCACCCTTGGGCCGGCGCGATGCCCGTTTGATTGGCGCCGTCTTTGGCGCCAGTCGGCGGACATCCCGCTGTTGGGGGAGAATTTCGCCCCAGAGTAGTGTATTATCATAATTGGTGGTTTAATCTAATCTTACTTGTTTTGTTTAACTAGTCAAAAGTATTAAAGTGAAAGAACTCACAAGCGTATGATTATATTACTCAATAAATACTTTGACATCATCTGGAAGACTTCGACTGTTTGTCATCAGAATTCAATACAACTCGGCAAGACAAAAGAGTAATATTTATATTACAATTCAGTAATATAACAGGGAGGATTATAGACATACTGGGGCCTTTTCGGGTTATAAGTTAAATGGTGTGAAGAGTGAGGTGTTCCCAGTGAATGCAGCGGGTTGCAGAACCAACCTGGGGCGTTGCCATTTAGGATAGCCAGGGATAGGTTCAGATATTCGGGGATCCAGGTGACGGGGGAGTGGGCGATGATGCACTGCACCTGACATTGGCGGGACGATACAGGTGGTTAAGATGAATGTGCTGTCGAGATTCCTGTTTGTATTGCAGACCCTCCCATTCTTTACCACTGAGGTGTTCTTCCGGAAATTGGAGGCAGTGATTTTGGAGTTTGTATGGGCGGGGAAGGTGTTAAGGGTAAAGAGGGCCCTGATTCAGAGGCAGAAAAAGGTGATGTAGGAAACTGGGCAGCCAACTTGTGGATTGCAAGGTACCTCAAACAATGAGATAATTACCAGAGAGGAGGTGGTGGTTTGGTGGTATTGTCACTGGACAATTAACCAGAGACCCAGGGTAATGATCTGTGGACCCAGGTTCAAATCTCGCCACTGCAGATATGGCATTTGAATTCAATAAAAATCTGGAATTAAAAGTCTCTGACCATAAATCAATGACTATAAAACAAACCATTGTCAAGTGTTGTAAAAACTCATCTGGTTTAGGGAAGGAAATCTGTTGTCCTTACCTGGTCTGGCTTAAATGTGACTCCAGACCCACAGCAATGTGGTTGACTCTTATCTGACCCATCAAGGGCAATTAGGGATGGGCAATAAATGCCCACGTCCCATGAACAAATTTTTAAAAAGATAATCTTTACATTGCAGCTTGGACACCCTGATTAGATTTTAAACAAGTTATTTAACCTGGTCAGTCCATTTTAACATTGGACTGCTGGCAGGCCCAGAGGGATTCGGGTGAAGGCAGGAGAATGGGGATGAGAAAGATATCAACCATGGTGGAGCATACTCGATGGGTTGAATGGCCTCATTCTGCTCCTATGTCTTTTGGTCTAAAAGAAAGGCCATACAATGTTACAAAAGTAGTAACAAGCCTGAGAATTGGGATGATTTAGAAACCAAAGGGCTACTAAAGCAGATTTAAAAAATTGAGTAAACTAGCCAGAAATATAAAAACAGATTGTAAGAGCGTTTTCAGTTAATGATAAAGGAAAGAGGAGCTAATGTAAATGTTCCCTGCCGGAGAGTAAAAAAAGGGGGATTAAGATGAAGATGAAAGGTCACAGTCGAAGGTTGTTGATCTAAATGTTGAGTCCGAAGGGCTACAGTGACTCAACATTGTGTTTAACAACTTTATCCTATGACCCTTCTCCTCCACTTTAAACACCTTTTTTAGAAAGAAAAATGTCTTGTCAAATCGAAGCATGAATTCTCTCTCTCCCCTCAATATTATGAAATGTTCTCTTTTTGGTCTTTCAGGCTTGGTTAAACAGATGTACTCCTTGGGAGGCTGAAATCCTTCAAAACTTATATGACAAAGTCTTTGAAGATAGTTACCAATACATGAAGTTAAACCTTAATCCAATAATGGAGCTGCTGGAGTGTAACTACATCATGCAGGTTAGAAACATCTCAACTATAATACCTTTTTATTTAATCAGGTATTAAATGAATACTTTGCACCATCTTTACCAAGGAGGCAGATACCACCCAGGTCATGGTGATAGACAAGGAAGTTCAACCCACAAGATGACGCCAATGCGTGGCGACTCTCTGCGAGCTCTCCCTAACAGATCCACTTTTTACTTATCTTACAATTGTTTTTCTTTTATTTCCTTTTCTGGTCATGTACTTAATGATCTGTTGAGCTACGAGCAGAAAAATACTTTTCACTGTACCTTGGTACACGTGACAATAAACTAAATCCAAATTCAAACAAAATCCAACTCCCAAGAAGGGTTTATAATTGATAAGGAGGAAGGGTTGAATAGACTGTCCGTACTGGAAGTGACAAAATATCGGACGAGTTGAGATACATCCAAGGATATTGAAGGAAGTGAGAATGGAAATTGCAGGGGCACTGGCCATAATCGTCCAGTCGTCTCTCGGATAAGGAGATGTTCCTGAGGACTGGAGAATTGCAAATATTACGCCCATGTTGAAAAACATTGAGAAGGATAGCCCCAACAATGACAGGCCAGTCAGTTTAACATCAAGCTTCCAGAAATAACTATTCAGGATAGAATTAGTAGTTCCATGTTAAATTCAGCATGAATTTCTAAAGGGGAAATTATAGGCGGGATTCCCGTGTCTCCGACGCCGAAATCGCATTCGACGATCGGCCGGAGAATCCACATTGGCACCAAAATCGGGGGCGGCGCCACTTTTGCGATGCTCCGCTCCCTCCAGAACGGCGTACTTTAGGAGCACGTCACACTCTGTACGGACGGCCTCAGGATGTTGACGTATGGTCTGAGCAGTCAGGAACCCGGCGTAGTGGCCGCCACAGACGGCTGGGAGCCATGCTGCTGGCCTGAGGGGCTTCTGTGAGGGCTGGGGGGACTGGTAGGGGGTGGCCAGGAATTGTCTTGTAGGGCAGTATTTGGCAGGTCGGGTGCACTCACGGCCGGCGTCATGTTTAAAAAAAAATAATTTTTATTAAAGGTTTCATAAAATATCAATAACAAAATGAAAAAGGAACGCAACAGGGTTAAGTACAAAACACAGTCCAGAAAAACAACCCTCCATACCCCCCTCCCCACCTGTACATAAATAATAAATTAACATTAACACCCCGACTTAATACAACAAGTATATACACCCCCTCAGACCCTCCAGTGTAAATAACAAAAACAAAAAAAAATAAAGTGACCCCCCCACCCCCCGTGTTGCTGCTGCCATTGACCAGTGTCTACCGCTCTGCCAGGAAGTCTAAGAACGGTTGCCACCGCCTAAAGATCCCTTGTACCGACCCTCTCAAGGCGAATTTCACCCTCTCCAACTTAATAAACCCCCCCATATCGTTGATCCAGGATTCCATGCTTGGGGGCCTCGCATCCTTCCACCGAGGAAGAATCCTTCGCCGGGCTACCAGGGACGCAAAGGCCAGAGTACCGGCCTCTTTCACCTCCTGCACTCCCGGCTCCTCTGCCACCCCAAATAATGCGAGCCCCCAGCCCGGTTTGACCCTGGATCCTACCACCCTCGACACCGTCCTCGCTACGCCCTTCCAAAATTCTTCCAGTGCTGGGCATGCCCAGAACATATGGGTGTGATTTGCTGGGCTCCCTGAGCACCTAACACACCTGTCCTCACCCCAAAAAAACCGGCTCATCCTTGTCCCGGTCATGTGTGCCCTGTGCAGCACCTTAAACTGTATGAGGCTGAGCCTCGTGCACGATGAGGAAGAGTTCACCCTCCCCAGGGTATCTGCCCACGTCCCTTTCTCAATTTCCTCTCCCAACTCCTCCCACATACCTTTTACCTCCACCACCGAGGCCGCCTCCTCCTCCTGCATCACCTGGTAAGTTTCCGAGATCTTCCCCACCATCGTCGCATTGGCGGCCAAGTAGTACCCACAGAGGTTGGGCAGCGCCAGACCCCCACTATCTCAACTCCGCTCCAGGAACACCCTTCTCACCCTCGGAGTCCTTCGCGCCCACACAAACCCCATTATACTCCTGTTAACCCACCTGAAAAAAGACTTCGGGATAAACACGGGGAGGCACTGGAACAGGAACAAAAACCTTGGGAGCACTGTCATTTTGATTGACTGCACCCTACCCGCCAAGGACAGCGGCAACGCGTCCCACCTCTTGAACTCCTCCTCCATTTGCTCCACCAGCCTTGTGAAATTAAGCCTATGCAGGGCCCCCCAGCTCCTGGCCACCTGGATCCCCAAATACCTGAAGCTCTCCGCCTTTTTTAGTGGGAGCTCGCCAATCCCCCTCTCCTGGTCCCCTGGATGAACTACGAACAGCTCGCTCTTCCCCATGTTGAGCCTGTACCCCGAAAAGTCCCCGAATTCCCTCAGAATCCTCATGACCTCCGGCATTCCTCCACCCGGGTACGCCACATACAGCAGCAGGTCGTCCGCATAAAGTGACACTCTATGCTCCCCCCCACCACGCACCAACCCCCTCCAGTTCCTTGACTCCCTCAGTGCCATAGCCAGGGGTGTAATCGCCAGTGCCAAGAGCAGGGAGGACAGGGGACACCCCTGTCTCGTCCCTCGATGCAACCAAAAGTACTCAGACCTCCTCCTGTTTGTGGCCACACTCGCCATCGGGACCTCATACAGCAGCCTAACCCACCTGACAAACCCCTCCCCAAACCCAAACTTCTCACACACCTCCCACAGGTACCCCCACTCTACCCTATTGATGGCTTTCTCAGCATCCATCGCCACCACTATCTCCCCCTCCCTCGCCGCCATCATGATAACGTTCAAAAGTCTCCGCACATTCGCGTTCAACTGCCTCCCCTTCACAAACCCCGTCTGGTCTTCATTTTAAAAATATAAATATTTATTAAAGTTTTTTAACACAATTTTTCACCCTTACAAACAATAACCCCCCCCTCGTAACAAAATAGCAAGAAATCGCACAGAGCAAGATACATACATGGTAAAACGATATGTTACATAGCTTTGTACACTGGCTCTCTCCCGCACGTGCCAGTTTCCCAAATCCTTCATGTTTTCTCTTGCTCATCCACCCCCCCCAGGCAAGCCCCCCCTCCCCCCTCCCCTCCCCCTCACAGGACGTGTGTGTCCCCCGCCCCCCCCCCACTGGGTTGCTGCTGCTGCTGACCGACCTTCCTCTAACGCTCCGCGAGATAGTCTAGGAACGGTTGCCACCGCCTGTAGAACCCCTGCGCAGACCCTCTCAAGGCAAACTTTATCCTCTCCAGCTTTGTCAACCCAGCCATGTCGTTTATCCAGGCATCCACGCTGGGGGGCTTCACCTCCTTCCACATTAGCAAGATCCTTCGCCGGGTTACTAGAGACGCAAAGGCCAGAATGCCGGCCTCTTTCGCCTCCTGCACTCCCGGCTCGTCCACTACTCCAAATATTGCTAGCCCCCAGCTTGGCTTGACCCGGACTTTCACCACCTGAGATATTGCTCCCGCCACTCCTCTCCAGAACCCCTCCAGTGCCGGGCATGACCAAAACATGTGGACATGGTTCGCTGGACTCCCTGAGCACCTTCCACATCTGTCCTCTACCCCAAAGAACCTACTCAACCTCGCCCCCATCAAGTGCACTCTGTGAACCACCTTAAATTGTATCAGGCTGAGCCTGGCACACGAGGAGGAGGAATTAACCCTACCTAGGGCATCAGCCCATAACCCCCTCCTCAATCGCCTCCCCCAGATCCTCCTCCCATTTACCCTTCAGCTCCTCTACCAGCGCTTCCCCCTCTTCTTTCATCTCCTGGTATATTGTCGACACCTTGCCCTCCCCGACCCATACACCCGAGTGTGGTGGTATGTATTAAGGATAATAAGGTACACCATGAATGCCGAGGAGCCATTGGAGGACAGATGCTGGATCCCGATTGGATCCGCCGCCTACTGGGCTCCACCCAGATAGGCGGGGTATAAGAACCTGGGTTAATTCCCGCAGCTGCATTCTGTGACTGAGCTGCTGGGGAACGAGTCTGAACAAGTCTGCTCAATAAAGCCTCGATTGAAGTTCTTTACGTCTCGCCTCGTGTGTGATCGATGGTGCTACAATTTATTGAGCAGACTTAAAAAGGAATATGGAGCTCCGGATCGCCCCGGAGTGCCTGCGAATCGGCCCCCAAACAGCTAACGCAACATCGGCGTTTAAGCACTGGCTGGCGTGCTTTGAGGGATACCTCCGAACGGCCCCCGGCAGACCAACAGAAGACCAGAAGATGCAGGTCCTGCATTCCAGGGTGAGTCCCGAAATCTACTCACTCATCGAGGACGCGGAAGAATTCCCAGCGGCACTCAACTTGCTGAAGGAGATCTACATTAAGTCCGTCAACCAGGTCTACGCACGCTACCAGCTCGCGACGAGATGACAAATCCCCGGGGAATCGCTAGACGATTTCTTCAATGCTCTAACGATCCTGGGACGAAACTGTAACTGCCAAGTGGTTATGGCGAACAAACATATGGACCTCCTGATCAGAGACCCTTCCGTAGCAGGTTTGGCATCGTCGCAAATTCGCCAGAGACTTTTAAAGAAAGACTCTCTCGGACTCAGAGGTACGGGCCCTTGCAGCCTCCCTCGACGTGGCCTCCCAAAACGCCCGCGCCTATGCCCCCAACCGCGCTGCAGCCCCTTGGGCTCCGTGGACCCCCGCCGCGACCGACCCCCCGGCAACCCACCACCCCTCCGCAAGCGTGCGCAGCTAGAATCCCAGACCACCCAGGGGGGCCCCGCTGCTATTTTTGCGGGCAGCCAAAACACCCTCGCCAGCGCTGCCCGGCCCGCTCGGCCACCTGCAAAAGCTGCGGTAAAAAGGGGCAGTACTCAGCGGTGTGCCAGTCCCGTGGGATCGCCACTATCTCCGGGGAACAAATGGGACCACGGGCTCAACCCCCCCCAGCGACCAACGGGCGCCGCCATTTTGGACCCCAGACACCACGAGGGTGGGACGGGCGCCGCCATCTTCCTACCCACGGGCCGCGTGCGATCCATGGGAGCGGCCATTTTGTCCACCCCCGGCCGGGTGCGACTCATGGGAGCGGCCAGTTTGTCCACCCCCGACCGCGTGCGATCCATGGACGCCACCATCTTGGCTGACAGTCAAGGACCCCAGCGTGGATGGCTCCACACTGCCTGAAGACAACGATCTGATACACCAACCACGTTTGGCATTGGTGACCCTCGACCAGTCGCAGACGACAACGACAAAGGTGCTGGTGAACGGGCACAAGACGCCGTGTCTGATCGACTCGGGGAGCACGGAGAGTTTTATTCACCCGGACACGGTAAGACGCTATTCCCAAGCACCAAAAAAAATTTCCGGGCGGCGGGGTCCCACTCCGTTGAAATCAAAGGGTTCTGCATCGCAAACCTAACGGTGCAGGGGAGAGAGTTCAAAAATTACCGGCTGTATGTCCTTCCCCACCTCTGCGCTCCCACCCTCCTGGGGTTGGACTTCCAATGCAACCTCCAGAGCTTAACATTCAAATTTGGCGGCCCTATACCCCCACTGACTATCTGCGGCCTCGCGACACTCAAGGTCGAACCGCCCTCCCTGTTTGCGAACCTCACCCCGGATTGCAAACCCGTCGCCACTAGGAGCAGACGGTACAGCACCCAAGACCGGACGTTTATCAGGTCCAAAGTCCAGCGGCTGCTGAAGGAAGGCATAAACCAGGCCAGCAATTGTCCCTGGAGAGCCCAGGTGGTAGTAGTGAAGACAGGGGAGAAGCAAAGGATGGTCGTAGACTACAGTCAGACCATCAACAGGTACACGCAGCTAGATGCGTACCCTCTTCCCCGCATATCCGACATGGTCAATCGGATTGCACAGTACAAGGTCTTCTCCACCGTGGACCTTAAGTCCACCTACCACCAGCTCCCCATTCGCCCCGGTGACCGCAAGTACACTGCCTTCGAAGCAGACGGGCCGTTATACCACTTCTTAAGGGTTCCATTCGGCGTCACGAACGGAGTCTCGGTCTTCCAACGGGAGATGGACCGAATGGTCGACCAGCACGGTTTACGGGCCACGTTCCCGTACCTCGACAACGTCACCATCTGCGGCCACGGCAACAGGGCCACGACGCCAACCTCCAAAAATTCCTCCAGACCGCTAACGCCCTCAACCTCACCTACAACGAGGAAAAATGCGTGTTTAGCACCGACCGTCTAGACATCCTTGGCTACGTAGTGCGGAATGGAGTGATAGGCCCCGACCCCGAACGCATGCGCCCCCTCATGGAGTTCCATCTCCCCCACTGTACCAAAGCCCTGAAACGCTGCCTGGGCTTCTTTTCTTATTACAGCCAGTGGGTCCCCCAGTACGCAGACAAGGCCCGCCCACTAATCCAGTCCACTACTTTTCCCCCGCCAGGCCTTCAGCCGCATCAAAGCGGATATCGCAAAGGCCACGATGCACGCCATCGACGAGTCCCTCCCCTTCCATGTCGAGAGCGACGCGTCCGACGTAGCTCTGGCGGCCACGCTCAACCAAGCGGGCAGACCCGTGGCCTTTTTCTCCCGGACCCTACATGCTTCAGAAATTCGCCACTCCTCAGTAGAAAAGGAGGCCCAAGCCATAGTGGAAGCTGTGCGACATTGGAGGCATTACCTGGCCGGTAGGAGATTCACTCTCCTCACTGACCAATGGTCGGTAGCCTTCATGTTCGATAGTGCACAGCGGGGCAAGATAAAAAACGACAAGATCCTGCGGTGGAGGATCGAACTCTCCACCTACAATTATGAGATCTTGTACCGTCCCGGAAAGCTGAACGAGCCGTCCGATGCCCTATCTCGCGGCACTTGTGCCAACGCACAAGTGGACCGTCTCCAAGCCCTCCACGAGGACCTCTGCCACCCGGGGGTCACTCGTTTCTACCACTTCATAAAGGCCCGCAACCTCCCTTACTCCGTCGAGGACGTCCGAACAGTCACCAGGAACTGCCAAATCTGCGCAGAATGCAAACCGCATTTGTTCAGGCCAGATAGAGCGCACCTGATAAAGGCTTCCCGTCCCTTTGAACGCCTCAGTTTGGACTTCAAAGGCCCCCTCCCCTCCACCGATCGCAACACGTACTTTCTTAACGTCGTTGATGAATACTCCCGCTTCCCCTTCGCCATCCCCTGCCCCTACATGACCGCGGCCACGGTCATTAAAGCCCTCGGCACCATCTTTACCCTGTTTGGTTTCCCCGCCTACATCCATAGCGACAGGGGGTCCTCCTTCATGAGTGACAAGCTGCGTCAATTCCTGCTCAGTAAGGGCATAGCCTCGAGCAGGACGACCAGCTACAACCCCCGGGGGAATGGGCAGGTAGAGAGGGAGAACGGAACGGTCTGGAAGAGCGTCCTACTGGCCCTACGGTCTAGGAGTCTCCCAACTTCCCGCTGGCAGGAAGTACTCCCGGATGCCCTTCATTCTATCCGGTCCCTGCTGTGTACCACCACTAACCAAACGCCTCACGAGCGCCTCCTTGTCTTCTCTAGGAGGTCCGCTTCTGGAACGTCACTTCCGACCTGGCTGGCAGCCCCGGGACCCATCCTGCTCCGGAAACATGTGCGGGCACACAAATCAGACCCACTGGTGGAGAAGGTACACCTACTCCACGCAAACCCGCAGTATGCCTACGTGGCGTACCCAGACGGCCGACAGGACACGGTCTCTCTGCGGGACCTGGCGCCCGCCGGACCTCCCCACCCCCCGCCAAACACAAATCACCTCCCCCTCACTCCCGCCGGTGCACCCCACAGCCACCCCCTTCCGGGATATTAGTTCTCCTCCCAGGCCCATCCAGGGGTAAGGAAACAGAGGGGGACAGCGCAATGCTCCCAGAGTCGACCCGAGCCAGCACCACCACCACCACCTGGGCTGAGACGATCGGAAAGGGCGACCAGAGCACCATCTCGACTCATCGAATCGACTTAAGATGTATATAATTCAGTGGCCCAGTAAAGCGGCATTGTTGTAAATAGTTAACGCTGCAAATCGGGTAAAATGTGAATAATTCGGTGGCCCAGTAAAAGCGGCATGATTGTATATAGTTCAATGGTTAAGGCACCGACCCTGTAAACCCCTACCACCATACCACCCACTACCCCGCCGGGTTCTTTTTTAACAAGGGGAGAATGTGGTGGTATGTATTAAGGGTAATAAGGTACACCATGAATGCCGAGGAGCCATTGGAGGACAGATGCTGGATCCCGATTGGATCCACTGGGCTCTGGGCTCCACCCAGATAGGCGGGGTATAAGAACCTGGGTTAATCCCCGCAGCTGCATTCTGTGACTGAGCTGCTGGGGAACGAGTCTGAACAAGTCTGCTCAATAAAGCCTCGATTGAAGTTCTTTACGTCTCGCCTCGTGTGTGATCGATGGTGCTACACCGAGATCACCCTGTCTTGAATTTCTTGTGCCGGGAGCAACGGGAATTCCCTCACCTGACGCCTCACAATCGCCCTCACCTGCATTTTTCTAAAAGCATTTCCCGGGGGTATCTCAAACTTCTCCTCGAGTGCCCCTAGGCTCGTAAACGTCCCGTCAATGAACAGAATCCCCCATTCTTCTAATCCCCGCCCGATGGGACAAACCGGTGGTTACCCACACCGAGGCTCCCATTGCACCCCTGTGCCATCTCCACTGGCCCCAGATCCTTAGCGTTGCCGCCACCACCGGGCTCGTGGTATACTTTGACGGCGAGAGCGGCAGCGCTGTCGTCACCAATGCCCCCAGGCTCGTTCCTTTACAGGACGCCATCTCCACCCTCTTCCATGCTGCCCCCTCTCCCTCCATCACCCACTTGCGGATCATTGCCACATTTGCTGCACAGTAGTAGCTCCCGAGGTTTGGCAGCGCCAACCATCCTCGGTCCCTACTGCGTTCCAGAAGCCCTCTCCTTACCCTCGGGGTCCTATTCGCCCACACAAACCCCATAATACTCCTACCTACTCTCTTAAAAAAGGTCTTGGTGATCTCGATGGGAAGGCACTGAAACACAAAAAGAAACCTCGGAAGGACCACCATTTTGACCGACTGCACTCTACCCGCTAGCGAGAAAGGTAGCATGTCCCATCTTTTGAAGTCCTCCTCCATCTGCTCCGCCAACCTCGTCAGATTCAGTTTATGTAGGGCCCCCCCAACTCCTGGCTATCTGCATCCCCTGGTACCGAAAGCTCCCCTCCGCCCTCCTCAGCGGTAGATCCCCTATCCCCCTTTCTTGGTCCCCTGCCTGGACTAAAAAAAGCTCACTCTTCCCTACATTGAGCTTATAGCCCGAAAAATCCCCAAACTCCCTTAGAGTCTGCATGACCTCCATCGTCCCCTCCACTGGATCCGCCACATACAGCAACAGGTCATCCGCATAAAGCGACACCCGATGCTCTTCTCCCCCTCGGACCACCCTCCTCCATTTCCTAGACTCCCTCAATGACATGGCCAAGGGTTCGATCACCAATGCAAACAACAGGGGGGACCCCTGCCTCGTCCCTCTGTACAGCCGAAAGTACTCCGACCTCCGCTGGTTTGTCACTACACTCGCCACCGGGGCGCTGTAAAGGAGCTTAACCCAACTGATAAACCCTCCCCCGAACCCAAACCTGCGCAGCACTTCCCAGAGGTACTCCCACTGTAGTCGGTCAAAGGCCTTCTCCGCGTCCATAGCTGCCACTATCTCCGCCTCTCCCTCCTCCGATGGCATCATTATCACGTTTAAGAGCCGCTGCACATTGGTGTTTAGTTGCCTGCCCTTTACAAATCCCGTCTGGTCCTCGTGGATCACCCCCGGGACACAGTCCTCAATCCTCGTAGCCAGCACTTTTGCCAGCAACTTTGCATCCACATTGGGAGCACCGTCATTTTGATTGACTGCACCCTACCCGCCAGGGACAGCGGCAACCTCTTGAACTCCTCCTCCATTTGCTCCACCAGCCTTGTAAAGTTAAGCCTATGCAGGGCCCCCCAGCTCCTGGCCACCTGGACCCCCATATATCTGAAACTCCTCTCCGCCCTTTTTAGTGGGAGCTCGCCAATCCCCCTCTCCTGGTCCCCTAGCTGAACTACGAACAGCTCGCTCTTCCCCATATTGAGCTTGTACCCCGAAAAGTCCCCGAATTCCCTAAGCATCCTCATTACCTCTGGCATTCCTCCCACCGGGTCCGCCACACACAGCAGCAGGTCGTCCGCATAAAGCGACACCCTATGCTCCTCCCCACCCCGCACCAACCCCCTCCAGTTCCTCGACTCTCTCAGTGCCGTAGCCAGGGGTTCAATCGCCAGTGCGAAGAGCAGGGGGACAGGGGACACCCCTGTCTCGTCCCTCGGTGCAACCGAAAGTACTCGGACCTCCTCCTATTTGTGGCCACACTCGCCATCGGGACCTCGTACAACAGCCTAACCCACCTGACAAACCCCTCCTCAAACCCGAACCTATTCAGCACCTCCAACAGGTACCCCCACTCTACCCTATCGAAGGCTTTCTCAGCGTCCATCGCCACCACTATCTCCGCCTCCCCCTCCCTCGCTGGCATCATGATAACGTTCAAAGGCCTCCGCACATTCGCGTTCAACTGTCTTCCCTTCACAAACCCCGTCTGGTCTTCATGGATGATCTGCGGCACACAATCCTCAATCCTCGTGGCTAAGACCTTCGCCAGCACCTTGGCATCTACATTTAGCAAGGAAATCGGTCTGTAAGACCCACATTGCAGGGGACCCTTGTCCCGCTTCAGGATCAAGGAGATCAGTGCCCGGGACATCGTCGGGGGTAAAGCACCCCCCTCCCTTGCCTCATTAAAGGTTCTAACTAACAGCGGGTCCAACAGGTCCATATATTTTTTATAGAACTCGACCGGGAAACCGTCCGGCCCCGGAGTCTTCCCCGCCTGCATGCTTCCTATCCCTTTGATCAGCTCCTCCAGCCCAATCGGGGCCCCCAGTCCCGCCACCAGTCCCTCTTCCACCTTTGGAAACCTCAATTGGTCCAGGAAACGGCCCATCCCTCCCTCCTCCCGTGGGGGCTCGGATCGGTACAATTCCTCGTAGAAGTCCCTTAAGACCCCATTGATGCCAACCCCACTCCGCACCACGCTCCCTCCCCTGTCCTTAACTCCCCCGATCTCCCTAGCTGCGTCCCGCTTCCGAAGCTGATGCGCCAGCATCCGGCTTGCCTTTTCCCCATACTCGTAGACCACCCCCTGGGCCTTCCTCCACTGCACCTCCGCCTTCCTGGTGGTCACCAGGTCGAATTCGGCCTGGAGGCTGCGCCTCTTCCTCAACAATCCTTCCTCAGGTTCTTCCGCATACCTCCTGTCTACCCTCACCATCTCCCCCACCAGCCTCTCCCTCTCCCCCCCGCTCCCTCCGCTCCTTGTGGGCCCTGATGGAGATCAGCTCTCCCCTCACCACCGCCTTCAGTGCCTCCCATACCATCCCCACTTGGACCTCCCCCTTGTCGTTGGTCTCCAAGTACCTCTCTATACTTCCTCGGACCCGTTCGCTCACCTCCTCGTCCGCCAACAGCCCCACCTCCAAGCGCCACAGCGGGCGCTGGTCCCTCTTCTCCCCCACCTCCAAGTCCACCCAATGCGGGGCGTTGTCCGAAATGGCTATTGCCGAATACTCGGTATCCTCTACTGTCGCTATCAGCGCCCTACTCAAAATGAAAAAGTCGATTCGAGAATAAGCCTTATGGACATGTGAGAAGAATGAAAATTCCCTAGCCCCCGGCCTTGCAAATCTCCAAGGGTCCACCCCTCCCATCTGGTCCATAAACCCCCTCAGCACTCTAGCCGCCACCGGCTTTCTACCCGTCCTAGACCTGGAGCGATCCAGTGCCGGATCCAGCACCATGTTGAAGTCTCCCCCCATTATCAGGCCCCCCACTTCCAAGTCTGGGATCCGACCCAACATACGCCGCATAAAACCCGCATCGTCCCAGTTCGGGGCATACACATTGACCAGTACCACCCTCTCCCCCTGCAACTTACCACTTACCATTATGTACCTACCGCCATTATCTGCCACAATGCTCGACGCCTGAAACCACACCTTCTTTCCCACTTCTCAATTTTTGGCATCCAGCCCTGAGTGAAACACCTGACCTACCCACCCAAGAAGCCCAAGCCAGCGTGGAAGCCGTACGGCACTGGAGGCACTACCTCGCTGGTAGGAGGTTTACCCTCGTCACCGACCAACGATTGGTGTTTGACAATTTTCCTTCATGTTTGACAATACGCAGCAGGGCAAGATCAAGAATGATAAGATCTTGAGGTAGAATCGAACTCCCCACCTATATCTACGATATAGTACATCGTCCTGGGAAGCTCAACGAGCCCCCAGATGCCCTGTCCCGCGGCACATGCGCCAGTGCGCAAGATGACCGACTACGGGCTATCCACGATGACCTCTGCCACCCGGGGGTCACCAGGCTCGCCCATTACATCAAGGCCCGCAACCTGCCCTACTCCACCGAAGAGGTCAGAGCTATAACCAGAGACTGCCAAATCTGTGCGGAGTGTAAACCGCACTTCTATCGACCGGATAAGGCCCACCTGGTAAAGGCATCCCGACCCTTTGAACGCCTCAGTATCGATGTCAAAGGGCCCCTCTCCTCCAATAACCGCAACACGTACTTCCTTAACATCATAGATGAGTTCCCCCACTTCCCGTTTGCCATCCCCTGCCCTGATATGACCACTCCCACTGTCATGAAAGCCCTGCATAGCGTCTTCACCCTGTTTGGTTTCCCCAGTTATGTCCACAGCGACAGGGGCTCGTTGTTCATGAGTGACAAACTGCGTCAGTACCTGCTCAGTAAGGGCATCGCCTCGAGCAGGACTACCAGTTATAACCCCAGGGGAAACGGGCAGGTGGAGAGGGAGAACGCGACGGTCTAGAAGGCCGTCCTACTGACCCTGCGGTCCAGAAATCTCCCAGTTTCTCACTGGCAGGAGGTCCTCCCCGATGCGCTCCACTCTATTAGATCCCTCCTTTGCACGGCCACAAACCAGACCCATCATGACCGTTTGTTTGTTTTCCCTCGGGGAGCTACCTCAGGGGTCTCGCTTCCACCCTGGCTGATGACACCGCGTCCAGACCTCCTCTGAAAACATGTTCGGAGCCATAAGACCGACCCCCTGGTAGAGAGGGACCAGCTCCTGCACTCCAACCCACACTATACGGACGTCGAACACCCCGATGGCCGGCGAGATACCATCTCCCTCCGGGACCTGGCGCCCGCAGGCTCTAACACCACTTCCACTACTGCAACCCCACACTATGTCCCGTCCAACCTACCATGTTCAGCACCCCCACCCCTATATGGTTCCCGCGTTCCCTCCCACCCGCCGCACCGGTCCACAGGAATGAAGAGCCGCTCCCGGAGTCCACGCCTGTGCTTGCTCCGAACCCACTTCCACAGCCACCCGAAGCGGCTGCAACACCAGTGCTTCGGCGGTCGCAACGTATGATCCGGGCATCGGACCGACTGAATCTATGAACCCGTCACCCCCGCCGGACTTCATTTTTTATCAGGAGGTGAATGTGGTGAATGCATAATTACTGATAATTGACCAGTGCACTGTGTTATGTTATTAACCCTGTGGGCTCTACCTATGGGCCATTGTGTGACTTCGCCAACAAGGGATATGTTGGGGCATGTACGGGCTCCGCCCATGGCTCTATCCCTTTTACGAAGTATAAGAGCTGCTGACCTGCGGGGCCGCCTTCAGTGTTGCACTGGTCACAGGCAGGCTTTTGTAAGGGCCCCGAAGAATCCAGCACGAGTTTTAAGGATACAAAATAATAACGTTTATTTACTATAACAATATATACATAACAGTAGCAGTAACTTCCCTTGCTACCTTCTCCTTCCTCCTGGTTCCTGGACTGGCCAGCTTATTTATAGTAGGAGTTTCTCCGCCCCCCTCATTGGGGAAGTTCATACTCCCATAGGATTGTGGGATAGTCATTAGTCCCCAGCCAATCGTCAGTAGGCAGGTTATAACATCCCTCCCCCCCCCAAAGTCCAAGGAATCCACCGTCGGCCCTGGCGAAGGAAGGCGTCGAACTCGTTTGGCCGCAGGCCGGACGCCATTTGAACGCGGCGCTGGATCTGGCGGCGTATACTGAGACGGAGACCGGCGCTTCCGTGATGAGCGGCGCGGTTGTACATCCACGGCCTGTGGACCCGAGGATTCCCCCTCTGATTCATCCTGTGTCTCCATCTCGGAGTCAGAGTCTGCTGCCTCCGTCATGTCAGCGTCTCTATCCCCATTCGGTCCCGTCACGACCTGCGCAGGCTTCGAGTGAGGCACCAGTGGAAGATTTGGAGGACTACCTTCCCTTGTTTCTAGTCTTTGCCGCTGTTGAACTGAGCTCCGGGGGCGGGGTATCTTTTGCGGGGATGATCTTCTGGACCGGATGAGGTCTACATGTTTTCGCTGGAGACGACCCTGGGCTTGCACTTGGTACGATATAGGGCCTGTTTGGCGAAAGATTACACCAGGAACCCATTGGGCACCACCAGCAAAATTCCGCACGAATACTGGGTCACCGGGCGCAAACTGCCGAATCGGACGATGCCGAGACAATCCCGGTCCCTGCCGTTCTTGTGTGCGGCGTACTTTTGCGCCAATGTCCGGGAAGACCATACTAAGGCGGGTGCGAAGTCTCCGGCCCATTAGGAGTTCTGCGGGAGCTACCCCAGTCACTGTATGGGGGGTGGTCCTGTACGTAAACAAAAACCGAGCCAGTCTCGTGTCCATTGATCCGGAAGACTGCTTCTTGAGGCCTCTTTTGAATGTTTGCACTGCACGCTCTGCCAACCCATTTGAAGCCGGGTGGTAAGGGGCAGTGCGGATATGGCGGATGCCGTTCATCTTTGTAAACCTAGCAAACTCCTCACTCGTGAATGGAGTGCCATTATCCGTGACCAGCACCTCGGGGAGGCCATGCGTACTAAATGAGAAACGCATTTTTTCAATTGTTGCGCAGGACGTTGTCCGCTGCATCTTATGCACCTCCAGCCATTTGGACTGGGCGTCAATTAGCAGAAGGAACATGGATCCCTGAAAAGGGCCTGCGAAATCTGCATGTAAGCGTGCCCAAGGCCGCCCTGGCCATTCCCAGTGATGTAGGGGCGCGGCCGGCGGAAGCTTCTGATGCTCCTGGCAAATGGAGCAGTTTTGTGCCACCTTCTCAATGTCGGTGTCGAGGCCTGGCCACCAGACATAACTCCGGGCCAACATTTTCATCTTGGTCACGCCCGGATGCCCATTGTGCAAGTCTGATAATATCAGCTCCTGGCCTTTTTCCGGGACAATCACACGCGTCCCACACAAGAGGATGCCGTCTTCCACGCTGAACTCTGACAGCTTGGAGGAAAATGCCCGCAACTCGCCTGGGAGCTGTCTATGCTGCCCACCATACAGGACTATGTGCCGAACCTTTGACAAGACTGGCTCCGTCTGGGTCCACTCACGGATCTGTCATGCCGTGACAGGCAAGGTGTCCATAAAATTTAGGGTTGCGACCACCTCACCGGTCGTGGGGGTCGACATGGGGCCGGTCGATAAAGGCAATCGGCTCAGTGCGTCGGCATTTGCTATCTACGTACCTGGTTTGTGCTCCAGAGAATACTCATATGCAGCAAGCAACAAAGCCCAGCGCTGGATCCGTGCAGAAGCAATGGGCGGTATTGGCTTATCCTCTCTGAAGAGTCCCAGCAGGGGCTTATGATCAGTCACGATAGTGAAATGGCGGCCGTACACATACTGGTGGAAGCGTTTCACCACGAAAACCACTGCCAGGCCCTCCTTCTCGATCTGCGCGTACTTTTTCTCCGCTGCAGTCAATGTGCGGGAGGCGAAAGCTATCGGTCGCTCGGCCCCGTTCTCCATCTTGTGGGACAGGACAGCCCCAATACCATACGGGGATGCATCACATGTGACGAGCAAAGGCTTTCCCGGATCATAGTGGGTTAGTAAACCAGACGACGACAATTGTTGCTTTACCCGCCGGAAAGCGGTTTCTTGCGGCTGACCCCAAACCCAGGTGTGATTTTTCTTTAGCAGCAGGTGCAAGGGGGCCAGCGTAGTTGCCAGATTGGGGAGGAACTTCCCGTAATAGTTTACGAGACCGAGAAAAGAACGAAGATGCGAAGTGTCAGTCGGGGTGGGGGCATGTTGAATTGCACGCACCTTCTCTGCGACGGGGTGCAGACCCTCGCGGTCCACCCGATAACCTAGGTAGACTACTTCTTTTGCCTGAAATACGCACTTTGTGTAACGTAAACGGACTCCAGCCTCCGAAAGGCGTCTATGGACAGCCTCCAGATTTTCCAAATGCTCTTGCTCCGACGTCCCTGTAATCAACACGTCATCGAGGTAGACAGCCACACGTGGTAAACCTCTCAAAATGCCCTCCATAACACGTTGAAAGGTTGCGCAGGCAGAGGATACTCCAAAGGGCAACCGTGTATATTCATACAGGTCCCGGTGTGTGTTAATTGTTACACATGGTCGGGAGGCAGGGTCCAGCTCCAACTGCAGGTAGGCGTGACTCATATCTAATTTTGTGAATGAGAGTCCGCCTGCAAGTTTCGCGTAGAGATCCTCTATGCAAGGCATTGGGTATCGGTCGAGTCGGGAAACTGTATTCACTGTAAGTTTATAGTCGCCACACAAGCGAACTGTGGCATCTGGCTTCATTACAGGTACAATTGGTGCTGCCCAGTCAGCAAAACGGACGGGCCTGATAATACCCAAATTCTCCAAACGAGTGAGCTCCCCTTCTACCTTCTCGAGCAAAGCGTAAGGCACTGGGCGCGCCCGGAAATAGCGCGGCGTGGCTCCTGGTTCAACTTGGATACGGGCTACGGCCCCTTTTATTTTCCCCAAACCAGACTGGAATACCTCTGGGTATCGTCCTAGCACCTCAGTCAACCCTCCAGAAACTGTTTGGAGGATGTGCTGCCATTGCAACCGCAAATGGCGCAACCAGTCCCGACCCAACAGGCTGGGCCCATGGCCATGCACTACGATAAGTGGGAAACGCCCCTCCTGGCATCCATAGACAACAGGGGTCATTGTAGTTCCTGCAATGTCCAGTGGTTCCCCCGTGTAGGTGGCCAACCTGGCCTGTGAGTCAGTTAATGTAAGGGTCTGTATACCCTGCTTGATGCGGTCGAATGTCCTCTGGGCGATCACGGAGACCGCTGTGCCAGTATCCAACTCCATCTCCAGCGGGTGGCCATTGACCCGTACTGTCACCTTAATGGGGGCCACTCGGGGAGCTGCCGCACAATGCAGCTGCAGGCAGTCGTCCTCCGTCTCCACGTCCTCAGGAGTGGTCGCCGCAGGTTCATCCACACGGCCTCTGGGCTGGTCCCAGTTACGGTCCCTGGGCTGGTCCCAGTTTCGGTCGGCACGACAGCGCCTCTGGCGTCCCCAGGACCGCCGTCCGCGACGGGGTCGGCGCCTACAAGTCTGACACGGACATGGCTCCTCATCCATTGGCTCTGGAGAAGGCTCCCTTCGGGGAGGAATGTCCGATGGCCACTGGCGTCGGTCTGGTCGCTGCCTCGCCCAAGGTACCGCAGGAGTGCGGGGGGACGTTTTTGGGCGGAAAGGGTTTCGCCCCAATGCATGCACTTCCATTCCCTGTAGCTCCTGTACTCCTCGCTCTGCGTTCTCTCGGGACAAGACTATTTGTATTGCCTGTTGAAAAGTCAATGTTGGCTCCGCTAACAACTTTCTCTGGGTGGCCGCATTGTTAATACCGCAAACCAAACGGTCGCGTAACATTTCTGACAAGGTCTCACCATAGTCACAGTATTCCGCAATCCCGCGTAGCCTGGATAAAAAATCGGCAAGGGATTCTCCAGGGGTCCTCTCAGCGGTATTAAACCGGTAACGCTGGACTATCGTGGACGGGGTTGGGTTAAAGTGTTGCCCCACTATATTCACAAGTTCGTCAAACGTTTTGGTGTCCGGCGCAGCTGGGTACGTAAGGCTCCTAATCACCCCAAACGTATGCGGCCCGCAGGCGGTGAGCAATATGACCACCTGGCGCTCGTTTTCAGTGATATTGTTTGCCCGGAAATAGTAACGCATCCGTTGTGTGTACTGGTTCCAGCTTTCCAGCGCAGCATCAAAAACATCCAAACGTCCGTACAGAGGCATGGTATAATAGAAAACAACTTCCAACCTGTATCCAACAAAAATCCAGGGAGGTGGCTTCAGCAGTGTAGACAGCTATTCACTTTTACCTTCGTCGCCAGTTTTGTAAGGGCCACGAAGAATCCAGCACGAGTTTTAAGGATACAAAGTAATAACATTTATTTACTATAACATATATACATAACAGTAGCAGTAACTTCCCTTGCTACCTTCTCCTTCCTCCTGGTTCCTGGACTGGCCAGCTTATTTATAGTAGGAGCTTCTCCGCTCCGCTCATTGGGGAAGTTCATACTCCCATAGGATTGTGGGATAGTCATTAGTCCCCAGCCAATCGTCAGTAGGCAGGTTTTCACACAGGCTCAGTTCTAAGCTGATTAAAACCACGGTTTACCTCTTCACGTGTCTTCGAGTGAATTGATGGTCGCATCAATTTAATCAGCTTAAAATACTGCTATGGAATCAGCCCTCAAACCTGACAGACTAGAACTCGATCCACAGGCCACGGAGGCGAAATACATTTTTTCACATTGGCTTCAATGCTTCAAGGCCTATCTCGTCTATGCCATCCGTCACTGACGAACAGAAGCTGAGCCTCCTCCACGCACGGGTGAGCCATCGCGTTTCTGTCCAGCTCAACGAAACCGCTTCCTATACAGAGGCCCTCACACGACTCGAACGCCTCTACGTGCGGCCTGTGAACGAGGTATACGCGCGACACGTCTTCACCACTCGCCGCCAGCGCCCCGGGGAGTCGCCTGCTGATTACCTACGCGACCTCAAAGCCCTCGCGCGCAGCTGTAACTACCAGGCCGTTACAGCCACTCAGCACATGGAGCTCGCCGTCCGAGACGTTTACGTGGCGGGGGTCCAATCGAACTATGTGAGACTGCGCCTGCTCGAAAAAGGGGCCCAGGACCTGTAAGACACGGTAAAACTGGCTACCTCTCTGTCTGGAGGCCGCTTTTCAGAGCCTTACTGCGTTCCCGGCCGATCACGCGATCCCCTCGTGTGCCCCCGACCCGAGACTACCCCAGGCCTGTGCCACGCGGCTGCCCGCCCATCATGGGGGGCTACCCTGCTACTTTTGCGGCCAGCCCCAACACCCCCGACTGCACTGCCCGGCCGTAACACAAACTGCAGCAGCTGCAGGCGAAAAGGACACATCGCCAAGGTCTGCCTGGCCAGGTCTAAGAACTCGAACTCACAGACCCGATCCACAGACTCACAGGCCCGCAGACCCCGCAAGGTGGCAGCGTGTCTGCCGACTCCGCCTCCGCATAACATGTGCGACTCATGGGGGCCGCCATCTTGGCCATTCTCCCCCACGCAGCCAGCCACGTGTGATCCATGGGGGCCGCCATCTGCTACGCCGCTCGATGCGTACGACCTACACGGACAGCCATCGTGGGGCCGCCCCAGCACCTCCGATCACGCCGTCGGCTACCCACACCTCAGCGCGGTCACCCTGGACCAGTCGCGACCTAAGCACCTCCGGAGCTCCATTATGGCCGTCCGGGTTAACGGGTACGAGACACCTTGCCTTTTCGACTCCGGGAGCACAGAGAGCTTCATTCACCCGGACATGGCAAGACGCTGCTCGCTCCCAATATTCCCGACGCAACAAACCGTATCCCTCGCCTCTGGGTCGCACTCGGTGCAAATCCAAGGGTGCACTACTGCAACCCTAGCGATACAGGGCGTTGAGTACGCAAGTTTTCAACTATATGTGATCCCAGACCTCTGCGCTCCTCTCCTTTTGGGACTCGACTTCCAGTGCAACCTCAGGAGCCTAACTCTTAAGTTCGGGGGGCCCCTGCCCCCGCTCACCATATGCAGCCTCGCAACCCTAAAAATCGACCCCCCCCCCCCTTCGCAAACCTCACCGGCAATTGCAAGCCAGTAGCCACCAGAAGCAGGCGGTATAACTTTCAGGACAGGACGTTCATTTGGTCCAAGGTCCAAGGTCTCTTGCGGGAGGGGCTCATTGAGGCCAGCAATAGCCCCTGGAGAGCTCAGGTGGTGGTTGTCAAGGCCAGGGAAAAGTTCCGGACAGTGGTTGATTACAGCCAGACCATTAACCGGTTTACGCAGCTCGATGCGTCCCCCCTTACCCGTATTGCAGACATGGTAAATCAGATTGCGCACTACCACGTGTTCTCCATGGTGGATCTGAAGTCTGCATACCACCAGCTCCCAATCCGCCCGGAGGACCGCCACTACACGGCGTTTGAGGCAGACGGGCGCCTTTTCCATTTCATCCGGGTCCCCTTTGGCGTCACGAACGGAGTTTTGGTGTTCCAACGAGCGATGGACCGAATGGTGGACCAGCACGGGCTGCGGGCCACCTTTCCATACTTGGACAATGTCACCATCTGCGGCCATGATCAGCAGGACCACGACGCCAACCTCCACCGATTTCTCCAAACCGCCCAAAAGCTCAACCTCACCTACAACAAGGAGAAATGCGTTTTCCGCACAACCAGGCTAACCAGGCTACGTCGTGGAAAACGGGGTCCTAGGGCCCGACCCGGACCGTATGCACCCCCTCCTACAACTCCCCCTCCTTCACTGTCCCAAGGCCCTGAAGAGGTGCCTTGGATTGTTCTCCTATTACGCTCAGTGGGTCTCCCAGTATGCGGACAAAGCCCGCCCAGTATTTAAGGCACCCTCTTTCCACTGGCAGCCGAGGCCCGCCAGGCCTTCAACTACATCAAGGCGGACATCGCCAAAGCTGCGATGCGTGCGGTGGACGAGTCCGTCCCCTTCCAGGTGGAGAGCGACGCCTCAGAGGTCGCTCTCGCCGCCACCCTCAACCAAGCAGGCAGACCGGTAGCGTTTTTTCACGCACCCTCACCACCTCCGAAATTCGACACTCCTCGGTCGAAAAAGAAGCCCAAGCCATCGTGGAAGCCGTACGGCACTGGAGGCACTGCCTCGCTGGTAGGAGGTTTACCCTCGTCACCGACCAACGATCGGTTGCCTTCATGTTTGACAATCCGCAGCGGGGCAAGATGAAGAATGATAAGATCTCAAGGTGGAGAATCAAACTCTCTCCCTATAACTACGATATAGTATATCGTCCTGGGAAGCTCAACGAGCCCCCAGATGCCCTGTCCCGCGGCACATGCGCCAGCGCGCAAGATGACCGACTACAGGCTATCTACGATGACCTCTGCCACCCGGGGGTCACCAGGCTCGCCCATTACATCAAGGCCCGCACCTGCCCTACTCCACCGAGGAGGTCAGAGCTATAACCAGAGACTGCCAAATCTGTGCGGAGTGTAAACCGCACTTCTATCGACCGGATAAGGCCCACCTGGCAAAGGCATCCCGGTCTTTGAACGCCTCAGTATCGATTTCAAAGGGCCCCTCCCTTCCAATAACCGCAACACGTACTTCCTTAACATCATAGATGACACGGCCACAAACCAGACTCCTCATGACCGTTTGTTTGTTTTCCCGAGGGGAGCTACCTCAGGGGCCTCGCTCCCGCCCTGGTTGATGACACCGGGTCCAGTCCTCCTCCGAAAACATGTTCGGAGCCATAAGACCGACCCCCTGGTAGAGAGGGACCAGCTCCTGCACTCCAACCCACACTATACGTACGTCGAACACCCCGATGGCCGGCAAGATACCGTCTCCCTCCGGGACCTGGCACCCGCAGGCTCCAACACCACTCCCACTACTGCATCCCCCACACTATGTCCCGTCCAACCTACCATGTTCAGCGCCCCCACCCCTATATGGTTCCCATGCTCCCTCCCACCCGCCGCACCGGTCCACAGGAATGAAGCTCCGGAAGAGCCGCTCCCGGAGTCCACGCCTGTGCCTGCTCAGGACCCACTTCCACAGCCACCCGAAGCGACTGCAACACCAGTGCTTCGGCGGTCGCAACGTACGATCCGGGCACCGGACCGACTGAATCTATGAGACCGTCACCCCCGCCGGACTTCATTTTTTATCAGGGGGTGAATATGGTGAATGTATAACTACTGATAATTCACTGTGTTATGTTATTAACCCTGTGGGCTCTACCTATGGGCCATTGTGTGGCTTCACCAACAAGGGATATGTTGGGGCATGTACGGGCTCCGACCACGGCTCCACCCCCTTTACAGGAAGTATAAGAGCTGCTGACCTGCGGGGCTGCCTTCAGTGTTGTTCCGGTCAATCAGTTCTAAGCTGATTAAATCCACGGTTTACTTCTCCACGTGTCTTCGAGTGAATTGATGGTCGCATCAACTTGACAATCTCTCTTCTTTATCTTTTGGTTTTCTCCCGGTTGTTTTGCGGTTCTGCTCGGTTTTCGTGTTCAGTCCTTCCCATGACCGAGATCACTCTGGTAGCTGAGAGTGAGTGCCTGGCTGAGAGCAACTCAGGATATATATCACCCTTCTAACAGCCTTGCTGATTGCATGACATTATTTTAAAGTATTGTCTTCTTCTCCTTAACGCAATACTTTTTTTGTCCATTTGATTCCACATCTAGTTTCCGTAATGTCTAACATGAGAATGCTTTCATGTTAAGCTTGACCTTAGTTTGTCAGATCACTGGCAGGGAGGCTTCCTGCTAATTATTCTGTGGCATTCAAGCCTTTCAATCCCTTATCATTTTTAAGCATTGTATTTTCTTGTATTCCTAAATGTTTCAAGTTATATTCTTCCCATATTACAATTTGACAAAAAGGTGTTGACTGTTTTTTGAAAAGAAGCAGTTAGCTGCGGTGAATTGTCATGTATTAAAATCAACTGTTCTCTCCAGATTTCCACTTTTAACTGGTGTCACTAAGTTTCTATCTTTCACAAATAAATTTTAATACAAGTAATTCAAACCTAAGATTCTGGCAATTCCAATCAATTGCTTGCTAAACTAAGTAACTTCTATTAAAGGGTAGAAAACTCATTCCCTTTATGTAACTTATAACTTAATTTTTAGAAATATTTCTCTGACTTGAACTAAAGGTATCAGGTTACAGCATGAGCTGCTTCGTTATCTCAAGGCCTGTGTGATAATGGCTGTCTGCATTGTAAAGAACTTTTATCTGCAGTTAACCCTTCGAGGGCCTTCTGCTATATAATTTTTTAACATTTCATTACATTTATAGGATCTTTTCTGTTGCTTTGCTTTTTCTCATGTTCCTTGGGTTTTCTCATCAGACCTTCATGTTTCAAATGACATCTTTTGCATTTTTCTTTACAGTCGGCGTCAACACTTTGGGGGCGATTCTCCAATATGGAGTCCAAGTGTTCGCGCCATCGTGAACTGTTGCGTTTCACGATGGCACGAACCAGGCCCGGGTACAACAGATTCTGGCCCCCACAGGGGGCCAGCATGGTGCTGGAGCGGTTCACGCCACTCCAGCCTCCTTTAGCGGCGCCAAATGGGCGCCTCGCCAACCCGCGCATACGCAGTTGGGCCGCGCCAACATGCGCATGCGTGGTGGACTTCTTTAGCACGCCGGCCTCGACTCAAGATGGCGGCGGTGTTCAGGGGCCGGTCGCGCCAGAAAGTAGGCCCGGGGGGGGGGAGAGGCCGGCCGCTGATCAGTGGGCCTCAATAGCGGGCCAGACCCCATCGGAGGCCCCCCCCCGGTTGAAGGAGCCCCCCCTCCACAGGCCGCCCCCGACCGTCCGCGCAGAGTTCCCACCAGGGGTGAACGGCGCCGGCGGGACTCTGTCGTATCGGCGCGGCCGCTCGGCTCATCCGGGCCGGAGAATCCGAGCCCCGCCGATTCTAGCGGCCTGCGGCGCGCCAAACGTGCTGGCGCAAATTGCGCCGATTCTCCGCACCTCAGAGAATCATGCACCGGCATCGGGGCGTTGTGGTGCGGTTACGGTGATTCTCCGGCGCAGGGCTCGGAAAATCGCCCCCTTAGACTCAGAAACGGAGAATCCCGTCCAGCCTTTATGGGGAAAAACTGAGAGAAGCGAGAATGCGTCTTCTCTCTAAACTGCCAGGAGTCAAACTGAAAACTAACTGAGAATCTTGTGACAGTGAAAACATTCAAGTATGATCAGATCCGATCACCTCATGTTACCGGGCAGAGCACAGCCTTGTGGACCAATTCATTGGCCAATAGCCAAATCAATCAAACTGAGTCCCAGCCAATCTCTGTCATTGATGCCGGACACTCTACAACTCCAGTATGAACCAGCACAGACTAGCACAGTGGCCTCTCCTGCTGCTGAAATCCTGTTTGAATTAAAGGCACCGGCCACTGCTTTCTCTTTCTTCTGCTTAGAGTCATAGAGTCACAGAGGTATACAGCATGGAAACAGACCTTTCGGCCTAACGTGTCCATGCTGCCCAGTTTTTACCACTAAGCTAGTCCCAATTGCCCACAATTGGCCCTGATCTCTCTATACCCATATAACTGTCTACATACTTTTTTAAAGTGTTGGGTGGGGTTACTGGGTTATGGGGATAGGGTGGAGGTGTTGACCTTGGGTAGGGTGCTCTTTCCAAGAGCCGGTGCAGACTCGATGGGCCGAATGGCCTCCTTCTGCACTGTAAATTCTATGAAAAGACAAAATTGTACCCGCCTCTACTACTGCCTCTGGCAGCTCATTCCAGACACTCAACATCCTCTGTGAGAATAAACTGCCCCTCTGGACCCTTTTGTATCTCTCCCCTCTCACCTTATCTATGCCCCTCATTATTTTATATACCTCTAAAAGATCACCCCGAAGCCTCTTATGCTCTAGGACAAAAAGTCTCAGTCTATCCAGCCTCTCCTTATAACTTAAACCATCAAGTCCCGGTAGCATCCTCGTAAATATTTTCTGCACCCTTTCTGGTTTAATCATATCCTTTCTATAATAGGGTGACCAGAACTGTACACAGTATTCCAAGTGTGGTCTTACTAATGTCTTGTACAACTTCAACAAGATGTCCTGTATTCAATGTTCTGACCAATGAAACCAAGCATGCTGAATGTCTTCTTCATCACCCTGTCCACCTGTGACTTCACTTTCGAGGAACTATGAACCTGGACTCCGAGATCTCTTTGTTCTATAACACCCTATGCCCTGACACCGTACCATTAACTGAGTAGGTCCTGCCCCGATTCGATCTACCAAAAAGCATCATTTATTTAAATTAAACTCCATCTGCTATTCTTCGGTCCACTGGCCCAATTGATCAAGATCCCGTTGCAATCCTAGATAACCTTCTTCACTGTCCACTATGCCACCAATCTTGGTGTCATGTGCAAACTTACTAACCATGCCTTCTAAATTCTCATCCAAATCATTGATATAAATAACAAATAACAGTGGACCCAGCGCTGAGCCCTGAGGCACACCGCTGGTCACAGGTCTCCAGTTTGAATGAAAGATACAAGCTGCCTTAAAGATACATGTCCATAAATTATCCATTGATCAAAAATGTATCACCCAGAATAAAAGAAAAGGGAAATAAGGGAATAAACAGGAAATAAACAGGAAGGACCCTTACAACAGGAGAAAAACATCACAACTGGCTCAATATAATCATTAGATATAACTGGATACCTGTACAGCCCCCACCAGAAACCAAGGGAGAAACAGGATGAGGCCACGAAAATGACGGTAAAATGATGCACACCCTTGCACACTATGTCACCGGTCACCAGACTGATTCCAGGGATGGCGGGACTGTCATACGAGGAGAGATTGACTAGGTTAGGATTGTTCACGCTTGAGTTCAGAAGAATGAGGGGAATCTCATAGAGACTTATAAAATTCTAAAAGGACTAGACAGGGTAGATGCAGGGAAGATGTTCCTGATGGTGGGTTTCTCCAGAATCAGGGGTCACAGTCTGAGGATTCAGGATCTACCATTTCAGTCAGAGATGAGGAGACATTTCTTCACCCAAAGAGTGGTGAGCCTTGGAATTCATTACCCCATAAAGTAGTTGATGCTAAAACATTGAATATATTAAAGACACGGCTAGATATAGCACTTGGGGCGAATTGGATCAAAGACTATGGGGAGAAAGCAGGATTAGGCTATTGAGTTGGATGATCAACCATGATCGTGATAAATGGCGGAGCAGGCTCGAAGGGCCAAAATGTCTTCTCCTGCTCCTATCTTCTATGTTTCTATGTGTCAGCCTGCAATTCAGGTGCGCCATGTTCAGGTACACACCAACGTAGATTTTCCTCAACTCTAGCAGCACCAAAGCCACCACAGCCTCTTCTCCTCGCATACCAGGTCCATCAACACCCATGTAGGAACCAAGCACAGATTCTTCACACCCACACTCATAAAAGTAAAGAAAATATGCAAAAGCCCCAGTTCTAAGGAGAGTTACATATTTACTACACAACGCAACTTAACCCAAAATAAGGCCAAGTGCAGAACCAATGGCATTCCACACTATTATGCAGAGAGGACCAGCAACAACATGTTCAGCTTATGAGCAAACCTTCAGGGCTTCCCAAGAAAGGAATGTAGCCACCTGGATTGGCCACTTCCCGACTTAAAATGGAGATCCGCAAAGGATGCAGGGAAATTCAGCCAACACAGGAGAAACAAGCAGGTGCAAAGTTTCCTGTGTATTAAAACTTGCAGAAACCCAGACAGCACTGAAACAAACAGCCATCTACATACTAATGAGCGATCCCCGGGAACAATCGAAACATTTAAGGTGAATAAGGCCAAGCCAGACTCCTCGGCGCCAGCAGGAGCCAAGACAATGGAAGGCCAACGGACACTTAGGAACTGCCCAGCGATCAGGGAACAGCTCCAGTATTGGCGAAATCGATCCAAATGATCGGAACGTAGTCCAATCACTTGGAACCAGGTACGGGATCCGCCCCGAATGGCGCGAAGACCTTGGGGTCTATAAAAAATGAAAAGTCGCTTATTGTCACGAGTAGCCTTCAATGAAGTTACTGTGAAAGCCCCTAGTCGCCACATTCCGGCGCCTGTTCGGGGAGGCTGGTACGGGAATCGAACCGTGCTGCTGGCCTGCCTTGGTCTGCTTTAAAAGCCAGCGATTTAGCCCAGTGAGCTAAACCAGCCCCTGGAGTCCCCAAGTAGAGTCCCCAAGTTCAAATCGTCCTTTTTGGCAGGGTCACTCAGCAACTCGAACCAACGTGACCTGCCTGAGTTGCTGCATCAGCCAAGTAAGTCTCCAGTCAACGCACGCTACGAGATAGGCACTCCTAGCTACCAGTCTACACCAGCTTTGAATCCTGCAGACTCAGGGACGTCTGTGACACTTAAGGGGCATCTTGACAAATACATGAATAGGATGGGAATAGAGGGATACGGACCCAGGAAGTGTAGAAGATTTTAGTTTAGATGGGCAGCACAGGCTTGGAGGGCCGAAGGGCCTGTTCCGGTGCTGTACTTTTCTTTGTTCTTTGTTCTAAGATAACAGTTTCAATGGCGGCCATCATCCGTGTGCACACAGCACTGCCAAAGCAAGAGCCCACTCAGCAGCAACTATGCCATTGTGAGCTGGGCCCCACCCCAGCCCGGGGCGAGCTGGGCCCCACCCCAGCCCGGGGCGAGCCCGGGGCGAGCTGGGCCCCACCCCAGCCCGGGGCGAGCCCGGGGCGAGCTGGGCCCCACCCCAGCCCGGGGCGAGCCCGGGGCGAGCTGGGCCCCACCCCAGCCCGAGGCGAGCTGGGCCCCACCCCAGTCCACTCTGACCGTCACAAACAAACAAGGATTTTTACTATTTCTCTTGGCTCTTCTTCGCAAAACACCAATCAGGATTCTCCAGGAACATGGTGTATGCCAGGTTACCCAAGAGAAAGCAATTATGAAGTATGCACCAGAATAAAATAAAGGATCAAAAGATGAGCTGAGCCAGATCTCGTAAAATGGAACAGCTACCGTGCTCACATCACGTGACCTCCCAATTTCTTCTTTTCTGATTGTAATAGTATTTTAGCTAATTCAATTTCAGCACTATTTGAAATACTTGGGTCGGGTTTCTCCACGGCACCTCCCCCGCCGGCAGTTGGATTCTCCTTTCCCAAAGCCGGCCAAAGGGATTCTCCATTGTGGCCACCCCACACTGTCGGGAAACCTGCCAGTATGGGTGCACTGCCAACGAACCGGACGGTCCTGTCGACAGCACAGTGGCTTCACAGCGCCTGAGTCCCAGGTTCGATACCCGGCTTGTGTCACTGTCTGTGTGGAGTCTCCGTGTGTGCGTGGGTTTCCTCTGGGTGCTCCGGTTTCCTCCCTCAGTCCAAAGATGTGCAGGTTAGGTGGATTGGCCAAGATAAATAGCCATAAGACCATAAGACATAGGAGCGGAAGTAAGGCCATTCGGCCCATCGAGTCCACTCCGCCATTCAATCATGGCTGATTTCAACTCCATTTACCCGCTCTCTCTCCATAGCCCTTAATTCCTCGAGAAATCAAGAATTTATCAACTTCTGTCTTAAAGACACTCAACGTCCCGGCCTCCACCGCCCTCTGTGTCAATGAATTCCACAGACCCACCACTCTCTGGCTGAAGAAATTTCTCCTCATCTCTGTTCTAAAGTGACTCCCTTTTATTCTAAGGCTGTGCCCCCGGGTCCTAGTCTCCCCTGCTAATGGAAACAACTTCCCTACATCCACCCTATCTAAGCCATTCATTATCTTGTACGTTTCTATTAGATCTCCCCTCAACCTCCTAAACTCCAATAAATATAATCCCAGGATCCTCAGACGTTCATCGTATGTTAGGCCTACCATTCCTGGGATCATCCGTGTGAATCTCCGCTGGACCCGCTCCAGTGCCAGTATGTCCTTCCTGAGGTGTGGGGCCCAAAATTGCTCACAGTATTCTAAATGGGGCCTAACCAATGCTTTATAAAGCTTCAGAAGTACATCCCTGCTTTTATATTCCAAGCCTCTTGAGATGAATGACAATATTGCATTTGCTTTCTTAATTACGGACTCAACCTGCAAGTTTACCGTTAGAGAATCCTGGACTAGGACTCCCAAGTCCCTTTGCACTTCAGCATTATGAATTTTGTCACCGTTTAGAAAATAGTCCATGCCTCTATTCTTTTTTCCAAAGTGCAAGAGTTCGCACTTGCCCACGTTGAATTTCATCAGCCATTTCTTGGACCACTCTCTGAAACTGTCTAAATCTTTCTGCAGCCTCCCCACCTCCTCCATACTACCTGCCCCTCCACCAATCTTTGTATCATCGGCAAACTTAGCCAGAATGCCCCCAGTCCCGTCATCTAGATCGTTAATATATAAAGAGAACAGCTGTGGCCCCAACACTGAACCCTGCGGGACACCACTCGTCACCGGTTGCCATTCCGAAAAAGAACCTTTTATCCCAACTCTCTGCCTTCTGCCTGACAGCCAATCGTCAATCCATGTTAGTACCTTGCCTCGAATACCATGGGCCCTTATTTTACTCAGCAGTCTCCCGTGAGGCACCTTATCAAAGGCCTTTTGGAAGTCAAGATAGATAACATCCATTGGCTCTCCTTGGTCTAACCTATTTGTTATCTCTTCAAAGAACTCTAACAGGTTTGTCAGGCACGACCTCCCCTTACTAAATCCATGCTGACTTGTCCTAATCTGACCCTGCACTTCCAAGAATTTAGAAATCTCATCCTTAACAATGGATTCTAGAATCTTGCCAACAACCGAGGTTAGGCTAATTGGCCTATAATTTTCCACCTTTTTCCTTGTTCCCTTCTTGAACAGGGGGGTTACAACAGCGATTTTCCAATCCCCTGGGACTTTCCCGGACTCCAGTGACTTTTGAAAGATCATAACTAACGCCTCCACTAACGCCTCCACCTCCTAAGTGCTCCCTTACTTTAAGATCTTTAATCAAGTCTGGCTCATTACATAACATTAAGTCCAGAATGGCCTGTCCCCTCGTGGGCTCCATCACAAGCTGTTCCAAAAAGCCCTCCTGTAAACATTCAATGAATTCACTTTCCTTGGGTCCACTGGCAGCATTATTTACCCAGTCCACCTGCATATTGAAGTCCCCCATGATCACTGTGACCTTGCCTTTCTGACATGCACTTTCTATTTTGTTGTGCATTTTGTGCCCCCGGTCCTGACCACTGTTAGGAGGCCTGTACATAACTCCCATTATGTTTTTTTTGCCTTTGTGGTTCCTCAACTCTACCCACAGAGACTCCACATCATCTGACCCTATTTCATTTAGTGCTATTGATTTAATTTCATTCCTCATTAACAAGGCGACCCCACCCCCTCTGCCCACCTCCCTGTCTTTTCGATAGGTTGTGAATCCCTGGATGTTTAAATGCCAGTCCTGAACCCCCTGCAACCATGTCTCTGTGATGCCTACCACATCATACCTGCCAGTCACAATCTGGGCCACAAGCTCATCTACCTTGTTCCGTACACTGCGCGCATTTAAATATAGCACCTTTAATTCTCTATTGACCGTCCCTTTTTGTTTTCTTAGTGTGGTGGACCTTGGTTTACTGAGCCTTTCCATACACTGTGTCATATTTTGTGGGATGGGGACAATCGTAACCACTCTTGAGTTTTGTCTGTTCGTGTTTTTTTGTATTCCTAAGCAGCTACGCTCCCCGCTGATTACTTCACCACTTGGTTCCCTGACTTTCCCTTCCCCCCCAATCTTTAGTTTAAAGTCCTATTGACCACCCTATTTATTCTTTTCGCCAGAACACTGGTCCCAGCTCGGTTCAGGTGGAGACCATCCCAACGGTATAGGTCCCCCCTGTCCCAAAACTGATGCCAGTGTCCCATGAAAAGGAACCCCTCTTTCCCACACCACTCTTTCAGCCACGTGTTAACTTCCCTTATTCTTGCCTCCCTATGCCAATTTGCACGTGGCTCGGGCAGTAATCCGGAGATTATGACCCTTGAGGACCTGTTTTTTAATTTGAATCCTAGCTCTTTATAATCTCTAAACAGGTCCTCTTTCCTAGACTTGCCTATGTTGTTGGTACCGACATGGACCACAACAACTGGATCCTCCCCCTCCCTCTCCAGTATCCTTTCAAACCGGTCAGAGATGTCCCGCACCCTTGCACCGGGCAGGCAACATACCATGCGGGACTCTTTATCCTGCTCACAAAGGATACTATCTATCCCCCTGATAATAGAATCCCCTACAACTACAACTTGCCTATTTACTCCCTCCCCTTGAATGGCCTGCTGAACCATGGTGCCTTGGTCAGCTGACTCATCCTTCCTGCAGCCCTGTTCGCCATCCACACAGGGAGCAAGTGCCTCATACCTGTTGGACAGAGTCAAGGGCTGAGGCTCCTGAGTTCCTGACTGCTGGTTCCCTTTACCTGCCTGACTTGCAGTCACACCCTGCTGTCCCTGACCACTGGCAGGATTTAAACTACTTACTCTGACAGGTGTGACTGCCTCCTGAAACACAGTGTCCAGGTAAGTCTCCCCCTCCCGGATGTGCCTCAGTGTTTGAAGCTCAGACTCCAGCTCATCAACTCTGAGCCGGAGCTCTTCGAGCAGCCAACACTTACTGCAGATGTGGTCGCTGCAGCTCGCAATGGGAACTGCCAGCTCCCACATCAAGCAGCTCAAGCACATCACCTGACCATCCATCACTAATTAATTAATTAGTTTAATTTAAGTTTATGAGTTTAGCTGTGTTTTTTTTTTAAATTTGGGGCAGATCAACCAATCAGATCACAGTTTCCCTCTGACGTCACTTTTGGAAAAAAAACAGGAAGTTACCGTTAGGTTTTTATACTCACAGAGACTGCTCCTCCTCCTCCGAACGGCTCCCAAAATTAGGCCCGAAGAGAGAGAACAAAACAGTCGGGAAAAAGCACCTTCTCCCACTCTTCACCGAATTACCTCACTGCACCAAATTACCAAATTCTCACTCGGTCTGTATCTCTCTCACTCAGGCTGTGTGTCCTTGACCTGCGCAATGCTTACTAATGTGCGCTTTCTGTCTGTCTTTTATACAGACTTTAGGATGACTCACACTAAAACTTCAAAGAGAAGAAAACAATGTGTACCTTTGTGCCCCTTAGCAGACTCAGGTGACTGCCAGATAACTGCCGCTCAGCAATTAGGGTGGGGGCAGCTTCAGCCAATCAGACACTAATCTACACTGCACTTTTAACTGAAAAACAGCAAAATTAGATGAACCACTTACCTTTCCTGGTTACCTCACTGCACCAAATTCTCACTCGGTCTGTATCTCTCTCACTCAGGCTGTGTGTCCTTGACCTGCACAATGCTTAGTGTCCAAAAAGGTTAGGTAGTGTTACTGGGTTATGGGGATAGGGTGGAGGTGTGGTCTTAAGTAGAGTGCTCTTTCCAAGGGCCGGTGCAGACTTGATGGGCCGAATGGCCTCCTTCTGCATTGTAAATTCTATGACAGAGAATGAATGTCTGTTGGATGTCTGACAGCTTTTGTATGTTTAAATGCGTTCTACTTCTTCAATTTTAATCTTTCTTAATTCCTGTCGGTAATCTTGGGCGGGATTCTCCGACCCCCCGCGGGAATCGCATCGCGCCAGTCGGCGGGGGCGGAAATCGCGCCGCACCGGTCGGCAGGACCACCCCCGCCAATTCTCCAGCCCGCGATGAGCCGAAGTCCCGCTGCTGGAATGCCTGTCCCATCAGCGCGGATTAAACCACCTTTTCAACGGCGGGACAAGGCGGCGCGGGCGGGCTCCGGGGTCCTGGGTGGGGGGGGCGCGCGGCGATCTGGCCCTGGGGAGTGCCCCCACTGTGGCCTGGCTCGCGATCGAGGCCCACCGATCCACGGGCGGGCCTGTGCCGTGGGGGCACTCTTTTTCTTCCGCCTTCGCCATGGTCTTCACTATGGCATGCACGGGGATGATGTCAGAAGCCGCTCCCACGCATGCGCGGACCCGCGTCGCCCGGCAAAGACCTTTCGGCCCCGGCTGGCGTGGCGCCAAAGACATTTCCCGTCAGCCGGTGGAGCGGAAACCGCTCCGGCGCGGGCCTAGCCCCTCAAGGTGAGGATTTGGCCTTTGGGGCGGGCCGACGCCGTAGTGGTTCCCGCCACCCCATCACGCCGGGATCCCCCGCCCCGCCGGGTAGGGGAGAATCCCGCCCCCGAACTGTAACATATTTGCCAATTCTGTCAATTTAGTTTCAGGAACACTTTTCAAATTTCCAAAGGCTGTATTGTCTCCTCCAAATAAGTCTCGCCGGTGCAAGAACCATTTTTATAGTCACCTTATTTTAAATCATACACCTCCTCATTTGGTTGCATGCTTAGTCACAGGGGGCGTCATTCTCCGACCCCCCAGAGGGTCGGAGAATGGCCGTTGGTAGCCGTGAATCCCGCCCCCGCCGGTTGCCGAAGTCTCCGAAGGGAGAAAAGTCGGCGGGGCGTTAATGTCGCCGCTGCCGTCGGAGAATGTCACGGGTCTGCGCAAGGCAGCCGATTTTCGGCCTGCCGATATTCTCCCTTCCGGATGGGCCGAAGTCCCGTCGACGTGATGACCTTTCACGTCGACGTGAATCAAACCTCCTTTTCATCGGCGTGACCCTGTGCTCCAGGTTCACGCCGACCAGCGTGGAGGTGAGTGACGGCCTGGGGGGTTGGCTCTGGGCAGGCGATGGCGTGGCCGCAGTCTGAATGCGTGAGGAGAGGTGTGTCTCGGGTTGTGTGTGTGTGTGTGCGGCGGGGGGGGGGGGGGGTGGTTAGAATAGGCTGGGCTCCGGGGGAGTGCCGGGAGGGGGTCCGTGCCGGGGAGGGAATGGGGGGGGGGTCCGTGCCGGGGAGGGGGATGGGGGGTCCGTGCCGGGGTGGAGGTTGGGGGGGGGGGTCCGTGCCGGGGTGGAGGTTGGGGGGGTCCATGCCGGGGAGGGGGATGGGGGGGTCCGTGCCGGGGTGGAGGTTGGGGGGGGTCCGTGCCGGAGTGGAGGTTGGGGGGGGTGTCCATGCCGGGGAGGGGGATGGGAGGTCCGTGCCGGGGTGGAGGTTGGGGGGAGGTCCGTGCCGGGGAGGGGGATGGGGGGGGTCCGTGCCGGGGTGGAGGTTGGGGGTGGGTCCGTGCCGGGGTGGAGGTTGAGGGGGTGGTCCGTGCCGGGGAGGGGGATGGGGGGTCCGTGCCAGGGTGGAGGTTGGGGGGGGGTCCGTGCCGGGGTGGAGGTTGGGGGGGTCCGTGCCTGGGAGGGGGATGGGGGGGGTCCATGCCGGGGTGGAGGTTGGGGGGGGGGTCCGTGCCGGGGTGGAGTTAGGGGGGGGTCCGTGCCGAGGAGGGGGATGGGGGGTCCGTGCCGGGGTGGAGGTTGGGGGGTCCATGCCGGGGTGTAGGTTGGGGGGGTCCGTGCCAGGGAGGGGGTTGGGGGATCCGTGCCGGGGTGGAGGTTGGGGGGGGCGGTCCGTGCCGGGGAGGGGGATGGGGGGTCCGTGCCGGGGAGGGGGATGGGGGGTCCGTGCCGGGGTGGAGGTTGGGGGGGGGGGGTCCGTGCCGGGTTGGAGGTTGGGGGCGGTCCGTGCCGGGGAGGGGGTTGGGGGATCCGTGCCGGGGTGGAGGTTGGGGGGGGGGTCCGTGCCGGGGAGGGGGATGGGGGGTCCGTGCCGGGGTGGAGGTTGGGGGGGGGGTCCGTGCCGGGTTGGAGGTTGGGGGCGGTCCGTGCCGGGGAGGGGGATGGGGGGTCCGTGCCGGGGAGGGGGATGGGGGGTCCGTGCCAGGGAGGGGGATGGGGGGGGTCCGTGCCGGGGAGGGGGATAGGGGGGGTCCGTGCCGGGGTGGAGGTTGGGGGGGGGTTCCGTGCCGGGGAGGGGGATGGGGGGTCCGTGCCGGGGAGGGGGATGGGGGGTCCGTGCCGGGGAGGGGGATGGGGGGTCCGTGCCGGGGAGGGGGATGGGGGGTCCGTGCCGGGGAGGGGGATGCGAGGGCAAGTGAGTTGGTCCACCTGGCCAGGTGCCAGCCTCCAACAGTTGGACCCATGCGGTCCATGCCACCTGGCTGGGGGGAGGAGGGGATATGGGCAATGATGACATGTCGTCGTTCCCCTCCCCCCCCACCAGGCCGTCATGTTTTCCGATCATCCAGCGATGTTGGCCGCCGTGGCGGCAGCCGCTCGTGTCTATGTTGCCCTGGATGAGGAGGAGGAGGAGGAGGAGGAGGAGCGTGCCAGAGAGGCGGCGCAGGCTGCCGCAGAGGGACAGGCGGCAGCCGCCCAGGCTGGAGGGGCACCTGACCGACAGGACGAGGAGTGGGAGGAGGACGTCGCGGCCCCAAGGCAACGGAGGCACCCGAGGGCGCCCCGTGTGTACCGGCCCCGGCAGTCATACCAGGACCTCACGGACCGGGAATGCAGGAGGAGACTCCGGATGAGGCGGGAAACCGTGGCAGACATCTGCCACCTGCTGGCACACCTGTCACCATGTGGCACTGGCGGGGGACACCCTCTCCCCATGTCCGTCAAGGTTACGGTGGCCCTGAACTTTTATGCAACGGGGTCATTCCAGGCACCGAGTGGGGACCTGTCCGGCATACCGCAGACATCGGTGCATCGGTGCATCCGGGCAGTGACAGATGCCCTATATGCCATGGCGCACCGCTACATCCGCTTCCCCGTGGACCGGGCCAGCCAAGATGCCCGGGCCGTGGGCTTCTCTGCCATGGCCGGATTCCCCATGGTCCAGGGCGCGATCGATGGGATGCACGTCGCCGTGCGGCCACCTGCAGATAACAGGGCCGTGTTCACCGATAGGAAAGGGACCTATTCGATGAACATACAGGTGGTCTGCGACCACCGCATGATGATCCTGCACGTCTGCGCTCGTTACCCAGGCAGTGTACACGACTCACACGTGTTGTCGCGGTCATCCATCCCCGGCATGTACGAGGGACGCCATCCCCGGCTGAGGGGCTGGTTGCTGGCCGACAGGGGCTACCCATTGCGATCGTGGCTGATGACGCCTATACAGAGGCCACGCTATGAGGCGGAGAACCGCTACAATGATGCCCATGTAGCGACAAGGGGAGTGATAGAGAGGTGCTTTGGCGTGCTGAAGATGCGTTTCAGGTGCCTGGACCTCTCTGGGGGCGCCCTCCAGTATCGGTCAGATAGGGTCGGCCGCATCATTGTGGTGTGCTGCGTCCTGCACAACATAGCCCAGCAGAGGGGCGATGTGCCGCAGGCAGAGGAGGGCGGAGTGGAGGAGCAGCAGGAAGAGGCGCAGTCCTCCCCAGATGAGGGGGATGGGGGTAATGGTCAGGGCAGACGGGGTAGACACAGGCGGGTGGCTGTCCACCGTTACCGGCTGGCCCAGAGGGCACGGGACAGACTGATAGCCGCCCGCTTCACTGACTAGATGGTCGTGGGAATCGGGTAGTATGGCCACAGACTGCACACCATGGCAACAGCCGACCACCCACACCCCCCACCCATCCACCCACCCAGCACCCTCACCCCCCTCCCCAACCCCACCCACCCCACCCGCATGCACACCACCACCCCCATTGCCGATCCACCTGCGGCACAACGGGCCGGGCTCACACAGTTGCGAGTGGGCGCGTGTCTATTGCAGGCCATGGAGAATGATGACAACCCGCCCTGCAGTGAGCTCCTGGCTCTACATCGTTGGACTATGTCTGACCCATGGCCACAGTACCACCATCCACCCGGACCATCCCTGCATGCGGCTGTGACACTGCAGCGCACAGTCCCGTCCTTTGCCCGGGGGATGTTGATGGCAGCCCAGGGGGAAGGGGGCAGACTCACCTGGGGCTGAGGTAAGACCACCCCTCACACACACACTTGCACTCAACGTACATGACACCCCCGCACGCTTTGGACAGAGCACAAAGGCAGCTTCTGTAGGTGTAACATTGACTTTAATAACCAAAGGATTTCATGCACGTGCCCTAGCCCCCTAGCCCCTAAAACTCATCTGTGCCCTGCACCCGTGCCAACTTACTCAGTGTCTAATTGTTTGGCCTTACGGGCCCTTTGACTACGTCTACGTGGTTCCCCAGACGGTACAGCAGAACTGGAGGTGGACTCCTGTGATTCCTGCCCTCTGACACTGGATCCCTTTGGCGGCCGTTTCCTGGGGCGTCCTGGCCTAGATGGGCCAGGCTGCGGCCCGGGCGACTGGGATGGCGAGCTGCCAGCCTGTCCTGCCCGTTGCCCACCCGATGCACCTGGGACGGAAGGGGGGGAGTTCGAGGTGTCGCGGTGTACCGGGACCTCCCCTACAGGGGGAGCCGGGACGGACCACACCACCTCCTCCTCCCTCGGGGTGCCCGATGGCCCCCAGGCCTCTACATGGGTGGGGGATGCGAACGGACTGGCCATCCGACGCCCCCCCGACATCTGGCGCTGCCAGTCCTGGAGGCCCGTGCTGGTATCAACAGGGGTCTGCAGGTTTGCAGCCATGGAGCCCAGGGGGTTGGCAAACCCTGTCTGTGACAGTGCGACGCCGGCTCGCACATGGCCACTGGCGCCGATGCCCTCAGCGATGGCCTGAAGAGACTGGGCCATGGCCTGCAGAGACTGGGCCATGGCCTGCAGAGACTGGGCTATGGCGTTGAGCGCCTCTGCCACTGGCTCATGGCCTCCTGTGAGAGGGCAGCCATTTCCTGGGCCACAGACGCCGCCTGCACGGAAAGCCCCAGGCCTCGCAAACCGTTCCCCATGTCTGACACCGTCGCACCCATTGCCTCCACCGCGGACGCCACCCGTGCGGTGTCAGCTTGGGTGGCATGCATGACCGGCACCACTCCCAGCTCCTGGACGCGGGTGGACTCCTCCACCTGCGACTGCAGCCGCCGCAAGCCGCCCGTCACCCTCTTCGCTCGTCTCCGGGTCGGTGGTTGCATCGGATCTATGTGTGGGTGTGGTAACTCCAGGAACCCGGGATCCATCTGGGCGGCAGATGTTCGCTTGGGCTGGGCTGCCCTCCGACCGCCCCGCCCCTCTGCTGCTCCTACCTCCACCTGCTGTACCGGGACAGCTGTGTTGTGCGCACCAGTGAGTGTACCAGACGCCTCATCACTAAAGTGCCCAACCGAGGGGAGTGTTTCTGCGATGGTGGAGGGTTTTGGTGACAGCAGTGGCGTTGTGTCGTGCTCTTCGTCCCACTCTGAGTCCATGGCACTTTGGGGTGGGGGTTCGTCTCCACCCATCCACTCTGAGTCACTGTCCGGTATTTCGTCTTCCTGGGCAGTGCTGTCCCGGGTATTGGTGTCCCGGGTAGTGGTGTCCCGGGTAGTGGTGTCCCGGGTAGTGGTGTCCTGGGTAGTAGTGTCCTGGGGAGTGGTGTCCTGGGTAGTGGTGTCCTGGGTAGTGGTGTCCTGGCTCGGATGTGACGGGGGCCTGTGGCTGCCCCCCTCGTCGCTGGGTGGTCGCTCCCTCACGTGACGGGGGTGTCGTCTCCCTGTTGCTCCAGGTCTCTCCGTCTCCCGTGGCCTCCGAGGGGCATCCTGCGGGTGTCGCATGCTGGAGGGTGCGGGTCTCTCCGTCTCCCGTGGTGTGCGAGGGGCATCCTGCGGGCGTCGCATGCTGGAGGGTGCGGGTCTCTCCGTCTCCCGTGGTGTGCGATGGGCATCCTGCGGGGATCGCATGCTGGAGGGTGCGGGTCTCTCCGTCTCCCGTGGTGTGCGAGGGGCATCCTGCGGGTGTCGCATGCTGGAGGGTGCGGGTCTCTCCGTCTCCCGTGGCCTCCGAGGGGCATCCTGCGGGCGTCGCATGCTGGAGGGTCCGGGTCTCTCCGTCTCCCATGGCCTCCGAGGGGCATCCTGCGGGCGGTCTGCATCTGCGGGGATGGGTGCCTGGACGTTTGGTCCTGCGATACACAATGAAGCATGCATGGTTAGACATCAGGCAGTGATCAGGTGATATGGGGGAGGGGGACATAGGGGAGGGGGGATATGGGGACGGGCTGTCGGTGGCTCACTTGCTACTACGCCCCCGACCTCTGCATCAGCAACCTCCCGGTCGTCAGGTCCGCCAGCCAGTTCCAGGGCCCTTTCCTCGTGTTCGGTCAGTGGCCTCTCATCAGCGGGGCCTCCTCCAGTCCTCACATGCTCCCTATTGTTGTGTGCGCGCTTATCCTGTGGGGGGGGGGGGGGGGGGGGGTTGGCAGGGGTAAAAGGCAACACTGTTAGGCAGGTATATGAGTGCACGCCATCGGTTGCGCGTGCATTGCAGAGGTTAAGGTTAGGGCTGGATTCACTTGGGGATATGGGGGGATATGGGGGAGGGGGATATGGGGGAGGGGCATATGGGGGAGGGGAGATATGGGGTATATGGGGGAATGGGGGATATGGGGGAGGGGGGATATGGGGAGGGGGGATATGGGGAGGGGGGGATATGGGGGAGGGGGGATATGGGGGAGGGGGGATATGGGGAGGGGGGATATGGGGGAGGGGGGATATGGGGGAGGGGGGAAATGAGGGATATGGGGAGGGGGGATATGGGGGAGGGGGGATATGGGGGAGGGGGGATATGGGGGAGGGGGGGATATGGGGGAGGGGGGATATGGGGGATATGGGGAGGGGGGATATGGGGGAGGGGGGATATGGGGGAGGGGGGGATATGGGGGAGGGGGGGATATGGGGGAGGGGGGATATGGGAGGCTCACCCTGCCTGCTCTGACGAGGTCGTTCACCTTCTTGTGGCACTGGATGCCTGTCCGTGGTGTCAGGGCCGCAGCGGTGACGGCCTCTGCCACTTCCCTCCACAGACGCCGGCTGTGGTGTGGGGCAACTCTGCGGCCGTGCCCGGGATTCAGGGCGTCCCTCCTCTGCTCCACCGCGTCCAGGAGCACCTCCACATCCCGTGACTCGCACCTCGGGGCTGAGCGGCGCCCAGCCATCCAGTCGGGTGTTGCGGTCGGGTGTTCCGGTCGGGTGGGGGGGAGCAGCGCGGCCTTATGAGCCGTCACGCCGTGCGGCGCGTATGACGCTGCACGGCGTGAACCACTGCACAAGCGCGGATCCCGTTACGTCGCTGCTAGCCCATTTCGGGCCGGAGACTTTCGACCCATTTTTCCGACGTGACGCAAGTCGGATTTGCGCCGTTTTTTGCGCCGATCGGCGGACTTTCCGCCGATAACGTAGAATTTCGCCCATAGTTCCTACATCCAAAGAAGTATGCTTTTTAAAACCCCATCGAAGAGCCCCAATTTTCATTGTGAACCAGACTGATGTGAAATTGGAGGGTATCCAAAAACTCAGAAGGGTAACGTAGAACACCAATTCATAGTGGTGTCTGTGCTTTTTTGGTATAATGTGAGGAATGATGTTCAGCCCAACGAGGAACAGTTCAGTTGTTGTGTGAATAATTCATAAAGAATATTTCGGAACTTGTCAGAAAGACAAAAACACATATGACAAGAAGGACTATAATACACCATGACACTTAAGTATACTGATAACTATACACACATAATTTTACATGAAACTATCCCTTGGTCCCCAATTAACTAGGTTACCTGAATTCTGAGACACTGGGTGGGATTCTCCGAAATGGAGGCAGAGTGTCCGCACCGTCGTGAACGCCGTCGTGTTTCACGATGGCACGGAACGGGCGCGGGCACTACCGATTCTGGATTCTGGTTCACGCTACTCCAGCCTCCCTTCCCGGTGCCAACAGGGCGCCGCGCCAACCCACAAATGCGCAGTGACGCTGCGCCAACCCGCGCATGTGCAGGGGACTTCCTCAACGCGAAGGCCCCGACGCAACATGTCGTGGGGGTTCAGGGGCCGGTCGCGTAACAAAATAGGGCTGGTGCTGGAGAGGCCGGCCCGCCGATCGGTGGGCCCCGATCGCGGGCCAGGCCCCATCGGAGGCACCCCCCTGGTGAAGGAGCCGGCCCCTCACCCCTCCGCCCCCCCAACCCCCGCACAGGCCGCCCCCCCCCGACCCTGCATGCAGAGTTCCTGCCGGCTGCGAGCAGGTGTGGACGGCGCCGGCAGGGCACTGCCGTGTCCGAGCGGCCACTTGGCCCACCAAGGCCAGAGAATCGGCAGCCCGGCCGCAGACAGCGGCCCACGATCGGCAACGCGGCGGCGCAAATGCCGCCGACTCTCCGCCCCTCGAGAATCGTGTGTCGGCGTGGCGTGGTTGCAGCGATTCTCCGGCCGGGCGCGGGGCTCGGAGAATCCTGCCCACTATTTTTCCCAAACAACATCCAATATTAAATAATTCTATGAGCTAAGTCCAGCAAACAATTACCATAACCAGGTTAAGGTGGCCACGTCTGGGGAAATAGCCTTCAGGTTCAGTCAAGGTGGAAAATGGTTGTTTTCTTTTGGGACACTAGGGGCGGGATTCTCCCCTACTCGGCAGGGCTGGCTGTACCGGCGCCGAGGAGTGGCGTGAACCACTCCGGCATCGGGCCGCCTGGAAGGTGCGGAATCCTCCGCACCTTCAGGGGCTAGGCCGGCGCCGGCGGTGTTGGCACCATGCCAGCTGATGCAAGAGCCGGTTGGCGCGAGTTGGCGCATGCGCGGGAGCGCCAGCGTGTGCTAGCATCATCCCAGCGCATGTGCAGGGGGTTTCTTCTCCGCGCCGGCCATGGCGGAGGTTGACAGCAGCCAGCGCAGGGGAAAGAGTGCTCCCACGGCACAGGCCTGCCAGTGGATCGGTGGGCCCCGATCGCGGGCCAGGCCACCGTGGGGGGCCCCCCCAGGGCCAGATCCCTCCACCCCCCCCCCTCCCCGAGGACTCTGTCCGTAGAGCAAGGTCCCGCCGGTAGGAGCCTGGTTTGATTTACGCCGGCAGGACTGGCCGAAAACAGATGGCCGCTCGGCCCATCGCAGGGCGGAGAATCGCCAGGGGGGCCACTGCCTGCGGCCGCCAATCGGTGCAGCGCGACTCCCGCCCCTGCCGAAACCCTGGCGCCGGAGACTATTAATTATATCCTGAATAATTGTTTCCAGAAGTTTGCCCCCCCAGTGATGTTAAATTGACTGGCCTGATTTACTGGGACTGTCTTTACAACCTTTTTTGAACAAGGGCATAACATTTGCAATTCTCCAACCCTCTGGCATCTCCCCTGAGTTTAGAGGAAATTGGGTGATTATGGTCAGCTCCCCTACAATTTCCATTCTCACTACCTTCAATATCCTTGGATGTATCTCATCTGGTCCCGATACCTTGATGTCAACTTTCAGTACCAATAATCTCTTTAACACTTCCTCCGCATTAATTGTGAACCTTTCGAAGAACACAATTTCCTCGTCTGTCATCCTGGGCATCCTTTTAATATTTCTATGTCTATCGAAGACTTTGGCAATCCCCTTTACGTTGGCTGCCAATCTTGTCTCATAATCCCTTTTTGCTTCTCTAATCGGGGCGAAATTCTCCGGAAACGGCGCGATGTCCGCCGACTGGCGCCCAAAACGGCGCAAATCAGACGGGCATCGCGCCGCCCCAAAGGTGCGGAAACCTTGAGGGGCTAGGTTGGCGCCAGACGAATTTCCGCCCCGGCAGCTGGCGGAAAAGGCCTTTGGTGCCCCGGCAGCTGGCGCGGAAATGACATCTCCGGGCGGCGCATGCGCAGGAGCGTGTGCAGCCGCTGACAGCTTCCCACGCATGCGCAGTGGAGGGAGTCTCTTCCACCTCCGCCATGGTGGAGACCGTGGCGAAGGCGGAAGGGAAAGAGTGCCCCCACGGCACAGGCCCGCCCGTGGATCGGTGGGCCCTGATCGCGGGCCAGGCCAACGTGGGGGCACCCCCAGGGGCCAGATCGCCCCGCACCCCCCCCAGGACACTGGAGCCCGCCCGCGCTGTCTTGTCCCGCCGGTAAGGTAGGTGGTTTAATTTACGCCGGCGGGACAGGCATTTTAGCGGCGGGACTTCGGCCCATACGGGCCGGAGAATCGGGCGGGGGGGCCCGCCAACCGGCGCGGCGCGATTCCCGTCCCCGCCGAATCTCAGGTGCCGGAGACTTCGGCAACCGGCGGGGGCGGGATTCACGCCAGCCCCCGGCGATTCTCCGACCCGGCAGGGGGTCGGAGAATCTCGCCCCAGCTTTTTCACCTCCCCTCAGAACATTCTATATTCCTCTTGGTTCTCAACTGTATTTTCTACCTGACATCTGTGATAAGCATACTTTTTCTTTGCTATCTTAATTTCTGTCTCCTTTTTCATCCTGTGCTATCCTTCACTGGGATGGCATTGTACGATTGAAAAATATTTCAGCAGCTTTAATCTTCCCTTGAGAGCAAATACCCAAGTCAGAACGAGACATCCATTAACAATGCAAACTTTTCTCTCTCTTTAGTCTATCACCCTGTTCGATGGTTTGATTCCTTCAAGGGAAGATGGAGGAATTTCTGACCCATTGCAACTTAAGCGCCTTTTTGTGTTTGTGCTGATGTGGAGTATTGGTGCCCTGTTGGAATTAGACAGCAGAACAAAACTTGAACAATTCCTCCAAAACCACAGCAGCAAACTGAGCCTGCCAGCGATCCCTGCAGGGAGCAACCAGACCATGTTTGAGTATCTTGTCAATCAAAAAGGTATGAACAACAAAATGATGTACTATCATTCAGAATTCTCACCTTCTAAATGAAGAACAATGTAGTTTCACAATGTGTCACTTTCTTAGCAGTGTACAGCACTCATTTATTGTTCTATCATTCTATAGCTTATGAGTAACATCCTTGTTGGCAATTCTCGTAAATTTTTTGTTACCAAGCTTTGACCACTGCAGACTATTCTTCTGCAAATATAGGGCTGGATTCTCCGATTCTGCGGCTATGTCCGCAGGATTCGTCTGATCTTACAACCAAAAAGTAGCTCCGCCTGGTGGGGGGCTAGCAGCCGCTCCACGTATAGCCCCTCAGCTTTACCTGCCGATACTGACACAGAATTGCCTGGTTCGTGGCCGCACATGCGCACGGCGGCGGCCTGCGGCGGCTACGCCGTACAACATGGCGCTGGTCGCGTGCAGACCCGGCCTGCTAAACACTGGCCCCCTGTAACCCCCTCGCCACCCCCACCAGTCCCCCATGCAGCGGAACAGCTCCCCCCCCCCCCCACCCTCACTGTGGCAGCGCAGGACACAGTACGCAGCCACCACGCAAGGTCTGCAAAAAATGAGAGAACACGCGCCCCACGCCGTTGGGGACTCAGCCCATCGTGGCGGAGCAACAGGGGAGAGCCTCAGGTGACGTCCTGAGGGTGACCTGACAGCGTGGAGGCGTACTCCTCAAGTACGCCGTTTTTTTTGAGGGAGCGGAGCATCGGAAAAACGTGCCGTCCCCAATTCTGCCGTAAAAATGGATTCCCTTGTCGTTCGCCGAACGGGAATTCGGCGTCAGCGATTGGAGAATCCCACCCTTAATCTTCATTAAGTTTTTATTTTTTAGGTATTAATCATAGGTTTCTTGCCAATTCATTTGTAAAAATCTAATTTAATTCAAGTTCCAAATAGTATTCTGGCCAGTAGAAAACTTTGCCACATTTATTCACAAATGCTTCTTGCATTTCAAGTCAAAGACTCACTTTATAAACATCTGGTAGTTTGTGCTTAAATTTGGAAAGCTATCTTATAGAATAATCAAGCTGTCATTGTTGTACTCATTGCATCATTCCACACAGGCAGGGTGCCAGACTCTTTCACCATCATCTCTTGGGCTGTTCTGTGCCACTGACAGGATATACCTAAGAGATTGGGAAACAGTTGTCTACAGTCAGGAGGGAATAGTCCTAGAAGTCCTCAATATTGACTCCAGACTGCAATGAAGTCTCTTTGCTTCCAGTCAAACATGGATAAGGAAATTTCTGGCTGATCAGTAGCTGCTGTCTTCCCTCATCAAATGAATCAATGGTCTTCCATGTTGAACACCACTTGGAAGAAGCATTGAGGTTAGCAAAGACAAACTTACTCTGGGTGGGAAAACATCAATATCGACCAACAAGAGTGGCTCAAAAGCACCACTGCTGACCAAGCTGACCGAGTCCTAAAGGGCATATTTGCCAGACTGGGTAAGTGAAAAGTTATGAGGAAAAAGTATTTGACCTTGTCCTTACCTTGTCCTGTCCTTAATAGACAGATCTATATACATCTGTCCATGACATAATTATAGGTATGGGGCTGGTTTAGCTCAGTTGCCCGGACAGCTAGTTTGTGATGCAAAGCAAAGTCAACAGCATGGGTTCAATTCCCCTTCCGGCTGAGGTTATTCATGACCCTGGCTTGGGCTGACAAGTGGTAAGTAAAATTTGCATTACACAAGTGCCAGGCAATAACCATCTCCAACAAGACCATCACCCCTTGACATTTAATGGCATTACCATTGCTGAAGCTCCCACTATCAGCACCCTGGGGGTTGCCATTGATCAGAAACTGAACTGGACTAGCCATATAATTACTGTGACTACAAGAGCAGGTCAAAGGCTATGAATCTTGTGTCGAGTAACTCACCTCCTGACCACCCCCCAAAGCATGTCTTCCATCTCCAAGGCACAAGTCCGGAGTGCAATGGAAGACTCTCCACGTGTCTGTCTGGATGAGTTCAGCTCCAACAACATTCAACAGGTTCAACACCATCCTGGACAAAGCAGCCCGCTTGATTGCTCCCCCTTCCACAAACATTCAATCATTCCACCATGGGCGATCAGTGGCAGCCGGCTGTACAAGATGCACTGCAGGAACTCACCAAGGTTCCTTTGGCAGCACCTTCCAAACTTACACCCACTACCATCTCGAAGGACAAGGGCAGCAGGTACCTGGGAACCTCACCAGCTGGAGATTTCCCTCCAAGTCACTCACCACCCTGACTTCACTGTCGCTGGCTCAAAGTCCTGAAACTCCCTCTATAACAGCACTGTGGGTGTACCTACACCTGCAGTGGTTCAAGAAGGCAACTCACTCCCTTCTTAAAGGTAAATGCTAGCATACCTTGTGATGCACACATCCCGTAAATTAATTTTTAAAAGCTTTCAAGCGTGGAAGAGGTTCATTTTGATGTACATTTTAACGGAAGTCATAATGACGAGGTATAATTAAACAAGGACTAAACTGCACCATAACTTTCTTTGTTTGTTTTGTCAGGTGCATGGGAGCACTGGAGAGTTTGGGTTCAGGAGTATTTATATCCAACTGATAGTGAGCCAGACTATAATTCAATCCTCGTACCAAATGTTGACAATGTTAGGACCAACTTTCTTGTGGACACCATAGCTAAACAAAATAAGGTAAATGCAGAATAAAAGGGGCAAAATTCTCCCCCCCCCATGCCGGGTGGGAGAATCGCTGGGGCGCCGCGCGAGTCCCGCCACACCACCCCGGCACCCGCACGCGATTCTCTCCCCCCCCCAACGGACACGGCGAGAATCACGGCTGGCCGCTCGGAGAATCGCCGCTCGCCGTTTGTAACGGGTGAGCGGTGATTTTCCGGCCCGGATGGGCTGAGTGGCCTGCCCAACACGACAGGTTCCCACCGGCGCCATCCACACCTGGTCGCTGCCAGCGGGAACAGCGCAGGAACGCTGGGGGGGGGCGGCCTGTGGGTGGGGGGAGGGGGCTCTTGCACTGAGGGGGGGACTCAAAAGGGATCTGGCCCGCGATCGGTGACCATCGATCGGCGGGCCGGCCTCTCTGAAGGAGGACCTCCTTTCCTCCGCCGCTCCGCAAGATCCATCGGACATCGCGGGGAGGACGCCGGTCAACCTGCGCTTGCGCGGATGACGTCATTTATGCGCTTTTACGCGGCGGCAAGGCCCGGCACGCGTAAATGACGCAGCGCCACTCCTAGCCCCCCGGGGACGGGAGAATAGGGGGCTGGGAGCGGCCTCCGACGCCGGAGTGAAACTCTCCGGTTTTCACTCCAGCGTCGGGACTTAGTCTCCCGTTGGGAGAATTGCGCCCAAGATCTTTGTTGTTATGTTTGATTACTATTGCTAACCAAAATAAGCTAACTGCAGAATAAAGGAGTCTTGCTGTTATAGAGGCGTATGGAGTTTTACAGTATGGAAAGAGGCCCTTTTGGCCCATCGTGTCTGCACCGGCCATCAAACATCTATCTATTTTCCCATTTTCCATCACTTGCCTTGTGTGCTATGGCTAGTTCTCTAAGCAGGAGGGGCTGCAACTAGCGAGCACACAGGCGCTAGGCGAGAAACAATAATTATCAGTAACACAATATCAAGCATACAATTCCCCACCAATTAAACATACACCAACAACAGTACAAAAGGAAACCAAAAACACCAGCAACCTGCACGGCTCCCAAACCGGGAGCAGCAGACAGCCACTAACACAAAAAGTCACCATTAGTTCACAAAGGCATCCCGACACAACCTCCAGTCAAACCAGGCCACCACCCCTCCTCTCCTACAGTACCTGCATCTGGTCTCATTAGCATTAAACCATGAACAAAACCAATAAACAATCAATGAGAAAACAAAGCCATCAGCACCCGAACAAGTGCACACTCCACCTCCACGCCCTCCCGGGATTGGGCCACAGAAAAACTGTGCATTAACAAGTGACAACCAGTTATAGAGTCATAGATGTTTACAGTATGGAAACAGGCCCTTTGGCCTAGCTTGTCCATGCCACCCAGTTTCTATCACTAAGCTAGTCCCACTTGCCCACATTTGCCCCATATCCCTCTATACCCACCCTGCCCATGTAACTGTCCAACTGTTCCAGACAAATGTCAATAAACAGTCAAAAGTCAATAAACAAAACATTCCAGTGAAGATATCAACAACCTGCAAGAGCAAACCCTCCTCCATCTTCAGCCCAGTAGCAGGCCAGACAAAATGCACCCCTTGCCTCACTCCAGGTCAAAGAAGCAGCTACAAACAAAAACACAGCGCCAGGTATTGCAGTAGCAGGCAGGCTTCCTCCTCTTTCTCCCCCTCTGGCAGCTTCCAGTAGCTGGCTCCCAAAGCAGAAACAGTCATTACTTGAAAGCCACAGTAACATAAAGCATAGCAGAGGAGTGAGAAAGCACTTCTTGTCCTTCTTCAGACTGGTAATAGGCTTGTTCATAGCTTTCCTTTGCCTCATTCCAGGCTTCAGAAGCAGAAAAGGCAGAAGCAAACAAAACATTAGGGGCGTCATTCTCCGACCCCCCGCCGCGCCGGTTGGCGGGACCCCCCGCTCAATTCTCCGGCCCGGATGTGCCGAAGTCCCACCCAGAAATTGCCTGTCCCGCTGCCGTAAATCAAAGCTGGTATTTACCGGCGGGACCAGGCGGGCTCCGGGGTCCTGGGGGGGGGCGCGGGGCCTCCACCATGGCGGAGGCGGAAGAGACTCTCCCCACTGCGCATGCGTGGCAAACTGTCGGCGGTCGCTGACGCTCCCGCGCATGCGCCGCATTTCCGCGCCAGCTGGCGGGGCACCAAACGCCATTTCCGCCAGCTGGTGGGGCAACAAACGCCATTTCTGCCAGCTGGCGGGGCGGAAATCCCTCCGGCGCCGGCCTAGCCCCTCAATGTTGGGGCTCGGCCCCCAAAGATGCGGAGCATTCCGCACCTTTGGGCCTGCGCGATGCCCGTCTGATTGGCGCCGTTTTTGGCGCCAGTCAGCGGACATCGCGCCGTTGGGGGAGAATTTCGCCCTAGGTCTTCAAGCAGTGTTGCAGCCAAAAGCAAGGAGCAGACAGCACACACAACCTGCAGTTACTTGGGAACGGTGAAGTGCTCACATCCCTATTAGTGATAGCCTTCAGCTGTGCGGCCAGGCGTCACCACGGTCAGTGGGAGTTAAAGTGACCTGCCTGATGGAAGGGTCTGGAAGGGTGCAAAGCCTGGGTGTGAGGGGTCTCTGACAATGCTGTCTGCCTTCCTGAGGCAGTGGGAGGTGTAGACAGAATCAATGGGAGGCTGGCAAGCTTGTGTGATGCGTTGGGCAGAGTTTACCACACTCTGCAGCTTCTTGCGATCTTGGGCCGAGCAGTTGCCATACCAACCTGTGATGCAGCCTGATAGGATGCTCTCTACCGCACATCTGTAGAAGTTTGGGAGAGTTGGTGCAGATATGCCGAATTTCTTTAGCTTCCGTAGGAAGTAGAGACGTTGGGCTTTCTTGACTGTTGCATCAAAGTGAGTGGACCAGGACAGACTGTTGGTGATGGTGACCCCCAGGAACTTAAAGCTATCGACCATCTCCACTTCGGAGCCATTGATGTAGACGGGGGGAGGGGTCGTGTGACGCTTCCTGGAGTTGATGATCAGTTCCTTGGTTTTGCTGACATTTAGAGAGAGGTTGTTTTCAGTACACCATGCAACCAAGTGGTCTATCTCCCTTCTGTAGTCTGTTTCATTGCTGTTTGACATACGACCCACCACAGTCGTATCATCCGCAAACTTATAGATCAAATTGGAATTAAATCTTGCCTACCTGTGTACAAGGAGTACAGTAGAGGACTGAGCACACTTTCTAGCGGTGTCCCGGTGTTGAGGACTATTGTGGAGGAGGTGCTGTTACCAATCCTGACAGATTGCAGTCTGTTGGTGAGGAAGTCAAGGATCCAGCTGCCCAGGGAGGGGTCAAGTCCAAGGTTGCAGAGTTTGCTTATTAGTCTTGTCGGGATAATGGTGTTGAAGGCGGAGCTGTAGCCTATGAACAGTAGTCTAACGTAGGTGCCCTTGTTGTTGAGGTGTTCGAGTGTTGATTGTAGGGCCAGAGAGATAGCATCTGCTGTGGATCGGTTGTGGCTATAGGCGAACTGCAGTGAATCGAGACCGTCTGGGTGGCTGGAATTGAACCCACACAAATCAGCTGTCTAGCCAACGGAGCTAAAACCGTTCCATTCGGAAATTCCAGTCAGCTTCTTTTCAATGCTGTTAATCATGCTCTTAATGAGTCTAACTGACTGCCCACTAACTTTAAGTATCTGCTCACAAACAGCCCAACTGTCGTGAAGGGGTCCTTGAAGCTTTCTCCCTTCTACTTCCCATAACGGCCTCCCCAAACAGGTGCCGGAATGTGGTGACTAGGGGCTTTTCACAGTAACTTCATTGAAGCCTACTTGTGACAATAAGCAATTATTATTATTATAACTTCTTTCGCTTCCTATTTCTCCACTCCTCTTCATCTTCGAAGATAACCTCCAAAGGCTTAGTAACAAGGGCTTCAGCCTCAAGAGTAGGGTTCTCTTAATTGTACAGACAAAAGAGCCTGGAAGCTCAGGCCGAGATTTTAATGCAGCAGAAATTATTTTTTCTCTCTTCAAAAATGGCTCTGCCTTTTTCACTCTACTGAAAGAAATTGTTTTAACAATGGCTGCGTGGTTCAGCTATCTGCAAACTTGTTTGCTCAGCAATGTAGCCTTATGGGCAGTGAGGCGATTAAATTAGCCACATGCTTACCGTTTAAAGATTTGGATATTTGCAAAGTTTCCATGAGTTGACAGAGTTATTTATTAGATTATTAGTTATTGTTTCAGTGATTTGCAGGGTTATTAATTCAGAAGCTACATGTTGCAGTTGAGGACTGTGATTAGCAACTGGATTTGTTCTCATGGTACTTCTGATTGAATTAATAAAAGGGCTGGTTGGAGCCTGGAAGTTAAAAAGATTTAGTTCATCCTTACATGCTCTGGATTTTGTGTGTTGGTGCTGAACTTTCAAAGGTGGTTCTATGTTAAGCCGGAATGTTAAACTACCAATCCTGTGCCTCCTTTAATCATGGCTCTGTAATTGCAATTACTTCACAATGCCATGCAGTAATCCAGGCTCTCAATTCATCTGTTTTACCTGTTATACTTCTTACATTGAAGCCAATGCACTGCAGACCTATGGTCCCGCTGTGCCCTGCAGCTTCCCTCTGCCTGCTTTTACTCTGCGTTATGTTTATCTCAGTCTCACTTTTTTCCCCAGTCTCTACACTTATTCGCCTGTTGTTTCAGTTCCCACACCCCCTTCCACACTAGTTTAAACCCTCCTGAACAGCACTGGCAAACCTCCTACCCATGATATTGGTGCCCCTCCAGTTCAGGTGCAGCCTGTCCTTCTTGTACAGGTCCCACCTTCCCCAGAATACAACACAGTAATCCATATATCTAAAGCCCTCCCTTCTACACCAGCTCCTTAGCCACGTATTCAACTGTACTATTTCCCTCACTAGCACGTGGCATGGGGAGTAATCCTGAGATCACTACCCTAGAACATAGAACATAGAACATTACAGCGCAGTACAGGCCCTACGGCCCTCGATGTTGCGCCGACCTGTGAAACCACTCTAAAGCCCATCTACACTATTCCCTTATTGTCCATATGTCTATCCAATGACCATTTGAATGTCCTTAGTGTTGGCGAGTCCACTACTGTTGCAGGCAGGGCATTCCACGCCCTTACTACTCTCTGAGTAAAGAACCTACCTCTGACATCTGTCTTACATCTATCTCCCCTCAATTTAAAGGTATGTCCCCTCGTGCTAGACATCACCATCCGAGGAAGAAGGCTCTCACTGTCCACCCTATCCAATCCTCTGATCATCTTGTATGCCTCAAGTAAGTCACCTCTTAACCTTCTTCTCTCTAATGAAAACAGCCTCATGTCCCTCAGCCTTTCCTCATAAGATCTTCCCTCCATACCAGGCAACAGTCTGGTAAATCTCCTCTGCACCCTTTCCAATGCTTCCACATCCTTCCTATAATGCGGCGACCAGAATTGCACGCAATACTCCAAATGCGGCCGCACCAGAGTGTTGTATAGCTGCAACATGACCTCATGGCTCCTAAACTCAATCCCTCTACCAATAAAATCATTACTCTCAACCTGGGTGGCAACTTTCAGGGATCTATGTACATGGACACCGAGATCTCTCTGCTCATCCACACTGCCAAGAATCTTACCATTAGCCCAGTACTCAGTCTTCCTGTTATTCCTTCCAAAATGAATCACCTCACACTTTTCTGCATTAAACTCCATTTGCCACCTCTCAGCCCAGCGCTGCAGCTTATCTATGTCCCTCTGTAACTTGTAATATCCTTCCGCACTGTCCACAACTCCACCGACTTTAGTGTCATCTGCAAATTTACTCACCCATCCTCCAAGTCATTTATAAAAATGACAAACAGCAGTGGCCCCAAAACAGATCCTTGTGGTACACCACTAGTAACTGGACTCTAGTCTGAACATTTCCCATCAACCACCACCCTTTGTCTTCTTCCAGCTATCAAACGCTTTACTGAAATCCATATACACCACATCAACTGCTTTACCCTCATCCACCTCTTTGGTCACCTTCTCAAAGAACTCAATAAGGTTTGTGAGGCACGACCTACCCTTCACAAAACCGTGTTGCCTATCTCTAATCAAATTATTCCTTTCCAGATGATTATACATCCTATCTCTTATAAACCTTTCCAAGATTTTGCACACAACAGTAGTAAGGCTCACTGGTCTATAGTTACCGGGGTTGTCTTTACTCCACTTCTTGAACAAGGGGACAACATTTGCTATCCTCCAGTCTTCTGGCACTATTCCTGGAGACAAAGATGACTTAAAGATCAAAGCCAAAGGCTCAGCAATCTCCTCCCTAGCTTCCCAGAGAATCCTAGGATAAATCCCATCCGGCCCAGGGGACTTATCTATTTTCACACTTTCCAGAATTGCTAACACCTCCTCCTTATGAACCTCAAGCCCTTCTAGTCTAGTAGCCTGAATCTCAGTATTCTCCTCGACAACATTGTCTTTTTCCTGTGTGAATACTGACGAAAAATATTCATTTAGCACCTCTCCTATCTCCTCGGACTCCAAGCACAACTTCCCACGACTGTCCTTGACTGGCCCTACTCTTACCCTAGTCATTCTTTTATTCCTGACATATCTATAGAAAGCTTTGGGGTTATCCTTGATCCTACCTGCCAAAGAATTCTCATGTCCCCTCCTGGGGTCCTGCATTTTAGCCCCTGACCTAACTACCTGAATTGGCTTTGCAGGACCTCTTCCCTCTTCCTGCCTATGTCATTAGCACCAATGTGAACAATGACATCTGCCTGGTTACCCTCTGCTTCAGGATGCCCTGCAGCAATTCAGAGACATACAGGACCCTGGCACCAGGGAGGCAACACACCATCCTGCAGTCCTGTTTGCGGCCACAGAAATGCCTGTCAGTGCCCCTGACTATCGAGTCTCCTACTTGTCATGTGAGAGTACCTTTAAGAAATGGGGTTTATGAAATGTACCTTTAAGAAATGGGTGTTTATCAGTGATGTCAGAGAGTGGGTGGAGCTGGGCTGTCTATCAGCATTTTACTTTCGTTTTAGGCAGGGTGTGTTTTAGTTTTGTTTTTAGTGTTGGAGCTGAAGCCAGTCACAGCAGCTATACTGCTGTTCTCTCTGCCATGAAAAGACTATCTCTTGATCATTTGGTGAATTCAGAATTATAAATGTTTTCAGTAATGACTTTAACCTGATGTGCTTCTGTTAAAGGTTTTGTTTTTAAGTCGTATGGATGTTAAAAAGAAAGCTAAAAGGATTACTTAGTGTTGTAGTCTTTGGGGGTTGTATTTGAATTAATGGTTGCTAAGATGTTCACTGTATGTTTTAAAAAGGTTAACTATTAAAAGTTGTGGGTCAGGTGAACTCCATGATACACTTTGGGGTTCTCCAAACCCTGGCCCATAACATACTACTATCACTCACACAAACCAAGAACATGACCATAATTTCCACTTATTGAATCAAGCCGTGTGTTATTAAGGATTAATTTTCAACAGTCTGAAATGTGACATTGATCAATTTCTTCAGTTCTATTTATTCCAGATTGGCAGATATACACATCCAAGTAAAATAGAGAGTATTGAGGGCATGCCAACTCCTCAAAATAAGGACCAGACCATTTTCAAAGATGTCAAGGTCTCTTTAATTTCTGGTCTTCATTCATTCCAAATTTTGTTCAAAATTCTTCATCACTAAGGGAATTTTTGAGAAAAGATGTGCTTTTCCTGTGACAAGAAGACCACCAACATCCCTACAAGTCACTGAAACAAATGTTAGCAGAGGCATCGACTTTGCAACTTTATGATCCTGGGGTGAAAACTATTGTCACAGAAAGCTCTGGCAGCATGAACACTACCAAAAGGCAAACTGTAGCGCACAAAGACTCCGTGAGACGAATAGAGTGAAGTCGATGAGGCTTTATTAAGCGTGTCTGTTCCCCCGCAGCTCGATAGTAAACTGGCCTGCGGGGGAAGACGCCGGCTTCTTATACTCCGTCTTCAGGGCGGAGCTTGAGGTCAACGGCCAACCAGGACCCGGGATCTGTCAGCCAATGACATTACGGCTTCCAGTCCCACATGACCCCCAATACATACTACCACATTCACCCCTTGTCAAAAATGAACCCGGCGGGGTGATGCTTCGTATGGTGGTAAGGGTTTACAGGGCTGGTCCTGGGAGGACAAAACATTCACATGGCAATACAGTATTGGACAATTTTGTCCTGTTGCAACTATTTACAGAGGGTATAGGAAGAAAAGCAAAATGTTCTTGTGAACAGTCCATATTTGTTTTACATCGACGCCACGAGTCGGTCGGGCGGTCTGGTCGTCCGTGTCGATCGCCTCGGCCCCGGCGGTGGTGGTGGTGCTTGTACCAGTGTTGTCGCCTCCAGGAGCCGTACGGTTTCAGCTCGGGCTTGATTCTTGGTCGGTGCTGAGGGGAGGGGAACCGATCCTCCTGGGAAGGGGGTGGTCGCGGGGTGCGGCGGTGGCAGGAAGGGGGGGGTTGGGTTGATGGTGTCGGGGGGGTGTGCGTGTTGCTGGCGGGCGCCAGATCCCGGGTACTGGTTGGCCGTTGACCTCAAGCTCCGCCCTGAAGGCGGAGTATAAGAAGCCGGAGTCTTCCCCCGCAGGCCAGTTTACTATCGAGCTGCGGGGGAACAGACACGCTTAATAAAGCCTCATCGACTTCACTCTATTCGTCTCACGGAGTCTTTGTGCACTACAATTTATTAAGCGTGTCTGTTCCCCCGCAGCTCGATAGTAAACTGGCCTGCGGGGGAAGACTCCGGCTTCTTATACTCCGCCTTCAGAGCGGAGCTTGAGGTCAACGGCCAACCAGGACCCGGGATCTGTCAGCCAATGACATTAGGGCTTCCAGTCCCACATGACCCCCAATACATACTACCACACAAACCGATTACATTTGCTTCAATATCTGTATCATGCAACCCAACTACCCCAACATCAAGCAAGAAAAATTGGGCTGGATTCTCCGTTCAGTGACGCCGGAATCATGAACGATTGGCAGATAATCGCGCGTGTGCCAAAAATCGAGGCACAGCCGGGCACCCAATGGAATGCTATGCTCTGGTGCCTCGACAGTTCTATGCTGCACTCTGGCATTGGCATGCCAACCCGGCATTCTCCAGGCCTCACGCGATGCTCCACCTTCACCAGGCAGAAGTACAGACAGCGTGGTTTACTTGTGGTATTCGAAAGCGGGAAACAGCCGCCGTGGCTGATAAGGGTGAGACAGGAGGTAAGACATGGACCCAAAGGTGCAGTCATGCGCTACCAGTCCTGCCTCTGACTGGGGAGCATCTACCAGGGGGAGCCATGGGGGCGGCGACCAGAGGATTGGCCATGGGGTCGGGATTAGAATCGGCCTAGCCGCCACAGCCCATGGCAGTCACCATGGAGCTGTACGAGCAGGAGTTGCTCGGGGAGGGCTCTGCAGCAGCCGATTCTGCCCCAGAGGAACAGGGTTCAGCGATGGAGGGCCAGTAGCCCAACAGGCCGAAGAGGAGGTGGAAAGGCAGCCCCGCATCAGGCCCCATGTGTACTGGCAGCGCCTTCATTCGCGGACTGATGCATGATTAATGACCACTAAAGCGAGGTTGTAGTCCAACTGAAGGCTTTAATAAGCTAGATGTTTCCCCCAGCAGCTCAGGTACAGAATGAAGGCTGTTGGGGCGGCACAGGCCTTGTACCCCGCCTTGCAGGGCGGAGCTACCATATAGCTTGACCAATAGGAAACATACAATATCTACCAATGATGTTCAAGCATTACCAGGTTACGTAATACCTCTACACAGACTACCACATTCACCCCCTGTTAAAAAAGAGTCCAGCGGGGGTGGTGGCCTGATATCACAACATGGTAACGTGGTAGGAATTATAGTTATGGAGGTACCGTAATACCTCCGTACAGCGTTTTGTAACTATTTACAATTCTATTTACTATTTACAATTTATGATTCATAATTAACTATACACTTTAAAATGAAGCAATCAGTCGATCGGGGGCCCTGGTCGACCTCTGTGATCGCGAAGCTTCGGTGGTGACTCCGGTGGAGGCTCGGGCGTCTGTGACACCGGGTGCGTGGCCTCTATCTCTGTGGCAGCTTCGACACCCCTAGACGGCGCTGGTGGGGAAAACAATTGACCTGGGAAGGGAGCGTCTGTGGGATGCGTCGGTGGGTGGGGGGGGGGGCTGGGCCAGCGGAAGCACCGATCCTCCTGTGCGGTGCACTGGTGGGAGGGAGGGTGGGACTGGTGGCTGGGATGTGCGTGGGGCTCCGGCAGGTGCCAGGTCTCGTAGGGAGACCGTATCTTGGCGGCCGTCGGGGTGCGCCACGTAGGCGTACTGGGGGTTAGCATGGAGAAGATGGACCCTCTCGACCAACGGGTCCGACTTGTGCGCCCGCACGTGTTTTCAGAGCAGGATGGGTCCGGGAGCTGCCAGCCAGGTCGGGAGCGGGGTCCCAGAGGAGGACTTCCTGGGGAAGACAAGAAGACGTTCGTGAGGTGTTTGGTTGGCTGTGGTACAAAGCAGTGACCGGATGGAGTGGAGGGCATCCGGGAGGACTTCCTGCCAGCGGGAGACTGTAAAATTCCTTGACCGTAGGGCCAGTAGGACGGTCTTCCAGACCGTTCCGTTCTCCCTCTCTACCTGTCCGTTACCCCGGGGGTTGTAACTGGTCGTCCTGCTCGAGGCGATGCCCTTGCTGAGCAGGAATTGACGCAGTCCGTCGCTCATAAAGGAGGACCCCCTATCGCTATGTATGTAAGCGGGGAACCCGAACAGTGCAAAGATGCTATAGAAGGCCTTGATGACGGTGGTTGCGGTCATGTCGGGGCAGGGGATGGCGAATGGGAACCGGGAGTACTCGTCAATCACGTTCAGGAAGTATGTGTTGCGGTCGGTTGAGGGGAGGAGGCTTTGAAGTCCATGCTGAGGCGTTCAAAGGGACGGGAAACCTTTATCTGGTGCGCTTTCTCCGGCCGGTAGAAGTGACCCCGGGTGGCAGAGGTCCTCGTGGAGGGCTCGGAGGCGGTCCACATGTGCGGTGGCACATGTGCAGCGGGACAGGGCATCAGGAGGCTTGTTTAGCTTCCCGGGACGATACAAGATCTCGTAGTTGGAGGTGGAGAGTTCGATCCTCCATTGCAAGATCTTGTCGTTTTTTATCTTGCCCCGCTGTGCATTATCGAACATGAAAGCAACCGACCGTTGGTCAGTGAGGAGAGTGAATCTCCTGCCGGCCAGGTAATGCCTCCAATGTCGCACAGCTTCTACTATGGCCTGGGCCTCCTTTTCGACTGAGGAGTGGCGGATTTTGGAAGCATGGGGGGTACGTGAGAAGAAGGCCATGGGTCTGCCCGCTTGGTTGAGGGTGGCCGCCAGAGCTACGTCAGACGCGTCGCTCTCAACCTGGAAGCGGAAGGACTTGTCGATGGCATGCATCGTGACCTTTGCAATATCTGCTTTGATGCGGCTGAAGGCCTGGTGGGCCTCTATCGACAGGGGAAAAGCTGTGGATTGGATCAGGGGACGGGCCTTGTCCGCATAGTTGGGGGCCCACTGGGCATAGTAAGAGAAAAACCCTAGGCAGCACTTCAGGGCCTTGGAGCAGTGGGGGAGGGTGAACTCCATAAGGGAGCGCATGCGTTCAGGGTCGGGGCCTGCAACTCCATTTCGCACTATGTAGCCGAGGATGGCTAGGCAGTCGGGGCTAAACACGCATTTCTCTTTGTTATACGTAAGGTTAAGGATCTTTGTGGTCTGGAGGAATTTTTGGAGGTTGATGTCGTGGTCCTGCTAGTCGTGGCCGCAGATGGTGACATTATCGAGATACGGGAATGTTGCCCGTAAACCGTACCGGTCAACCATTCGGTTCATTTCGTGCTGGAAGACCGAGACCCCGTTAGTGACACCGAAGGGAACCCTTAAGAAGTGATAGAGCCACCCATCTGCCTCGAAGGCAGTGTATTTGCGGTCACTAGTGCGGATGGGGAGCTGGTGGTAGGCGGACTTAAGATCCACCGTGGAGAAGACTTGTCCTGCGCGATCCTGTTTACCAGGTTGGATGTGCGGGGGAGAGGGTACGCATCCAGTTGCATAAACCTGTTGATGGTCTGACTGTAGTCGATGACCATCCAATGCTTCTCTCCAGTCTTTACCACCACTACTTGAGCTCTCCAGGGACTGTTGCTAGCTCCAATGACCCCTTCCCTCAGTAGCCTTTGGACCTCTGACCTTTGTGTTAGGGGGCAGCACGGTAGCATTGTGGATAGCACAATTGCTTAACAACTCCAGGGTCCAAGTTCGATTCCGGCTTGGGTCACTGTCTGTGCGGTGTCTGCACATCCTCCCGTGTGTGCGTGGGTTTCCTCGGGGTGCTCCGGTTTCCTACCACAGTCCAAAGATGTGCAGGTTAGGTGGATTAGCCATGATAAATTGCCCTTAGTGTCCAAAATTGCCCTTAGTGTTGGGTGGGGTTACTGGGTTATGGGGATCAGGTAGAGGAGTTGACCTTGGGTAGGGTGCTCTTTCCAAGAGCCGGTGCAGTCTCGATGGGCCGAATGGCCTCCTGCTGCACTGTAAATTCTCTGTTAATCTATGTTAATAAAGATCCGATCCTAGGCACTGTACCGTCTGCCCCTGGTGGCAACGGGTTTGCAATCCGGGATGAGGTTCGCAAACAGGGAAGGCGGATCGACCTTGAGGGTCGCGAGGCCGCAGACAGAGAGAGGGGGTATAGGGCCGCCGAATTTGAAAGTTAGACTTTGGAGATTACACTGGAAGTCTAAAGCTAGGAGTGTGGCCGCGCAGAGGTGAGGCAGGACGTAGAGCCGGTAATTTTTAATCTCCCTTCCCTGGACCGTGAGGTTTGCAACACAAAACCCCTTTATCTCTACTGAGTGGGAACCGGAGGCCAGGGAGATTTTTTGATTAACGGGGTGGACGAGGAGAGAATAGCGCCTTACCGTGTCGGGGTGTATGAAGCTCTCCGTGCTCCCAGAGTCGATTAAGCAGGACGTCTTGTGCCCGTTGATTAGTACTGTTGTTGTAGCAGTTGAGAGTGTTCGAGGCCGGGATTGGTCCAGGGTCACCGAGGCTAGACGCAGCAGTTGAGTGTTCTCTTCGGGCGATGTGCGGTCAGCCGAGCTGGGGCCCTGGGAGTCCATCCAAGATGGCGGCTCCCATTGGTCGCACATGGCTGGGGGTGCACAAAATGGCGGCGCCAATCCATCGAACGTGGCGTCCGCGGGACAAGATGGCGGCGCCCGGGGGCCACACGTGGCCCTGGAGGAGGAAGATGGCGGCGACCGTGGGCGCACAGGGACCGTGGAGAGGTTTGTGGTGGCGGTCCGCATTCGCCGCAGGAGACCGTGGCGACCGCACGGGCCTGGCATACCACCACGAAGTGGCCCTTTTTACAACATCCCTTGCTGGTGGATGCGCGGGCCGGGCAGCGCTGCCGGGGGTGCTTGGCCTGCCCGCAAAAGTAGCAGCGGGGCCCCCCGGGTTGCCAGGTCGCCTTGCAGCACTTGTGGGGGGATGGGGGATGTCTCGGGGTCGGCTGCAGAGGGGTTCCATGCTGCCCAGGGGGCTGCCGCGTGGTCGGGGACGTAAGCGCGGGCGTTTCTGGAGGCCACATCCAGGGAGCCTGCAAGGACCCGTGCCTCCTTGAGGCCTAGGGTGTCTTTTTCCAGCAATCGCTGGCGGATTTGGGAGGACAGCATACCTGCCACGAAAGTGTCCCGGATCAAGAGTTCTGTGTGGTCGCTCGCCGAAACTTGCAGGCAGCTGCAGTTTCTCCCCAACACCAGGAGCGCACGGTAGAATTCTTCCAGCGATTCCCCAGGGTTTGTTGCCTCGTTGCTAGCAGATGTCGGGCGTAGACCTGGTTTACCGGGCGAATATAATGTCCTTTTAGCAGCTCCATTGCTGCATCGAAGTTCTCCGCGTCCTCGATGAGTGTGTAAATTTACGGGCTCACCCGTGGGTGTGTTTTCGGCTGTTCCGAGATATCCTTTAAAACACGCCAGCCAGTGCTTGAAGATTGCCGCTGAGTTTGTCGCGTGGGAGCTGAGTTGCAGACACTCCGGCTTGATTCGGAGCTCCATCCTTTTAAATCTAGCTTAATAAATTGATGCACGATCAATGACCACTAAAGCGAGGTTGTAGTCCAACTGAAGGCTTTAATAAGCTAGATGTTTTTAATTTAATTTTAATTTTAATGAATTGCCGCAATGTCAGTTAGAGGGGTGAAGTGCTCTGACTGTGAGATGTGGCAGGTCCGGGAGGCTTCCAGCGTCCCGGATGGCTTCATCTGCAGAAAGTGCACCCAACTGGAGCTCCTCACAGACCGCATGGTTCGGTTGGAGCAGCAATCGGATGCACTTAGGAGCATGCAGGTGGCGGAAAGCGTCATAGATCGCAGTTATGTAAATGTGGTCACACCCAAGGTGCAGGCAGAGAAATGGGTGACCACCAGAAAGGGCAGGCAGTCAGTGCAGGAATCCCCTGTGGTTGTCCCCCTCTCGAACAGGTATACCCCTTTGGATACTGTCGGGGGGGATAGCCTATCAGGGGAAAACAGCAGCAGCCAGAGCAGTGGCACCACGGCTGGCTCTGATGTTCAGAAGGGAGGGTCAAAGCGCAGAAGAGCAATAGTAATAGGGGACTCTATAGTCAGGGGCTCAGATAGGCGCTTCTGTGGACGTGAAAGAGACTCCAGGATGGTATGTTGCCTCCCTGGTGCCAGGGTCCAGGATGTCTCCGAACGGGTAGAGGGCATCCTGAAGGGGGAGGGCAAACAGGCAGAGGTCGTTGTACATATTGGTACTAACGACATAGGCAGGAAGGGGCATGAGGTCCTGCAACAGGAGTTCAGGGAGCTAGGCAGAAAGATAAAAGACAGGACCTCTAGGGTTGTAATCTCAGGATTACTCCCTGTGCTACGTGCCAGTGAGGCTAGAAATAGGAAGATAGAGCAGCTAAACACGTGGCTAAACAGCTGGTGTAGGAGGGAGGGTTTCCGTTATCTGGACCACTGGGAGCTCTTCCGGGGCAGGTGTGACCTATACAAGAAGGATGGGTTGCATCTAAACTAGCGAGGCATAAATATCCTGGCCGCGAGGTTTGCCAATGTCACACGGGAGGGTTTAAACTAGTATGGCAAGGGGGTGGGCATGGGAGCAATAGGTCAGAAGGTGAGAGCATTGAGGGAGAACTAGGGAATAGGGACAGTGGGGCTCTGAGGCAGAGCAAACAGGGAGAAGTTGCTGAACACAGCGGGTCTGGTGGCCTGAAGTGCATATGTTTTAATGCAAGAAGTATTACGGGTAAGGCAGATGAACTTAGAGTTTGGAACTATGATGTTGTTGCCATTACAGAGACCTGGTTGAGGGAAGGGCAGGATTGGCAGCTAAACGTTCCAGGATTTAGATGTTTCAGGCGGGATAGAGGGGGATGTAAAAGGGGAGGCGGAGTTGCGCTACTGGTTCGGGAGAATATCACAGCTGTACTGCGGGAGGACACCTCAGAGGGCAGTGAGGCTATATGGGTAGAGATCAGGAATAAGAAGGGTGCAGTCACAATGTTGGGGGTTTACTACAGGCCTCCCAACAGCCAGCGGGAGATAGAGGAGCAGATAGGTAGACAGATTTTGGAAAAGAGTAAAAACAACAGGGTTGTGGTGATGGGAGACTTCAACTTCCCCAATATTGACTGGGACTCACTTAGTGCCAGGGGCTTAGACGGGGCGGAGTTTGTAAGGAGCATCCAGGAGGGCTTCTTAAAACAATATGTAGACAGTCCAACTAGGTAAGGGGCGGTACTGGACCTGGTATTGGGGAATGAGCCCAGCCAGGTGGTAGATGTTTCAGTAGGGGAGCATTTCGGTAACAGTGACCACAATTCAGTAAGTTTTAAAGTACTGGTGGACAAGGATAAGAGTGGTCCTAGGATGAATGTGCTAAATTGGGGGAAGGCTAATTATGACAATATTAGGCGGGAACTGAAGAACATTGATTGGGGGCGGATGTTTGAGGGCAAATCAACATCTGACATGTGGGAGGCTTTCAAGTGTCAGTTGAAAGGAATTCAGGACGGGCATGTTCCTGTGAGGAAGAAGGATAAATACGGCAATTTTCGGGAACCTTGGATAACGAGAGATATTGTAGGCCTCTTCAAAAAGAAAAAGGAGGCATTTGTCAGGGCTAAAAGGCTGGGAACAGACGAAGCCTGCGTGGAATATAAGGAAAGTAGGAAGGAACTTAAGCAAGGAGTCAGGAGGGCTAGAAGGGGTCATGAAAAGTCATTGGCAAATAGGGTTAAGGAAAATCCCAAGGCTTTTTACACGTACATAAAAAGGAGTCTGGAGAAGGGTGTGTAGATAGCCTGGGTCACACTGAGAGCCAAAAAGACGAGTTGTTGGGTGTCTTAAAAAATATTAAGGTAGATAAGTCCCCAGGGCCTGATGGGATCTACCCCAGAATACTGAAGGAGGCTGGAGAGGAAATTGCTGAGGCCTTAACAGAAATCTTTGGATCCTCACTGTCTTCAGGGGATGTCCCGGAGGACTGGAGAATAGCCAATGTTGTTCCTCTGTTTAAGAAGGGTAGCAAGGATAATCCCGGGAACTACAGGCCGGTGAGCCTTACTTCAGTGGTAGGGAAATTACTGGAGAGAATTCTTCGAGACAGGATCTACTCCCATTTGGAAGCAAATGGACGTATTAGTGAGAGGCAGCATGGTTTTGTGAAGGGGAGGTCGTGTCTCACTAACTTGATAGAGTTTTTCGAGGAGGTCACTCAGATGATTGATGCAGGTAGGGCAGTGGATGTTGTCTATATGGACTTCAGTAAGGCCTTTGACAAGGTCCCTCATGGTAGACTAGTACAAAAGGTGAAGTCACACGGGATCAGGGGTGAGCTGGCAAGGTGGATACAGAACTGGCTAGGTCATAGAAGGCAGAGAGTAGCAATGGAAGGATGCTTTTCTAATTGGAGGGCTGTGACCAGTGGTTTTCCACAGGGATCAGTGCTGGGACCTTTGCTGTTTGTAGTATATATAAATGATTTGGAGGAAAATGTAAATGGTCTGATTAGTAAGTTTGCAGACGACACAAAGGTTGGTGGAATTGCAGATAGCGATGAGGACTGTCAGAGGATACAGCATGTCGTCTTTTTAAAATCTTTCCTACTTCAAGACTGTGAAGAAAACAACTTTACACCTTGGTTTCGATAAAACTAACTTTGTCTTTATTGACCAAAGTCTGCATGCAGTATGGCTACAGGTTAGAGAGAGAGAGAGCTGTTAAGGCAAACCTGCTCATTCTTTCTCAAGGTTGCAAAGACATGGAGAAAACGTTCAATATTTATACAAAAGCTATATCATTTTACAAAAACAGACCTTGTTCAAAAATGTCAATACAGTCATAACTTCTGATCAAACATGTTGTCATGGAAAGACCCTGACTCGGCTTATTTGCAGTATTTTGTCTTTAGAGGATTTAAGACGTGGTCCTATTTTGTTTTTCACCTCTGCCCTCATGATGCCTTGACGCAGATGGACCTTGGTCATGAGGAGGTTGTGTTATTAGGACATTCCTAGATAGTGGCTTTGTTATCAGGTTTTACTAAGGTCAGGCACTATTTTCCCTCTTCTGGCCTTGTATGATACGATTATGTGGATTCTTAGCTTTGTCTAGTTTGTCAGGGTCTGGTCTTGGCACTAGCTGACACAGATTTCTTATACATGGTTATATAAGTTGGCTATTTTCCCCATCATGCTATTGCTGAGTTTGTACACTTTCACAAGCAGGATTTAGATTGTTTGGAGACTTGGGCGGAGAGATGGCAGATGGAGTTTAATCCGGACAAATGTGAGGTAATGCATTTTGGAAGGTCTAATGCAGGTAGGGAATATACAGTGAATGGTAGAACCCTCAAGAGTATTGAAAGTCAAAGAGATCTAGGAGTACAGGTCCACAGGCCATTGAAAGGGGCAACACAGGTGGAGAAGGTAGTCAAGAAGGCATACGGCATGCTTGCCTTCATTGGCCGGGGCATTGAATATAAGAATTGGCAAGTCATGTTGCAGCTGTATAGAACCTTAGTTAGGCCACACTTGGAGTATAGTGTTCAATTCTGGTCGCCACACTACCAGAAGGATGTGGAGGCTTTAGAGAGGGTGCAGAAGAGATTTACCAGAATGTTGCCTGGTATGGAGGGCATTAGCTATGAGGAGCGGTTGAATAAACTCGGTTTGTTCTCACTGGAACGAAGGAGGTTGAGGGGAGACCTGATAGAGGTCTACAAAATTATGAGGGGCATAGACAGAGTGGATAGTCAGAGGCTTTTCCCCAGGGTAGAGGGGTCAATTACTAGGGGGCATAGGTTTAAGGTGAGAGGGGCAAGGTTTAGAGTAGATGTACGAGGCAAGTTTTTTACGCAGAGGGTAGTGGGTGCCTGGAACTCGCTACCGGAGGAGATGGTGGAGGCATGGACGATAGTGACATTTAAGGGGCATCTTGACAAATACATGAATAGGATGGGAATAGAGGGATACGGACCCAGGAAGTGTAGAAGATTGTAGTTTAGTCGGGCAGCATGGTCGGCACGGGCTTGGAGGGCCGAAGGACCTGTTCCTGTGCTGTACATTTCTTTGTTCTTTGTTCTTTGATATGCATTTAATGGACAGCAGCATGACATCAATAGAAGTGAAATGTCTCATGTGAACCAGTCTAAGTTTCAATGTTGTTTGGCGCAGAGCACATACACAGCTCTGATGCCTCCAAGCTTTATACCTACATATGACTGGTCTTACGTGCCTAGTGTTACTGAATGAGCCCACAACAAATCACAATCCCTTATAAGCACTGTTTAACGAGTCTCCAGACAGTCAGTCCTAACAGTGGCTTCACCTGTTTTACCAAGACGTTGTGTTGCACTAACTTCAGGCCAAACTGACATTTCAGCTTGAGACCTACGTTGGCTATCTCTTTAGTGCCCAAAGAATTGTGTGAAAATTGTCCCATGACTTCCCTCCCAGGGATTGTAAGCCATGAGGATGACATTTGTAATTAGGGACCTTGGAGGAAAATCTGGCAAGTTTGTGACAGGAAAACATGAAGGGGAAGTCCTGCTTCTCTACGAACTGTCAACTTGGATGATTCGATCCTGGGAATCAAACTGGGATACTCTGATAAAACTCAGTTATATGTATCTCAATCAACTCAGCTGGTAAGGGAAAGTCCTAGGCATGTCCATTTCGATAAATTATGTGATTAATTATTTTTCTCTTCTTAAGTACACACAATTAGTTATTCGGCATTGAACAGTTTGATATATTTGTTAATGTTGATTTTGTAAGTTGTACAAAACCCTCCACAAATATATTTCTGATAACATGACAGGCAGTACTTCTGACTGGAGAACAAGGAACAGCAAAAACAGTAATGATCAAAGGATATTTGAAGAAATATGATCCTGAAGAACATCTGTCCAAAAGTTTAAATTTCTCTTCTGCCACCGAACCCTACATGTTCCAGGTAGTGTAGAGTTTTATGTGAGTGAACTAAAAATGAGCTTGGTGGATTTAATTTCTGATGCCAATGATTTAGATTTATTGTCGCTTGTACCGGGGTACAGTGAAATGTACTGTTCTGCATACAGCCCAGTCGGATCGCTCCATACATGAAAAACATAGGATATATGATAAATACACAATGTAAATACATAGACATCGGGGGAAGCATGTGGAGTGTAGTGGCACTCCGTGGAGAAGATGTGTGAAGAGATCAGTTCTGTCCATAAGATGGTCATTCAGGAGTCTGGTAACAACGGGGAAGAAGCTGTTTTTGAATCTCTTAGTGTGTGTTCTCAGACTTTTGTATCTCCTACCCAATGGAAGAAGTTGGAAGAGATAATAACCTGGGTGGGAGGGGTCTTTGATTCTGCTGCCCCTTTCCCAAGGCAGCGGGAGGTGTAGACAGAGTCAATGGATGGGAGGCAGATTTGAATGATGGACTGGGATGTGCTAGCGATTCTGTGGTTTCTTACAGTCTTTGGCCGATCAGTCGCCATACGAGGCTGTGATGCAGCCAGTTAGGATGCTTTCTATGGTGCATCTGTAAAAACTGGTAAGAGTCAATGCCAAATTTCCTTGGTTTCCTGAGGAAATATAGGCACACCAATGCTTTCTTGGTTGTAGCATCAATGTGGGACAGATTGTTGGTGATGTGCACACCTAGGAATTTGAAGCTCTCAACCATCTCTACCTAGGCCCCGTTGATGCAGACAGTTGATGCAGTATGATACTTTGTTTCCTGAAGTCAATGACAAGCTCTTTAGTTTTGCTGACATTGAGGAAGAGATTGTTGTCATTACATCACTCCACTAAGTTTTCTATCTCCCTCCTGTATCGAGATCCGATCCACTATAGTCATGTCATCAGCCAACTTGATTCAATGCTTGAATCCATTATCAAGGACTTTATAGCGGAACATTTAGAAAGCAGTGGCAGGATCAGTCAGAGTCAGCATGGATTTATGAAGGGAAATCATGCTTGACAAATCTGTTGGAATTCTTTGAAGAGGTAACCAGTACAGTCGACAAGGGGGAGCCAGTCGATGTGGTATATTTGGACTTTCAGAGGGCGTTTGACAAAGTCCCGCAAAAGAGATTATTGTGCAAAATTAAAGCACATGGGATTGGGGGAAACGTATTGAGGTGGATCGAAAACTGGTTGGCAGAGTAGGGATTAATGGGTCCTTTTCAAATTGGCAGGCAGTAACCAGTGGGGTACTACAGGGATCAGTGCTGGGACCCCAGCTATTCACAATATATATTAATGATTTGGATGTGGGAACAAAATGTAACATTTCAAAGTTTGCAGATGATAGCAAATTAGGTGCGGGGGTGAATTGTGACAAGGATACAGGGATCCTACAGCAAGATCTGGACAGGTTGGGCGACTGGGCAAACCAATGGCAGATGCAGTATAATTTGGATAAGTGTGAGGTTATTCATTTTGGAAGCAAAAACAGGAAGGCAGATTACTACCTGAATGGTTGTAAATTGGGAGGGGGGTGTGTGCAGCGAGTCCTGGGTGTTCTTGTGCACCATTCGCTGAAGGTAAGCATGCAGGTGCAGTAGGCGGTGTAGAAGGCTAATGGTATGTTGGCCTTCATTGCGAGACTTTTTGAGCATAGAAGCAGGGATGTGTTGCTGCAATTGTACAGGGCCTTGGTGAGGCCACACTTGGAGTATTGTGTTCAGTTTTGGTCTCTTTCTCTGAGGAAAGATATTCTTGCTCTCGAGGGTGTGCAGCAAAGGTTTACCAGACTGATTCCAGGGATGGCGGGATTGTCATATGAGGAGAGATTGACTAGGTTGGGATTGTTCTCGCTGGAGTTCAGAAGAATGCGCGGGGAATCTCATAGAGACTTATAAAATTCTAACAGGACTAGACAGGGTAGATGCAGGGAAGATGTTACCAATGATGGGTGTGTCCAGAACCAGGGGTCACAGCCTAAGGATTCAGGGTAAACTATTTCGGACAGAGATAAGGAGACATTTCTTCACACAAAGAGTGGTGAGCCTGTGGAATTCATTACCACAGGAAGTAGTTGATGCTAAAACTTTGAATATATTCAAGAGGCGGCTAGATATAGCACTTGGGGAGAATGGGATCAAAGGCTATGGGGAGAAAGCAGGATTAGGCTATTGAATTGGATGATCAGCCATGATCGTGATGAATGGCGGAGCAGGCTCGAAGGGCCTATCTTCTATGTATCTATGTAAACTTGTAAATGGAGTTGGAGCCGAATTTTGCCACGCAGTCGTGTGAATATAGGGAGTATAGTAGAGGGCTAAATACGCAGCCTTGCGAAGCCCCTGTATTGACAACTATTGTGGAGGAGGTATCATTTATCCTTCCTTATTTCTATGGGTCAGGAAGTTGAGGATCCAGTTGCAGAGGAAGGAGGTTTTGGAGTTTTGATATGAGCTTGGCTGGGATTATGGTGTTGAAGGCGGAGCTGTAGTCAACAAATTGGATTCTGTTGCAGGAGTCCTTGTTGTCGAGATGCTCCAGGAATGAGTGTGGGGCCAGGGAGATGACGTCTGCTGTGGGCAGGTTGTGGCGTTTGTTTCGAGTCCAGATGACCCTTTGTCAAAGCTGTCAAAGCTGGACTCGAAACGTTAGCTCTTTTCTCTCCCTACAGATGACATCTGGACTCGAAACGTTAGCTCTTTTCTCTCCCTACAGATGACATCTGGACTCGAAACGTTAGCTCTTTTCTCTCCCTACAGATGACATCTGGACTTGAAACGTTAGCTCATATCTATCCCTACAGGTGCTGCCAGACCTGCTGAGATTTTCCAGCATTTTCTCTTTGGTGTCAGATTCCAGCATCTGCAGTAATTTGCTTTTATTCAGAAAGGTTAGATTCGTCCTGGTGCCGAAGCAGAGGCTGACTTACAATTAAACACACTTTGCTGCAATGTGGGGCCCCGGCCAGTGGGGGACCCAATACTAAGATGTGGCTGTGATGTGGGAGGACCAATCAGAGCCTGGAAGCTCTGTATTTGCTGATAGGCTAGAATGAGCCTATCAGAAGGCGATACAGGACAAATCAGGCTTTGATTGGAGGACTCCCCTTTCGAGAGGAAAGCAATCTACCAGATGTTGAGCAGTGATGGAGCCTTAGAGGAGTTCAGGTGGACCTCCTGATTGCCTGGTGTGATGTTTCAGAACTAGAATTGATTGAAGCAGCAGCCAGGTTTCGGACATTCAGTCACCAACATTACACCAGGGTGAGAGCCTGCAAAGCCTTCAGTGAAGACGAGGCCACGCCACCCGAACGAAGGGTGAACAGTTGGGAGGTGTGAGGGCCAGTGTCATGGTTTTCAGGGAGCAGCAGCCAGTGAGGTGAGTCGACCGGTGCCAGTGGCCAGGGCTGAGAGTAAGAGGGCTGAGTGGAAACCAAGCTGGCGAGGACGAGAGCCAGCAGCCAGACAGCCAGTGAGCCATCATTAACGCACCTGCAATCTTTGGTCATTGAGGTGACCTGACCTCTGGCCAGTGCTGCTCTTTCTGAAACAGAACAGTCACTATGAAGAGACAATGCCAATCTGGCAGTCAAAACGCAGGAAAACAAAGTTTACCAATGGGACAGTTTGGTACTTTACTTTAAAGAGTTTGAAGTAATGATCAGTGCCCAAGCTGCACATTCATCCTCAACAACAACATCCATCAAAGGTTTTGGCGACATGTTTAGTGACTTCAAACAGATGATTTCTGGAGACAACACAGCACCTGAGAAACCTTCAATAACAAGAAGTGGACTCAAAAGTGGGAATGGAACTAGAAGATACTTCTCCATCTCGTTGTTCTTCTGCTGATGAAGTGAGGGAAGAAACCTACCTTGAAGTCAATGCTCTATGGTCAAAATCTGTTCCACTGGGTATGATTCAATATTTTGGAATAAATAAACCAGCAAACGTGGGTAACATGAAACATTTGAGAAAAGAGTTTGAGGTTTGAGGCTGAAAGCAGTTTAGAAGTCCATGAGTCCCATTTTCTAGGGTGGAGAGAAAAGGAGAAATTGGTTGATTTATTTCGGAAACAACTAAAGCACTGTACTCTTCTGTTTGCAAATGATTCTCTGACCCTGGTAAAGGGAAACAATCTTTTGTTGATGGTTACTTTAACTGGAGAAATGTTGCTAATTATGAAACTTCCAAAAGTCATATCAAGGTTCTGTGTGCATTTATTCTAAAATTTAAATTATCTGGAAGAATTAATTTTGCATTATCAGCTCAGTTTGAAAAGGAGTGTGTAAGTCCCAGGTAAGCAACCACTCAGAAGTGATAACTAAGAAAACTTCAATTTATTATACCTATTATGTTAGAGCTCCTACTCCCCAAAGGGTCTCCCGCACATGGGGTGTTTATGTCCCAGAGGCCACTGGCTTAAAGGGGTGGCTCCACCCCCCTCATCTAGGGTGACCTTATTCAGATGAGGTCGCAGGAACTCTGAGGTTACAGATCCCCTGGCCTACGATCGGGTTATAACATTCCCTGCTCATCCTGGGTCTCCTGCGCATCCTCCTCATCAGACAAGGCCTGGTGTTCATCCTCCTCCTCCAGCATGTTGCCCCTCTGCAGGCCAACACAACGTGGGAGACCCCCCTGCGGCTGTACTGGAGAGGCCCTCCAGAGTGGTCCAGGCACTTGAACTGCATCTTCAGGACGCCAATGCACCGCACGATCACCTCCTGGTCGCAGCGTGGGCATCGTTGTAGTGGTTCTCCGGTTGGTCTGTGGCCTCCGGATAGGTGTCATCAACCACAACCACAGCGGATAATCCCTGTCGTCCAGGAGCTAACCCTTCATCCGAGGAAATGCCACAAAAGTATCAGGCACCGTCAAGTGCACCAGGATGAAGGCGTTGTGCACACTGCGTGGGTATCGGGTGCAGGCGTGCTGGTGGCCACACCAAGCGAGTGGAATCCCTTTGAGTTTGTGAAGGGCGCGCCCTCATGCAGCGGTGCTCATAGGGGAACATGTATCCCGTCGATCAGCCCCAGGACCTGGAACATCCCGGCGATGGTGACGAATCCCGCTGACCCGTGATCCTGTGAATTCAGTCCATATCCAGGTGGATATACAGTTATACAGGGGTGCCGTAATAGTGCAGATGCACCTGTGCACAGTGCTCTGGGAGATCCCAGACCCCCACTTGGTGTCTGGAAGAACCACATTCACGGTGCTATTGAGCCGCCAGAACATGGCATTCCGTTTGGGCGCCCGGCGCCGACCTCTATTTTCAGCTGACGCGCGATTCTCAGCCCGATGGCGATTGGCGAATCCAGCTTAGCTGGATGGAGAACACCCCCATGATCTTTAGAAATGTGCTGTCACTAGGTTGTAAAAATGATAACAATAAGTACATTTGTTGCAGAGAACGGTTGAAAGCTACGTGGAAAAGCGTGTAGGGAGTACTTATGGACCTCCAAGTGGACGAAAAATGACTATCTTTGTTGATGATATCAATATGCCAGTTATCAATGAGTGGGGAGATCAGGTAAAATACTTTAACTTTTATACTTGAGTCAAGATTTATTAACTCTTGCTACCTCAGCCAGGATGGTACTTCCACCTGTAACAGAGATGCTTTCCTGACCCCCCAGCCTAATGTCCAAACTTCATGGCGCTTGAATGTATCAGTCGCCACTGTTTCTGAAATACATAAGAACATAACAACTAGGAGCAGGAGTAGGCCATCTGGCCCCTCGAGCCTGCTCCACCATTCAATGAGATCATGGCCGAACTTTTGTGGACTCAGCTCCACTTTCCTGCCTGAACACCATAACCCTTTATTCCTTTATTCTTCAAAAAAACTATCTTTATCTTGAAAACATTTAATGAAGGAGCCTCAACTGCTTCACTGGGCAGGGAGCACCATAGATTCACAACCCTTTGGGTGAAGAAGTTCCTCCTAAACTGAGTCCTAAATCTACTTCCCCTTATTTTGAGGCTCTGCCCCCTAGTTCTGTTTCCACCCGCCAGTGGAAACAACCTGCCCACATCTATCCTATCTATTCCCTTCATAATTTTATATGTTTCTATAAGATGAGTACAGTCCCAGTCAATTCAACCTCTCCTCGTAATCCAACCCCCTCAACTCTGGGATTCACCTCGTGAATCTCCTCTGCACACCCTCTAGCGCAAGTATCCTTCTCAGATAAGGAGACCAAAACTGAACACAACTGGCCTCACTAACACCTTATACAGTTGCAGCATAACCTCCCTCGTCTTACAACTCCATCCCTCTAGCAATGAAGGACAAAACTCCATTCGCATTCTTAATCACCTGTTGCATCTGTAAACCAACTTTTTGCGACTCATGCATGAGGACATCCAGGTCCCTCTGCACAGCAGCATGTTTTAATATTTTATCATTTAAATAATAATTCCTTCTGCTGTTATTCCTACCAAAATGGATAACCTCACATTTGTCAACATTGTATTCCATCTGCCAGACCCTAGCCCATTCACTTAAACTATCCAAATCCCTCTGCAGACTTCCAGTATCCTCTGCACTTTTTGCTTTACCGCTCATCTTAGTGTCGTCTGCAAACTTGGACACATTGCCCTTGGTCCCCAACTCCAAATCATCTATGTAAATTGTGAACAATTCTGGGCCCAACACTGATCATTGAGGGACACCACTAGCTACTGATTGCCAACCAGAGAAACACACATTAATCCCCACTCTTTGCTTTCTATTAATTAACCAATCCTCTATCCATGCTACTACTTTCCCCTTAATGTCATGCATCTTTATCTTATGCAGCAACCTTTTGTGTGGCACCTTGTCAAAGGCTTTCTGGAAATCCAGATATACCACATCCATTGGCTCCCTGTTATCTACCGCACTGGTAATGTCCTCAAAAAATTCCACTAAATTAGTGAGGCACGACCTGCCCTTTATGAACCCATGCTGCATCTGTCCAATGGGACAATTTCCATTCAGATGCCTCGCTATTTCTTCCTTGATGATAGATTCCAGCATCTTTTCTACTACCGAAGTTAAGCTGACTGGCCTATAATTACCCGCTTTCTACCTACCTCCTTTTTTAAACAGTGGTGTCACGTTTGCTGATTTCCAATCCGCCAAGACCACCCCAGAGTCTAGTGAATTTTGGTAAATTATCACGAGTGCATTTGCAATTTTCCTAGCCATCTCTTTTAGTACCCTGTGATGCAGTCCATCAGGGCCAGGAGACTTGTCTACCTTTAGCCCCATTAGCTTGCCCATCACTACCTCCTTAGTGATAACAATTGCCTCAAGGTCCTCACCTGTCATAGCCTCATTCCCATCAGTCACTGGCATGTTATTTGTGTCTTCCAAAGTGAAGACCGCCCCAAAAAACCTGTTCATTTCCTCAGCCATTTCCTCATCTCCCATTATTAATTCTCCCTTTTCATCCTCTAAAGGGCCAATATTTACCTTAGCCACTCTTTTTTGTTTTATATATATGAAGAAACTTTAAACCATAAGACCAGAAGTAGGAGCAGATGTAGGCCATTTGGCCAATCGAGTCTGCTCCGCAATTTAATGAGATAATAGCTGATCTGTCCTCAACTCTACTTTCCCACCATATTCCCATTACTCTTCATTCCCTTACTGATGAAAAATCTCTCTATCTTAGCCTTGGCAATACATAATAATCCAGCCTTTGTGGTGAAGAATTCTACAGATCCACTACCCTCTGAGAGAAGAAATTCTTGCACAACTCTGTCTTAAGTGGGTGACTCCGCACTCTTTTATTATGCCCTGTGGTCCTACAGTCTCCCACAAGAACAATCCTCTCAAACTCTACCCTGTCAAACTCCCTAGAATCCTGCATGTCTCAATAAGATTGCCTTTCATTCTTCTAAACACCAATGAGTACAGGCACAATATACTCAACCTCTCCCCATCCCCCCATTCCCGGGATCAACCTCGTGAACACTCTCGGAACTGCCTCCAATGACAGTTTAGTTTTCCTTAGATAAGGGAACCAAAACTGTTCACAGAATTCCAGATGTGGTCTAACTAGTGCTGTGTATAGTTTTACCAATACTTCCATATTTTTATACTCTATTTCCTTTGAAATAAAGGCTAACATTCCATTTGCCTTCCCAATTATCTGCTGAACTTACGTGCTAGCTCCTTGTGATTTATGCATGAGGATTTCCAAATCCCTGTGTGCTGCAGCATTCTGCAGTCTTTCTCCTTTAAATAATATTCAGCTCCTTTATTCTTCCCACCGAAGTGTTGATCAACTGCTCTACCAATGTGAGAGTTGCAGTATGAGCCTCATTGTAATGGACCTCTTCTGCACTGTGGCCTCTGCACAGGCGTCACCAGCCTAGTCCTGAGGGGGCACACTTGTTTCCGATAAGCCAACTATAGCTGATGAGCTCCCTCAAATACCCCAAGCATCTGAGAGCGGCCAAGAATGTAGCTGTTGTGTACGTTCCCCGGGAACCTAACACATACGTGCAGGATGCATTTGGCTAGGTCACAGACAATCTTCCAATTTCCGAAAAGCATTTGACTTGAGTTTTGGTGCGTATGTCAAATGGGTGTCGAAGGAAATTTGAGTTAAGGGGCAGGATTCTCCCCTACCCAGCGGGGCGGGGAGTCCCGGCGGCGAAAAGTGGTGTGAACCACTCCGGCGTCGGGCCGCCCCAAAGGTGCGGAATCCTCTGCACCTTCAGGGGCTAGGTCGGCCCCGGAGTGATTTGCGCCGGCTGGCGGGGAAGGGGCTTGGCGCCATGCCAGTGTGTGCTGGCCTCATCCCAGCGCATGTGCATGGGGGGATCATCTCCGTCTCGGCCATGGCGGAGGACCACAGCGGCCGTCGCGGAACAATAGAATGCCCCCACGGCACAGGCCCGCCCACGGATCAGTGGACCCCAATGGTGGGCCAGGCCACCATGGGGATACCCCCCCCCGAGGACCCCGGAGGCCGCTCGCGCAGCCAGGTCCCGCCGGCAAATACCTGGTGTAACATACGCCGGCGGGACTGGCCGAAAACGGGCAGCCACTCAGCCCATCACGGTCTGGAGAATTGCCGGGGGCGCCGCTGCCAGCAGCCGCTGACCGGCACGGCGCGATTCCCGCCGCCAAATCCCCGGCGCCGGAGAATTCGGCAGCAGGCTGGGGCGGGATTCACGCCGCCCCCCGGCATTTGTTTAGAACATAAATAACTGTGATCACTGTACTTTTAATCTCTTTAATGTAACTGACCATTTAAATCAGAGTGTAATTAGTAATATTCCTTTTCTTTAATTTTTATGTCGTAAACGTTTTTTGTTTGAAACCGTAAATCTTGTGGTTTCACTCTTTTAGTAAACGCCTGGTTTTATGGTTTTTCGGAAAATGATTACTGGTCTCTATCGATATCATACAAACCTGAAAAAGAAACATTTTCAGAAGTCTGGGATAATTTAGGGGTGTGGATCTAATTGGATAGTTTTCAAAGAGCTGGCAGAGATGTGATAGATTGAATGGTTCCTGATGTGTTGGGTGCTCTGGATCCGTGGAACACATACAGGCCTCCAACACTTAAAATAATGCAACACTATTTTATTAAGTTAGAAACTGTTGAACATACTTTCACTGTGGGTTAACACGATGTTAGATTGAACTAAAGACCTGTGCCTGTCCTAACCAGTCTATGCACTCAGCACATGGTGAAGATCTGTGCTGTAAGCTGTAAGCTCTGTCCTTCTAAGAGGCTGCATCCCGAATGAGCGGGAACTCTGATGCCCCCTGTCTTTATAGTGAGTGTGCTCTAACTGGTGATTGGCTGCGGTGTTGTGTGTGTTGATTGGTCTTGCTGTGTGTCCATCAGTGTGTGTGTGTCTGCACCATGATATACTGGTGTATATTATGACATCCCCCCTTATACAAAAGAATGTATGTGTGTGGCAATAAATAATGTATGGTGAGAATGTTCCTAACTACTTGTGGGGTGCGTAGACATATTTACAGGACTACGTACATGAGAACTAAGCTATTTACATGGGAAGGTGCCTGGTGCAGAGAAGCAGTATGCAACAAGAGTAACGAGCTCAACACTATACACAAAGCAATGAAACAATTCAGAGAGTCCATGGGCGTCATTCTCCGACCCCCCACCGGGTCGGAGAATGGCCGTTGGCCGCCGTGAATCCCGCCCCCGCCCCCGCCGAAGTCTCCGGTACCGGAGATTGGGTGGGGGCGGGAATCGGGCCGCGCCGGTTGGCGGGACCCCCCGCTCAATTCTCTGGCCCGGATGGGCCGAAGTCCCGCCCAGAAATTGCCTGTCCCGCCGGCGTTAATCAAAGCTGGTATTTACCGGCGGGACCAGGCGGCATGGGCGGGCTCCGGGGTCCTGGGGGGGGCGCGGGGCGATCTGTACCCGGGGGGTGCCCCCACGGTGGCCTGGCCCGCGATCAGGGCCCACCGATCCGCGGGCGGGCCTGTGCCGTGGGGGCACTCTTTCCCTTCTGCCTCCGCCACGGCCTCCACCATGGCGGAGGCGGAAGAGACTCTCCCCACTGCGCATGCGTGGGAAACTGTCGGCGGCCGCTGACGCTCCCGCGCATGCGCCGCATTTCTGCGCCAGCTGGCGGGGCAACAAACGCCATTTCCGCCAGCTGGCGGGCGGAAATCCCTCCGGCGCCGGCCTGGCCCCTCAATGTTGGGGCTCGGCCCCCAAAGATGCGGAGCATTCCGCACCTTTGGGCCGGCGCGATGCCCGTCTGATTGACGCCGTTTCTGGCGCCAGTCGGCGGACATCGCGCCGTTGGGGGAGAATTTCGCCCCAGATGTCTGCAAAGTTCATAAATTTAGTCTCTGAGGTGGGCGACGAATTCTGGTTGACCGCCTCAAGGGTGGGTCGCGAGCCACTGGTTCAGGAGCGGGCTGGACTGTGTCAAAGTCAGGAGGATGCAGAGTGACAGGGAGCTCTGCATAGTCCGTGGCAGGGTCAGCAGGAGGGCGAGGCGATACTGGAGGATCACGTGGCGAGCGTGGAACGAGACGAAGGGCGAGTCGATTGCGGCGCAGAATAGAGCCATCCTGTAGGCGAACCAGGAATGAACGGGGGCCAACTGCCGAAGGACAACAGCAGTTGCAGACCAGCCACCATCCGGAAGATGGACGCGGACGTTGTCATTTGGAGCCAGAGCAGGGAGATCAACTGCACGGGAGTCATGAGCCACCTTGTGCTGTGCACGAGACAGCTGCATCCGGCGAAGGACCGGAACGTGGTCGCGGTCTGGGACATGGATGGACGGCAGCATCATCCTCGGGGTACGACCCATGAGTAACTGGGCTGGCGACAGGCCAGTAGACAGTGGGGCGGAGCGATAGGCCAGCAAGGCAAGGTAGAAATCGGACCCAGCATCGGCAGCCTTGCATAGGAGCCATTTGACTATATGTACTGCCTTCTCCGCTTTGCCGTCGGATTGGGGATACAGGTGACTGGATGTCACATGGGCAAAATTGTACCGCCTGGCAAAGTTGGACCATTCCTGGCTGGCGAAGCAGGGGCCATTGTCCGACATAACCGTGAGCGGGATACCGTGTTGGGCAAAGGTTTCTTTACATGCACGAATGACTGCAGACGAGGTAAGGTCGTGCAACCGTAGCACCTCCGGGTAATTCGAAAAGTAGTCCACGATCAGGACATAGTCTCTACCCAGCGCGTGGAACAGGTCGATGCCCACCTTGGTCCATGGTGACGTGACCAACTCATGGGGCGGCAGGTTCTCACGTGGTTGGGCCGGCTGGAAACGCTGACAAGTGGGGCAGTTGAGCACTGTGTTGGCTTTGTCCTCATTAATGCCAGGCCAGTACACTGCCTCCCGGGCCTGTCGGCAGCACTTTTCCACGCCAAGGTGGCCCTCGTGTAGCTGTTCCAGGACAAGCTGGCACATGCTATGCGGGATGACAATGCGGTCCAGTTTTAGAAGAACCCCGTCTACTACCGCCAGATCATCTCTGACATTATAGAACTGAGGGCATTGGCCCTTGAGCCACCCGTCCGTAAGGTGGCGCATGACACGCTGTAGCAAGGGGTCAGCCGCCGTCTCGCGGCGATGTTGGATGAAGTGTTCATCCGAGGCAGGTAGATTGGAGGCCGAGAATGCCACATGGGCGTCAACCTGGCAGACAAATCCCGCTGGGTCACATGGAGTGTTGACTGCCCTGGAGAGAGCGTCAGCAATGATGAGGTCTTTGCCTGGGGTGTATACCAGCTGGAAGTCGTATCACCGGAGCTTGAGAAGAATACGCTAGAGGCTAGGCACCATGTCGTTCAAGTCTTTCTGTATTATATTGACCAGCGGGCGATGGTCGGTCTCAACGGTGAATTCACGAAGTCCGTGAAACCTAACCACACCAGTCAGAAGGCCCAGGCACTCCTTTTTCATCTGCGCGTAGCGCTGCTCCATGGGGGTCATCGCACGTGACGCATATGCAACGGGGGCCCATGATAGGCCTCATCACGTTGAAGGAGCACTGCCCCCAATGCCGGATTGACTGGCATCGGTCAAAATTTTAGTCTCCTTTGCTGGATCAAAGAAAGCTAAGACCGGGGCCATGTTTTGAGTTCTCTCCATTCGCGCTCGTGGGCAGGGAGCCATTCGACGTCTGTCGTCTTCCTGACCAGGTTGCAGAGAGCCGTGGTATGAGAGGCAAGGTTAGGGATGAATTTCCCTAAAATATTGACCATGCCCAGAAATCGGAGGACCGCCTTCTTGTCCTCTGGTGTTTTCATAGCTGTGATGGCAGCTACCTTGTCCGCATCCGGCTGCACACCCAATTGGGAGATGTGGTCCCCGAAGAACTTGAGTTCTGTCTGACCAATAGAGCATTTGGCCCTGTTGAGGCGGAGGCCATGCTCATGTATACGTCTGAATACGCACTGGAGGCGACTAACATGCTCTTGTGGGGTGGTGGACCAAATCATTATGTCATGGACATAGACGCGAACACCTTCAATGCCTTCCATCATTTGTTCCATAGAACATAGAAAATACAGCACAGAACAGGCCCTTCGGCCCACAATGTTGTGCCGAACCTTTGTCCTAGATTAATCATAGATTATCATTGAATTTACAGTGCAGAAGGAGGCCATTCGGCCCTTTGAGTCTGCACCGGCTCTTGTAAAGAGCACCCTACCCAAACTCAACACCTCCACCCAACACCAAGGGCAATTTTGGACACGAAGGGCAATTTATCATGGCCAATCCACCTAACCTGCACATTTTGGACTGTGGGAGGAAACCGGAGCACCCGGAGGAAACCCACGCAGACACGGGGAGGATGTGCAGACTCCGCACAGACAGTGACCCAAGCCGGAATCGAACCTGGGACCCTGGAGCTGTGAAGCAATTGTGCTATCCACAATGCTACCGTGCTGCCCTTAAGAACAAATAAATCTACACTATATCATTTTACCGTAATCCATGTACCTATCCAATAGCTGCTTGAAGGTCCCTAATGTTTCCGACTCAACTACTTCCACAGGCAGTGCATTCCATGCCCCCACTACTCTCTGGGTAAAGAACCTACCTCTGATATCGCTCCTATATCTTCCACCTTTCACCTTAAATTTATGTCCCCTTGTAATGGTTTGTTCCACCCGGGGAAAATGTCTCCACTCTATCTATTCCCCTGATCATCTTATAAACCTCTATCAAGTCGCCCCTCATCCTTCTCCGTTCTAATGAGAAAAGGCCTAGCACCCTCAACCTTTCCTTGTAAGACCTACTCTCCATTCTTGACAACATCCTGGTAAATCTCCTTTGCACCTTTTCCAAAGCTTCCACATCCTTCCTAAAATGAGGCGACCAGAACTGTACACAGTACTCCAAATATGGCCTTACCAAAGTTTTGTACAGCTGCATCATCACCTCACGGCTCATAAATTCAATCCCTCTGTTAATGAACGCTAGCACACCATAGGCCTTCTTCACAGCTCTATCCACTTGAGTGGCAACTTTCAAAGATGTATGAACATAGGCCCCAAGATCTCTCTGCTCCTCCACATTGCCAAGAACTTTACCGTTAACCCTGTATTCCGCATTCATATTTGTCCTTCCAAAATGGACAACCTCACATTTTTCAGGGTTAAACTCTATCTTCTCAGCACAGCTCTGCATCCTATCTATGTCTCTTTGCAGCCGACAACAGCCCTCCTCACTATCCACAACTCCACCAATCTTCGTATCGTCTGCAACTTTACTGACCCACCCTTCAACTCCCTCATCCAAGTCATCAATGAAAATCACAAACAGCAGAGGACCCAGAACTGATCCCTGCGGTACGCCACTGGTAACTGGGATCCAGGCTGAATATTTGCCATCCACCACCACTCTCTGACTTCTATCGGTTAGCCAGTTCGTTATCCAACTGGCCAAATTTCCCACTATCCCATGCCTCCTTACTTTCTGCAGAAGCCTACCATGGGGAACCTTATCAAATGCCTTACTAAAATCCATGTGCACTACATCCACTGCTTTACCTTCATCCACATGCTTGGTCACCTCCTCAAAGAATTCAATAAGACTTGTAAGGCAAGACCTACCCCTCACAAATCCGTGCTGACTATCCCTAATCAAGCAGTGTCTTCCAGATGCTCAGAAATCCTATCCTTCAGTACCCTTTCCATTACTTTGCCTACCACCGAAGTAAGACTAACTGGCCTGTAATTCCCAGGGTTATCCCTAGTCCCTTTTTTGAACAGGGGCACAACATTCTCCACTCTCCAATCCCCTGGTACCATCCCTGTTGACAGTGAGGACGAAAAGATCATTGCCAACGGCTCTGCAATTTCATCTCTTGCTTCCCATAGAATCCTTGGATATATCCCGTCAGGCCCGGGGGACTTGTCTCTCCTCAAGTTTTTCAAAATGCCCAGCACATCTTCCTTCCTAACAAGTATTTCCTTGAGCTTACCAATCTGTTTCACACTGTCCTCTCCAACAATATGGCCCCTCTCATTTGTAAATACAGAAGAAAAGTACTCGTTCAAGACCTCTCCTATCTCTTCAGACTCAATACACAATCTCCCGCTACTGTTCTTGATCGGACCTACTCGCGCTCTAGTCATTCTCATATTTCTCACATATGTGTAAAAGGCCTTGGGGTTTTCCTTGATCCTACCCGCCAAAGATTGTTCATGCCCTCTCTTAGCTCTCCAAATCCCTTTCTTCAGTTCCCTCCTGGCTATCTTGTATCCCTCCAACGCCCTGTCTGAACCTTGTTTCCTCAGCCTTACATAAGTCTCCTTTTGCCTCTTAACAAGACATTCAACCTCTCTTGTCAACCATGGTTCCCTCACTCGACCATCTCTTCCCTGCCTGACAGGGACATGCATATCAAGGACACGTAGTACCTGTTCCTTGAACAAGTTCCACATTTCACTTGTGTCCTTCCCTGACAGCCTATATTCCCAACTTATGCACTTCAATTCTTGTCTGACCACATCGTATTTACCCTTCCCCCAATTGTAAACCTTGCCCTGTTGCACGCACCTATCCCTCTCCATTACAAAAGTGAAAGTCACAGAATTGTGGTCACTATCTCCAAAATGCTCCCCCACTAACAAATCTATCACTTGCCCTGGTTCATTACCAAGTACTAAATCCAATATTGCCCCTCCTCTGGTCGGACAATCTACATACTGTGTTAGAAAAGCTTCCTGGACACACTGCACAAACACCACCCCATCCAAACTATTTGATCTAAAGAGTTTCCACTCAATATTTGGGAAGTTAAAGTCACCCATGACTACTACCCTGTGACTTCTGCACCTTTCCAAAATCTGTTTCCCAATCTGTTCCTCCACATCTATTGGGGGGCCTATAGAAAACTCCTAACAAGGTGACTGCTCCTTTCCTATTTCTGACTTCAACCCATACTACCTCAGTAGGCTGATACTCCTCGAACTGCCTTTCTGCAGCTGTTATACTATCTCTAAATAACAATGCCACCCCCCCCCCCCCCCCACCTCTTTTACCACCCTCCCTAATCTTATTGAAACATCTATAACCAGGGACCTCCAACAACCATTTCTGCCCCTCTTCTATCCAAGTTTCCGTGATGGCCACCACATCGTAGTCCCAAGTACCGATCCATGCCTTAAGTTCACCCACCTTATTCCTGATGCTTCTTGCGTTGAAGTATACGCACTTCAACCCATCTCCGTGCCTGCAAGTACTCTCCTTTGTCAGTGTTCCCTTCCCCACTGCCTCATTACACGCTTTTGCGTCCTGAATATCGGCTACCTTAGTTGCTGGACTACAAATCCGGTTCCCACTCCCCTGCCAAATTAGTTTAAACCCTCCCGAAGAGTACTAGAAAACCTCCCTCCCAGGATATTGGTGCCCCTCTGGTTCAGATGCAACCCGTCCTGCTTGTACAGGTCCCACCTTCCCCAGAATGCGCTCCAATTATCCAAATACCTGAAGCCCTCCCTCCTACACCATTCCTGCAGCCACGTGTTCAGCTGCACTCTCTCCCTATTCCTAGCCTCGCTATCACGTGGCACCGGCAACAAACCAGAGATGACAACTCTGTCTGTCCTGGCTTTTAACTTCCAGCCTAACTCCCTAAACTTGTTTATTACCTCCACACCCCTTTTCCTACCTATGTCGTTGGTACCAATGTGCATCATGACTTCTGGCTGCTCCCCCTTCCCCTTAAGGATCCTGAAGACACGATCCGAGACATCCCTGGCCCTGGCACCCGGGAGGCAACATACCTTCCGGGAGTCTCGCTCGCGACCACAGAATCTCCTATCTATTCCCCTAACCATTGAATCTCCTACAACTATTGCTTTTCTATTCTCCCCCCTTCCCTTCTGAGCCCCAGAGCCAGACTCAGTGCCAGAGACCTGGCCGCTAGGGCCTTCCCCCGGTAGGTCATCCCCCCCAACAGCATCCAAAACGGTACACTTGTTTTGAAGGGGAACGGCCACGAGGGATCCCTGCACGGTCTGCCTGTTTGTTTTTTTCCCCCTGACTGTAACCCAGCTATTCTTGTCCTGTACCTTGGGTGTGGTTACCTCCCTGTAACCCTTCTCAATCACCCCCTCTGCTTCCCGGATGATCCGAAGTTCATCCAGCTTCAGCTCCAGTTCCCTAACACGGTCTTTGAGGAGCTGAAGTTGGGTGCACTTCCCGCAGGTATAGTCAGCGGGGACACCGGTGGTATCCCTCACCACCCACATCCTACAGGAGGAGCATGCAACTGGCCTAGCCTCCATCCCCTCTTACCTGACAGAATATAGCTGCCCTGTGGACCAACTAGATCTCTGCCCTCCGACTCTGCTCCCAGTCAGCTACACTTTCTGTAAACTCCTGGCTCTCTTCTCACTCTTTGTGGAAATGTCGGAAACAAAATGAAAGGAGCACCTTACTCCCTCCTCACCTAGCTCCCTCGGTCACCAAACTTTTACTATAGCACTCAAATGCACCAAATTCAGCACTCAGTGCAAACAAAGTCTGCACTGTAGGGGATCACTTTTATACTGTGAATCTAGCCTCCGAAAACTGGCCTAATGCAATTAACTAATTAACAATAATCCTATAGAACACTTCTGATGCAGATCTGGGGCGGGATTCTCCGAACCCCCATCGGGTCGGAGAATCGCCGGGGGCTGTCGTGAATCCCGCCCTCGCCGTGTCCCGAATTCTCCGCCACCAGAGATTCGGTGGGGGCGGGAATCGCGCCGCACCGGTTGACGGGCCCACCCCCGGCAATTCTCCATCCCGTGATGGGACGAAGTCCCGCCGCTGTCAACCCTCTCCTGCCGGCGTGGATTAAACCACCTACCTTAGCGGCGGGAGCAGGCGGCGCGGGTGGGGGGTCCTGGGGGGGGGGGCGGGGGGGGCGCGGGGTGATCTGGCCCCAGGGGGTGCCCCCACGGTGGCCTGGCCCATGATCGGGGCCCACCGATTCGCGGGCAGGCCTGTGCCGAGGGGGCAGTCTTTTTCTTCCGCCTTCGCCATTATCTTCACCATGGCGGAGGCGGAAGTGACCCCCTCCTCTGCGCATACGCGGGGATGACCTCAGTAGCCGCTGACTCTCCCACGCATGCGTGGACTTACGCAGGCCGGCGAAGTCCTTTCAGCCCTGTCTGGCATGGCGCCAAAGGCCTTCCACGCCAGCCGGTGGAGCAAAATCCACTCCGGCACGGGCCTAGCCCCTCAAGGTGCGGAGCTTGGCCCCTAAAGGTGCGGAGACTCCCGCACCTTTGGGACGGCCCGACGCCGGAGTGGTTCCCGCCACTCCATCACGCCGGGTCCCACCGCCCCGCCGGGTAGGGGAGCATCCCGCCCCTGATCCCAAACGGCATCCTGTTGTAACAATATCTGTCAAAGTGGGTATAAAATGTGCGTTGTTTCCTGCTGGATTTATCGAGCTGGATTTGCCAGAATCCTTTTGAGGCGTCGAGTTTGGTGACAAGCTTGGCGCGAGCCATCTCACATGTGAACTCTTCCCGCTTGGGAATTGGATAATGTTCCCTCATGATATTGTGATTTAGATCCTTGGGATCAATGCAAATTCTCAATTCGCCATAAGGCTTTTTTACACATACCATGGAACTGACCCAGTCGGTCGGTTCCGTGACTTTGGAAATCACTCCTTGGTTCTGGAGGTCCTGCAGCTGCTGCTTGTGGCGGTCCTTAAGGGCTGCTGGGACCCTCGTGCACCACAGGCGTGGCATTTGCTTTTAATAAATTCTTGTAGGTGTACGGGAGTGTGCCCATGCCCTCAAAGACATCGTGGTACTGGTTGATAATAGCGTCGAGCTGCGCCCTGAAATCGGTGTCCTGAAAGGCAGGCGCGTCAGCAAGAGAGAGAGTGGACTCTCTGAACTAGGTTCAACATCTTGCATGCCTGCGCGCCAAGCAGGGAGGCTTTCGAGGAGCACATGATTTCAAAAGGAAGGATGGCTTTGCGTGACCTATGAGTCACTTCAAGTTGGCATGAGCCGCTGGCAGCAATGGCATTGCCATTATAATCTAATAGCTGGCAGGCTGATGGCAGGATGGCTGGTTTGACACAAAGGCTTTGGAGGTCAGACCGCGCAATGAGAGGCAGCAGTGTCCAGGCGGAATCGTATTTGGGACCGGTTGACCATAAGGGTGGCACACCACTCATCGTCTGGATCGATGCTGTATACGATAGAGGCTGGATTCTTTGCTTTGGGGACACCCTGTTTTTTGTAACGATACCGACTTGAAAAGGCGACTTCGGGTCCTCGGTGTCAACGTCGGGTAGTAGATCCGCATCGGACAAGGTGACAGTGGGTTGAATGGCCCGGACATTCCTGCGAGGCTGGCTGGAGCGATAAGAGTTGGCAGGCTGAGCTGATCTGCATAAAGCAGCTTAGTGGCCAAGTTTGCCACATCTCAGGCATCGTCGGGATTTGGCAGGGCATTGCCGCTTTAAGTGGGCAGAGTCACAGTTGCCACACGTAGTAGTGTCAGTACGTTCGCTGCGCCACCGCACATGCGCGGTGCGGTCGTACGTGGTGCGCGCCTGCGAAGTACTTTCGTCGACGTCGCCGTCCCCTCGTTCGGTGCGCACAAGCGCGGGAGTCCGCGAAAAGCTCTCGAAATGGCCGCCCTCATCCAGGCTGAGGCCCTGGAGTTGCTCGATTGCTTGGACTCGTTCTGCCTCGTGGGGACCTTGCTGCGCCGTTTCAGCCGCTTGGATGTGGGAATACCGACTAGTGGCGTGTTCGTGTAGCACGCAGGTCTCTATGGCAGTCACTAGGGTGAGCTGCTTTACTTTGAGGAGGGGGTCCGACTGAACAGCGAAAACAATCTGGTCGCATATCATGAAGTCGGAGGTGAGCCCGTTATTACAGGACTGCGCAAGGATGCCGAGGTGGGTGAGAAAGGACTGGAAAGGTTCATCCTTACCCTGCAAACGCTGTTGGAATACATAGCGCTCAAAACTTTCATTCACTTTGATGTTGCAGTGAGTGTCAAACTTGAGGAGGACCGTCTTGAATTTTGATTTATCTTCATCATCAGCAAAGGTGAGAGAATTGAAAATGTGGATTGCATGTTCCCCGGCCGTGGATAGGAAGAAAGCGATCTTCCTGGTGTCTGAGGCAGCTTCCCGGTCTGTGGCTTCAAGGTAGAGCTGGAAGCGTTGTTTGAATATCTTCCAGTTGGCCCCTAGGTTACCGGTGATGCGGAGCGGTGGCGGCGGGCGGACGCTGTCCATTTTGCAGGATGGCTGTCTGCTGGTGGAAGGCAGATCACTTACAGGTAGGTCTAAGAAGTTCTAATATCCCTCAACTCCTGGTGTCATGATGTGTTGGGTGCTCTGGATCCATGGAACACATACAGGCCACCAACACTTAAAATAGTACAACACTAGTTTATTAAGCTAGAAACTGTTGAACATACTTTCACTGTGGGTTAACACGATGTTAGATTGAACTAAAGACCTGTGCCTGTCCTAACCAGTCTATGCACTCAGCACATGGTGAAGATCTGTGCTGTAAGCTGTAAGCTCTGTCCTTCTAAGAGGCTGCATCCCGAATGAGCGGGAACTCTGATGCCCCCTGTCTTTATAGTGAGTGTGCTCTAACTGGTGATTGGCTGCGGTGTTGTGTGTGTTGATTGATCTTGCTGTGTGTCCATCAGTGTGTGTGTGTCTGCACCATGATATACTGGTGTATATTATAACAGTTCCCTTCTAGGCTGCATAATTCTGGGATTCATCGACTGCTTTGTAAAACCAAATTATTGATCGAGGGCAGCACGGTAGCATTGTGGATAGCACAATTGCTTCACAGCTCCAGGGTCCCAGGTTCGATTTCGGCTTGGGTCACTGTCTGTGTGGAGTCAGCACATCCTCACCGTGTGTGCGTGGGATTCCTCTGGGTGCTCCGGTTTCCTCCCACAGTCCAAGGATGTGCAGGTTAGGTGGATTGGCCATGATAAATTGCCCTTAGTGTCCAAAATTGCCCTTAGTGTTGGGTGGGGTTATTGGGTTATGGGGATAGGGTGGAGGTGTTGACCTTGGGTAGGGTGCTCTTTCCAAGAGCCGGTGCAGACTCGATGGGCCGAATGGCCTCCTTCTGCACTATGATCTATGATCTTCCCATCTGATGCTCGATCAATAACTCCAGAAGTGAGATTGGATGACAATTGAAGGTTTAATTGGACTAGATGTTTCCCCCAGCAGCGCAGGTACAGAATGCAGCTGCTAGGGAGACACAGGCTCTTATACTCCACCTTACTGGGTGAAACCAGCAGGCAGGTTCCACCAATGATATTGCTGTTTCAGGTACCTCCCACACCAATGGTCTTACAGCATCAATCTGGGTACCGTAATACCCCTAATACTGACTACCACATTCACCCCCTGTTGAAAAAGAGTCAGGTGGGGGTGGTGGTTTCGCATTATACAGTGGTAGAGTTTGAAGTTATGGTGGTACCCGGTATATATTAGTACAGTGTTTTGCCTCGTTACATGTCGCAACTATTTACAATATTTATTTACATTCAAAATGAAGCAATTAGTCGGTTGGGGGCCCTGGTCGTCCTCTGCGATCGTCGCAGTTTTGGCGGTGATGCAGGCACCGGCTCGGGCATCCGTGGCTCCTGGAGCGTGGCTTTGGCTTCTTTGGCAGCTTCATCACCCCTAGATGGGACCAGTGGGAGAACCGATCCACCTGGGAAGGGGGCGGCTGTGCGGTGCGCCGGTGGGAGGGAGGGTGCGGTTGGTGGGGGTGTGGGTGGGGACCCAGCAGGCGCCAGGTCCCGTAGGGAGACCGTATCCTGGCGGCCGTCGGGGTATACCACGTAGGCTTATTGAGGGTTAGCGTGAAGGAGATGGACCCTCTCAACGAATGGGTCCGACTTGTGCGCCCGCACGTGTTTATGGAGCAGGATGGGTCCAGGAGCTGCCAGCCAGGTTGGGAGCGAGTTCCCGGAGGAGGACTTTCTAGGGAAGACAAATCGACGTTCCTGAGGTGTCTGGTTGGTCGTGGTACACAGCAGTGATCGGATGGAGTGGAGAGCATCCGGAATGACCTCCTGCCAGCAGGAGACTGGGAGATTCCTGGACCGTAGGGCCAGTAGCCCGGTCTTCCAGACCGTTCCGTTCTCCCTCTCTACCTGTCCGTTTCCCCGGGGCTTGTAACTGGTCGTCCTGCTCGAGGCAATGCTCTTGCTGAGCAGGAATTGACGCAGTTCGTCACTCATAAAAGAGGACCTCCTAACGCTGTGTATGCAGGCGGGGAAACTGAACAGTGTAAAGATACTGTGGAGGGCTTTTATGACGGTGGCTGCGGTCATGTCGGGGCAGGGGATGGCGAATGGGAACCGGGAGTACTCGTCAATCACGTTCAGGAAGTACGTGTTGCGGTCGGTGGAGGGGCAGGGCCCTTTGAAGTCCATACTGAGGCATTCAAAGTGACGGGGAGCCTTTATCAGGTGCGCTTTCTCTGGCCTGGAGAAGTGCGGCTTGCACTCCGCGCAGATTTGGCAGTTCCTGGTGGCGGTCCTGACCTCCTCGATTGAGTAGGGCAGGTTGCGGCTCTTAATAAAATGGAAGAATTGAGTGACCCCCGGGTGGCAGAGGTCCTCGTGGAGGGCCCGGAGTCGGTCCAATTGTGCGTTGGCACATGTGCCGTGGGATAGGGCATCAGGAGGCTCATTTAGCTTCCCGGGATGATACAAGATCTCATAGTTGTAGGTGGAGAGCCCGATCCTCCACCGTAAGATCTTATCGTTCTTTATCTTGCCCCACTGTGCATTATCGAACATGAAAGCAACCGACCGTTGGTCAGTGAGGAGAGTGAATCTCCTGCCGGCCAGGTAGTGCCTCCAGTGCTGCACAGCTTCTACTATGGCCGGGGCCTCCTTTTCCACTGAGGAATGGCGGATTTCTGAAACGTGGAGGTTGCGTGAGAAGAAGGCCATGGATCTGCCCGCTTGGTTGAGGGTGGCCTCCAGAGCTACGTCAGACGCGTCGCCCTCGACTTGGAAGGGAAGGGATTCATCTATTGCGTGCATCGTGGCCTTTTCAATGTCTGCTTTGATGCGACTGAAGGGATGCGACTGAAGGCCTGGCGGACCTCTGCGGACGGGAAAAAACGTTGATTGAATTAGTGGGCGGGCTTTGTCCGCATAGTTGGGGACCCACTGGGCATAATATGGAAAAAAACCCAGGCAGCGTTTCAGGGCTTTGGAGCAGTGGGGGAGGGGAAACACCATGAGGGGGCGCATGCGTTCGGGATCTGAGTCTATAACTCTTTCATGCACTACGTAGCCGAGGATGGCTAGATGGTCGGTGTTGAACACGCATTTGTCCTTGTTGTAGGTTAGATTAAGGATTTTTGCGGTATGGAGGAATTTTCGGAAGTTGGTGTCGTGGTCCTGCTGGTCGTGGCCACAGATGGTGACGTTATCGAGGTACGGAAACGTTGCCTGCAAACCGTACCGATCAACCATTTGGTACATCTCCCGTTGGAAGACCGAGACTCCATTTGTGACACCGAAGGGAACGCTTAGGAAGTGGCATAGCCGCCCATCTGTTTCAAATGCAGTGTATTTGCAGTCGCGAGGGCGGATGGGGAGCTGGTGGTAGGCGGATTTTAGATCCCCGTGGAAAAGACCTTGCATTGTGCAATCTGATTGACCAGACCAGATATGCGGGGGAAAGAGTACGCGTCGAGCTGCGTACACCTGTTGACCGCTGGTTTAGCTGGTTTAGCTGGGGCTGGTTTAGCACAGGGCTAAATCACTGGCTTTGAAAGCAGACCAAGGCAGGCCAGCAGCACGCTTCAATTCCCGTACCAGCCTCCCCGAACAGGCGCCGGAATGTGGCGACTAGGGGCTTTTCACAGTAACTTCATTTGAAGCCTACTTGTGACAATAAGCGATTTTCATTAATTCATTTCATTTTCATTGATGGTCTGACTATAATCGATGACCATCCCCGGTCTTTACAACCACTACTTGAGCTCTCCAGGGACTGTTGCTCGCCTCAATAATACCTTCCTTCAGTAACCGCTGGACTTCCGACCTAATGAAGGTCCGGTCCTGGGCACTGTACCGTCTGCTCCTGGTGGCGACGGGTTTGCAATCCGGGGTGAGGTTCGCAAAAAGGGAAGGCGGATCGACCTTGAGGGTCGCGTGGCTGCAGACAGTGAGGGGGGGGTAGAGGGCCGCCGAATTTAAAAGTTAAACTCTGGAGGTTACATTGGAAATCTAACCCTAGGAGCATCGCAGCGCAGAGGTGAGGGAGGACGTAGAGGTGGAAATGTTTTAATTCCCTTCCCTGGACCGTGAGGTTCGCTACGCAGAACCCTTTGATCTCTACAGAGTGAGACCCGGAGGCCAAGGAGATTTTTTTGATTAACTGGGTGGATGGGAAGAGAACAGCGCCTTACCGTGTTGGGGTGTATGAAGCTCTCTGTGCTCCCAGAGTCGATCAGGCAGGATGTTTTGTGCCCATTGATGAGCACGGTTGTGTCGCGGTTGAGAGCGTTCAGGGACGAGACTGGTCCGGGGTCATCGAGGCGAGTCGTGGCAAAAGTTGGAGATTTTCCTCGGGCGGTGTGTGGTCATCCGAATCGGGGTCCTGAGACTCCAGCCAAGATGGCGGCGCCCACTGGTCGCACAAGGCTGGCGGTGTGCAAGATGGCAACGCCCATCCGTCGCAAGTGGTCCCTGGATGAACAAGATGGAACAGGAAGATGGCGGCGCCCACAGGCCGCACGTGACTCGAGAGAGTCGGGTTGGCGGTCCCGGTTTGCCCCCGGAGACCGCAGCGACTGCCCGGGCCTGGCATACAGCCATGAAATGGCCCTTTTTGCCGCACCCTTTGCAGGTGGAGGAGCAGGCCGGGCAGCGCTGCCGGGGGTGCTTGGCTTGCCCACAAAAATAGCAGCGGGGCCCCACAGGGTTGCCTGGTAGTCGCGCAGCCCAAGCTTGTGGGGGGATGGGGGATGCATTGGAGTCAGCCGCGGGGGGGTTCTACACTGCCCAAGGGGCCGCCGCGCGGTCGGGTACGTAAGCGCGGGCGTTTCGGGAGGCTACATCCAGGGAGTTAGCAAGGGCCCGTCCTTCCTTGAGGCCTAGTGTCTCATTTTCCAGCAGCCGCTGGTGGATTTGGGAGGACAGCATACCTGCAACAAATACGTCCCGGATCAAAAATTCTGTGTGGTCGCTGGCTGAAACATGCGGGCAATCACAGTTCCTACCTAACACCAGGAGCGCATGGTAGAATTCCTCCAGCAATTCCCCGGGTATTTGTCACCTCGTCACTAGCAGATGTCAGGCGTAGACCTGGTTTACTGGGCGAATGTACTGTCCTTTCAGCAGGGTCATTGCGGCCTCAAAATCGTCCACATCCTTGATGAGAGTGTAGATCTCTGGGCTCACCCTCGAGTGGAGAACTTGCAGTTTCTGGTCCTCCGTAGGTGCAGTTGTGGCCGTCCTGAGGTACCCTTTGAAGTACGGCAGCCAGTGTTTGAAGGTTGCCGCTGAGTTTGCCGCGTGGGGACTGAGTTGCAGAAACTCCGGCTTGATTCGGAGCTCCATTCTTTAAAATCTAGTCCAATAAATTGATGCTCGATCAATGACTCCAAAGCGAGATTGGATGACAATTGAAGGCTTTATTGGACTAGATGTTTCCCCCAGCAGCGCAGGTACAGAATGCAGCTGCTAGGGAGACACAGGCTTTTATACTCCGCCTTACTGGGTGGAACCAGCAGGCAGGCTCCACCAATGATATTGCTGTCTCAGGTACCTCCCACACCAATGGTCTTACAGCATCAACCTGGGTACCGTAATACCTCTAATACCGACTACCACACCATCTTTCAATAGTTTAATGGTAAACTCAATGAAATAACTCCCTGATCCATAGGTGCAATGTTATATTCTACTTCTATTTAAGGAATAAGAGTGATTAGTGCAGTGAATCCGATGATACTACAGGCAAAAGGGAATGTGGCAGCTTATTCGTCTTCTCTGTGTATGTAGAATCATAGACAATAGAAAAATTGCAGGGTAGAAAGAGGCCATTCAGCCCATCATGTCTAAACCAGACAATAAAGAGAAAAAATAAACTAACCTCCCGTTTTAATTTCGAGCACTTGGCCCTTAGCCTTGCAGGTTACAGCACTTTAGCTGCAGATCCTGGCTGTCTCACTAAACTGTTTCCAGTGTGGTGTGTTGCCTTGAAGAAGGTAAGAAAGATGATGTTCAGCACTCACCAGCGTAGCCACCACCTTCTACCTTGCCTTGAGAACTGTTTTGCTGGCTCTTTCCCTGCAACTGAAGCGAGCAGTTCCTCAACTAGCAAATCTCATCCAGAAGAACCTGGAAGTGTTCGGTGGCCCCTTTTCCTACTACCGTGAGTTTCCCGAGTCTTTTTTTGAGATCCTTTAGTTCCTGAGAAATCATATGGAATCATTCAGTAAAAAATGGCTGCAGTTGAACATCGTTGTCAAAAGCTAGAGTAAACAGAGCCACATATATCTGTTGTACCATCAGGTATCTTCTGTCTCCTTAAATTGAAGGCTCGGTTACATTAAGACCATAGACCATGAGACATAGGAGCAGAAGTAAGGCCATTCGGCCCATCGAGTCCACTCCACCATTCAATCATGGCTGATTTCAACTCCGTTTACCCGCTCTCTCTCCATAGCCCTTAATTCCTCGAGCAATCAACAATTTATCAACTTCTGTCTTAAAGACACTCAACATCCCGGCCTCCACCGCCCTCTGTGGCAATGAATTCCACAGACCCACCACTCTCTGGCTGAAGAAATTTCTCCTCATCTCTGTTCTAAAGTGACTCCCTTTTATTCTAAGGCTGTGCCCCCGGGTCCTAGTCTCCCCTGCTAATGGAAACAACTTCCCTACATCCACCCTATCTAAGCCATTCATTATCTTGTAAGTTTCTATTAGATCTCCCCTCAACCTCCTAAACTCCAATGAATATAATCCCAGGATCCTCAGACGTTCATCGTATGTTAGGCCTACCATTCCTGGGATCATCCGTGTGAATCTCCGCTGAACCCGCTCCAGTGCCAGTATGTCCTTCCTGAGGTGTGGGGCCCAAAATTGCTCACAGTATTCTAAATGGGGCCTAACTAATGCTTTATAAAGCTTCAGAAGTACATCCCTGCTTTTATATTCCAAGCCTCTTGAGATGAATGGCAACATTGCATTTGCTTTCTTAATTACGGACTCAACCTGCAAGTTTACCTTTAGAGAATCCTGGACTAGGACTCCCAAGTCCATTTGCACTTCAGCATTATGAATTTTGTCACCGTTTAGAAAATAGTCCATGCCTCTATTCTTTTTTCCAAAGTGCTAGACCTCGCACTTGCCCACGTTGAATTTCATCAGCCATTTCTTGGACCACTCTCCTAAACTGTCTAAATCTTTCTGCAGCCTCCCCACCTCCTCCATACTACCTGCCCCTCCACCTATCTTTGTATCATCGGCAAACTTAGCCAGAATGCCCCCAGTCCCGTCATCTAGATCGTTAATATATAAAGTGAACAGCTGTGGCCCCAACACTGAACCCTGCGGGACACCACTCGTTACCGGTTGCCATTCCGAAAAAGAACCTTTTATCCCAACTCTCTGCCTTCTGCCTGACAGCCAATCGTCAATCCATGTTAGTACCTTGCCTCGAATACATGGGCCCTTATTTTACTCAGCAGTCTCCCGTGAGGCACCTTATCAAAGGCCTTTTGGAAGTCAAGATAGATAACATCCATTGGCTCTCCTTGGTCTAACCTATTTGTTATCTCTTCAAAGAACTCGAACAGGTTTGTCAGGCATGACCTCCCCTTACTAAATCCATGCTGACTTGTCCTAATCCGACCCTGCACTTCCAAGAATTTAGAAATCTCATCCTTAACAATGGATTCTAGAATCTTGCCAACAACCGAGGTTAGGCTAATTGGCCTATAATTTTCCATCTTTTTCCTTGTTCCCTTCTTGAGCAGGGGGGTTACAACAGCGATTTTCCAATCCTCTGGGACTTTCCCTGACTCCAGTGACTTTTGAAAGATCATAACTAACGTCTCCACTATTTCTTCAGCTATCTCCTTTAGAACTCTAGGATGTAGCCCATCTGGGCCCAAAGATTTATCAATTTTTAGACCTCTTAGTTTCTCTTAGCACTTTCTCCTTTGTGATGGTTACCATATTCAACTCTGCCCACTGACTCTCCAGAATTGTTGGGATATTACTCATGTCTTCTACTGTGAAGACTGACGCAAAGTACTTATTCAGTTCCTCAGCTATTTCCTTGTCTCCCATCACAAAATTACCAGCGTCATTTTGGAGCGGCCCAATGTCAACTTTTGCCTCCTGTTTGTTTTTAATGTATTTAAAGAAACTTTTACTATCATTCCTAATGTTACTGGCTAGCCTACCTTCATATTTGATCCTCTCTTTCCTTATTTCTCTCTTTGTTATACTCTGTTTGTTTTTGTAGCCTTCCCAATCTTCTGACTTCCCACTACTCTTTGCCACATTGTAGGCTTTCTCTTTTGCTTTGTGCATTCCCTAACTTCCTTTGTCAGCCATGGCTGCCTAATCCCCCCTCTGATAACCTTTCTTTTCTTTGGGATGAACCTCTGTACTGTGTCCTCAATTACTCCCAGAAACTCCTGCCATTGCTGTTCTACTGTCTTTCCCACTAGGCTCTGCTCCCAGTCGATTTTCGTCAGTTCCTCCCTCATGCCCCTGTAGTTACCTTTATTTAACTGGAACACCTTTACATCTGATTCTACCTTCTTTCTTTCAAATTGGAGATTGAATTCAACCATCTTCTGATCACTGCCTCCTAAGTGCTCCCTTACTTTAAGATCTTTAATCAAGTCTGGCTCATTACATAACACTAAGTCCAAAATGGCCTGTTCCCTCGTGGGCGCCATCACAAGCTGTTCCAAAAAGCCCTCCTGTAAACATTCAATGAATTCCCTTTCCTTGGGTCCACTGGCAGCATTATTTACCCAGTCCACCTGCATATTGAAGTCCCCCATGATCACTGTGACCTTGCCTTTCTGACATGCCCTTTCTATTTCGTGGTGCATTATGTGCCCCCGGTCCTGACCACTGTTAGGAGGCCTGTACAGAACTCCCATTATGGCTTTTTTGCCTTTGTGGTTCCTCAACTCTACCCACACAGACTCCACATCATCTGACCCTATGTCGTTTAGTGCTATTGATTTAATTTCATTCCTAATTAACAAGGCAACCCCGCCCCCTCTGTCCACCTCTCTGTCTTTTCGATAGTAGCCATGATGTGGCGATGCTGGCGTTGGACTGGGGTGAGCACAGTACGAAGTCTTACAACACCAGGTTAAAGTCCAGCTTGATACAATTCACACCTCTTTAACCTGGGGTTACCCCATCTCTGGATCTGTAAAGATTTAATCACCTGCTAATGGTCGCATTCCTAGCATTGTTTGGCATCTTTGAATTTGTCTATATATATGTTTCTGGAACATACCTCTTCATTCACCTGAGGAAGGAACAGCGCTCCGAAAGCTAGTGACATCGAAACAAACCTGTTGGACTTTAACCTGGTGTTGTAAGACTTCATACTCTTTTCGATAGGTTGTGAATCCCTGGATGTTTAAATGCCAGTCCTGAACCCCCTGCAACCATGTCTCTGTAATGCCTACCACATCATACCGGCCAGTCACAACCTGGGCCACAAGCTCATCTACCTTGTTCCGTACACTGCGCGCATTTAAATATAGCACCTTTAATTCTCTATTGACCGTCCCTTTTTGTTTTCTTAGTGTGGTGGACCTTGGTTTACTGAGCCTTTCCATACACTGTGTCATATTTTGTGGGATGGGGACAATCGTAACCACTCTTGAGTTTTGTCTGTTCGTGTTTTTTTGTATTCCTAAGCAGCTACGCTCCCCGCTGATTACTTCACCTCTTGGTTCCCTGACTTTCCCTTCCCCCCCAATCTTTAGTTTAAAGTCCTGTTGACCACCCTATTTACTCTTTTCGCCATTAAGTTCCTTCCATTCATCCTCGCATGATTTCGCAGCATGCTGCACAAGATTTTAACATCTGGTTTGCCAATCTGGCCCCTACCAGCCTCCCCGTACAGGCGCCAGAATGTGGCGACTAGGGGCTTTTCACAGTAACTTCATTTGAAGCCTACTTGTGACAATAAGCGGTTTTCATTTCATTTTTTCATTTCATGAATATGCTAATTAATTAACCAATGGAATCACAGGAGCAACTCAGTGAAGGTCAGAAGTTGTCACAATGTAAATTGCCCTCATAGGTTCAATCCCTGCATACTCCCTGATAGGGGAATGATTTGGTTTCTGGATGGACAAGCTAATTACAGAACAACCTCACACATGAGTTGGTTTCATATGTTAAATAAACATCAGTTTATCTTATTTGCTGTCTTTCAGATTACTAATGAAATAGTTCGTCAGATGATCGATATGCATGGAATGTACAACTTGGATAAACCAGGAGATTTTACTAAAATTGTTGATGTACAATTAATGGCAGCAATGATCCATCCAGGGGGAGGGCGCAATGACATTCCACAACGCTTAAAGAGGCAATTCACAATCTTCAACTGTACACTGCCTACCAATGCTTCAATCGACAAGATCTTTGGTAATAATCTGCTCTCAATTGTTTCTATTAAATATTCCAGTCTTATACAAATGTACCATTATTCTGTTGGACATTGTACTTACCCTATAGACATTCTGTGCTGCACATTTTAACTGCCAGTTTACCATCATTGAGAAATAAAATTTTGAACAGAACATTTAGGCTGAAAGATTGGGCTCTGTAATAACCAATGGTTTTAGTGCCAGGAGATTTTTTAAAATACGAGCGGTCTGCAACTCAGCCAATATTGATTACCATCTTTTTCATCCCCCTCCACTCATCCACACCTGTAATGGGTTTTCCCATGGTGGCGGTGTCTCACCTTTGGCTGCCAAAGTCAATCGCAATTTGCATGGCTCGCTCATCTTTCTGCCGGGGAACCCACAGCAGGGGTCAACATCGGTGGGAGATCCCAGTGGTGGGTCGGGCCAAAAGACCCTGCCTTACCTCACTGTTTTCTCAATGTTTCTGAATTAACACTTGATCTGCTTCATTCACGAAAACCAGATCCAGCAATGATTCTTTCCTCACTGGGCTGGAAACATACAAAACAAGAAAATTAGCTTCAACACATTTCAAAAACTCTCTCCACTCGCTACCCTTCATACTAATACTATCTCAGTTTCTAATGGGATAATTAAAGTCCCTCAATGTCACTACTCTATGGGTTGTTTCAGCTTGTCAACTTGGATTATTAAATTAAAAGCAACCAGTGAATGTTTTGTTTGTATCATTGACAGGAATTATTGGAAATGGATATTTTCACCCAGCCAGGTTCTTCAGTCCTGAAGTCTGTGACATAATATCAAAACTTGTTGTCACTGGCAGAACCATCTGGCAGTGGACAAAGGTACTGATACTATCAGAAATAGTTAGCCTTCAATGTTATGATTTTATGAACACGAATAAATAAATGATCAATCACGCATAATATTCATAAGAGGGGTAATCGAATAGAGGTCTTTAAGTTTATGAAAAGGTCACAATTTTCGTTGACTTGATTTATTATCGTCACATGTATTAGTATACAGTCAAAAGTATTGTTTCTTGCATGCTATACAGACAATGCATACCTTACATAGGGAATGTAATGTTACAGTCATAGCTAGGGTGTAGAGAAAAGATCAACTTAATTAGAGGTAGGTCCATTCAAAAGTTTGATGGCAGGAGGGAAGAAGCTGTTCTTGAGTTGATTGGTCATGACCTCAAACTTTTGTATCTTTTTCCTGACGGAAGAAGGGTCCTTAATTATGCTGGCTGCCTTTCTGAGGCAGCGGGAATTGTACACAGAGTCAATGGATGGAAGGCTGGTTTGCGTGATGGATTGAGCTACATTCATGACCTTTTGTAATTTCCTGCGGTCTTGGGCAGAGCAGGATCCATGCCAAGCTGTGTTACAAGCAGAAAGAATGCTCTCTATGGTGCATCTGTAAAAGTTGGTGAAATTTGTAGCTGACATGCCAAATTCCCTTAGTCTTCTGAGAAAGTAGAGTCGTTGGTGGGCTTTCTTAACTATAGTTTCAGCATGCAGGGACCAGGACAGGTTGTTGGTGATCTGGACACCTAAAAACGTGAAGCTCTTGACCCTTTCTACTTCGTTCCCATTGATGTAGACAGGGCATGTTCTCCACTACGCTTCCTGAGGTCAATGATAATCTCCTTTGTTTTGTTGACATTGAGAGAGAGATTATTGTCATCGCACCAATTCACCAGATTCTCTAGCTCATTCCTGTACTCTGTCTCGTCATTGTTTGAGATCCGACCCACTACTGTGGTGTCATCAGCAAATTTGAAAATCGAGCTGGAGGGGAATTTGGCCACACAGTCATAGGTGTATAAGGCATATAGTAGAGGGCTGAGGACACAGCCTTGTGGGGCACCGGTTTTGAGTATGATCGTGGAGGAGGTGTTGCTGCCTATCCTTACTGATTGTGGCCTGTGGATTAGGAAGTTCAGGATCCAGTCGTAGAGGGATGAGCCAAGGCCCAGGCCACGGAGTCTGGAGGTGGGATTCGTAGGAATAATGGTGTTGAAGGCTGAGCTGTAGTCAATAAATAGGAGTCTGACATGGGTGTCTTTGTTATCTAGGTGTTCCAGGGTTGAGTGCGGGGCCAGGGAGATGGCACCTGCTGTGGACCTGTTGTAGCGGTAGGCGGTAGTGGGTCAAGGCAATCCGGAGGCTGGAATTCATTCAAGCCAGGAATAACCTTTTGAAGCACTTCATGGTGATGGAAGAATTTTGATTTGGAAGAATTCTGCCACAAATTGTGCACGGAAATAACTGGAGTTAAATTCCTGAGTGCTGAGATCAATCATCTCTTCATTCTTAATTCATAGGAACATATGAAATATGAGCAGCAGTGGATCATATAGCCTCCAATCCTGCTCCCCATTTATTTCTCTGATTCCTTGATTCCCAAGGAGATCAAAAATGTAAATATTCCAGCCTCTAATATGTTGAATAATATACCATCCACAGCATCATAGGGTAGAGAATGTGAAAGATTCACAACCCTAATGAAGACATTTCTCCTCATCTCAGTGCCTATCCTGAGGCTGTGCCCTCATTTTCCAGATTCCCCAGCCAGTGGAGTGCTCTGTCAAGCCCCTTCAGAATCTAATGAGTTTCAATGAAATTGTCTTTCATTTTTCTAAATTTCAGAGACTATCAGGCGAATTTACTCAGTCTCACTTCATTGGACAACCCAGGAACCATCCTAATGAACTTTTGTTGTGCCGACTCCAATGCAGATATATATTCCCCTAGATATAGAGACCAAATATACACAGAGTACAGCAGGTGTGATCCCAGACAGTAGTAACAAGACTTCCTCATTATCGTATTCCAATCCCCTGCATTAAAAACCAACATGCCATTTGCCTTCTAAACTCTCTCTTTTACTTGTATTTCAGCCTCCTCTTTCAATCTAATGATTAAGTAAGTCAGTTAGATGTTTCTTGATGAGTTTTTCTTTTTCAATGCAATGTATTTTTGTTGAACATTTTGTTTTGTTTCTTTAAATGTTTCCCACTGTTTATTTACCACCATATTTACCACCAAACCTATTTACCCAATTAACCTGAGCCAGCTTTCCCGTGGGGTAGATTTCATTTGCAATTGATACATATTTACAAGAGGTTAGCATATGATAGCCAAAGTGTTATCTTATGTTTTAAGGCATTCCCAATTGTTTTCCTATTTGCGCATTACAATAAACATTGACCATTCTGTACTTCAAAATAGAATATTTTGGATACCAGACACAAAAAAGTGCGAGCAGCTCATTACATTAGTCAGGGAACACTACAACCCAAAATCATATTGATTATGTGGCGATACAAATTTAATTCAAAATGAGAAATCCCGGGGAGATGATTGCAGCATCCATGGAAGTTGGCTGAGCAATGTGAATTTGGATTAACACTCAATGATATGTTCAGAGATAGATTAGTTTGTGGTGCAAATAACCTCAATATACAACAAAGATTACGAGCAGAGACAGAAATTACCTTGACTAGAGCATTGGAAATTTCTCAGGCTACAGAAAACAGTGAACGATGTGCATTAGAATTGCGAAATGTGCTTGCAGGCGAGGTAAACCAGCTTGGATAGGAAATCGCTGGTAGCCCTGGTGCTAGAGATGAGGATTATCCTTTAGCACACATATTTAAAAACGTGAAGCTAGTGAAATGGCTGCTATGGGAGGAGCTCATCTTGGAAATTGGAAATCAGCCTGAGGCCGCTGCCCCCCGGGAACCCCGCTGGGAGGAGACGGGCCCAGTCGGGGAGGTCGGCCCCATGGGTGTGGGAATCGCCCTTGGGCTGGGGGGGGGGTGCGAGGGGCTCAGCACCCAAGGGTCTAACATGCCAACGCCCCGGATTGTGTATACCCATACCAAGGGCAACTCGTGTCTGTCCCACCGAACACTTCCAGGACACAGTCCCATTCATGGTAATATGGTGAAGGTCACTTTAACCTCTGATGCACGATCAATAACCTCAGAAACGAGATTGGAGACAATTGAAGGCTTTAATACGCTCGATGTGTCCCCCAGCTGCGTAGGTACAGAAGAAAGCTGCTGGGGCGGCACAGGTTCCTGTACCCCGCCTTGCAGGGTGGAGCTAACATACAAGCCTATCCAATGGGAACAAGTACATTCTCCACCAATGATATTCCGGCATTACTAGGTACCGTATTCCTCCTAACACAGACTACCACACTTACCCCCTGTTAAAAAAGAGTCTGGCGGGGGTGGTGGCTTTGTATTACAACGTGGTAAAAGTGGTAGAAGTTACAGTTATGAAGGTACCGTAATGCCTCCGTACAGCATTTTGCCTCATTACAACTCTTAACTATTTACAACTGTAATGTACATTTCAAAAGGAAGCAATTAGTCAATCGGGGGCCCTGGTCGTCCTCTGCGATCATCGTAGCTTTGGTTGTGATGTCGGTGGAGGTTCGGGCGTCTGTGACTCCGGGAGCGTGGTTTCGGCTTCTGTGGCAGCTTCATCACCCCTAGACGTGGCTGGTGGAAGGGCCGACTGACCTGGGAAGGGGGCGGCTGTGGGGTGTGCCAATGGGCAGGGCCTAGACCGGGCCGGGGGAAGAACCGATCCACCTGGGAAGGGGGTGGCTGTGGGGTGCGCCAGTGGGAGGGAAGGTGGGAATGGTGGCGGGGGTGTGTGTGGGGATCCAGCGGGCGCCAGGTCCCGTAGGGAGACCATACCCTGTCGGCCATCGGGGTACGCCACGTAGGCATACTTAGGGTTAGCGTGGAGGAGATGGACCCTCTCGACCAATGGGTCCGATTTGTGCGCCCGCACATGTTTTCGGAGCAGGATGGGTCCGAGAGCTGCCAGCCAGGTCGGGAGCGAGGTCCCAGAGGAGGACTTCCTGGGGAAGATAAGGAGACGTTCGTGAGGTGTTTGGTTGGTCGTGGTACACAGCAGTGACCGCATGGAGTGGAGGGCATCCGGAAGGACTTCCTGCCAGCGGGAGACTGGGAGATTCCTGGACCGCAGGGCCAGTAGTACGGTCTTCCAGACCGTTCCGTTCGCCCTCACTACCTGTCCGTTTCCCTGGGGGTTATAACTGGCCGTCCTGCTCGAGGCAATGCCTTTGCTGAGCAGGAATTGACGCAGCTCGTCGCTCAATAAAGGACGACCCTCTATCACTGTGTATGTAGGCGGGGAAACCGAACAGTGTAAAGATACTATGGAGGTCTTTTATGACGGTGGTTGCGATCAAGTCAGGGCAGGGGATGGCGAATAGGAACCGGGAGTACTCGTAAATCAAGTTCAGGAAGTAAGTGTTGCGGTCGGTGGAGGGGAGGGGGCCTTTGAAATCCATACTGAGGCGTTCAAAGGGACGGGAAGCCTTTATCAGGTGCGCTTTCTCTGGCCTGGAGAAGTGCGGCTTGCACTCCGCGCAGATTTGGCAATTCCTGGTGGCTGTCCTGACCTCCTCAATGGAGTAGGGCAGGTTGCGGGTCTTGATGAAGTGGAAGAATCGAGTGACCCCCGGGTGGCAGAGGTCCGCGTGGAGGGCTCGGAGGCGGTTCACTTGTGCGTTGGCACATGTGCTGCAGGATGGGGCATCAGGAGGCTTGTTTAGCTTCCCGAGACGATACAAGATCTCATAGTTGTAGGTGGAGTGTTCGATCCTCCACCATAACATCTTGTCGTTTTTTATCTTGCCCCGTTGTGCCTTATCGAACATGAAAGCAACTGACCGTTGGTCAGTGAGGAGAGTGAATCTTCTGCCGGCCAGGTAATGCCTCCAATGTCGCACAGCTCTACTATGGCCTGGGCCTCCTTTTCGACTGAGGAATGCCGGATTTCGGAGGCGTGGAGGGTGCGTGAGAAGGCCACAGGTCGGCCCGCTTGGTTGAGGGTGGCCGCCAGAGCTACGTCGGACGCGTCGCTCTCGACATGGAAGGGGAGGGACTCATCGATGGCGTGCATCGTGGCCTTTGCAGTGTCTGCTTTGTTGCGGCTGAAGGCCTGGTGGGCCTTCATCGACAGGGGGAAAACTGTGGATTGGATCAGTGGACGGGCCTTGTCCGCATAGTTGGGGACTCAATGGGCAGAAAAAACCTAGGCAGCGCTTCAGGGCCTTGGAGCAGTGCGGGAGGAGGAACTCCATAAGGCGTTCAGGGTCGGGGCCTATCACTCCATTACGCACTACGTAGCCGAGGATGGCGAGGCGGTCGTTGCTGAACACGCATTTATCCTTGTTATACGTTAGGTTAAGGATTTTTGCAATTTGGAGGAATTTTCGGAGGTTGGTGTTGTGGTCCTGCTGGTCGTGGCTGCAGATGGTGACATTATCGAGGTGCGGGAATGTGGCCCGTAAACCGTACCGGTCAACCATTCGGTCCATCTCTCGTTGTAAGACCGAGAACCCGTTAGTGACACTGAAGGGAACCCTTAAGAAGTGGTAGAGCCGCCCATCTGCTTCGAAGGCAGTGTATTTGCGGTCACTAGTGCGGATGGGGAGCTGGTGGTAGGCGAACTTAAGATCCACTGTGGAGAAGACCTTGTAATGCGCGATCCTGTTTACCAGGTCGGATATGTGAGGGAGAGCTGCGTAAACCTGTTGATGGTCTGACTGTAGTCGATGGCCATCCTATGCTTCTCCCCGGCCTTTACAACCACTACTTGAGCTCTCGAGGGGCTGTTGCTAGCCTCAATGACACCTTCCTTCAGTAACCGTTGGATCTCTGACCTAATAAAGATCTGGTCCTGGTCACTATACTGTCTGCTCCTGGTGGCGACAGGTTTGCAATCCGGGGTGAGGTTCGCAAATAGCGAAGGCGGATCGACCTTGAGGGTCGCAAGGCTGCAGACGGTGAGGGGGGGTATAGGGCCGCCGAATTTGAAAGTTAGACTTTGGAGGTTGCACTGAAAATCCAATCCTAGGAGTGTGGCCACGCAGAGGTGGGGGAGGACGTAGAGTCGGTAGTTTTGAACTCCCTTCCTTGGACTGTGAAGTTTGCTACACAAAACCCCTTGATCTCTACTGAGTGAGATTCGGAGACCAAGGAAACTTTTTGATTAACGGGGTGGACGGGGAGAGAACAGCGTCTTACCGTGTCGGGGTGTATGAAGCTTTCCGTGCTCCCAGAGTCAATTAGGCAGGACGTTTAATGCCCATTGATAAGCACCGTCGTCGTAGCAGTCGATAGTGTTCGGGGCCGAGACTGGTCCAGGATCACCAAGGCTACCCGTGGCAGCAGTTGAATGTTTTTTTCGGGCGGTGTGTGGTCAGCCAAGCTGGGGTCCTGGGAGTCCATCCAAGATGGCAGAGCCCATTGGTCGCACATGGCTGGGGGTGCATAAAATGGCGGCACCCATCCATCGCATGTGGCGTCCGCGGGAGGAGGAAGCCCTGGAGGAGGAAGATGGCGGCGCCTGCTGGCCGCACGGGGACCTTGGAGATGATTGTGGTGGCGGTCCGTATTTGCCGCCGGAGACCGCAGCGACCGCCCGGGCCTGGCATACCGCCACGAAGTGGCCCTTTTTACCTCATCCCTTGCAGGTAGATGAACGGGCCGGACAGCGCTGTCGGGGGTGCTTGGCTTGCCCGCAGAAATAGCAGCGGGGCCACCCGGGGTTGCCAGGCCATCTTGCAGCACAAGCCTGTGGGGGAATGGGAGATGCCTCGGGGTCAGTCGTGGGGGGTTCCACGCTGCCCAGGGGGCTGCCGCGCGGTCAGGGACGTAAGCGCGGGCGTATCGGGAGGCCACATCCAGGGAGCCGGCAAGGGCCCGTGCCTCCTTGAGGCCTAGTGTCTCTTTCTCCAGCAATCGCTGGCGGATTTGGGAGGACAGCATACCTGCAACAAAAGAGTCCCGGATCAAAAGTTCTGTGTGGTCGCTCGCCGAAACTTGCAGGCAGCTGCAGTTTCTCCCCAACACCAGGAGCGCACGGTAGAATTCTTCCAGCGATTTCCCCAGGGATTTGTCGCCTCGTCGCTAGCAGATGCCGAGTGTAGACCTGGTTTACAAGGCGAATATAATGTCCTTTCAGCAGCTCCATTGCTGCATCAAAATCGTCCGTGTCCTCGATGAGGGTGTAGATTTATGGGCTCACCCTCGAGTGCAGGACTTGAAGTTTCTGTTCTCCCGTGGGTGTGTTTTCGGCCGTTCCGAGATATCCGTTGAAACACGCCAGCCAGTGCTTGAAGGTTACCGCTGAGTTTGTCGCATGGGGGCTGAGTTGCAGACAGACACCGGCTTGATTCGGAACTCCATTATTTTAAATCTAGCTTATTAAATTGATGCACGATCAATAACCTCAGTAACGAGATTGGAGACAATTGAAGGCTTTAATACACTAGATGTTTCCCCCCCGCAGCGCAGGTACAGAAGAAAGCTGCTGGGGCGACACAGACTTTTATACCCCGCCTTGCAGGGCGAAGCTAACCTACAAGCTAATCCAATGGGAACAAATACATTCTCCACCAATGGTATTCCGGCATTACTAGGTACCGTAATCCTCCTAACACAGACTACCACAACCTCCACTGACAATGCAGACTTCTGACCGCACAGCTGAAGGCTATTGCTATTAGGATTGGCAATGTTAGTAGTGTGAGCACTTCATAGCTTTCAAGTGGATTCCCATGGATAAACGTGCCATGTCAGAGGTGAGTGTTACTGACTGGCATCCCAATCAGTATGAGACCTGGACACTTTGCCTGAACACTGGAGACTTCAACACCAATGGGGCAGTAGCTGACGATCAAACACCCAAGAGCTGGGCCTCAGCACTCTGTAACCCAAGACACTCAACCTCACTGTTAACCACCCGGCTAATCTTTGTGTCATCCGCAAACCTACTGACCCTACCGCAACATAGTCATTGATGTTATTTATATAAATAACAAACCAAGGGGATCCAGCACAGATGCCTGTGGTTCGCCAATGGTCACTGGCTTCCAGTCATTAAAGCAGCCGTCTGTCATCAAGTTAACCTGTATCCCATGTGCATTTGCCTTCTTTATAATTCTCCCATGTGGCATGTTGTCAAAGATTTTGCTGAAATCCATCTAAACTACATCAACTGCACTGCCCTTATCTACATGCCTGGTCACATGCGCAAAAGAGTCAATCAAATCGGTTCGGCATGACCTCCCTCTGACAAAGCCATGATGACTATTCCTGATCAAACCTTACCTCTCCAAGCGGTGATACAGTGGTAGGGAAACAAGTGGAGATGCATTCTCTCCTTCAGAATTTTCTTTAGTAGTTCCCCTATCACTGACGTGAGACTCACTGGTCTGTAGATCTTTGGATTATTTCTATAATCTTTCTAAAATAGTGGGACCATATTAGCTGTTCTCCAATCCTCTGGCACCTCCCCCGTGGTCAGAGAGGAATTAAAAATTTTGGTCAGAGCCTCTACAATCTCCTCCATCGCCTCCCACAGCAGCCTGGGACACAATTCATCTGGATCTGGAGATTTGTCCACTTTTAAGCCTGCCAACATCTCCAATACCTTGTCACTCCCTATGACAATTTGCTCAAGAACCTCACAGTCTCTCTCCCTGAGTTCCACATCTACCCCCTCATATCTCCAAAGACGTGCAGGTTAGGTAGATTGGCCATGCTAAATTTCCCCTAAATTTCCCAAAAGTTAGGTGGGGTTTCTGAGTTGCGGGGATAGGGTAGGGGTGTGAGCTTAAGTAAGGTGCTCTTTCAAGAGCCAGTGTAGACTCGATGAGCCGAATGGCCTTCTTCAGCACTGTAAATTCTAGGATTCTATGATTTTCTTGGGTGAAGACAGATATGAAATATTCATTTAACACCCTACAAATGTCCTCTGGCTCCATCTACAGATTGCCCCCTTGCTCCCTAATGGTCCCTACTCTTACCCTAGTTATCCTCTTCCCATTGGTATACTTGCGGAATATCTTGGCATTTTCTCTACTTATGCCAGTCAGAGCTTTCTCGTATCCCCTTTTTGCTCTCCTAATTGATTTCTGAAGCTCCATCTTCCACTTTCGAATCAAAGAATTTCCATGTCACATGTTGTGTAAATCAACTTCACTAATTGTCTTAAAATGTCGTGCTCAACTAATTTTACCTCCTGTATTCCTTGAATATCTTGAATGTCACTTAATGTTTTTTAGGTGAAAATGCTACCTACTCCAGCTAAATTTCATTACATCTTTAATCTGAGGGACCTCTCTCGCATCTGGCAGGGAATGTTAACCATAAAGGCGGAGGAGTGCTCCAATTTGCAGACTCTGCTGGCTTTGTTTAAACACGAATGTACCAGGGTCATTGCAGACAGGTAAATATGATGCTAAATGTATATTTCTGACAATATGGATTATTATTACCAAAGACAGATGTTTGAAATTTGCTGCTTGTACTTTCATGGATCTCCTCACTGTTAAGTAATTGTATTTTAAGTGATAATAAAAACACTTTTGTATATATCCAACCATGTAGAAGCAGAGGAAATGTATGGCACGGAAGGAGGCCGTGCTGTGCCATTACTAAGATGCCTATTGCCATTTCTGTCACATCTCCTGACTCAGTTGATCTGCTGCTAAAATTCTCATCCATGCCATTGTTACTCCTCAACTTGATTATTCCAATGCACTGCTGCCAAACCTCCTATGTTCTTGGGCTGGATTCTCCATTGCCTGGCGCCGATTTGATGCCGGTTGGCCATTCTCTGCCCCCGGAAATTGCATATTCGTGCTGCGCGCCATTGCAACGGCGTTGGCGCCTCATTGGCCAGCCCTCCCGCGATGCTCCGCCCCCAATGTGCCAAATTTCCGATAGCCTGGGGACATGTGTGGTCTCAGCCGTGCGGGAGCCCGGCGTGGCGACAGCGGATTGTGTCCAGCGCCGCCACACTCAGGCGGTATCCGTGCGCTGGCCGGGGGGGGGGGGGTGCTTTCACAAGGGCTGGTGGGACTGGTGGGGGGTGGCCAGTGGCAGCCAGGGGGTGGGCTGTGGACCCAAAGAGAAAATCTCAGCAGATCTGGCAGCATCTGTAATGAGAGAAAAGAGCTCACGTTTCAAGTCCAGATAACCCTTTGTCAAAGCTACATCAATGTACCGGTAATGGAGTTGTCGGAGGGCACCCAGGTAGGCCTGGAACAAGAAATGTTCCACATACCCCATAAAAAGGCAAGCGTAGCTAGGATCCATGTGGGTACCCATTGCTACATCTTTGATTTAGAGAAAATGGGATGAGTTAAAGGAGAAGTTATTGAGAGATCGAACGAGTTCAGCCAGGTGGAGGAGAGTGGTGGTGGATGGGAATTGTCCAGGCTTCTTTTCGAGAAAGAAGCAAAACGCTCTCAGGCCATCCTGGTGTTGGATGGAGGTGTAGAGAGATTTCACATCCATGGTGAATTGGGCAGCACGGTAGCATTGTTGATAGCACAATTGCTTCACAGCTCCAGGGTCCCAGGTTCGATTCTGGCTTGGGTCACTGTCTGTGCGGAGTCTGCACATCCTCCCCGTGTGTGCGTGGGTTTCCTCCGGGTGCTCTGGTTTCCTCCCACAGTCCAAAGATGTGCAGGTTAGGTGGATTGGCCATGATAAATTGCCCTTAGTGTCCAAAATTGCCCTTAGTGTTGGGTGGGGTTACTGGGTTATGGGGATAGGGTGTAGGTGTTGACCTTGGGTAGGGTGCTCTTTCCAAGAGCCGGTGCAGACTCGATGGGCCGAATGGCCTCCTTCTGCACTGTAAATTCTATGATAATCTATGATAGGATGCGCTTAGGGAACTGGAAGCTGTCAATATGACGCAGGGCATCAGAGGAATCCCGGAAGTAGGTGGGGAGGGACTGGATCAGAGGAGTGAGGGTGGAGTCAATATAAGAGGAAATAGGTTCGATGGGGCAGGAGCATGCTGACACAAAAGGCCTGCGGACAGTCTTTTTGTGGATTTTGGGAAAAAGGTAAAAGCGAGCTCTCCGGGGTTAGGAGACAATGAGGTTCGAAGCCGTAGAGGGAAATGAGGTCGCCAACGGTGTTGGAAATAATGGCTTGATGTTCAGTGGTCTGGTCATGGTTCAGGGGAGGTAGGAGGAAGTATCTGAGAGTTGGCGCTCAGCCTCTGCGAGATAGAGATCAGTTCGCCAGATGACAACAGCACCCACTTTGTCGGCAGGTTGATGGACCTGATGGAGTGAAGAGCAGAAAATTCAGAAGGAGAGAGGTTGGAATGGGTGAGGGGGGCAGAAACACTAAGACTGCTAATGTCCCGTCGACAGTTCTCAATGAAAAGATCGAGGGCGGGTAATTGTCCTGCCGGGGGTGTCCAATTGGAGGGAGAATGTTGGAAGCACATGAAAGGATCAGTGGAACGGGGGGAGGACTCTGACCCAAAGAAGGGGACCCGGAGACAAAGGCGATGAAAGAAGAGTTCAACATCATGTCAAGCCTGGAATTTATTGAGGTGGGCACGTAAGGGTACAAAGCTGAGTACTTTACTGAGAACGGCAAGCTCATCCTCAGAGAGGGGCAGGTCGGAGGATATGGTGAATACGCGGCAAAGGCTGGGGCTGGGAGAAATGGGGTTGAGGGATTGGGACTGGTGGAGGGCCTAGGTTGGGCAGTGGTGTTGATAAGTTGTTGAAGCTTGCGTTCCGTAACATCTGCAAGAAACAGGAAAAGATTCTTGTTAAGGCGTTGAATGATGCAAAGGATGAAATGAAACTGGGGACAGGGACAGAGAGTAAGATGGTGCTGCTGGGGAGAGATGGCGAGTGTCTTCATGTGGCAGCGCATGGCACTGACTGTGGCTTTTAGGATGCGGCGAGAGCAGCAGTTGGAAGAATGTTGTTGTACCCTCAATAACGACGCTTAGAGAGTCAAACGGTAAAGAAGGCTTTAATAAACTAAGAACTAGCCTGGTGCCGAGACGGGTGCTAACTGAGTGCCGCCCACAAGGCGGCCCCTTATATACAGCTCCCAGGTGGGCGGAGCCAGAGGCGGAGTCCCCCAAGGTTCCAAGCCTGGTCTTAAAGGGGACATCACCTTACATGTAGGACAGTAACCATTCATCACAGTTGTATAACCTGTAATCCTGGAGATTACATGCAGAGTGTAATTTAAGTTGAAATCTCCGTGGGGTAAGTCGGAGACAAAGACAGTCACTGAGGAAGGAAATATGGCTGTGGAAGCGAGTCTTGGTAAGTACCTTGTCCAACACTAAGAGAGAAATGGAAAGCAGTGAAGGTGGATAGTTGGGGAGGGACATTCGGAAATCCTGTCAGACAGAAGAGCAGTACTTCGACTTCCGGTAGCAGAGCTAAGTCGCACGTTCGGCAACTCCCGCTTGGAGTGAATTTTTGGGCTCTTTTCAGGGCCCCCAACAGCATTTTTTCGACATTTCCCGGTGTGGGAAGAAGACTGCAACATTCCCCCGACAGTGTATGGCTTGTACCAGGAGCAGGGCGACTAAAAAAGTGGTGGTGAAGCCAAAGAAAGTGCGAGGTAAGAAGTGCAAGATGGCGGCGGGCAGGGACCAGGCAGAGTGGATGCAGTGGGCGCAGGAGCAGCAGGAGGTTATCCAGCGCTGCTTCAGGGAGCTCAAAGTGGACCTGCTGGAGCCGATGAAGGCTTCCATTGATAAGCTGCTGGAGACCCAGATGGCCCAGGGGGTGGCGATCCGCGAGGTCCGACAAAAGATCTCAGATAACGAGGATGAGATCTTGGGCCTAGCGGTAAAGGTGGAGGCGCACGAGGCGCTCCACAAGAAATGGCAGGAACGGTTCGAGGAGATGGAGAATCGGTCGAGGCGGAAGAATCTGCGGATCCTGGGCCTCCCGGAAGGGCTGGAGGGTCGGACGTGGAGGCCTATGTGGTCACCATGTTAAACTCGCTGTTGGGAGCGGGGTCCTTCCAGGAGCCCCTGGTGCTGGGAGGGGCCCATAGAGTGCTGGTGAGGAGGCCCAAGGCTAACGAGCCGCTGCGGGCGGTGTTGATGCGGTTTCATCGGTTCGCTGATCGGGAGTGCGTACTCAGGTGGGCCAAAAAAGAGAGGAGCAGCAGGTGGGAGAATGCGGAGGTTCGAGTATATCAGGACTGGAGCGCGGACGTGGCGAAGAAGAGGGCCGGGTACAACCGGGCGAAGAGGGTGAAATTTGGCATGCTGCAACCGGCACATCTGTGGGTCACCTACAAGGACCGGCACCATTACTTTGAGTCCCCGGAGGAGGCGTGGGCCTTTGTTCAGGCCAAGAAGCTGGACACAAACTGAGGGTCGGGATGGGGGGGTCGGGCATGGGGATGGTCGGGGATTGCTGTTGTTGTGTTACATTTTGAGGGGGGGTTCTTTGTTCTTGTTCAGATTTGGTTCGGTGTGGGTGGTTAGGGTGGGTTGGGCACTGTTTTGGTTGGGTCTGTTGGAGGGGGGCAAGTAAACGGAGTAGGGGGTGGATGGCCGCTAGGGTGGATTGGGCTCCACGGGGGAGGGGGAGGCCCGAGTCCGGGGTGAGGGTACTGGGCCTGTAAAAGGAGCTGCGATAGAGGAGGCGGGGCCAGGCAGGTGGAAAGCGCGGGCTTTTTCCCACGCTGGCGGGGGCGGGGCGGGGAAGCGCCGGTTTTATCCTGCGCTTGGGATGGAAGGGGGAGGCAGAGAGCCTGCTGGTGGGTAATGGAGGGGGAGGGGAAGTCCCACAATGGGAGGAGTCGAAGGAGAGGTGAGAGTGGCCCGGCTCAGCAGGAGTCAGCTGACTTGTGGGAGTGCAATGGGGGGAGCAATGCAGCTCGGAAGGGTCCTAGCTGGGGGGTGGGGTGGGTGGGGATGAGGGGGTGGGGGGTTGCTGCTGGTACGGTCAAGAGGGAGCTGGAGCGAGTAGAGGGTGTTGGGACGGGGGTCTGCCACTGTGGGGAACGAGCCCGGTGCGGGCACGTGGCTGGCCGTAGAGGGGTTATGGCTAGTCGGCGGGGCGGGTAGCCCCCTGATCTGGCTGATAACCTGGAACGTAAGGGTGCTGAACATGCCGGTTAAGCGGACCCGGGTGTTCGCACAGGTAAGATTGAGGAAGGGGTGGGTAGGCCAGGTGTTTCATTCGGGGCTGGATGCCAAAAAGCGGGGGTTGGCGATCTTGGTGGGAAAGAGGGTGTCGTTCGAGGCGTTGGGCATTGTGACAGACAATGGCGGCAGGTACGTAATGGTAAGTGGTAAGCTGCAAGGGGAAAGGCTGGTGCTGGTCAACGTGTACGCCCCGAACTGGGACGATGCGGGTTTTAAGCGGCGTATGTTGGGTCAGATCCCGGACTTGGAAGTAGGTGGCCTGATACGGTGTTGGATCCAGCACTGGATCGCTCCAGGTCTAGAACGGGTAGGAGGACGGCGGCGGCTAAAGTGCTGAGGGAGTTTATGGACCAGATGGGAGGGGTGGACCCTTGGAGATTTGCAAGGCCGGGGAATTTTCATTCTTCTCACACGTTCACAAGGCCTATTCCCGGATCGACTTTTTTGTTATGAGCAGGGCGCTGATTGCGAAAGTAGAGGATACCGAGTACTCGGCGATAGCCATTTCGGATCATGCCCCGCACAGGGTAGACCGAGAGCTGGGGGAGGAGAGGGACCAGCGCCCATTGTGGCGCTTGGAGGTGGGGCTGTTGGCTGACGAGAAGGTGAGCGAGCGGGTCCGAAGAAGCATAGAGGGATACCTGGAGGCCAACAATAACGGGGATGTCCGAGTGGGGATGGTCTGGGAGGCGCTGAAGGCGGTGGTTAGGGGAGAGCTGATCTCCATTAGGGCCCACAATGAGAAGAGAGAGCAGATGGAGAGGGAGAGGCTGGTGGGGGAGATGGTGAGGGTAGACAGGAGGTATGCGGAGGTGCCGGAGGAGGGACTGTTGAGGGAGAGGCGTAGCCTCCAGGCCGAATTCGACCTGGTGACCACCAGGAAGGCGGAGGTGCAGTGGAGGAAGGCCCAGGGGGCGATTTATGAATATGGGGAAAAGGCAAGTCGGATGTTGGCGCATCAGCTTCGGAAGCGGGACGCAGCTAGGATGATCGGGGGAGTTAAGGATAGGGGAGGGAGTGTGGTGCGGAGTGGGGTTGGCATCAATGGGGTCTTCAGGGACTTTTATGAGGAACTATATCGGTCCGAGCCCCCACTGGGGGAGGGAGGGATGGGCCGCTTTCTGGACCAACTGAAGTTCCCAAAGGTGGAGGAGGGACTGGTGGCGGGATTAGGGGCCGCATTTGGGTTGGAGGAGCTGGCCAAAGGGATAGGGAGCATGCAGGCGGGGAAGGCACCGGGGCCGTACGGTTTCCCGGTCGAATTTTACAAAAAATATGTGGACCTGTTGGACCCATTGCTGGTTAGGACCTTCAATGAGGCAAGGGAGGGGGGTGGCGTTGCCCCTGACGATGTCCCGGGCACTGATCTCCTTGATCCTGAAGCGGGACAAGGATCCCCTGCAGTGTGGGTCTTACAGGCCAATTTCATTGTTAAATGTAGATGCCAAGGTGTTGGCGAAGGTCTTAGCCACGAGAATTGAGGGTTGTGTGCCGCAGGTCATCCACGAAGACCAGGCGGGGTTCGTGAAGGGGAGGCAGTTGAACGCGAATGTGCGGAGGCTCCTGAACGTTATTATGATGCCGGCGGAGGAGGGGGAGGCGGAGATAGTGGTGGCAATGGACACTGAGAAGGCCTTCGATAGGGTAGAGTGGGGGTACTTGTGGGAGGTGCTGAAGAGGTTCGGGTTTGGGGAGGGGTTCGTCAGGTGGCTTAGGCTGTTGTACGAGGTCCCGATGGCGAGTGTGGCCACGAACAAGAGGAGGTCTGAGTACTTTCGGTTGCATCGAGGAATGAGGCAGGGGTGTCCTTTGTCCTCCCTGCTCATCGCACTGGCGATTGAACCCATACACAATACCTGGCTATGGCACTGAGGGAGTCGAGGAACTGGAGGGGGCTGGTGCGGGGTGGGGAGGAGCATAGGGTGTCACTCTATGCGGATGACTTGCTGCTATATGTGGCGGACCCGGTGGGGGAACTGCCTGAGGTAATGAGGATCCTCAAGGAGTTCAGGGATTTCTCAGGGTATAAGCTCAACATGGGGAAGAGCGAGTTGTTTGTGGTTCACTCAGAGAACCAGGAGAGGGGGATTGGCGAGCTCCCACTAAAAAGGGTGGGGAGGTGCTTCAGATATTTGGGAGTCCAGGTGGCCAGGAGCTGGGGGGCCCTGCATAGACTTAATTTCACGAGGCTGGTGGAGCAAATGGAGGAGGAGTTTAAGAGGTGGGACGCGTTGCCGCTTTCCCTGGCAGGCAGTGTGCAGTCAGTCAAGATGACGGTGCTCCCAAGGTTTTTGTTCCTGTTCCAGTGCCTCCCCATTCTTATCCCGAAGGCCTTCTTTAGGCGGGTCAACAGGAGCATAACGGGGTTTGTGTGGGCGCGAGGGACCCCGAGGGTGAGAAGGGTGTTCCTGGAGCGGAGTAGGGATGGGGGGGCTGGTGCTTCCCAACCTCTGTGGGTACTACTGAGCCGCCAATGCGGCGATGGTGCGCAAGTGGGTGATGGAGGGGGAGGGGGCGGCATGGAATAGGCTGGAGACGGCGTCTTGTGAGGGTACGAGTCTGGAGGCGCTGGCAACGGTGCCGCTGCCGCTCCCTCCAATGAGGTCTACCACAAGCCCGGTGGTGGCGGCTGCCCTCAAAATCTGGGGGCAATGGAGGCGGCACGGGGGAAGTGGGGGCTGTCATGATATTCAAGTGAACATCACAGCACATACACACATACATAATGATAGACAGAGCAACGGACCAATTAGCACACATAACACGACAGCCAATCACAGACAAGAGCATACACAATACAAAACAAGGAACATGACACTTCCTGGGCAGTCCATCAGGAGATGGCACAGGGCAAGGACCTCAAAGCCAGACACTCACACAGTCACCACGTGCTGAGTACCAAGTTTGTTACATAAATAGTTTAAAGGAATAAAACTGCGTTGTACCAATCCAACCGTGTTGGTTCGTCTGTGTCTCAGAGCACCCAACACTTCAGGGGCCTCGGTGTGGACCCCGATATGGGGGAACCACCGGTTTGTCCCAGGGAGAATAGATGGGGGGTTTTCAGGGTGGCACAGGGCAGGGATAAGAAGGTTGGGGGACCTGTTTGTGGATGGGAAATTTGTGAGCTGGAGGAGAAGTACGGGCTCCCCCCGGGAAACGTCTTTAAGGATCTACAGGGAAGGGCGTTTGCCAGGCGGCAAGTGGTGGAATTCCCACTGCTGCCGCCACGCATGGTACAGGACAGGGTGCTCTCGGGGGTGTGGGTAGGAGAGGGGAAGATCTCGGCAACATACCAGGTGATGCAGGAGGAGATGGAGGTGCTGAAAGGTAAGTGGGAGGAGGAGTTGGGGGAGGAGATCTAGAAGGGGACGTGGACTAGGGAGGGTGAACTCTTCCTCTTTGTGCGCAAGGCTCAGCCTCATACAGTTTAAGGTGCTGCACAGGGCACACATGACCGGGACAAGGATGAGCCGGTTTTTTGGGGGTGATGACAGGTGTGTTAGGTACTCAGGGAGCCCAGAAAACCACACCCATATGTTCTGGGCATGCCCAGCGCTGGAGGAATTTTGGAAGGGCGTAGCGAGGACGGTGTTGAGGGTGGTAGGATCCAGGGTCAAACCGGGCTGGGGGCTCACATTATTTGGGGTTGCAGAGGAGCCGGGAGGGCAGGAGGCGAAAGAGGCTGGAATTCTGGCCTTTGCGTCCCTAGTAGCCTGGCGAAGGATTCTTCTTCAGTGAAAGGATGCAAGGCCCCCAAGCGTGGAATCCTGGATCAACGATATGGTGGGGTTTATTAAATTGGAGAGGGTGAAATTTGCCTTAAGGGGATCGGTGCAAGGGTTCTTCAGGCATTGGCAACCGTTCTTGGAGTTCCTGGCAGAACGGTAGACAATGGTCAGCAGCAGCAGCTACCCGGGGGGGAGGGGGGTGCTGAGTTCTATTTTATTTTTGTTTGTCTATACTGGGGGATCTGAGGGGGTGTATATATTTGCTGTGTTTGCTGTGTGTTTGCTATGTGGCGGGTGTTAATATCTTATTTATGTGGGTTAGCCCTGCAGCCTCACGGCGCCAAGGTCCCAGGTTCGATCCCGGCTCTGGGTCACTGTCCGTGTGGAGTTTGCACATTCTCCCTGTGTTTGTGTGGGTTTTGCCCCCACAACCCAAAGATGTGCAGGGTAGGTGAATTGGCCACTCTAAATTGCCCCTTAATTGGAAAAAATTAATTGGGTACTCTAAATTTTTTATTTTTTTTAAATGTTGAAATATCTTATTTATGTATAGAGGGGAGGGGGGCACTGGGTTGTTTTGTTTTGTTTTGTATTTAATTCTATTGGGTTAGAGTTAGGGTTAGGGTTAGGGTTAGGGTTAATTTTTACATTTTGTTGTTGATATTTTGTGAAAACTTTAAGAAACATTATTTAAGAAAAAAAGAGCAGTACTTCTTCAGGGTAGGCATTCCTGGAAGAGAAGTGGCAGTGGGTTAAACACAGGATAAAAGCAAATTACTGCGGATGCTGGAATCTGAAACCAAAGAGAAAATGCTGGAAAATCTCAGCAGGTCTGGTAGCATCTGTAGGGAGAGAAAAGAGCTAGCGTTTCGATTCTAGATGACCCATTGTCAAAGGTCGGCTGTGTAGTCGGGTGTGGCAGGTTGGGTCCGCACACGGCCGGCTCCATGTTGTATGGCGCGACCGCTGCAGGTCGTCAGCCGTGCGCATGCGGGGCAGGGATCTGGCCATTCTCCGCCCATTTTCAGCACGGGAGCCGGGGGTTTGACCCAGCGGCGCTAACACTTACACTGGGATGTGGGGAGCCCATCCTCAGCATATAGCCCAGTCCATTAGGCCTATATTGTCTCTCTATATTCCCTTCTGCCAGAGTACATAATCTCACACTTCCCTGTTGGTGTGATGGCGGTGTGGTGGGACATTCTCTAGACTAGAAAATCCAGGACAAAGCTCTGTGGACATGGGTTCAAATCTCACTATGGTAGCAGATGGAATTTATATTCAATTAATGAACCTGGACTTGTTAGTTTCTTACTGTCAGTTAAAAGTTTTAGTTTCCATTTCAATTGACTAACATTCTCTGTCCAAGAGGAACAGGCAGGTAGAGCAAGAGACCTTTGTGGTCCCGCTCTCAAGTTGGTTTTCCATTTTGGAAGCTGATGAGGGCAGTAGTTTCCCAAGGAATTGCAGCCAGAACCAAGCTTCTGGCACCACAAGCAGCCTGACTGTACAGGAAGGGAGGAAGAAAAGGAGGAACAATAGGGATCGGGGTTCAATAGTTAGGGGATCAGAGAGCCATTTCTGTGGCTGCAGACATCTTTCCAGGATGGTGTGTTGCCTTTCTGGGGCCAGGATCAGGGATGTCAATGCAGGGCATCCTAAAGGGGGGGCCTCGGGGGACGGGGGGGGGGGGGGGGGGGGGGGGGTGATAATTCAGAGGTCGTGGTACATGGTGGTGTCAATGATATAGGTAGAATGATGGATGAGGTCTTGCATCAAGAATTCAGGGAGTTTGGCAGCAGATTGAAAAGCAAGGTCTCAAAGGTTGTAATCTCTGGATTACTCCTGGTGCCACATGCTACCGAGTTCAGAAATAGGAGAACAGTGCAGATGAATGCGTGGCTCAAGAGTTGGTGCGGAGGGAGGGTTTTAGATTCCAGGCTCACTGGGACCGTTTCTGGGGAAGGTAGGACACATACAAGCGGACGGTCTGCACCTGACCCAGAATAGGACCAACAACTTTGCGGGTGGATTTGCTCATGCTTTTTTGGGAGGTTTTAAAGTTTTAGCAGTGGGGGGAGGCGGGGGGGAACACAGAGTGGAGTACAATCGGCACTATTGTACCATACAGCATACGATAGTAAAGGAACCATGACAAAGGGAGTTCAGCCATGTTGAGCTCCAAGGGAAAAGGCAAGGCTTGATGGCCTCCACTTTATCAGTAAGACTGATGAGAGAAGGGTGTGGATTGACACGTGGAATTGTGATCTTGTTACCATTACAGAGATGCGGTTGGGGGTGGTGCAGGACTGGCAGCTCAACATTCCAGGATATAGGATCTTCAGGCAGAACAGTGGAGAGTGTAAAAGAGGAGGTGGTGTCACATTATCACTCAACGAGTCAGTTACTGCAGTAAGGAGGGACAATACCTTGGAAGGGTCTTTAAATTAGGTTTTATGGGTAGAGGTGAGGAATACCAAGGGGGAAGTCACATTACTGGGAGTGTATTATAGGCCACAAATAGTTGCTGGGCAATAAAGGAACAGATATGCAGACAAATCACTGAGGTCTGTAAAAATAATCATCATAAGGGCGGCACGGTGGAGCAGTGGTTAGCACTACTGCCTCACAGAGCTGACAGGTTTTCGAGGTGGCAGTGGGGTGCATTTTAGTGATAGAGATCACAGCACAGTATGATTTGAGTTTAATATAGAAAAGGAAAAAGATGGTTTGCAAAAAACAATTTTGGATTAGGTGAAGGAAGATGTTATTGAAATAAGGCAGCATTTGGCCAAAGTAGACTGGCAACCCTTCTTGTGGGAAGATCTACAGCAGAGCAGTGGACGGTATGAAGATGGAAATGAGGAGACTGCAGACCCAACATGTTCTCTTCAGGCTGAAATGTAAGAATAATAAGCCCAGAGAACCCTGGATGTCTCGGAAGAGTCAGGACAGGTTAAGGAAGAAAAGAGAGGCTTTTAACGGGTACAAAGGGAGCATATCTACAGAGGCCGCCGTGGAATATAGAACTTAAGAAAGCAATTAGAAAAAAAAAATGGGGCATGAAAAAGCACTGGTGGGTAACATTAGAGAGAATCCCAAGATATTCTATAAGTGTATTGAGGGAAAGAGGATAACCAGGGAAAGGGAAGGGCCCAGTCGGAACCAAGGAGGCAATCTTATGCATGAAGCCAGAGGACATTGGTATGATGTTAAACGAGTACTTCACATCTGACTTCACTCAGCAGAAGGAGGATGCAATTCAGACAGAGGTAATGTGAGGTTCTTGAATAGTTCGACTAGGGAGTGAGGAGATATTGGAGGTTTTGGCGTGTTTAAAAGTGGGAAAATCCCCAGTCCAGATGAGTTGAATCCCAGGTTGCTGTTGGAGGCAAGGGAGGGAATTACAGGGGCTCTGACCCAAATTTCTAATTTCTCTCTGGCCACAGGAGAACTGCCAGAGGATTGGAGGACAGCAAATGTGGTTCCACTTTTCAAGAAGGGTGGTAGAGATAAACTAGGGAATTACAGACCAGTGTGTCTCATTATGGTGGTAGGGAAACCTTTGAAGAAAGTTTTGAAGGACAGAATCAATCTCCACTTGGAAAGGCATGGTTTGATTAGGGATAGTCAACTTGGTTTTGTCAGAGAGAGCTGATGCCTTACAAATTTGATTTAATTTTTTGAGGAGGTGATTGGGTCTATAAATGAGGGTAGTGCAGTTGATGTAGTTTATATGAATTTCAGCAAAGCATTTGAGATAGTCCCACATGGAAGACTGATAAAGAAGGTAAAAGCACAGGGTAACTTGGCATGTTGGATTCAAAACTGGCTTATTGGTAGGAGACAGGGGGCGGTGGTGGAGGCTGGTGTCCAGTGACATACCACATAGATCAGTGCCAGGTAAATTATTGTTTGTGATAGAATTTACAGTTCAGAAGGAGGCCATTTGGCCCAGCGAGTCTGCACCAGCCCTTGGAAAGAGCACCCTCCTTAAGCCCACGCCTCCAACCTAGCTCTGTAATCCAGTAACCCCCACCTAACCTTTTGGACACTAAGGGGCAATTTAGCATAGCCAATCCACCTAACCTGCGTATCTTTGGACTGTGGGAGGAAACCGGAACACCTGGAGGAAACCCACGCAGACATGGGGAGAAAGTGCAAACTCCACACAGACAGTGATCAAAGGCGGGAATCGAACCCGGGTCCCTGGAACTGTGAACCTGCAGTGTTAACTATTGTGCCACCATGCCACCCTGATATATATAAACAATATAGATGAGAAAGTTGGGGAGATGGTAAGTACGTTTGCGGGTGACATGAAGATTGGCAGAGTGGTTAATAGTGAGGAAGAAAGTCTTCGCTTGCAGGAAGTCGTAGATGGGTTGGTCAGATGGGCAGAAAGTGGCAGATTGAATTTAACCTTGAAAAGTGTGAGGTGGTGCACTTTGGAAGAAGTAGCAAGACAAGGGAGTATTCAATGAATGGCAGGACTTCTGAAACTCAGAGGAACAAATGGATCTTGGGGTGCATGTCCACAAATCCCTGAAGGTGGCAGGGCAGGTTCATAGGGTAGTCAAGAAAGCATATGGGACACTTGCCTTTATCAGTCATGGCATAGATGGTAAGAGCAGGGAGGTTATGCTGGAGCTGTACAAAATTTTGGTGAGGCCACAGCTGGAGTACTGTGTGCAGTTCTGGTCACCACACTCTAGGAATATGTGATTGCAGTGGAGATTAAACAGGATGTTGCCCAGGATGGAACATTCAAGCTATGAAGAGCGGCAGGATAGGCTTGAGTTGTTTTCTCTGGAGCAGAGAAAGCTTTGAGGGGACCTGATTGAGGTGTATAAGATTATGAGGAATATTGGCAGGTGGATAGGAAGCAGCTGTTCCCCTGTTGAGTTGAAGGGTTTAGTGGAGATTTAAGTAAACAAGTTTTCACCCAGAGGGTAGTGGGAATCTGGAATGCACTGCCTGGGAGGGTAGTCGAGGCAGGAAACCTCACAACCTTTAAAAAGTACATGGATGAGCACTTGAAATGTCATATCATTAAAGGCTATTCGCCAAGTGCTGGAAAGTGGGATTGGTGTAGATTTAGTGTAGTTTTGTCGATGCTGACTCAATGGGCCATGTACTGTATGTCAACACTCCCCTGACTGTGGCAGTCCCGGACTGAATCCGCAGCCGCCATGCGAGGATCGCGGACTTTAAGGACCATGTTAGAACCACGCCTTCGGGAATTCGGCCAGTCGGCAACGGAGCATCGCGGGGCGGGCCTCAGTCAATGGGCTGAGGCGGTGGATACTTGGCATGGCTTACTCATGGAGTACGCCGATTTTCAGGGGGTGGGGGGGGGAGAGAATTGCGAAACCAGCGCCGGGCCCGATTTCGTGCACGAAAACAGATTCTCCGCCCCGTCACCGAACACGATTTCGGCGTCAGGGGGTGGATAATCCAGCCCACGATATATGACAGGTTTAGTAAACATAGAAGCAGTGAAAGGAATAAGGTTGAAACAATGAGGGAGAAGGTCTGTAATAGGGTGGAAAACAAGAAAGGTTAAATGACAAAAAAGGGCGATGACACAAGGCAAATGATAATCGGACCAGTAAAGAAACAAAGCTGTGCGAGAGGAGGTGTAAATTAGAAAGTCGAATCACTACCAATTGCTGCCACCCAAAAATTAAACCAGAAATACAAAACAAAATTGAATCCAAAACCTGCAAAAATGCCGAGTCAAAATATTTTTGTCATCTTCTCTAGCATCTCCCGTGAATTATCTTGGCTCATGTCATTTAGATTTTGTTTATTGTCACTTGTACCGAGGTACAGTGAAAAGTATTTTTCTGCGAACAGCTCATCAGATGTAAATACATAAACACCGGCATCGGGTGAACGTAAGAACATAAGAACTAGGAGCAGGAGTAGGCCATCTGGCCCCTCAAGCTTGCTCCACCATTCAATGAGATCATGGCTGATCTTTTGTGGACTCAGCTCCACTTTCCGGCCCAAACACCATAACCCTTAATCCCTTTATTCTTCAAAAAACTATCTATCTTTATCTTAAAAACATTTAAAGAATGAGCCTCTACTGCTTCACTGGGCAAGGAATTCCATAGATTCACAACCCTTTGGGTGAAGAGGTTCCTCCTAAACTCAGTCCTAAATCTACTTCCCCTTATTTTGAGGCTATGCCCCCTAGTTCTGCTTTCACCCGCCAGTGGAAACAACCTGCCCGCATCTATCCCATCTATTCCCTTCATAATCTTATATGTTTCTATAAGATCCCCCCTCATCCTTCTAAATTCCAACGAGTACAGTCCCAGTCTACTCAACCTCTCCTCGTAATCCAGCCCCTTCAGATCTGGGATTAACCTAGTGAATCTCCTCTGCACACCCTCCAGTGCCAGTACGTCCTTTCTCAAGTAAGGAGACCAAAACTGAACACAATACTCCAGGTGTGGCCTCACTAACACCTTATACAATTGCAGCAGAACCTCCCTAGTCTTAAACTCCATCCCTCTAGCAATGAAGGACAAAATCCCATTTGCCTTCTTAATCACCTGTTGCACCTGAAAACCAACTTTTTGCGACTCATGCACTAGCACACACAGGTCTCTCTGCACAGCAGCATGTTTTAATATTTTATCATTTAAATAATAATCCCTTTTGCTGTTATTCCTACCAAAATGGATAACCTCACATTTGTCAATATTGTATTCCATCTGCCAGACCCTAGCCCATTCACTTAGCCTATCCAAATCCCTCTGCAGACTTCCAGTATCCTCTGCACTTTTTGCTTTACCACTTATCTTAGTGTCGTCTGCAAACTTGGACACATTGCCCTTGGTCCCCAACTCCAAATCATCGATGTAAATTGTGAACAGTTGTGGGCCCAACACTGATCCCTGAGGGACACCACAAGCTACTGATTGCCAACCAGAGAAACACCCATTAATCCCCACTCTTTGCTTTCGATTTATTGACCAATCCTCTATCCATGCTACTACTTTCCCCTTAATGCCATGCATCTTTATCTTACGCAACAACCTTTTGTGTGGCACCTTGTCAAAGGCTTTCTGGAAATCCAGATATACCACATCCATTGGCTTCCCGTTATCTACCGCACTGTTAATGTCCTCAAGAAATTCCACTAAATTTATTCGGCACGACCTGCCCTTTATGAACCCATGCTGCGTCTGTCCAATGGGACAATTTCCATCCAGATGCCTCGCTATTTCTTCCTTGACGATAGATTCCAGCATCTTCCCTACTACCGAAGTGTAGCGCACAAAGACTCCATGAGACGAATAGAGTGAAGTCGATGAGGCTTTATTAAGCGTGTCTGTTCCCCCGCAGCTCGATAGTAAACTGGCCTGCGGGGGAAGACACCGGCTTCTTATACTTCGCCTTCAGGGCGGAGCTTGAGGTCAACGGCCAACCAGGACCCGGGATCTGTCAGCCAATGACATTAGGGCTTCCAGTCCCACATGACCCCCAATACATACTACCACATTCACCCCTTGTCAAAAATGAACCCGGCGGGGTGATGCTTCGTATGGTGGTAAGGGTTTACAGGGCTGGTCCTGGGAGGATCGAACATTCACATGGTAGTACAGTATTGGACAGTTTCGTCCTGTTGCAACTATTTACAGAGGGTATAGGAAAAAAACAAAATGTTCTTTGAACAGTCCATCGTTGTTTTACATCGACGCCACGAGTCGATCGGGCAGTCTGGTCGTCCGTGTCGATCGCCTCGGCCCCGGCGGTGGTGGTGGTGCTTGTACCAGTGTTGTCGCCTCCAGGAGCCGTACGGTTTCAGCTGTCAGTGCAAAGGGGAGGGGGACTGATCCTCCTGGGAAGGGGGCGGTCGCGGGGTGCGGCGGTGGCAGGAAGGGGGGCGGTTGGGTTGATGGTGTCGGGGGGGGTGCGTGGTGCCGGCGGGCGCCAGATCCCACAGGGAGACCGTGTCCTGTCGGCCGTCGGGGTACTCCACGTAGGTGTACATAGAACATAGAACATAGAAAATACAGCACAGAACAGGCCCTTCGGCCCACGATGTTGTGCCGAACCTTTGTCCTAGATTAATCATAGATTATCATTGAATTTACAGTGCAGAAGGAGGCCATTCGGCCCTTTGAGTCTGCACCGGCTCTTGGAAAGAGCACCCTACCCAAACTCAACACCTTCACCCAACACCAAGGGCAATTTGGACATTAAGGGCAATTTATCATTGGCCAATTCACCTAACCCGCACATCTTTGGATTGTGGGAGGAAACCGGAGCACCCGGAGGAAACCCACGCAGACACGGGGAGGACGTGCAGACTCCGCACAGTCAGTGACCCAAGCCGGAATCGAACCTGGGACCCTGGAGTTGTGAAGCAATTGTGCTATCCACAATGCTACCGTGCTGCCCTTGAGAACAAATAAATCTACACTATATCATTTAACCGTAATCCATGTACCTATCCAATAGCTGCTTGAAGGTCCCTAATGTTTCCGACTCAACTACTTCCACAGGCAGTGCATTCCATGCCCCCACTACTCTCTGGGTAAAGAACCTACCTCTGATATCCCTCCTATATCTTCCACCTTTCACCTTAAATTTATGTCCCCTTGTAATGGTTTGTTCCACCCGGGGAAAAAGTCTCTGACTGTCTACTCTATCTATTCCCCTGATCATCTTATAAACCTCTATCAAGTCGCCCCTCATCCTTCTCCGTTCTAATGAGAAAAGGCCTAGCACCCTCAACCTTTCCTCGTAAGACCTACTCTCCATTCCAGGCAACATCCTGGTAAATCTTCTTTGCACCTTTTCCAAAGCTTCCACATCCTTCCTAAAATGAGGCGACCAGAACTGTACACAGTACTCCAAATGTGGCCTTACCAAAGTTTTGTACAGCTGCATCATCACCTCACGGCTCTTAAATTCAGTCCCTCTGTTAATGAACGCGAGCACACCATAGGCCTTCTTCACAGCTCTATCCACTTGAGTGGCAACTTTCAAAGATGTATGAACATAGACCCCAAGATCTCTCTGCTCCTCCACATTGCCAAGAACTCGACCGTTAACCCTGTATTCCGCATTCATATTTGTCCTTCCAAAATGGACAACCTCACACTTTTCAGGGTTAAACTCCATCTGCCACTTCTCAGCACGTACTGGGGGTTTGCGTGGAGGAGGTGAACCCTTTCGACCAACGGGTCCGCCTTATGTGCCCGCACATGCTTTCGGAGCAGGATGGGTCCTGGGGCCGCCAGCCAGGTCGGCAGCGACGTTCCAGAGGAGGACCTCCTAGGGAAGACAAGGAGACGCTCGTGGGGCGTTTGATCAGTGCTTGTACATAATAACGACCGGATGGAATGGAGAGCGTCCAGGAGGACCTCCTGCCACCGTGAAACTGGGAGATCCCTGGACCGTAGGGCCAGTAGGACGGCCTTCCAGACCGTGCCGTTTTCCCTTTCTACTTGCCCGTTCCCCCGGGGGTTGTAGCTGGTCGTCCTGCTTGAGGCTATGCCCTTGCTGAGCAGGAACTGGCGCAGCTCGTCACTCATGAAAGAGGACCCCCTGTCGCTGTGGACGTATGCGGGGTAACCGAACAGTGTGAAGATGCTGTTCAGGGCTTTAATGACTGTGGCCGCGGTCATGTCGGAGCAGGGAATGGCAAAAGGGAAGCGGGAGTATTCGTCCACTACATTAAGAAAATATGCGTTGCGGTCGGTGGAGGGGAGGGGCCCTTTGAAATCGAGACTGAGGCGTTCAAAGGGGCGGGAAGCCTTAATCAGGTGCGCTCCATCTGGCCTGAAAAAATGCGGCTTGCATTCCGCGCAGATGTGGCAGTCCCTTGTGACTGTACGGACCTCTTCTAAAGAGTATGGGATATTGCGGGACTTGATGAAGTGGTAAAACCGAGTGACCCCCGGGTGGCAGAGGTCCTCGTGGAGGGTTTGGAGGCGGTCAATTTGTGCGTTGGCACAAGTGCCGCGGGATAGGGCACCGGACGGCTCGTTCAGCTTTCCGGGCCGGTACAAGATCTCATAGTTGAAGGTGGAGAGCTCGATCCTCCACCTTAAGATCTTGTCATTTTTTATTTTGCCCCGCTGTGCATTATCGAACATGAAAGCTACCGATCGTTGGTCAGTGAGGAGAGTGAATCTCCTGCCGGCCAGGTAATGCCTCCAATGTCGCACAGCTTCCACTATGGCTTGGGCTTCCTTTTCCACTGAGGAGTGGCGGATTTCTGAGGCGTGGAGGGTTCGGGAGAAAAACGCCACGGGTCTGCCCGCTTGGTTAAGGGTGGCCGCTAGAGCTACGTCAGAGGCGTCGCTCTCGACCTGGAAGGGGAGGGACTCGTCGATGGCGCGCATCGTGGCCTTTGCGATGTCCGCTTTGATGCGGCTGAAGGCCTGGCAAGACAGAGGGAAGGTCGTGGTCTGTATTAGGGGGCGGGCCTTGTCTGCGTACTGGGGGACCCACTGGGCGTAGTACGAAAAGAACCCCAAGCAGCGTTTCAGGGCTTTTGGGCAGTGCGGGAGGGGAAATTCCATGAGTGCGCGCATACGTTGGGGGTCGGGGCCTATTATCCCATTGCGTACTATGTAGCCCAGAATGGCTAGCCGGTCGGTGCTAAAAACGCACTTGTCCTCGTTGTACGTGAGGTTCAAGGCTTTGGCGGTCTGGAGGAATTTTTGGAGGTTGGCGTCGTGGTCCTGCTGATCGTGGCCGCAGATGGTTACATTGTCGAGATACGGGAACGTGGCCCGTAACCCATGTTGATCAACCATCCGGTCCATCTCTCGTTGGAAGACCGAGACCCCGTTTGTGACGCCAAAAGGGACCCGTAGGAAATGGTATAATCGCCCGTCTGCCTCGAAGGTTGTGTACTTGCGGTCACTTGGGCGGATGGGGAACTGATGGTAGGCGGACTTGAGGTCCACGGTGGAGAAGACTTTATACTGGGCAATCCGATTGACCATGTCGGATATGCGGGGGAGAGGGTACGCGTCTAGTTGTGTGTACCTGTTGATGGTCTGGCTATAGTCAATGACCATCCTTTGTTTCTCCCCTGTCTTCACTACTACCACCTGCGCTCTCCAGGGACTATTGCTGGCCTGGATTATGCCCTCCTTTAGTAGCCGCTGGACTTCGGACCGAATGAAGGTCCGGTCCTGGGCGCTATACCGTCTGCTCCTAGTGGCGACGGGTTTGCAATCCGGGGTGAGGTTCGCAAACAAGGACGGGGGTTGCACCTTGAGGGTAGCGAGGCCGCAGATAGTAAGTGGGGGTATGGGGCCGCCGAATTTAAACGTAAGGCTCTGTAGATTACATTGGAAATCTAATCCCAGCAAGGTGGGGGCACAGAGTTGGGGAAGGACGTTAAGTTTGTAGTTTTTGAACTCCCTCCCCTGCACCGTTAGGGTAACTATGCAGAATCCCTGGATCTGTACGGAGTGGGATCCTGCAGCTAGGCAAATCTTTTGTGCGCTGGGATAGGTGGTCAAGGAACAGCGTCTTACCGTGTCGGGGTGTATAAAGCTTTCCGTGCTCCCGGAGTTGACTAGGCATGGCATCTCGTGGCCGTTAATTAGGACCGTTGTCGTCGTCGTCTGGAGTGTCCGGGGCCGAGCCTGATCGAGCGTAACCGAAGCGAGCCGTGGTTGTAGTAGTGGGGTGGGGTCCGTTGTTGCCGTCCAAGATGGCGTCGGGGATGGACAAAATGGCCGCCCCCATACATCGCATGTGGCTGGGGGGTCACAAGATGGCGGCGGGGGTGGACAAAATGGCCACCCCCACGCGTCGTACAGGTCGGGGGCGGTCCAAGATGGCGGCGCCCCTCCTCCCCTCGTGGTGGTCGGGACACAAAATGGCGGCGTCTGCGGGTCGCACAACGGCGCCCCTCCTCCCCTCGTGGTGGTCGGGACCCAGAGCGGCTGCGCCTGCGGGTCGCACATGGTGTGCTGGGGGGTCTGGGGAGCGCTAGGACCACGAGCGCTAGGACCGCGCGGAGCGCCCTCACCGCGAGCGCTAGGACCGCGAGCACTAGGACCGCGCGGAGTTCCCTCACCGCGAGCGCTAGGACCGCGAGCGCTAGGACCGCGCGGAGCTCCCTCACCGGGGACAGCGGTGGTCGGGGCCCAAGTCGGCGGCGCCAGCGGGTCAGACGTGGGGCCGTGAGCGTAAGGAGCGCGAGGAGCTCCCTCACCGGGGGCAGCGGTGGTCGGGGTCCAAGTAGATGGCGCCGGCGGGTCAGGCGTGGGGCGCGGGACGGGGGTGAGGGTGGCGTTAGGGACGCGAAAAACCCCCTCCTCTCCGTGGAGAGTGTTGGCCGGGACCCAAAGCGGTAGCGCCGGCGGCGGGTCGTACATGGGCTGCGGGGAGGGAGGTTGGGGAGCGTAGGCGGCGTGCAGGGCTCCCAGTTCTCCCGGGACCGCGGTGGTCGGGACCCAGAGCGGCTGCGCCTTCGGGTCGCACATGGCGTGCTGGGGGGGTTGGGACGCATAGACTGCTTGTAGGGCTCCCTGTGGCCCCGGGACGGCGGCGACCTCGCGGGATCGGCACACCACCGCATAATGGCCCTTTTTCCCGCAGCTTTTGCAGATGGCTGCGCGGGCCGGACAGCGCTGTCGGGGGCGTTTCGCCTGGCCGCAGAAATAACAGCGGGCGCCCCCGGTGCTACTCGGCGTTTGGACTGCGCAAGCCTGTGGGGTGTCCGGGGGTGGGGGGGGGGGGGTAGGGGGTTTGCCGCGACGGGTACGTGCGGGGCCCAATGGCCTGCCGCGCGGTCGGGGCCGTAGGCGTGGGTATTACGCGCGGCCACGTCTAGGGAGGCTGCTAGGGCCCGTGCCTCTGAGAGTCCTAGCGACTCTTTTTCTAGAAGTCTTTGGCGGATTTGGGAGGATTGCATACCTGCCACAAAAGCGTTGCGCATTAACATGTCCGTGTGTTCGTTTGCATTCACTGACGGGCAGCTGCAGGCTCGTCCCAAAATCAGCAGCGGCGTAGAACTCGTCCATTGATTCTTCGGGAGCTTGTCGTCTCGTCGCGAGCTGGTAGCGAGCGTAGATTTGGTTAACTGGGCGAACGTAGAGACTTCTGAGTGCTGCGAACGCCGTCTGGAAATCGTCGGTGTCTTCAATGAGGGTGAAAATCTCCGTGCTCACCCTCGAGTGCAGGACCTGCAGTTTTTGTTCGTCTGAGACCCGGCTGGTGGTCGGTCTGAGGTAGGCCTCGAAGCAAGTCTGCCAGTGTTTGAAGGCTGCTGCCGCATTCACTGCGTGGGGGCTGATCCTCAGGCATTCCGGAATGATCCTGAGCTCCATAGTCCTTTTTAGGCACGCTTAATAAATTGTAGCGCACAAAGACTCCATGAGACGAATAGAGTGAAGTCGATGAGGCTTTATTAAGCGTGTCTGTTCCCCCGCAGCTCGATAGTAAACTGGCTTGCGGGGGAAGACACCGGCTTCTTATACTTCGCCTTCAGGGCGGAGCTTGAGGTCAACGGCCAACCAGGACCCGGGATCTGTCAGCCAATGGCATTAGGGCTTCCAGTCCCACATGACCCCAATACATACTACCACACGAAGTTAAGCACACTGGCCTATAATTACCCGCTTTCTGCCTACCTCCTTTTTTAAACAATGGTGTCACGTTTGCTGATTTCCAATCCGCCGGGACCACCCCAGAGTCTAGTGAATTTTGGTAAATTATCACCAGTGCATTTGCAATTTCCCTAGCCATCTCTTTTAGCACTCTGGGATGCATTCCATCAGGTCCAGGAGACTTGTCTACCTTTAGCCCCATTAGCTTGCCCACCACTACCTCCTTGGTGAGAACAATCCTCTCAAGGTCCTCACCTGTCATAGCCTCATTTCTATCAGTCACTGGCATGTTATTTGTGTCTTCCACTGTGAAGACCGACCCAAAAAACCTGTTCAGTTCCTCAGCCATTTCCTCATCTCCCATTACTAAATCTCCCTTCTCATCCTCTAAAGGACCAATATTTACCTTAGCCACTCTTTTTTGTTTTATGTATTTGTAGAAACTTTTACGATCTGTTTTTATATTCTGAGCAAGTTTACTCTCATAATCTATCTTACTCTTCTTTATAGCTTTTTTAGTAGCTTTCTGTTGCCCCCTAAAGATGTCCCAGTCCTCTAGTCTCCCACTGATCTTTGCTACTTTGTATGTGAAGCATATAGGAGTGTAGTGTCAATCAGGTCAATCCATATGAGGGTCATTTAGGAGTCTGGTGACAGTGGGGAAGAAGCTGTTTTTGAGTCTGTTTGTGCGTGTTCTCGGACTTCTGTATCTCCTGCCCGATGGAAGAAGTTGGAAGAGTGAGTAAGCCGGGTGGGAGGGTTCTTTGATTATACTGCCCGCTTTCCTCAGGCAGCGGGAGGTGTAGATGGAGTCAATGGATGGGAGACATGTTCGTGTGATGGACTGAGCTGTGTTCACAACTCTCTGAAGTTTCTTGCGGTCCTGGGCCGAGCAGTTGCCATACCAGGCTGTGATGCAGCCTGATAGGATGCTTTCGATGGCACATCTGTAAAAGTTGGTAAGAGTTAATGTGGACATGCCAGATTTCCTCAGTTTCCTGAGGAAGTATAAACGCTGTTGTGCTTTCTGTGTGGTAGCGTCGACGTGGGTGGACCAGGACAGATTTTTGGAGATGTGTAATGCTAGGAATTTGAAGCTGCTAACCATCTCCACCTCGGCCCCGTTGATGCTGACAGGGGTGTGTACAGTATTTTGATTCCTGAGGTCAATGACCAGCTCTTTAGTTTTGCTGGCATTGAGGGAGAGATTGTTGTCGCTGCACCACTCCACTAGATTCTCTATCTCCCTCCTGTATTCTGACTCGTCATTATTTGATATCCGGCCCACTATGGTCGTATCGTCAGCAAACCTGTAGATGGAGTTGGAACCAAATTTTGCCACGCAGTCGTGTGTGCAGGGAGTATAGTCGGGAGGCTAAGCACACAGCCTTGCGGGGCGCCGGTGTTGAGAACTATTGTGGAGGAGGTATTGTTGTTTATTCTGAATGATTGTGGTCTGTGGGTCAGGAAGTCAAGGATCCTGTTGCAGAGGGAGGAGCCAAGTCCTAGGTTTTGAAGCTTTGATATGACCTAGGCTGGGATTATGGTGTTGAAGGCAGAGCTGTAGTCAATAAGTAGGAGTCTGATGTAGGAGTCCTTGTTGACGAGATGCTCCTGGGAAGAGTGTAGGCCCAGGGAGATGGTCTGCCGTGGGCCAGTTGTGGCGATATGCAAATTGCAGTGGATGAAGGCGTTCTGGGAGTATGGAGGTGATGCACTTCATGACCAACCTCATGACCAACCTCTCGAAGTACTTCATTATGACTGAGGTCAGGGCCACTGGACTGTAGTCATTGAGGCACATTGCCTGGTTCTTTTTTGGTACCGTATGATGGTGGACTTCTTGAAGCAGGTGGGGACCTTGGAGCGAAGTAGGGACAAGTTAAAAATGTCCTCTAAAACATCTGCCAGCTGCTCCACGCAGGCTCTGAGTGCACGATCAGGGTTCCCATCCGGACCCGTTGCCTTTACTTTCAGGAAGGCCGATCCGACTTCGGAAGCTGTGATCTTGGGTATGGGTGTTTTATGGGCTGCTGGGGCATTCGACAGCGGATCAATGGTTTCCTGCTTGAACCAAATATAGAGTGCCTTGAGTTCATCGGGGAGGAGTGTGCTGCTGCTGGAGATACTGCTTGGCTTGGCTTTGTAGCCCATTATGTTGTTTAGGCCTTGCCACATAGATATTTACATAGAATTTACAGTGCAGAAGGAGGCCATTCGGCCTATCATGGCCAATCCACCTAACACAACCGCCAAGAGTCTGTAACGCTAGTCTGTGACTCTAGCTTAGTCTGATATTCTCTCTTGGCATCTCGGGTGGCTTTGCCGAGGTTGTACCTGGATTCCTTGTATAGGTCAGGGTCGCCTGACTTGAACGCCTCAGACCTATCCTTCAGTAGGGAGTCAATCTCCCGGTTAAACCATAGTTTCCGGTTGGGGAACGTACGTACTGCTTTCTTTGGCACGCAGTCGTCCACACATTTGCTGATGAAGTCTGTGACGGTGATGGCAGACTCATTTAAGTTAGTCGCTGAGTTCTTAAATATGGGCCAGTCCACTGACTCTCAGCAGTCACATTGGAGCTCTTCTGTTTCCTTAGTTAAATGGTGCTTGAAAACCCAAATTGTTAATGTTGATTTAGCCCAATTGCAATTTTGTGGTGTATTTTTTTCCCTGTTGTTACATTTTATTCTAACCCATTCCATCCTGCCTTTATTTATGAGCACGAGAGGAAGTTTACTGTCTGTGATAACCCTCCCAAGGATCTGGGGATTGCTGATTGCCGATTGATCTCCACGTGGGTTTGGTAGAATATGATTTCCCGAGTGAGAAGGTGTGGTCTGCCCAGCTGGGCTCATTAGCGGAACCTTCACATACAGATTCCAGACCGGCAGTTCCCATAATTCTGCACGAGGATGTTTGTTTTGTGTTTCGCAACAGCAGCTTTATTTTCAGTTTAAAATTAACAAGTTTGGGCTTTCACTCCACACTTCCTGGAATTATTATACTGGCGACAGGGATCGGAGTCGCACTAGTGGAATTGTTTTTATAAAATATAAATTTAGAGTACGCAATTCATTTTTTCCAATTCAGGGGCAATTTTAGCGTGGCCAATCCACCTACTCTGCACATGTTTGGGTTATGGGGGCGAAATCCCGTACCAGCCTCCCTGAACAGGCGCCGGAATGTGGCGACTAGGGGCTTTTCACAGTAACTTCATTGAAGCCTACTTGTGACAATAAGCAATATTCATTCATTCATTCAAATCCATGCAAAAACGGGGAGAATGTGCAAACTCCACACGCCATGAGGTCATGTTGCAGCTATACAACACTCTGGTGCGGCCGCATTTGGAGTATTGCGTGCAATTCTGGTCGCCGCACTATAGGAAGGATGTGGAAGCATTGGAAAGGGTGCAGAGGAGATTTACCAGAATGTTGCCTGGTATGGAGGGAAGATCTTATGAGGAAAGGCTGAGGGACTTGAGGCTGTTTTCGTTAGAGAGAAGAAGGTTAAGAGGTGACTTAATTGAGGCATACAAGATGATCAGAGGATTGGATAGGGTGGACAGTGGGAGCCTTTTTCCTCGGATGGTGATGTCTAGCACGAAGGGGCATACCTTTAAATTGAGGGGAGATACATCTAAGACAGATGTCAGAGGTAGGTTCTTTACTCAGAGAGTAGTAAAGGCGTGGAATGCCCTGCCTGCAATAGTAGTGGACTCGCCAACACTAAGGACATTCAAATGGTCATTGGATAGACATATGGACAATAAGGGAATAGTGTAGATGGGCTTTAGAGTGGTTTCACAGGTCGGCGCAACATCGAGGGCCGAAGGGCCTGTACTGCGCTGTAATGTTCTATGTTCCACACGGACAGTGACCCAGAGCCGGGATCGAATCTGGGACCTCGGCACCGTGAGGCAGCAGTGCTAACCACTGCGCCACCATGCTGCCCTCTAGTGGAATTGTTAATGTGGCGACAACTACATACCAGGCTGTATCTGCTATTTCCCAATTTTTTGGGGGGGGGAGAACAAACAGAAGAACAAAGAACAATATAACACAGAATCAGGCCTTTCGGCCCTCCAAGCTTGTACTGGTCATGATTCAAAACCCTCAGAACTTCCTTGTGCCGTATCCCTCTATACCCATCGTATCCATGTACATGTCAAGATGCCTTTTGAAAACCGTTAATGTATCTGCTTCCACAACCTTCGCTGGCAATGCATTCCAGGCATTCACCACCCTCTGCGTAAAAAAACTGCCTCGCACATCGCCTCTAAACTTTGCCCCATGGACCTTAAACCTATGCCCCCTGGTGACTGACCCCTCCACCCTAAGAAAGAGTGCCTGCCCATCCATTCTATCCATGCCCCTCATAATCTTGTAGACCTCTATCGGGTCACCCCTCAACCTCCGTCTCTTCCAATGAAAACAGTCCGAGTTTATTCAGCCTCTCCACATAGCGGAGGAGGAAGATGGAGTCAAAGCAGGTGACCTGAAAAAGAGACTAGGACTTAAGAAGACCCGAAAGGACCTTCGGAAAAGGAACTGCCGTCCTTGGAGATTGCTTCCAAAGAAACGCAAGAGCTGTGCTTGAAAAGACTGGTCTGGTGTCTTAAAAAGTTAAGGTCCAAGGAAAGGCCGTAAAAAAAGACCTGACCCACCTGAGAAGCAGGGAACCCACTCCAGCGGAGACGCTTTCAGCAGAGAAAGCATTCTTGACGCCTGTTGCGACTACTTCCGGAAAGGGGACTCAGCCTATGGAAGACTTGAGAGTCATTCCCCCGACACTGAAGATTCTGAGTCCAAAATGGAGGCTGAGGAGATTGATCCTCCGCTGGAGGTCAACACTGAGGATGAACCTCCATCTGTGGCCCTTCGGTGCACAACAAAGAAATGATAATCCCAAGTCTGTTTCACACACACCCCGATCCGGCTCCAACTGCTGTCGGCTCGAGGTCAGAGAGTCACACAGCACAAAAAAGGCCTTTCAGCCTATTGAATCTGCGCCAGTCAAAAACAACCATTTAACTATTCTAATCCCATTTCCCAACACTTGTCTGCCTTGGCATTACAAGTGCATATTTAAATACTTCTTAAATGTTGTGAGGGTCTCTGCCACCACCATCCTTTCAGGCAGAGCGTTCCAAAGGCCCACCACCCTCTGAGTAAAAATGTTTTTCCTCACATCCCCTCTAAACCTCCTGCCCCTTACCTTAAATCTCTGTCCCCTGGTCATTGATCCCTCCACCAAGGGAAAAGGTTTCTTCCTGTCTACTCTATGCCCCTCATAATTGTATACATCTCAATCATGTCGCCCCTGTTTCCTCTGCTCCAAGGAAAAAAACACCAGTCTATCCAATCTCTCTTCATAACTAAAACTCTCCAGAATAGACAACATTCTGGTAAATCTCCTCTGCACCCTTTCCAGTGCTATTACATCCCTCTTATAATGTGGATTCTAGAACTGCACACAATACTCTCGCTGTGGCCTAACCAACATTTTATACTGTTCCAGCATAACCTCCCTGCTCTTAAACTCTATTCCCTGGCTAATAAAGGCAAGTATACCATATGCCTTCTTAACCACTGTATCCACCTGCTCTGCTAACTTAAGGGACGAGTGTACATGCACGCCAAGGTCCCTCTGATCCTCAGTGCTTCCCAGGGTCCTGCCATTTATCATGTTTGCCTTGCCTTGCCTTGTTTATTCTGCCCAAGTGCATCACCTCACACTTATCCGGATTGAATTCCATTTGCCACTGATCAGCCCATCTGACCAGCCCATCTATATCCTCTTGTAATCGAAGACTATCCTCCTCACTATTTATGGCCAGAAATTCGAAATTTTCGTATCATTCGCAAACTTACTGATCAACTCTCCTACATTCATGTCTAAATCATTTATATAAACCACAAACAGCAAGGGCCCCAACACTGATTCCTGCGATACCCAACTGGACACAGGCTTCCAGTCAAAAAAACACCCCTCGACCATCATTCTCTGCTTCCTGCCACTCAGTCAATTTTGGATCCAATTTGCCAAATTTCCTTGGATCCCATGGGCTCTTGCCTTCGCTATCAGTCTCCCATGTGGCACCTTATCAAAAGCCTTGCTGAAGTCCAAGTAGACCACGTCAAATACATTTCCCTCATCGACACACCTGGTCACCTCTTCGAAAAATTCAATCAAGTTGATCAGACATCACCTCCCCTTAACAAAACCTTGCTGACTGTTGTCAATTAATCCCTGCCTCCCCAAATGTAGATTAATTCTGTTCCTCAGAATTATTTCAGATAGTTTCCCCACCACTGACGATAGACTGACTGACCTGGTTCCCTGGTTTATCCCTTCCTCCCTTCTTGAATAATGGTACCACATTGGCTTTGCTCCAGTCCTCTGGCACTTGTCCTGTGACCATAGAGGAATTGAAAATATTGCCAGCTCCCCTGCTATTTCCTCCCTTGCCTCACTCAACAGCCTGGGATACATTAAATCTGGCCCTGGAGATTTGTCTACTTTTATGTCTGTTAGACTACTCAGAACCTCCTCTCTGTCTATGTTAACCTCTTTAATTTTATTACAGTCCTTCTCCCTGATTTCTATACCCACACCGTCCCTCTCACAAGTGAACACCGACACAAAGTATTTATTTCGAATCCTACCCATGTTCTCCGGCTCCACACAAATTACCACTGTGGTCGTCAATGGGCCCTATTCTTTCCCTAGTTATCCTTTTACCCTTAAAGTACTTGTAAAACAATTTAGGATTTTCCTGAAATCTAGCTGCCAGTATCCTTTCATATCCCTTTCTTGTTCTCCTAATTTCATTTTTAAGTTCCCTCTTGCACATTCTATATGCCTCTAGGGCTTCTGCTGTTTTGAGCCTTCGATATCTGCCATAAATCTCCCTTTTTCTCCTGATCCAATGCTTTATATCCCTCGATATCCAGGGTTCACTGGATTTGTTGGTCCCACCATTTTTCTTGATTGGGACATGTTGGCCCTGCACGCTCCCGATTTCCTTCTTGAATACATCCCACTGTTATGTCACAGATTTACCTAGAAGTATCTGCTCCCACTCCAGTCTGACTAAAGGCACATCTGGGGCGGGATTCTTCGACCCCCTGCCGGGTCGGAGAATCGCCGGGGGCTGGCGTGAATCCCGTCCCTGACGGTTGCCGAATTCTCCGGCACCGGATATTCGGCGGGGGCGGGAATCGCTCCGCGCCGGTTGGTGGGCCCCCCCGGCGATTCTCCGGCCCGGATGGGCCGAAGTCCCGCTGCTTGAATGCCTGTCCCGCCGGCGTGGATTAAACCACCTCTCTTACCGGCGGGACAAGGTGGCGCGGGCGGGCTCTGGGGTCCTCGGGGGGGCGCGGGGCAATCTGGCCCCGGGGTGCCCCCACGGTGGCCTGGCCCGCGATCGGGGCCCACCGACCCCAACCTGGGTTCGATCCCAGCCCCGGGTCACTGTCCGTGCACATTCACCCTGTGCCTGTGAGGGTCTCACCCCCACAAACGAAAGATGTGTCGGACAGGTGGATTGCCCATGCTAAATTGCCCGTTAATTGGAATTTATTTTTTAAAGAATTCCGCTCCCTCTAAACATTTCATGCTGTGGCTACCCCAGTTAATATTGGGGAAGTTGAAATCCCCCACAATCACTCCCCTATTACTTTTATACTTCTCTGAAAAGTGCCTAAATATCTGCTCTTCTATTTCTCTCAGACTGTGAGAGGGCCTAAAGAACATTCCCGGTCGGGGGAGATGGGCACGGAACACCATTGCCGCAGCCGGAAAGGTAGCCATGTAGCTGCGCACACCGCTAACGGCCCACTTTGAACTTCGTGCCATAGGTCATATATAGGTGTGTCCCCCCCGGGTGCCCTCTGGCCCCAGCTGGCCCATCAGCTGTGTGGAAGCACTCCAGCACAACCAGTGCCATCTTGTTGGCTGGGATGAGTGTGTGTGGGGATTGTAGCGGCTGCAGCTTGTCAGCCTCTCGAGTGTCAATCACGAACCTGGCGAATCCTGCACCGTTTTTCACTGGAATCGATTGTGTTCCACGCGGCACCGGTGCTAGCCCCTCAACCATAGTGGAAATGGTCCAGGTGCGGCGCCGGTTTTCTGTTCTAAAAGTCCTTGAATTCTGCATTGGTGTCAGCACATAGTCTCAGAAACGGAGAATCCGGGTGACTTCAGGTGGCGATCGCGAACGGAGCGGCCGCAGCAAAGACGCTCCCTCACATCCACAAAATTGCAGCGTTTTTCGGGGGTTTTCCCAGTGAGTTTAAAAAAAAAAAATTTTAAGTCCCACAAAATCGGCCCTACCCATTCCACGGAGCTGAAGAGGGGAAGAAAAACAAAGAGGAGAGACTGGTCCCGGTGAACTGCACGTGGACGAGGAGTGGGGATTGCTCAGAAACTGCCTGAAAGTCGGAGCACGGAGAGGATAACACAAAACCAAAATAATATATTTTATTTATTCAACCTTTCTTGTTCCTCTCCTGAAAAGTTTTTTAAAAACTTTTTAAAAAAACTTTCAAAAGGAAAAAAATAATTCATTTTTATATCAAAAGAAATCATTTTTAAAAGGAGCAAAAACCCTTGGGGGGTTTCTTTCTTTGGGGGGAACAAAAAAAAGAATTTATTTTTCGCACCAAAACCAGGAAAAAAAGAGAGAGGCACATAACAGAAATATGCCTGCAAATAATAAATCGGGGGGACGGCGAGATGTAAGAAGGAGCAGCAGCGAAGGTGAAGGAAAAAAGCAGGAGCTGCGGCCGCGCAGGCAGACAACCCCACGGGGTGATGCAGAGGTTCAGGCAAACCAGGAAGCGGAAAAGCTGGCGAGCCGAGCAGCGGAGCAGGAACAGGACGGGGCGACCATTCCCCCCCCCCCCTCAAACAGGGGCGGAATGGAGAAGCGTGCTGGAAACGGAAATAAACGCTATAAAGGAGGAGATAAAAATGGAGATAAACGCCATGAGGGAGGTACTCAGGATGGAGCTCCACACAATGATGAAGGAGATGCTGGCGGAGACAACGGACAGAATGCAGTGAACCATTAATGGCCTGGAAAGGAAGGTGGAGGCGCAGGAGAAAACGATTCAGGAGTTGGAGAGGGACGCCTCGGACCAGAGCGACAGGATGGTAACTCACGAAACCGAGGTGAAAAGGCTGGTAACAACCTAGGGGCGACTAAGAGGGAAAGTGGAGGACCAGGAAAATAGGTCCAGACGGCAGAATGTTAAAATAGTGGGTCTGCCAAAGGGGATAGAGGGCAGAGACCCAACAAGCTACGCCACCCAAATGCTGGGCAAGCTAGTGGGAAGGGAGAAATACCCAAACCCCCCCAGAAATCGACAGGGCGCACAGGTCGCTCTGACCCAGACCCAAAGCCAGAGAGCAGCCCAGAGCAATTATCGTGAAGCTGCACAGGTTCCAGGACAGGAAAAAAATCCTAAAGTGGGCCCAGCAGATGAAAGCAAGCATGTGGAAATGGAAGACCATAAGGGTTTACCAGGACATTGGGGCGGACCTGGCCAAAAGAAGGGCTGAATTCAACAGGACCAAGTCAGCACTCTACAAAAGTAAAGTGAAATTTGGGATGCTATTCCCGGCCAATCTCTGGGTAACATTTGAGGGGAAGGAGCTGTTTTTTAACACCCCAGCAGCAGCAGAGGAGTTTGGTAGAGCAAACAAACTGGGGGAGAGACAGCCGCAACGGCCATCATGAAAGCGACGGGGATGGAAAAGAAAGGAAGAATCAGAACAAAGAGCAGAGGGCAGACCGCAAACAGAGACAATATGATCACGAACTGTACACGCGTGTTTGGTGCACTGTGTGGGACTGTCCCGGGCTGGTTCCATCACTCAATGCAATGGGGGGGGGGAGTGAAGCAAGGTGAATGAGGGTGAGAAAGGCGGACAGGAGGGTGAGACAAGGGCCAGCAAAAGGAAGGTAAAACAGGACCAGAGCAGGGCAAGTACTGGGAGGGGGGCCACCGTGCTAGCGAGGAGGGCTAACACGGGAGGGCAGGAAGAAAGGAGGGCCGCTTCTCAGGGGAGAGGGAGCGCCTGGCACAAAGAGAAGGGGGGGACAGGGCAGAAGGGGAGGACGAACACAGGGGGTGGACAGAGGAACAGGGACTAAGGGGGGGGAGAGGAATCGGGGGGAGAGCGCATAACAAAATAGAAGCAAAGGGAAGGGTGAGGTAGATAAGCAGCACGAACACAGGCCTCGGCGGCATGGAGCAGGACGAGGACCCAAGATGGTGCCACAAACAGCCACTCAGGAGGGCTTCAGGATGAAGGGAGACCCTGGAGTGCAGGGGCGCAGCCACGTAGCGTACACATAGCTGGTGGCCATGCTGGGTGCCCCCGGGACAAAAGGAAACCCCGGAGCCCTGGGGTCCGACCTATGACGGGAGCGGTGACCGCGGCCATTTTGGACAGCCCCCTAACGAAAGGAAACCCCGGAGTGCAGGGGTGCGTCCACCAGGTAAGTATGGGTGACCCCGCAGGACCGGGTGGTCGAAAGCCCCCCACCAGGATTGTTACCTGGAACGTAAGGGGACTCAATGGCCCGGTGAAAAGATCCAGAGTCTTCCCCCACCTAAGAAGCCTAAAAGCAGACAGAATCTACCTACAAGAGACACACCTGAGGGAGAAGGACCAACTGCTAGTAAGAAAGGGCTGGGTGGGACAGACATACCACTCATGCTACAGGACGAGGGCTAGGGGGGTAGCAATATTAATTAGCAAGAGGACGCAGTTTACGGAAACCAAGACAGTTACGGACCCAGGGGGATGGTACGTCATGGTCAGCGGTGTCCTGGAAGGGACACCGGTCGTATTGGTAAACGTGTACACTCCCAACTGGGATGACACAGAATTCATAAAGAAGACCATGGCAGAAATCTCCGACCTTGACACACACCGACTGATCATGGGGGGGGCGACTTCAACTGTGTACAGGACCCACTGACCGACCAATCAAACCCCAGAGCAGGGAAAAAGACTGGCATGGCTAGGGAACTAGGAGCATTTATGGAGCAGATGGGGGCGGTGGACCCATGGAGGTTCCTGCACCCGGGAGAGAAGGAATTTTCATACTTCTCACAAGTACACAAGGTATACACCCGTATCGACTTCTTTGCAGTGGGGAAATCGGTGCTTCCAGGGATCACGGGAACGGAGTACTCCGCGATCGTTATCTCTGACCATGCTCCACACTATATGGATGTGAGGTTGGAGACAGGCCAGGACCAGCGCCCCACATGGAGGCTGGACACAGATCTCCTGGCCGACAAGGCCTTCTGTCAGAAAACATCGCGGGCCATAGGCGACTACGTTAGTAACAACCAAAGCGGGGAGGTCTCACACTCCACATTCTGGGAGGCACTGAAGGCCGTGATTAGAGATCATAGCCTACAAGGCAAGCAGAGATAGGGAAGAGAGGGTGGCCAGGCAACAACTGGTGGACTCCATTCTGGAAGTCGACAGAAAATACTCCGAGGCCCCGACCGTAGAGCTGCTGGCGGAGAGAAAAAAAGCTGCAAATGGACTTTAACCTGCTACCCACTAGGAAAGCAGTGTACCAACTCCACCAGACACGGGGGACCTTCTATGAACACGGAGACAAGGCTGGCTGCCTTTGGCTCACCAGCTGAGAAAGCAGGCAGCCACAAGGGAAATAGCGCAGGTAAAGGATAGCAGAGGCAGACTGGTAACAGAACCAAAGGAGGTCAATCGGGCATTTGAGACCATCTACCGGGGACTGTACACTTCCGAGCCCCCCAACGGGAGAGCGGGGATTAAACAGTTCCTAGACGGATTGGAACTACCAGTTGTGGGGGAAGACAGAAGGGGGGAGCTGGAAACACCAATAGACCTGGGAGAAATCATGGAGAGCATCAGCTCCATGCAGGCGGGGAAGGCACCGGGACCCGATGGGTTCCCGGCGGACTTCTACAAAATATTTGCACCAGTCCTGGCCCCACACTTAAGGGACATGTTCGCGGACTCACTGGCAAGGGGCACCCCCCCCCCCCACGCTAGCGCAGGCCACAATTTCACTGATACCCAAAAGAGATAAAGACCTGACGGAATGCGGATCATACAGGCCCATTTCACTGCTGAACGTGGATGCGAAAATACTCGCAAAGGTCCTGGCCAAAAGGCTGGGGTGCTGCGTACCAGAGGTGATCGCAGAGGACCAAACGGGTTTTGTCAAGGGTAGGCAGCTCACAGCTCACATCAGGCGGCTGCTGAACGTATTAATGACCCCCTCTGGGGAGAGAACACCAGAGGTGATCGTCTCCCTGGACGCAGAAAAGGCCTTCGACAGAATCGAATGGAACTACCTCCTCGAGGTACTGGAACGGTTTGGGCTAGGAGCGGGGTTCACCGCCTGGGTGAGGCTCCTGTAAAACGCTCCCAAAGCGAACGGCCAAACTAACACCACCAGCTCTAAATACTTCCAGCTGCAGAGAGGAACAAGACAGAGCTACCCGCTGTCCCCACTCTTGTTCGCGCTAGCGATCGAAACCCTGGCGATAGCCCTGCAGGACACGAAAAGCTGGAAGGGAATCCACAAAGGAGACAGAGAGCACAGAGTCTCACTCTATGCAGATGACCTGCTCCTCTATGTCTCGAAGCCACAGGAGGGACTGAAGGCAATACTGCAAATACTGAAAGAGTTTGGAATCTTTTCGGGCTACAAACTTAACCTGGGCAAAAGCGAGGCATTCCCAGTGAACCCAAACGGGGGAGGGAGAGAGCTGGAGGGGCTCCCGTTCAAAACAGCCCAGAACAGATTCCGCTACCTGGGGATCCAGATAGCCAGAGACTGGATACAGATCCACAAGTGGAACCTGACCAGCCTGGTGGAGGAAATAAGAAGAGACCTTCAAAGGTGGGGCTCACTCCCACTCTCTCTGCGGGGAGAGTGCAGACGATCAAGATGAACGTTCTGCCAAGGTTCCTCTTCATGTTTAGATCCATTCCGATCTTCATCCCCAAGGCCTTCTTCCAAAACGTAAGCAGTCTAATCATGGCTTTTGTGTGGGGGGGGTAAGAACCCGAGAATTCCCAAACAGTCACTGCAAAGAAGGAAAATGAAAGGGTACTTGGCCTTACCGAACCTACGATACTACCACTGGGCAGCAACGGCAGAAAGAGTGAGGGGATGGGTACAAGAACCCAACACAGATTGGGTACAAATGGAGGAGGCATCCTGTAAAGGAAGGACCCTCCGGGCCCTGGCCACAGCAGCACTCCCATCCTCCTCAACAAGATACACAACGAGCACAGTGGTAGCGGCTACGCTGAGAACGTGGACCCTATTGAGACAGCACTTCGGGATAACCAAAATGTTCCTAATGGCCCCCGTCTGCGGCAATCACAGATTCCCCCCCAGCCATGCTGGTTACCACCTTCAAAAGATGGAGGCGGGACGGGGGCACATTGACGGTCGGGGCTTCTACATAGGGCACAGACTGGCGACACTAGGCGAACTGACAAGGAAGTGGAGGCTAGCAAAAGGACAGGAAATGAGACACCTCCAAATAAAACACTTCCTCCGCAAAGAGACAGTGGGGTACCCCGAGGCCCCAGAAAGCGCACTACTAGAGGACCTGATAGGCACAAGCAACGAGAAGGGGGGGCTATGTGGAAAATATACGGACAGCTACTGGACAGAGCCCGGACTCCACTGGACGAGACTAGACAAAAATGGGAGGACGAACTGGGGACAGAGGTCGGATGGGGACTCTGGAGTGAAGTACTGAGTAGGGTGAACTCCACCTCCTCCTGCGCAAGGCTTGTGAACTGTACCGCCTGCTCCTGTTGGCAACGGGCTTACAGTCGGGGGTGAGGTTCGCAAAGAGCAGAGGGCGGGTGGGGACCTTAAGGGTCACGTGGTTGCATACAGTGAGGGAGGGTAGTTGTCCGCCGAACTTCAGCGCCAGGCTTCAGTGACTGCATTGGAAGTCGAGTCCAAGCAGTAGGGGTGCGCAAAGGTGAGGGAGGAGATACAGTTTAAATTGGGCACACTCAGCGCCCTGTATCGCGAGGTTCGTGACACAGTACTCCCGGACCTGTACCGAATGGGATCCGGAGGCAAGGGATATTGTCTGGGATGCGGGTAGATGTGGAGGGAGCAGCACCTTACCGTGTCGGGGTGGATGAAGCTCTCTGTGCTCCCGGAGTCGAAAAGACAGGGATCTTGTGCCCATTGTCCCGGTCGGCCATCATCAAATTCCTCAGATGCTTTGACCGCGACTGGTCGAGGGTTACTGCCCCGGGCTGCGGGTAGTCTGTGTGGTCTGAGCTATCGAGGTCAAAAGATGGTGGCCCCCACGGGTCGCACATGTCGGGTTGAGTCGAAGATGGCGACCAAGATGGCTGCTCCCATCGGTCGCACATGTCGGCTGGTGTTGAAGATGGCGGCCAATATGGCCGCCCCCACACGACGCACGTGTCGGGCTGAGTTAAAGATGGTGCCTCCCACGAGCTGCACGAGGCAGGTGATGCGTCTGAAGGGGGCATACCTTGTGGGGTATGTGGGCCTGTGAGTCCGTGGATCGGGCCTGGTGAGCTTTCGACTTCGGGGCTTTGGATCGGGCCAGACAGATTCTGGCAAAATGTCCCTTTTTGCCGCAGTCGCTGCGTATTGCGGTGCGGGCGGGGCAACGTTGCCGGGGGTGTTGGCCCTGCCTGCATAAGTAGCATGACCGTCCCCTGGGCTGCACAGGCAGCCGCGCGGCACAGGCCTGAGACATAGTCGGGTCTGGTGACGGCCGTGTCTGTGGTGCCCACGAGGGGTTCGCTGGGTCTGCCGGGAACGCGCTGAGGCTCTGGTAGGCCACCTCCAACGAGATGGCTAGTTTTACCGTGTCCTGTAGGTCAGTGGCCCCGTTTTCCAGCAGTTGCTGCCGGATGTAGTTAGACCGGACCCCAGCCACGTAGGTGTCCCGGATCATCAGTTTCATGTGCTCATCGGCTGTCACGTCCTTGCAGTTGCAGTTGCGGGTGAGTAGCGTCAGGTTCTCTAGGTACTTGTCCAGAGATTCCCCGGCATGTTGACTGCGGGTAGTGAGGAGGTGCCGCGCGGACACTTCATCCACGGGCTTCACGAACTGTCTCTTTAGGATCGTGACCGCCGCTTTGTACGTGGCCGCGTCCTGAATCATACCCGACATTCGGTGGCTCACCCGGTCGTGGAGGATACGCAGCTTGAGGGCATCGGAGAGAGGCGCTTCGAAGGAGTCGAGGTAGGCCTCAAAACAGCAAAGCCAGTGGGAGAAGATTTCCTTAGCTTCTGCTGCTTGTGCGTCGAGTTTCAGTTTATCAGGCTTTAGAGCGGCTTCCATAGTGATGTCTTTGGTTAATAAATTGATGTACCATTAATTCACTGCAAGACGATGAGAGTGAGTGAACAAAGGCTTTATTAACCAAGAACTTGCCTGCCTGTGTCTGCTGTACAAATGAGCGCCGCCCTCGACGGCCGGTCTATATACCGTCCGAGCGGGGTGGAGCCAGAGGCGGAGCCCACCAGGTTCCAATACAATACCTGGAAGGTGATCACATTACCATTGGGCCACAGTGCTACACAGACAGCTTATACTATGGTGAATACATTCGCCACAGGCTCCTTCCATTGCCACCACTTATTCTTCCTTAATTGCTGGTGCAATGGTGCCAGTGCTGAGGCTAGATTCAAAACAAACCTTCCATAGTAATTGGCCGTACCAAGGAAGGACTTCGCTTCACTGACAGTTTTGGGTGCCTTGACCTGTCTTCCAAAGGGTGCAACCCTGTCGCATCACCGTAAAATCCTAGGTACGTCACCTCAGAAGCCTGAAAAATACATTTTTTGTGTTTTAGGTGACCCCAGCATCACAAAACTTCTTCAATGATTCCTCTAGACTGGCCACGTGTTCTTCCAGTGTTGTGCTGGTGACTAGCATGTCATCAAGGTAAACCATCGCCTTGGGAATCCCCTAGAGGAGATTTTTGACCATTCACTGGAAGATAGCACAGGCTGAAGCAATACAAAACAGCAGCCTGGGAGAGTGGAAGAGGCCTTTGTGGGTATTGATTGTAGCAAACCTCCGAGACTCCTCAACTGTAGTTGTAGGTAGGCGTGACTGAGGTCCAATTTTGTTGCAATGCATATGGCACTGCCCTGGTTGTAAAGAACTTGGGTGTTGAATCTGCATTGACAGATACGTTTGTGACCTTAATTCGGCCCAATGGACATCATGGAGGAAATCTTCATACCTCCTCAAGACATCTTGGAGGACACGTCAGATATTTTGAAGATTTCCAGCCGGTCAAGCCTAATCTTCTCAGACCAGTGTGTTGGGAAGTGATATGTGATGTCCTTGCATGACAACAAAAGGCAGATTGGCCTCCTACCCTCTGTAGGCCACTAGGGTATTGGCTGTGGTATTCCTTAAGCTTAAAGACTGTGTTCCTGCATCTAGATATTACAAGGTCTGCTCACTCACTACGGTCACCGAAGACCCAGTGTCAACTGACCATTTACCCTTTAGACAATTTAAATTGGAGCAGTTTTACTCAATTGGACTGCAATCAATCGGTGCATCATATTCTCTTCTCCAGAACACTTCTCCACTATGTTCAGTGAAGCTGCGGACTTCTGCTGCTGCTGTTTCTTTTCACAATGGCATGCTTTGCCTCGTGCGGGAACATGCTTGAATGTGACCCCTTCGGTTGTAATGGAAGCACACGAGCACCTGAACATGGCAGGTCTCCTGGAAATGGTCCCCACCACAACGATAGCAGTCCACCTCTGTTTCAGTTTTACGCCCCGATTCCTTCCCGCTCCTTGGGTTCCGGTCCTGTCCCGAGGACCATGTCTGGCTCTGAACTGTGCCTGTTGATCTTGCCACTGACCTCACGGCCATACAAGCCCATCCTTGGTTAACGCCCCCTTCAGCCATGCTTTGAAGTTCAGTGGCGTATTTTTCTGCGCACTCCATAACTCCATAACCTGAGCTACCTTGATCACTTTTAGCAGTGCAATTATGTTCTCTGCCAGCAGCTTCTTCTTGATATTAATGTTATGGATCTCAACCCAGCCGGTCGCATAACATGTCACTAAGCGCAGTCCCAAACTCTCAGTGCTCAGCAAGCTGGCGAAGCCTAGCTATGAAGGCTGAGACAGACTCTTCATGGTCCCTCACTGCAGAGTTAATCTTATAATGTTGGAGGGTAATCGAGGGCTGTAGGTTTTAATGTTCTTCAACCAATTTCACTATCTGGTCAAAGTATAAGATGCCTCCAGAGACCTGAGGTTTCTAATCAAATTATAGGTTGGGGCCTGCAAACTCTCAGGAGTATCACCTTCTGCACGTCCTCACCTGTGATCTCACTCGCGGTAACAAAAAAATGGAGCCGTTCGGTATACTGACTCCAATCCTCAACCCCTTGGCCAAATGGGTCTAGTTTCCCAATGATAAGTATTTCCATTCACGTTTTAAAAGATTCTGACTCTTGCTGGAGCTTCTCTGCTTCCTCAACTGTTCCTTCCTTCGCCGTCGATTCACGACAATTGGCGGCTGCAATCAAAAATGTTTACTCCGCTGCCAATGTGATGGTTCTCAAGACATACAATGGGGGATTTTGGTTGTTAACAAAGGGTTTAATGATGAAAGGCAAAAGTAGTTAGATAACAAATACAAAACACTATACAATATGTCTTTATTCTTCAGCTCCCTGGTCCACACATGTCAGACGTTTTAGTTGCTGTGATATGAAAAGTTTAAAGTTCTGTTCCTTTTTCACAAACACACATTTTTTCCTTCCAACAGCCTTTGCACAAATCTCTCACTATACATCACCTGACAGCGGCCACCTGAAGCCCCTTTACATAACAGTGTCAATTAATGGATACGTAACATAAATGAGACAACTAATTGTACTGTCTCTTAACCCATTACTTAACAACACAGACCAGGGTCCTGATCCCAAGGCCCCACACAACCCCCGCTGGCTAGGGTTCACACGCTCCCACGAGATTGGCCCCGAGCCAGTGGTCATTGGTAAATGGCTGGAATCTGTTATTAAGGAAGTCTTCACAATGCACAAAGAAAAACATAATGTCATCACGTGAAGTCAACATGGTTTTATAAAAGGGAAATCCTGTTTAACAAATATATTTGATATTTTTAATATGTAGCCAAAGAGATTTAACAAAGGATCCCCAACCAGATTATATTCAGTTCCCTTTCCACTCCCACTGATTCTTCCAAGTGATATTAAACATGGAGCTGGTTCATTAGCTGAGGAAGCATGGTGGATAATAATCTACAAGAAGTTCCCTATGCCCATGCTCATGAATATATAAGCATACAGATTTCTGATGAATACCAAGTAAAGCAGTTCTCTTAACGGCAGTGAAATTTATGATGATTAATTATTGACTTTTATGTTACTTCATAGATTTGTAAGCCAAGAAGATATATTTTGGTTTGAATCTGCAATTACTCGTGCAATTGAAAAAGTAATTGGGAGAGGAATGGCAGGAAAGGTTCACGAAGAGCCATACTTTGTTGATTTTCTTCGGGATATGCCAGATCCAACTGGTGATGAGCCTGAAGATTTTGTATTTGTTGTCCCAAAAGTCTATGAAATGGTACATCATAACATTGCTGTGATTTAGATGTGATTTTATTAATTCTGCTATAAGGTCCTGATAAAAGTAACACCTGTTCCTTTTTGATGAACGCAATCCTTCATACCTGCCTTCTGAACCAAATCTCTCAATTCATTCTCTTTCTTGGAATGTAACTCATTTTCAGTGGAATCTATTTTAAACAGAAGCATGTCAAAGCCTCCAGTGACCCATGTCTATGGCTACCTTCCTTCTAATGATATGAAGGATTGTGAATGGTAATCAACATGTGTTAAACATAACCTGGTATAGCATTAGCTGTAGTTAAAGACAGTGAGCTGAGAAGGTGCCAAACCTATTGGCCTCTGTTTTAACTGGGCCATATTTTCCACGAGCTGAGGTTTTAATTTTTCCTCACTTCTTCAAAGGCCCTTCCCAGCAGTCAGCATCCAGAGGCCACGACCATCAACGACTGTCTCCAGTTGCTTGTGTTCGATGCCTGCAGGTAGTAGAGACATGGATGTTCAGCAGGTCAGAAGCCAATGGCCAGTTCAGTGTATAGAAGGTCTTTCAGAATGCAGCTGTCATTAAACTGCCAATGTTGTTTGTTTTCCTGTGTGTATACAGTTATGAAAGCCAAACTTACCTCACATGGAGGGTATGGAGGTCAGGACCTTCAACTCTCAATGAGCCTCTGAGTTTTTATGCATGTTCAGACTGAGAGAGAGTTGCGCATGCGCAGATCGGCATCTTGACATTTTGTAGGCCCAGTACACTTTTGCGTAAGAAAAACAACACAAAAATTCCAGTTCGGGGATGAGAGTGGAGTACCATCGATAAGGAATGTCCCTGGAGAGGTCCCAAAGGATGAAGGGACTGGGAGAGGTCCCTAAAGGAGAATCTCAGGGAGAGCAAAAAGACAGGAGGAGGTCCCAGTTCAGTTAAAAAGAGTATCAAAGGAAAAGGGCAACAGGGAGCTGGCTTTAGATGAAGAGAACTCGGGAAAGCTCTAGTTGTTGAAAAGAGCTCAGGAGATGACCTGAAGATCCAAGAAGGTGACTTCATGCTGCTGGTGGTTTGGGAAAGGGTACTCCATTGGAGAAATATTTTGCTTTTTAAAGTTATGTTTGTGAGTTAATGTTTGAACGAATATTCAGGAATCCAGGGGAACAGAATCTTGCAGATGAGATTGAAACCATATGAGGTGGGCCATCATTGAAGTCATCCGAGTTCATGCAACGTCTGGAAAGAATTCTGAAAGTCTGATCTTCGAAGGTGAAGACAGAGAGAACTGAGTTTTCCTTGTGACCGGACCAGAGTATCAGTGAGATTGGTTGACTCATAGTGTTCCTGATGTCTGGGTGGGTTGTTGTTAAAAACATGGACCCTGCATTGTTCGCTTCTATCATTTATTGTCCAGTGTGGTGTGTTTGATTACAGTTGCCTGTTAATTCTCCTCATAGTTACCCTGAATGTAAGAATAGAAGATATATATTGTAAATTGTTTTATCATTTTTGACCTGACATGACCAAGACAGATTTCACGGATTACTTAGCAACCCACCCACACATCAGTAACTACTGTGAGTTATAAAATCTCATTAAAACTGTCTCCCTTATGTGGGATTTCAATTTCACACTTTCTAAAATCTAGCTTCTTAATTCCCACAATTACCAGCCTGGCTCAGACTGCCTCAATGACTACTCACTATCTGATGGTTCAACCTCTTCTCCTAAGACTGCATTCCACAGGATTCACAAAGCTGCACTTCTGGTTCAAATTTGTTAAACACGTCTAACCCTGTCACGGACCACTAGCTTTACTAAGCTTGACAACCCCTTGTCTTCTCTGAACTCCAGCTACACTGAGCTAGAAACAGCTCACAGGATTTTTCTGAGCCCTAACAGAGATCTAACTTCCACCTTTTTAACTTCCAAGGACTTATCCAAGCCTGATGCTTGCTAAAGGTGTCCAAACTCTTCCTCTGCTGCAGAACCCTCACTCTCCCAGCAAACACAGAGAAACTGAAACCAGGGAACTTTCTTAAGCTCCACCCTTCTCCGTTAAAATGTAGCTGACTGTGGTCCATTCTCAAAGTGATCGGCAAGCCAATGATCCTTCCTTTTGTAGCCACCTAAAATGGCTGATTCCCTATTAATTTGGCCAAAACCCGATATAAAATGGCTAACCGAAAAGGCTGATGGGAAAAGCAGCCAACAGGACACAAACGGACAGCTGCAGACAGAATAGCGTATTCGACTCTGGGGAAGTCGGCCCAGATCGATACCTACGACTATTAGCAGCACATCAACACAGACACCTGCAGTTTAATCGGCTATCCCCGGGAACAATTGCAACATATTAGCAATTGAATGCCGGGCCAGACCTCTCGGCGCCTGCAGTGGCCGAAACAAAGACAGGTGAACGACCACCCCCCGATCGAGGAATCGCCCCATTATTGGAGCATATCGAACCCAGTGATTGGGAACAAGTCCAATCACTTGGGACTCAGGGTCAAGGGCCGCCCCGAGAGGCGGGAAGCCCCTGGGCCCTATAAATTGAGGGGCCAAGTTCAGATCGCTTTCTCTCCCTTCTTCTCCTGCTCGCAACCTTCGCAAGAACATCGACCAGAAACTGTAAGTTTGACTCCAGCGATCGCTACCCGATAGAGACTCCTAGCCATCGACCCCCATCAGCCCTTTGAATCCCGCAGGCCAGATCCAATTCGATAAACCATTTGTTTCCCTGACCTGGTGGGCCATTCCCAAAAGTTAAGTATTGGCCAGTAGTGGTAGGTTTTGAAATAGACAGTAGGATTATCGTGTAAGTATTTATTGCTGTACATAATAAATGACCGTTGATTTCAATCTTACTAAGTGGTGTGCTGGCTTATTAATCATAACTCGAGCTTGAACCACGTGGCAGCATCAGAAAGATATCTGGCGACTCGTGAGCAAAGATGACATAATCAGAGCTAATAAACTAAGGCTAAAAAGAGCAACATAATTGGCGACTCCGCCGGGACCTGACATAGAAGTGGAAAACCACTCCGGGAGAACCCCAGAAATTTGAATAGAATCCAATTGGATACAAAAAAAAACCCACAAGTGTTCAAGCGGTTCTGGTTAATATTCACAATTCGGAAGTGTGTGTATGCATGCGTAACTAACAGGGTTATAAGGTAAAACTGATAGATTTTGTTGCGTCAAAACTGTCGGAAGTCGGTATTTTCGGAAATTAGCGCAAGCCGCACCCGCATCTACGACACCATTTTAGCCCCCTGTTCCAAATTTGAACGTAGCAAGCAGATAAGAGAGATGGCCATGCAGGCAATGCAACGCCTCATGAACCCCGAAGAATTTGCGGTCGCACCGATCAGCAGCATTAAAGTGGGACAGTGTCCCATTTGGGAAGTGGAAATTCGTAAATTTCTACAGGGCAAAGGATGGCCCGTGTGGAGCGGTTTCTGTAATAATGACGACTCAGGTCCCGGGAGTATAGGGCATACTTGGTGGGAGAACATGAGTGAAATTCAGAAGAAAAGCTTAGCAAAAGCGCGCAAGCCGATGGCAATCGTGTCCTGTATGGCACAATTGCGAGGCACAGAGGAGGTCGTCAGGACGCTCTGAAAAGAAATTGAAGGCATACATCGTATGAGTAAAATTGATGTATGCGAGATGGAAAAAGAGAACCTGGAATTGAAAAGGCAGTTAGAAGCCAAGGACGAAGAGGTGGCTGACGCCAAACGGGGTCACCAGTCTTGTCTGGTGCATTTAAGCAGTTTTCAATCCCAGTATGAGAAGGCTTATCAGGACACGCAGCGTGCAGTCCTGGTTAAGAAAGAGACAGAGAAGCAGGTGGAGCGCTACAGAAGCAATGTAGTGATCTCAAGGCAGCCTTGAGAGCGCTCCACGCTGCAACCACGGAACAAAGGCAGAGTACCTTAGACCACGCGAAGTGCCAAAAGCAAATTGCAGACCTGCAATCAATGCTTTCTGTCCAAAAGGGATTCCAAGACACCTTTGGGGAAAGTTTAGAACAGGAAGACGGCCCTGATTGGGAAGGACTGCAGGAGACAGCGCAGAGATATGTTCAGGGAACATGTGCACAGGGAAAGCCCCAAAGGAGGAAAGCACCCCCACCCCCCACACAGCAGGTAATACAGGCTCCCATGAACCCTGTGACAACCCACCGCACAGCCACAGCAGACGAGGCGGAAGTCTTATATTCCACCCCCCTCACAGTGACCCAATTACGGGATGCGTGTGCTAAAATCACACCGTTCCTCCCCGCTTCAGACCCACACCATTTCTTTGCCACCGTCAAACACCAGGCGACCTTGTACGGCCTGGATGAGAGAGAGCAGGTAAAGCTTAGACCCATCGGTCGCAGCAGCCCTTCCCGACCCACAGAATGCAGGAGGAGGTACCCTTGCAGAAATGCATACCGCGATCCTGGATGCGATCGGGTATAACCGGGGCGACCCCGTAGCTGGCCTAAATAAGTGCAGACAGAAAAAGTCTGAACATCCCACAGCGTTTGCAGGACGCTTGTGGATTCACTTTAAAGCCGTTTTCGGCAACGTAGACGGTGCCCATTTGTCCGCAGACAATATGGCCAAATGGACCCGCACCCTTATCTCCCATGCCACGGAAGCAGGACAGAATGCCTGTAGTAATTATGACCCCTCGGAGGAGGCTCATAATGAGAAGTGGGTGGTCAAAAGATTGTCCCGCATTTGGGAACAGTCGGCTCACAGTAAACCCGCAGCTAGAACCCCCGAGGAAAAACAAGCCGTCGCAGACGTGCAGGCAGTAAGAACCACTCTTCACAACCCCGCCTGGGTAAACGAGGGAAAGAGCAGCCCCCCAGCAAAACCGCAAGAATGCTACAATTGCGGACAATTGGGACATTTTGCCAAAGAATGCAAGGCCCCTAAAAAGCCACAGGGAGCCCAACAGACAGGCACTCTCAATAAGAAAAAGGCAGAGCCCATACATAGCGTTAGCACCCAGTCCGATCAGACAGACTTGACTGGAACGGACTGACGGTGTACAGGCTCCCCCAGTTGGGCCTGCGATACCCTTTGGGATAGGTCAGGACGACCCTTAGTCGCAGCAAAGGTTAGGGGACAGCCGATCGAGCTTCTCTGGGACACAGGAGGGTCCTGCACAACCTTAAATTCCTCCACCCTTGGTAAGGACACATGGCCCACTACAGCCACTATCACCCTCAGCGGCTTCACAGGCCACTCACAGCAGGGACACATCACTACCCCTGTACCCATCCAAATCGGAACCATTAACTCAAAACACCCCGTAGTTTTAGTCGATCTGCCCCCAACAGCAGAGCACATTTTGGGGATCGACTTCATGAATTCTCACCACCTCTCTTTCGATCCAGTCAACCAGTGTGTCTGGAAGATGGCGAAATCCGCTAGAGCCCCGGCAACGCTCAATATAGGGGATTATAGGAACAAAATTAGCGCAGTAGGCGAGTTTTGGTTCAACCCCACCACACTCAGCACGGACCGACAGGTTAGGGCAGTCCTGCAAAAAAAACAGGGCAGCATTCGCGACCCACAAACATGACTGTGGACGGATGACTGGTTCCGTACAAATAACAGGACCGGACCCTAGACCCCAAAAGCAGTCCGGATTCCCCCTAGAAGCAGAGGGAGAAATCCTAAAGGTTGTAGAAAGTTTATTAGAGCAGGGCGTTCTAAGATCGGTAGCCTCAACTAATAATGCCCCGATTTGGTCAGTAAGGAAACCCGACGGATCATGGCGCTTGACCATTGATTATCGGGAACTCAATAAAGTCACCCCCGTAGCAGCCCCCACCGTTGCAACAAGTCCCAAGACCATGCTCAAACAGGGACTCCATGCCCGATATTTCACGGTTTTGGACGTCAGTAATGGATTCTGGTTCATTCCATTGGCAAAGGCGTGCCAGTACAAATTTGCCTTCACTTTCCGAGCGCAACAATACACGTGGACATGCCTGCCACAAGGTTTCCACAACTCCCCCTCCATTTTCCACCGACAGCTGGCAAATGGACTAGCGAAATTTTCTCGCCCCGAATGTCTGGTACAGTATGTAGACGATCTACTACTGCAGACAGACAAAAAGGAAGAACACATTGAGCTTCTGTCCGAACTCCTGGAATTACTACATTCCATTGGCTGTAAAGTCAACCCCAAAAAGGCCCAGATATTGGAAGAAAAGGTGGCATATTTGGGTACTATCATCACACACGGCAAACGCGAGATCGAGCACAAAAGAATTGACTCGATCGCTAAATTGCCCCTTCCCCAAAACGTTTCAGCCCTCCGGTCGTTTTTAGGACTGGTTGGCTACTGCCGAAACCACATCGACGGTTTTGCCAGCAAGGCAGCGCCCCTCTCAGACCTCCTAAAGAAAGGAGTCCCCTGGGAGTGGCAGCATATGGATGCTGTGGAATCATTAAAACAGGCGCTCATAGCCGCCCACTCACTACAAGTTCCAGACCCGCTTTCCCCTTACGCCATAGAGGTAGCGACCACAGACCGCACCCTTTCAGCTGTGCTCCTGCAGGAAAGGCATGACCAGATAAGACCCGTGGCTTATGCCTCCCGAATTTTAGATTTCATAGAATTTACAGTGCAGAAGGAGGCCCATCGAGTCTGCACCGGCTCTTGGAAAGAGCACCCTATCCGAGGTCCACACCTCTACCCTATCCCCATAACCCAGTAACCCCACCCAACACTAATGGCAATTTTGGACACCAAGGGCAATTTATCATGGCCAGTCCACCTAACCTGCACATCTTTGGACTGTGGGAGGAAACCGGAGCACCCGGAGGAAACCCACACACACACGGGGAGGATGTGCAGACTCCGCACAGACAGTGACCCAAGCCGGAATCGAACCTGGGACCCTGGAGCTGTGAAGCAATTGTGCTGTCCACAAGGCTACCGTGCTGCCCCAGATGCTGTGGAGCAGGGGTTCTCAGCCTGTGAGAGGCACCTGCTCGCAGTTTTCTGGGCAGTCCAGTACTTTTCATACATTACCGGACTGAACCCCATCACCATTTTGACCGAGCACATCCCCACCCAACTTTTACTAGACGGACGACTTAAAGGCGGTACCGTCAGCCAAATCCGCGCTGCTAGGTGGACCCTTCTCTTACAAGGATGGGACGTCAGTCAAACCGACCAAGACACACACATACTTAGCGGACAATCTACAGTACCCCGGAACCCCCCATGAGTGCAAAATCATCTCGCCCCACCATAATACAGGCCCCTTTATCGTGAAAACACCCCCCAGAAAACTAGCCACCCCATCTCAAAGCCCCCCTCACCCGGACACGTGTGATCCCATTAGGATTTATGTGGATGGATCTTCCACAGTCCTTGAGAATTGCCTCATCTACGCACAGAACAACCCAGATAGATATGCCAAAAAGGTACAACTCAGCCACACCCGACCCGTTAACGGCCCCTGGACTAACCTCCAGATCGATTTTATAGGTCCATTGCCCCCTTGCAGGAATGGCTATAAATATGTTCTGGTGGTCATAGACACTTTCACAAAGTGGGTGGAAGCATTTCCAGTCCGCACCAACACCGCGAAAACCACAGCCAAAATCCTAACCCACCACATTTTTACAAGATGGGGACTCCCCCGCAGTATTGAATTGGACCAAGGTTCTCACTTTACGGGACGGGTCATGCAGAACGTCCTCACGATATTTGGCATTACCCAAAAATTTCACATTGCGTACCACCCACAGTCGAGTGGTATAGTGGAGCGCATGAATCGGACCCTAAAAACCACCCTTAGAAAAATGGTCCAGCAGAACAACACCACTTGGGGGTCTGTCCTCCCCTTTGCGCTGATGTTTTTGCGTAACACTGTTTACACCTCCACAGGTTACACCCCACACACCCTCATGACCGGACGCCCCATGAAAGGGACAGAGTACCTGTTGGGTTTAGACCTGACCAGCCCTGAAGTTACGGCCCTCACCCACGAGAAAGCCGTTGAGCAATTACTTGCAAATGTAAAAATGGCTCAGTTAGCAGCCGCTGTTAAACTGGGCACTAAAAGAAAACAGAGCAAGGCCTGTTTTGATAAGGCAGTACATGCAACGGAGTATAGTATAGGACAACAAGTGATGTTGTCTGTGTATAACCCCAGCACATTTCTGTCTCCGAAATACTCGGGTCCGTACTCCATTACGGATAAAGTAAGCCCATCGGTATATAAAATCAAATACCCAAATTGTAAGACTGCGTGGTTTCACATAAACCAGCTAAAGGCTTATGGAGCACAGTCAAACCACGCCCACCACGTCATGCTTGACGCGGCAGACCAAACCCCACCCACAGCCACCGTGAGCACACTAACCCCCACCACGTCCAGCCCAGACACAGACTCGCCCCCGACTCCACCCTCAAAATGTACACTCTGCCCCGGAACGCCCACAGACTGCAGCAGCAGAGACAGCGACTGTGACTCTGACGACAGCCACAGCACGCCTCCTTACTATCCTGGACCCACACCCAGCGACTCCGAGTTCGACTCCAGTGATCCCTTCCTGATCACTTTCTTAAACAAACCACACCACCGACCACCGAACCATACGGACGACCCCGACTTTGTTCCCGCACAACTTGACAAACGCCATTGACACCGCGACAACTTCTACAGACTCGTCCGCAACGACGAAAGCAACCCCAACTCATACCACACAGCCGTCTCAACATTAATTCACTCCAGAATTTGGCACCCGGGAGAAGGGGACGACCTCGAGTCAGACCCCCAATCCGCCAACCCCTTTGCGACCCTGTTCGCAACAGAGAACTGAGGTGTCCACATGATGATTTAAAGGAGACACTTGGGGAAAAGTGTTGTCCTTCCTGATGGAACCTGCAGGATGTTTTATGTTGTTCGTATGTTTGTTTAAGTGTTGTTCGTCCGACAGGAGAATTTTTCTCACCGTCACACACCCATTCACCTGAAACTTTTTAGCTCTTTCCAACACCCCCACCGCGGCCAGACGCTTGTTCAGCGGTATCAACTTGTCCACAGATACCTCAATGGTACCAGCTTGTCCACAGATACCTGGTCAACAGACCAGATGCTGTTCAGTGGAACTAGCTTGTCTGCAGACACTTTAGCTGATACCTGTTCGGGTACCAGGTGCCCGTTCTCATTCGAGGGTAGAAGCACAGCACTAGCTTTTCAGCTGGTACTGGTTCAAGTGCCAGATGCCCGATCTGATTTGACGGTAGAATCACAGCAGCAACCCCACAATGATGACTAAATTTTTGCCCGTTCTTGTCGCTTGCTCAGGCAGTGGAGAAATGGCGTGAGACCCGCCCTGCCTGGGAACTCCCCGTTGGTCAAACACGCTCGGGTAGGGGAGATACGGCATTGGTAGCCGTCCTACCCAGGGACTCCATCCAAATCTTACCCGTCGCGGCCCATACGCACCTCATTCGACCTTTTCCTTTCAAAACAGTTTGATTTATTTAGGCGACCCTTGGGTTGCTGCCTCCTGCTATTTACATCCAGGAACATTTGGATGATAAACTTAGCACTGGTCCACCATTGGGAAGTGTGCCGTGTCCTAACATTTGTTTTGAAAAAAAAAATGGGGGGGGAGTCACATATAGTGACCAATTATAAGGGTTTAATTGGCCCCAAGAAGGACAGACACACTAACATACCGGATATTATTCCAAGATAGTTACAGATACTATGCTTGTTTTACAGAAGTTCCAGGACCGGAGAAAAACAGAACATAAAGAAAGAAAAAGAAAGGGGACAGCCATGAGGACTTCTTTCAACGTGATCAAAATTTTTATGATGAACATTTGGTTGCGCGGGAACGCGGACCCCATTACTCCAAACCCCCCTGCCGTTAATGTTTCACTGCCCCGCAGTACCGAGGGCCCAGTCACCAGCCACGCTGCATTATCCTGGTGTGCCAAGTTCATACTCCCTGTCGTACGTCATTGAAGCACTATTAGCGTTGGCAATACTCTGCTGTGCAGTGCAGACTATGCGCCTCCGCAAATGGAGAAGGAGAGCGTACCGCGCTCAAACCCCGGTATATCGGATCCGATCCCCTATATTCGGGTATGACCAGATCCCAGACCCCCGCGACCTATGAGACCAGAATAATAAAACATGCACTTGCGTTTTCTGTAAATAAAAGATGTGCAAAATGTGTCATGAACAAAAAATGTATGATCCTGAGCTTGACTGCCAAGCCAGGAAAGAGTATATGGAATGTTATGATTGTTGTTGTATGTTTTAGAGAGATAGGATGATGCAATGCCTGATGAGTGTATTTAGGTAAAATTAGAGGTTCCAAGTTTTTATTTTGTAGATGCATGCCCCTGCCTGACATAGCGCCCTCAAGAATTGTTGAGGTAAATTTTTGTGCATAGCTAGGGTCAGAGTAGTGGCCATGTAGGGGGTGTCCCTCCCCCGGTCAGGGAACGGAAAGGACAAAATTTATGTGATCCTTCATGCTTCGCGTTAGGATCACAAGGAGGGTCTGTAGCCACCTAAAATGGCTGATTCCCTATTAATTTGGCCAAAACCCAATATAAAATGGCTAACCGAAAAGGCTGATGGGAAAAGCAGCCAACAGGACACAAACGGACAGCAGCAGACAGAATAGCGTATTCGGCTCTGGGGAAGTCGGCCCAGATCGATACCTACGACTATTAGCAGCACATCAACCCAGACATCTGCAGTTTAATCGGCTATCCCCGGGAACAATTGCAACATATTAGCAATTGAATGCCAGGCCAGACCTCGCGGCGCCTGCAGTGGCCGAAACAAAGGCAGGTGTACGACCACCCCCCGATCGAGGAATCGCCCCATTATTGGAGCATATCGAACCCAGTGATTGGGAACAAGTCCAATCACTTGGGACTCAGGGTCAAGGGCCGCCCCGAGAGGCGGGAAGCCCCTGGGTCCTATAAATTGAGGGGCCAAGTTCAGATCGCTCTCTCTCCCTTCTTTTGCTCGCAACCTTCGCAAGAACATCGACCAGAAACTGTAAGTTTGACTCCAGCGATCGCTACCCGATAGAGACTCCTAGCCATCGACCCGTATCAGCCCTTTGAATCCCGCAGGTCAGATCCAATTCGATAAATCATTTGTTTCCCTGACCTGGTGGGCCATCCCCAAAAGTTAAGTATTGGCCAGTAGTGGTAGGTCTTGATATAGATAGTAGGATTATTGTGTAAGTATTTATTGCTGTACATAATAAATGACAGTTGATTTCAATCTTACTAAGCGGTGTGCTGGCTTATTAATCATAACTCGAGCTTGAACCACGTGGCGGTATCAGAAAGATACCTGGCGACTCGTGAGCAAAGATGACATAATCAGAGCTAATAAACTATGGCTAAAAAGAGCAACACTTTGAACAATGCATCATCTTAGCAAGCCCACCAGCTTTTTATAACTCTTACCTTTCTAACTACTGGACGTGATTTAGCCAAACCATTGCTAAGTGTCATTTGGGACCAGGTGTTTCTAGTGGGCTTTTTGGGTGAGATCCACACCGGTACTTCCCCATACTGAGGATGTGATTTAACAGGAAAACAACAGAGTCCCGTTTTGGGTCCGAATAGTGGGATGCTTAACAGCTCCTGCAGCATTGAGAAAGACCCCGCTATCAATGGGATTATATTTTGGCCTTGGTGAGGCTAATCCGTGCAGGAAGAGTTCAGGGTGCAATTTTTAAATGCTGCCTCGAACTCTTGACTCCCCACCACGGCCTCAATACACCCCCAATAGCCCAACCTACTTGTTAGGGAACCGTCGATCTCTCCCCCCTGACCCCACCTCATAACGGCAGGCACCCCCAAGACCAATTCCTGGTGCAAGCAACCTGGCACCCAGCACCTTGCCATTGCCATCCTGGCATGCTGGCCGTGCCCCTGCCAGACTGGTAGTGCCATCCTGTCTGGGTGGTAATTCCACAGTGCCTGGGTGGAAGTGCCAAGGTGCCAGGCTGGCAATGCCAAGGTTCCCGGGTGGCAGCAGGAGTGCCAGGGTACGACACCACACAGAGCCTGACCACTCGGGGCCTTCGATGGCCTGGGAGATCCCCCTGATCCACGTTTGTGAGCACCAGTGCTAAACATCGCCATGGTTCATTCCTAGGTCTTGGGAGAATTTGGCTCCATTTCGCCAATATGGAAAAGTGCAACCCCAAATCTAACCCCACAACACAAGTAAATTAATTTGAATAACTTGTCTTTGCGAAGCTCTTTTAAATAAACCAGAGATAAGTCTTCCACCTCTGGAGCTACCCTGTTATACCACGACAAACCTGGGCAGGGATTCTCCCCCAACCGACAGACGGGCCGTACCCGCGCCAAAGAGTGCCGTGAACCACTCCGGCGTTGGGCCGCCCGGAAGTTGATGAATCCTCCGCAAGTCCGGTGACTAGTCCAGCGCTGGAGTGGTTGGCGCTGCGCCAACCGGCGGCGAAGGGCCTCCGCCAGCCAGCGCAAGTGAGCGCATGCGCGGGAGCGCCAGCATGTTCTGGCGCATGCACAAAACTGACGGCGTGATCCCTGCGCATACGCAGGGAGTTTCTTCTCCACGCCGGCCATGGCGGAGCTTTACAGAGGCCAGCGCGGAGGGAAAGAGTGCCCCACGGCACAGGCCTGCCCGCAGATTGGTGGGCCCCATGGTGGGCCACACCACAGTGGGGCGCCCCCCCCGGGGCCGGATCCCTCCGCGCACCCCTGAGGATTAAGCCACCCTTAAAGCCAGGTCCCGCCGGTATGGACCTTGTCAAATCCACGCCAGAGGGACAGGCCGCAAACAGGCGGCCGCTCGGCCCATCGGGGCCCGGAGAATCACCGGGGGGGGGGGGGGGGGGGCACTGCCAACGGCCCCTGACCGGTGCGCGTGATCCCCGCCCCTGCCAAAAAACCGGCACCGGAGTATTCGGCAGCCGGCGTCGGAGCGGCAGGGCGGGATTCACGCCGCCCTCCGGCGATTCTCCGACCCGGCAGGGGGTCAGAGAATCCCGCCCCTGGTGTCTCTTTTTAATTAACTGTAACCCAACCCTGGCCGTCTAGCATCTAAAATTCCTGGACCTGAGGTTCCAAATTATGTTACCCCACCCTGGGCAAGTGCATAATCAATCCAACCCCATGTGCCCTGGAGTCACAAAATAAGTGAATTAACCAATAATTCTGATAAAAATTCCCAAGGTCTTTGGCCCTTAGCTGCCCAATGATTACAGTCACCAGGTTTGTAAGTAGAAACACAATTACTGTTTATTTGTAACAGAAATACTGATGAAATATGCAGTAAATGCAACTGAATAACAGCAAGCTAACATTTAACCCCCTTTAACTGTCCCACCGTCTACCCACACACGCAAGATAGACAAACACAGAGGGGGTAAGGGGTAAAAATAATAAGGATGCAGGTCAAAAGATAAGAGTCATTGCTTTAAATGTGACAGGCTTTCCTCACAGCATGCTGATTGATCAAAGTCCTTGGATTGCAGTTGGTAAAGGTCTTCCTTGCAGGTCCGTTAAACATACATGGATTAAAAGCGTAACAGCAAAATAAAAGAAAGGGGAATAAGGGGATAAACAGGGAAGACACAAGAATAAACAGGAAGGATCCTTATTGTCAAACATATTTAAATGAGCATAACTTCTCAGTAAATCTGGATCCTGCCCAGCGAGGTTGCGCAAAGTTCAGTTAAATCTCGTGAGACATCTCGACTGCGAGATTCAATGGCCTCGTTGCGCCACCAAATTGGGCACGATGAGGCTGGTAAATCGCGCCCATTAACCTTGTGAGTCAACATGGCCTTAACCTTTCAAGAGTAATAGGTTCCAAGGTACTGTTTACCATTTTCTACAGTTACACTTAAATCTTCGCAGAACTAGACATTACTTCTATAATATTAACCCAGGAACTAGATATTTATCACAAATCTTATTTTAATTTGATTGAGCGACAGGTACCAACATTCCAATCTCAGACATCTGGCTTGCCTTCTGTTATCCTCAAATAAGTCCTAGGGTTGGGTGTGAGAATAATGGAAAGGGGGCCAACAGTGACCCTCAACAGTGCTGTGTGGCTAAACCATTGTTTATCCTGGGCTCCATCGGAGCATTATAACTGTCTTAAAAACTTTTTGGCTGCACTGCTTAGATGGCAATGACTACCACAGAATCCTGAGACAAGTAGGCCTGAAGCCTGAAACTCTGGCAGCCCATTAGTGGAAAATCAGTAAATTGAATTTTATTACTCCTGTGTACTTATTTGTAACTACATTTGCAGGATACAAATAATATAATACAGTAAATGTAGTTTTCTATGGCAGGATGAGGTATATTGGGTTAATGGCATCCTTAACCTTTCATTATTTTATGCTGTTATCTTTGTGGCATTCTGACAGTTGTATTAAATATGTTCCAGATACCAAGCTACAAATTCCTGACTGAAAAATTGCAGTTTTATCAGGATCAACATAATGAAGGTGTCCGATCAGGATTTTTTGATCTAGTGTTCTTCAAGGATGCAATGACACATCTGATAAAAGTGAGATTTTAGAATTCTAACTAATTATAGATATTCTGAAAAAACAATTAGGTCTACCAGTAAGCTTTTAATGGAGGGAAAGAGGATTCCAGAAAGATTGATATTTAGATGTCAGAACCGTGATAGAATTCCAAATTTCATTCATATCTCATCTATCACACTGACCTAGCTAGCTTTGAAAATGTTCAAATGTACAGTCCTTCACAGCCCTTTTCCTTAAGGCACTGGATCTTTCCACACTATTGTCATCCATGTTTTCAAAACATTTTCTTCTGCCTCTTCTGTTTCTCATCTACGTGCTGTTCTTTGGTGACATCATGTGCAGGTATAGCATTCGTTTTCCCATGTCTTCTGACGATTTTTAATTCTACCTCTGTTGCTGGATTATTAGACTGATACCTGACATCCAAGTATGGATAAGAGGAAATGTCCTCCAATTAAGTGTTCAGAAGACTAAAGCCATTGCTTTCCCTTCCCATTACCAACTCTGTTACCGAGTTACCTACTTCACCTCTCTTGGCAACAGTTTTCGAATAAGCCAGTCTGTTCTTAAAGTAGGCATCGCATTTGATCCTGAGATAAATTTCCGATCTCCTATGCACACTATCACTAAGACTGCATATTTAGGGGCGTGATTGAACAGCCTCGCAGCGCCGGACTCAGCGATGAGGCCATGAAATCTCGTGAGAGGCCTGTCGCAAGATTTGCGCTGGTCGAAATGCCTTGCAAGATCTAACGAGATCTCGCAAGAGGACGCGATCCGGATCTCGTTCTCGCTGCGTGAGATCCAGATTTACATATTTAAGTGAGCCATTAGGCTCATGTAAACATGTTAGTGCCCAATTCTCCCGAGGCCCAGGAACGAACGCCCAAGCTTGGGAGAACTCGCCATGGCGCTGTTTAGCACTGGTCCACACAACAGTAACGGCACCAGTGGGGGTCTCCCAGGCCATCGGAGGCCCCCGGTGATCAGGTTCTGGGCAAGGTGGTACCCTGGTACTCCCACTGTCACCTGGGCACCTTTGCACTCCCAGCCTGTCAGCTTGGCACTGGCACCCTGGCAGTGCCTCTCTGGCACAGAATAAAAAACAGACTGCTGTATGATAGCCAAGTCATTCTTGTCGCTGCGGGTGCCGAGGAACATCCTGCTATACATGTCCAAAATGGGACTCTGGTTTTTGAGCATTTAATCACACCCTACCATCTCTGTAATGTAGCTCGACTTCATCCTTGTCTGAGCTCAACCACTGCTGAAACCCTTGCCAATGCTTTTGCTTCCTCTAGACTGAATTATTCCAATCTATTTCTGGCTGGTCCCCACATTCTTTTCTCCTGAAGCATGAGGTCAAATAAAACTCTGCTGCCTCTGTGTTAACTTGCAGAAGTTTCATTCTCCTGTTACCCCAATGCTTTCAGATCTACATTGGCTCCCGGTCAAGCATGTCCTAATTTTAATATTCTGATCCACATTTTCAAATTCTGCCATGGCTTTCCCTTCCAATGTCCCCCATCTCCACAAGCCAAGATATCTGAGCTCCTCTAATTCAGATCCCTTGGCATTTCCAATTATAGTTGTCCCGCCATTTCTGACGGTAGATTTCATTGTCTAGGCCCCAGGCTCTGGACTTCCTTCTCCACGCCTCTCTGGCTGTCTACCTTGCTTTCCTCAGTTAAGACACTTCTTAAAACTACCTCTTTGACCAAGCTTTGATTCTGCTCACCTTCTGTGTCTCAGTATCTTGCTTCATTGTGTTTCTATGTATATTTATTGAGATTTTACATTTTAACAGACAATGTAACAAAACCACAAAAATAATACTGCAAAGCAAAAAGGCTCCACATATATTAATGTGGAGGTGATGGCATAGCGGTATTGTCACTGGACTACTAATCCAGAGACCCACGGTAATGTTCTGGGGACCGGGTTCAAATCCCGCCATGGCAGATGGTGAAATTTGAATTCAATAAAAAATGTGGAATTAAAAGTCTAATGATAACCATGAAACCATTGTTGATTGTCATAAACAAACCCATCTGGTTCATTAATGTCCTCCAGCGAAGGAAATCTGCCATCCTAAATTGGTCTAGCCTACATGTGACTCCAGGCCCACACAGTGGTTGACTCTTAACGGCCCCTGAGATGGCCCAGCAAGCCATTCAGTTCAAGGGCAATTAGGAATGGGAAACAAATACTGGCCCAGTCAGTGATAACAAAGAACAAAACAACAAAGAAATGTACAGCACAGGAACAGGCCCTTCGGCCCTCCAAGCCCGTGCCGACCATACTGCCCGACTAAACTACAATCTTCTACACTTCCTGGGTCCGTATCCTTCTATTCCCATCCTATTCATATATTTGTCAAGATGCCCCTTAAATGTCCCTATCGTCCCTGCCTCCACTACCTCCTCCGGTAGTGAGTTCCAGGCACCCACTACCCTCTGCGTAAAAAACTTGCCTCGTACATCTACTCTAAACTTTGCCCCTCTCACCTTAAACCTATGCCCCCTAGTAATTGACCCCTCTACCCTGGGGAAAAGCCTCTGACTATCCACTCTGTCTATGCCCCTCATAATTTTGTATACCTCTATCAGGTCGCCCCTCAACCTCCTTCGTTCCAGTGAGAACAAACCGAGTTTATTCAATCGCTCCTCATAGCTTATGCCCTCCATACCAGGCAACATTCTGGTAAATCTCTTCTGCACCCTCTCTAAAGCCTCCACATCCTTCTGGTAGTGTGGCGACCAGAATTGAACACTATACTCCAAGTGTGGCCTAACTAAGGTTCTATACAGCTGCAACATGACTTGCCAATTCTTATACTCAATGCCCCGGCCAATGAAGGCAAGCATGCCGTATGCCTTCTTGACTACCTTCTCCACCTGTGTAGCCCCTTTCAGTGATCTGTGGACCTGTACTCCTAGATCTCTTTGACTTTCAATACTCTTGAGGGTTCTACCATTCACTGTATATTCCCTACCTGCATTAGCCCTTCCAAAATGCATTACCTCACATTTGTCCAGGTTAAACTCCATCTGCCATCTCTCCGCCCAAGTCTCCAGACAATCTAAATCCTGCTGTATCCTCAGACAGTCCTCATCGCTATCCGCAATTCCACCAACCTTTGTGTCGTCTGCAAACTTACTAATCAGACCAGTTACATTTTCCTCCAAATCATTTATATATACTACAAAGAGCAAAGGTCCCAGCACTGATCCCTGTGGAACACCACTGGTCACAGCCCTCCAATTAGAAAAGCATCCCTCCATTGCTACCCTCTGCCTTCTATGGCCTAGCCAGTTCTGTATCCACCTTGCCAGTTCACCCCTGATCCCGTGTGACTTCACCTTTTGTACTAGTCTACCATGAGGGACCTTGTCAAAGGCCTTACTGAAGTCCATATAGACAACATCTACTGCCCTACCTGCATCAATCATCTTAGTGACCTCCTCGAAAAACTCTATCAAGTTAGTGAGACACGACCTCCCCTTCACAAAACCGTGCTGCCTCTCACTAATACGTCCATTTGCTTCCAAATGGGAGTAGATCCTGTCTCGAAGAATTCTCTCCAGTAATTTCCCTACCACTGAAGTAAGGCTCACCGGCCTGTAGTTCCCGGGATTATCCCTGCCACCCTTCTTAAACAGAGGAACAACATTGGCTATTCTCCAGTCCTCCGGGACATCCCCTGAAGACAGCGAGGATCCAAAGATTTCTGTCAAGGCCTCAGCAATTTCCTCTCCAGCCTCCTTCAGTATTCTGGGGTAGATCCCATCCGGCCCTGGGGACTTATCTACCTTAATATTTTTTAAGACACCCAACACCTCGTCTTTTTGGATCACAATGTGACCCAGGCTATCTACACCCCCTTCTCCAGACTCAACATCTACCAATTCCTTCTCTTTGGTGAATACTGATGCAAAGTATTCATTTAGTACCTCGCCCATTTCCTCTGGCTCCACACATAGATTCCCTTGCCTATCCTTCAGTGGGCCAACCCTTTCCCTGGCTACCCTCTTGCTTTTTATGTAAGTGTAAAAAGCCTTGGGATTTTCCTTAACCCTATTTGCCAATGACTTTTCATGACCCCTTCTAGCCCTCCTGACTCCCTGCTTAAGTTCCTTCCTACTTTCCTTGTATGCCACACAGGCTTCGTCTGTTCCCAGCCTTTTAGCCCTGACAAATGCCTCCTTTTTCTTTTTGACGAGGCCTACAATATCATTCGTCATCCAAGGTTCCCGAAAATTGCCGTATTTGTCTTTCTTCCTCACAGGAACATGCCTGTCCTGTATTCCTATCAACTGACACTTGAAAGCCTCCCACATGTCAGATGTTGATTTGCCCTCAAACATCCGCCCCCAATCTATGCTCTTCAGTTCCCGCCTAATATTGTTATAATTAGCCTTCCCCCAATTTAGCACATTCATCCTCGGACCACTCTTATCCTTGTCCACCAGTACTTTAAAACTTACTGAATTGTGGTCACTGTTACCGAAATGCTCCCCTACTGAAACATCTACCACCTGGCCGGGCTCATTCCCCAATACCAGGTCCAGTACCGCCTCTTCCCTAGTTGGACTGTTTACATATTGTTTTAAGAAGCCCTCCTGGATGCTCCTTACAAACTCTGCCCCGTCTAAGCCCCTGGCACTAAGTGAGTCCCAGTCAATATTGGGGAAGTTGAAGTCTCCCATCACCACAACCCTGTTGTTTTTACTCTTTTCCAAAATCTGTCTACCTATCTGCTCCTCTATCTCCCGCTGGCTGTTGGGAGGCCTGTAGTATACCCCCAACATTGTGACTGCACCCTTCTTATTCCTGATCTCTACCCATATAGCCTCACTGCCCTCTGAGGTGTCCTCTCGCTGTATATGCCCACGTCCCAAGAATGAAGAAAAATAAATAAATACAAAGGACAGGAGAACAGTATAACAAGCTCGATACAATCATCAAATAGAACATTATGCCTCTTTTAGCCGAACCAGAGAACAAGGGAGAAACAGGATAGGCCATGAAAATATGACCAATCCTTCCCATGCAGCGAATGCTAGCAATTGCCTCGGAAGTTCAGGATACGTTTTTCATGCCATGTTTGGGTGCACACCAATACACATCTCCCTCCACTCCAGCAGCATCAGGGGCACCAGTGAACTGCCACCTCCTCTCCTCGGATACCAAACCCATCTGCATCCATGTACGGAATATACAACAAGAGAACAAGAGATCCCCACCTCTAAAAGGGTGTTACATATTTATCACACAATGCACATAACCTCAATCTCGGGCCCAGCACAGAAACAACATAATTCCACACCTTTCTACAGAGAGGACCAGCAGCAACAAGTCTGGATTATGATCAGCGCCATCAACATCTCCCAAGGAAACAAAAAGGAAGGAGAACAGGAGTGGTTCACAGGATAGCAAAGGATCATCGACCCGCAGTCCCCGATGCACACCCATCACCCATTAATGGAGAAGACAACAAGCTGATCACTCAAACAAGAAAATGTCCCGATCACCAGGGGGCAACAAGACATCAACCAAAGTACAGGACTTGGCACAACCCCAGACGTCCGTGCACAGAAGAAGCAAAACGCAGTCTCTCAGGATGTCCTTAATAGGTTTCTTCGAGAAGGGGGCTCTGGGGGCAACAGGATACCAACCACAGCACCAGACCTGGCCTAGTCCAGCATATTTTGACACACAGGGATCAATACCCCCAGGATCTCCAGTGCACTTCAAAACCTACACTCCAGCCAATCCTGCACCTTATTAACCACACCCAGGGCAGTGCAACACCATCTCCACCAAACAAAAAAGAAAAAAGACATTATTCCAGACATAGCGGGGAGACCCCTCACCAAAGAGGAAAAAAATTGTCATGACACCCAACAATTGGGCTCCCTCGGAAGGGGTCAGAATCCCTCCTTTCTGGTTAAATAAGGAGAACCTCCCATAAACCACCGGGCCAGACCAGGATTTATAACAGAACACTGCTCACCCAGATGAAGAGGAAGGGAAAAAAACCTTAGGGAAGAATGCCCGAGCTAATCTCGCAATATTAGCCACCACCCTGTACTGTATGCCATCACAAAAACGGGATTAAGGGAACATCAGAACATAAGAACTAGGAGCAGGAGTAGGCCATCTGGCCCTTCGAGCCTGCTCCGCAATTCAATGAGATCATGGCTGATCTTTTGTGGACTCAGCTCCACTTTCCCGCCCGAACACCAGAACCCTTAATCCCTTTATTCTTCAAAAAACTATCTATCTTTATCTTGAAAACATTTCATGAAGGAGCCTCTACTGCTTCACTGGACAGGGAATTCCATAGATTCACAACCCTTTTGGTGAAGAAGTTCCTCCTCAGCTCAGTTCTAAATCTACTTCCCCTTATTTTGAGGCTATGCCCCCGAATTCTGCTTTCACCCAGAAATGACAGTGCCAACTCAACAGAGACACAGACACTGCTTCCACATGGAAAACTCAACCACAACGAGTAGAACACTGAAAAACTCACCATATAAGGACACTTAGAAGAGGACACCTAACTCCTCCATCAAACCTGAGGTGTGCTTCAGCAATGTAGCGGCACAGCACCCTGAAAGCTGGGAAGGCTTGGGGGATTAGAGGGTAACGTGGTAGAAGGCATGGCTGATTGTTGGTCTCACACCCTCTCCAATTCCTTATCCTAGTATGGACGATATTGTGGACCCCACAGCAGCTACCCTTGTGGTGGTGTTGGCAGTCTAGGCAGCCAGACGCTGGAGAAGGTGGCAGTAGCGGCATCAACAGAGACTCGTGGCAGCAGCCCATGTGCAGGGGCCCACCCCATACCCTGAGGACCCGGCCACCCATCAGGCCAGGTAGGGACCCAGAAGGGGAGGCCAGCGACGGGCCAAGATGTACAGATGTCGCTGGTCATTTGAACAGATGACGGATAGCGTGTGCCACAGGTGGCTCCGCCTCAACAAGGGGAGGGTGTAGCACCTGTGCCATGTCTTTGCAGACTTGGCACCATGTGGAGGAGGAGGACACCCACTCTTGTGGCCATGAAGGTTACCGTAGCCCTGAACTTTTACACCTCGGGTTCACTGCAGGGCTTGAGCAGGAACCTGTGTGGTATTTCCCAACCTACAGCCCACATGTGCATCCGTGAAATCATGGTTGCCCTATTTGTCCGGGCATCTGACTATATAAACTTTGAACTGGACCAAGCCCACCGAGATGCCCTGGCAGAAGGAGTCTCTGCAATCGGCGGGTTGCCCCAGGAGCAGAGGGCAATTGATGGCACTCATGTCGCCTTCCGCTCACCAGGTGGCCCAGGAGCGCCCTTCATTAACAGGAAGATGTTCCACTCCCTGAACATCCAACTTATGTGCGACTACCACCTGAAGATAATGCAAGTGTGTGCACGCTTCCCCAGGAGTGACCAAGACTGCTACATCCTGGGGCAGTCGGAGATCCCTGGTGTTTATGAGGGACACCCCAGGATGACTGGATGGCTCTGGGGGGATAAGGGGTACCCTCTAGGACCTGGCTAATGACACCAGTACGAAGGGCGGTGACCGATGCGGAGACCCGACACAACGAGGCCCATGTGTCCACCCGGCCTGTCATTGAGCGGTCACAGGACTACTTCAAATGCTGTTCCGATGCCTCAACCGCTCTGGAGGTGCATTGCAGTACACCTCCCGGAGGTCTACATTGTGGTGGTCTCACAACCTGGCACAACAGTGGAGCAGTGTGCTGGAGGTTGAGGAGGTGGCCACTTCGGGGGATGAGCACAAGGAGGAGCCAGACCCGGGGGGGGGGGGGGGGGGGGGGGGAGAGGCGTGGCGGGGAGGGGGGGGGGGGAGGCTCTACCGGTATGCATTAACTCTGCAGTACTTCCTCTTTTGAGCAGCTGTTCTTTTTAACCTCAGTTTTTTAAAAGAGGCTGACTCCTTGTTCTGAAGAGCCTCCTAGAAAAAACAGATGCTCTTCTGGGTGCTGCCCAGACATCTGCTCCTTCTAGGAAATTCTTCAGAACAAATAATCGGCCTCTTTCAAAAACTGCGTTGGGAAACAAAGTACGACCAGGGTTCCTGCCTGTAACAAGAACCTCATTTACTGCTGCTTCCAGGCTTTCTGCTTCAATCTAAATTGCATGTGTAACCTTTCACTGATTTGCTACCTGCCAATTTGTACCATTGGGGCACATATGGCTTTATTTTGTTTAAGAATGATTTTGAAGACAATCCATTTGGCATCAATATTTGCCTGCCCATATAAAAGTGTTTTCCAGTCAGTCCATTTTTACTCAAGCATCAGTTATTTTTAAAAAATTAACCTTCCTAGACCGTTAACCTTCCTAATTGTGATTATCTGCAGCATTTATTTGGTCAGTTACATTAAATGTAATTATATTGTAATGAGAGATGTATATCTTTGTTGTTTGGATTTTATACCGAAAGGAGATTCGTAGGCATTAACTATTTGCACTACCTCTTTTGTTCATTTACAAAGTAAAATTATAAATCTGACAGCAAAAAACATATTTTGCAGATATCTCGTATAATCCGTACAGATTGTGGAAATGCTTTGCTGGTAGGAGTCGGTGGTTCTGGAAAACAAAGCTTTACAAAACTGGCATCTTATATTGCTGGATATAAAATCTTTCAAATCACTTTAACCAGGTATTTAAACAATTGCAGCCATTTTAGAATTGTCAATGAATATTTTAACTTTTTTAGTCAAGATCGATACTGACGGAAAGTCACATAGTGGGAAATGGTCCTAAGTCACATTCAGCTGTAAGATTCTCACTAAATCAATTCCCTCTGATTTACAGAAGGGGGTTTTGGGTTAGGACCACTATCTCAGGGTCAACTAGGGGACCTGACTCCACGATGTGTGATCTTCCTCAAATTGACAACTTAATGGCCCAAGGGCTGTCTCACAATCCAGGTAAAGATGGCAGAATGAGTCTCGAAGTTGGGGGGCCAACCCAGAAGGAGCAGTAGTCTGCCTTCCACTAAGTGAGACCTCTTATTGAGCTGCTCTCTCAACAACTCAGAAACTAAAAAAATGACTACAGTGCCACACCACCATTGTGGAGGGGGATCCTCACTATATGATTGCCTTGTGGTGTTGGGTTCTCTGGTGCACAGATGAGCCAACACAGTTGTATGTGGTACAACTCTATTTTATTTTAACTCTTATATACAGTTCGTTCTGGATACTCTGCACGTGCTGTCTCCCTGAGTGTGTTGTGTAGCAGGTCTGTCCTGGTCCTCGTCTCCAGCTAATACTGACCACCAGGTGTCGTGTTTGTGCTTTTATATCTTTCTGTGATTGGTTGTGGTGTTGTGTGTTCTGATTTGTCTGTTGGTGTGTCTATCATGATGTGTGTGTTTGAATATCATGACATCCCCCCTTTTTACAAAGATATGTGCCTACGTGGTTATAAATATAATCGTGTCGTGAGTGCATCTAAGAGTGTGTGTGTGTGTTGTGTACAGCGTGTGTATATGACGTAACTATTTACATGGGGCGATGTCGGGTGCGTCACACTAACAAGGTTGTACCATAACAAAACATGAATGCGAGAAAAAAAACAACTTGAACAGTGGTCCGGTCAGACGATATCTGGAACGATAAACAACAACAGGTTATAATACAGAAGTGTTGACTTTTTGAACGTATGAACAGCGTTATAAGTCCAGTCTAATGGGTGACCGCCTCAAGAATAGACTGGTCCTCAAGCCGGTTCAGCTGTGGAGATTTGGGTTCACACTGGTTCACCTTGGACTGTTGGAGGTGATGCTGCTGCCGAAGTCTCTACTTTTCCATTTGTTGTACTTCGTGCAGTGCTTGGTTTTTCATTCGTGCAAATATAACATTCAACATCTTTGTTAGTGTTGCCTTGGCTGTGGTTTGGTTCTGGTGGTGATGGAAGGGGCATGATCCGTGGCATCTCCACGAAGTCATCCTTGGGAACCAGTGGAGGATCCGGCGTGTGCGTACGGTTCAGTTGCGAGCGTGGAAGGCGGCACAAAGCTCGCTGATTGCGCCTACGCACCAATCTATCCGCCCTGCATGCCAGGAACAAGGTGGAGTCTTTTTTCTTTTTATGTTTGTGGTGGACGGCATCGTGTAGCCGATGGGTCGTTGCCATCGAAGAAGCACCATCACTAATATCATGCAAGGCGATGCCTGTGCCAGATGTGGAAGTCGGCCGAGACCGTGCACGCTGGTTCCGGCCACCTGCTGTGCCGGAAGGGCGACTCCGCAGAGAAACGTCGAAGCATGTCGCCTTGGAGAGAGAATTGTTGCTCGCATCAACGTCTGGCGATGGCGCGAATTGGTGTGTCCGTCTTGGACCGCCGGTGCTGGTCGCCACTGCCGACCCAGTGGGACTGCCACGCGATCCATTCCTGTCGCCGTGGCATCCGCCGTCACCCTGAGCGTGCCATCACCGAGGCCGCGACACCGCCCATCCGGAGCAAGGTCTGGCGTGCGCGAATCAGAGTCGGCGCTTGGCTGCTCCCCATCTGGAGTCCGGTCTGCCTTCCGTCGATGCTCCCCGTCCGGAGTCCCAACAGGTTCACTTGAGGCAGCCGAGATTCCCTGAAGCTGCACTTCTGGAGTCGGACATGCAGGAATGCACCGACCAGTGGAGAGGCTCAAGCCATCGAGGGTGGAAGCGGTGCGCCGCCACCGCAGTCGTCAGTGGTCCCACCGTGATCGTCGAGTGCCTCGGTACGCACTAGGCGAGGTCTGTCACCTTGCACCTTTTGCATGGGAAGTGGGATGCTGTCGTCACTCGTCTCACATCCCGTGGATAGATCCTCATTAGCAGCTTGCTGTTCACTAGGGTTGGGTAAATTGTCAGAGTTTTCATCTGGTGGTGCACACCATGTCGGTGGACTGTCATTGTCTTGCCGTTGTCCTTCATTTGGGCTTTTCTTCTTTGGAATTTTAAATCTTCCCCCAGACATTGCAGAACCTTGTTTATTACCCCCAAATTCTCCCATATGTATGGTCTCGAATATAGGATCCAATGTTTCTGTCGACATTGTACTATTTTCCAAAGAACATTCCATTTCACTTTTCTTCTCAGGTACCTCATATGTATCTTTGTCTAATGTACATGCCTTCATGGTCTCTGGGTCTGATTTTGCTGGGACTGGCATGGTCACAGTCTCTCTTTTACTGTTCTCAATTGCCCACATTATACTCCCCATACATAACTGCTTAATCACTGGGGTTAGTGTGGTACAATGGATAATCGGGTCGACCTTATCTGCTTCTTCACCATTAGTGGAAAGCACACTTGGTTCACTTGAAACTGCTGCGGGTTTTAAATTCGTTATCTGGCTACTCGATGTCGGTGTCCTCAGGATTCTTGCTCCAATGTTCTGCTCATTTATCAGTGGAGTGTGTATAGGTTCAATGGAATTAATGTTCCCCTCAAGGTTTGAAGAGTCATTACTGACTAACTGCTGGTCTCCGAAGTTCGGACTTTGCGGCGTTGTGTTGAAGGGAGACATTTGTCCCTGCTGTAGATATGATTCAGGTTGTGTTATTTCCATTACCTGAGGATCAATGTCTTGTCCATTTTTTCGATCCGTACTAAAACACTGGCAATTCTCAGTCTGCTCCTTGCAAGTTAAACATTCAATTAATTTCTTTAGCAAATCCTCAGCATCCTTCTGTGACCGTGCAGCATTATTAATCTCTGTTCGGCTATAATGATCCTGAAGGTCAGCACATAAACCTTTTTTCTTCGGGCTTGGAAGAGGCGATTCCTTTGGCTTGTCTTCAGTTGGGCTGGAACAGTCTTCAGCGCTGTGCCCTTCATTGTAGCATGAGAGACCGTCATGGTCATGCTGCTGTGTAGTGGAGCATGGTAGGCTGTTATAGCCTTCTTGCTGTTCACGTGAGCATGGCAGACTTGCATCGTCTGCCGCTGGTTGGTCAGGAGAGGTTGCTAGACCCTCATGGTCTTGTTCCTGCAAGGACCGCACATTGGAGTCTTGCGTTGCTTCTATTGTGGAGGCTGTCCACGAGCTCTCTGTGGAGGCTTGTGACACTGGAGTCACTTCTTGTTCGTGCAAGGACTGCGCTCTGGAGTCTTGCGTTTCTACAATTGTGGAGTCTGTCCACGAGCTCTGTGTGGAGGCTTGTGACTCTGGAGTCACTTCTTGTTCATGCAAGGACTGCGCTCTGGAGTCTTGCGTTGCTTCTATCGTGGAGGCTGTCCACGAGCTCTCTGTGGAGGCTTGTGACACTGGAGTCACTTCTTGTTCGTGCAAGGACTGTGCTCTGGAGTCTTGCGTTTCTGCAATTGTGGAGTCTGTCCACGAGCTTGCTGTGGAGGCTTGTGACTCTGGAGTCACTTCTGGTTCATGCGAGGACTGCGCTCTGGAGTCTTGCATGTCTTCTTTCATAGAGTCGGGAACGTTGAGCGGGACGTGGACCACGCTCTGTGTGGCAGCAGGGCGCTCTCCGTGTGCTTGCACCACTCCCTGTCTGTTAATGTCAGGCTGCAGCATCATCCGGTACTGATAAGTTGGGACGTCATATCTGCTGGGTTGAAGATCCTCAAATCCGAAAAATGAATCCGCATCTGCGTCGGATTCAATGTGGGGGCCGCCAATGTGCAACACGAAAGGTTCGTCCGAGTCATAGTCGTATAGGACCACGGAGCTATCATTGGGCTCGCGAGGTCCGGAAACACTGTAATGATCGTCATCGAAGTATTCGAGGTCGGAATCATCGGCTTGTGCGTAGGTAACTGCTTGTCGGAGGGTTCTTCGGAGGTCAAATTCATCTCCTGGGTCAATTTGTGGCAATGTGCTGTCATTCCAGGTGAGGGAAGGTTGTTTTACAGCTTTAACAGATTTTTGTTTTTTTGATTTGGGACGTTTCCCTTTTAAATTGGATTTGGGACGTTTCCCCTTTAAATTGGTGTGGTCTGGGGCCTCTGACATCCTGACGCTCGGTATGTAGCACGTAGGAAGCGACTGCGCATGCTCAGATCGCTGTTCCTGTACCGATGGCCGTTTTCTTGACTGCGCATGCGCAGCATCTCGCGCATGCGCAAACGAAACTTCCGGTTCTGTGCACTGCTCGCGCAACTGTGCTAGCGTGATACCTTTAGCAAGATGGCCACCGACCTCGACCCAGCCCTCTCTCAGGCCCGGGATTTCGGCCTCTGGGAATTCGGGCTCCGGGATCCCGGCCACGAGGTGAGTACTGCCGCTTTTCTTACCTTTACTTGCCGATTGGATTGCGTTTTCTTCACAGTACTTGGAGAATTTGTCCAGGACTGCCTGGTAATCGTACCTTTGCTGCCTCCTGAAGAACCTGAACCTTGTGAATATTTCTCTTGCCCTTGCACCGGCGATGGTGAGGAGAAATTCAATTTTTTCGCTATCATCCAGGTCTTGGAGTTCAGCTGCCACCAGGAACAATTCGAACACTTGCCGGAATCGCCGCCAGTTTTCGCGGAGATCGCCATGGCATTGGAGCGGCTGCGGAACCGGGAGCTCTATCATTTTGCCTGGGCACTGCTGGTTGTCTCTGTACACTGAGGTATGCCGGCAGGTATCGATCCACTCCTGTACCATGTGGTGTTGGGTTCTCTGGTGCACAGATGAGCCAACACAGTTGTATGTGGTACAACTCTATTTTATTTTAACTCTTATATACAGTTCGTTCTGGATACTCTGCACGTGCTGTCTCCCTGAGTGTGTCGTGTAGCAGGTCTGTCCTGGTCCTCGTCTCCAGCTAATACTGACCACCAGGTGTCGTGTTTGTGCTTTTATATCTTTCTGTGATTGGTTGTGGTGTTGTGTGTTCTGATTTGTCTGTTGGTGTGTCTATCATGATGTGTGTGTTTGAATATCATGACATGCCTGTGCCCCTTACTGCTGCCAGGCAGGTGGGGAGTACCTCAAAGCAAACCTGGAGCACTGTCCCTCACTCCCAGTCTGCCCTCGGCAGCTAGCCTAGTTCCCAATACCGCAATGGAATCTGCACGCTGACTGAAAACTTCTCATTGGCTCTCTAAAGGCCAATTGCATGTGGGTGGGTAGCCCTTCCTATCCCAGGAATATGACATAGGGATGAGATGATGACAGCATATCAGCCAGCAGTGCAATTTTTGGTGTCTGCTGGCTTCCACCCTCACCTGTACCTGGGAATGACTGAGTCTGCAGCCGCGTCGCTGAGTTCCTGACGGGTGAGACCACACGTGCCCCACGCCATCATGAACTCGATTGGTTGGTGATAGAGCATCGCGGGGTGGGCCTCAGCCAACGTACGGAGGCCGTGGATACGGCACGTGGCGTGCTCTGCGGGTACGTTGCTTTTCAAGGGCTGGAGCATCGCAAAGGTTTTGCTGCCCCGGACTTCGGCATCATCGGAGATTCTCCGTCCCGTCAATGAACGTGATTTCGCCATCATGGATCGGAGAATCCAGCCCCCTGTCTCCCCCAGGTCCATCAGATTACAGGACTATACATAATAATAATAATCTTTTATTGTCGCAAGTAGGCTTACATTAACACTACAATGAAGTTACTGTGAAAAGCCCCTAGTCGCCACATTCCGGCACCTTTTCGGGTCACAGAGGGAGAATTCAGAATGTCCAAATTACCTAACAGCACGTCTTTCGGGACTTGTGGGAGGAAACCGGAGCACCCGGAGAAACCCACGCAGACACAGGGAGAACGTGCAGACTCTGCACAGACAGACAAGCCGGGAATCGAACCTGGGACCCAGGTGCTGTGAAGAAACAGTGCTAACCACTGTGCTACCGTTCCACCCCGAGTTATGTACTCCCTTGACAATCACTCCACCTGAAGTGGGTCATAAACCATAAACTCTGGGATTCCCCCCATAATTTCCTTTATCTTGCCATCTAATCTCCTCTCTTTGAGCAGTTTTTCTATGTTGAAAGTGTGCATTTCTATAAGTTGTTGCTGTTGGTGTAATTATGTGTCATTTAATTGTATTTTTCAGAGCATACAACATCAGCAATCTGATGGATGACTTGAAGATATTGTACAGAGCGGCTGGGGCAGAGGGAAAGGGAATCACTTTCATCTTCACTGATAACGAAATAAAGGAAGAATCCTTTCTTGAGTATCTCAACAATGTGCTCTCTTCTGGAGAGGTACTTAGCTTTTGTTACAGTCATCTCTCTTATTATTACACTTTCTCATAATCTGTCTCCAGGAGAGGCAGTGGAATAATGGTATTGTCACTGGTATTGTCACTGGACTAGTTAACCAGAGACCCAGGGTCAGGCTCTGGGGACCCAGGTTCAAATCTCACCACTGCAGATGGTGAAATTTGAATTTCATAAATGTCTGGAATTAAATGTCTAATGATGACCATGAAACCATTGTCAATTGTCGTAAAAACCCATCGGGTTCACTGATGTCCTTGAGGGAAGGAAATCTGCCATCCTTACTTGGTCTGGCCTACAGTGACGCTCGATTCACAGTAATGTGGTTGACTCTTAACTGCCCCCTCAAGGGCAATTAGGGATGGGCAATAAATGCTGGCCCAGCCGGCGACGCCCACGTGCCATGAACACATTTTAAAAAATCACTATTCATCAACCATTTGTAAGAATTCATCTCCATAAATACATGCTGTAATTACAATCACAAATTTATAATATCTCATCCCCAAGGCAAAGTTAAACAGTACCATTTGTATTTATATATGAAGCTAGAATATAAAAAAGCTATCACTCTATGTCCTGAATTGCAGAATCAGTTGATTTTTATAAATGTTTTTTTAAATTATTATTTTTTAAAAAATTTGAGTACCCAATTCTTTTTTTTCCAATGAAGGGACAATTTAGTGTGGCCAATCCACCTACCCTGCACATCGTTTTGGGTTGTGGGGGTGAGACCCATGCAGACATGGGGAGAATGTGCAAACTCCACACAGATAGTGACCCAGGGCCAGGATCAAACCCGGGTCCTCAGCGCCGTGAGACAGTAGTGCTAACCACTGCGCCACCAAGTCGCCCTGATTTTTATAATTGTTGACAAGTTCAGACGGACTTCATCCTGGGGTCTTTAAAGCCAGGACTAATGAGGTGGTAGATGCGTTGGTATTCATTTTCCAAAATTTGTTAGATTCTGGAAAGGTTCCATCAGACTGGAAAGTAGCTAATAAAAGAAGGCGAAAGCAGAAAATTATAGGCCAGTTAGCTTGACGTCTGTCATGGGGAAGGTGTTAGAATTGACATTAAAGAGGTTATAGCTGGTCACTTAGACAAGCTCAATGGGGGGAGTCAACATGATTTTATGAAAGGGAAATCATGTTTAACCAATTGACTAGAGTAATTTGAAGGTGTAACGTGCTCTGGATAAAGGGGAGCCAAAAGTCGTACTGTACTTGGATTTCCAGAAAGCATTTGATAAGGTGCCACATCAAAGGCTATTGCAAAAAATAAAAGCTCATGGTGTCAGGGGATAACATAGTCCCTGATCCTCGAGCCCCCTTCACCCCACCCCCCCGGCCCAACCCCTGGCACAGACAATCTGGTCCATGGGCACTGCCAACCTGGAACCCTGGCTGTGCCCCCTCCACACCCTGGCAGTGCCTAGGTGGCACTGCCAGAGTGCTCTGGTGGCACTGACAAGGTGCAAGGCTGGCAGTGGCAAGATACTGGGGTGGCAGCAGGAGTGTGTGGGGCCACCAGAGCCCGACCACCTGGGGGGACCGCCGATGGTCTGGGAGTCCCACCCCAGGTGTTGTTATGCATGATCTACGTTTCTATGGACCATTTCTAAATGACGCCATGGCGCGGTCTCTCAAGCGCGGGCATTCGGTGCTGGGCCTCGGGCGAATCGGGTGCAGACATATTTAAATCAGCCTATTGGCTCGTTAGATCTTCTTTTTTTTAAAAAATAAATTTTATTAAAGGTTTTCATAAAATATCAATAACAAAATGAGAAAGAAAAAAGAACCCAACAGGGTTAAGTACAAAACACAATCTAAAAAAGCAACCCCTCAAACCCCTCCCCCCCGTACCTAAATAATAAATTAACATTAACACCCCGACTTAAGACAACAGGTGTATACACCCCCTCAGACCCTTCCAGTGTAAATAACATAAACCAAAATAAAGTAAACCCCCCCCCGAGCTGCTGCTGCCATTGACCAATGTCTATCGTTCTGCCAGGAAGTCTAAGAACGGTTGCCACCGCCTAAAGAACCCTTGTACCGACCCTCTCAAGGCGAATTTCACCCTCTCCAATTTAATGAACCCTGCCATATCGCTGATCCAGGATTCCACGCTTGGGGGCCTCGTATCTTTCCACTGAAGGAGAATCCTTCGCCGGGCTACCAGGGACGCAAAGGCCAGAATTCCAGCCTCTTTCGCCTCCTGCACTCCCGGCTCCTCTGCCACCCCAAATATTGCAAGCCCTCAGCCCGGTTTGACCCTGGATCCTATCACCCTCGACACCGTCCTCGCTACGCCCTTCCAAAATTCCTCCAGCGCTGGGCATGCCCAGAACATATGGGTGTGATTTGCTGGGCTCCCTGAGCACCTAACACACCTGTCCTCACCCCCAAAGAACCTGCTCATCCTTGTCCCGGTCATGTGTGCCCTGTGCAGCACCTTAGACTGTATGAGGCTGAGCCTCGCGCACGAAGAGGAAGAGTTCACCCTCCCTAGGGCATCTACCCACGTCCCCTCTTCGATCTCCTCTCCCAACTCCTCCTCCCACTTACCTTTCAACTCCACCATCGAGGCCTCCTCCTCCTGCATCACCTGGTAAGTTTCCGAGATCTTCCCCACTCCCACCCACCCCCCCGAGAGCACCCTGTCCTGTACTGTGTGTGGCAGTAGCCGTGGGAATTCCACCACCTGCCGTCTGGCAAACGCCCTTACCTGTAAGTACCTGAAGGTGTTCCCCGGGGGGAGCCCATACTTTTCCTCCAGCTCACCCAATCTCGCGAACTTCCCGTCCACAAACAGGTCCCCCAACTTTCGTATCCCTGCCCTGTGCCACCCCGAAAACCCTCCACCTGTTCTCCCTGGGGCGAACCGGTGGTTCCCCTGTAATGGGGTCCACGCCGAGGCCCTAACTTCCCCCCTATGCCGCCTCCACTGCCCCACAAATTTTGAGGGCCGCCACCACCACCGGGCTCGTGGTATACCTCCTTGGAGGGAGCGGCAGCGGCGCCGTTGCCAGACTCGTACCCACACAGGACGCCGTCCCCAGCCTCTTCCATGCAGCCCCCTCCCCCTCCATCACCCACTTGGCACGTTAGTTCTTGAGGGGCATTCAAAGTTTCACAAATCTCGCAAGAGGCCTCTTGCGAGACATACAGGCCTTGTCGCATTGTTGAGTCAGGCATGATGAGGCTGTACGATCGAGCCCCATGTCTTCCAGTGATTATTAAATTCCTGTGCACCAAACTAAATTTCATGACAATTTGTAATGCCCAGCCATCCCTGTTGTATTCTTTGAAGCATCTTGAGTCTAAAGAATCTTGGTGTGACCAACTTCTTAGTCTAGATGAATAAGTCATCCACAACACTGAGATAATTGCGTTGCTCGAAGGATATGATTGGAACATTTAGCTGACCATCCATTTTTGCGGAATTCTCTAATTTTAGTACAATCTTCATCTGTTTTCCGTGCTTACCATATTTTGCCCAGCCTCTGTGTGGTTGGGTCAGTGAGCTGTTTAATCTACCTCCTCAAAAAGGTTTATGTCCTCCTGTTCAAGCTCCCCAACAGGAATACATGACAGTGCATCTGCTGTTGTTTGCTGTGTAAGGATGCTCCTGTTAATCCTTTTTTTTCCTTGTTTTTTTCTTTTAATTTCTGTTATTTGGTTATTACAATTTTTATACATGGACAATTAATGGGACCTATGCCTTTAAGATGAACTTCACCTTTAATTTGAGTGGCTGGTAAACTGAGGGTTTCCCTATAGCCTTAAGACAAAGCAGGATGTAATGTTATGGTCTGACATCAATGATGACACATCTTGATGAGCTTGGCTGGCTGCCAATGAGCTGTCTCAAATTGCTGGGCCTTTGCTGATACACGATACTGATTGGTGCTGTCCATTCTGGAAGTTCTGCAGATTCACCTTGCTTTCAGTTTTACAAATCCAGCAGCAGAGCAATACCTTGGCTGGATCCCTCTCCAGGAAAATGGATCCAGCCAACGTTTCCTCTCTATTCAGCTTGTAGTGTTTAATTCCTGAAGGCAGAGCTGATGGGAACTCTTTGGGTTTCTCTCCCTAACATGTTAGCAGACTTCTCTGAAATCTCATGGAAACTGCAAATCGGATTCTTTTTTTCCTTTGTAAAGCTGGGGAACATTCTGGTGAGACTGGAAACCAGTTAAGTTTACAACACAGGCTGAAGCTGGGGAGAAGGTGAGACCAAAAGTCTTAAGAATCAAACTAGCCTGAGGCTGTTCCTTTGAGTGAAGGCCCAGTGTAATAAAAGTTAAAGTGACTCCCTCAGAGGAAACCCTACAGCCTGGAAGTACTGAATGAATGCCGCTGCCAGAAGATCCTCATTAGCAATCCGACTGATGGTTTTGATCCCTGAAGCATCCCGGGAGGATAACCTGCTGCAATGACCTCCACCTCAGAAGCAAGGACACTCATCTGTCTTTTCATTTTAATCCCGATTATTTTATCCCTCCCCTCCCTCTCTGTGTAACTGTTTTGTGTGTGTTTGGTGTTATGGGCCAGGGTTAGAGAATCCCAAAGTGTATCATGGAGTTCACCTGACCCACAACTTTTAATAGATTGTGGAATGGGGAGCACGCGGCTTACTCTACAGGTATGGTACAGCAGAAAATGGACCAGTGGTTTTTAAAACAAAACAATGTTTATTCTATGAACTCAAGTTAACCTTTCTAAAACAAACAGTGAATATCTTAGCAACCAGTAAATCAAATACACCCCCCCAAAGAATAAAACACTAAGTAACCTGTATGCTGTCCTTTTATCATCCAAAAGACTTAACAAACCTTCAAACAGGAACACATTAGGGTTACATTTAATACTGAAACCTTTGTACAATTCTTAGTTCGCCAAATGATCCATAGATAGTCTTAGCGTGGCAGAGATCAACACCAGTGCAGCTCACTGAAAGAACACAGACACACCCAAGTTCTTCTCAAACTGAAACTAAAAAGCAGAAGTGGAGCTCAGCTCCACCCACACTCTGACATCACTCCAGTAACATGAGCAGCTCCATTTCTTAAACACCCATTTCTTAAACACCCATTTCTTAAAGGGTACTTTCACATGACATTGGGTAGAGGGTGGAATGGTAAAAGGGTGGATAATAGATTCGCTGACCATTATTCCATTGTAATTACTACATATTTCAACTTTGTCCCTGTTATAAATAAAGTTATTGGGCGGGATTCTCCGTTGGCCGACGCCAAAATCGGGTGCTCCGGCACACCGAAAATTATTTAAATGCATCGCTCAGTAGGCATATCATTAGCAGGCCTGACACCCTATGCTATGGGGCCTCCACGGTTCACCGCCTCCGATGGGCGTGGTTCAGTTGTGGTTTTAAAAATCATGAACCTTGCGTCCTGGTTGCTGAGCAAGAGAGAAGAGGTAGGAAATGGCATGGAGTGACTGCAGGCTACCACCGGCCGTGCTGGCTGAGGTGCGGATAGCCCCTGCCTGGGCTGGGGGAGAGGTGAGGGAGGCGATGGGGAAAGGGAGGGGAGGAGGAGGACGGGCCGAGCAGCTGGGGTGCCCCCCCCCCCACAGGGCTAGGCCGGTGCCCAAGCACCAACCGCCATTATGGTGGCCATTTTGCTGAACAACCACTGACCACCCTTGGTTCTACACCGTGGCACCGGCCATGTGGTTACGCCCACCCCGCACCCCCCACCCCTCCCCAGCCCAGAACATCCCACCCAACCGGCAGCCACCCACGGGGGGATTATCCAGGGCCATACCCAAGGGAGCTCTCAGTGAGGGCAGTGCCAGCCAACTGTACCCCTGCCAGAAGGGATGGGCGCCAGGACCGGGGGCACTGACAGGGCCGGATACCGACAGGGCAGGAATGCAGGGGGCGGAGGGTGGGGACATGCTTGGGCGGGGCCCAGAGTGCCAACCGGCGTCACCGTGTAGCCCATGGAACCTGGCTGGGCACGGGCCTTTCACCCCCTGAAGACAATGGCATTTAGACATCAACCTGCGATGCTGGCCACTGTGGTGATGACTGCAGCCCTGCAAGATACCCTGCGGCCGCTCGGAGAGGAGGGGGAAGCTGCAGCAGCGGAGCAGGCAACAGAGGGGCAGGTGGTGGCAGCACAGGCTGGAGGGCTGGCCACCCAACAGGCCCAGGAGGAGGAGGAGGTGCCATGGAGGAAATGCTTAGGAAATCAGAAGCACAAAGGAACTTGGGAGTCCTTGTTCACGATTCTCTTAAGGTTAACCTGCAGGTTCAGTCGGCAGTTAAAGAAGGCAAAAGCAATATTAGCATTCATGTCAAGAGGGCTGGAATACAAGGCCAGGGATGTACTTCTAAGGCTGTAAAAGACTCTGGTTAGACCCCATTTGGGGTATTGTGAGCAGTTTTAGGCCCCGTATCTAGGAAAGGCCTTGGAAAGGATCCAGAGGAGGTTCACAAGAATGATCCCTGGATTGAACAGCTTGTCGTATGAGGAACATTTGAGGACTCTGGGTCTGTACTCGTTGGAGTTTAGAAGGATGAGGGGGGGGATCTTATTGAAACTTACAGAATACTGCAAGGGCTGGATAGAGTGGACGTGGAGAGGATATTTCTGCTTGTAGGAAAAGCTAGAACCAGAGAACACAATCTCAGACTAAAAGCAGATCCTTTAAAACAGAGATGAGGACGAATTTCTTCAGCCGGAGGGTGGTGAATCTGTGAAACTTTTTGCCGCAGAAGGGTGGTGAATCTGTGGAACTCTTTGCCGCAGAAGGCTGTGGAGGCCAAATCACTGAGTGTCTTTAAGACAGAGATAGATAGGTTCTTGATTAATAAGGGGATCAGGGGTTATGGGGAGAAGGCAGGAGAATGGGGATGAGAAAAATATCAGCCATGATTGAATGGCGGAGCAGACTTGATGGGCCGAGTGGCCTAATTCTGCTCCTCTGTCTTATGGCTTACGGAGGCGCCACATGAGGCCCCGTATGTACCGGTGCCGCATGTTGTTCGCTGACCTGCCGGACTGGGCAAGCCAACAGAGACTCCAGCTGAGCAGAGAGGCAATGCGGCATATCTGCCAGATGATCGCACACCTGGCACCGCAGGGGTATGGGGAGGATACCCGCTCCCAGTGACCATCAAGGTGACGGTCACCCTCAACCTTTACGTGATGGGGTTCTTCCAGGCGCCGAGTGGGGACCTGTCCAGGATCTCGCAGGCCTCGGTGCACAGGTGCATCCGCGCCATCACAGACTCCCTATATGCCCAGGCGGATCAGTACATCCAGTTCCGTGTGGACCGAGCCCACCAGGATGCCCAGGCAGCGGGGTTCACCAGGATGCCCCGGGTCCAGGGGGTGATCGATGGAACGCATGTCACCCTACGGGCACTGGGGGAAAACAGTCTGCTGTACACCAACCGAAAGGGGTTTCGCTCGATGAACATCCGAGTTGGTCTCTGAACACTAACTGGGCATCATCCATGCCTGCACCCGATACCCAGGCATTGTACATGACTCATTCATCCTGGCATACTCGGTGTTCCCTGACATATTCGAGGGGCACACCCAAACTGCTGAGTTGGCTACTGGGTGACAGGGTTTACCCGCTGCGATCGTGGCTGATATCACCTATCCGGAGGCCACAGACCGACGAGGAGACCCGCTCCAATGGCGCCCATGCAGCGACCAGTAGTGTAGTTAAATGGTGCTTCGGCATCCTCAAGGTGCGCTTCAGGTGCCTGGATTGCTCTGAAGGGGCCCTCCAGTATGAGACAAGGAGGGTTGGCTGCAACGTGGGGGCCTGCTGCACCCTGCAAAACATAGCACAGCAGAGGGTCAATGTGCCGGGGGAGGAGGATGAGGAGGAAAGGCAGGCCTCGTCCGAAGAGGAGGATGCGGGTAGGGGAACAATGAGCAGGACATGGGACCCAGGCAGACTGGGGGGGGTCGCACGACACCATTGCCAGGGCTTGCGCGCACAGGATGCTCTGATCGCGATACGGTTCACCGACTAGGAGGGAGGTGGGGGTCGCAGGCCACGTGCACAGACACCACATCCCAGACCCATACCCACTCACCTCCCACACCACCAAAGCCTCTGCAGACTTTCAGTGTCCTCTGCACACTTTGCTCTCCCACTCATCTTACTGTCATCTGTGAACTTCAAAACATTACACTTGGTTCCCAACTCCAAATCATCTATGTAAATTGTGAACAATTGTGGTCCCAACACTGATCCCTGAAGCACACCACTAGCCACTGATCGGCAACCAGAAAAATACAATTTATCCCCACTCTTTGCTTTCTGTAAGTTAACCAATCCTCTATCCATGCTAACACATTACCCTTAATGCCATGCACCTTTAACGTATGCAGCAGCCTTTTGTGTGGCACCTTGTCGAATGCCTTCTGGATGTCCAGATACACCACATCCACCGGTTTCCCGTTGTCCACTGCACTCGTAATGTCCTCAAAGAATTCCACAAAATTAGTCAAACATGACCTGCCTTTCATGCACCCATGCTGCGTCTGCCCAATTGGACAATTTCTATCCAGATGTCTCACTATTTCTTCCTTGATGATAGATTCAAGCAATTTCCCCACTACAGAAGTTGAGCTAACCGGCCTATAGTTACCCACCTTTTGCCTACCTCCTTTTTTAAACAGTGGTGTCACATTTGCTGTTTTCCAATCATAGAATTTACAGTGCAGAAGGAAGCCATTCAGCCCATCGAGTCTGCACCGACTCTTTGAAAGAGCACCCAACCCAAGGTCAACACCTCCACCCTATCACCATAACCCAGTAACCCCACCCAACACTAAGGGCAATTTTGGACACTAAGGGCAATTTAACATGGCCAATCCACCTAACCTGCACATCTTTGGACTGTGGGAAGAAACCGGAGCACCTGGAGGAAACCCACGCACACACGGGGAGAACGTGCAGACTCCGCACAGACAGTGACCCAAGCCGGGAATCGAACCTGGGACCCTGGAGCTGTGAAGCCATTGTGCTAACCACTATGCTACCAAACTGCCAGAACAGCCCCAGAGTCCAGCGAATTTTGATAAATTACCACAAGCGCATTTGCTATTTCCCCTGTCACCTCTTTTAGCACCCTGGGATGCATTCCATCAGGGCCAGGAGACTTGTCTACCTTTAGCCCTATTAGCTTGCCCAACGCTACCCCCATAGTGATAATGATCGTTTCTAGGTCCTTACTGCCATTGAATTCTTGTCATCAATTATTGGCATATTATTTGTGTCTTTCGCTGTGAAGATCAACACAAATGTTAACTCTGTTTCTCTTTCCATAGATGCTGTCAGACCTGTTGGGTTTATCCAGCACTTTCAGTTTTTATGTTAAAAACATTAATAGAAACAATAAATAATTACCAATAGCAGTAAGCCATCTGCACAGATCAAAGTTGAAGCCATTAACATGTATGAAATATTCTTTCCACTAATAGGTTTCAAACCTTTTTGCTCGGGATGAACTTGATGAGATTACTCAATCCTTGATTGCATCGATGAAGAAAGAAGCACCTCGTATCCCTCCCACTTTCGACAATTTGTATGAATATTTTATTAATAGAGCCAGGATAAATCTCCATGTTGTTCTCTGCTTCTCCCCGGTGAGTTCCTCACCCGTATTGTAAGTTAATAACCATAATGTTAACACAGCATAGTTTTTTTAATGGTTATCTAATCAATAAGAATTTCAATATCTGTTTGCTTTGTGATTGGTCGCTGATAAGCATATGGTTTTACTGGTCACAAGTCTAGCAGGGACCAATTACATCCAACAGTCGATGATTAATTGAATTTCATTTGTTAAGAAGTCCTGAGGTTATTGACAGCAGTGTGTACCACTTCGCAATTCACCAAGGCTCCTGAGACGGACCTCCTGGGGGGGTCATGTGATGGATGTCTGCCGCCACACGCTGGCCGGAGGTCATACTGATAGTTTACATGTACTGATATGCAGCTTCATACATTTATACAGCTATATACATTTATGTGTGCATGAATATCACCACAACCACCACCTGTCAATCCTGGCTTGGAAATAGATCACTGCTCTTTTACTGTTGCTGGGTCAAAATCCTGAACGTTCTTCCTAACAGCACTGCGGGCACTCCTACAACATATGAGCTACAGAAGGTGAAGAAGGCAAGTGCATTCAGGGATGGGCAATAAATGCTGACCTAGCCAGCCTGACACCCACAACCAATGGAGGAATAAAAATCTAATTGCCAACATCCTGGGCGAGATTCTCCGACCCCCCCGCCGGGTCGGAGAATCGCCGGGGGCTGGCGTGAATCCCGCCCCCGCTTGTTGCCAAATTCTCCGGCACCGGATATTCAGCGGGAGCGAGAATCGCGCCACGCCAGTTGGCGGGCCACCCCGCGATTCTCCGGCCCGGATGGGCCGAAGTCCCACTGCTAAAATGCCTGTCCCGCCGGCGTGGATTAAACCACCTCTCTTACCGGGGAGACAAGGAGGCACGGGCGGGCTCTGGGGTCCTGGGGGGGGGGGCGCAGGGCGATTTGGCCCCGGGGGGTGCCCCCACGGTGGCCTGGCCCGCGATCGGGGCCCACCGATCCGCGGGCGGGCCTGTGCCGTGGGGGCACTCTTTTCTTTCCGCCTTCGCCACGGTCTCCACCATGGCGGAGGCGGAAGAGACTCCCTCCACTGCGCATGCGCGGGAAAGCCGTCAGCGGCCGCTAACGCTCCCGCGCATGCGCCGCCCGGAGATGTCATTTCCGCGCCAGCTGGCGAGGCACCAAAGGCCTTTTCCGCCAGCTGGCGGGGCGGAAATCAGTCCGGCGTGGGCCTAGCCCCTTAAGGTTGGGGCTCGGCCCCCAAAGATGCGGCGCGATGCCCGACTGATTTGCGCCGTTTTGGGTGCCAGTCGGCGGACGCCGCGCCGATACCGGAGAATTTCGCCCCCTGTCTTTCTTTTGGCAGAAGATAGCGGACAGGCATTATATAGGAAAATTAAGGCACGGCATTTGAAAGGAAATATAGTTTCAGGGAGAGGTATCCTGGCAACAAGGGGCAGGCGGTCTTTATGGATTGATGGAATATGGATACTTCTGCTTCCCAGGGATCTCTTTCTGGAGCTCTTTTGTTATCCATTTGTCCAGCATCATGAGGAGATTAATATTGAAACCTGCAATTGAGTTTGGCAAATAGTGAGGAATAATGCAGAGGATTTAAGGGGACACAAACTAGATCTCATAAAAACAACAGGGTTGTGGTGATGGGAGACTTCAACTTCCCCAATATTGACTGGGACTCACTTAGTGCCAGGGGCTTAGACGGGGCAGAGTTTGTAAGGAGCATCCAGGAGGGCTTCTTAAAACAATATGTAGACAGTCCAACTAGGGAAGGGGCGGTACTGGACCTGGTATTGGGGAATGAGCCCGGCCAGGTGGTAGATGTTTCAGTAGGGGAGCATTTCGGTAACAGTGACCACAATTCAGTAAGTTTTAAAGTACTGGTGGACAAGGATAAGAGTGGTCCTAGGATGAATGTGCTAAATTGGGGGAAGGCTAATTATAACAATATTAGGCGGGAACTGAAGAACATAGATTGGGGGCGGATGTTTGAGGGCAAATCAACATCTGACATGTGGGAGGCTTTCAAGTGGCAGTTGAAAGGAATTCAGGACCGGCATGTTCCTGTGAGGAAGAAGGATAAATACGGCAATTTTCGGGAACCTTGGATGACGAGAGATATTGTAGGCCTCGTCAAAAAGAAAAAGGAGGCATTTGTCAGGGCTAAAAGGCTGGGAACAGACGAAGCCTGCGTGGAATATAAGGAAAGTAGGAAGGAACTTAAGCAAGGAGTCAGGAGGGCTAGAAGGGGTCACGAAAAGTCATTGGCAAATAGGGTTAAGGAAAATCCCAAGGCTTTTTACACGTACATAAAAAGCAAGAGGGTAGCCAGGGAAAGGGTTGGCCCACTGAAGGATAGGCAAGGGAATCTATGTGTGGAGCCAGAGGAAATGGGCGAGGTACTAAATGAATACTTTGCATCAGTATTTACCAAAGAGAAGAAATTGGTAGATGTTGAGTCTGGAGAAGGGTGTGTAGATAGCCTGGGTCACATTGAGATCCAAAAAGACGAGGTGTTGGGTGTCTTAAAAAATATTAAGGTAGATAAGTCCCCAGGGCCTGATGGGGTCTACCCCAGAATACTGAAGGAGGCTGGAGAGGAAATTGCTGAGGCCTTGACAGAAATCTTTGGATCCTCGCTGTCTTCAGGGGATGTCCCGGAGGACTGGAGAATAGCCAATGTTGTTCCTCTGTTTAAGAAGGGTAGCAAGGATAATCCCGGGAACTACAGGCCGGTGAGCCTTACTTCAGTGGTAGGGAAATTACTGGAGAGAATTCTTCGAGACAGGATCTACTCCCATTTGGAAGCAAATGGACGTATTAGTGAGAGGCAGCACGGTTTTGTGAAGGGGAGGTCGTGTCTCACTAACTTGATAGAGTTTTTCGAGGAGGTCACTAAGATGATTGATGCAGGTAGGGCAGTGGATGTTGTCTATATGGACTTCAGTAAGGCCTTTGACAAGGTCCCTCATTGTAGACTAGTACAAAAGGTGAAGTCACACGGGATCAGGGGTGAGCTGGCAAGGTGGATACAGAACTGGCTAGGCCATAGAAGGCAGAGAGTAGCAATGGAAGGATGCTTTTCTAATTGGAGGGCTGTGACCAATGGTGTTCCATAGGGATCAGTGCTGGGACCTTTGCTCTTTGTAGTATATATAAATGATTTGGAGGAAAATGTAACTGGTCTGATTAGTAAGTTTGCAGACGACACAAAGGTTGGTGGAATTGCGGATAGCGATGAGGACTGTCGGAGGATACAGCAGGATTTAGATTGTTTGGAGACTTGGGCGGAGAGATGGCAGATGGAGTTTAATCCGGACAGATGTGAGGTAATGCATTTTGGAAGGTCGAATGCAGGTAGGGAATATACAGTGAATGGTAGAACCCTCAAGAGTATTGAAAGTCAAAGAGATCTAGGAGTACAGGTCCACAGGTCATTGAAAGGGGCAACACAGGTGGAGAAGGTAGTCAAGAAGGCATACGGCATGCTTGCCTTCATTGGCCGGGGCATTGAATATAAGAATTGGCAAGTCATGTTGCAGCTGTATAGAACCTTAGTTAGGCCACACTTGGAGTATAGTGTTCAATTCTGGTCGCCACACTACCAGAAGGATGTGGAGGCTTTAGAGAGGGTGCAGAAGAGATTTACCAGAATGTTGCCTGGTATGGAGGGCATTAGCTATGAGGAGCGGTTGAATAAACTCGGTTTGTTCTCACTGGAACGAAGGAGGTTGAGGGGAGACCTGATAGAGGTATACAAAATTATGAGGGGCATAGACAGAGTGGATAGTCAGAGGCTTTTCCCCAGGGTAGAGGGGTCAATTACTAGGGGGCATAGGTTTAAGGTGAGAGGGGCAAGGTTTAGAGTAGATGTACGAGGCAAGTTTTTTACGCAGAGGGTAAACTCGCTCCCGGAGGAGGTGGTGGAAGCAGGGACGATAGTGACATTTAAGGGGCATCTTGACAAATACATGAATAGGATGGGAATAGAGGGATACGGACCCAGGAAGTGTAGAAGATTGTAGTTTAGTCGGGCAGCATGGTCGGCACGGGCTTGGAGGGCCGAAGGGCCTGTTCATGTGCTGTACATTTCTTTGTTCTTTGTTCTTTGTTCTAGAGAACATACACAGTGTTTAAAGATGGTACTGCAGGTGGAAAATATCATCGAAAATGCAACTGGCACAAAATTGAGAGAAATGCAGATAAATCACAGATTTCACTCGAAGAAGTACTTTGGCCTTGAAGAAAGGATATAAAAAGCCATCTCCTGCACTCACCTTTGAAGGTTCTGTGGTGAGGAAGGGTTTGATAAGTGGGGGTGTTTGAGGAATGGACCAGCGTATTGTGGAAGTAAAAGTTCTTTCAGAATGCTTAAAGGGAAGGGGTGATGTGCTTGGTCATGTCAACACAGTGGAGGTGGTGACAATGGTGTAGGATAATCCGTTAAATATGATGGCTGCTGGGGTAGAAACTGAGGGAATGAGAAAGCATGTCGGAGATCTTGGTGGGGAAGAGGGTGAAAGCAGAAATGTAGGAAATCAAACATTCCACAAAAAGTCTGAGTGTTGCAGGGGAATTCACATTGATGTCATGTAAGTTCAGCTTTCTGCTTCGCAAACTCAGACTGCCATGGGTACCAGTGTTCAAGTGATCTTGCAGAGTGTCACAGTGGACCAGCAATCTGTCCTCCACCAGATCAGTGGGAGTGTTGAGACAATGGGTACAATTTAACAGCAGTGTTACGCCTGGTGCGGATCTACGCATGGCGGTCAGATCGCGAGAGAGCCCCAAACCAGGATCAGCGCCGATCGGTTTGCGATCTAACCGGTTCACTCTCATTGGCGGGATCCGAGTCCCGCCCGTGGTGAGAAACCAATAAACGGCAATCTCCATTTCATTAACGAGATGGATGCCCTACCTAACGGCCTCCCACGATCTAACCAACACCCCAGTGAGAGGTCACATGGGTGTTGATTAGCCCTCCTTTTTAAAATTAAACCTAGCATAATAGCTGCTGATGGGATCGGAGGAGGGCAGTAACCATTTTAAATTTCAGGCATTGCAGCCTAGGGGCACTGGAGCTCCGGCCCCATTGCTCAGGGGGGGGGAAGGGGGGCGGGGGGAGAGAACCCCAGGGTGGACAGGCCTGGTTGGGGCAGCTGGGTACCATTGGTCAGAGGCGCTCCTGGTCAGGACAGTGCGGGGTGGTCAGGGGCTCAGTGCCTGCGGGTTATACAGGCCATCGCCTGAATTGTGGTTACCCATAACTGGGGGAAACAACAGCTGCTGCCTGTCTGTCCCATCAAACACTTCCAAAAATAAGGAGACCAAAATGGACACAATACTCCAGATGTGGTCTCCCCACCACCCTATACAATTGCAACAACACTTCTCTACTTTTATACTCCAGTCCTTTTGCAATAAACTGGAACATACCATTTGCCTTTATAATTACATGCTGTACCTGCATATAGACTCTCCCCACTGCGCATGCGCGGGAAACTTTCAGCGGCCACTGACGCTCCCGCGCATGCGCCGGGAAACTGTCAGCGGCCGCTGATGCTCCCGCGCATGCGCCGCATTTCCGCGCCAGCTGGCGGGGCAACAAACGCCATTTCCGCCAGATGGCGTTCCAACGGCATGCGGTGCTCCAACAGCATGCGACGCGCGATGCGATGATGCCATTTCGCAGGGGGCAGAGGATGGAAAACTGGCGACCCCCCCGATTTGGGCATCGGAAGGGATTCTCCGCCCGATCGCCGATCACGATATCGGCGTCGGGCAACGGTGAATCCTGCCCTAAATGTTGATGCTAACGGAGAATCGGTGGACTTTTATGATAGAAAAACCGACGCTGCACATTGAGGGGCTAGCACTGGTGCCGCTTGGAACACACTTGATTCTACTGAAAAAATGGTGCGGGATACGCCGGTCTGTGAGTGACACTCAGGAGGCTGACAAGCTGCAGCCGTACATACACATTTCACTCCCTACACACACTTATCTCAGCCAAAAAGGTGGCACTGGTTGGGCTGGAGAGTGCCCATACAACTGAGGGGTCGTCTGGGGTCAGAGGGCACCTAGGGGGCTGCCCTGGGGGCAACACGAGGTGGGGGTGAGGGCTAGTCTGTGGTACGGAATAACGTGACAGGCTTTGCATGTATCAGTTGTAATATGGGCGGCACGGTAACACAGTGGTTAGCACTGTTTCTTCACATCGCCAAGGACCCGGGTTCGATTCCCGGCTTGGGTCACTGTCTGTGCGGAGTCTCATGTTCTGCCCGTGAGTGTGTGGGATTCCTCCGGGTGCTCTGGTTTCCTCCTGCACGACGTGCTTAGGTGAATTGGACATTCTGAATTCTCCCTCCGTGTACCTGAACAGACGCCTGAGTGTGGCAACTAGGGGCTTTTCACAGTAATTTCATTGCAGTGTTAATGTAAGCCTACTTGTGACATTAATTTTAATAAGATTATTAAATCACACTCGAAATCCTCATTGTCTCTAGCTACTGGTAATGCACCGCTCCACCCACCCCCATCCCCTCTGGTGCCCACTCAGTGATCAACTTAGGCTTCCAAGCTCTGCCACTACATCTAAGTGTGTCCCCAGGATGCACACCGGAGATGGAGGCTGCCTGCTGCTTTCCCTGGCCTGTGGCCTTTGATACCCCGGTGGGCATCCTCTAGAAGGCCAGGAGTGAGAGGGCTTTGCCTGTTACACTGGCATTGCCATGCCACCCTGTTCTGCCCACTGACCTTTAGACGTGCCAGGGTCAGGAAGGGGGGATTCGGGTGAGACCGCCGTCATCTCCCTGGTGGAAGGGACTGGGTCGGCATTCAGCGCAGCTCCTCAACGACTGGACCATGCTCCGCAGTGCCTCGCCAATGTCCACCTGCATCTGGGACGTGTCCCTCAACGACTGGGATGTGCTCTGCAGTGTCTCGGCAATGTCCACCTGTGTGTATCTGGGACGCATCCCTCAGCAACTCGGACATGCTCTGCTGTGCCTCGGCAATGTCCACCTGCACTTGGGACACATCCCTCAGCGACTGGGACACATCCCTCAGCAACTGGGACGCGTACCTCAGCGACTGGGACATGCTCTGCGGCTCCTCAGTAATGTCCACCTATGACTGGGACATTTATCCAGCAACTGGGACATGCTCTGCAGTGCCTCGGCAATGTCCAGCTGTGACTGGGTCATCTACCCCAGTGACTAGGACATGCTGTTGAGGCCCACAGCCATGGTCGTCACTGACTTAGCAATGCCTTGGATGCCAGCTCTCATGGTGCTTACCTCGTGCTCCAGGCTTTCCACTGCGGTCGCCACCCTAGCAGTGTTGGCCTTGGTGCCATGCTTTGCTGCCGCCATCTGCTGCCCCTGTAACCTCTGGGACTCCTCCAATTAGCGCTGCACTCCCCGGAGTGTCACTGGCATTCCATTCTGAATCTCATGTCCCTGTCCTAGTGTCTGCATCAGCTCTGGGAGAACCTTGCCCAGAGACTTTCCATCTCAATGGGACCCAGCTGAGCCTGGAATCCAGCAGACCTCCGACTGCTGACACCCTTGGATATTCCTGCCTCCGCCTGATGTGCATCAGCAATTGTGTGCTCACCAGATTGTGCCCCAGAAGCCTGTCCACTAATGTTACCCACCAAGTTGTGTGTCTCTGCACTGGTAGAAGGTGGGCATGGCAGCTGTGACGCAGCGATGGTGGCATCCTCAGAGCTCTCCTCTGAGATGTTCATTTGGGTGGTGGGGGTTGATGATAGCTGTGCCCCATCAGATGGTGACCCTGTGAGAGGAAGGACATGTGATCAGTGGGAGGGAAGGTTCATTTTTGTCTGACATGAACAACTCACTTGAGGCAAGTCATCTGGGTGAAGGGACAGTGGATCCTCACCTCTGCGACGCAGGCCAATCTCGCTGTTGGTGACCACTCTCTCCTCGACCAACCCCGGCATCTCCTGGGCCTTTTCCTCATAGGGGTGTGGGCCCTAAATGCCTGGCACCCCACCGCCCTTTCCCACCTATTGTGGGCCAACTTCTCCCGCAGGGCCAATAAAAGGGCACTGTGAGCCTCACGCTTGATGTTTCAGGAGGGGTCTATGGCAGGTGGCATGTGTAGGCACCGTTCCTGGGCATTGAGGGGTTATGTTGGTGGGTGGCAGGTTGTGCTGGGGCACAAGGCATGGTATTATGCAGGAGGGCAGTGGTGAGATGCCAGCCAGTGAATTGTTTGGGGGGAGAGGATGTCAGGGTGGTGGCAGGTGGGACTGCTACCAGGGGGCCGGTGTCAACTTAGCCATGCGGTCTGGTGGAGGTTGTTGGTCATCTTCCAACATTGCTCAACGGTCTTCCTGATCAAGCTTCCCTCACTGATGGCTGCTGCCACTGCCCCCCAGGTGGCATTGGCGACCCTATGGCTGGTCCTCTGACCTCCTTGGTGCCCCTTCTTGCATCTATGGCAGCAGCAGGTTGGCATCTCCAAAGCATGGAGCAGGTCTTGGCGGGGCATGGCTGCAGGCTGACTGAAGTGTCTTTGGTGTTAAGTAATGGGTTAAGAGACATTCCAATTAGTTCTCTCATTTATGTTCAGCATCCAATAATTGACACTGATATGTAAAGGGGCTTCAGGTGGCCCTTGTGTCAGGTGATGTGATGTTAGAGTTTTGTGCAAAGTCTGTTGAAGTAAATTAAAGGTGTTTGTGGAAACACAGCAGTACATTTGATTCTTTGCACTACAGCAGCTAAACGTCTAACATTCGGAGGAAGTGTTTATGTGCAGCTCCCCTTTGTTAGCCAGGAGCTGCTGGGCATGGTTCCGATGAATCAGCTGGCAGAACAGCCAGATCCGCCATGGAGCTCGTGGGGGATCACTTCCGGCACTAAGTGCCGTTAGATATGCGTCACGGTCTCGCCGGGCCAGTGTTGATGAGCTCCCAGAAATCGTGCCCGATATGACACTTAGAACTTGTCAGTTAAATCGCACCAGTGCCTCAAAGGAGTGGCAGTGGCTCCATGAAGCAGCAGCCTGCAGTCCTTTCTCAGGGTGACCGTAGCTGGGAATGGTATTTTCCACATAGCCTGAAGACTGTCCATGCCTTATTACATAGGGCTAGGCATGCTCCTTGTCTGAGAAGTTTTGAATAGAATTGAGCACTGTGCAATCATCAGAAAATTTCCCCATTTCTGACATGGTGGAGGGAAAGTCATTGATGAAATATTTGGAGATGATTGGTCCAAAGACAGGAGGAGCTCCTACAACAATGTCTTGAGCTGAGATGACTGGACTCCAGCAACCAAAGCCATCTTCCGTTGTGTTACATAGAAGATAGGAGCAGGAGGATGTCTTTTGGCCCTTTCGAGCCTGCTCCGTCATTTATCCAAATCATGGCTGATCATCCAACTCAATAGCCTAATCCTAGTTTCTCCCCATAGCCTTTCATCCCACTCGCCCCAAGTACTATATCCAGCCGCCTCTTGAATATATTCAATGTTTTAGCATCAACTACTTCCTGTGGTAATGAATTCCACAGGCTCACCACTCATTGGGTGAAGAAATGTCTCCTCATCTCTGTCCAAAATGGTTTACCCTGAATCCTCAGACTGTGACCCCCGATTCTGGACACACCCACCATCAGGAACATCTTCCCTGCACCTACCCTGTCTAGTCCTGTTAGAATTTTATAAGTCTCTAAGAGATCCCCCCTCATTCTTCTGAACGTCAGCGAGAACAATCCCAACCTAGTCAATCTCTCCTCATATGACAATCCTGCCATCCCTGGAATCAGTCTGGTAAACCTTCGCTGCACTCCCTTGAGAGCAAGAACATCCTCAGAAAAGGAGACCAAAACTGCACACAATACTCCTGGTGTGGCCTCACCAAGACCCTGTTTAATTGCAACAACACATCCCTGCTCCTGTACTCGAAATGTCTCGCAATGAAGGCCAGTATACCATTTGCCTTCTTTACCTCTGCTGCACCTGCATGCTTACATTTAGCGACTGGTACACAAGGACACCCAGGTCCCGTTGCACACTCTCCTCTCCCAATTTTCAACCGTTCAGGTAGTAATCTACCTTCCTGTTTTTGCTTTCAAAGTGAATAACCTCACACTTATCCAAATAGAACATAGAACATACAGTGCAGAAGGAGGCCATTCGGCCCATCGAGTCTGCACCAACCCACTTAAGCCCTCACTTACACCCTATTCCCCTAACCAATAACCCCTCCTAACCTTTTTGGACACCAAGGGCAATTTAGCGTGGCCAATCCACCTAACATGCACGCCTTTGGACTGTGGGAGGAAACCGGAACACCCGGAAGAAACCCACGCAGACACAGGGAGAACGATGATACTGCATCTGCCATTGATTTGTCCACTTGCCCAATCTGTCCAAATCATGCTGTAGAATTTCTGCATCCTTGTCACAGTTCACCCTCCCACCTAACTTGGTATCATATGCAAACTTTGGGATGTTACATTTTGTTCCCTCATCCAAATCATTGATATATATTGTGAATAGCTGGGGCCCCAGCACCGATCCTTGTGGCACCCCACTAGTTACTGCCTGTCAATTTGAAAAGGACCCATTGTGTTAACTATTACTCCAGCCAGAGATTAGTTTTTTTTCCCCCTGATTCCCATTGACTTCAATTTTGCTCAGTTACTCTCAGCTCAGCTCTGGAATTCAGCTCATTTCTCCATGTTTGAACTCAGGCTGTAGTGTGCACTGGAGCTGAATGGCCCTGTTGAACCCAAACTGAGCATTGGTGAAAAGGTTATCGCTGAGTAAGTTCTGCTTGGTAACACTATTAACTACTTTCCATCATTTATCTGATAACTGAGAGCAGACTGATGGGCCAGATTGGATTTGTCCATTTTTAATGTTAAACCTATAAAGCATTATTAAAGTATTTAAATTACCAGCCTGATGCTTTTGAGATAGCTGGTTACCATTTATCCAGCTTCAAGCACAGAAGTGGTTGGGTCTGATTTGGATTTTGATCAAGTATTGAGATTTTAAAAAATAAGTATCTGGGGCGAAATTCTCCGGTATCGGCGCGATGTCCGCCGACCGGCGCCCAAAACGGCGTAAATCAGTCGGGCATCGCGCCACCCCAAAGGTGCAGAATCCTCCGCATCTTGGGGGGCCGAGCCCCAACCTTAAGGGGCTAGGCCCGCGCCGGACTAATTTACGCCCCGCCAGCTGGCGGAAAAGGCCATTGGTGCCCCGCCAGCTGACGCGGAAATGACATCTCCGGGCGGCGCATGCGCGGGAGCGTTAGCGGCCGCTCAAGGCATCCCCGCGCATGCGCTGTGGAGGGAGTCTCTTCCGCCTCCGCCATGGTGGAGACCGTGGCGAAGGTGGAAGGAAAAGAGTGCCCCCACGGCACAGGCCCGCCCGCGGATCGGTGGGCCCCGATCGTGGGCCAGGCCACCATGGGGGCACCCCCCGGGGCCAAATCGCCCCGCGCCCCCCCTAGGACCCCGGAGCCCGCCCGCACCGCCTTGTCCCGCCGGTAAGGTAGGTGGTTTAATCTACGCCGGCGGGACAGGCATTCTAGCAGCGGGACTTCAGCCCATCCGGGCCGGAGAATCGCGGGGGGGGGGGGCCGCCAACCGGCGCGCCGCGATTCCCGCCCCCGCCGAATATCCGGTGCCAGAGAATTCGGCAACCGGCGGGAGCGGGATTCACGCCAGCCCCCGGCGATTCTCCGACCCGGCGGGGGGTCGGAGAATCTCGCCCCTGTCTTGTGTTATGGGCCAGGGCTTAGAAACTCCAAAGTGTATTATGAAGCTCACCTGACCTGTAACTTTTATGTTGATTTTGGCCTGGTCGAGCACAAGAGCCTTCACTTCAGGTGTGATTCATCAGACTTCCAAGGCACTTTTATCAAAACAAAGTTTATTCTAAGAATGTAGTTAACATATTGTTATGGGGTAGGGTTTAGAGAACCCCAAAGTGTATCATGGAGTTCACCTGACCCACAACTTTTAATAGATTGTGGTATGGGGAGCACACGGCCCACTCTACAGGTGTGGTACAGCAGAAATGGAAAAGTATTTTAAGCAAATCAATATTTATTCTAAGAACTCAAGTTAACCTTTTTAAAACATACAGTGAACACCTTAGCAACCATTGATTCAAATACAACCCCCAAAGAATATAACACTAAGTAATCCTTTAAGCTTTCCTTTTAACATCCATAAGACTTAAAACACCTTTTACCAGAAGCACATCAGGTTAAAGTCACTACTGTTATTGGTTTTAAATCACCAGGATCGATTTACAGTCTTTAGATTACAGAGAGAGATCCATACACCTTCTGGCTGTGACTGTAGCTATCCAGCTCTGAAAACAAAACTAAAACACACCCTGCAGCAAACAGCCTAAAACGAAAGTAAAAAGCTGACAGACAGCCCAGCTCCCCCCACTGTCTGACATCACTGCAGTAATAAACACCCATTTCTTAAAAGTACTCTCACTACAGATATTTATATACACACCCATTTATAAACACCCATTTCTTAAAGGTACTCTCACATGATAATATATAAAACACATAGCAAGAATTTATCAATTACAAACATGAAAAAACACAACAGCTACAGTAATCTATGTATATAACTCTTAATGAATCCCCCTTAGCTGTTCCAATTCAATACAAAATCCAATAAAACCAAAACCCCTTTCAAGGGCGTGGCCCAGCACACTGTAATCTCACTTGAATGGGCCTGGTCCTTTCCCTGAGATTCTGGTCCAGTTTCCAACCAGCAGATTCAAAACTCCTTCTGGAAAGCAACTCTCGCTTTAAGGTTCCCAAGGCAGTTTTCCCCACCCAATGTACTGTCCGTTCACTGGAACAGCTTTAAAATAAAACCGAGAAAACAGGGAAACTTCCTGCAGCTTAACACGCCGATTCTTCTTCTGCAATCCAAATGAACAAACCAAAAATGAAACCAAAACACTAAAGCCCCTCTCACCAGACAGCCACAGCCCAACTCCACCCACAAATGACATGACTGATGTCATGCTACAAGCCATGTCGTAAACAAAACCTTTTCTAAAGGGACACTCACATGACACTTGAGCCTTGCTGACATGCTTTTTGGGCTTTAACTCAATCTGCTCCCTGTTTTACACACCCACATGGGCTGCCTAACCTGCTAAGTATTTCCAGTAGCCTTTATTTATATTTCAGATATCCAACATCCACAGTATGTTTTCCATTTATATCATTGTAAGGTGGCTGGTTGATTTTCAAAAATGAATGTTTTAGTGTGTATTTCTAAGCCAACTGTTCTGTTTGTTTTGACATTAGGTTGGTGAAAAATTTCGATCACGTGCCCTGAAGTTCCCTGGTCTGATCTCTGGATGCACTATGGATTGGTTCAGTCGCTGGCCCAGAGAGGCGTTGGTTGCTGTCTCTAACTATTTCCTTTCTGGTTTCTACATTGCTTGTTCAAACGAGGTCAAGACCCAACTTGTGGCTACGATGGGTGTTTTTCATGACAGGGTCTATCAAACATGCGAGGACTATTTTCAGAGGTATGTTCTGATAAGCGTTGATGAATTTATTGATGACATTTAAAAATAGTAGATACAGAGGCTAGTGAACTTGGATAATCTGGAAGTTTTCGTTTTAAACAAATGGTGAAATCGAACCAGGGTACAAATATAGTAACTTACCTCCTGACTCCCCAAATCCTGTTCACTATCGACAAGGCACAAGTTTAGCACAGGGCTAAATAGCTGGCTTTTAAAGCAGACCATGGCAGGCCAGCAGCGTGGGTTCAATTCCCGTACCGGTCTCCCCGAACAGGCGCCGTAATGTGGCGACTAGGGGCTTTTCACAGGAACTTCATTTGAAGCCTACTTGTGACAATAAGCGATTTTCATTTCATTTCATTTCATTTGAAGTCAGGAGTGGAATGGAATACTCTCGACTTACCTGGATGAGTGCAGCTACAACAACAGTCAAGAAGCTCAACACCATCCAGGACATAACGGCCCACTTCATTGCTACCCCTTCCACAAAGACTTACTTCCTGGAAAGCAGCACGGTGGGGCAATTGTTAGCACTGCTGCCTCGACGGCACCGAGGACCCGGGTTCAATCCCGGCCCTGGGCCACTATCCATATGGAGTTTGCACGTTCTCCCCCTGTCTGCATGGGCCTCACCCCCACAAAGATGTGCTGGCTAGGTGGATTGGCCATGCTAAATTGCCACTTAATTGGGAAAAAAATTCACCCTTCCACCACCGACGAACAGTGGCAGCCGTGTGCACCATCTACAGGATGAACTGCAGTAACTCACCAAGGTTCCTTAGACAGTACCTTCCAAACCCACGACCCTACCATCTCAAAGGACAACAGCAGCAACACAATTAAGTGGAAGTTCCCCTCCAAGTCACTCACCATGCTGACTTGAAAGGATATCACTATTCCTTCAATGTCGATGGGTCAAAATCCTGGAACACCCCACTAAGAGGTGGGTGTACCTACATCTCAGGGTCTGCATCAGTTTAAGATGTGACATGTGGGGTCACGTGATGTGAACGTGGGTGCAGCCTCGTTTTTGCGAGCTCTGGGTCAACTTGTTAGCAGACAGACAAGAGTCAGACATAAGCAATAGCTGAGGAGAATCACAGACCATTCCTCACTGTGAGTCATCATCATCCTCCTGCATTGACCGTGCAACAGGTCTCCCCAACCCCAGAACCCTGATGGGTAAGGTCTCTGAAAGTTTCATCTCCCGGTTGCAGAGGGATCACGAAACCCTGGGGGGTGCGGCCGAGGCGCTGTGATGTTGGACAACATGCTGGTCCTACTCCATGAAGCGGGAGGCAATTAAGCTGTTCCTGGCCCCCCTGTCCATGTGCACTCTCACCCCACCTGTGGGCTGAAGATTGCGTTATGCCACGCAGGTCACCCCAAAGCTCTGGAACGACCCGATGGCGTAAAGGTTTTGTGCTGCAGTGACCTTCACGTCCACCAGGAGCGGGTGGTCTCCTCCACACGTTGTCTGGAACCATACTCTTGTGACTATGCTGTCTCCCATCACTACCACATTCTTCTTTGTTCCCCCCACTTTAATAACATCTTTCACCATGGTGCTGTGGCCTGTCCACTCATCCACCTTGCAGTCCTTTCCTTCATCACACAAAGTCAGTGGCTGCAGTTCCTCCATCACTACTGCCGGCTCCCTTACCTCCTGTCCCTGACCATTGACAAACTCTAAAGTCCTGCCTAACCTAAGGGGGGTGTAATATCCCGCAGGGTGCCTGTGGTTGGGAATGCTTGTCTTCCCCATGCTCCTTGTGGAATCCGAGCACCCCCGCTAGGGGCAAGTATCTCAATTACCCAGAGTATATAAGGTCGGCCAGAAAGGCATCAACCAGAGAAGTACCATGTTGTGCTCTACGGGGGAGTGAAAATATACTGTTTGTAAATAAAACTTTGTTCTTATTTTTACTTGGTTTGCACTCCCGCTATTAAAGGGGAATCCTGAAACAAAGTATCCCGGTAGCTCACTCTGATGCCCCGCATTGTCCGCAACTCAGACTCCAGCTCACTAGCTCTGAGCCAAAGTTGCCTGAGCTGCAGACACTTTCTGTGGAGATGATTGCCTGGGATTACAGGACACCACCAGCTCTGCCATTGAACTGGTCAATTAGTTAATAACTTACACAATTGAAGTCGTAGAAAGTTGCACTCACCTAGCATGGAGACAGGGAAGAAAGCTCACCAACTACTGGAGGCTGTTAAAAGGTAGAAAAAGGAGCACCTCTTTGCCCCTCGAGCCTGAATTCTGACCTGAACCAAATTCTCAACTCCTCACTTTATCTACATCTAAGTCAGACATAGAATCATAGAATTTACAGAGCAGAAGGAGGCCATTCAGCCCATCGAGTCTGCACCAGCCCTTGGAAAGAGCACCCTACTTAAGCCCAGGCTTCCACCCTATCTCCGTACCCAGTAACCCACCTAATATTCTTGGATACTAGGGGCAATTTATCATGGCCAATCCACTTAATCTGCACATCTTTGGACTGCGGGATGAAATTGTAGCACCCAGAGGAAACCCAGGCACATACGGAGAGAATGTACAGACTCCGCACAGACAGTGGCCCAAGCCAGGAATCGAACCTGGGACCCTGGAACAACTGTGCTAACCACTGTGCTACCATGCTGTTTGGTATCCATGGGCATCCCTCAGCACGTCTTCTGGGCTACCTCAAGCGTAAATCCATTCAGAGACCAGTGGGCCTGGGTCAGAGTGCCATATCATCTATGTTTGCTCATGGCACATGTTAGGTTGCACAGTAAACCGTGAACATGGGAGCAGAAAGTTGCAGTGTTGATTCAATTTAATTAATCATTTGTTGAGTATTTAATGACTTGGGGAAAAACGTTGATGGGGTTCAATGTGGGAAAATTGTGAGGTCATTCATTTTCGCTCTAGGAAGAAGTAATTGAAGTATTTTCTCAATAGCGAGAAGCTTAGAACTGTGGAGTAGCAGGGAGGTTTGGGGAGTAGCAGCAAGTTTTGGGCAGTAGCCGGGATGTTTGGGAATAGCTAGCAGGTTTGGGGAGGAGCAGACAGGTTTGGGGAGTAGTAATGAGGTTTGGGGATTAGCCGGGATGTTTGGGGAGTAACAGCAACGTTTGGGAGTAGTCGGGATGTTTGGGAGTAGCCAGGAAGTTAGGGGAGGAGCAAGGAGGTTTGGGGAGGAGCAGGGAAGTTTGGGGAGGAGCAGGGAGGTTTGGGGAGGAGCAGGGAGATTTTGGGAGTAGCAGGGAGGTTTGGTGAGGAGCAGGGAAGTTTGGGGAGGAGCAGGGAGGTTTGAGGAGTAGCAGGGAGGTTTGGTGAGGAGCAGGGAAGTTTGGGGAGGAGCAGGGGGGTTTGAGGAGTAGCAGGGAGATTTGGGGAGGAGCAGGGAGGTTTGGGGAGGAGCAGGGAGGATTGGGGAGCAGCAGGGAGCTTTGGGGAGAAGCACGGAGGTTTGGAGAGTAGCAGGGAGATTTGGGGAGGAGCAGGAAGGTTTGGGGAGGTGCAGGGAGGATTGGGGAGTAGCAGGGAGGTTTGGGGAGGAGCAGGAAAGTTTGGGGAGGAGCAGGAAGATTTGGGGAGGAGCAGGGAGGGGCAGGGAGGTTTGGGGAGGAGCAGGGAGGTTTGGGGAGCAGCCAGGAGATTTGGGGAGCAGCCAGGAGGTTTGGGGAGTGTGGTGGTATGTATTAGGGGTAATACGGTTAACCACGTGTCGACAGGCTATTGGTGGAGGGATGCCAGGTCCTGATAGGATCTGCCACCTACTGGACTCCACCCAGAAATGCCGGTATAAGAACCCAGCTTTTCCCTCCATTTCCCTCAGCAGCTGCATTCTGTAACCACGCTGCTGGGGATAAAGTTCTGCTTAATAAAGCCTTCAATTGACATTACCACAACCTGCCTCGCGTCATATTGACGGTGCTACAATTTATTAAGCAGAATTTAAATTGAAGAAAGCGACGTGGGAACATGGAGCTCCGAATCACCCCGGAGTGCCTGCGCATCGCACCCCAAGCAGCTAACTCGACCTCTATTTTCTAGCACTGGCTGGCAAGCTTTGAGGGCTACCTCCGAACGGCCCCCAGCACACCGACAGACGAACAAAAGATGCAGGTCCTCTATTCCAGGGTGAGTCCTGACGTCTACTCCCTTATCGAGGACGAGGACGGTTTCACCGATGCCATCGCCACGCTGAAGGATATCTACATCCGGCCCGCCAACCAGGTTTTTGCTCGCTACCAGCTCGCCACGCGACGTCAACTTCCGGGGGAATCGCTGGACGAGTTTTATAACGCCCTGCAGATCCTGGGTCGAAACTTTAACTGCCCGGCGGTAACAGCGAATGAACACACAGAGCTCCTGGTCCGCGATGCGTATGTGGCAGGTTTGGCCTCTTCCCAGATCCGCCAGAGGCTTCTGGAGAAAGAATCTCTGGGACTTACAGAAGCTCGGGCCCTGGCGGCATCCCTCGATGTGGCCTCGCGTAACGCCCGCGCCTGCGCCCCCGACCGCACTACAGCCCCTTGGGCTCCGTGGACCCCCGCTGCGGTCGACTCTCCGACACCCCCCCCCCCCCACCCCCGCAAACCTGCACGGCCAAAACACCAGACCAACCAGGGGGGCCCCGCTGTTATTTTTGCGGCCAGCTGAAACACCCTCGGCAGCGCTGCCCGGCCCGCGCGGCTACCTGCAAAAGCTGTGTGAAGAAGGGCCACTACGCGACGGTGTGCAAGTCCCGCGGGGTCGCTGCTATCTCCGGGGAAGAAATGGGACCACAGACCCAGCACCCCAGCGATCCACGTGCGACCAACGGACGCCGCCATTTTGGACCCCGGACGCCACGAGGGAGAGATGGGCGCCACCATTTTGTCCACCCCCGACCGCGCTCGATCCGTGGACACCGCCATCTTGGGTGAAGGACCCCGACACAGATGGCCACATACTGCCTGATTACGATGCTCAACATCAACAACCACGCCTGGCTTCGACGACCCTCGACCAGTCGCGACCCCGGACGCTCCAGACTGCAACCACTACAGTCCTAGTGAATGGCTACGAGATGCCGTGTCTCATCGACTCTGGGAGCACGGAGAGCTTCATCCATCTGGACACGGTAAGGCGCTGTTCCCTCGTAATTCGGCCAAGCACCCAGAAAATTTTCCTGCCGGCGGGATCCCACTCCGTTCAGATCACGGGGTTCTGCATAGCTAACCTAACTGTGCAGGGGAGGGAGTTCCGAAATTACCGGCTGTATGTCCGCCCCCATCTCTGTGCGCCCACACTCCTAGGGTTGGACTTCCAATGCAACCTCCAGAGTTTAACATTTAAATTTGGCGGCCCTATACCCCCACTGACTGTCTGCGGCCTCGTGACCCTCAAGGTTGAACCGCCTTCCTTGTTTGCGAACCTCACCCCGGATTGCAAACCCGTCGCCACAAGGAGCAGACGGTACAGCGCCCAGGACCGAGCATTTATCCGGTCCAAAGTCCAGAGGCTGCTGAAGGAAGGCATCATCCAGGCTCGCAACAGTCCCTGGAGAGCCCAGGTGATAGTCGTTAAAACCGGGGAGGACCAGAGGATGGTCATCGACTATAGTCAGACCATCAACAGGTACACTCAGCTAGATGCGTACCCTCTCCCCCGCATATCCGACATGGTCAATTGGATTGCACAGTACAAGGTCTTTTCCACCGTGGACCTCAAGTCCGCCTACCACCAGCTCCCCATCCGTCCCGGTGACCGCAACTATACTGCCTTCGAAGCAGATGGACGGTTATACCACTTTTTAAGGGTTCCATTCGGCGTCACGAGCGGAGTCTCGGTCTTCCAACGAGAGATGGACCGAATGGTTGACCAGCACGGTTTACGGGCCACGTTCCCGTATCTCGACAACGTCATCATCTGCAGCCACGACCAGCAGGACCATGACGCCAACCTCCAAAAATTCCTCCAGACCGCTCACGCCCTGAACCTCACTTACAACAAAGAAAAATGCGTGTTCCGCACCGATCGTCTAGCCATCCTGGGCTACGTAGTGCGTAATGGAGTGATAGGCCCCGACCCTGAACGCATGCGCCCCCTCATGGAGTTCCCTCTCCCCCACTATGCCAAAGCCCTGAAACGTTGCCTGGGCTTCTTTTCTTATTACGCCCAGCGGGTTCCACAATACGCCGACAAGGCCCATGCGCTAATCCAGTCCACTACTTTTCCCCTGTCGACAGAGCCATGCCAGGCCTTTAGCTGCATCAAAGTGGATATCGCAAAGGCCACGATGCGCGCCATCGACAAGTCCCTCCCCTTCCAGGTCAAGAGCGACGCAACGGATGTAGCTCTGGCGGCCACCCTCAACCAAGCAGGCAGACCCGTGACCTTCTTCTCCCGAACCCTACACGCTTCAAAAATCCGCCACTCCTCAGTGGAAAAGGAGGCACAAGCAATAGTGGAAGATGTGCGACACTGGAGGCATTACCTGGCCGGGAGGAGATTCACTCTCCTCACTGACCAACGGTCGGTTGCCTTCATGTTCGATAATGCACAGCGGGGCAAGATCAAGAACGACAAGATCTTGCGGTGGAGGATCGAACTCTCCACCTTCAATTCTGAGATCTTGTACCGTCCCGGAAAGCTGAACGAGCCGTCCGATGCCCTATCTCGCGGCACATGTGCCAATGTACAAGTGGACCGTCTACAAGCCCTCCACGAGGACCTCTGCCACCCGGGGGGTCACTCGTTTCTACCACTTCCTTAAAGCCCGCAACCTCCCTTACTCCGTCGAGGACGTCCGAACAGTCACCAGAAACTGCCAGATCTGCGCTGAGTGCAAACCGCACTTTTTCAGGCCAGATAGAGCGCACCTGGTTAAGGCCTCTCGACCCTTTGAATGCCTCAGTTTGGATTTCAAAGGCCCCCTCCCCTCCACCGATCGCAACGCGTACTTCCTGAACGTCGTTGACGAATAGTCCCGTTTCCCTTTCGGCATCCCCTGCCCCGACATGACAGCGTCCACAGTCATTAAATCCCTCGGTACCATTTTTACACTGTTCGGTTCCCGACTATAACCATAGCGACAGGGAGTCCTCCTTTATGAGTGACGAACTGCGTCAGTTCCTGCTCGGCAAGGGCATAGCAAGGGAACGGGCAGGTAGAAAGGGAGAATGGAACGGTCTGGAAGGCCGTCCTGCTGGCCCTCCGGTCTAGGGGTCTCCCAATTTCCCGCTGGCAGGAAGTCCTCCCGGATGCCCTTCGCTCTATCTGGTCCCTGCTGTGCACCACCACGAATCAAACGTCTCACGAGCGCCTCCTCCTCTTTCCTAGGAAGTCCTCCTCTGGAACTCCACTTCCGACCTGGCTAGCAGCTCCGGGACCCATTTTGCTCCGGAAACATGTGCGGGCGCACAAGTCAGATCCGTTGGTGGAACGGGTGCATCTCCTTCACGCCAACCCGCAATAGCCTATGTGGAGTACCCCGATGGCCGACAGGACACGGTCTCCCTGCGAGACCTGGCGCCCGCCGGAGCTACCCACACCCCCCCAACGCCAAGCACCACCTCCTCACTCCCGCCGGTTCATCCCGCAGACACCCCCTTCCCAGGGGGTTCGGTTCTCCTTCCAGACCCGCCCAGGAGTAAGGACACAGGTGACAGCGCTACGCTCCCAGAGTCGACGGGACTTGAGCCAGCGCAATCACCACCACGCCCGACACAATCGGAAAGGACAATCAGGGCGCCCATCCGCCTCATCGAATCACTTTAACGCACAACGTTTTCAGTTATTGTGTCTTGTTATAGTTATGGCATCATGCCGACCCTGTTTGGCCCGTTGGCCCAGTTGAAGCGATAATTTTGTGGTTTGTTCAAAGTTACGGCACAGTACCGACTCTGTAAACCCCTACCACCATGCGAACCACCAGCCCGCCGGGTTCTTTTTCAACAAGGAGTGAATGTGGTGGTGTGTATTAGGGGTAATACGGTACATCACGTGTCGACAGGCTATTGGTGGAGGGATGCCAGATCCTGATAGGATCTGCCACCTACTGGACTCCACCCAGAAATGCCGGTATAAGAACCCAGATTTTCCCTCCATTTCCCTCAGCAGCTGCATTCTGTAACCACGCTGCTGGGGATAAAGTTCTGCTTAATAAAGCCTTCAATTGACATTACCTCAAACTGCCTCGTGTCATATTGACGGTGCTACAGGGAGCAGCCAGGAGGTTTGGGGAGTACCAGGAAGGTTTGGCGAGTAGCAGAAAGGTTTGGGGAGGAGCAGGGAGGATTGGGGAGTAGCATGGAGGTTTGGGGAGGAGCAGGATGGTTTGGGGAGGAGCAGAGAGGTTTGGGGAGGAGCAGGTGGATTGGGGAGGAGCAGGGAGGTATGCTGAGGAGCAGGAAGGTTTGGGGAGTAGCTGGGAGGTTTGGGGAGTAACAGGAAGGTTTGTGAGGAAGCTGGGAGGCTTGGGGAATAACAGGAAGGTTTGGGGAGTAGCTGGGAGGTTTGAGGAGTAGCCATCAGGTTTGTGGAGTATCCAGGAGGTTTGGGGAGTAGCCAGGGGGTTTGAGGAGTAGCAGGGTGGTTTGGTGAGTAGTAGGGAGATTTCGGGAGTAGCAGGGAGGTTTGGGGAGGAGCAGGGAGGTTTGGGGAGGAGAAGGGAGGTTTGAGGAGGAGCAGGGAGGTTTTGGCAGAAGCAGGGAGGATTGGGGAGGAGCAGGAAGGTTTGGGGAGGAGCAGGGAGGTTTGGGGAGGAACAGGAAGGTTTGGGGAGGAGAAGGAAGGTTTGGGGAGGAGCAGGGAGATTTGGGGAGGAGCAGGGAGGTTTGGGGAGGAGCAGGGAGGCTTGGGGAGGAGCAGGAAGGTTTGGGGAGGAGCAGGGAGATTTGGGGAGGAGCAGGGAGGTTTGGGAGGAGCAGGGAGGTTTGGGGAATAGCAGGGGGATTTGGGGAGTAGCCAGGAGATTTGGGGAGCAGCCAGGAGGTTTGGGGAGTAGCAGGGGGTTTGGGGAGTAGCCAGGAGATTTGGGGAGTAGCAGGAAGGTTTGGGGAGGAACAGGGATGTTTGGGGATGAGCAGGGAGGTTTGGGGAGGAGCAGGGAGGTTTGGGGAGGAGCAGGAAGGTTTGGGGAGGAGCAGGGAGGTTCGGGGAGTAGCAGGAAGGTTTGGAGAGTAGAAGGAAGGTTTGGGGAGGAGCAGGAAGGTTTGGGGAGTAGCAGGGAGGTTTGGGGAGTAGCAGGAATGTTTGGGGAGTAGTTGGGAGGTTTGGAGAGTAACAGGTGGTTTGAGGAGTAGCTGAGAGGATTGGGGAGTGGCAGGGAGATTTGGGGAGGTGCAGGGAGGTTTGGGGAGGAGCAGGGAGGTTTAGGGAGGAGCAGAGAGGTTTGGGGAGTAGCAGGAAGATTTGGGGTGTGGAAGGGAGGTTTGAGGAGTAGCCGGGAGGTTTTGGGAGGAGCAGGGCGTTTTGGGGAGTAGCCGGGATGTTTGGGGAGTAGCAGTGAGGTTTGTACAGTAACAGGGTTTGAGGAGTAGCTGAGAGGATTGGGGAGTGGCAGGGAGATTTGGGGAGGAGCAGGGAAGTTTGGGGAGGAGCAGGGAGGTTTGGGGAGGAGCAGAGAGGTTTGGGGAGTAGCAGGAATATTTGGGGTGTGGAAGGGAGGTTTGAGGAGTAGCCGGGAGGTTTGGGGAGTAGCAGGGAGGTTTGGGGCGAAGCAGGGAGGTTTTGGGAGGAGCAAGGAGGTTTAGGGAGTAGCAGGGAGGTTTGGGGAATAGCAGGGAGGTTTTGGGAGGAGCAGGGAGCATTGGGAAGAAGCAGGGAGTTTTGAGGAGTAGCAGGGAGTTTTGAGAATAGCAGGGAGTTTTGGGGAGTAGCAGGAGGTTTTTGTAGAAGCATGGATGTTTGTGGAGTAGCAGTGAGGTTTGGGGAGTAGCAGGGAGGTTTGAGGAGTAGCAGCGAGGGTTGGGGAGTAGCAGGGAGGTTTTGGGAGGAGCAGGGAGGATTGGTGAGTAGCAGGGAGGTTTTGGGAGGAGCAGGGAGGATTGGGGAGTAGCAGGGAGGTTTTGGGAGGAGCAGGGAGGATTGGGGAGTAGCAGGGAGGTTTTGGGAGGAGCAGGGAGGATTGGGGAGTAGCAGGGAGGTTTGGGGAGTAGCAGGGAGGTTTTGAGAGGAGCAGGGGGTTTTGAGGAGTAGCAGGGAGGTTTGTGCGGCGGGGGGGGGGGGCGGGGGGGAGCAATGAGGTTTGGGGGCCAAGTGCAGAAATGATTTAAAAGGTACAATAAGCATTTTAAAAGGTTACTGGAATGTTGGATACTTTGAGAAGCAATAACATAGAAGAGGAAAATCCTGCAATGAGAGCATGATCTGATGATTTGCACTAACTTTCATATTCTACTGGTTATAACTCTGTTTGAACTATTTTGCAGCAAAAATCCATAAAAACAGTAAGCAGTGTAGAAAGGATACGAATAGAAGGCATTTATAACTGGGCTTTAAGATTGTTTGCACTGCTCACAAATCTTTTATTATTGCTGAAATCTGTTGGAACTCTCTGTACGATAATAAAAGTAATTTTGATTCCTACTTGCAGATATCGGCGAAGAACACATATAACCCCCAAATCTTACCTTGCCTTTATAAACAGTTACAAATCTGTTTACACAGAGAAACATGTCAACATCAATGACCTCGCAGAGCACATGCAAATGGGTAGGTACATTTTCATAGAGACATTCCTGGTACCAGCTTTTGAGTGCGTGTGGCATTGTGCCATTCAATTTAAAAGAAAAGTTACTAACCGTGATAAATACTGCAAACATTTTTCTGGGATGTCAATGACACTTGTAAAATTGCATCAAGCAGAAGGTAGTGACCACCTTTTGAAATGTTTGATAGTTTTCTGTATATAATGGCAGCGCATTCCCACCAGTGGGGTGGCTTCAATGGGAAATCCCAGGAGCAGAGAACCCCACCACCAGTGAATGGCTCATCGCCTAGAAACACGCGGGCGACTGGAGAATCCAGCCCAATATTCTGTTTGTTCAACATAGCTGAACAATTACCGGTGAGCATTGAGATACCTGGATACTGGCTCGAGGAGTATCTGGCATGGGAGGAGGATGCTGTTATCCTAGAGAGCTTATCAGGTACCTCTTGCATGGAGCCAAAGTCATTTTCCTGGGCAGCAGCTCAGTATTCCCAGGAAGACTGCAGATGCACTATCTCAAGAGTTCTTTTCAACAGTAACTGCAAAAATATTGATGACAACTGTCTGAGTTTTAATAATAATAATAATCTTTATTGTCAGAAGTAGGCTTACATTAACACTGCAATTAAGTTACTGTAAAATTTCCCTAGTCGCCACACTCCGGCGCCTGTTTGGATACACAGAGTGAATTCAGAATGTCCAATTCACTTAGCAAGCATGTCTTTTGGGGCTTGTGGGAGGAAACCAGAGCACCCGGAGCAAACCCACACAGACACAGGGAGAACGTGCAGACTCCGCACAGACAGTGACCCAAGCCGGGAATCGAACCTGGGTCCCTGGCGTTGTGAAGCAACAATGGTAATGTTTTAATGACAACTATATCATCGTAGCCATCACAGATATCTTAATAAGCTTCATCGTGCTGAGTTGCACTTTGATGTGATTAGAGTTGATCACTAAGTCCATGTTGGAGAAGCGGGTCTCCATTTTCTGTACAATGTCTTGACACAGGCTTTAGCTGGACATTGTGCACAAATGCTCTGGCGAGCTGCCCAATGAAGCCGTAGTTCATCGGCCTTCATCAATAGTATTCTCAAAGTCAGGGAACAAATCATGTCCATATGAATTATGAGCAGGAGTAGGCCACTCAGCCCCTCGAGCCTGCTCTGCCATTAAATAAGATCATGGCTGGTGATTGTAACCTCCTGCCTACCTCCGATAACCTTTCACCCCCTTGCTTATCAAGAATCGATTTACTTCTGCCTTAAAAATATTCAGACACTGCTTTCACTGACTTCTGGGGAAGTGAATTCCAAAGACTCTCAACACTCCTTTCACCTAATGGAATAATATCTGTCTTCAATGAGCGACCCCTAATTTGATAAAGTGCCACATCAAATGATATTGTGGGGAATAAGAGCTCATGGTGTAGGGAATGACATATTGGTGTGGCTTGAAGATTGGCTAGCTAATAGGAAACAATGGATCATTTTCTAGTTGGCAGGAATTGATGAGTGGTGTGCCACAGGGATCAGTGCTGGGACTTCAACTGTTTACAATTCCTGTAAATAACTTGGATGAAGGGGCCAATGGTATGGTTGTTAAATTTACGGATAACATAATAATAGGCAAGAAAGTAAGTTCTGAAGAGGACATAAAGAGTTTAAAAAATGGTATCGATAGGTTACGTGAGTGGGCGAAGATTTGAGAAATGGAGAAAAATGTGGGAAAATGTGAAATTGCATTTTGGCAAGATGAATTAAAAAGAAGCATATTATCTAAATGGTGAGATATTGCAGATCTCTGAGGTGCAGAGGGATCTGAATGTACTAATGCATGAATCACAAAAGATTAGTCTGCAGGAATAGCAAGGATTACTAATAAACTGTTATCATTCATTACAAGGAGAATTGAATTACATACGGAATTGGTGAGTCCCCAACTGGAGGACTGTGTTCAGTGTTGGTCACTGTTGCTGCCCTTTGCTGGTATCAACTAATGGCACAGACAAATTAGTCCTCAAGAGTTGAATGAATACAATTTTATTATTTCACTCAGAAATTAACTGTGTGCTAATTTTTACAGTTACATAAGTTTCAAGACTCACAACCTGAATCAAAATATACTGCCTGATAGAGGGAACATGACGTGGCTTACTTTGACAAAGAGTCATCCAGACTTGAAGCATTAGCTCCCTTCCCTCTCCACAGATGTGGTCAGACCTGCTGAGATTGTCCCGTATTTTCTGTTTTATTTCTGAAGCTACCTCTTTAAAATCCTAAAATGTAGGCCAGCAGGTCCCAGAGATTTATCTGATTCAGTTTATCCACTCATTTTAATTACTTTAATTTCCTCATTCTTTTTAGCTCCTTGGTTACCCTTTAGTTTATCTATTTTATTGTGGATTGAAGCATAGAAAATAGGTACTGGAGGAGGCCATTCGGCCCTTCGAGCCTGCTCCGTCATTCATTATGATCATGACTGATCATTCAACTCAATTGCCTAATTCTGCTTTCCCTTCCAGATCCTTTGATCCCCTTTGCCCTAAGTGCTATATCTAACCAGTGCCGGTTTTTCCTCAGTTGGCTAGACAGCTGGTTCGTGATGCAAAGCAAGGCCAGCAGCACGGATTCAATTCCTGTACCGGCTGAGGTTATTCATGAAGGTCCCGCCTTCTCAGCTTTGCCCCTCGCCTGAGGTGTGGTGATCCTCAAGTTAAATCACCATCAGTCAGCTCTCCCTCTCAATGGGAAAAGCAGGCTAAGGTCATCTGGGACAATGGTGACTTTACCTTACCTTTATATCTAACAGCTTCTTGAAAAACTACAACATTTTGGCCTCAGTTACTTCCTGTGGTAAAGAATTCCACAGGCTCACCACTCTCTGGATAAAGAATTTTCTCATTATCTCTGTCCTAAATAGTCTACCCCGTATCCTCAGACTGTGACCCCTGGTTCTGGACACACCCACCATTGGGAACATCCTTCCTGCTACTACCCTGTGTGGTCCTGTAGAATTTTATCGGTTTCTATGAGGTTCCCCTCATTCTTCTGAACTCCAGCGAATACAATCCTAACCTATTCGATCTCTCCTCATATGTCCATCCTGACATCCCAGGAATCAGTCTGGTAAACCTTTGCTGCACTCCCTCTAAAGCAACAACATCCTTCCTCAGATAAGGAAATCAAAACTGTACACAATATTCCAGGTGTGGCCTCACCAAGGCCCTGTATAATTGCAGCAAGAAATCCCTGCTCCTGTACTCAAATCCTCTCACTATGATGGCCACATACCATTTGCCTCCTTTACTGCATGCTATTCTTCAGGGATACCTTGCCTTTACAGTGTAATTTGACTCCAATCAGAGTCGACTTGCCAGCCAATCAGTCTCATCTCTTAAGACACCGTGGGCTAATCCATGGTCAATTCTAGCCCCACAGACCCCAGACTCCCAGCACAGGTGAATTAACCAGTAATTTGTATGGAGTTTCTGTGAGCTGTAGCCACCTAAAATGGCTGATTCCCGAGTAAAATGGTCAAACCCCAATCTAAAATGGCGAACGAAAGAGGCTGATGGGTAAATCAGCCAACAGGACTCAAACGGACAGCTGCAGGCAAAACAGTGTATTCGGCTCTGGGGAAGTCGGCCCAGACCGATACCTGCAACATTTAACAGCACATCAACCCAGCCATCCGCATACTAAGCAGCCATCCCCGGGAACAATTGCTACACATTAGCAACATAAAGCCGATCCAGACTTTTCGGCGCCAGCAGTGGCTGAGACAAAGAAAGGTGGACGACCACCCCCCGATCAAGAAATCGCCCCATTATTGGAGCATATCGAACCCAGTGATTGGGACCAAGTCCAATCACTTGGAACCAGGTTCAAGGTCCGCCCCGAGAGGCGGGAAGCCCCTGGGAACTATAAAAATAAGGGGCCAAGTTCAGATCGACCCTTCTTCTCCTGCTCGCAACCTTCGAGACCCTTCGACGAAGAGACAAGTAAGTGTTACTCCAGCGATCGCTACCAGATAGGTGTTCCAGACTATCGACTCGTACCAGCCTTTTTAAATCCCGCAGGCCAGACCCAATTCGATAGACCATTTGTCTCCCTGACCTGGTGGGCCATCACCAAAGTTAAGTATTGGCCTTTAGTGGTAGGTAATAGTAGGATTATTGTATAAGTATTTATTGCTGTATATAATAAATGATCGTTGATTTAACTTTTACTAAGCGGTGTGCTGCATTATTAATCATTACTTGATCTTGAACCACGTGGCGGTATCAGAAAGATACCTGGCGACTCGTGAGCAAAGGTGACAGAATTGGAGCTAATAAAACTAAGGCTAATAAGAGCAACATTTTGGCGACTCCACCGGGACCCGATCTAGAAGTGGAAAACCACTCCGGGAGAACCCAAGAAATTTTGAATTAGAATCCAATTGGAAACAAAAACCACAAGTGTTCAAGCGGTTCTGATTAATAATTCATAATTCGGAAGTGTGTGTATGCATGCAAAACTAACAGGGCTATAAGGTAAAACTGATAGATTTTTGTTCCGTCAAAACTGTCGGAAGTCTGTATTTTTGGAAATTAACGCAAGCCGTACCCGCATCTACGACACCACCTTAGCCCCCTGTTCCAAATTTAACCGAAGCAAGCGGATAGGAGAGATGGCCATGCAGGCAATGCAACACCTCATGAACCCCGAGGAATTTGCGGTCGCAGCGACCAGCAGCAGTAGAGTGGGACAGTGCCCCACTTGGGAAGAGGAAATTCGGAAATACCTCAAGGGCAAAGGATGGCCCATGTGGAATGATTTCTGTAGTAATGACGACTCAGGTCCCGGAAGTATAGGGCATACTTGGTGGGAGAACATGAGTGGGATCCATAAAAAGAACTTTACAAAAGCTCGCAAGCCGATGGCAATTGTGTCCTGTCTGGCACAATTGCGAGGCACAGAGGAGGTCGTCAGGACGCTCCACAAAGAAGTAGAGGGCATACATCGTATGAGTAAAGTCGATGTATGCGAGGTGGAGAAAGAGAATCTGGAATTAAGGCGGAAATTAGCAGCAAAGGACGAAGAGGTGGCTGACGCCAAACGGGGTCACCAGCCTTGTCTGGCGCATTTGAGTAGTTTCCAGTCCCAGTACGAAAAGACTTATCAGGACACGCAGCGTGCAGCCCTGGTAAAGAAAGAAACAGAGAAGCAGGTGGAGACGCTACAGAAACAATGTAGTGATCGCAAGGCAGCCTTGAGAGCGCTCCACGCTGCAACCACGGAACAAAGACAGAGTACCATAGACCATGCAAAGTGCCGGAACCAAATTGCAGACCTGCAGTTACTGCTTTCTGTCCAGAAGGGATTTCAAGAAACCTTTGGGGAAAAATTAGACCAGGAAGACGGCCCTGATTGGGAAGAATTACAGGAAACAGCACAGAGATATGGGGCGTCATTCTCCGACCCCCCCAGCGGGTCGGAGAATGGCCGTTGGCCGCCGTGAATCCCGCCCCCGCCGGTTGCCGAAGTCTCCGAAGGGAGAAAAGTCGGCGAGGCGTTAATGGCGCCGCTGACGTCGGAGAATAGCACGGGTCAGCGCAAGGCAGCCGATTTTCGGCTGCCGATATTCTCCCTTCCGGATGGGCCGAAGTCCCGTCGACATGATGACCGTTCACGTCGACGTAAATCAAAACTCCTTTTCATCGGCGTGAACCTGTGCTCCAGGTTCACGCCGACCAGCGTGGAGGTGAGTGACGGCCTGGGGGGTTGGCCGCTGGGCAGGCGATGGCGTGGCCGCAGTCTGAATGTGTGGGGAGAGGTGTGTCTCGGGTTGTGTGTGTGTGTGTGTGTGTGGCGGGGGGAGTGGTTAGAGTGGGCTGGGCTCCGGGGGAGTGCCGGGAGGGGGGTTTGTGCCGGGGAGGAGGATGGGGGTCCGTGCCGGGGAGGAGGTTGGGGTCCGTGCCGGGGAGGAGGGTGGGGGGGTCCGTGCCGGGGAGGGGGGTGGGGGGTCCATGCCGGGGAGGAGGTTGGGGTCCGTGCCGGGGAGGAGGATGGGGGGGGGTCCGTGCCGGGGAGGGGGATGGGGGGTCTGTGCCGGGGAGGAGGATGGGAGGTTGGGGTCCGTGCCGGGGAGGGGGATGGGGGGTCCGCGCCGGGGAGGGGGATGGGGGGTCCATGCCGGGGAGGAGGATGGGGTCCGTGCCGGGGAGGAGGATGGGGGGGTCCGTGCCGGGGAGGGGGATGGGGGGTCCGTGCCGGGGGAGGAGGATGGGAGGTTGGGGTCCGTGCCGGGGAGGTGGATGGGGGGGGGGTCCGTGCCGGGGAGGGGGATGGCGGTTCCGTGCCGGGGAGGAGGATGGGGGGGTCCGTGCCGGGGAGGGTGATGGGGGGTCCGTGCCGGGGAGGAGGTTGGGGTCCGTGCCGGGGAGGGAGATGGGGGGTCCGTGCTGGGGAGGAGGATGGGGGGTCCGTGCCGGGGAGGAGGTTGGGGTCCGTGCTGGGGAGGAGGATGGGGGGGTCCGTGCCGGGGAGGGGGATGGGGGGTCTGTGCCGGGGAGGAGGATGGGAGGTTGGGGTCCGTGCAGGGGAGGGTGATGGGGGGGTCCATGCCAGGGAGGGGGATGGGGTGGGGGGACCGTGCTGGGGAGGGGGATGGGGGGTCTGTGCCGGGGAGGAGGATGGGGGGGCAAGTGAGTTGGTCCACCTGGCCAGGTGCCAGCCTCCAACAGTTGGACCCATGCGGTCCATGCCACCTGGCTGGGGGGAAGGAGGGGATATGGGCAATGATGACATGTCGTCGTTCCCCCCCCCCCCCCCCCACCCCCCCCCCCCCCCCCCCCCCCCCACCAGGCCGTCATGTTTTCCGATCATCCAGCGATGTTGGCCGCCGTGGCGGCAGCCGCTAATGTCCATGTTGCCCTGGATGAGCAGGAGGAGGAGGAGCGTGCCAGAGAGGCAGCGCAGGCTGCCGCAGAGGGGCGGGCGGCAGCCGCCCAGGCTGGAGGGACACCTGACCGATAGGACCAGGAGGGGGAGGAGGACGTCGCGGCCCCACGGCAACGGAGGCACCCGAGGGTGCCCCGTGTGTACCGGCCCCGGCAGTCATACCAGGGTTGGTGGTTGCATCGGATCTATGGGTTGGTGTGGTAACTCCAGGAACCCGGGATCCATCTGGGCGGCAGATGTTCGCTTGGGCTGGGCTGCCCTCCGACCGCCCGGCCCCTCTGCTGCTCCTACCTCCAACTGCTGTACCGGGACGGCTGTGTTGTGCGCACCAGTGAGTGTACCAGACGCCTCATCACTAAAGTGCCCAACCGAGGTGACTGTTTCTGCGATGGTGGAGGGTGTTGGTGACAGCAGTGGCGTTGTGTCGTGCTCTTCGTCCCACTCTGAGTCCATGGCACTTTGGGGTGGGGGTTCGTCTCCACCCATCCACTCTGAGTCACTGTCCGGTATTTCGTCTTCCTGGGTAGTGCTGTCCCGGGTAGGGGTGTCCTGGGCAGTGCTGTCCTGGGTAGTGGTGTCCTGGGTAGTGGTGTCCTGGGTAGTGGTGTCCTGGGTAGTGGTGTCCTGGCTCGGATGTGACCGGGGCCTGTGGCTGCCCCCCTCGTCGCTGGGTGGCACACGCCTGCCTCGTCGCTCCCGCACGTGACGGGGGTGTCGTCTCCCTGTTGCTCCAGGTCTCTCCGTCTCCCGCGGTGTGCGAGGGGCATTCTGCGGGCATCGCATGCCGGAGGCTCCGGGTCTCTCCGTCTCCCGTGGCCTCTGAGGGGCATCCTGCGGCCATCGCATGCCGGAGGGTCCGGGTCTCTCTGTCTCCCATGGCCTCCGAGGGGCATCCTGCGGGCATCGCATGCCGGGGGGTCCGGGTCTCTCCGTCTCCCGTGGCCTCCGAGGGGCATCCTGCAGGCGGTCTGCATCTGCGGGGATGGGTGCCTCGACGTTTGCTCCTGCGATACACAATGAAGCATGCATGGTTAGACACGCAGGCAGTGATCAGGTGATATGGGGGAGGGGGGATATGGGTGATATGGGGGAGCGGGGATATGGGGGAAGGGGGATATGGGGAGGGGGGATATGGGGAGGGGGGATATGGGGAGGGGGGATATGGGGAGGGGGGATATGGGGGATATGGGGGAGGGGGGATATGGGGGAAGGGGGATATGGGGAGGGGGGATATGGGGAGGGGGGATATGGGGAGGGGGGATATGGGGGAGGGGGGATATGGGGGAGGGGGGATATGGGGGAGGGGGGATATGGGGAGGCTCACCCTGCCTGCTCTGACAAGGTCATTCACCTTCTTGTGGCACTGGGTGCCTGTCCGTGGTGTCAGGGCCGCAGCGGTGACGACCTCTGCCACCTCCCTCCACAGACGCCGGCTGTGGCGTGGGGCAACTCTGCGGCCGTGCCCGGGATACAGGGCGTCCCTCCTCTGCTCCACTGCGTCCAGGAGCGCCTCCACATCCCGTGACTCGAACCTCGGGGCTGAGCGGCGGCCAGCCATCCAGTCGGGTGTTCCGGTCGGGTGTCCCGGTCGGGTGGGGGGGAGCAGCGCGGCCTTATGAGCCGTCACGCCGTGCGGCGTGTATGACGCTGCACGGCGTGAACCACATGCGCATGCGCGGATCCTGTCACGTCGCTTCTAGCTCATTTCGGGCCGGAGACTTTCGACCCATTTTTCAGACGTGACGCAAGTCGGATTTGCGCCGTTTTTTGCGCCGATCGGCGGACTTTGCGCCGATAACGGAGAATTTCGCGCCTGTTCAGGGAACATGTGCGCAGGGAAAGCCCCAAAGGAGACAAGCACCCCCACCCCTCACACAGCAGGTAGTTCAGCCTCCGATGAACCCTGTAACAACCCACCGCACAGCCACATCAGACGAGGCGGAATTCCTATATTCCACCCCCCTCACAGTGACCCAATTACGGGACGCGTGTGCAAAAATCACACCGTTCCTCCCCGCTTCAGACCCACACCATTTCTTTGCCACCGTCAAACATCAGGCAACCATGTACGGCCTGGATGAGAGAGAGCATGTAAAGCTCATGGCTCTAAGTTTAGGTCCATCGGTAGCAGCAGCCCTTCCCGACCCACAGAACGTAGGAGGAGGCACCCTTGCAGAAATGCATACCGCGATCCTGGATGCGATCGGGTACAACCGGGGTGACCCCGTAGATGGCCTAAATAAGTATAGGCAGAAGAAGTCTGAGCACCCCACAGCGTTCGCAGGACGCCTGTGGATTCACTTCAAAGCCGTTTTTGGAGGAGTAGACCTTGCCCATTTGTCCCCAGACAATATGGCCAAATGGACCCGCACCCTTATCTCCCATGCCACAGAGGCAGGACAGAATGCCTGCAGTAGTTATGATCCCTCGGAGGAGGCTCATAACGAGAAGTGGGTGGTTAAAAGATTGTCCCGCATTTGGGAGCAGTCTGTTCACAATAGACCCGCCGCTACAACCACCGAGGAAAAGCAAGCCGCCGCAGACATGCAGGCAGTAAAAGCCACACCTCACAACCCCACCTGGGTAAATGAGGGTAAGAACAGCCCCCAACCCAAATCGCAAGAATGTTACAACTGCGGACAGTTGGGACATTTTGCAAAAGAGTGCAATGCCCCTAAAAATCCACAGAGAGCCCAACAGACAGGCACTCTGAGTAAGAAAAAGGCAGAGCCCATCCATAGCGTTAGCGCCCGTTCGGATCAGACGGACTTGACCTGAACGGACTGACGGTGTACAGGCTCCCCCAGTTGGGTCTGCGATACCCTTTGGGATAGGTCATAAGAACATAATAAGAACTAGGAGCAGGAGTAGGCCATCTGGCCCCTCGAGCCTGCTCCGCCATTCAATGAGATCATGGCTGATCTTTTGTGGACTCAGCTCCACTTTCCGGCCCGAACACCATAACCCTTAATCCCTTTATTCTTCAAAAAACTATCTATCTTTATCAGTGGTGGTGCGGGACGACCCGTAGTCGCAGCGAAAATTCGGGGACAGCATATCGAGTTTCTTTGGGACACAGTAGGGTCCCGCACCACCATAAATTCCTCCACCCTTTTTCAGGACACGTGGCCCACTACAGCCACTATCACCCTCAGCGGCTTTACAGGCCACTCACAACAGGGACACATCACAGCCCCTGTACCCATTCAAATAGGAAACATTACCACAGAACACCCCGTAGTTTTAGTAGACCTGCCCCACACAGCAGAACACATTCTGGGAATCGACTTTATGAATTCCCACCACCTATCCTTCGATTCAGTCAACCAGTGTGTCTGGAAGATGGCGAAATCCGCTAGAGCCCCCGCAACGCTCAACATAGGGGACTATATGAACAAAATTAGCACAGTAGGCAAGTTTTGGTTCAACCCCACCACACTCAGCAAGGACAGGCAGGTTAGGGCAGTCCTGCAAAAGAACAGGGCAGCATTCGCGACCCACAAGCACGACTGTGGACGGATGACTGGCTCCGTACAAGTAACAGGACCTGACCCTAAACCCCAAAAGCAGTACGGATTCCCCCTAGAAGCAGAGGGAGAAATCCCACAAGTTATAGAGAGCTTATTAGAGCAGGGCATGCTAAGATCGGTAGCCTCTACTAATAATGCCCCGATTTGGCCAGTGAGAAAGCCCGACGGATCATGGCACTTGACCATTGATTATCGGGAACTCAATAAAGTCACCCCCGCAGCAGCCCCCACCGTAGCAACAAGTCCCGAGACCATGCTCAAACAGGGACTCAATTCCTGATATTTCACGGTTTTGGACGTCAGTAATGGATTCTGGTCCATTCCATTGGCAAAGGCGTGCCAGTATAAATTTGCCTTCACTTTTAAAGCGCAGCAGTACACGTGGACATGCCTGCCACAAGGATTCCACAACTCCCCCTCCATTTTCCACCGACAGCTGGCAAATGGACTAGCAAAATTTTCTCGCCCCGAATGTCTGGCACAGTATGTAGATGATCTACTACTGCAGACAGACACAAAGGAAGAACACATTGAGCTTCTGTCCGAACTCCTGGAATTGTTACATTCCATTGGCTGTAAAGTAAACCCCAAAAAGGCCCAGATTTTGGGAGAAAAAGTGGTATATTTGGATACAATTATCACACACGGCAAATGCGAGATCGAGCATAAAAGAATTGACTCGATCGCTAAATTGCCCCTTCCCCAGAACTTTTCAGCCCTCCGGTCGTTTTTAGGACTGGTTGGCTACTGCCGAAACCACATCGACGGTTTCGTCAGCAAGGCAGCGCCCCTCTCAGACCTCCTAAAGAAAGGAGTCCCCTGGGAGTGGCTTCCGCAGCATACGAATGCTGTGGAATCATTAAAACAGGCGCTCATAGCCGCCCCCGCACTACAAGTTCCAGACCCGCTTTCCCCTTACGCAATAGAGGTAGCGACCACAGACCGCATCCTTTCAGCCGTGCTCCTGCAGGAACGGCACGACCAGTTAAGACCCGTGGCTTATGCCTCCCGAATTTTAGATGCTGTGGAGCAGGGATTTTCAGCCTGTGAGAGGCACCTGCTCGCAGTTTTCTGGGCAGTCCAGTACTTTTCCTATATTACCGGACTGAACCCCATCACCATTCTGACCGAGCACATCCCCACCCAACGTTTACTGGACGGACGACTTAAGGACGGTACCGTCAGCCAAATACGCGCAGCTAGGTGGACCCTTCTCTTGCAGGGATGGGACATCACAGTAAAGCGGACAAAGACTCACACATACTTAGCGGACAATTTGCAGTACCCCGGAACCCCCCATGAATGTGAAATCATCTCTCCACACCACAACACAGGCCCCTTTATAGCGAAAACACCCCCCAGGAAAATAGGTACTCCACCTCAGAGCCCCCCTCACCCGGACACGTGTGACCCCATTAAGATTTATGTGGATGGATCGTCCACAGTCTTAGATGGGCAACGCATAACAGGGTGCGGGATTTATGTTGAGGATGCGCAGGGACGCGCCCTCGAGGAGATAGCATTAAAACTCCCCGGACACTTATGCGCGCAGGCAGCAGAGCTTGCGGCCATCGTGTACATAGTAGACCACCCAGATTCATTCCCAGCCCAACAGACATATACTCAGACAGCCTCTATGTCTGCAACAGCCTTACAGAATTTCTGCCCCTGTGGGAAACAAGAGGATTTATTTCCGCGGATGAGAAACCCCTCCCCTCAGCCCCATTATTCCGCCATATTTTACAAAAAGCCCGGGTCAGGACTTTTGGCATTATAAAAGTCCGCAGCCACCATCGTTCATCCCCCCTGGAAATGTAAAAGCCGACACACTGGCTAAGGCAGGATCCAGGCATGGGTATTTTTGGAAACCCCCCGAAAGCGCGCCAGTGAGTGCGCCAGTGAGTACAGTTCAGGTCACGCAGACTAGGATTGAGGATCTAGTAGAGGCCCAGAAGCAGGATAGTGCTCTCACTGAGATTGTGAAAGGGAAGTTTCCAGCCTCCTATGAGAGGTTCAGAAATACACTGACCACACATGACGGTGTTGTTGAATCCCAAATTTCTTTCTCCGTCAGTCTGGCCTCAATAAAAGTCGAGATGGATTTGCACGTAAAAAAAAGTTATTTTATTCAGCTTGCAAGCTACCTAGTCCACAGTGATACAGACAACATGTTGCTGTCTGCAGTCCCGGGAACTAAGTGAAGGTCCCAGACAAAGAGATCAGTACTCATACATTCAAATGGCATCAAGTTTCACATACTCGACACCCATAGGTCATCCTATGTCCCTCCTGACTTGTTTGATCTATTCTGATTGGCTCACTTCCAATCCCTTTCTCCGGCCCCTATCAATGCAGCATCACTCTCATAGACACACCTCTTCCTGCTTTTTCCATGCGGTCTCAAATCCCTTTGTCTCTACCTGCCAGAATCAAAGTGGCTTATTTCTACATTACATTAACTAATATCTCTAAAGTAACTATTTTATATCACATTCGTCAGTGTGATGTTAAAGGACACCCTTTATGTAGTTCCTGAGCAGGATAGGAACCAATTAATTTGTTTATTCCATGATGGTCATGGACACCAGGGAATCGATCCCACCACAGCCCACCTCAAACAGCTTTGTTGGTGGCCAAATCTCAAGGAAGATGTAAGCCATTACATTGAGAATTGCCTTATCTGTGCGCAGAACAACCCCGATAGATATGCCAAAAAGGCCCACCTCGGCCACACCTGACCCGTTAACGGCCCCTGGACTAACCTCTAGATTGATTTTATCGGTCCATTGCCCCCTTGCAGGAATGGCTATAAATATGTTCTGGTGGTCATAGACACTTTTACAAAGTGGGTGGAAGCATTTCCAGCCCGCACCAACACCGCGAAAACCACAGCCAAGATCCTAACCCACCACATCTTTACAAGATGGGGACTCCCCCGCAGTATTGAATCGGACCAAGGTTCTCACTTTACGGGACGGGTCATGCAGAACGTCCTCACGATATTTGGCATTACCCAAAAATTCCACATTGCGTACCACCCACAGTCGAGTGGTATAGTGGAGCGCATGAATCGGACCCTAAAAACCACCCTCCGAAAAATGGTCCAGCAGAACAACACCACTTGGGACTCAGTTCTCCCTTTTGTGCTGATGTTTTTGCATAACACTGTTTCCACCTCCACAGGTTACATCCCACACACTCTTATGACCGGACGCCCCATGAAAGGGACAGAATACTTGTTAGGTTTAGACCTGACCAGCCCTGAAGTTACGGCCCTCACCCACGAGAAAGCCGTGGAGCAATTAGTTGCTAATGTAAAAACGGCTCAGTTAGCAGCCGCAGTTAAATTGGGCACCAAAAAGAAACAGAGCAAAGCCTGTTTTGATAAGGCAGTGTATGATATAGGACAGCAAGTGATGTTGTCTGTATATAACCCCAGCACATTCCTGTCTCCAAAATACTCAGGTCCGTACTCCATTACGGATAAAGTAAGCCCATCGGTATACAAAATAAAATACCCAAATGGTAAGACTGCGTGGTTTCATATAAACCAGTTAAAGGCTTATGGAACACAGTCAAACCACTCCCACCACGTCATGCTTGACGCAGCAGACCACACCCCGCCCACAGCCAATGTAACCAGACCACCCCCCACCACATTCAGCCCAGACACGGACTCGCCCTCGACTCCACCCCCAAAATCTGCGCTCCGCAGACTGCAGCAGCAGGACGACAGCCACAGCACGCCTCCCTACTATCCCCATACAACCGGACCCACACCCAGCGACTCCGATTTCGACTCCAGTGATCCCTTCATGATCACTTTTCTAAACAAATCCCACCACCGACCACCGAACCACACGGACGACCCCGACTTTGTCCCCACACAACTCGACACAACTTATTGGCACCGCGACAACTCCTACAGACTCGTCCGCAATGATGAAAGCAACCCCAACTCACACCACGCAGCCCTTTTAGGGCCAGAGTTTGGCACCCGGGAGAAGGGGACGACCTCGAGTCCGACTCCCAAACCGCCATCCCCTTTGCGACCCTGTTCGCAACAGAGAACTGAGGTGTCCACATGATGTTTAAAGGAAACGCTTGGGAGAACCTGCAGGATGTTTTATGTTATTCGTACGTTTGTTTTGTGTTGTTCGTCCTACAGGAGAATTTCTTTTCCAGCCGCTTGTTCAGCGGTACCAACTTATCTGCAGATACCTGGTCACCAGACCAGACGCTTGTTCAATGGAACTAGCTTGTCTGCAGACACTTCAGCTGATACCGGTTCGGGTACCAGACGCCCGATCGTAGCTGCTCTTGTGATTCAAGGATAGAATCACTGTAGCAACCCCACCACGATGACTACGTTTTTGCCCGTTCTTGTCGGTTGCTCAGGCAGTGGAGAAACGGCGTGAGACCCGCCCTGCCTGGGGACCCCCCCGTTGGTCAAACACGCTCGGGTAGGGGAGATACGGCATTGGTAGCCGTCCTACCCGGGGACTCCATCCAAATCTTACCCGTCGCAGCCCATACGCACCTCATTTGGCATTTTTCATTTCAAAAAGTTTTATTTGTTTAGGCGACCTTTAGGTTGCTGCCATTTACATCCTGGAACATTTGGATGGTAAATCAGCACTGGTCCGTCATTGGGAGGTGTGCCGTGTCCTAAAATTTGTTTTTGGAAAAAGAAAATGAGGGAGTCACACATAGTGACCAATTATAAGGGAATAATTGGCCCCAAAAGGACAGACACACTAACATACCGGATATTAAACCAAGGTAGTTACAGATACTATGTTTGTTTTTACAGAACTCCAGAAGCTCTAGGGCCGGAGAAAACAAAAAAACACAAGAAGGAAAAGGAAAGAGGACAGCCAGGACAGCCATGAGGACTTCTTTCATCGTGCTCAATATTTTTTTCATGAACACTTGGGTGCGCGGGAACGCGGACCCCATTACTTCAAACCTCCCTGCCGTTAATGTTTCAATGCCCCGCAGTACCCAAAGCCCAGTCACCAGCGACACTGCATCTTCCTGGTGTGCCAGGTTCATAACCTGGTACTCCCTGTCCTACGTGATTGAAGCACTGTTAGCGTTGCCGATACTCTGCTGTGTAGTGCAGACTATGCGCCTCCGCAAATGGAGAAGGAGAGCGTACCGTGCTCGAACCCCGGTATATCGGATCCGATCCCCTATATTTGGTTATGACCAGACCCCCGACCCCCGCGACCTATAACAAAATAATAAAGAGCATGCACTTGCGTTATTACTGTAAATAAAACTTGTACAAAAGATGTACAAAACTTTTCATGAACAAAAAAAAAATGTATGATCCTGAGCTTGACTGCCAAGCCAGGAAAGAGTATATTAAACGTTGTGATTGTTGTTGTATGTTTTAGGAAGATAGGATAATGCAATGTTTAATGTGTATAGTGTATTTAGGTAAAATTAGAGATTTCAAGTTTGTTATTTTGTAAATGCATGTGCCTGCCTGACATAGCGCCCTTAGAATTGTTTAGGTAAAAAACATTTGTGCATAGCTAGGGTCAGAGCAGTGGCCATGTAGGAGGTGTCCTCCCCCGGTCAGGGAATGGAAAGAAGAAAATGTATGTGATCCTTCACGCTTCACGTTAGGATCACAAGGAGGGAATGTAGCCACCTAAAATGGCTGATTCCCGAGTAAAATGGTAATCCCCCGATCTAAAATGGCGAACGAAAGAGGCTGATGGGTAAATCAGCCAACAGGACTCAAACGGACAGCTGCAGGCAAAACAGTGTATTCGGCTCTGGGGAAGTCGGCCCAGACCGATACCTGCAACCATTAACAGCACATCAACCCAGCCATCTGCATACTAAGCAGCCATCCCCGGGAACAATTGCTACACATTAGCAACATAAAGCCGATCCAGACTTTTCGGCGCCAGCAGTGGCTAAGACAAAGAAAGGTGGACGACAACCCCCTGATCAAGAAATCGCCCCATTATTGGAGCATATCGAACCCACTGATTGGGCAAGTCCAATCACTTGGAACCAGGTTCAAGGTCCGTCCCGAGAGGCGGGAAACCCCTGGGAACTATAAAAATAAGGGGCCAAGTTCAGATCGACCCTTCTTCTACTCGCAACCTTCGAGACCCTTCGACGAAGAAACAAGTAAGTGTTACTCCAGCGATCGCTACCTGATAGGTGTTCCAGACTATCGACTCGTACCAGCCTTTTTGAATCCCGCAGGTCAGACCCAATTCGATAGACCATTTGTCTCCCTGACCTGGTGGGCCATCACCAAAGTTAAGTATTGGCCTTTAGTGGTAGGTAATAGTCTAGAAGTAGGATTATTGTATAAGTATTTATTGCTGTATATAATAAATGATCGTTAATTTAACTTTTACTAAGCGATGTGCTGCATTATTAATCATTACTTGAGCTTGAACCACGTGGCGGTATCAGAAAGATACCTGGCGACTCATGAGCAAAGGTGACAGAATTAGACCTAATAAAACTAAGGCTAATAAGAGCAACAGATCTTTCAAACCTTGACTGCTCCAGTAACTTACAGACACCTGGGGCGAGATTCTCTGACCCCCACCGGGTCGGAGAATCGCCGGGGGGGCGGCGTGAATCCCTCCTCCACCGGCTGCCGAATTCTCCGGCGCCGAAAATTCGATGGGGACAGGAATAGCGCCGCGCCGGTCGGCGGCCCCCCCCCCCCCAGTGATTCTCCGACCTGCAATGGCCCGAAATCCCACTGCTGTCATGCCAGTCCCGCCGGCATGATTCAAACCACCTACCTTCCCGGCAGGACTGGTGGCGCGGGCGGGCTCCGGGGTCCTGAGGGGGGAGGGGGGAGGGGCGATCTGGCCCCGGGGGGTGCCCCCACGGTGGCCTGGCCCGTGATCGGGGCCCACCGATCTGTGGGCGGGGTGGGGGGTCCCGCCACTTCCTTCTGCCGGGACCCCCCATCCCACGGGGAGAATCCCGACCCAGTTTTGTAAATGAAACACAACAACTGTTTATTTATAACATCAATAGAGAGAAAGTATGCATAATGGCCAGCTAATCAACTACTCCCCCCCCCCTTTACCCTACCCAAACACACAAAAGAGGGACACACACAGAGGGAAGGGGGTGGTAAATATAATAGAGGATTAATGTGTGATGGAAGAGGAGGGTATACTTAGCATACTTAGCCCCCTACTATATGCCCTGTACACACATGATTGTGTGGCAAAATATGGCTCCAACTCCACGTACAAGTTTGCTGACGACACATAGTGGGTCGATCTCGAACAATGATGAGTCAGAATACAGGAGGGAGATATAGAACCCAGTGGAGCAGTGTAATGACAACAATCTATCCCTCAATGCCAGCAAAACTAAGGAGCTGGTCATTCAAATTCGTATGTGTGCACATCACCAAAAATCTGTCCTGGTCCACCCATGTCGACGCTACGACAAAGAAACCATAACAGCACCTATACATCCTCAGGAAACGTAATAAATTTGGCATGTCCACATTAACTCTTACCAACATTTACAGGTGCTGCATAGAAAGCATCCCATCTGGCTGCATCACAGCCTGGTATGGCAACTGCTCGGCCCAAGACCGGAAGAAACTACAGAGTCGTGAACACCGCCCAGTCCATCACACGAACCTGCCTCCCATCCATTGACTCTGTCTACACCTCCCGCTGCCTTGGGAAAGGGGGCAGCGTAATGAAAGACCCCTCTCACCCGGCTTACTCACTCTTCCAACTTCTTCCATCGGGCTGGAGGTACAAAAGTCTGAGAACACGCACTAACAGATACAAAAACAGCTTCTTCCCCGCTGTTACCAGACTCCTAAATGACCCTCTTATGGACTGATCTGATCTCTTCATGCATCTTCTCTACCATGTAGAACGACACCCGATGCCTGTGTCTATGTATTTACATAATAGATTTTATGTTTGCCCAATTATGTATTTTCTTTTCCTGTACGGGATGATCTGTCTGAGCTGCATGCAGAATAATACTTTCCACTGTCCTTGCTATACGTGACAATAAACAAATCTAATCCAATCGCTCCGGATGTTGAAGATTTTTCGGGTTCACTATCCTTCAAGGATGCGAAGTGATTGAGAACCGCCGGTAGAATGAATAACGAGAGTCTTCTGGCTGGAACCTTCAGGTAGAACTCTCAGGCTGTGGGATCGCCTCTGAGGATTCACTTTAACTTGTATTAAACTGGGCCTTGACTCGAAAGATCCACGTCGGGTCCGGTTAATTCTGACTTGCTTCCAACTCCACCAGAATAACTATCAGCCTCACTGGGATAAGACTAGCGTCCTCCTCACGAGATTGCAAAAAGGACTTTTTCAACCACTGATTCTGCTCAGCAAGTGGATTGGATCCTTAAGATTACTTGTCTCCACTCAAAGCTAGCTCTCAGCTTAGATTTTAATCTTACTTAGTATACAGTTTACTCAGAATGTCTACCAGCTCGGCTGAGAAGAAAACAGAGCCTCCGAGTGGGGTGTTTCAGAGAGATTTACCCTGAGAGAGAGAGTGAGAGGGAAAGATTCAAAAAGAGCTTCCCTCTGCTCTTAAAAACGAAATTGAAAGCCAACACACAGTCTCACAAAATAAGGAACATTCCGGGAAAATTAGCACCGAGAGCCAGGAAAATAAATTAGTCCATTAGCTGACAGCCAAGTCCACCAAGATGTGTCATCATTGATGTCAGAGCAGCAGCACAGCCTACTGTTCCCTCCCGGTTTTGAATTAAAGGTGAAGTTCATCTTAAAGGCATAGGCAATTTTTTTTCCAGGTCCAGAAATTATAAAAGCCAAAATAACAGGAAATAAGGGACTGACAAGGATTTACAGGAGGATCCCTACACTTCTCATACAGTATAAATCTGTTGATTTCCCTTACTTTGTATTATTGCGAGTGTCCTGATGAGTGGAAGATGAAAATCTTCAACAAAAACATGTCTCTCTTTTCAGCAATTCTCATGCTCTGTACTAACAAATTACAGCCTCCCAGAACAGAGTCCAGGTACCTTTCTTCGTTCTGCAATTCAGACTTTGAGGCTAAGTTACTTAATCTGCTCCACATCTGGTTGTCAGGGTCTGAAACATATTGCACAGATTTACACATGTTGCAGCCATGGCTCACCACTATACCTGCCATGTCTGTCTAATCTTACTTATTTATTCGATTAGTCAATAGCTAATGGAGGTAACAGATCAAAAATAATTTTTTTAAAGCGCTTCTTTCCCTCTGCGCCAAATTCCAGCACCTCTGTGCTGTAGAGTAGGTTTCTGTAGCAGACCTTTATTGTCATGCAAAAATAGAAAGGAAGGGAACTTCAGTGACATGCATCAGTTCTTAACCAGACAAAACATCTTATTGCAGGCCTCTCCAAACTTCTGGAAGCTACAGAATCAGTGGCTATTCTTGCACAAGAACTGGCACATAAAGAAAAGGAGCTGGCAGTGGCATCACGTAATGCAGATAAGGTTGGTGTGCATTAAAGTTTCATATTTAATATCATGTATCACATCTTGTCACATTTAGATTTCAGATGATCAAACCTTAAAAATCACGAGTTAAAATCACGAGACATGCAGTTTTGTTCATTGTAAAAAATATTAGTTCAAATGAAAATGATTGCGACTATAATTATGAGAACTTGCACATAGTTTCTGTCTGTATGATATGACAAAAAAGCTCACTACATTTAAAGTAATGATTGCAGTTTATGAAATATAAACCACCTGCTGACTACCACTTCCAGTAGCTGATGAATCAGTTCACCTCCATATTAAACACCACACAGAATAGACATTGAGGTTTACAAGGGTATGGATGTATTCTGGGTGATGGACATCAATGTCGTCACCAAAGGTGGCTAGATAGTAGCGCCATTGACTGAGCTGGCTAAGCCCTAAGGGACGTATCTGCTAGACTGGGCCTGCAGCACACGGTGAGAGATCCAAAGTGAGGGAAAATCTTACTTGACCGCGTCCTCACTTTCAGAGAACTGTTGAAATAATAGGGTAATGATAGCGGGGGATTTTAACTTTCCCAACATTAACTGGGGTAGTCATGGTGTGAAAGATTTAGAGGAAGCGGAATTCTTAAAATGCATCCAGGAGGATATTTTGAGCCTTTATGTAAAAGGCCATACAAGAGAGGGGGAGGTACTGGACTTAATTTTCGGTAACAAAGCTGGGCAAGTGGTTGAAATATCAGTGGGGGAGCATTTTGCAGACAGTGATCATAACTCAGTTAGTTTCAAGATTGCTGTGAAAAAGGAGAAGAATGGACCCAAAATCAAAGTTCTAAACTGGGAGAAGGCCGATTTTAATAAGTTCAAATATGATTTGACCAGAATGGACTCAGAGCAGTGCAAAGATCTGTGACAGAACAAAAGGAAATAGGGAGAGTACAAGGCCACGATAAAAGGTGGGACCAAATCCAGTGAACGCTGGATATACAGCGTTGGATAAAGAGAAAAAGGGAGGCTTATGGCAGATATCGAGGGCTCAAAACACCAGAAACCCTAGAGGCATAGAGAATGTGCAAGAGGGAACTTATAAAAGAGCAAAAAGGGGCATGAAAGGATACTGGCAGGTAAAATAAAGAAACATCCTAAGTAGTTTGACAGGTACATTAAGGGTAACTAGGGAAAGAGTAGGGTCCATTAAAGGACCACAGTGGTGATTTGTGTGTGGAGTCAGAGGATATGGTTGGGTTGTAAATGAATATTTTGTGTCAGTATTCACTCGTGAGAGGGTATTGAAATCAGGGAGAAGGACTTAACAGGGACAGCTTCCATGGCAGCAGACAATTAATTGGCTGTTGTTGAGAACATGTGGTTCTGGGGCCTGTGGATGACCAAAGTGGTATTACCTCCAAACCCACCTCTTTGGGCCCATTGTTGGTACCCCAATGTCAGTCAGGAATTCAGCCCATGATTACTAGTGATGCTCTGCATTCTGGTCCAGGAGCCTTTTTACATGTCCTAGATGTTTCACTGGTGGCCTGTGTGTCCTCATGTGGAAGCAATATGCCTTCCTGTAACCTCTGCTAAGCAACTGTCCCCATTCACAACCAACAAGATAGTACAGCTGGAACCAAGAACTCCATGGGGCTGATTTAAGCTTTTGGCAGTAATAGGAAAATAGATAACAGTGGATCAGCTCGCCCTCATATATCTGCACCAATTTTCCTTTGAAAGAAAAGTAGCGTGCAGTGGATAGCAATTGGCCAGTCCACTGTCACTCATTTTTCATCCACTTCCAAATGCAAGAATCGACCCAAACCTGTCTGGTATAGCAATGAAGAGTTTGTCACAGACAGATTATGGGGACAATTTAACTGGATCTGTCATTCAGAAAGGGGATACTAGTGCCCCCAAATTACAAATAAAATTACAAACAAATTCCTGTCTCTGAACTGGCATCCTGAATGAGGCCAACCACTAGATGACCAGCTTGCTGGCCTGTTTTAAAATTTAGATCCTTTTAATTTTTGTTCACTAATTCCTGCACAATGTTTAGCATCATGTGTGCTTCCTCAAACATTGAAGCAGTCCATGTCCAAATTCAGCAAGGCCTGGAAAAATATTCAGACTTGGGTTGACGAGTGGCAAGTAACATTCGTGCAATGATCATCTCCCAACAAGAGAGGATCTAGCAACCGCCCCTTGACATTCAATGGCATTACCATCGCTGAATCCCCCACGATCAACATGCTGGGGGTTGCCAATAATCAGAAACTGAACTGGACTAGCTATATTAATACTGTGGCTACCAGAGCAGGTCAGAGGCTAGGAATCCTATGGCGAGTAACTCACCTCCTGACTCCCCAAACACTGTCCACACCTACAAGGCACAAGTCAAGAGTGTGATAAAATATTCTCCACTTGTCTGGATAAATGCAGCTCCAACAAAAAGCTTGACATCATCCAGGAAAATGCAGCCTGCTTGATCGCACCCCCTTCCACAAACATTCAATCCCTCCACCATTAACTAACAGTGGCAGCCGTGTGTACCATCTACGAGATGCAACTCCTGATTCCCCCAAGCCTGTCCACAATGATTGTGATGGATTACTGTCCACTTGCCTGGATGAGTGCAGCCATGACTAGTAATACAGAAACTCATGGTAATGCAATAAAAATCTGGAATTAAAAGTTTAATTATTACCAGTAAACCATTGTTGATTGTTGTTGAACCCAACTGGTTCACTAATCTCCTTTAGGTAAGGAAATCTGCTGTCTTTAACCAAGTCTGGCCTGGCCTACATGTGACTCCAGATCCACAGCAATCTGGTTGACTCTTAAATGCTTTCTGAAATGGCCTAGCCACTAAGTTCAAAGAAATTAGGGATGGGCAATAGATGCAGGCCTAGCCAGCTACCCCCACAGCTCCAACAAAACTCGAGAAGTTTTATACTCTCAGGCAAGATAACCTACTAATTTCACAGCAAGCACCCCTTCACAGAAATTGTCCCTTCTTCACAGAAAGTCCTGTCCCTCCCTTCACAGTAAGTTCCTCCTTTCACAATCAGTGTTCCTGATTATGGGCTGAACCCTCAACCCCCGTTTCACATGCAGGCGCTTCCCCTCCACAGGCAGGTCCTCCACTCCTTCACAGCATGTTTACTCCCCTTCGCAAGCAAGACCACAGCTCTTTGCAAGCAAGACCACCACCTTCGCAAGCAAGACCACCAACTTCGCAAGCAAGACCACCCGTCTTCGCAAGCAAGACCACCCGTCTTCGCAAGCAAGACCATCCTTTCAGAGGCAAGACCATCCCCTTCAAAAGCAAGACCACCCCATTCGCAAACAAGACCACCCGTCTTCACAGGCAAGACCACCCGCTTCGCAGGAAAGACCACCCTCTTCGCAGGAAAGACCACCCCTTCACAGGAAAGACCACCATCTTCGCAGGATAGACCACCCCGCTTCGCAGGCAAGACTACACTCCTTTGCAGGAAAGTCTACCCCCTTCGCAGGAAAGACCACCTCCTTCACAGGAAAGACCACCACTCTTTGCAGGAAAGACCATGCATCTGCTCAGGAAGGACCACCCCCTTCAGAGGAAAGACCACACCCTTTGAAGGGAAGACACCCACTTCACAGGAAAGACCACCCCCTTCACAGGAAAGACCACTCCCTTTGCAGGAATGGCTGCCCCCTTCACAGGAAAGACCACCACCCTTTGCAGGAAAGACCATCCCCTTTGCAGGAAAGACCACCCCCTTCACAGGAAAAAAAAACCTTTGCATGAAAGACCACCCCCTTCGCATGAAAGACCACCCCCTTCACAGGAAAGACCACCCACTTCGCAGGAAAGGCCACACCTGTGACAGGAAAGACCACCACCTTTGCAGGAAAGACCACCACTTTTGCAAGAAAGACCACCTCCTTCACAGGAAAGTCCACCCCGTTTGCAGGAATGACCACCCCCTTTGCAGGAAAGACCACCGCCTTCACAGGAAAGACATCCCTCTTTGCAGGAAAGACCACCCCTTCCACAGGAAAAACCAATCTCTTTGCAGGAAAGACCAACCCCTTAGCAGGAAAGACCACCCTTTACAGGAAAGACCACCCCTTTACAGGAAAGACCTCCCTCTTTGCAGGAAAGACCACCCCCTTTGCAGGAAAGACCAACCCCTCCACAGGCAAAAACACCCTCTTTGCAGGAAAGACCAACCCCTTTGCAGGGATGGCTGTCCCCTTCTCAGGAAAGACCACCCCCTTCTCAGGAAAGACCACCCTCTTTGCAGGAAAGACCACCCCCTTCACAGGAGAGACCTCCCTCTTTGCAGGAAAGACCACCCTCTTTGCAGGAAAGACCACCCCCTTAACTGGAATGACCACCCCTTTCACAGGAAAGACCACTCCCTCCGTAGGAAGGACCACCCATCTTTGCAGGAAAGACCATCCCCTTCTCAGAAAGACCGCCCCCTTCACAGGAAAGACCACCCACTTTGCAGGAAAGAGCACCCCTACACAGAAAAGACCAACCGCTTCACAGGAAAGACCACACCCTCCGTAGGAAGGACCACCCATCTTTGCAGGAAAGACCATCCCCTTCTCAGAAAGACCGCCCCCTTCACAGGAAAGACCACCCACTTTGCAGGAAAGAGCACCCCTACACAGAAAAGACCAACCGCTTCACAGGAAAGACCACCCCCCTTCTCATGAAAGACCAACCCCCTTCATTTGAAAGACCACCCGCTTCACAGGAAAGACCACAGTCTTCGCAGGAAAGACCACCCCCCTTCATAGGAAAGACCACCCCCTTCACAGGAAAGACCACCCCCTGCACAGGAAAGGCCACCCCCTTTGTACGAAAGACCACCTCTTCGCAGTAAAGACCACCCCATTCACAGGAAACACATCATCCTTCTCAGGAAACACCACCCACTTTGCAGGAATGACTGCCCCATTCTCAGGAAAGACCACCCACTTCTCAGGAAAGACCACCCCCTTCACAGGCAAGACCACACCCTTTGCAGTAAACACCACACCCCTTTCAGGAAAGACCACCGTCTGCAGGGACGACCACCGCCTTCTCAGAAAGACTATCCCCTTCACAGGAACGACCACGCTCTTTGCAGGAAAGACCACCTCCTTCTCAGAAAGACCACCCCTTCACAAGAAAGACCACCCACTTTGCAGGAAAGACCACCCCTTCACAGAAAAGACCTCCCGCTTCACAAGAAAGACCACACCCTTCGCATGAATGACCACACCCCTTCATAAGAAAGACCACTCGCTTCACAGGAAAGACCACACTCTTTGCAGGAAAGACCACCCCCCTTCATAGGAAAGACCACCCCCTTCACAGTAAAGACCACCCCCTTCACAGTAAAGACCACCCCCTTCGCAGGAAAGACCACCCCCTTCACAGGAAAGAACCCCCTTTGCAGGAAAGACCACCCACTTCACAGGAAAGACCACCCCCTTCCCAGGAAAGACCATCCCGCATCACAGGAAAGACCACCCCCTTCACAGGAAAGACCACCCCATTCGCAGTAAAGACAACCACCATTGCAGGAAAGACCACCCCCTTTGCATGAAAGACCACCCCCTGCGCAGGAAAGACCACCCCCATAGCAGGAAAACCACCCATCTTCACAGGAAAGACCTCCCCCTTCACTGGAAAGACCACCCATTCACAAGAAAGACCACACCTTCACAAGAAAGACCGCTCCCTTCGCAGGAAAGACCACCCCTTTGCAGGAAAGACCACCCCCTTCACAAGCGAGACCACCCCTTTGCAGGAAAGACCACCCCCTTCACATGCAAGTCCACCCCCTTTGCAGTAAAGACCACCCCCCTCTCAGGAAAGACTACCCTCTTCGCAGGAAAGACCACCCACTTTGCAGGAATGGCTGCCCCATTCTCAGGAAAGACCACCCCTTCTCAGGAAAGGCCACCCTCTTCGCAGGAAAGACAACCCCTTCACCGAAAAGACCACTACCCTTTGCATGATTTACCACCCCTCTTTGCAGGAAAGACTACCACCTTTGCAGGAAAGACCACCCCATTCGCAGGAAAGACCACCCACTACGCAGGAAAGACCACCCACTTCGCAGGAAAGACCACCCCATTCGCAGGAAAGACCACCCCTTCACAGGAAAGACCACCCACTTCGCAGGAAAGACCACCCCATTCGCAGGAAAGACGACACCCTTCTCAGGAAAGACCACCCACTTTTCAGGAATGGTTGCCCCATTCTCAGGAAAGACCACCCCCTTCTCAGGAATGACCACCCTCGTTGCAGGAAAGACCACCCCTTCTCAGAAAGACCACCCCTTCACAAGAAAGACCACCCACTTTGCAGGAAAGACCACCCCTTCATAGAAAAGACCACCCGCTTCACAGGAAAGACCACCCTCTTTGCATGAATGACCACACCCCATCATAAGAAAGACCACTCGCTTCACAGGAAAGACCACACTCTTCGCAGGAAAGACTACCCCCTTTGCAGGAAAGACCACCCCTTTGCATTAAAGACCACCCCCTTCAGAGTAAAGACCACCACCTTCACAGGAAAGACCACCCCCTTTGCAGGAAAGACCACCCCCTTTGCAGGAAAGACCCCCCTTTGCAGTAAAGACCACCCCCTTCACAATAATGACCACCCCCTTTGCAGGAGAGACCACCCCCTTCACAGGAAAGACCTCCCTCTTTGCAGGAAAGACCACCCCCTTTGCAGGAAAGACCAACCCCGCCACAGGAAAAAACACCCTCTTTGCTGGAAAGACCACCCCCTTAACTGGAATGACAACCCCTTTCACGGGGAAGACCACCCCCTCCGTAGGAAGGACCACACATCTTTGCAGGAAAGACCACCCCCTTCTCAGAAAGACCACCCCCTTCACAGGAAAGACCACCCACTTTGCAGGAAGGACCACCCCTTCACAGAAAAGACCAACCGCTTCACAGGAACCCCCCCCCCACTTCACAGGACCCCATTCGCAGGAAAGACCATCTACTTTGTAAGAAAGACCACCCCTTCACAGATAAGACCACCCACTTCACAGGAAAGACCACCCCCTTCGCGGGAAAGACCACCCACCTTCATAGGAAAGACGACCCGCTTCACAGGAAAGACCACCCTCTTCGCAGGAAAGACCACCACCCTTCATAGGAAAGACCACCCCTTCACAGGAAAGACCACCCCATTCGCAGGAAAGACCACCCCCTTTGCAGGAAAGACCACACCGTTCGCAAGAAAGTCCACCCCCTTCACAGGAAGGAACACCCCCTTCACAGGAAAGACCACCCCTTTCTCAAGAAAGACCACCTCCTTCTCAGGAAAGACCACCCCCTTCTCAGGAAAGACCACCCCTTCACAGGAAAGACCACCCCAATCGCAGGAAAGACCACCCCCTTCGTAGGAAAGACCAACACTTTGCAGAAAAGACCACCCGCTTCACAGGAAAGACCACCCCATTCACAGGAAAGACCACCCCCTTTGCAGGAAAGACCACATAGTTTGCAAGAAAGACCACCCCCCTTCGCAGGAAAGACCACCCCCTTTGCAGTAAAGACCACCCCCTTCGCAGGAAAGACGACCCCCTTCACAGGAAAGACCACTCCATTCGCAGGAAAAACCACCCCTTTTGCAGGAAAAACCACACCGTTCGCAGGAAAGACCACCCCCTTCGTAGGAAAGACCACCCCCTTCGCAGAAAAGACCACCCCCTTCACAGGAAAGACCACCCTCTTCACAGGAAAGCCGACACCATTCGCAGGAAAGACCACCCCCTTCACAGGAAAGACCACCCACCTCGCATGAAAGACCCGCCCTTTGCAGGAAATACCACCCCATTTGCAGGAAAGACCACCCTCTTTGCAGGAAAGACCACCCCCTTCTCAGAAAGACCACCCCTTCACAGGTAAGACCACTCCCTTCACAGGAAAGACCACCCCCTTCGCGGGAAAGACCACCCACCTTCATAGGAAAGACCACCCGCTTCACAGGAAAGACCACCCTCTTCGCAGGAAAGACCACCACCCTTCATAGGAAAGACCACCCCCTTCACAGGAAAGACCACCCCCTGCACAGGAAAGACCACCCCATTCGAAGGAAAGACCACCACCTTTGCAGCAAAGACCACACCGTTCACAAGAAAGTCCACCTCCTTCACAGGAAGGAACACCCCTTCACAGGAAAGACCACCCCCATCTCAAGAAAGACCACCTCCTTCTCAGGAAAGACCACCCCCTTCTCAGGAAAGACCACCCCCTTCACAGGAAAGACCACCCCAATCGCAGGAAAGACCACCCCCTTCGTAGGAAAGACCAACCCTTCGCAGAAAAGACCACCCGCTTCACAGGAAAGACCACCCCATTCGCAGGAAAGACCACCCCCTTTGCAGGAAAGACAACACCGTTCGCAAGAAAGACCACCCCCCTTTGCAGGAAAGACCACTCCCTTTGCAGTAAAGACCACCCCCTTCGCAGGAAAGACCACCCCCTTCACAGGAAAGACGACCCCTTTCACAGGAAAGACCACCCCCTTCACAGGAAAGACCACTCCATTCGTAGGAAAAACCACCCCCTTTGCAGGAAAAACCACACCGTTCGCAGGAAAGACCACTCCATTCGTAGGAAAGACCACCCCCTTCACAGAAAAGACCACCCCTTCACAGGAAAGACCACCCCCTTCACAGGAAAGCCGACACCATTCGCAGGAAAGACCACCCCCTTCACAGGAAAGACCACCCCAATCGCAGGAAAGACCACCCCCTTCGTAGGAAAGACCAACCCTTCGCAGAAAAGACCACCCGCTTCACAGGAAAGACCACCCCCTTTGCAGTAAAGATCACCCCTTCACAGGAAAGACCACCCCGTTCGCAAGAAAGACCACCCCCTTTGCAGCAAAGACCACACCGTTCACAAGAAAGTCCACCCCCTTCACAGGAAGGAACACCCCTTCACAGGAAAGACCACCCCCGTCTCAAGAAAGACCACCTCCTTCTCAGGAAAGACCACCCCCTTCTCAGGAAAGACCACCCCCTTCACAGGAAAGACCACCCCAATCGCAGGAAAGACCACCCCCTTCGTAGGAAAGACCAACCCTTCGCAGAAAAGACCACCCCCTTCGCAGGAAAGACCACCCCCTTTGCAGGAAAGACAACACCGTTCGCAAGAAAGACCACCCCCCCTTTGCAGTAAAGACCACCCCCTTCGCAGTAAAGACCACCCCCTTCGCAGGAAAGACGACCCCCTTTGCAGTAAAGACCACCCCCTTCGCAGGAAAGACGACCCCTTTCACAGGAAAGACCACTCCATTCGTAGGAAAAACCACCCCCTTTGCAGGAAAAACCACACCGTTCGCAGGAAAGACCACTCCCTTCGTAGGAAAGACCACCCCCTTCGCAGAAAAGACCACCCCTTCACAGGAAAGACCACCCCCTTCACAGGAAAGCCGGCACCATTCGCAGGAAAGACCACCCCCTTCGTAGGAAAGACCAACCCTTCGCAGAAAAGACCACCCGCTTCACAGGAAAGACCACCCCCTTTGCAGTAAAGATCACCCCTTCACAGGAAAGACCACCCCGTTCGCAAGAAAGACCACCCCCTTTGCAGGAAAGACCACACCGTTCGCAAGAAAGACCACCCCCTTCGCAGGAAAGACCACCCCCTTTGCAGTAAAGACCACCCCCTTCGCAGGAAAGACGACCCCCTTCACAGGAAAGACCACTCCATTCGTAGGAAAAACCACCCCCTTTGCAGGAAAAACCACACCGTTCGCAGAAAAGACCACCCCCTTCACAGGAAAGACCACACCGTTCGCAGAAAAGACCACCCCCTTCACAGGAAAGACCACACCGTTCGCAGAAAAGACCACCCCCTTCACAGGAAAGACCACACCATTCGCAGGAACGACCACCCCTTCGCAGGAAGGACCACACCCTTCACAGGAAAGAACACCCCCTTCACAGGAAAGACCACCTCCTTCTCAGGAAAGACCACCCCCTTCTCAGGAACGACCACCCCCTTCACAGGAAAGACCACCCCAATCGCAGGAAAGACCATCCCCTTTGCAGGATAGACCACCCCCTTCACAGGAAAGAACACATTCTTCACAGGAAAGACCACCCTCTTCTCAGGAAACACCACCCCCTTCGCAGGAAAGACCACCCCTTCACAGGAAATACCACCCCATTCGCAGGAAAGACCACACCGTTCGCAAGAAAGTCCACCCCCTTTGCAGGAAAGACCACCCCTTTTGCAGGAACGATCACCCCCTTCACAGGAAAGACCGCACTATTCGCACGAAAGACCACCCCCTTCTTAGGAAAGACTACCTCCTTAACTGGAAAGACCACTGCCTTCGCAGGAAAGACCACCCCTTCGTAGGAAATACCAACCCCTTCACAGGAAAGACCTCCCCCTTCGCAGGAAAGACCACCCCTTCGTAGGAAATACCAACTCCTTCACAGGAAAGACCACCCCCTTCGCAGGAAAGACCACCCCCTTCGCAGGAAAAACCACCCCTTCAAAGGAAAGACGACACCCTTCTCATGAAAGAGCACCCCCTTTTCAGGAAAGACCACCCTCTTCGCAGCAAGGACCACCCCTCTTCACAGGAAAGACCACCCCCTTTGCAGGAAAGACTACCCCCTTTGCAGGAAAGACCACCCCCTTTGGAGTAAAGACTGTCATAATATACACCAGTATATCATGGTGCAGACACACACGCACTGATGGACACACAGCAAGATCAATCAACACACACAATACCGCAACCAATCACCAGTTAGAGCACACTCACTATATAAACAGGGGGCATCAGAGTTCCCGCTCATTCGGGATGCAGCTTCTCAGAAGGACAGAGCTTACAGCTTACAGCACAGATCTTCACCATGTGCTGAGTGCATAGACTGGTTAGGACAGGCACAGGTCTTTAGTTTAATCTAACATTGTGTTAACCCACAGTGAAAGAATGTTCAACAGTTTCGAACTTAATATAATAGTGTTGTACTATTTTAAGTGTTGGAGGTCTGTATGTGTTCCACGGATCCAGAGCACCCAACACATCAAAGTCCACCCCCTCTGCAGGAAAGACCACCCCCTTTTCAGGAAAGACCACCCCCTTTGCAGGAAAGACCACCCCCATCGCAGGAAAGACCACCCCCATCGCAGGAAAGTTCACCTCCTTCACAGGAAAGACCACCCCCTTCACAGGAAAGACCACCCCCTTCGCAGGCAAGACCACCCCATTCACAGGAAACACCACCCCTCTTTGCAGGAAAAACCACCCGTCTGCTCAGGAAGGACCACCCCCTTCACAGGAAAGACCACCCCCTTTGCAGGAAAGACCGCCCCCTTTGCAGGAAAGGCCACCTCCTTCGCAGGAAAGACGACAACCTTCGCAGGAAAAACCAACCCTCTTCACAGGAAAGACCACCCCCTTCGCAGTCAGGACCACCTTCTTCGCAGGAAAGACCACCCCCTTCGCAGGATAGACCACCCCCTTCGCAGGAAAGACCACCCTCTTTGCAGGAAAGACCACCCCCTTCACAGTCAAGACCACCTTCTTCGCAGGAAAGACCACCCCCTTCGCAGGAAAGACCACCCCCTTTGCAGGAAAGACCACCCTCTTTGCAGGAAAGACCACCCCCTTTGCAGGAAAGACCGCCCCCTTTGCAGGAAAGGCCACCTCCTTCGCAGGAAAGACGACACCCTTCGCAGGAAAAACCAACCCTCTTCACAGGAAAGACCACCCCCTTCGCAGTCAGGACCACCTTCTTCGCAGGAAAGACCACCCCCTTCGCAGGATAGACCACCCCCTTCGCAGGAAAGACCACCCTCTTTGCAGGAAAGACCACCCCCTTCACAGTCAAGACCACCTTCTTCGCAGGAAAGACCACCCCCTTCGCAGGAAAGACCACCCCCTTTGCAGGAAAGACCACCCCCTTCACAGGAAAGACCACCCCCTTTGCAGGAAAGACCGCCCCCTTTGCAGGAAAGGCCACCTCCTTCGCAGGAAAGACGACACCCTTCGCAGGAAAAACCAACCCTCTTCACAGGAAAGACCACCCCCTTCGCAGTCAGGACCACCTTCTTCGCAGGAAAGACCACCCCCTTCGCAGGATAGACCACCCCCTTCGCAGGAAAGACCACCCTCTTTGCAGGAAAGACCACCCCCTTCACAGTCAAGACCACCTTCTTCGCAGGAAAGACCACCCCCTTCGCAGGAAAGACCACCCCCTTTGCAGGAAAGACCACCCCCTTCACAGGAAAGACCACCCCCTTTGCAGGAAAGACCACCCCCTTTGCAGGAAAGACCATCGCCTTCACAGGAATGACCACCCCCTTCGCAGGCAAGACAGAAACATTAAATGCTACAGTACAGAAGAGGCCCTTCAACCCATTGAGTCTGCACCAACACGTGAAAAACACCTGACCTGCCCACTTAATCCCATTTGCCAGCACTTGGCCCATAGCCTTGAATGTTATGACGTGTTAAGTGCTCATTCAGGTTCTTTTTAAACGATGTGAGGCAACCCGAATCTACCACCCTCCCAGGTAGTGCTTTACTGCCCCTCACCTTGAACTTGTGTCCCCTCGTAACTGACCCTTCAACTAAGCGAATGGCTGCTCCCTATCCACCCTGTCGATGCTCCTCATAATCATGTTCACCTCAATCTTCTCAGCTCCAATGAAAACAACCCAAGTTATGTCTTCATAACTTAAAGGTTCCATCTTCGGCAACATCCTGCTGAATCACCTTTGTACCCCCTCCAGTGCAATCATATCCTTCCTATAATGTGGTGACCAGAGTTACACTCAGTACTCCAGCTGTGGCCTCACCAAAGTTCTATACAACTCCCTGCTTTTGTAATCTATGCCTTTAGAGATCTATGGACAAACACTCCTCTGAACTTCCCAGTGTCAGACCATTCATTGAATATTCCCTTGTCCCATTACTCCTTCCAAGGTGTATCACCTCACACTTTTCAGGGTTAAATTACATCTGCTATCTTTCTACCCAAGACACTTAACCTGACTGTTAGCCACCCGGTCAAACCTTGTCATCTGCAAATTTATTGATCCTACCCCCACATAGTCATCTATGTCATTTGTATAGATGACAAATAATAGGGAACCCACCACACTGGCTACCAGTCACTAAAGAAGCTGTCTGTCATCACCCCCATTTCCTACCCCACAGACAGAGACAAGTGAATGCATAATGAGAGACAAAGAAATGGCTGAACAATTGAATGCATGCTTTGATTCTGTCTTTACAAAAGAGGGCACAAGTCAGATACCAGAAATATTGGAGAATGAAAGGTTTAGTGAGAGGGGAGAACTGAGGGAGATCAATATTAGTAGAGAAATGGGCCGGGATTCTCCGATCCCGCAGCTAAGTTCTGATGCCGGCGTCAAAAGCGGCGCGAGCCATTCCGACGTCAATGGGCCATCAGGCCCAGGTATTCACCCCTTCCTAGGGGGCTAGTACAGCGCCGGAGTGGTGTCCGCTGCTCCGGCGCTCGTAAGCCGGCACGCCACAGCTGGTGTGAGGCCGCGCATGCGTGCTACGGCCAGCTCAAGTCCGCGCATGCGCGCCACGGCCGGCGCCAGTCCGCATATGCGCGTGGGTTCCCGTTTCCGGGCCAGACCCCTGCAACATAGCCTCCCCCCCCCGGAACTAGCCCTCCCACCGATTGGTGAGCCCCGATTGCGGGCCAAGCCACTGTGGAGGCCCCCCCCGGAGTTGGACCCCCGCCCCCCTACCAGGACGGTCCCGGCAGCCAGAACTCCGAGGTCCCGCCGGGTGGGACCATACGCCGCCGGGACTCAGCCGAATTCGGCAGGCACTTGGCCCGTCAAGGTGCCGAGAATTGCCGGGGGGGCCACTTTCAACGGCCCCCAACCGGCACGGCGGCGATCTGGTGAGCGCCAGAGAATCGCCAGGTCGGAGTGGCGTGGCGAGATTCCCGCGCCCCCCCCCCTGGTGATTCTCCGACCTGGCGCAGGATCAGAGAATCCTGGCCATGGTGCTGGGAAAATTGATGGGATTAAAGGCGGATAAATCCCAGGTCCTGATAATCTGCATCCCAGACTGCTTAAGGAGGTGGCTCTGGAGATAGTGGATGTATCCGGGTTGCGAAAGACTCTGGAACAGTCCCTGCAGATTGGAGGGTAGCTCACGTCACTCCAATATTCAAAAAGCAAGGTGGAAAGAAAACAGGGAATTATATTTCAGTAAGCCTAACATCGGTAGTGGGGAAAGTTCTTGAATCCGTTATCAAGGACTTTATAGCAGAACATTTAGATACCAATGGCAGGATCAATCAGTCAGCATGGATTTATGAAGGGAAAATCATGCTTGACAATTCTGTTGGAATTCTTTGAAAATGTAACCAGTACAATTGACAAGGGGGAGCCAGGCGATGTGGTAACTTGGACTTTCAGAAGGCATTGGACAAAGTCCCGCAATTATTGTGCAAAATTAAATCGCATGTGTACTGAAGTGGATAGAAAACTGGTTGGCAGAGAGGAAACAAAGAGTAGGAATTAATGGGTCCTTTTCAAATTGGCAGGCAGTAACTAGTGGGGCACCACAGGGATCAGTGCTGGGACCCCAGCTATTGACAAATATAAATTTCTTTACCCGTCAGTCTGGCCTCAATAAAAGTCGAGATGGATTTGCAGGTATCGCATTAGTTATTTTATTTCACTTGCAAGTCTGATTCGTTTCTCACAGACACAGGACACAGAACTAGTCTCCTGGACCCCTGGAAAACGAATGAAGAAGGAGACAAAGGGATTGCTACAAATACATTCAAATGGCATCACGTTTCACATACACGATTCCCATTGGTCATCCTATACCCCTCCTGACCTGGCCATACATCCTGATTGACTCACTTCTCATCCCTTCCTCTGGCCTCCTATTACCCAGCATCCTTTTCTCCTCCTTAGCTGGACACCTCTCCCCCTTGCTTTGCCATGCGTTCTGAAATCCTTTGTCTGTGAACTAATAAAATCAGACCGGCCTATTTACATTACAGTAACGAATATATCTAAAGTAACTATTTTATATCACATTCGTCATTCCCTCCTTTTATCATTTCATGATAACCAAACTATTCAATCCATAGCTACGGTCCCTCATCTAAAAAGATTTGTCGCTGCATTTCCAATTCCTGTAGTAGCCCCCTTCATCCGCTGCACTCTCGTGGATCCTAACAGCCAAGATTTGTGGGGCGTCTATCTGTTCCAGTGCACCCCGCATTCTACCCATCACGCATTTAAGGATGGCTGTGCCCACAAAGATGCAGACTATAGCCACTGCTAAATACAACCAGTCCTTCCAACCTCAAAATCCCCAGTTACCCCAAGAGCCAGGATCCTGTATTCCGTCCAGGTGATCCCGTATGCGATCCTTAAATTTAGTGATGTTAGCGGTTAAGTCTTGAACTCCCATGATACACTTGCCCTGTACTATGGCGCATACCCCACCCTCACGGACCAGAAGATAGTCACGAGCATACCGGTTCTGCATTGCAAAAACCGCAGCTACAAGACGCTCAGAATTCCCCACCCGGCTGAGTGGCCCCGGTTGGGTGCGAGAACCTGAGGTTTTTTCCAGTTCTCACAGAATTCAGCTGAGACTGCCCGGCGTGCTAACTGATTATGCAGCATCCACGCCGAGGGGCAGGGGACTGTGGTAGGGACTAGAGTCCCAATAGCAATTTGGCGGGGAAATGGGGGTGACAAAACATTGATCGCTGTGCCATTAAATAAAAAGTAGTATCCTTGCTCCGTGTACAGGCTAGCATCACAATCAGTATATCGGTTGCGTAGGGATCCCCCAGTAGCCCAGTTTACCCATTCGGGCCGCCTAGCAATGCGGAAAGTCCTAGTCCCAACAGTGATATAAGAGACATACGCCCAGCCACAAAGGAACTGGAGGCCGGCGTTCAATGTACCCTTCACTGCTGAAACAGTTCTCGTACGACCGGGAGTCCTTATTGGGAGTGAAGTGGCTAGGTATGTACACCCTCCACCGTTGCAGCCTATCATACTGTGAATGGTAATTATCCCGAGGAAGGGGAAGACAAATAGCCGGTGGTGCTGAACCCAGATCGTAAGGAAGAGTGACTTGTTCAGGCGGTGGCTCGGAACGCTGACAATGAACCACTGTTTGGGGAGTGCCCCAAAGCGGTGAAACAGAAAATAACCTAGACACCGCTGCGGGGTTCGGGTAGCAGACAATCTGTCCCTGGCCATACAAGCGGTGGTAAATCTGGTAAAAGAGATTCATACTACCCGGGTTTTCCTCAGTTTGGCCTCTAAATTAATTAAGTGTATCTCCTGATAACCTACGTTCTAGTTGTACTCCCCTTCTCACACGCTCCGTCCTCTCTCTAGTCCCCCTCTCTCTCCCACAACCTCTTCCTACTCTCTCCTGACGGTCTGATTTTACCTTTATCGCACCAATCTTAACACATCCAAAATAAAATTTACATGTACTCCAAAAACAAGGCAATGTCCATGTAATGTTCCCTTCCCATCGCCGGGACCGGTGCAATTGCTTCATGAGTCCTGCATTGTCCGTTAATCTGATGACCTTCCATGAGTCGATACCATGTCCTCGTATATGGGAGCCATGATGTGGAGATGCCGGCGTTGGACTGGGGTGAGCACAGTAAGAAGTCTTACAACACCAGGTTAAAGTCCAACAGGTTTGTTTCGATGTCACTAGCTTTCGGAGCGCTGCTCCTTCCTCAGGTGAAGGAAGGAGCAGCGCTCCGAAAGCTAGTGACATCGAAACAAACCTGTTGGACTTTAACCTGGTGTTGTAAGACTTCTTACTCGTATATGGGGGCATTGAAGAACATCACCTCTGCATAAACAAAATGTCCTTGTAGTTTAGTTGGGGTTACAAATGTAGATAATATGTCCCTTTTCCATGTCCGTCCCCGATGTCACTCCAAGCGAGGTGAGGCCGTGGTCACACAGGCGGTGCATAATCACCCCATCATGCTCCACACCTGTAAAGTAGCACTGAGGAAGGGAGGCAGGTTAATCTGTCCAAGAAAATGAGGCCCGAAATCAGAACTCAACTGAGCTGGTATACTGTACCGGGGAATGATTTCCCACATCAGAACTTTAACCACAGTAGCAGCTTTATTATCGATAGTCGGATACACCTCGACTCATCGACTGAGCACATCCACAATAACCAAAACATATTTATAATATTGACAACATTGACACCTTTCCAACTCAATGTAATCCACCTGGAGCGTCTCAAAGGGACCAGTGGGCAACAGGGTTTGCCTCATACCACAAGGGATACTTTTGCCGGTGTTACATTGCTGGCAAATCAAACACCGAGTGCTGATACTCTGAGCCAACCCCTGCATTTTAGGGTGCCACCAAGTGTCCAGCAGCAAATCACTAGTCCCCCGAGCCCCACAATGAATTGCAAAGTGTACACATTCAGTGACCCATAAAGCCAGTACATCAGACATGCAAGTCTGATAAAGTCTGTTTCCATAAAGAGGAAACAGAATCATATGTACAACCTAACTGTTTCCACATTTGTTTATCACTCTCAGGAGCATCCTCCTGTAACCTTATGACGTCTTGGATGGTTGGCATTGGCTTGTCAGAGGCAGAACTATTTATTGCAGAACGTTTAGTCTGACCTAACATTTTAGGCACCATCACTTGCTGAATTTGTGCGGCTGTCCGCGCTGCACAATCTGCTTGTTCATTACCAACGTCAACTGGGGTCTTACCGTTTGTGTGGGCAGCGCATTTAATGACAGAAATCTGCGCGGGCATAAGGAGGGCCTGCAGTAGGTCATTAACTAAACCCCGGTGGGATATTTCCGTGCCGGCCGAGGTAAGGAATCCCCTATTCTTCCAGAGCTGTGGGTTGGCTGAAGTCGAGTGTTAATCGTTTCAGGGACCTCAAAATATTTTATGGAAGTGCCGTCTGGCGTGACTTGAAGTGCGTACTCTGTTGGATCTGAATGATCCACTGCCCTCCTTACCATAGGCCCCAGATCCTTGGCATGGTACCGGTCGTGGACCTGACGTGTAATATGAAGGCTTATCGAAGCTGACTGTAGCCATAAATGTGGTGGTATTGTAACAAAATCGGCCATACCTTCTTTTCCCGTGACTTTGGCTGTAACCTTGACTGGCCATTCGGTCCCAATTAACAGCCGGTATTTGTCCTCCAACACCCTGTTTTGTCCGGTTCTGTCATAGGCCAGGGTAACGTGATGCAGTGAATGTTCAATGTCTAACGTCCACCACTGGGGAGTGATAGAAATATAGCACTGTTGTCTCATCCTCCATGATTGAACCGTTACCCCTTCGTCTCCGTACTCTAGCTGCAGCTGGAAGATACACAGTAAATCTCGGGCCAACAAGTTACAGTCCAATCCAGTAGTCACTACAAACTGATGATCTGCAGACTTATTCTCGTAAGTGACTGTCACAGGTTTAGAGATAGGATACTCACACACCTGTCCTTGGAACCCCGACAAATGCTGCATGTGGTCAGATAGTGGTAGTCAAAGTTCTGATTGCACTGAAGACATGGCTGCTCCAGTGTTGATTACAAATGGGTGATGTTGATCTCCTATCTGCAGAGAGATAATAGGTTCCCTGTCCGATTGGAGAGCCCTTCTGACTAAATTAGCTAGTCAACCCTGTGTTGTGAAAGGGTTTGCCTGGGAGAAGTCAGTGTATCTCGTCTGTCCTCCCCTTGGTGGGTACCTCCCCCTTTGGGTCGGGTAGTCTCCTTCTGCTGCCTGTCTTTTAAAGGGGCATTCCTGTTGCCAGTGATCTGCACGGCCGCAATTAAAACATGCATTTCTCCCTCTATATCTGCCCCGTCCTTTTCTCCCAGTAGACCAATGGCCCCTCAGAGAGGGCGACGGTTGTAAAGCTGTTAGTGCATACGGTGGGCCATAAAGAGGAGCTGAGGGTCCCTTTGGGTGGGTTTGATATCCTCCCCCTTGCTGATCCACCCACCCAAAGTCACAATATTGGGGTTCCAGCTGGTAAGCCACCGTTTCTGCCGCTGGTTGGGGTCTCAGATCATCCTTTTTCATTACATACTCAGTCTTAATCTTTGTAACTGAGTCTCCTTCCTGGCCTATACCCTCCTTCCAATAAAATCTGACTGCCCTGGCCATTCGGGAAGGGTCGTTCTCTGTCCAATTCATGTTATTACATTTCACGGCAGTAGCCACGGAAGGTGGTAGGCAATGCATTAAAATAGCACAATATTGAGGGGAATTCTGACCATTTTGATATGGCAAGTCGCCTGACTGCCCACGGTAGATTTCATTAAAACGTTCCAGAAATTCCTCTGGCTCTTCAATCTTTTTAGGTTTGAGGTCTAAGATAGCAGAAATATTTATGGGCTTTTTAAATGTGTTATTCAACGCATTCAGGATTTGTGTCCGTCTATCATCGTCCAACACATGAGCTTGCTGAAGTGCGGCGTGGCTAGCATAATTCAAGTGATTAAGATGATTGCGGTACTCTGCTGGGGTTAAAACCTGCTGGACTAGGGCCCAGAGGTCCCCAGAATCAGCTTGATAAATTGAGATGGTAGTTCTCAGGTGATCCACGAAAGCAGCAGGAGATTTTTTTCTGTCTGGGATGTTAGCCATAATAGCCATCATCTCACTGGGTCTCCATGGGAAATAAACATCTATCGTGGGCTGGGCGGCCGCCGTCACGGCGTCAGGGTTTGGCATTTTCCTAATCGGCAACTGTCTCAGAGTCTCACCAGGGGCACTCTAGCTATTTCTTCTGGCTCTACCAAGACTTTGACGTCCCTCCCTGTCACTAGAGGGAGCTCCTTCTCCTCAGAACCTTCCCTTTCCTCTCCCTTTGTTCTCGGAGTTTTCTGTTCCCCCTTATCGGTCTGAAGGGATTTAGGTGGTATGCTTGATTGTTTCTGGATAGGATCAGGCCCTTCTCTCGCTGTCCGAGATCGGGTCCTAGAGCTAATTGAGCTTGTGGAACAGAGCCCCCCTTCTCTCTCAGACAGTGAAGATGGTACCGAAGGGGCTGGAGGGGCTGGCATGATTTGAATCTGGGGAGCAGTGACTGGATATAAATTATGATACTCTGGTGGTTCTGGAATTAGTGCAGACAATGCTACAGGTGCAGTCGGAATCCTAGTCGACCAGGTCAAATTGTCCAATTCGTCATTTTTGTGAAGGCCACGAAGAATCCAGCACGAGTTTTAAGGATACAAACTAATAACATTTATTTACAATAACATATCAATATATACAACAGCAGCAGCAACTTCCCTTGCTGCACACTCCTTCCTGATGTTTCCAAACTGGCCAGCTTTATTTATACTTGGAGTTTACTAATGGTTTCTCCGCCCCCCTCATTGGGGAAGCTCATACTCCCACAGGATTGTGGGATTGTCATTAGTCCCCAGCCAATGGTAAGTAGGCAGGTTATAACATCCCTCCCCCCCCAAAGGCCAAGGAATCCACCGAAGACCCTGGCAAAGGAGGGCATCGGACTCGTTTTGCCGCAGGCCGGATACCATTTGCACGCGGCGCTGGATCAGGCGGCGTGTAACGAGATGGAGACCGGCGCTTCCGTGATGAACAGCGCAACGGTTGTACATCCACGGCCCGTGGACCCGGGAATTCCCCCTCTGATGCATCCTGTGTCTCCATCTCGGAGTCAGAGTCTGCTGCCTCCGTCATGTCAGCGTCTCTCTCTCCATTCGGTTCTGTAACGACCTGCGCAGGCTTCGAGTGAGGCACCAGTGGAAGATTGTGAGGACTACCTTCCCTTGTCTCTGGTCTCTGCGGCTGTAGAAATGAGCTCCGGGGGCGGGGAATCTTTGGAAGGGATAGTCTTCTGGACCAAACGTGGTCTACATGTTTGCGCTGGAGGCGACCCTGGGCTTGCACCTGGTAAGATACAGGGCCCGTTTGGCGAAAGATTACACCAGGAACCCACTGGGCACCACCAGCAAAATTCCGAACGAACACTGGGTCACCGGGCGCAAACTGTCGAATTGGCCGATGCCGAGAAAATCCCTGTCCCTGCCGTTCTTGTGTGCGGCGTACTTTTGCGCCAATATCTGGGAAAACCATACTAAGGCGGGTGCGAAGTCTCCGGCCCATTAGGAGTTCTGCGGGAGCTACCCCAGTCACCGCATGGGGGGGTGGTCCTATACGTAAACAAAAAGCGAGCCAGTCTTGTGTCCATTGATCCGTAAGACTGCTTCTTTAGGCCTCTTTTGAATGTCTGCACTGCGCGCTCTGCCAACCCATTTGAAGCCGGGTGGTAAGGGGCAGTGCGGATATGGCGTAAGCCGTTCATCTTCGTGAACCTCACAAACTCCTCACTCGTGAATGGAGTGCCGTTATCCGTGACCAGCACCTCGGGGAGGCCATGCGTACTAAACGACAAACGCATCTTTTCAATTGTTGCGCAGGACGTTGTCCCCTGCATCTTATGTACCTCTAGCCATTTAGACTGGGCGTCAATTAATAGAAGGAACATGGATCCTTGAAAAGGGCCTGCAAAATCTGCATGCAAGCGTGCCCAAGGCCGCCCTGGCCATTCCCAGTGATGTAGGGGCGCGGCCGGCGGAAGCTTCTGATGCTCCTGGCAAATGGAGCAGTTTTGGGCCACCTTCTCAATGTCGGTGTCGAGGCCTGGCCACCAGACATAACTCCGGGTCAACATTTTCATTTTGGTCACACCTGGATGCCCATTGTGCAAGTCTGTTAGTATCAGCTCCTGGCCTTTTTCCGGGACAATCACACGCGTCCCCCACAAGAGGATGCCGTCTTCCACGCTGAATTCTGACAGCTTGGAGGAAAATGCCCGCAAATCGCCTGGGAGCTGTCTATGCTGCCCACCATACAGGACTATGTGCCGAACCTTTGACAGGACTGGCTCCGTCTGGGTCCATTCACGGATCTGTGATGCCGTGACAGGCAAGGTGTCCATAAAATTTAGGGTGGCAACCACCTCACCGGTTGTGGGGGTCGACATGGGGCCGGTCGATAAAGGCAATCGGCTCAGTGCGTCGGCATTTACTATCTGCGTACCTGGTTTGTGCTCCAGAGAATACTCGTATGCAGCAAGCAACAAAACCCAGCGCTGGATCCGTGCGGAAGCAATGGGCGGTATTGGCTTATCCACTCTGAAAAGTCCCAGCAGAGGCTTACGATCAGTCACGATAGTGAAATGGCGGCCATACACGTACTGGTGGAAGCGTTTCACCGCAAAAACCACTGCGAGGCCCTCCTTCTCAATCTGCGCGTACTTTTTCTCCGCTGCAGTCAATGTGCGGGAGACGAAAGCTACCGGTCGCTCGGCCCCGTTCTCCATCTTGTGGGACAGGACGGCCCCAATACCATACGGGGATGCATCACATATGACAAGCAAAGGCTTTCCAGGATCATAGTGGGTTAGTAACCCAGACGACGACAGTTGTTGCTTTACCCGCCAGAAAGTGGTTTCCTGCGGCTGACCCCAAACCCAGGTGTGATTTTTCTTTAGCAGAAGGTGCAATGGGGCCAGCGTAGTTGCCAGATTGGGGAGGAACTTCCTGTAATAGTTTACGAGACCGAGAAAAGAACGAAGATGCGAAGTATCAGTCGGGGTGGGGGCCTGTTGAATTGCACGCACCTTCTCTGCGACGGGGTGCAAACATTCGCGGTCCACCCGATAACCTAGGTAGACTACTTCCTTTGCCTGAAGTACACACTTTGTGCGACGTAAACGGACTCCAGCCTCCGAAAAGCGTCTAAGGACAGCCTCCAGATTTTCCAAATGTTCCTGCTCCGACGTCCCTGTAATCAAAACGTCATCTAAGTCGACAGCAACACGTGGTAAACCTCTCAAAATGCCCTCCATAACACGTTGAAAAATTGCGCGTATATTCATATATATTCATACAGGCCCCGGTGTGTATTAATCGTTACATATGGTCAGGAGGCAGGGTCCAGCTCCAACTGCAGGTAGGCATGACTCATATCTAATTTTGTGAACGAGAGTCCACCTGCAAGCTTCGCGTAGAGATCCACTCTGCGAGGCATTGGATATCGGTCGAGTCGGGAAGCCGTATTCACTGTAAGTTTATAGTCGCCACACAAGCGAACTGTGGCATCTGGCTTCATTACAGGTACAATTGGTGCTGCCCAGTCAGCAAAACGGACGGGCCTGATAATACCCAAACTCTCCAAACGAGTGAGCTCCCCTTCTACCTTCTCGAGCAAGGCGTAAGGCACCGGACGCGCCCGGAAATAGCGCGGCGTGACTCCTGGTTCGACTTGGATACGGGCTACGGCCCCTTTTATTTTCCCCAAACCAGGCTGGAATACATCTGGGTATCGTCCTCGCACCTCAGTCAACCCTTCAGAAACTGTTTGGAGGATGTGCTGCCATTGCAACCGCAAATGGCGCAACCAGTCCTGACCCAACAGGCTGGGCCCATGGCCGCGCACCACGATAAGTGGGAAACGCCCCACCACAATAAGTGGGAAACTCCCCTCCTGGCGTCCATAAACAACAGGGGTCATTGTAGTTCCTGCAATGTCCAGTGGTTCCCCCGTGTAGGTGGCCAACCTGGCCTGTGAGTCGGTTAATGTAAGGGTCTGTATACCCTGCTTGATGCGGTCGAATGTCCTCTGGGTGATCACGGAGACCGCTGCGCCAGTGTCCAACTCCATCTCAAGCGGGTGGCCATTGACCCGTACTGTCACCTTAATGGGGGCCACACGGGGAGCTGACATACAAAGCAGCTGCAGGCAGTCGTCCTCCGTCTCCACGGCCTCAGGGGTAGTAGCCGCAGGTTCATCCACATGGAAGGTACGGCCCCTGGGCTGGTCCCAGTTACGGCCCCTGGGCTGGTCCCAATTTTGGTCGGAACGACGGCGCCTCTGGCGCCCCCAGGACCGCCGTCCGCGACGGGGTCGGCACCTACAAGTCTGACACGGACATGGCTCCTCATCCATTGGTTCTGAAGAAGGCTCCCTTCGGGGAGGAATGTCCGACGGCCACTGGCGTCGGTCCGGACGTTGCCTCACCCAAGGTGCCGCAGGATTGCGGGGGGGACGTTTTCGGACGGAAGGGGTTGCGTCCCAAGGCATGCACTTCCATTCCCTGTAGCTCCTGCACTCCTCGTTCTGCACTCTCTCGGGACAATACTATTTGAATGGCCTGTTGAAAAGTCAATGTTGGCTCAGCTAACAACTTTTCTGGGTGGCCGCATTGTTAATACCGCAAACCAAACGGCCGCGTAACATTTCTGACAAGGTCTCACCATAGTCACAGTACTCCGCAATCCTGCGTAGCCTGGATAGAAAATCGGCAAGGGATTCTCCAGGGGTCCTCTCAGCGGTAGTAAACCGGTAACGCTGGACTATCGTGGACGGGGTTGGGTTAAAATGTTGCCCCACTATATTCACAAGTTCATCAAACGTTTTGGTGTCCAGCGCAGCTGGGTACGTAAGGCTCCTAATCACCCCAAACGTATGCGGGCCGCAGGCGGTGAGCAATATGACCACCTGGCGCTCGTTTTCGGTGATATTGTTTGCCCGGAAATAATAACGCATCCGTTGTGTGTACTGGTTCCAGCTTTCCAGCGCAGCATCAAAAACATCCAAACGTCCGTACAGAGGCATGGTATAATAGAAAACAACTTCCAACCTGTATCCAACAAAAATCCAGGGAGGTGGCTTCAGCAGTGTAGACAGCTATTCACTTTAACCTTCGTCGCCAGTTTTGTTAGGGCCACGAAGAATCCAGCACGAGTTTTAAGGATACAAAGTAATAAAATTTATTTACAATAACATATATATATATAACAGCAGCAACAACTTCCCTTGCTGCACACTCCTTCCTGCTGTTTCCAAACTGGCCAGCTTTATTTATACTAGGAGTTTACTGATGGTTTCTCCGCCCCCCTCATTGGGGAAGCTCATATTCCCACAGGATTGTGGGATTGTCATTAGTCCCAAGCCAATGGTAAGTAGGCAGGTTATAACAGTCATCTTCTGTCTCTGTCAATGCAACGCCAGCCATTGAACTACGTAGCCCATTTTTTTTTTTCCTCTTCACTAATTGGAATCCCCATTTTAAGGGCATTTGCTTGCCAACTTAATAACATGATCTTATCCCTCTCATGTTGACAATATTGTCTCCATAATCAAATTAACTCTTTAGCTTTCATACTTTGGCTCTTTCTTTTTTATTATTATTATATATATTTTATTTTTTTTATTTGCCTATTTATAACCAATGGCAATTTTTGCTCCTTGGCAAAATTATTGAAAAGGTTCTAACAGTGTTCTTTTAAAACTTAAAATGTTTGAAAATTCAAATTGAATTGCTGCAACCTGCAAGCTTAGCTCTGATCTCAACTCAGAACTAAATTTACGATTTGCTTCACACAAACTTGTATAACTTTTACAACTTAATTAATTCTTTATCTTAACGATTTTTCTTTTAACAAGTTTTTCTTACATTCACAAAAATGTTGGCTGCTATCAATGAGGGAGCAGTTAGCTGCGGTGATGTATACCGGAGCAAATTCAACTGTCATTTCCAGATTTACACTTTTTAAAATGGTGTCAGTGAGTTTCTTTAAGTTACTATTAATTCACAAATAAAATGAGATAAACATTATTTCAAGTAAGTAAAACTTATGATTCTGGCAATTTCAATCAATTGCCTTCGAAAATAATAACTTTTATCAAAGAGGTGGAGAAACCCACTGGTTTCCTTTAATTAATTCAAAACTTAACTTTGCTGGAGTTCACTGACTCGAAGGAAAGGTATCCAATTACGCCACAAGCTGCCTGTTAACTCAAGCTGCTGTTAACCCTTTGAGAGACTTCTGCTTTCACTAACATGCAGCATCCAGTTTGTTTTAAAATTTATCATTTCTCGCCACTTCAGTCCAAGGATACAATTTTAGCTTAATCAACTATAGTTTTAAAAACACTCGTGGAACTGAACCATCTTCCGATGTCCCATCAGTTCATCAACAACACTCGTGCAACTAAACCATCTTCCCGATGTCCCATCAGTTCCACAATTAACCCAAAACTGAACTATCAATTATGATATCCCATCAGTTTAATTTTCTAATCCCCAGACTAACCTTTGATTTTGTCGCAATGATCTTTCCGTACCAACCGCGAGTGACCAGAACATAAGAAGAGGGGAAAAATCAATGCGCGGTCATTTTCCAGCAATACATTGTGGGCCCCTTTTTCCACTCTCCTTTTGTCCATAATCAGTCTAATTCTGAGTTTGCAGCTGGCCAATGACCATCTTGAGAAATCCCAGGTTTCCGGCACCAAATGACAAATATAAATTTCTTTACCCGTCAGTCTGGCCTCAATAAAAGTCGAGATGGATTTGCAGGTATAGCATTAGTTATTTTATTTGACTTGCAAGTCTGATTCATTTCACATAGACACAGGACACAGAACTAGTCTCCTGGACCCCTGGAAAACGAATGAAGAAGGAGACAAAGGGATTTCTGCAAATACATTCAAATGGCATCAAATTTCACATACACGATTCCCATAGGTCATCCTATACCCCTCCTGACCTGGCCATACATCCTAATTGGCTCACTTCTCATCCCTTCCTCTGGCCTCCTATTACCCAGCATCCTTTTCTCCTCCTTAGCTGGACACCCTGTAGAGGGTTCCATCTCTGCTACTCCACTACTGGGCCGATATCTGGGGTTTGAGTATCTGTGTGTGTCTCTCTCCAGCTGGCACTGAAACCTCAGAGGCCAGGGGATGCCGCACTGGGACACCTCCACGGAAGAGAGCACTGAATCAAGCCTGCCGTTTATCCCTAACCGGAGGCCTGAGGCTTATATCACACAGATATCCAGACCCACACCAATGCCCAGGTGATTCTCTCTCTTGCCGGCGGTGCAACACCCACCCGGTTCCTACTTCGCTGGAGTAGCTTTCCCAAGAGAGAGAATAGGACACTGCTGTTTATTACCTAACCAGCAGCCTGTCCTGAGTGAATCGTTCAAGATGACCCTAGATTCTCGACCCCGGAATTAAGGTGAGGAATATCTTAACAATGACTTGGTCAGAGATCGCTGGTGAGAGATTGAAGAATTGAAACGACTCCAATTATCAGCAAATCAAGGTTTATTGCAAAACCCAGGTCAAAATCATCAAACAGAAGAAATTATAATAAAATCTTAAACTCTAACACAAACTAAGTCTATTCAGAAAGTACTATAACGGACACAACGTAAAATCTTATTGTTACACAATTTTAGCAAGGGCACAAAACACAAATCAAGCCCCCTTCCCCAAAGCCTCAACCACTATCAAGGTCAAGGGAGTTTTGCAAGCTGCTGCAGGGTACTTACAGTCACAGGCTGCAGGAGGTCAAGTCAAAGGTGGAGAGGTCAAGCCAAGAGCCCCTCAATCGAAACACAGCCCCTTTTATATCCGTTTTACCTGGCTTTTTCCTGTGTTCGGCCAGCCCCTTTTGCATTGAATCCATAAGGTTTAAAGTTCCCGCTGGTCCTGCCCCCTTTGAGCCGGTCAGACCTGTCAAGATAGGAGTACCTCCCCTAGGTCCGCCTCCAGTCTGCTTTTTGAGATAACGAGGTTGAGCTCCCTTGTGAAGATTTTCAAAGTCTTCCATCTGCTCTGGAGATCGCTGCTATGTTGATGGGGTGTTAATTGGATTCTGCTCTGGTGGAGGCAAAGTCATTTACATCTGCATGGGGCTATGACCGTCCCATTGTCCTGCTTGCAGGCAGGCCCCTTACAGCATTACCATGCCCCTTTGTCTCTGTGTTTAATCTTATCTAGTTGTCTGGCTCCTTCTTCCTTGTAGCTCCTGGGGGGGGGGTTGTAAATACCTATGCCCCTACTCAGCTCAGCGGACCAAGCCTGCTGGGAAATTTGGTTACGTTCCTTTGGCTGAAAAGTGTCCAGTTTAGTCTCTGGGTTTTATTCTTGGGCAGTCCAAAAAGGGCCGAATTGCCCGAAAACCTTACAACCCCTCCCCCTTGCTTTGCCATGCGTTCTGAAATCCTTTGTCTGTGAACTAATAAAATCAGACCGGCCTATTTACATTACAGTAACTAATATCGCTAAAGTAACTATTTTATATCACATTCGGCACTATTAACAATATATATTAATGATTTAGATGAGGGAATAAAATGTAACATCTCAAAGTTTGCAGATGATACCTAGTTGGGTGGGAGGGCGAACAGTGACAAGGATGCACAGATCCTGAGCATGATCTGGTCACGTTGGGTGAGTGGGAAAATCAATGGCAGATGCAGTATAATTTGGATAAGTTTGAGGTTATTCACTTTGGAAGCAAAAACATGAATGTAGATTTCTAGCTGAAAGGTCGTAATTTGGGAGAGGCGAGTGTGCAACGGGACCTGGGTGTCCTTGTGAACAGTCGTTGAAGGTAAGCATGCAGGTGCAACAAGCGGCAAATAAGGCTAATGGTATGTTGGCCTTCATTGCGAGAGGTTTTGAGTCCAGAAGCAGGGATGTGTTGCTGCAATTATACAGGGCCTTGGTGAGGCCACACCTAGAATATTGTGTACAGTTTTGGTCTCCTTCTCTGAGGAAGGATATTCTTGTTCTCGAGGGAGTGCGGTGAAGAGAGATTGACTAGGTTAGGTTTTCACTGGGGTTCAGAAGAATGAGGGGATCTCATAGAGACTTTAAAAATTCTAACAGGACTGGACAGGGTAGATGCAGGGAAGATGTTACCAATGATGGGTGTGTCCAGAACCAGGGGTCACAGTCTGAGGATTCAGGGTAAACCATTTCAGACAGAGATGAGGAGACATTTCTTCACCCAAAGAGCAGTGAGCCTTGGAATTAATTACCACAGGAAGTAGTTGATGCTAAAACTTTGAATCTATTCAAGAGGCGGCTGGATATAGCACTTGGGGAGAATGGGATCAGGGGCTATGGGAAGAAAGCAGGATTAGGCTATTGAGTTGGATGATCAGCTATGTTCGTGCTGAATGGCGGAGCAGGCTCGAAGGGCCAAAAGGCCTCCTCCTGTTCCAATCTTTTATGCATCTATGTATCTAAGCCCGGGCATGTGCCTCTTCTCTGGGGACTATACTTACGTCATGTGGTAGGAAGGGCCGTTAACAATATAAAAATGTATATTGTTATGGGCCAGGGTTTAGAGAACCCCAAAATGTATCATGGAGTTCACCCGACCCACAACTTTTACTAGATTGTGGTATGGGGAGCACACGGCCCACTCTACACATGTGGTACAGCAGAAATGGAAAAGTATTTATTAAAGCAAAACAATGTTTATTCTATGAACTCAAGTTAACATTTTTAAAACATACATGAACATCTTAGCAACCATCAATTCAAATACAACCCCCAAAGAATACACTAAGTAATCCTTTAAGCTTTCCTTTTAACATCCATACGACTTAAAATCACCTTTTACCAGAAGCACATTATGTATACATTCACTACTGAGAACATTTATAATTCTGAATTCACCAAATGGTCAAGAGATAGTCTTTTGATGGCAGAGAGAACAGCAGTACACCTGCTTGGTCTGGCTTCAGCTTCAACACTGAAAACTAAACTAAAACACGCCCTGCTGCCTGCACAAAAACGAAAGTAAAAAGCTGACCGACAGCCCAGCTCCACCCACTCCCTGACATCACTGCAGTAGTAAACACACATTTTTTAAAGGTACTCTCACTACAGATATTTATATACACACCCATTTATAAACACCCATTTCTTAAAGGTACTCTCACATGACACCTACCCAGAAAAAAAAACATCAACTTCAAGATGATTTCATTTTTCACCTTTTCACTATCCTTTAAGAAATGCACACAGTAAATATACTTTTTCATTTCAAAACACAACACATGCAGAGGTATAATAATATAGTCCATTTTTTTTTTCATTTTTCTTCCTCCAACTGAAACTGCTTCAGTTCATCACATTCATGACAAAGCATCGGCTATCACGTTTTCTCGTCCTACCACATGTACTATTTTTAAATGAAATGGCTGTAACAGTAAACTCCAGCGAAACAGCCTTGCATTGTTATTCCGGAATCGCTCCAAAAACATCAATGGATTATGATCAGTATATATAACGGTATCAGACAGATTGCTGGTCACATAAATGTGAAAATGTTGCAAAGCCAGCACCAAACTCAAAGTTTCCTTCTCAATCGTGGAATACTTTTTCTGGTGAGAATTCAATTTCTTTGAAAAATAACTAACAGGCTGCTCTAGCCCTTTGTCGTCATCTTGTATAAGCACCGCACCTACACCCACATCACTCGCATCAACCGCCACTTTGAATGGTTTCGTATAATTTGGGATGGCTAACACAGGAGCAGTGGTTAACACAGCCTTCAGGCCGTCAAATACCTGTTGACACTCCGCTGTACACTGGAATTTGTTTCGCTTCTTGAGTCCGTCAGTGCAGCGATCGCACTGCTAAAATTGGGGACAAATTTCCAGTAAAATCCACTCATACCAAGAAATCGCATTATTTCCCATTGTGTCGAGGGTATCGGATACCCCCAATACTTTTGTTTTCACATCCCATGCGACCATTCGACCCTGTCCGATTGTATGGCCAAGGAAAGTGACTTGGGCCTTTCCAAATTCACTTTTGGCTAGATTTATCACCAAACCTGCCTCCTGAAATCTATCGAATAACTACATCAGATGTTTCAAATGTTTTGTCCATGTCTGGTTGAAAATTACCAGATCATCGATGTATACCACACAATTGGGTAATCCTGAAACAACTTTGTTAGTTAACCGTTGAAATGTGGCTGGTGCGTTTTTCATGCCAAATGGCATAATTTTGAATTGGTAGATACCATCTGGAGTCACAAAAGCTGAAATCTCATTCGCCCTTTCGGATAAAGGTACCTGCCAGTAACCTTTAAGTAAATCCAGTTTAGAAATAAAAGCTGATTGTTCTACTTTCTCAATACAATCCTCCAAACGTGGGTTAGGATAAGAGTCCGTTCTTGTAACTGCATTAACCTTTCTATAGTCCACACACAACTGTTGGGTACCATCTGGTTTAGGCACCATCACTATGGGTGAGCTCCATTGGCTGCAACCCACTTCAATTGTGCCATTTTAAGCATATTCTCAATCTCTTTGTTAACCTGTGCCAATTTTAAAGGGTTAAGTCTGTCTGGATGTTGTTTGATTGGAACAGCATTTCCCACATCTACATCATGTATAGCCATTTTAGTACTTTCCAATTTATCTCTGCAAACTTGCCCATGTGATGTCAATAACTCTTTCAGGTCAGTTTGTTTTTCCTCCGGAAGGTAACTCAACAATATTATCCCAATTTTTAAGAACATCCTCGTTTTCCAATTTAATTTGAGGTATGTCGAAATCACAGTCATCTGGATTTGGTTCGTCACTTTGAGTTAGAATCAGTAGAACCTCCTCCTTTTTCTCTCCTTCCCTTTCAAAGCACCTTTTAAGCATATTCACATGAAATGAAAAAAATGAAAATCACTTATTGTCACAAGTAGGCTTCAAATGAAGTTACTGTGAAAAGCCCGGAGTTGCCACATTCCGGCACCTGTTTGAGGAGGCTGGTTTGGGAATTGAACCGTGCTGCTGGCCTGCCTGGTTTGCTTTCAAAGCCAGTGATTTAGCCCTGTGCTAAACAACACTCGGTGAGTTTTCCTTCTATCCGGCGTCTTTACCACCTCACTTAATTTCCTTTCAATCTGATATGGTCCACAAAACCTAGCTTTTAAAGGTTCACCTACCACTGGTACCAATACTAAAACTTTATCTCCAATGGCAAAACTACGAACTTTGGATTTCTTGTCCGCTACCCGTTTCATCACATTTTGTGCAACTTTAAATGTTGTCTAGCCATTTCACCTGCTCTATTTAATTGTTCCCTATAATTTGACACGTAATCCAATAATGTAATTTCCGATTTCTCACTCACCAATTTTTCCTTAATCAATTTAAGTGGTCCTCTTACTCATGACCAAAAATTAGTTCAAAAGGACTGAATTTGGTTCACTCATTGTGACCCTAATTGCAAACAGTACGAATGGAATTCCATTATCCCAATCCTCTGGATAATTCTGACAATAAGCCCTCAACATTGTCTTTAATGTCTGATGCCACCTTTCCAACGCTCCCTGCGATTCTGGATGGTACGCAGTTGATTTAAATCGTTTTATTCCTAAGCTATCCATAACTTCTTTGAATAACCTTGAGGTAAAATTTGATCCTTGATCCGATTGTATTTCTGTGGGTAGTCCATATCTAGTAAAGAATTGAAGTAACTCTTCCACAATCTTTTGAGCTGTAATATTACGTACTGGTATTGCCTCTGGAAATTTAGTAGACACATCCATTATAGTCAAAAGATATTGATTCCCACTTTTTGTTTTAGGAAGCGGTCCTACGCAATCAATTAGGACCCTTGTAAAAGGTTCCTCAAATGCTGGAATGGGTATTAAGAGTGCTGGTTTTATCACTGTGTGGTAGTCTGTGTAGAGGTATTATGGTACCTGGTAATGCTGGAACACCATTGGTAGATATTGTATGTTTCCTATTGGTCAAGCTGTATGGTAGCTCCGCCCTGCAAGGCGGGGTATAAGAGCCCGTGACGCCCCAGCAGCCTTCTTTCTGTACCTGAGTGCTGGGGGAAACATCTAGCTTATTAAAGCCCTCAGTTGGACTACAACCTCGCTTTAGTGGTCATTGATCATGCATCAATTTAATAAGCTAGATTTAAAAGGATGGATTTCCGAATCAAGCCGGAGTGTCTGCAACTCAGCCCCCACGCGGCGAACTCAGTGGCAACCTTCAAGCACTGGCTGCCGTGTTTTAAAGGATATCTCGGAACGGCCGAAAACACACGCATGGGAGGACAGAAATTGCAAGTCCTGCACTCGAGGGTGAGCCCGGAAATTTACACCTTCATCGAGGACGCGGACGACTTTGATGCAGCAATGGAGCTACTAAAAGGACATTATATTCACCCGGTAAACCAGGTCTACGCCCGACATCTGCTAGCAATGAGGTGACAAATCCCTGGGGAATCACTGGAAGAATTCTACCGTTCACTCCTGGTGTTGGGGAGACACTGCAGCCGCCCGCAAGTTTCGGCGAGCGACCACACAGAACTTTTGATCCGGGACGCTTTCGTGGCAGGTATGCTGTCCTCCCAAATCTGCCAGCAATTGCTGGAAAAAGACACCCTAGGCCTCAAGGAGGCATGGGCCCTTGCAGTCTCCCTGTATGGGGCAGGGACGTTCCCGACCGCGCGGCAGCCCCCTGGGCAGCGTGGAACCCCTCCGCAGCCGACCCTGAGACATCTCGCATCCCCCCACAAGCTTGTGCTGCAAGGCAGCCTGGCAAACCCGGGGGGCCGCGCTGCTACTTTTGCGGGCAGGCCAATCACCCCCGGCAGCGCTGCCCAGCCCGCGCATCCACCTGCAAGGGATGCAGTAAATAGGGCCACTTTGTGGTGGTATGCCAGGCCAGTGCAGTCGCCGCGGTCTCCGGTGGCGAATGCGGACCGCCACCACAACCCTCTCCACGGTCCCCGTGCGGCCAACGAGCGCCACCATCTTCCTCCTCCAGGGCCACGTGCAGCCCCCAGGTGCCACCATCTTGTCCCGCGGACGCCACGTGCGATGGATGGGCGCCGCCATTTTGTGCACCCCCAGCCATGTGCAACCAATGGGAGCCGCCATCTTGGATGGACTCCCCGGACCCCAGCTCGGCTAACCGCACACCGCCCGAAGAGAACACTCAACTGCTGTGATTAGCCTCGGTGACCCTGGACCAGTACCGGCCTTGAACATTCTCAACTGCTACAACAACAGTACTAATCAACGGGCACGAGACGTCCTGCTTAATCGACTCTGGGAGCACGGAGAGCTTCATACACCCCGACACGGTAAGGCGCTGTTCTCTCCTCGTCCACCCCGTTAATCAAAAAATCTCCCTGGCCTCCGGTTCCCACTCAGTAGAGATAAAGGGGTTTTGTGTAGCAAACCTCACGGTCCAGGGAAGGGAATTTAAAAATTACCGGCTCTACGTCCTTCCCCACCTCTGCGCAGCTACACTCCTAGGTTTAGACTTCCAGTGCAATCTCCAAAGTCTAACTTTCAAATTCGGCGGCCCTATACCCCCTCTCACTGTCTGCAGCCTCGCGACCCTCAAGGTCGATACGCCTTCCCTGATTGCGAACCTCACCCCAGATTGCAAACCCATCGCCACCAGGAGCAGACGGTACAGTGCCCAGGATCGGATCTTTATTAGGTCAGAGGTCCAAAGGCTACTGAGGGAAGGAGTAATTGAAGCTAGCAACAGTCCCTGGAGAGCTCAAGTAGTGGTGGTAAAGACCGGGGAGAAGCATAGGATGGTCATTGACTACAGTCAGACCATCAACAGGTTTACGCAACTGGACGCGGACCCTCTCTCCCGCATATGGTGCTCCGGTTTCCTTCGGGTGCTCCGGTTTCCTCCCGCAGTCCAAAGATGTGCAGGTTAGGTGGATTGACCATGATAAATTGCCCTTAGTGTTGGGTGGGGTTACTGGGTTATGGGGATAGGATGGCGGTGTTGACCTTGGGTAGGGTGCTCTTTCCAAGAGCCGGTGCAGACTCGATGGGCCGAATGGCCTCCTTCTGCGCTGTAAATTCTATGAAAAAAAAAAAATCTATGATATCCGACCTGGTAAACAGGATCGCGCATTACAAGGTCTTCTCCACGGTGGATCTTAAGTCTGCCTACCACCAGCTCCCCATCCGCACTAGTGACCGCAAATACACTGCCTTCGAGGCAGATGGGCGGCTCTATCACTTCTCAAGGGTTCCCTTCGGTGTCACTAACGGGTCATCCAGCGCGAGATGGACCGAATGGTTGACCGGTACGGTTTACGGGCAACGTTCACGTATCTCGATAATGTCACCATCTGTGGCCACGACCAGCAGGACCACGACACCAAATCCGAAAATTCCTCCAGACCACAAAGATCGTTAACTTTACGTATAACAAGGATAAATGCGTGTTTAGCACCGACCGCCTAGCCATCCTCGGCTACGTAGTGCGAAATGGAGTTATAAGCCCCGACTCTGAACGCATGCACCCCCTTGGGCAGCACAGTAGCATAGTGGTTAGCACAATTGCTTCACAGCTGCAGGGTCCCAGGTTCAATTCTCGGCTTGGGTCACTGTGCGGAGTCTGCACGTTCTCCCCGTGTGTGCGTGGGTTTCCTCCGGGTGCTCCGGTTTCCTCCCACAGTTCAAAGATGTGCAGGTTAGGTGGACTGGCCATGTTAAATTGCCCTTAGTGTCCAAAATTGCCCTTCGCGTTGGGTGGGGTTACTAGGTTATGAGGATGGGGTGGATATGTGGGCCTGGGTAAGGGTGCTCTTTCTAAGAGCTGGTGCAGACTTGATGGGCTGAATGGCCTACTTCTGTACTGTAAATTCTATTAAAAAATCTATCTATTAAGGAGTTCCCCCTCCCTCACTGCTCCAAGGCCCTGAAGCGCTGCCTAGGGTTTTTCTCTTAGTATGCCCAGTGGGTCCCCAACTATGCGGACAAGGCCCGTCCCCTGATCCAATCCACAATTTTTCCTCTGTTGATAGAGGCCCGCCAGGCCTTCAGCCGCATCAAAGCAGACACTGCAAAGGCCACGATGCATGCCATCGACGAGTCCCTCCCCTTTCAGGTCGAGAGCGACGCGTCTGACGTAGCTCTGGCGGCCACCCTCAACCAAGCGGGTAGACCCGGGGCCTTTTTTTCACGTACCCTCCACGCTTCTGAAATCCGCCACTCCTCAGTCGAAAAGGAGGCCAAGGCCACAGTAGAAGCTGTGCGACATTGGAGGCATTACCTGGCCGGCAGGAGATTCACTCTCCTCAGTGACCAACGGTCGGTTGCTTTCATGTTCGATAATGCACAGCGGGGCAAGATAAAAAACGAAAAGATCTTGCGGTGGAAGATCGAACTCTCCACCCACAACTATGAGATCTTGTATCGTCCCGGGAAGCTGAACGAGCCTCCTGATGCCCTGTCCTGCGGCACATGTGCCAAAGCACAAGTGGACCGCCTCCGAGCCCTCCACGAGGACCTCTGCCACCCGGGGGTCACTCGCTTCATCCACTTTATCAAGACCCGCAACCTCCCCTACTCCATCGAGGAGGTCAGGACAGCCACCAGGAATTGCCAAATCTGCACGGAGTGCAAATCGCACTTCTACAGGCCAGAGAAGCGCACCTGATAATGGCCTTCCGTCGCTTTGAACGCCTCAGTATGGACTTCAAAGGCCCCCTCCCCTCCACCGACTACAATACATATTTCCTGAACGTGGTTGACGAGTACTCCCAGTTCCCATTCGCCATCCCCTGCCCCGACATGACCGCAACCTCCGTCATCAATGCCCTCCATAGCATCTTTACGCTGTTCGGGTTCCCCGCGTACATACATAGTGATAGGGGGTCCTCCTTTATGAGCGACGAACTGCGTCAATTCCTGCTCAGCAAGGGCATCGCCTCGAGCAGGACGACCAGTTACAACCCCCGGGGTAACAGACAGGTAGAGAGGGAGAACGGAACGGTCTGGAAGACCGTCCTACTGGCCCTACGGTCCAGGAATCTCCCAGTCTCCTGCTGGCAGGAAGTCCTCCTGGATGCCCTCCACTCCAATCGGTCACTGCTTTGTACCACGACCAACCAAACACCTCACGAACGTCTCCTTGTCTTCCCCAGGAAGTCCTCCTCTGGGACCTCGCTCCCGTCCTGGCTGGCAGCTCCCGGACCCAGCCTGCTCCGAAAACGTGTGCGGGCGCACAAGTCGGACCCGTTGGCCGAGAGGGTCCATCTTCTCCACGCTCACCCCCAGTATGCCTACTTGCCGTACCCTGACGGCAGGCAAGATACGGTCTCCTATGAGACCTGGCGCCCGCCGGATCCTCACGCACACCCCAGTCACCAGTCCCCCGTCCCCCCCACTGGTGCACCTTACAGCCGCCCCCTTCCCAGGAGGAGCGGTCCTTCCGCCGGCCCCGTCTAGGCCCCCCCACCCACCGACGCACCCCGCAGACGCTCCCTTCCCAGATCAACCATTTTCCCCACCAGCGCCGTCTAGGGGTGTCGAAGCTGCCACAGAGTTCGAGGCCACGCTCCCGGAGCCACAGACGCCTGAGCCTCCACCGGCATCACCACCAGAGCTTTGACGATCACAGAGAACGACCAGGGCCCCCAATCGACTGATTGCTTCATTTAAAAGTGTATCCAGTTAATTGTGAATCTGTAAATAGTACGACAATAATACAAAACACTGTACGGAGGTATTACGGGACCTCCATAAATATAATTTCTACCATGTTACCATTTTGTAATATCAAGCCACCACCCCCGCCGGACTCTTTTTTAACAGGGGGTGAATATGGTAATCTGTGTAGAGGTATTACAGTACCTTGTAATGCTTGAACACCATTGGTAGATATTGTATGTTTCCTATTGGTCAGGCTGTATGGTAGCACCGCCCTGCAAGGCGGGGTATAAGAGTCGTGCCACCCCAGCAGCCTTTTTTCTGTACCTGAGCTGCTGGGGGAATCATCTAGCTTTTTAAAGCCTTCAGTTGGGCTACAACCTCGCTTTAGTGGTCTTGATCGTGCATCACACTGCTTGAGGTTTCCCTATCACTTGACATGTGTGACATGATTGACCAAATTTAACTACATCTTTATGTAGTCCAGGCCAATAAAAATGTTTTTGGATTTTAGCTTGAGTTTTCCTTATTCCCAAATGACCTCCCACTGGTCCCTCATGTGCAACTCGCAACACCTCCTTTCTATACCCTACCGGCAATATTACTTGATGAACCTCTGCCCACTTTTCATCTGCCTGCATATGCAAAGGTCTCCATTTTCTCATCAAGACATCACTTTTACTGTAATAACACTCTGGTATGCACTCAGATTCCTCTTCCGTGTATGCTTTCTGATATATCCGTTTTATTTCTGCATCTTTCTGTTGTAACTCCGCCAATTTTCCTGAACTAAAAATATCCGCCACATCCGCCACCTGTTCTTGTTCTATTTCAACCATCTGATCAAAAATCATTTCTGATAATTGCACTTCAACTTCATCGTCACCCTTTGATTTCTCCTCTTGTCTTAACCTGTGACTTTGCGACCTTGTTACTATACAATCCGGAAAAATCCCAGGATATTCGTCCTTCAACACTTCAGTTGTCTGATTTTCCACTGGCTTATCACCCACAGTAGGCATCACTCCCACCTGCGATCCAGCTATATCATTACCCAAGATAAACTGTATTCCTGGACAAGATAGTTTCTCTATTACTCCTACTACCACTTCACCACTCTTCACTGGACTTTCCAACATTACCTTATATAATGGCACGCTACTCCTCTCACCCTGAATTCCACATATTTCCACCTTTTCTGGCAACATTCTTCCCAACCTACATAGCTCCTCATCTCCAACCATTAAAGATTGGCTAGCTCCCGTATCTCTTAAAATTGTGACTTCTTTACCTGCACCTCCTGATACACATGAGTAAACTTTACCCACACAAGTAAATTCTTCAAAGAGATCTGGCACCTTCTTATCAATCACCTCTTGATCAGGCTGTACAATCTTTTGCATTTCCCTCGCTTCCCTTGGACTTTCCTTTACCACTCTAACAAACCCCACTGTCTTATCCTGTTTTACCACATCAGCCTTCCAAGTGCTTTTCTTCAACCACCAACACTGTGACTTTACATGGCCTAGTTGATTACAGTGAAAACATTTGAAACTTTCCATGTATTTTCCACCCTCCTGGATTTCTTTTTTAATCTGAGGTACACTCTCCTTATTATTTCCCATCAGATCACCTTTACCTTTACCACTTGAGTATTTCTCATGTCCCCAGTTTCTATCCCTCATAGGCTGAAACTGATGTTGGAAACCAAGCTTTGATTTATGAATTAATTCATAATCATCTGCCATTTCTGCTGCTAATCTCGCAGGTTTAACCCTCTGCTCTTCCACACGAGTTCTCACTACATCAGGAATTGAATTTTTAAACTCCTCCAAAATTATAATTTCTCTGAGAGCTTCATACGTTTGGTCTATTTTCAAAGCCCTTATCCACCTATCAAAATTACTCTGTTTGAGCCTTTCAAACTCCATGTATGTTTTGACCAAATTCTTTCCTTAAACTTCTAAACCTCTGTCTGTAAGCTTCAGGCACTCGTTCATTTGCACCTAAGATGGATTTTTTCACCTCCTCATACGTCCCAGATACCTCCTCCGGTAGTGATGCAAACACCACTAGCCCTACCTACCAGCTTTGTTTGAATCAGTAATACCCACATGTTCTGTGGCCATTTCATTTGTTTATCTACCTTTTCAAATGAAATGAAAAAGGCTTCCACTTCCTTCTCGTCAAACCTTGGCAATGCTTGGACATATTTAAATACATTCCCACCAAGCCTTCGACTTTGACGCTCTTTCTCACTATCCTCATCACTATCATCCAACTGTACATTTCCCTTTACGTCTGCAAATTTTAACTGACTGTCATGTTTCATGGCCATTTTCTGAAGTTCAAACTCTCTCTCTTGATCTTTTTCCCTAATCTGTATCTCCCTTTCTCTTTCTTTTTGTTCTGCTAGGGCTATTATTTCTTTTCTCCTATCTTCTCTCTCCTTTTCTTTTTCCTCTCTCTCTCTCTCTCTCTCTCTTTCCACTCTCTCTCTTTCGTAATCAAGCTGCTTTAATTCTTTCTCATGTTCCATTTGTTTAAGTTGTAACTGAAGTTTTGCCATTTCCAATGAGTCAGACTGTATCTCAGGCAACTTAGCCACTGCCATAATTACCTCACCTTTTCACATTTTGTCAGGTAATGTTAACTGCAATGTTTTTGCCAAATCTAACAGTCTGCTTTTAGTCTCTGTCCGTAAGGTACTGGGTGTGATCGGCTCCACCCCTAAAAACTTCTGAGCCTCTGAAAGAGCCATTGTCCACAACACACTCCCCACTTAAACTAAAATACCATACCTGAAAAGCAACCACAATATGCTCACCCCTCACTGTCTTTAAGTTCACTAAGCCAATCCAATAGATAGCCTTTTATCCCAGACGAGCCCCCAATTGTTATGGGCCAGGGTTTAGAGAATCCCAAAGTGTATCATGGAGTTCAGCTGACCCACAACTTTTAATAGATTGTGGTATGGGGAGCACATGGCTCACTCTGTAGGTATGGTATAGCAGAAAATGGACCAGTGGTTTTTAAAACAAAACAATGTTTATTCTATGAACTCAAGTTAACCTTTTTAAAACAAACAGTGAATATCTTAGCAATCAGTAAATCAAATATACCCTCCAAAGAATACAACACTAAGTAATCTGTATGCTGTTCTTTTAACATCCAAAAGACTGAACAAACCTCCAAACAGGAGCACATCAGGGTTTGCATTCAAGACTGAAAACATTTACAGTTCTTCTGAATTCACCAAATGATCCATAGATAGTTTTTGGATGGCAGAGATCAACAGCAGTGCAGCTCACAGACACACCCAAGCTTTTCTCAAACCAAAACTAAAAAGCAGAAGTGGAGCTCAGTTCCACCTACACTCTGACATCACTCCAGTAACATGAGCAGCTCCATTTCAAAAAGGTACATTTCTTAAATACTCATTTCTTAAAGGGTGCTCTCACATGACAACGTCCTTCGCTTCACTTGGGCTTTCCATTACCACTTTAACAAACCTTACTGTCTTATTCTGTTTTACCACATCAGCCTTCCCAGTGCTTTTCTTTAACCACCAACACTGTGACTTTACATGGCCTAGTTTATTACAGTGAAAATATTTGAAACTTTTCATTTCTTTTCCACCCTCCCGGATTTATTTTTTAATCTGAGGTGCACTCCCCTTAATACCTCCCATCAGATCACTTTTACCTTTACCACTTGAGTATTTCTCATATCCCCAGTTTCTATCCTTCACCGGCTGAAACTGATGTTGGAAACCAAGCTTTGATTTATGAACTAATTCATAATCATCTGCCATTTCTGCTGCTAATCTTGCAGTTTTAACCCTCTGCTCTTCCACATGAATTCTCACTACATCAGGAATTGAATTTTTTAATTCCTCCAAAAGTATAATTTCTCTGAGAGCTTCATACGTTTGGTCTATTTTCAAAGCGCTTATCCACCTATCAAAATTACTCTGTTTGGGCCTTTCAAACTCCATGTATGTTTGACCAAATTCTTTCCTTAAATTTCTATACCTTTGTCCGTAAGCTTCAGGCACTAGTTCATATGCACCTAAGATGGATTTTTTCACCTCCTCATACGTCCCAGATACCTCCTCTGGTAGTGATGCAAACACTTCACTAGCCTTACGTACCAGCATTGTTTGAATCAGTAATACCCACATGTCCTGTGGCCATTTCATTGGTTTAGCCACCTTCTCAAATGAAATGAAAAAGGTTTCTACCTCCATCTCGTCAAACCTTGGCAATGCTTGGACATATTTAAATAGATTCCCACCAAGCCTTCGTCGTTGACGCTCTTTCTCTTTATCCTCATCACTATCATCCAACTGTACGTTTCCCTTTATGTCTGCCAATTTTAACTGACTGTGATGTTTCATGGCCATTTTCTGAAGTTCAAACTCTCTCTCTTTATCTTTTTCCCTGATTTGTATTTCCCTTTCTCTTTCTTTTTGTTCTGCTCGGACTATTCTTTCTTTTCTCCTTTCTTCTCTCTCCTTTTCTTTTTCCTCTCTGTCTCTTTCTTTTTCCTCTCCCTCTCTTTCTTTTTCCTCTCTATCTCTTTCTCCCTCTCTTTCTTTTTCCTCTCGATCACTTTCGTATTCAAGCTGCTTTAATTCTTTCTCATGTTCCATTTGTTTAAGTTGTAACTGAATTTTTGCCATTTCCAATGAGTCAAACTGTATCTCAGGCAACTTTAAATGCTTAGCCACCACCATAATTACCTCATCTTTTCGCATTTTGTCAGGTAATGTTAGCTGCAATGCTTTTGCCAAATCTAACAGTCTGCTTTTAGTCTATGTCCGTAAGGTACTGCGTGTGACCGTCTCCACCCCGCAAAAACTTCTGAGCCTCTGAAAGAGCCATTGTCCACAACACACTCCCCACTTAAACTAAGATACCACACCTGAATAGCAACCACAATATGCTCACCCCTCACTGTCTTTAAGTTCACAAAGCCAATCCATTGGATAGACTTTTATCCCCCTCAAGCCCTCAATTTGTTATGGGCCAGGGTTTAGAGAACCCCAATGTGTATCATGGAGTTCACCTGACCCACAACTTTTACTAGATTGTGGTATGGGGAGCACACGGCCCACTCTACAGGTGTGGTACAGCAGAAGTGGTCAAGTAATTTTTAAAACAAAGCAATGTTTATTCTATGAACTCAAGTTAACCTTTTTGAAACATACAGTGAACATCTTAGCAACCATCAATTCAAATACAACCCCCAAAGAATACAACACTAAGTAATCCTTTAAGCTTTCCTTTTAACAACCAGACGACTTAAAAACACCAGAAGCACATTAAGTTTACATTCACTACTGAAAACATTTATAATTCTGAATTCACCAAATGATCAAGAGATAGTCTTTTGATGGCAGAGAGAACAGCAGTACACCTGCTTGGTCTGGCATCAGCTCCAACACTGAAAACGAAACTAAAACACACCCTGCCGTCTGCTCAAAAATGAAAGTAAAAAGCTGACAGACAGCCCAGCTCCACCCACTCTCTGACATCACTGCAGTAGTAAACTCCCATTTCTTAAAGGTACTTTCACTGCAGATATTTATATACACACCCATTTATAAACACCCATTTCTTAAAGGTACTCTCACATTACAATACAATGTATTTATGAGCGGGAACCTCATTATCTCACTGGCGAAGGGTGGGGAAAATGAGGAAACAAGGGACGGAATTCTCCATCCTTTCTCACCAGTGGGATTCCCCGGTCCCGCTGCAGTGCATGGAGTTTTCGCTGAGCGCCAAATTCTCCGTTCTCGCTGGCAGTAGTCGGGGGAGAAAATTCAGATTAAATAATCCCAGTGGAGGGGGTGAATTCTCCTCCTCCCAGCTGCTTGTCTCTCGGCGGCACGCCAGCGTGGCAGTGGGATTCCCCGTTCCCACCACTGGCCAATGGGATTTCCCATTGTAGCCATCCCATGCCGCTGGGAAACCAGTCAGCGATGGAACGGGGAATCCCGCCCACGGAGAATTCACCCTGAGATCTCTCCAGCGAGAGTCTCCTTTCCTGATGGCCGTGGGATTTTGCACCTGCGTTGCCGTTTATGCTTGAGCTGAACTCGGGCTCAAAATTCCCCCCAGTAAGTTTGAAATGGTTTTTGGAGGCAAAAGGAGGTGGCTCCTTTGGTGCTGCCAGTCCTGGCGTGCTGCAATGTTCACCTGCAGTTGACTGGCAGCATAATAAGGAGGTGCATTTCAGAAGCATCACACCTGTCAACCACATGTAAAATATTTCTTGCTGTAATTCTCATGCTGCAGGTTCTCGGAGAGGTGACAGTGAGTGCACAAGCAGCAGAGGTGGTTAAGAATGAAGTCATGATAGTGAAAGACAAGGCCCAGAAAATTGTCGATGAAATCGAAGTGGATAAAAATTTTGCAGAGGGCAAACTGCTGGCTGCGAAACCAGCACTAGAAGCTGCAGAGGCAGCTCTGAATGTGAGTACCTTGTTTACTTGATACAGGAACAATTTCAGGAAACATCATAAATAATTGAACCTGCATGGTGTTACTAAGTGTTCCTCACATGTAGCCAACTGTCTATGTCTGCTATATTGTGCTCTGTCTGAAGATAATGTGGGGCTATTTTCCCTTGTTGCTCTCACATTGACTCATCATTTCAAAGCCCAAAATATCCATAATAATAGAAATCAATTGTAACCTGATTTATGTGGCGTATTTAACATAATGAGCTTGGTTCTCCGGTCCCCCAGCCACATGTTTCTCGGCAGCGCCATTCACTATTGGTGGGATTCTATCTTCCCCCAACTTGGCAATGGGATTTCCCATTGAAGCCACGTCATGCCGCCGGGAATCCCACAGGTGTGGGTGCTCTGCCGGCGGGAACAGAGAATTCCTGCCACAATTAAATAAAGTTTTGCAAGCATAATCAAATTGAATCCCCAAAAGGAGATCATGGGCGCGATTCTCCGATGCCGCGCCGGTTAGGAGAATCGCCTGCCGCGCCAGTTTTCCACGGGACGCCGGTCCGACGCCCTCCCGCGATTCACCCAAGCGGCGAGATCGGCCCCGTCGAATTCTGCGCAGCGCAGGCCGGAGAATCGCCCGAGACACCCAAAATGGCAATTCTCCACTACCCCCGCTATTCTCCGGCTCAAATGGGCCAAAGTCCCGATGGCGCGACCCCAGTTCACGCTGTCGCCGTTCACACCTGGTAAATAAAGTCGTCAGCCAGTCGTACTGGCTGACGCTGAGCAGTGAGGAGGTGAGCGGACTGTTCCGGAGCTCCTGCAGACTGGGTCGGCTTCCCTGAGAACGCTGCGGCCAACGGGGGGAGGGGGGGAGTGGAGGTGAGGGGGGGGGTGAGGGAGGGAGTGGAGGTGGGGGAGGTGGAGGGAGAGTGTGGAGGGTGTCATCCATCCGCGGATGTCACATGTCAGCCGCTCTGATATGGCAGGACGGTGACGAGGACACGGCCGCAGGTTGTCGTGTGGCTGATGGGCACAGGCGACTGGCACACTGATGAGGAGGACGGTGTGAACTGACCATTGGATGCAGACAGTGCCCAGGTATTAGGCTAGCTGCGTATCTGCAGCGCGACCAGGCCACCGGGGCACACAGGTATCCCATGCAACCCGGCTGCCGAGGTGTGGAAGAACCTCCGTGTAACATGTCGTTTCTCTGCCCCCCCGCCATCCTCCTGCAGGTCACCATGTATGCCAACCAGACAGCGATGTTCACTGCCGTGGTTGGAGCCGCAGCACTGCAGGTGGCCATCCGGCAGCGGAGAGTCAGACGGCTGCAGATGCAACGGCTGCTGCTGCAGCAGAGGGGATGGCCGCGGAGTGGCCCGTCGTCGTCTCGCAGCCCGCAGGCGCTCAAGCCTGGAATGTCCAGGGGGATGCCGAGGGGAACATTGACCCCCCCAGACGGTGAAGAATGCACAGGAAGTGGGCACTGATATCAAAGTGCTTGGGGGGGAGGAGGAGGAGGAGGAGCCACTGATGGTGGTGCCAGGGTACCACAGGCGTCCAGCAAGGCCTAGGGTGTACGGTGAGAGAATGTCGTTCGAGTTTGTCGGACATTACATGCAGGAGGAGACTACAGTTCAGCAGGGAGACGGTCACACATATATGCCACCTCGTGGCGTACCTCGCACCACGTGGAACGGTAGGAGGACACGCTATACCAGTCTCCGTCAAGGTGTCGGTGGCCCTAAACTTTTACGCTACCGTTTCCTTCCAGGCGCCGAGCGGGGACCTATCAGGGATCTCACAGACGTCGGTCCACAGGTGCATCAGGGCCGTGACCAATGCCTTGTACGCCATTGCGGACAGGTGCATTAAATTCCCCGAGGACCGAGCACAGCAGGAAGCACGGGCACATAGATTCGCCAAGGTGGCCGGGATACTGATGGTCCAGGGTGTCATCGATGGTGTGCACGTCCCCATGCGCCCGCCTGCAGACAACAGGGAAGTGTTCATGAACAGGAAGGGCGCATACTCCATGAACATTCAGGTGGTCTGCGACCCCCACATGAAGATCATGCACATGTGTGCAAAGTACCCTGGCAGTGTGCATGACGCCTACATTCTGGCACAGTCGTTCATCCCCGCAATGTTCGATGGATGCCCCCCCCGGCTGAGGGGCTGGTTTCTGGGCGACAGGGGCTATCCGTTGAGGTCATGGCTGATGACGCCAATACGGAGGCCTCACACCAATGCGGAGAGCCTATAAAACGAGGCACATGCAGCAACCAGAGGTGTGGTGGGGCGGTGCTTCGGCCTGCTGAAGATGCGATTCAGATGCCTGGACTGCTCTGGATGGGCCCTGCAGTCACATAGTTGTGGTCTGCTGTGCGCTGCACAACATTGCCATGCAGAGGGGAGATGCCCAGGTGGAGGAGTTGGCGGGAGGATCCGATGGCACCGGAGCTAACGCAAACGAAGGGAAGGAGGAAGAGGAGGAGGAGGAGGAGGATGGCGTGCATCAGGGTGGTGGGAGGGGCTCAGGACAAAGACACTGCCCGGGTGCTGGTTATGTCCAGGAGGCTGCATGACGGCACCGTCGAGGACAGCGGGCACGCGACACGTTGGTGGCTGCACGATTCTCGCACCATGGGGGAGGGATTCGCTGAACACTGCCACTTGCATCCCCAGTCCTGCAAATGGGCACCACACTGCACACACCCCAGCCCCGCACCCCCGCACTGCATTCACGGCACCAATTCCACATCACCTTATCACTGCGGCACTACGGGATTGCACAACATTGATGATTGTGCAAGCGGGTGTGATCAGTGCCATGTTGAATGATAACAGCCCGCTCTGCGATGAGCTGTGAGCTCAGATCCGCCAGCCAAGGTCTGACTCATGGCTATAGCTGAACCATCCACTCCGGTGGTCACAGCGTTCATCACGGACATTTCATCACGTGCCCGTGTGGGGTAGCTGGCGTCGGAGTGCCGAGGACTACGGTGTCCGATTTTGGGAGGCAGGGGGAAAGGGACAGCACATCCGGCACCGACGTTGAACCGCTCGTCAACCCAGCGCCACTCGGTCACCCTCACGAGCCCCCGGCACCTGACATAGCACAGAGTCTTACAAGTTAAGTGCAACAGTGAGTTTAATTGTGACATTCACATATAGATGTCCTACCCCCGACAACTAAACTGTGCCCTGCACCCGTGCCAACTTACTATGTTTCTAACTTCTTTGCCTTATCGGCCCGACCACTACGTCTAGGTGTCTCCCCAGATGGTACAGCAGGAGTGGAGGCGGACTGCTGAGAATCACGGCCTGCGACATGGCCTTTCCTGTGGCGGCCCGGCTTCGATGGGCCAGGCTGCTCGGCGGGCGTGCTGGATGGCATGGTGCCACCCTGTCCTGCCCGCTGCACACAAGATGCGCCAGGGACAGAACGGGGGGGGCCGAGTGTTCAGGGACGCCCCTTGCTGGAGGTACTGGGACGGCCCCAGAACCTCCTTCTCCCTCGGGGAGCCCAGTGGCCCCCGGGCCTCACTGTGGGACGGAGGTGCGATCGGAGACATCCCCCGTTGCACCACCGACACCTGGCGCTGCCAGTCCTGGAGGCCTGCAGCAGTATCAACCCTGGTCCGAATGTTGGCAGAGACGGAGCCCAGGGAGTGCGACATTCCTGCCAGTGACTGTGCTATCTCAACCTGTGAGTGCGCTATGCCATCCATCATGTGCGTCAGGCGGTCTATGCTCTGCTCGACTGACTGCTGAGACTGTGCCATGGCCTGCTGGGACCGGGCCATGGCATGTTGAGACTTGGACAGGGCCCGGAGCGCGGCGGCAATGTCGTGTTTTTGAGAGGGCAGCCCTCTCCTGGGCCATGGATGACGCATGCACGTGAAGCCCAACGCCTTGCAGAACCTGACCAATGGCCAAAACCGTTTCACCCATTGCCTCCACCGCGGACGTCACCCGTGCGTGGGTGGCTGTGATGAGCTCCTGGATGTGAATAGACTCATCCAACTGCGCGTGCAGTTCCTCGAAGATGGCCCTCATCCCGGTAATCAGTCCCTGGGTGTCCACATGCATCGGGTGTCCGAGTGGGTCAAGTATATCCAGGAATCCGGGAACCGTCTGGGCGGCAGCTGTTTGTTGGGCCTGGGCTGCCCAGGACAGTGACACACAGAGGACGGGGACCCAGGACAGTGACACACAGAGGACGGCGACCCAGGACAGTGACACACAGAGGACGGCGACCCAGGACAGTGACACATAGAGGACGGCGACCCAGTACAGTGACACACAGAGGACGGCGACCCAGGACAGTGACACACGGAGGACGGCGAGCCAGGACAGTGGCACACAGGGGACGCGACCCAGGACAGTGACACACAGAGGACGCGACCCAGGACAGTGACACACAGAGGACGGCGACACAGGACAGTGACAAACTGACTACGGTGATCCAGGACAGTGACACATGGAGGACGGCGACCCAGGACAGTGACACACAGAGGACTCGACCCAGGATAGTGACACACAGAGGAGGGGGACCCAGGACAGTGACACACGGAGGACAACGACCCAGGACAGTGACACACAGAGGTCGGCGACCCAGGACAGTGACACACAGAGGACGCGACCCAGGACAGTCACACACAGAGGACGGCGACCCAGGACAGTGACACACAGAGGACGGCGGCCCAGGACAGTGACACACAGAGGACGCGACCCAGGACAGTGACACACAGAGGACGGCAACCCAGGACAGTGACACACGGACTACGGTGACCCAGGACAGTGACACACGGAGGACGGCGACTCAGAACAGTGACACACAGAGGACGGGGACCCTGAACACTGACGCACAGAGGATGGCGACACAGGACAGTGACACACAGAGAATGGCGACCCAGGACAGTGACACACAGAGGACGGTGACCCAGGACAGCGACACACAGAGGACGGTGGCCCAGGACAGTGACACACAGAGGACGCGACCCAGGACAGTGACACACAGAGGACGGCGACCCAGGACAGTGACACACGGACTACGGTGACCCAGGACAGTGACACACGGAGGACGGCGACCCAGAACAGTGACACACAGAGGATGGCGACCCAGGACAGTGACGCACAGAGGACGCGACCCAGGACACTGACACACAGAGGACGGCGACCCAGAACAGTGACACTCAGAGGACGGCGATCCAGGACAGTGAAACACAGAGGATGGCGACCCAGGACAGTGACACACGGAGGACGGCGACCCAGTACAGTGACACACAGAGACGGCGACCCAGGACAGTGACACACAGAGGATGGCGAACCAGGACAGTGACACACTGAGGATGGCGATCCAGGACAGTGACACACAGAGGATGGCGACCCAGGACAGTGATACACGGAGGATGGCGATCCAGGACAGTGACACACAGAGGACGGCGACCCAGGATAGTGACACACGGTGGGCGCGACCCAGGACAGTGAAACACAGAGGACGGCGACTCAGGACAGTGACACACAGAGGACTCGACCCAGGATAGTGACACACAGAGGTGGGCGACCCAGGACAGAGACACACGGAGGACAACGACCCAGGACAGTGACACACAGAGGACTGCGACCCAGGACAGTGACACACAGAGGACGCGACCCAGGACAGTCACACACACAGGTCGGTGACCCAGGACAGTGACACACGGACTACGGTGACCCAGGACAGTGACACACGGAGGACGGCGACCCAGAACAGTGACACACAGAGGACGGCAACCCAGGACAGTGACACACGGACGAAGGTGACCCAGGACAGTGACACACGGAGGACGGCGACCCAGAACAGTGACACACAGAGGACGCGACCCAGGACAGTGACACACAGAGGACGGCGACCCAGGACAGTGACACACGGACTACGGTGACCCAGGACAGTGACACACGGAGGACGGCGACCCAGCACAGTGACACACAGAGGACGGCGACCCTGAACAGTGGCGCACAGAGGATGGCGAAACAGGACAATGACACATAGAGGATGGCGACCCAGGACAGTGACACCCAGAGGATGGCGACCCAGGACAGTGACGCACAGAGGACGCGACCCAGGACACTGACACACAGAGGACGGCGACCAAGAACAGTGACACTCAGAGGACGGCGATCCAGGACAGTGAAACACAGAGGGTGGCGACCCAGGACAGTGACACACGGAGGACGGCGACCCAGTACAGTGACACACAGAGACGGCGACCCTGGACAGTGACACACAGAGGATGGCGAACCAGGACAGTGACACACTGAGGATGGCGATCCAGGACAGTGACACACAGAGGATGGCGACCCAGGACAGTGACACAAGGAGGATGGCGATCCAGGACAGTGACACACAGAGGACGGCGACCCAGGATAGTGACACACGGTGGGCGCGACCCAGGACAGTGAAACACAGAGGACGGCGACTCAGGACAGTGACACACAGAGGACTCGACCCAGGATAGTGACACACAGAGGTGGGCGACCCAGGACATGGACACACGGAGGACAACGACCCAGGACAGTGACACACAGAGGACGGCGACCCAGGACAGTGACACACAGAGGACGCGACCCAGGACAATCACACACAGAGGTCGGTGACCCAGGACAGTGACGTACAAAGGACGCGATCCAGGACAGTGACGCTCTGAGGACGCGTCACAGCTCAGTGACACACAGAGGATGGCGACCCAGGACAGTGACACACAGAGGACGGCGATCCAGGGCGGTGACACACAGAGGATGGCGACCCAGGACAGTGACGCACAGAGGACGGTGACCCAGTACAGTGACGCACGGAGGACGGCAACCCAGGACAGTGACACACTGAGGACGGCGACCCAGGGCAGTGACACACAGAGGATGGCGATCCAGGACAGTGTCACAGAGAGGAAGCGACCCAGGACAGTGACACACAGAGGACGGCGACCCAGGACAGTGACGCACAGAGGACGCGACCCAGGACAGTGACGCACAGAGGACGCGACCCAGGACACTGACACACAGAGGACAGCGACCCAGGACATTGACTCACGGTGGGCGCGACCCTGGACAGTGAAACACAGAGGACGGCGACCCAGGACAGTGACACACAGAGGACTCGACCCAGATAGTGACAGACAGAGGAGGGCGACCCAGGACAGTGACACACGGAGGACGCGACCCAGGACAGTCTCACACAGAGGTCGGTGACCCAGGACAGTGACGCGCAAAGGACGCGATCCAGGACAGTGACGTTCTGAGGACGCGTCCCAGGTCAGTGACGCACAGAGGACGCGACCCATGACAGTGACACACAGAGGACGGCGACCCAGGACAGTGACACACAGAGGTCAGCGACCCAGGACAGTGACACACAGAGGACGCGATCCAGGACAGTGACACACAGAGGACGGCGATCCAGGACAGTGACACACGGACTACGGTGACCCAGGACAGTGACACACGGAGGACGGCGACCCAGAACAGTGACACACAGAGAACGGCGACACTGAACAGTGACGCACAGAGGATGGCGACACAGGACAGTGACACACAGAGGATGGCGACCCAGGACAGTGACACACCGAGGACGGTGACCCAGGACAGTGACACACAGAGAACGGCGACCCAGGACAGTGACACACAGAGGACGCGACCCAGGACAATGACACACAGAGGACGGCGACAAAGGACAGTGACACACGGTGGGCGCGACCCAGGACAGTGAAACACAGAGGACGGCGACTCAGGACAGTGACACACAGAGGACTCGACCCAGGATAGTGACACACAGAGGTGGGCGACCCAGGACAGAGACACACGGAGGACAACGACCCAGGACAGTGACACACAGAGGACGGCGACCCAGGACAGTGACACACAGAGGACGCGACCCAGGACAGTCACACACAGAGGTCGGTGACCCAGGACAATGACACACGGACTACGGTGACCCAGGACAGTGACACACGGAGGACGGCGACCCAGAACAGTGACACACAGAGGACGGCAACCCAGGACAGTGACACACGGACTAAGGTGACCCAGGACAGTGACACACGGAGGACGGCGACCCAGAACAGTGACACACAGAGGACGCGACCCAGGACAGTGACACACAGAGGACGGCGACCCAGGACAGTGACACACGGACTACGGTGACCCAGGACAGTGACACACGGAGGACGGCGACCCAGAACAGTGAGACACAGAGGACGGCGACCCAGAACAGTGACACTCAGAGGACGGCGATCCAGGACAGTGAAACACAGAGGATGGCGACCCAGGACAGTGACACACGGATGACGGCGACCCAGTACAGTGACACACAGAGACGGCGACCCAGGACAGTGACACAGAGGATGGCGAACCAGGACAGTGACACACTGAGGATGGCGATCCAGGACAGTGACACACTGAGGATGGCGATCCAGGACAGTGACACACAGAGGATGGCGACCCAGGACAGTGACACACGGAGGATGGCGATCCAGGACAGTGACACACGGAGGATGGCGATCCAGGACAGTGACACACAGAGGACGGCGACCCAGGACAGTGACACACAGAGGACGCGACCCAGGACAATGACACACAGAGGACGGCGACCCAGAACAGTGACACTCAGAGGACGGCGATCCAGGACAGTGAAACACAGAGGATGGCGACCCAGGACAGTGACACACGGAGGACGGCGACCCAGTACAGTGACACACAGAGACGGCGACCCAGGACAGTGAAACAGAGGATGGCGAACCAGGACAGTAACACACTGAGGATGGCGATCCAGGACAGTGACACACTGAGGATGGCGATCCAGGACAGTGACACACAGAGGATGGCGACCCAGGACAGTGACACACGGAGGATGGCGATCCAGGACAGTGACACACGGAGGATGGCGATCCAGGACAGTGACACACAGAGGACGGCGACCCAGGACAGTGACACACAGAGGACGCGACCCAGGACAATGACACACAGAGGACGGCGACACAGGACAGTGACAAACGGACTACGGTGACCCAGGACAGTGACACACGGAGGACGGCGACCCAGAACAGTGACACACAGAGGACGGCGACCCAGAACAGTGACACTCAGAGGACGGCGATCCAGGACAGTGAAACACAGAGGATGGCGACCCAGGACAGTGACACACGGAGGACGGCGACCCAGTACAGTGACACACAGAGACGGCGACCCAGGACAGTGACACAGAGGATGGCGAACCAGGACAGTGACACACTGAGGATGGCGATCCAGGACAGTGACACACTGAGGATGGCGATCCAGGACAGTGACACACAGAGGATGGCGACCCAGGACAGTGACACACGGAGGATGGCGATCCAGGACAGTGACACACGGAGGATGGCGATCCAGGACAGTGACACACAGAGGACGGCGACCCAGGACAGTGACACACAGAGGACGCGACCCAGGACAATGACACACAGAGGACGGCGACCCAGAACAGTGACACTCAGAGGACGGCGATCCAGGACAGTGAAACACAGAGGATGGCGACCCAGGACAGTGACACACGGAGGACGGCGACCCAGTACAGTGACACACAGAGACGGCGACCCAGGACAGTGACACAGAGGATGGCGAACCAGGACAGTAACACACTGAGGATGGCGAACCAGGACAGTAACACACTGAGGATGGCGACCCAGGACAGTGACACAGGGAGGACGGCGATCCAGGACAGTGACACACTGAGGATGGCGATCCAGGACAGTGACACACAGAGGATGGCGACCCAGGACAGTGACACACGGAGGATGGCGATCCAGGACAGTGACACACGGAGGATGGCGATCCAGGACAGTGACACACAGAGGACGGCGACCCAGGACAGTGACACACAGAGGACGCGACCCAGGACAATGACACACAGAGGACGGCGACACAGGACAGTGACAAACGGACTACGGTGACCCAGGACAGTGACACATGGAGGACGGCGACCCAGGACAGTGACACACAGAGGACTCGACCCAGGATAGTGACACACAGAGGAGGGGGACCCAGGACAGTGACACACGGAGGACAACGACCCAGGACAGTGACACACAGAGGTCGGCGACCCAGGACAGTGACACACAGAGGACGCGACCCAGGACAGTCACACACAGAGGACGGCGACCCAGGACAGTGACACACAGAGGACGGCGGCCCAGGACAGTGACATACAGAGGACGCGACCCAGGACAGTGACACACAGAGGACGGCAACCCAGGACAGTGACACACAGAGGACGGTGACCCAGGACAGTGACACACGGAGGACAGCGACCCAGAACAGTGACACATAGAGGACGGCGACCCTGAACAGTGACTCACAGAGGATGGCGACACAGGACAGTGACACACAGAGAATGGCGACCCAGGACAGTGACACAAAGAGGACGGCGACCCAGGACATCGACACACAGAGGACGGCGGCCCAGGACAGTGACACACAGAGGACGCGACCCAGGACAGTGACACACAGAGGACGGCGACCCAGGACAGTGACAGACGGACTACGGTGACCCAGGACAGTGACACACGGAGGACGGCGACCCAGAACAGTGACACACAGAGGACGGCGACCCTGAACAGTGGCGCAGAGAGGATGGCGAAACAGGACAATGACACATAGAGGATGGCGACCCAGGACAGTGACACCCAGAGGATGGCGACCCAGGACAGTGACGCACAGCGGACGCGACCCAGGACACTGACACACAGAGGACGGCGACCCAGTACATTGACACTCAGAGGACGGCGATCCAGGACAGTGAAACACAGAGGATGGCGACCCAGGACAGTGACACACGGAGGACGGCGACCCAGTACAGTGACACACAGAGACGGCGACCCAGGACAGTGACACACAGAGGATGGCGACCCAGGACAGTGACAGACAGAGGATGGCGATCCAGGACAGTGACACACAGAGGATGGCGACCCAGGACAGTGACACACAGAGGACGGCGGCCCAGGACAGTGACATACAGAGGACGCGACCCAGGACAGTGACACACAGAGGACGGCAACCCAGGACAGTGACACACAGAGGACGGTGACCCAGGACAGTGACACACGGAGGACAGCGACCCAGAACAGTGACACATAGAGGACGGCGACCCTGAACAGTGACTCACAGAGGATGGCGACACAGGACAGTGACACACAGAGAATGGCGACCCAGGACAGTGACACACAGAGGACGGCGACCCAGGACATCGACACACAGAGGACGGCGGCCCAGGACAGTGACACACAGAGGACGCGACCCAGGACAGTGACACACAGAGGACGGCGACCCAGGACAGTGACACACGGATTACGGTGACCCAGGACAGTGACACACGGAGGACGGCGACCCAGAACAGTGACACACAGAGGACGGCGACCCTGAACAGTGGCGCAGAGAGGATGGCGAAACAGGACAATGACACATAGAGGATGGCGACCCAGGACAGTGACACCCAGAGGATGGCGACCCAGGACAGTGACGCACAGCGGACGCGACCCAGGACACTGACACACAGAGGACGGCGACCCAGAACATTGACACTCAGAGGACGGCGATCCAGGACAGTGAAACACAGAGGATGGCGACCCAGGACAGTGACACACGGAGGACGGCGACCCAGTACAGTGACACACAGAGACGGCGACCCAGGACAGTGACACACAGAGGATGGCGACCCAGGACAGTGACACACAGAGGATGGCGATCCAGGACAGTGACACACAGAGGATGGCGACCCAGGACAGTGACACACGGAGGATGGCGAACCAGGACAGTGACACACAGAGGACGGCGCCCCAGGATAGTGACATACGGTGGGCGCGACCCAGGACAGTGATACACAGAGGACGTCGACTCAGGACAGTGACACACAGAGGACTCGACCCAGGATAGTGACACACAGAGGTGGGCGACCCAGGACAGAGACACACGGAGGACAACGACCCAGGACAGTGACACACAGAGGACGGCGACCCAGGACAGTGACACACAGAGGACGCGACCCAGGACAGTCACACACAGAGGTCGGTGACCCAGGACAGTGACGCTCTGAGGACGCGTCACAGATCAGTGACACACAGAGGATGGCGACCCAGGACAGTGACACACAGAGGACGGCGATCCAGGGCGGTCACACACAGAGGATGGCGACCCAGGACAATGACACACAGAGGACGGCGACCCAGAACAGTGACACTCAGAGGACGGCGATCCAGGACAGTGAAACACAGAGGATGGCGACCCAGGACAGTGACACACGGAGGACGGCGACCCAGTACAGTGACACACAGAGACGGCGACCCAGGACAGTGACACAGAGGATGGCGAACCAGGACAGTGACACACTGAGGATGGCGATCCAGGACAGTGACACACTGAGGATGGCGATCCAGGACAGTGACACACAGAGGATGGCGACCCAGGACAGTGACACACGGAGGATGGCGATCCAGGACAGTGACACACGGAGGATGGCGATCCAGGACAGTGACACACAGAGGACGGCGACCCAGGACAGTGACACACAGAGGACGCCACCCAGGACAATGACACACAGAGGACGGCGACACAGGACAGTGACAAACGGACTACGGTGACCCAGGACAGTGACACACGGAGGACGGCGACCCAGGACAGTGACACACAGAGGACTCGACCCAGGATAGTGACACACAGAGGAGGGGGACCCAGGACAGTGACACACGGAGGACAACGACCCAGGACAGTGACACACAGAGGTCGGCGACCCAGGACAGTGACACACAGAGGACGCGATTCAGGACAGTCACACACAGAGGACGGCGACCCAGGACAGTGACACACAGAGGACGGCGGCCCAGGACAGTGACATACAGAGGACGCGACCCAGGACAGTGACACACAGAGGACGGCAACCCAGGACAGTGACACACAGAGGACGGTGACCCAGGACAGTGACACACGGAGGACAGCGACCCAGAACAGTGACTCACAGAGGATGGCGACACAGGACAGTGACACACAGAGAATGGCGACCCAGGACAGTGACACACAGAGGACGGCGACCCAGGACAGCGACACACAGAGGACGGCGGCCCAGGACAGTGACACACAGAGGACGCGACCCAGGACAGTGACACACAGAGGACGGCGACCCAGGACAGTGACACACGGACTACGGTGACCCAGGACAGTGACACACGGAGGACGGCGACCCAGGACAGTGACACACAGAGGACGGCGACCCAGGACAGTGACACACGGACTACGGTGACCCAGGACAGTGGCACACGGAGGACGCGACCCAGGACAGTGACACACAGAGGACGGCGACCCAGGACAGTGACACACGGACTACGGTGACCCAGAACAGTGACACACAGAGGACGACGACCCTGAACAGTCGCGCAGAGAGGATGGCGACCCAGGACAGTGGCGCACAGAGGACGGCGACCCAGGACAGTGACACACAGAGGACAGCGACCCAGGACAGTGACGCACAGAGGACAGCGACCCAGGACAGTGACGCACAGCGGACGTGACCCAGGACACTGACACACAGAGGACGGCGACCCAGAACAGTGACACTCAGAGGACGGCGACCCAGTACAGTGACACACAGAGACGGCGACCCAGGACAGTGACACACTGAGGATGGCGACCCAGGACAGTGACACACAGAGGATGGCGACCCAGAACAGTGACACACAGAGGATGGCGACCCAGAACAGTGACACACAGAGGATGGCGATCCAGGACAGTGACACACAGAGACGGCGACCCTGGACAGTGACACACAGAGGATGGCGACCCAGGACAGTGACACACAGAGGATGGCGATCCAGGACAGTGACACACAGAGGATGGCGACCCAGGACAGTGACACACGGAGGATGGCGATCCAGGACAGTGACACACAGAGGACGGCGCCCCAGGATAGTGACATACGGTGGGCGCGACCCAGGACAGTGAAACACAGAGGACGGCGACTCAGGACAGTGACACACAGAGGACTCGACCCAGGATAGTGACACACAGAGGTGGGCGACCCAGGACAGAGACACACGGAGGACAACGACCCAGGACAGTGACACACAGAGGACGGCGACCCAGGACAGTGACACACAGAGGATGCGACCCAGGACAGTTACACACAGAGGACGGCGATCCAGGGCGGTGACACACAGAGGATGGCGACCCAGGACAGTGACACACAGAGGACGGCGATCCAGGGCGGTGACACACAGAGGATGGCGACCCAGGACAGTGACGCACAGAGGACGGTGACCCAGTACAGTGACGCACGGAGGACGGCAACCCAGGACAGTGACACACAGAGGACGGTGACCAAGGGCAGTGACACACAGAGGATGGCGATCCAGGACAGTGTCACAGAGAGGAAGCGACCCAGGACAGTGACACACAGAGGACGGCGACCCATGACAGTGACGCACAGAGGACGCGACCCAGGACAGTGACGCACAGACGACGCGACCCAGGACACTGACACACAGAGGACGGCGACCCAGGACATTGACTCACGGTGGGCGCGACCCTGGACAGTGAAACACAGAGGACGGCGACCCAGGACAGTGACACACAGAGGACTCGACCCAGAATAGTGACACACAGAGGAGGGCGACCCAGGACAGTGACACATGGAGGACAACGACCCAGGACAGTGACACACAGAGGACGGCGACCCAGGACAGTGACACACAGAGGACGCGAGACAGGACAGTCACACACAGAGGTCGGTGACCCAGGACAGTGACGCACAAAGGACGCGATCCAGGACAGTGACGCTCTGAGGACGTGTCACAGGACAGTGACACACAGAGGACTGCGAACCAGGACAGTGACACACAGAGGACGGCGATCCAGGGCGGTGACACACAGAGGATGGCGACCCAGGACAGTGACGCACAGAGGACGGCGACCCAGGACAGTGACACACGGAGGACGGCGACCCAGGACAGTGACACACAGAGGACGGCGACCCAGGACAGTGACACACAGAGGATTGCGATCCAGGACAGTGTCACAGAGAGGACGCGACCCAGGACTGTGACACACAGAGAACGGCGACCCAGGACAGTGACACAGAGAGGACGGCGATCCAGGGCGGTGACACACAGAGGATGGCGACCCAGGACAGTGACGCACAGCGGATGGCGACCCAGTACCGTGACACACGGAGGACGGCGACCCAAGACAGTGACACACAGAGGATGGCGATCCAGGACAGTGTCACAGAGATGACGCGACCCAGGACAGTGACACACAGAGGACGGCGAACCAGGACAGTGACGCACAGAGGACGCCACCCAGGACAGTGACGCACAGAGTACGCGACCCAGGACACTGACACACAGAGGACGGCGACCCAGGACAGTGACACTCAGAGGATGGCGATCCAGGACAGTGACACCCAGAGGATGGCGACCCAGGACAGTGACGCACAGCGGACGTGACCCAGGACACTGACACACAGAGGACGGCGACCCAGAACAGTGACACTCAGAGGACGGCGACCCAGTACAGTGACACACAGAGACGGCGACCCAGGACAGTGACACACAGAGGATGGCGACCCAGGACAGTGACACACAGAGGATGGCGATCCAGGACAGTGACACACAGAGGATGGCGACCCAGGACAGTGACACACGGAGGATGGCGATCCAGGACAGTGACACACAGAGGACGGCGCCCCAGGATAGTGACATACGGTGGGCGCGACCCAGGACAGTGAAACACAGAGGACGGCGACTCAGGACAGTGACACACAGAGGACTCGACCCAGGATAGTGACACACAGAGGTGGGCGACCCAGGACAGAGACACACGGAGGACAACGACCCAGGACAGTGACACACAGAGGACGGCGACCCAGGACAGTGACACACAGAGGACGCGACCCAGGACAGTTACACACAGAGGTCGGTGACCCAGGACAGTGACGCTCTGAGGACGCGTCACAGATCAGTGACACACAGAGGATGGCGACCCAGGACAGTGACACACAGAGGACGGCGATCCAGGGCGGTGACACACAGAGGATGGCGACCCAGGACAGTGACGCACAGAGGACGGTGACCCAGTACAGTGACGCACGGAGGACGGCAACCCAGGACAGTGACACACAGAGGACGGTGACCAAGGGCAGTGACACACAGAGGATGGCGATCCAGGACAGTGTCACAGAGAGGAAGCGACCCAGGACAGTGACACACAGAGGACGGCGACCCATGACAGTGACGCACAGAGGACGCGACCCAGGACAGTGACGCACAGACGACGCGACCCAGGACACTGACACACAGAGGACGGCGACCCAGGACATTGACTCACGGTGGGCGCGACCCTGGACAGTGAAACACAGAGGACGGCGACCCAGGACAGTGACACACAGAGGACTCGACCCAGAATAGTGACACACAGAGGAGGGCGACCCAGGACAGTGACACATGGAGGACAACGACCCAGGACAGTGACACACAGAGGACGGCGACCCAGGACAGTGACACACAGAGGACGCGAGACAGGACAGTCACACACAGAGGTCGGTGACCCAGGACAGTGACGCACAAAGGAAGCGATCCAGGACAGTGACGCTCTGAGGACGTGTCACAGGACAGTGACACACAGAGGACTGCGAACCAGGACAGTGACACACAGAGGACGGCGATCCAGGGCGGTGACACACAGAGGATGGCGACCCAGGACAGTGACGCACAGAGGACGGCGACCCAGGACAGTGACACACGGAGGACGGCGACCCAGGACAGTGACACACAGAGGACGGCGACCCAGGACAGTGACACACAGAGGATTGCGATCCAGGACAGTGTCACAGAGAGGACGCGACCCAGGACTGTGACACACAGAGAACGGCGACCCAGGACAGTGACACAGAGAGGACGGCGATCCAGGGCGGTGACACACAGAGGATGGCGACCCAGGACAGTGACGCACAGCGGATGGCGACCCAGTACCGTGACACACGGAGGACGGCGACCCAAGACAGTGACACACAGAGGATGGCGATCCAGGACAGTGTCACAGAGATGACGCGACCCAGGACAGTGACACACAGAGGACGGCGAACCAGGACAGTGACGCACAGAGGACGCCACCCAGGACAGTGACGCACAGAGTACGCGACCCAGGACACTGACACACAGAGGACGGCGACCCAGGACAGTGACACTCAGAGGATGGCGATCCAGGACAGTGACACACAGAGGACGGCGACCCAGGACAGTGACACACGGACTACGGTGACCCAGGACAGTGACACACGGAGGACGGCGACCCAGGACAGTGACACACAGAGGACGGCGACCCAGGACAGTGACACACAGAGGACGGCGATCCTGGGCGGTGACACACAGAGGATGGCGACCCAGGACAGTGACGCACAGAGGACGGCGACCCAGGACAGAGACACACGGAGGACGGCGACCCAGGACAGTGACACACAGCGGACGGCGACCCAGGACAGTGACACACAGAGGATGGCGATCCAGGACAGTGTCACAGAGAGGACGCGACCCAGGACAGTGACACAGAGGATGGCGAACCAGGACAGTGACGCACAGAGGACGGCGACCCAGGACATTGACACACGGTGGGCGCGACCCAGGACAGTGAAACTCAGAGGACGGCGACCCAGGACAGTGACACACAGAGGACTCGACCCAGGATAGTGACACACAGAGGAGGGGGACCCAGGACAGTGACACACGGAGGACAACGACCCAGGACAGTGACACACAGAGGACGGCGACCCAGGACAGTGACACACAGAGGACGCGACCCACGACAGTCACACACAGAGGCCGGTGACCCAGGCCAGTGACACACAGAGACGGCGACCCAGGACAGTGACACACAGAGGACGGCGACCCAGGACAGTGACACACGGAGGGCGCGACCCAGGACAGTGACACACAGAGACGGCGACCCAGCACAGTGACACACAGAGACGGCGACCCAGGACAGTGACACACAGAGGATGGCGATCCAGGACAGTGACACACAGAGGACGGCGACCCAGAACAGTGACACACGGTGGGCGCGACCCAGGACAGTGAAACACAGAGGACGGCGACCCAGGACAGTGACACACAAGGACGGCGATCCAGGGCGGTGAGACACAGAGGATGACGTCCCAGGACAGTGACGCACAGAGGACGGCGACCCAGGACAGTGACACACGGAGGACGGCGACCCAGGACAGTGACACACAGAGGACGGCGATCCAGGACAGTGACACACAGAGGATTTCGATCCAGGACAGTGTCACAGAGAGGACGCGACACACTACAGTGACACACACAGGACGGCGAACCAGGACAGTGACGCACAGAGGACGCGACCCAGGACAGTGACGCAGAGAGGACGCGACCCAGGACACTGACACACAGAGGACAGCGACCCAGGACAGTGACACTCAGAGGACAGCGACCCAGGACAGTGACACACGGAGGACGGCGACCCAGTACAGTGACACACAGAGGACGGCGACCCAGGACAGTGACACACGGAGGGCGAGACCCAGGACAGTGACACACAGAGACGGCGACCCAGGACAGTGACACACAGAGACGGCGACCCAGGACAGTGACACACGGAGGGCGCGACCCAGGACAGTGACACACAGAGACGGCAACCCAGGACAGTTACACACAGAGACGGCGACCCAGGACAGTGACACACAGAGGATGGCGATCCAGGACAGTGACACACAGAGGACGGCGTCCCAGGACAGTGACACACGGTGGGCGCGACCCAGGACAGTGAAACACAGAGGACGGCGACCCAGGACAGTGACACACAGAGGACTCGACCCAGGATAGTGACACACAGAGGATGGGGACCCAGGACAGTGACACACGGAGGGCAACGACCCAGGACAGTGACACACAGAGGTCGGCGACCTAGGACAGTGACACACAGAGGACGCGACCCAGGACAGTCACACACAGAGGTCGGTGACCCAGGACAGTGACGCACAAAGAACGCGATCCAGGACAGTGACGCTCTGAGGACGCGTCCCTGGTCAGTGACGCACAGAGGACGCAACCCATGACAGTGACACACAGAGGACGGCGACCCAGGACAGTGACACACAGGGGACGCGACCCAGGACAGTCACACACAGAGGTCGGTGACCCAGGACAGTGACGCACAAAGGACGCGATCCAGGACAGTGACGCTCTGAGGCCGCGTCACAGGACAGTGACACACAGAGGACGGCGACCCAGGACAGTGACACACAGAGGACGGCGATCCAGGGCGGTGAGACACTGAGGATGGCGACCCAGGACAGTGACGCACAGAGGACGGCGACCCAGGACAGTGACACACAGAGGATTTCGATCCAGGACAGTGTCACAGAGAGGGCGCGACACAGGACAGTGACACACAGAGGACGGCGAACCAGGACAGTGACACACAGAGGACGCGACCCAGGACAGTGACACAAAGAGGACGTGACCCAGGACACTGACACACAGAGGACAGCGACCCAGGACAGTGACACTCAGAGGACGGCGATCCAGGACAGTGACATACAGAGGACGGCGACCCAGGACAGTGACACACGGTGGACGGCGAGCCAGTACAGTTACACACAGAGGAAGGCGACCCAGGACAGTGACACACGGAGGGCGCGACCCAGGATAGTGACACACAGAGGCGGCGACCCAGGACAGTGACACACAGAGACGGCGACCCAGGACAGTGACACACAGAGGACGGCGACCCAGGACAGTGACACACGGAGGGCGCGACCCAGGACAGTGACACACAGAGACGGCGACCCAGTACAGTGACACACAGAAACGGCGACCCAGGACAGTGACACACAGAGGATGGCGATCCAGGACAGTGACACACAGAGGACGGCGACCCAGGACAGTGACACGCGGTGGGCGCGACCCAGGACAGTGAAACACAGAGGACGGCGACCCAGGACAGTGACACACAGAGGACTCGACCCAGGATAGTGACACACAGAGGAGGGGGACCCAGGACAGTGACACACGGAGGACAACGACCCAGGACAGTGACACACAGAGGTCGGCGACCCAGGACAGTGACACACAGAGGACGCGACCCAGGACAGTGACACACAGAGGACGCGACCCAGGACAGTCACACACAGAGGTCGGTGACCCAGGACAGTGACGCACAAAGGACGCGATCCAGGACAGTGAGGCTCTGAGGACGCGTCCCTGGTCAGTGACGCACAGAGGACGCAACCCATGACAGTGACACACAAGGACGGCGATCCAGGGCGGTGAGACACAGAGGATGACGTCCCAGGACAGTGACGCACAGAGGACGGCGACCCAGGACAGTGACACACGGAGGACGGCGACCCAGGACAGTGACACACAGAGGATTTCGATCCAGGACAGTGTCACAGAGAGGACGCTACACACTACAGTGACACACACAGGACGGCGAACCAGGACAGTGACACACACAGGACGGCGAACCAGGACAGTGACGCACAGAGGACGCGACCCAGGACAGTGACGCACAGAGGACGCGACCCAGGACACTGACACACAGAGGACGGCGACCCAGGACAGTGACACACGTAGGACGGCGACCCAGTACAGTGACACACAGAGGACGGCGACCCAGGACAGTGACACACGGAGGGCGCGACCCAGGACAGTGACACACAGAGACGGCAACCCAGGACAGTTACACACAGAGACGGCGACCCAGGACAGTGACACACAGAGGATGGCGATCCAGGACAGTGACACACAGAGGACGGCGTCCCAGGACAGTGACACACGGTGGGCGCGACCCAGGACAGTGAAACACAGAGGACGGCGACCCAGGACAGTGACACACAGAGGACTCGACCCAGGATAGTGACACACAGAGGATGGGGACCCAGGACAGTGACACACGGAGGGCAACGACCCAGGACAGTGACACACAGAGGTCGGCGACCTAGGACAGTGACACACAGAGGACGCGACCCAGGACAGTCACACACAGAGGTCGGTGACCCAGGACAGTGACGCACAAAGAACGCGATCCAGGACAGTGACGCTCTGAGGACGCGTCCCTGGTCAGTGACACACAGAGGACGCAACCCATGACAGTGACACACAGAGGACGGCGACCCAGGACAGTGACACACAGAGGACGCGACCCAGGACAGTCACACACAGAGGTCGGTGACCCAGGACAGTGACGCACAAAGGACGCGATCCAGGACAGTGACGCTCTGAGGCCGCGTCACAGGACAGTGACACACAGAGGACGGCGACCCAGGACAGTGACACACAGAGGACGGCGATCCAGGGCGGTGAGACACAGAGGACGGCGAACCAGGACAGTGACACACAGAGGACGCGACCCAGGACAGTGACACAAAGAGGACGTGACCCAGGACAGTGACACTCAGAGGACGGCGATCCAGGACAGTGACATACAGAGGACGGCGACCCAGGACAGTGACACACGGAGGACGGTGAGCCAGTACAGTGACACACAGAGGAAGGCGACCCAGGACAGTGACACACGGAGGGCGCGACCCAGGACAGTGACACACAGAGCCGGCGACCCAGGACAGTGACACACAGAGACGGCGACCCAGGACAGTGACACACAGAGGACGGCGACCCAGGACAGTGACACACGGAGGGCGCGACCCAGGACAGTGACACACAGAGACGGCGACCCAGTACAGTGACACACAGAAACGGCGACCCAGGACAGTGACACACAGAGGATGGCGATCCAGGACAGTGCCACACAGAGGACGGCGACCCAGGACAGTGACACGCGGTGGGCGCGACCCAGGACAGTGAAACACAGAGGACGGCGACCCAGGACAGTGACACACAGAGGACTCGACCCAGGATAGTGACACACAGAGGAGGGGGACCCAGGACAGTGACACACGGAGGACAACGACCCAGGACAGTGACACACAGAGGTCGGCGACCCAGGACAGTGACACACAGAGGACGCGACCCAGGACAGTGACACACAGAGGACGCGACCCAGGACAGTCACACACAGAGGTCGGTGACCCAGGACAGTGACGCACAAAGGACGCGATCCAGGACAGTGAGGCTCTGAGGACGCGTCCCTGGTCAATGACGCACAGAGGACGCAACCCATGACAGTGACACACAGAGGACGGCGACCCAGGACAGTGACACACAGAGGACGCGACCCAGGACAGTCACACACAGAGGTCGGTGACCCAGGACAGTGACGCACAATGGACGCGATCCAGGACAGTGACGCTCTGAGGCCGCGTCACAGGACAGTGACACACTGAGGACGGCGACCCAGGACAGTGACACACAGAGGACGCGACCCAGGACAGTGACACACAGAGGACGGCGACACAGGACAGTGACAAACGGACTACGGTGACCCAGGACAGTGACACATGGAGGACGGCGACCCAGGACAGTGACACACAGAGGACTCGACCCAGGATAGTGACACACAGAGGAGGGGGACCCAGGACAGTGACACACGGAGGACAACGACCCAGGACAGTGACACACAGAGGTCGGCGACCCAGGACAGTGACACACAGAGGACGCGACCCAGGACAGTCACACACAGAGGACGGCGACCCAGGACAGTGACACACAGAGGACGGCGGCCCAGGACAGTGACATACAGAGGACGCGACCCAGAACAGTGACACACAGAGGACGGCAACCCAGGACAGTGACACACAGAGGACGGTGACCCAGGAGAGTGACACACGGAGGACAGCGACCTAGAACAGTGACACATAGAGGACGGCGACCCTGAACAGTGACGCACAGAGGATGGCGACACAGGACAGTGACACACAGAGAATGGCGACCCAGGACAGTGACACACAGAGGACGGCGACCCAGGACAGCGACACACAGAGGACGGTGGCCCAGGACAGTGACACACAGAGGACGCGACCCAGGACAGTGACACACAGAGGACGGCGACCCAGGACAGTGACACACGGACTACGGTGACCCAGGACAGTGACACACGGAGGACGGCGACCCAGAACAGTGACACACAGAGGACGGCGACCCTGAACAGTGGCGCAGAGAGGATGGCGATACAGGACAATGACACATAGAGGATGGCGACCCAGGACAGTGACACCCAGAGGATGGCGATCCAGGACAGTGACGCACAGCGGACGCGACCCAGGACACTGACACACAGAGGACGGCGACCCAGAACAGTGACACTCAGAGGACGGCGATCCAGGACAGTGAAACACAGAGGATGGCGACCCAGGACAGTGACACACGGAGGACGGCGACCCAGTACATTGACACACAGAGACGGCGACCCAGGACAGTGACACACAGAGGATGGCGACCCAGGACAGTGACACACAGAGGATGGCGATCCAGGACAGTGACACACAGAGGATGGCGACCCAGGACAGTGACACACGGAGGATGGCGATCCAGGACAGTGACACACAGAGGACGGCGACCCAGGATAGTGACATACGGTGGGCGCGACCCAGGACAGTGAAACACAGAGGACGGCGACTCAGGACAGTGACACACAGAGGACTCGACCCAGGATAGTGACACACAGAGGTGGGCGACCCAGGACAGAGACACACGGAGGACAACGACCCAGGACAGTGACACACAGAGGACGGCGACCCAGGACAGTGACACACAGAGGACGCGACCCAGGACAGTCACACACAGAGGTCGGTGACCCAGGACAGTGACGCTCTGAGGACGCGTCACAGATCAGTGACACACAGAGAATGGCGACCCAGGACAGTGACACACAGAGGACGGCGATACAGGGCGGTGACACACAGAGGATGGCGACCCAGGACAGTGACGCACAGAGGACGGTGACCCAGTACAGTGACGCACGGAGGACGTCAACCCAGGACATTGACACACAGAGGACGGCGACCAAGGGCAGTGACACACAGAGGATGGCGATCCAGGACAGTGTCACAGAGAGGAAGCGACCCAGGACAGTGACACACAGAGGACGGCGACCCATGACAGTGACGCACAGAGGACGCGACCCAGGACAGTGACGCACAGACGACGCGACCCAGGACACTGACACACAGAGGACGACGACCCAGGACATTGACTCACGGTGGGCGCGACCCTGGACAGTGAAACACTGAGGACGGCGACCCAGGACAGTGACACACAGAGGACTCGACCCAGAATAGTGACACACAGAGGAGGGTGACCCAGGACAGTGACACATGGAGGACAACGACCCAGGACAGTGACACACAGAGGACGGCGACCCAGGACAGTGACACACAGAGGACGCGAGACAGGACAGTCACACACAGAGGTCGGTGACCCAGGACAGTGACGCACAAAGGACGCGATCCAGGACAGTGATGCTCTGAGGACGTGTCACAGGACAGTGACACACAGTGGACTGCGTCCCAGGACAGTGACACACAGAGGACGGCGATCCAGGGCGGTGACACACAGAGGATGGCGACCCAGGACAGTGACGCACAGAGGACGGCGACCCAGGACAGTGACACACGGAGGACGGCGACCCAGGACAGTGACACACAGAGGACGGCGACCCAGGACAGTGACACACAGAGGATTGCGATCCAGGACAGTGTCACAGAGAGGACGCGACCCAGGACTGTGACACACAGAGGACGGCGACCCAGGACAGTGACACAGAGAGGACGGCGATCCAGGGCGGTGACACACAGAGGATGGCGACCCAGGACAGTGACGCACAGCGGATGGCGACCCAGTACCGTGACACACGGAGGACGGCGACCCAGGACAGTGACACACAGAGGACGGCGACCCAAGACAGTGACACACAGAGGATGGCGATCCAGGACAGTGTCACAGAGAGGACGCGACCCAGGACAGTGACACACAGAGGACGGCGAACCAGGACAGTGACGCACAGGGGACGCCACCCAGGACAGTGACGCACAGAGTACGCGACCCAGGACACTGACACACAGAGGACGGCGACCCAGGACAGTGACACTCAGAGGACGGCGATCCAGGACAGTGACACACAGAGGACGGCGACCCAGGACAGTGACACACGGACTACGGTGACCCAGGACAGTGACACACGGAGGACGGCGACCCAGGACAGTGACACACAGAGGACGGCGACCCAGGACAGTGACACACAGAGGACGGCGATCCTGGGCGGTGACACACAGAGGATGGCGACCCAGGACAGTGACGCACAGAGGACGGCGACCCAGGACAGAGACACACGGAGGACGGCGACCCAGGACAGTGACACACAGAGGACGGCGACCCAGGACAGTGACACACAGAGGATGGCGATCCAGGACAGTGTCACAGAGAGGACGCGACCCAGGACAGTGACACAGAGGACGGCGAACCAGGACAGTGACGCATAGAGGACGGCGACCCAGGACAGTGACACACGGACTACGGTGACCCAGGACAGTGACACACGGAGGACGGCGACCCAGGACAGTGACACACAGAGGACGGCGACCCAGGACAGTGACACACAGAGGACGGCGATCCTGGGCGGTGACACACAGAGGATGGCGACCCAGGACAGTGACGCACAGAGGACGGCGACCCAGGACAGAGACACACGGAGGACGGCGACCCAGGACAGTGACACACAGAGGACGGCGACCCAGGACAGTGACACACAGAGGATGGCGATCCAGGACAGTGTCACAGAGAGGACGCGACCCAGGACAGTGACACAGAGGACGGCGAACCAGGACAGTGACGCATAGAGGACGGCGACCCAGGACATTGACACACGGTGGGCGCGACCCAGGACAGTGAAACTCAGAGGACGGCGACCCAGGACAGTGACACACAGAGGAGGGCGACCCAGGACAGTGACACACGGAGGACAACGACCCAGGACAGTGACACACAGAGGACGGCGACCCAGGATAGTGACACACAGAGGAGGGCGACCCAGGACAGTGACACACAGAGGAGGGCGACCCAGGACAGTGACACACGGAGGACAACGACCCAGGACAGTGACGCACAGAGGACTCGACCCAGGATAGTGACACACAGAGGAGGGCGACCCAGGACAGTGACACACGGAGGACAACGACCCAGGACAGTGACACACAGAGGACGGCGACCCAGGACAGTGACACACAGAGGACGCGAGACAGGACAGTCACACACAGAGGTCGGTGACCCAGGACAGTGACGCACAAAGGACGCGATCCAGGACAGTGATGCTCTGAGGACGTGTCACAGGACAGTGACACACAGTGGACTGCGACCCAGGACAGTGACACACAGAGGACGGCGATCCAGGGCGGTGACACACAGAGGATGGCGACCCAGGACAGTGACGCACAGAGGACGGCGACCCAGGACAGTGACACACGGAGGACGGCGACCCAGGACAGTGACACACAGAGGACGGCGACCCAGGACAGTGACACACAGAGGATTGCGATCCAGGACAGTGTCACAGAGAGGACGCGACCCAGGACAGTGACACACAGAGGACGGCGACCCAGGACAGTGACACAGAGAGGACGGCGATCCAGGGCGGTGACACACAGAGGATGGCGACCCAGGACAGTGACGCACAGCGGATGGCGACCCAGTACCGTGACACACGGAGGACGGCGACCCAGGACAGTGACACACAGAGGACGGCGACCCAAGACAGTGACACACAGAGGATGGCGATCCAGGACAGTGTCACAGAGAGGACGCGACCCAGGACAGTGACACACAGAGGACGGCGAACCAGGACAGTGACGCACAGAGGACGCCACCCAGGACAGTGACGCACAGAGTACGCGACCCAGGACACTGACACACAGAGGACGGCGACCCAGGACAGTGACACTCAGAGGACGGCGATCCAGGACAGTGACACACAGAGGACGGCGACCCAGGGCAGTGACACACGGACTACGGTGACCCAGGACAGTGACACACGGAGGACGGCGACCCAGGACAGTGACACACAGAGGACGGCGACCCAGGACAGTGACACACAGAGGACGGCGATCCTGGGCGGTGACACACAGAGGATGGCGACCCAGGACAGTGACGCACAGAGGACGGCGACCCAGGACAGAGACACACGGAGGACGGCGACCCAGGACAGTGACACACAGAGGACGGCGACCCAGGACAGTGACACACAGAGGATGGCAATCCAGGACAGTGTCACAGAGAGGACGCGACCCAGGACAGTGACACAGAGGACGGCGAACCAGGACAGTGACGCATAGAGGACGGCGACCCAGGACAGTGACACACGGACTACGGTGACCCAGGACAGTGACACACGGAGGACGGCGACCCAGGACAGTGACACACAGAGGACGGCGACCCAGGACAGTGACACACAGAGGACGGCGATCCTGGGCGGTGACACACAGAGGATGGCGACCCAGGACAGTGACGCACAGAGGACGGCGACCCAGGACAGAGACACACGGAGGACGGCGACCCAGGACAGTGACACACAGAGGACGGCGACCCAGGACAGTGACACACAGAGGATGGCGATCCAGGACAGTGTCACAGAGAGGACGCGACCCAGGACAGTGACACAGAGGACGGCGAACCAGGACAGTGACGCATAGAGGACGGCGACCCACGACATTGACACACGGTGGGCGCGACCCAGGACAGTGAAACAGAGGACGGCGAACCAGGACAGTGACGCATAGAGGACGGCGACCCAGGACATTGACACACGGTGGGCGCGACCCAGGACAGTGAAACTCAGAGGACGGCGACCCAGGACAGTGACACACAGAGGAGGGCGACCCAGGACAGTGACACACGGAGGACAACGACCCAGGACAGTGACACACAGAGGACGGCGACCCAGGATAGTGACACACAGAGGAGGGCGACCCAGGACAGTGACACACAGAGGAGGGCGACCCAGGACAGTGACACACGGAGGACAACGACCCAGGACAGTGACGCACAGAGGACTCGACCCAGGATAGTGACACACAGAGGAGGGCGACCCAGGACAGTGACACACGGAGGACAACGACCCAGGACAGTGACACACAGAGGACGGCGACCCAGGACAGTGACACACAGAGGACGCGAGACAGGACAGTCACACACAGAGGTCGGTGACCCAGGACAGTGACGCACAAAGGACGCGATCCAGGACAGTGATGCTCTGAGGACGTGTCACAGGACAGTGACACACAGTGGACTGCGACCCAGGACAGTGACACACAGAGGACGGCGATCCAGGGCGGTGACACACAGAGGATGGCGACCCAGGACAGTGACGCACAGAGGACGGCGACCCAGGACAGTGACACACGGAGGACGGCGACCCAGGACAGTGACACACAGAGGACGGCGACCCAGGACAGTGACACACAGAGGATTGCGATCCAGGACAGTGTCACAGAGAGGACGCGACCCAGGACAGTGACACACAGAGGACGGCGACCCAGGACAGTGACACAGAGAGGACGGCGATCCAGGGCGGTGACACACAGAGGATGGCGACCCAGGACAGTGACGCACAGCGGATGGCGACCCAGTACCGTGACACACGGAGGACGGCGACCCAGGACAGTGACACACAGAGGACGGCGACCCAAGACAGTGACACACAGAGGATGGCGATCCAGGACAGTGTCACAGAGAGGACGCGACCCAGGACAGTGACACACAGAGGACGGCGAACCAGGACAGTGACGCACAGAGGACGCCACCCAGGACAGTGACGCACAGAGTACGCGACCCAGGACACTGACACACAGAGGACGGCGACCCAGGACAGTGACACTCAGAGGACGGCGATCCAGGACAGTGACACACAGAGGACGGCGACCCAGGGCAGTGACACACGGACTACGGTGACCCAGGACAGTGACACACGGAGGACGGCGACCCAGGACAGTGACACACAGAGGACGGCGACCCAGGACAGTGACACACAGAGGACGGCGATCCTGGGCGGTGACACACAGAGGATGGCGACCCAGGACAGTGACGCACAGAGGACGGCGACCCAGGACAGAGACACACGGAGGACGGCGACCCAGGACAGTGACACACAGAGGACGGCGACCCAGGACAGTGACACACAGAGGATGGCGATCCAGGACAGTGTCACAGAGAGGACGCGACCCAGGACAGTGACACAGAGGACGGCGAACCAGGACAGTGACGCATAGAGGACGGCGACCCAGGACAGTGACACACGGACTACGGTGACCCAGGACAGTGACACACGGAGGACGGCGACCCAGGACAGTGACACACAGAGGACGGCGACCCAGGACAGTGACACACAGAGGACGGCGATCCTGGGCGGTGACACACAGAGGATGGCGACCCAGGACAGTGACGCACAGAGGACGGCGACCCAGGACAGAGACACACGGAGGACGGCGACCCAGGACAGTGACACACAGAGGACGGCGACCCAGGACAGTGACACACAGAGGATGGCGATCCAGGACAGTGTCACAGAGAGGACGCGACCCAGGACAGTGACACAGAGGACGGCGAACCAGGACAGTGACGCATAGAGGACGGCGACCCACGACATTGACACACGGTGGGCGCGACCCAGGACAGTGAAACTCAGAGGACGGCGACCCAGGACAGTGACACACAGAGGAGGGCGACCCAGGACAGTGACACACGGAGGACAACGACCCAGGACAGTGACACACAGAGGACGGCGACCCAGGATAGTGACACACAGAGGAGGGCGACCCAGGACAGTGACACACAGAGGAGGGCGACCCAGGACAGTGACACACGGAGGACAACGACCCAGGACAGTGACGCACAGAGGACTCGACCCAGGATAGTGACACACAGAGGAGGGCGACCCAGGACAGTGGCACACGGAGGACAACGACCCAGGACAGTGACACACAGAGGACGGCGACCCAGGACAGTGACACACAGAGGACGCGACCCACGACAGTCACACACAGAGGTTGGTGACCCAGGCCAGTGACACACAGAGACGGCGACCCAGGACAGTGACACACAGAGGACGGCGACCCAGGACAGTGACACACGGATGGCGCGACCCAGGACAGTGACACACAGAGACGGCGACCCAGTACAGTGACACACAGAGACGGCGACCCAGGACAGTGACACACAGAGGATGGCGATCCAGGACAGTGACACACAGAGGACGGCGACCCAGGACAGTGACACACGGTGGGCGCGACCCAGGACAGTGAAACACAGAGGACGGCGACCCAGGACAGTGACACACAAGGACGGCGATCCAGGGCGGTGAGACACAGAGGATGACGTCCCAGGACAGTGACGCACAGAGGACGGCGACCCAGGACAGTGACACACGGAGGACGGCGACCCAGGATAGTGACACACAGAGGACGGCGATCCAGGACAGTGACACACAGAGGATTTCGATCCAGGACAGTGTCACAGAGAGGACGCGACACACTACAGTGACACACAGAGGACGGCGAACCAGTACAGTGACGCACAGAGGACGCGACCCAGGACAGTGACGCACAGAGGACGCGACCCAGGACACTGACACACAGAGGACAGCGACCCAGGACAGTGACACTCAGAGGACGGCGACCCAGGACAGTGACACACGGAGGACGGCGACCCAGTACAGTGACACACAGAGGACGGCGACCCAGGACAGTGACACACGGAGGGCGCGACCCAGGACAGTGACACACAGAGACGGCGACCCAGGACAGTGACACACAGAGACGGCGACCCAGGACAGTGACACACAGAGGACGGCGACCCAGGACAGTGACACACAGAGGGCGCGACCCAGGACAGTGACACACAGAGACGGCAACCCAGGACAGTTACACACAGAGACGGCGACCCAGGACAGTGACACACAGAGGATGGCGATCCAGGACAGTGACACACAGAGGACGGCGTCCCAGGACAGTGACACACGGTGGGCGCGACCCAGGACAGTGAAACACAGAGGACGGCGACCCAGGACAGTGACACACAGAGGACTCGACCCAGGATAGTGACACACAGAGGATGGGGACCCAGGACAGTGACACACGGAGGGCAACGACCCAGGACAGTGACACACAGAGGTCGGCGACCTAGGACAGTGACACACAGAGGACGCGACCCAGGACAGTCACACACAGAGGTCGGTGACCCAGGACAGTGACGCACAAAGAACGCGATCCAGGACAGTGACGCTCTGAGGACGCGTCCCTGGTCAGTGACACACAGAGGACGCAACCCATGACAGTGACACACAGAGGACGGCGACCCAGGACAGTGACACACAGAGGACGCGACCCAGGACAGTCACACACAGAGGTCGGTGACCCAGGACAGTGACGCACAAAGGACGCGATCCAGGACAGTGACGCTCTGAGGCCGCGTCACAGGACAGTGACACACAGAGGACGGCGACCCAGGACAGTGACACACAGAGGACGGCGATCCATGGCGGTGAGACACAGAGGATGGCGACCCAGGACAGTGACGCACAGAGGGCGGCGACCCAGGACAGTGACACACAGAGGATGGCGATCCAGGACAGTGACACACAGAGGACGGCGACCCAGGACAGTGACACGCGGTGGGCGCGACCCAGGACAGTGAAACACAGAGGACGGCGACCCAGGACAGTGACACACAGAGGACTCGACCCAGGATAGTGACACACAGAGGAGGGGGACCCAGGACAGTGACACACGGAGGACAACGACCCAGGACAGTGACACACAGAGGTCGGCGACCCAGGACAGTGACACACAGAGGACGCGACCCAGGACAGTCACACACAGAGGACGCGACCCAGGACAGTCACACACAGAGGTCGGTGACCCAGGACAGTGACGCACAAAGGACGCGATCCAGGACAGTGAGGCTCTGAGGACGCGTCCCTGGTCAGTGACGCACAGAGGACGCAACCCATGACAGTGACATACAGAGGACTCGACCCAGGATAGTGACACACAGAGGATGGGGACCCAGGACAGTGACACACGGAGGGCAACGACCCAGGACAGTGACACACAGAGGTCGGCGACCTAGGACAGTGACACACAGAGGACGCGACCCAGGACAGTCACACACAGAGGTCGGTGACCCAGGACAGTGACGCACAAAGAACGCGATCCAGGACAGTGACGCTCTGAGGACGCGTCCCTGGTCAGTGACACACAGAGGACGCAACCCATGACAGTGACACACAGAGGACGGCGACCCAGGACAGTGACACACAGAGGACGCGACCCAGGACAGTCACACACAGAGGTCGGTGACCCAGGACAGTGACGCACAAAGGACGCGATCCAGGACAGTGACGCTCTGAGGCCGCGTCACAGGACAGTGACACACAGAGGACGGCGACCCAGGACAGTGACACACAGAGGACGGCGATCCAGGGCCATGAGACACAGAGGATGGCGACCCAGGACAGTGACGCACAGAGGACGGCGACCCAGGACAGTGACACACAGAGGATTTCGATCCAGGACAGTGTCACAGAGAGGACGCGACACAGGACAGTGACACACTGAGGACGGCGAACCAGGACAGTGACACACAGAGGACGCGACCCAGGACAGTGACACAAAGAGGACGTGACCCAGGACACTGACACACAGAGGACAGCGACCCAGGACAGTGACACTCAGAGGACGGCGATCCAGGACAGTGACATACAGAGGACGGCGACCCAGGACAGTGACACACGGAGGACGGCGAGCCAGTACAGTGACACACAGAGGAAGGCGACCCAGGACAGTGACACACGGAGGGCGCGACCCAGGACAGTGACACACAGAGGCGGCGACCCAGGACAGTGACACACAGAGACGGCGACCCAGGACAGTGACACACAGAGGACGGCGACCCAGGACAGTGACACACGGAGGGCGCGACCCAGGACAGTGACACACAGAGACGGCGACCCAGTAAAGTGACACACAGAAACGGCGACCCAGGACAGTGACACACAGAGGATGGCGATCCAGGACAGTGACACACAGAGGACGGCGACCCAGGACAGTGACACGCGGTGGGCGCGACCCAGGACAGTGAAACACAGAGGACGGCGACCCAGGACAGTGACACACAGAGGACTCGACCCAGGATAGTGACACACAGAGGAGGGGGACCCAGGACAGTGACACACGGAGGACAACGACCCAGGACAGTGACACACAGAGGTCGGCGACCCAGGACAGTGACACACAGAGGACGGCGACCCAGGATAGTGACACACAATGGACGCGATCCAGGACAGTGACGCTCTGAGGCCGCGTCACAGGACAGTGACACACTGAGGATGCGACACAGGACAGTCACACACAGAGGTCGGTGACCCAGGACAGTGACGCACAAAGGACGCGATCCAGCACAGTCACGTTCTGAGGACGCGTCACAGGACAGTGACACACAGAGGACGGCGACCCAGGACAGTGACACACAGAGGACGGCGATCCAGGGCGGTGACACACAGAGGATGGCGACCCAGGACAGTGACGCACAGAGGACGGCGACCCAGGACAGTGACACACAGAGGATTGCGATCCAGAAAAGTGTCACAGAGAGGACGCGACCCAGGACAGTGACACACAGAGGACGGCGAACCAGGACAGTGACGCTCTGAGGACGCGTCACAGGACAGTGACACACAGAGAACGGCGACCCAGGACAGTGACACACAGAGGACGGCGATCCAGGGCGGTGACACACAGAGGATGGCGACCCAGGACAGTGACGCACAGAGGATGGCGACCCAGTACAGTGACACACGGAGGACGGCGACCCAGGACAGTGACACACAGAGGATGGCGATCCAGGACAGTGACACACAGAGGACGGCGACCCAGGAGAGTGACACACGGAGGGCGCGACCCAGGACAGTTACACTCACAGACGGCGACCCAGGACAGTGACACACAGAGACGGCGACCCAGGACAGTGACACACAGAGGATGGCGATCCAGAACAGTGACACACAGAGGACGGCGACCCAGGACAGTGACACACAGTGGGCGCGTCCCAGGACAGTGAAACAGAGAGGACGGCGACCCAGGACAGTGACACACGGAGGGCGCGACCCAGGACAGTGACACACAAAGACGGCGACCCAGGACAGTGAAACACAGAGGACGGCGAGCCAGGACAGTGACACACAGAGGACGCGACCCAGGACAGTCACACACAGAGGTCGGTGACCCAGGACAGTGACGCACATAGGACGCGACCCAGGACAGTGACACACGGAGGGCGCGACCCAGGACAGTGACACACAGAGACGGCGACCCAGGACAGTGAAACACAGAGGACGGCGAGCCAGGACAGTGACACACAGAGGACGCGACCCAGGACAGTCACACACAGAGGTCGGTGACCCAGCACAGTGACGCACATAGGACGCGATCCAGGACAGTGACGCTCTGAGGACGTGTCACAGGACAGTGACACACAGAGGACGGCGACCCAGGACAGTGACACAGAGAGGACGGCGACCCAGGACAGTGACACACGGAGGACGGCAACCCAGGACAGTGACACACAGAGGACTGCGACACAGGACAGTGACACACGGAGGACGGTAATCCAGGACAGTGACACACAGTGGACGGTAACCCAGGACAGTGACACACAGAGGATGGCGATCCAGGACAGTGTCACAGAGAGGACGCGAGCCAGGACAGTGACACACAGAGGATGGCGACCCAGGACAGTGACGCACAGAGGACGGCGACCCAGGACAGTGACACACAGAGGATTGCGATCCAGGACAGTGTCACAGAGAGGACGCGACCCAGGACAGTGACACACAGAGGACGGCGAACCAGGACAGTGACGCTCTGAGGACACGTCACAGGACAGTGACACACAGAGAACGGCGACCCAGGACAGTGACACACAGAGGTCGGCGATCCAGGGCGGGGACACACAGAGGATGGCGACCCAGGACAGTGACGCACAGAGGATGGAGACCCAGTACAGTGACACACGGAGGACGGCGACCCAGGACAGTGACACACAGAGGATGGCGATCCAGGACAGTGACACACAGAGGACGGCGACCCAGGAGAGTGACACACGGAGGGCGCGACCCAGGACAGTTACACTCATAGACGGCGACCCAGGACAGTGAAACACAGAGACGGCGACCCAGGACAGTGACACACAGAGGATGGCGATCCAGGAGAGTGACACACGGAGGGCGCGACCCAGGACAGTTACACTCACAGACGGCAACCCAGGACAGTGACACACAGAGACGGCGACCCAGGACAGTGACACACAGAGGATGGCGATCCAGGACAGTGACACACAGAGGACGGCGACCCAGGACAGTGACACACAGTGGGCGCGTCCCAGGACAGTGAAACACAGAGGACGGCGACCCAGGACAGTGACACACGGAGGGCGCGACCCAGGACAGTGACACACAGAGACGGCGACCCAGGACAGTGAAACACAGAGGACGGCGAGCCAGGACAGTGACACACAGAGGACGCGACCCAGGACAGTCACACACAGAGGATGGCGATCCAGGACAGTGACACACAGAGGACGGCGACCCAGGAGAGTGACACACGGAGGGCGCGACCCAGGACAGTTACACTCATAGACGGCGACCCAGGACAGTGAAACACAGAGACGGCGACCCAGGACAGTGACACACAGAGGATGGCGATCCAGGACAGTGACACACAGAGGACGGCGACCCAGGAAAGTGACACACAGTGGGCGCGTCCCAGGACAGTGAAACACAGAGGACGGCGACCCAGGACAGTGACACACGGAGGGCGCGACCCAGGACAGTGACACACAGAGACAGCGACCCAGGACAGTGAAACACAGAGGACGGCGAGCCAGGACAGTGACGCACATAGGACGCGATCCAGGACAGTGACGCTCTGAGGACGTGTCACAGGACAGTGACACACAGAGGACGGCGACCCAGGACAGTGACACAGAGAGGATTGCGATCCAGGACAGTGTCACAGAGAGGACGCGACCCAGGACAGTGACACACAGAGGACGGCGAACCAGGACAGTGACGCTCTGAGGACACGTCGCAGGACAGTGATACACAGAGAACGGCGACCCAGGACAGTGACACACAGAGGTCGGCGATCCAGGGCGGGGACACACAGAGGATGGCGACCCAGGACAGTGACGCACAGAGGATGGAGACCCAGTACAGTGACACACGGAGGACGGCGACCAAGGACAGTGACACACAGAGGATGGCGATCCAGGACAGTGACACACAGAGGACGGCGACCCAGGAGAGTGACACACGGAGGGCGTGACCCAGGACAGTTACACTCATAGACGGCGACCCAGGACAGTGAAACACAGAGACGGCGACCCAGGACAGTGACACACAGAGGATGGTGATCCAGGAGAGTGACACACGGAGGGCGCGACCCAGGACAGTTACACTCACAGACGGCGACCCAGGACAGTGACACACAGAGACGGCGACCCAGAACAGTGACACACAGTGGGCGCGTCCCAGGACAGTGAAACACAGAGGACGGCGACCCAGGACAGTGAAACACAGAGGACGGTGAGCCAGGACAGTGACACACAGAGGACGCGACCCAGGACAGTCACACACAGAGGTCGGTGACCCAGGACAGTGACGCACATAGGACGCGACCCAGGATAGTGACACACGGAGGGCGCGACCCAGGACAGTGACACACAGAGACGGCGACCCAGGACAGTGAAACACAGAGGACGGCGAGCCAGGACAGTGACACACAGAGGACGCGACCCAGGACAGTCACACACAGAGGTCGGTGACCCAGGACAGTGATGCACATAGGACGCGATCCAGGACAGTGACGCTCTGAGGACGTGTCACAGGACATTGACATACAGAGGACGGCGACCCAGGACAGTGACACAGAGAGGACGGCGACACAGGACAGTGACACACGGAGGACGGCAACCCAGGACAGTGACACACAGAGGACGGCGACACAGGACAGTGACACACGGAGGACGGCAATCCAGGACAGTGACACACAGTGGACGGTAACCCAGGACAGTGACACACAGAGGATGGCGATCCAGGACAGTGTCACAGAGAGGACGCGAGCCAGGACAGTGACACACAGAGGACCGCGACCCAGGACAGTGACGCACAGAGGACGCGACCCAGGACAGTGACGCACAGAGGACGGCTACCCTGGACAGTGACGCACGGTGGGCGCAACCCAGGACAGTGAAACACAGAGAACGGCGACCCAGGATAGTGACACAATGAGGACTCGACCCAGGATGGTGACACAAAGAGGAGGGCGACACAGGACAGTGACACACAGAGGACGGCGATCCAGGGCGGTGACACACAGAGATGGCGACCCAGGACAGTGACGCACAGAGGACGGCGACCCAGGACAGTGACACACAGAGGATTGCGATCCAGGACAGTGTCACAGAGAGGACGCGACCCAGGACAGTGACACACAGAGGACGGCGAACCAGGACAGTGACGCTCTGAGGACACGTCACAGGACAGTGACACACAGAGAAAGTCGACCCAGGACAGTGACACACAGAGGTCGGCGATCCAGGGCGGGGACACACAGAGGATGGCGACCCAGGACAGTGACGCACAGAGGATGGCGACCCAGTACAGTGACACACAGACGACGGCGACCCAGGAGAGTGACACACGGAGGGCGCGACCCAGGACAGTTACACTCATAGACGGCGACCCAGGACAGTGAAACACAGAGACGGCGACCCAGGACAGTGACACACAGAGGATGGCGATCCAGGAGAGTGACACACAGAGGACGGCGACCCAGGACAGTGACACACAGTGGGCGCGTCCCAGGACAGTGAAACACAGAGGACGGCGACCCAGGACAGTGACACACGGAGGGCGCGACCCAGGACAGTAAAACACAGAGACGGCGACCCAGGACAGTGAAACACAGAGGACGGCGAGCCAGAACAGTGACACACAGAGGACGCGACCCAGGACAGTCACACACAGAGGTCGGTAACCCAGGACAGTGACGCACATAGGACGCGATCCAGGACAGTGACGCTCTGAGGACGCGTCACAGGGCAGTGACACACAGAGGACGGCGACCCAGGACAGTGAAACAGACAGGACGGCGACCCAGGACAGTGACACACGGAGGACGGCAACCCAGGACAGTGACACACAGATTACGTCGACCCAGGACAGTGACACACGGAGGACGGCAACCCAGGACAGTGACACACAGAGGACGGTAACCCAGGACAGTGACACACAGAGGATGGCGATCCAGGACAGTGTCACAGAGAGGACGCGACCCAGGACTGTGACACACAGAGGAGCGCGACCCAGGACAGTGACGCACAGAGGACGCGACCCAGGACAGTGACGCACTGAGGACGGCGACCCAGGACAGTGACACACTGAGGACTCGACCCACGATAGTGACACACAGAGGAGGGCGACCCAGGACAGTGACACACGGAGGACAACGACCCAGGACACTGACACACAGAGGACGGCGACCGAGGACAGTGACACACAGAGGACGTGACACAGGAGAGTCACACACAGAGGTCGGTGACCCAGGACAGTGACGCACAAAGGACGCGATCCAGGACAGTGACGTTCTGAGGACGCGTCACAGGACAGTGACACACAGAGGACGGCGACCCAGGACAGTGACACACAGAGGACGGCGATCCAGGGCGGTGACACAGAGAGGATGGCGACCCAGGACAGTGACACACGGAGGACGGCGACCCAGGACATTGACACACAGAGGACGGCGACCCAGGACAGTGACACACAGATGATTGCGATCCAGGACAGTGACACACAGAGGACGGCGAACCAGGACAGTGACGCTCTGAGGACGCGTCACAGGAGAGTGAAACACAGAGAACGGCGACCCAGGACAGTGACACACAGAGGACGCCGATCCAGAGCGGTGACACACAGAGGATGGCGACCCAGGACAGTGACGCACAGAGGATGGCGACCCAGTCCAGTGACACACGGAGGACGGCGACCCAGGACAGTGACACACAGAGGATGGCGATCCAGGACAGTGACACACAGAGGACGGCGACCCAGGAGAGTGACACACGGAGGGCGCGACCCAGGGGGTTACACTCACAGACGGCGACCCAGGACAGTGACACACAGAGACGGCGACCCAGGACAGTGACACACAGAGGATGGCGATCCAGGTCAGTGACACACAGAGGACGGCGACCCAGGACAGTGACACACAGTGGGCGCGTCCCAGGACAGTGAAACACAGAGGACGGCGACCCAGGACAGTGACAAACGGAGGGCACGACCCAGGACAGTGACACACAGAGACGGCGACCCAGGACAGTGAAACACAGAGGACGGCGAGCCAGGACAGTGACACACAGAGGACGCGACCCAGGACAGTCACACACCGAGGTCGGTGACCCAGGACAGTGACGCACATAGGACGCGATCCAGGACAGTGACGCTCTGAGGACGCGTCACAGGACAGTGACACACAGAGGACGGCGACCCAGGACAGTGACACAGAGAGGACGGCGACCCAGGACAGTGACACACGGAGGACGGCAACCCAGGACAGTGACACACAGAGGACGTCGACCCAGGATAGTGACACACGGAGGACGGCAACCCAGGACAGTGACACACAGAGGACGGTAACCCAGGACAGTGACACACAGAGGATTGCGATCCAGGACAGTGTCACAGAGAGGACGCGACCCAGGACAGTGACACACAGAGGACCGCGACCCAGGACAGTGACGCACAGAGGACGCGACCCAGGACAGTGACGCACAGAGGACGGCGACCCAGGACAGTGACACACTGAGGACTCGACCCAGGATAGTGACACACAGAGGAGGGCGACCCAGGATATTGACACACGGAGGACAACGACCCAGGACAGTGACACACAGAGGACGGTGACCGAGGACAGTGACACACAGAGGACGCGACACAGGACAGTCACACACAGAGAACGGCGACCCAGGACAGTGACACACAAAGGACGGGAACCAGGGCGGTGACACACAGAGGATGGCGACCCAGGACAGTGACGCACAGAGGATGGCGACCCAGTACAGTGACACACGGAGGACGGCGACCCAGGACAGTGACGCACAGAGTACGCGACCCAGGACACTGACACACAGAGGACGGCGTCCCAGGACAGTGACACTCAGAGGACGGCAATCCAGGACAGTGACACACAGAGGACGGCGACCCAGGACAGTGACACACGGACTACTGTGACCCAGGACAGTGACACACGGAGGACGGCGACCCAGGACAGTGACGCACAGAGTACGCGACCCAGGACACTGACACACAGAGGACGGCGTCCCAGGACAGTGACACTCAGAGGATTGCGATCCAGGACAGTGTCACAAAGAGGACGCGACCCAGGACAGTGACACACAGAGGACGGCGAACCAGGACAGTGACGCACAGAGGACGCAACCCAGGACAGTCTCGCACAGAGTACGCGACCCAGGACACTGACACACAGAGGACGGCGTCCCAGGACAGTGACACTCAGAGGACGGCGATCCAGGACAGTGACACACAGAGGACGGCGACCCAGGACAGTGACACACAGAGGACTGCGACCCAGGACAGTGACACACAGAGGACGGCGACCCAGGAGAGTGACACACGGAGGGCGCGACCCAGGACAGTTACACTCACAGACGGCGACCCAGGACAGTGACACACAGAGACGGCGACCCAGGACAGTGACACACAGAGGATGGCGATCCAGGTCAGTGACACACAGAGGACGGCGAGCCAGGACAGTGACACACAGAGGACGCGACCCAGGACTGTCACACACCGAGGTCGGTGACCCAGGACAGTGACGCACATAGGACGCGATCCAGGACAGTGACGCTCTGAGGACGCGTCACAGGACAGTGACACACAGAGGACGGCGACCCAGGACAGTGACACAGAGAGGACGGCGACCCAGGACAGTGACACACGGAGGACGGCAACCCAGGACAGTGACACACAGAGGACGTCGACCCAGGATAGTGACACACGGAGGACGGCAACCCAGGACAGTGACACACAGAGGACGGTAACCCAGGACAGTGACACACAGAGGATTGCGATCCAGGACAGTGTCACAGAGAGGACGCGACCCAGGACAGTGACACACAGAGGACCGTGACCCAGGACAGTGACGCACAGAGGACGCGACCCAGGACAGTGACGCACAGAGGACGGCGACCCAGGACAGTGACACACTGAGGACTCGACCCAGGATAGTGACACACAGAGGAGGGCGACCCAGGATATTGACACACGGAGGACAACGACCCAGGACAGTGACACACAGAGGACGGCGAGGGAGGACAGTGACACACAGAGGACGCGACACAGGACAGTCACACACAGAGAACGGCGACCCAGGACAGTGACACACAGAGGACGGGAACCAGGGCGGTGACACACAGAGGATGGCGACCCAGGACAGTGACGCACAGAGGATGGCGACCCAGTACAGTGACACACGGAGGACGACGACCCAGGACAGTGACGCACAGAGTACGCGACCCAGGACACTGACACACAGAGGACGGCGTCCCAGGACAGTGACACTCAGAGGACGGCAATCCAGGACAGTGACACACAGAGGACGGCGACCCAGGACAGTGACACACGGACTACGGTGACCCAGGACAGTGACACACGGAGGACGGCGACCCAGGACAGTGACGCACAGAGTACGCGACCCAGGACACTGACACACAGAGGACGGCGTCCCAGGACAGTGACACTCAGAGGATTGCGATCCAGGACAGTGTCACAAAGAGGACGCGACCCAGGACAGTGACACACAGAGGACGGCGAACCAGGACAGTGACGCACAGAGGACGCAACCCAGGACAGTCTCGCACAGAGTACGCGACCCAGGACACTGACACACAGAGTACGGCGTCCCAGGACAGTGACACTCAGAGGACGGCGATCCAGGACAGTGACACACAGAGGACGGCGACCCAGGACAGTGACACACAGAGGACGGCGACCCAGGACAGTGACACACAGAGGACGGCGATCCAGGGCGGTGACAAACAGAGGATGGCGACCCAGGACAGTGACGCACAGAGGACGGCGACCCAGGACAGTGACACACGGACGACGGCGACCCAGGACAGTTACACACAGAGGACGGCGACCCAGGACAGTGACATACAGAGGATGGCGATCCAGGACAGTGTCACAGAGAGGACGCGACCCATGACAGTGACACAGAGGACGGCGAACCAGGACAGTGACGTACAGAGGACGCGACCCAGGACAGTGACCCACAGAGGACGCGACCCAGGACACTGACACACAGAGGACGGCGACCCAGGACAGTTACACACAAAGGACGGCGACCAAGGACAGTGACACACAGAGGACGGCGACCCAGGACAGTGACACACAGAAGACGCGACCCAGGACAGTCACACACAGAGGTCGGTGACCCAGGACAGTGACGCAAAAAGGACGCGATCCAGGACAGTGACGCTCTGAGGACGCGTCACAGGATAGTGACACACAGAGGACAGCGACTCAGGACAGTGACACACAGAGGACGGCGATCCCGGGCGGTGAGACACAGAGGATGGCATCCCAGGCCAGTGACGCACAGAGGACGGCGACCCAGGGCAGTGACACACAGAGGATGGCGCTCCAGGACAGTGTCACAGAGAGGACGCGACCCAGGACAGTGACACAGAGGACGGCGAACCAGGACAGTGACGCACAGAGGACGCGACCCAGGACAGTGACGCACAGAGGACGCGACCCAGGACACTGACACACAGAGAACGGCGACCCAGGACAGTGACACTCAGAGGACGGCGATCCAGGACAGTGACACACAGAGGACGGCGACCCAGGACAGTGACACACGGAGGACGGCGACCCAGTATAGTGACACACAGAGACGGCGACCCAGGACAGTGACACACAGAGGATAGCGACCCAGACGGTGACACACAGAGGATGGCGATTAAGGACAGTGACACACAGAGGACGGTGACCCAGGACAGTGACACACGGAGGGCGCGACCCAGTACAGTTACACACACAGACGACGACCCAGGACAGTGACACACAGAGGCGGCGACCCAGGACAGTGACACACAGAGGTTGGCGATCCAGGACAGTGACACACAGAGGACGGCGACCCAGGACAGTGACACACAGTGGGCGCGTCCCAGGACAGTGAAACACAGAGGACGGCGACCCAGGACAGTGACACACGGAGGGCGCGACCCAGGACAGTGACACACAGAGACGGCGACCCAGGACAGTGACACACAGAGACGGCGACCCAGGACAGTGAAACACAGAGGACGCCGACCCAGGACAGTGACACACAGAGGACGCGACCCAGGACATTCACACACAGAGGTCGGTGACCCAGGACAGTGACGCACATAGGACGCGATCCAGGACAGTGACGCTCTGAGGACGCGTCACAGGACAGTGACACACAGAGGACGGCGACCCAGGACAGTGACACAGAGAGGACGGCGACCCAGGACAGTGACACACGGAGGACGGCGACACAGGACAGTGACACACTGAGGACGGCAATCCAGGACAGTGACACACAGAGGACGGTAACCCAGGACAGTGACACACAGAGGATGGCGATCCAGGACAGTGTCACAGAGAGACGCGACCCAGGACAGTGACACACAGAGGACCGCGACCCAGGACAGTGACGCACAGAGGACGCGACCCAGGACAGTGACGCACAGAGGACGGCTACCCAGGACAGTGACGCACGGTGGGCGCGACCCAGGACAGTGAAACACAGAGGACGGCGACCCAGGACAGTGACACAATGAGGACTCGACCCAGGATAGTGACACAAAGAGGAGGGCGACACAGGACAGTGACACACAGAGGACAACGACCCAGGACAGTGACACACAGAGGACGGCGACCCAGGACAGTGACACACAGAGGACGCGACACAGGACAGTCACACACAGAGGTCGGTGACCCAGGATAGTGACGCACAAAGGACGCGATCCAGGACAGTGACGTTCTGAGGACGCGTCACAGGACAGTGACACACAGAGGACGGCGACCCAGGACAGTGACACACAGAGGACGGCGATCCAGGGCGGTGACACACAGAGGATGGCGACCCAGGACAGTGACGCACAGAGGGCGGCGACCCAGGACAGTGACACACAGAGGATTGCGATCCAGGACAGTGTCACAGAGAGGACGCGACCCAGGACAGTGACACACAGAGGACGGCGACCCAGGACAGTGACACACAGTGGGCGCGTCCCAGGACAGTGAAACACAGAGGACGGCGACCCAGGACAGTGACACACGGAGGGCGCGACCCAGGACAGTGACACACAGAGACGGCGACCCAGGACAGTGAAACACAGAGGACGGCGAGCCAGGACAGTGACACACAGAGGACGCGACCCAGGACTGTCACACACCGAGGTCGGTGACCCAGGACAGTGACGCACATAGGACGCGATCCAGGACAGTGACGCTCTGAGGACGGCGACCCAGGACAGTGACACAGAGAGGACGGCGACCCAGGACAGTGACACACGGAGGACGGCAACCCAGGACAGTGACACACAGAGGACGTCGACCCAGGATAGTGACACACGGAGGACGGCAACCCAGGACAGTGACACACAGAGGACGGTAACCCAGGACAGTGACACACAGAGGATTGCGATCCAGGACAGTGTCACAGAGAGGACGCGACCCAGGACAGTGACACACAGAGGACCGCGACCCAGGACAGTGACGCACAGAGGACGCGACCCAGGACAGTGACGCACAGAGGACGGCGACCCAGGACAGTGACACACTGAGGACTCGACCCAGGATAGTGACACACAGAGGAGGGCGACCCAGGATATTGACACACGGAGGACAACGACCCAGGACAGTGACACACAGAGGACGGCGACCGAGGACAGTGACACACAGAGGACGCGACACAGGACAGTCACACACAGAGAACGGCGACCCAGGACAGTGACACACAGAGGACGGGAACCAGGGCGGTGACACACAGAGGATGGCGACCCAGGACAGTGACGCACAGAGGATGGCGACCCAGTACAGTGACACACGGAGGACGGCGACCCAGGACAGTGACGCACAGAGTACGCGACCCAGGACACTGACACACAGAGGACGGCGTCCCAGGACAGTGACACTCAGAGGACGGCAATCCAGGACAGTGACACACAGAGGACGGCGACCCAGGACAGTGACACACGGACTACTGTGACCCAGGACAGTGACACACGGAGGACGGCGACCCAGGACAGTGACGCACAGAGTACGCGACCCAGGACACTGACACACAGAGGACGGCGTCCCAGGACAGTGACACTCAGAGGATTGCGATCCAGGACAGTGTCACAAAGAGGACGCGACCCAGGACAGTGACACACAGAGGACGGCGAACCAGGACAGTGACGCACAGAGGACGCAACCCAGGACAGTCTCGCACAGAGTACGCGACCCAGGACACTGACACACAGAGGACGGCGACCCAGGACAGTGACACTCAGAGGACGGCGATCCAGGACAGTGACACACAGAGGACGGCGACCCAGGACAGTGACACACAGAGGACTGCGACCCAGGACAGTGACACACAGAGGACGGCGACCCAGGAGAGTGACACACGGAGGGCGCGACCCAGGACAGTTACACTCACAGACGGCGACCCAGGACAGTGACACACAGAGACGGCGACCCAGGACAGTGACACACAGAGGATGGCGATCCAGGTCAGTGACACACAGAGGACGGCGACCCAGGACAGTGACACACAGTGGGCGCGTCCCAGGACAGTGAAACTCAGAGGACGGCGACCCAGGACAGTGACACACGGAGGGCGCGACCCAGGACAGTGACACACAGAGACGGCGACCCAGGACAGTGAAACACAGAGGACGGCGAGCCAGGACAGTGACACACAGAGGACGCGACCCAGGACTGTCACACACCGAGGTCGGTGACCCAGGACAGTGACGTACATAGGACGCGATCCAGGACAGTGACGCTCTGAGGACGCGTCACAGGACAGTGACACACAGAGGACGGCGACCCAGGACAGTGACACAGAGAGGACGGCGACCCAGGACAGTGACACACGGAGGACGGCAACCCAGGACAGTGACACACAGAGGACGTCGACCCAGGATAGTGACACACGGAGGACGGCAACCCAGGACAGTGACACACAGAGGACGGTAACCCAGGACAGTGACACACAGAGGATTGCGATCCAGGACAGTGTCACAGAGAGGACGCGACCCAGGACAGTGACACACAGAGGACCGCGACCCAGGACAGTGACGCACAGAGGACGCGACCCAGGACAGTGACGCACAGAGGACGGCGACCCAGGACAGTGACACACTGAGGACTCGACCCAGGATAGTGACACACAGAGGAGGGCGACCCAGGATATTGACACACGGAGGACAACGACCCAGGACAGTGACACACAGAGGACGGCGAGGGAGGACAGTGACACACAGAGGACGCGACACAGGACAGTCACACACAGAGAACGGCGACCCAGGACAGTGACACACAGAGGACGGGAACCAGGGCGGTGACACACAGAGGATGGCGACCCAGGACAGTGACGCACAGAGGATGGCGACCCAGTACAGTGACACACGGAGGACGACGACCCAGGACAGTGACGCACAGAGTACGCGACCCAGGACACTGACACACAGAGGACGGCGTCCCAGGACAGTGACACTCAGAGGACGGCAATCCAGGACAGTGACACACAGAGGACGGCGACCCAGGACAGTGACACACAGAGGACGGCGTCCCAGGACAGTGACACTCAGCGGATTGCGATCCAGGACAGTGTCACAAAGAGGACGCGACCCAGGACAGTGACACACAGAGGACGGCGAACCAGGACAGTGACGCACAGAGGACGCAACCCAGGACAGTCTCGCACAGAGTACGCGACCCAGGACACTGACACACAGAGGACGGCGTCCCAGGACAGTGACACTCAGAGGACGGCGATCCAGGACAGTGACACACAGAGGACGGCGACCCAGGACAGTGACACACAGAGGACGGCGACCCAGGACAGTGACACACAGAGGACGGCGATCCAGGGCGGTGACAAACAGAGGATGGCGACCCAGGACAGTGACGCACAGAGGACGGCGACCCAGGACAGTGACACACGGACGACGGCGACCCAGGACAGTTACACACAGAGGACGGCGACCCAGGACAGTGACATACAGAGGATGGCGATCCAGGACAGTGTCACAGAGAGGACGCGACCCATGACAGTGACACAGAGGACGGCGAACCAGGACAGTGACGTACAGAGGACGCGACCCAGGACAGTGACCCACAGAGGACGCGACCCAGGACACTGACACACAGAGGACGGCGACCCAGGACAGTTACACACAAAGGACGGCGACCAAGGACAGTGACACACAGAGGACGGCGACCCAGGACAGTGACACACAGAAGACGCGACCCAGGACAGTCACACACAGAGGTCGGTGACCCAGGACAGTGACGCAAAAAGGACGCGATCCAGGACAGTGACGCTCTGAGGACGCGTCACAGGATAGTGACACACAGAGGACAGCGACTCAGGACAGTGACACACAGAGGACGGCGATCCCGGGCGGTGAGACACAGAGGATGGCATCCCAGGCCAGTGACGCACAGAGGACGGCGACCCAGGGCAGTGACACACACAGGATGGCGCTCCAGGACAGTGTCACAGAGAGGACGCGACCCAGGACAGTGACACAGAGGACGGCGAACCAGGACAGTGACGCACAGAGGACGCGACCCAGGACAGTGACGCACAGAGGACGCGACCCAGGACACTGACACACAGAGAACGGCGACCCAGGACAGTGACACTCAGAGGACGGCGATCCAGGACAGTGACACACAGAGGACGGCGACCCAGGACAGTGACACACGGAGGACGGCGACCCAGTATAGTGACACACAGAGACGGCGACCCAGGACAGTGACACACAGAGGATAGCGACCCAGACGGTGACACACAGAGGATGGCGATTAAGGACAGTGACACACAGAGGACGGTGACCCAGGACAGTGACACACGGAGGGCGCGACCCAGTACAGTTACACACACAGACGACGACACAGGACAGTGACACACAGAGGCGGCGACCCAGGACAGTGACACACAGAGGTTGGCGATCCAGGACAGTGACACACAGAGGACGGCGACCCAGGACAGTGACACACAGTGGGCGCGTCCCAGGACAGTGAAACACAGAGGACGGCGACCCAGGACAGTGACACACGGAGGGCGCGACCCAGGACAGTGACACACAGAGACGGCGACCCAGGACAGTGACACACAGAGACGGCGACCCAGGACAGTGAAACACAGAGGACGCCGACCCAGGACAGTGACACACAGAGGACGCGACCCAGGACATTCACACACAGAGGTCGGTGACCCAGGACAGTGACGCACATAGGACGCGATCCAGGACAGTGACGCTCTGAGGACGCGTCACAGGACAGTGACACACAGAGGACGGCGACCCAGGACAGTGACACAGAGAGGACGGCGACCCAGGACAGTGACACACGGAGGACGGCGACACAGGACAGTGACACACTGAGGACGGCAATCCAGGACAGTGACACACAGAGGACGGTAACCCAGGACAGTGACACACAGAGGATGGCGATCCAGGACAGTGTCACAGAGAGACGCGACCCAGGACAGTGACACACAGAGGACCGCGACCCAGGACAGTGACGCACAGAGGACGCGACCCAGGACAGTGACGCACAGAGGACGGCTACCCAGGACAGTGACGCACGGTGGGCGCGACCCAGGACAGTGAAACACAGAGGACGGCGACCCAGGACAGTGACACAATGAGGACTCGACCCAGGATAGTGACACAAAGAGGAGGGCGACACAGGACAGTGACACACAGAGGACAACGACCCAGGACAGTGACACACAGAGGACGGCGACCCAGGACAGTGACACACAGAGGACGCGACACAGGACAGTCACACACAGAGGTCGGTGACCCAGGACAGTGACGCACAAAGGACGCGATCCAGGACAGTGACGTTCTGAGGACGCGTCACAGGACAGTGACACACAGAGGACGGCGACCCAGGACAGTGACACACAGAGGACGGCGATCCAGGGCGGTGACACACAGAGGATGGCGATCCAGGACAGTGACGCACAGAGGGCGGCGACCCAGGACAGTGACACACAGAGGATTGCGATCCAGGACAGTGTCACAGAGAGGACGCGACCCAGGACAGTGACACACAGAGGACGGCGTCCCAGGACAGTGACACTCAGAGGACGGCGATCCAGGACAGTGACACACAGAGGACGGCGACCCAGGACAGTGACACACGGACTACGGTGACCCAGGACAGTGACACACGGAGGACGGCGACCCAGGACAGTGACACACAGAGGACGGCGACCCAGGACAGTGACACACAGAGGACGGCGATCCAGGGCGGTGACACACAGAGGATGGCGACCCAGGACAGTGACGCACAGAGGACGGCGACCCAGGACAGTGACACACGGACGACGGCGACCCAGGACAGTTACACACAGAGGACGGCGACCCAGGACAGTGACATACAGAGGATGGCGATCCAGGACAGTGTCACAGAGAGGACGCGACCAAGGACAGTGACACAGAGGACGGCGAACCAGGACAGTGACGTACAGAGGACGCGACCCAGGACAGTGACCCACAGAGGACGCGACCCAGGACACTGACACACAGAGGACGGCGACCCAGGACAGTGACACACAAAGGACGGCGACCAAGGACAGTGACACACAGAGGACGGCGGCCCAGGACAGTGACACACAGAAGACGCGACCCAGGACAGTCACACACAGAGGTCGGTGACCCAGGACAGTGACGCAGAAAGGACGCGATCCAGGACAGTGACGCTCTGAGGACGCGTCACAGGATAGTGACACACAGAGGACAGCGACCCTGGACAGTGCCACACAGAGGACGGCGATCCCGGGCGGTGAGACACAGAGGATGGCATCCCAGGACAGTGACACACAGAGGACGGCGACCCAGGACAGTGACACACAGTGGGCGCGTCCCAGGACAGTGAAACACAGAGGACGGCGACCCAGGACAGTGACACAAGGAGGGCGCGACCCAGGACAGTGACACACAGAGACGGCGACCCAGGACAGTGACACACAGAGACGGCGACCCAGGACAGTGAAACACAGAGGACGGCGACCCAGGACAGTGACACACAGAGGACGCGACCCAGGACATTCACACACAGAGGTCGGTGACCCAGGACAGTGACGCACATAGGACGCGATCCAGGACAGTGACGCTCTGAGGACGCGTCACAGGACAGTGACACACAGAGGACGGCGACCCAGGACAGTGACACAGAGAGGACGGCGACCCAGGACAGTGACACACGGAGGACGGCGACACAGGACAGTGACACACTGAGGACGGCAATCCAGGACAGTGACACACAGAGGACGGTAACCCAGGACAGTGACACACAGAGGATGGCGATCCAGGACAGTGTCACAGAGAGACGCGACCCAGGACAGTGACACACAGAGGACCGCGACCCAGGACAGTGACGCACAGAGGACGCGACCCAGGACAGTGACGCACAGAGGACGGCTACCCAGGACAGTGACGCACGGTGGGCGCGACCCAGGACAGTGAAACACAGAGGACGGCGACCCAGGACAGTGACACAATGAGGACTCGACCCAGGATAGTGACACAAAGAGGAGGGCGACACAGGACAGTGACACACAGAGGACAACGACCCAGGACAGTGACACACAGAGGACGGCGACCCAGGACAGTGACACACGGAGGACGCGACACAGGACAGTCACACACAGAGGTCGGTGACCCAGGACAGTGACGCACAAAGGACGCGATCCAGGACAGTGACGTTCTGAGGTCGCGTCACAGGACAGTGACACACAGAGGACGGCGACCCAGGACAGTGACACACAGAGGACGGCGATCCAGGGCGGTGACACACAGAGGATGGCGACCCAGGACAGTGACGCACAGAGGGCGGCGACCCAGGACAGTGTCACAGAGAGGACGCGACCCAGGACAGTGACACACAGAGGACGGCGTCCCAGGACAGTGACACTCAGAGGACGGCGATCCAGGACAGTGACACACAGAGGACGGCGACCCAGGACAGTGACACACGGACTACGGTGACCCAGGACAGTGACACACGGAGGACGGCGACCCAGGACAGTGACACACAGAGGACGGCGACCCAGGACAGTGACACACAGAGGACGGCGATCCAGGGCGGTGACACACAGAGGATGGCGACCCAGGACAGTGACGCACAGAGGACGGCGACCCAGGACAGTGACACACGGACGACGGCGACCCAGGACAGTTACACACAGAGGACGGCGACCCAGGACAGTGACATACAGAGGATGGCGATCCAGGACAGTGTCACAGAGAGGACGCGACCCAGGACAGTGACACAGAGGACGGCGAACCAGGACAGTGACGTACAGAGGACGCGACCCAGGACAGTGACCCACAGAGGACGCGACCCAGGACACTGACACACAGAGGACGGCGACCCAGGACAGTGACACACAAAGGACGGCGACCAAGGACAGTGACACACAGAGGACGGCGACCCAGGACAGTGACACACAGAAGACGCGACCCAGGACAGTCACACACAGAGGTCGGTGACCCAGGACAGTGACGCACAAAGGACGCGATCCAGGACAGTGACGCTCTGAGGACGCGTCACAGGATAGTGACACACAGAGGACAGCGACCCAGGACAGTGACACACAGAGGACGCCGATCCCGGGCGGTGAGACACAGAGGATGGCATCCCAGGACAGTGACGCACAGAGGACGGCGACCCAGGGCAGTGACACACAGAGGATGGCGATCCAGGACAGTGTCGCAGAGAGGACGCGACCCAGGACAGTGACACAGAGGACGGCGAACCAGGACATTGACGCACAGAGGACGCGACCCAGGACAGTGACGCACAGAGGACGCGACCCAGGACACTGACACACAGACGACGGCGACCCAGGACAGTGACACTCAGAGGACGGCGGTCCAGGACAGTGACACACAGAGGACGGCGACCCAGGACAGTGACACACGGAGGACGGCGACCCAGTACAGTGACACACAGAGACGGCGACCCAGGACAGTGACACACAGAGGATGGCAACCCAGACGGTGACACACAGAGGATGGCGATTAAGGACAGTGACACACAGAGGACGGCGACCCAGGACAGTGACACACGGAGGGCGCGACGCAGTACAGTTACACACACAGACGGCGACACAGGACAGTGACACACAGAGGCGGCGACCCAGGGCAGTGACACACAGAGGATTGCGATCCAGGAAAGTGACACACAGAGGACGGCGACCCAGGACAGTGACACACAGTGGCCGCGTCCCAGGACAGTGAAACACAGAGGACGGCGACCCAGGACAGTGACACACGGAGGGCGCGACTCAGGACAGTGACACACAGAGACGGTGACCCAGGACAGTGACACACAGAGACGGCGACCCAGGACAGTGAAACACAGAGGATTGCGATCCAGGACAGTGTCACAGAGAGGACGCGACCCAGGACAGTGACACACAGAGGACCGCGACCCAGGACAGTGACGCACAGAGGACGCGACCCAGGACAGTGACGCACAGAGGACGGCGACCCAGGACAGTGACACACTGAGGACTCGACCCAGGATAGTGACACACAGAGGAGGGCGACCCAGGATATTGACACACGGAGGACAACGACCCAGGACAGTGACACACAGAGGACGGCGAGGGAGGACAGTGACACACAGAGGACGCGACACAGGACAGTCACACACAGAGAACGGCGACCCAGGACAGTGACACACAGAGGACGGGAACCAGGGCGGTGACACACAGAGGATGGCGACCCAGGACAGTGACGCACAGAGGATGGCGACCCAGTACAGTGACACACGGAGGACGGCGACCCAGGACAGTGACGCACAGAGTACGCGACCCAGGACACTGACACACAGAGGACGGCGTCCCAGGACAGTGACACTCAGAGGACGGCAATCCAGGGCAGTGACACACAGAGGACGGCGACCCAGGACAGTGACACACGGACTACGGTGACCCAGAACAGTGACACACGGAGGACGGCGACCCAGGACAGTGACGCACAGAGTACGCGACCCAGGACACTGACACACAGAGGACGGCGTCCCAGGACAGTGACACTCAGAGGATTGCGATCCAGGACAGTGTCACAAAGAGGACACGACCCAGGACAGTGACACACAGAGGACGGCGAACCAGGACAGTGACGCACAGAGGACGCAACCCAGGACAGTCTCGCACAGAGTACGCGACCCAGGACACTGACACACAGAGGACGGCGTCCCAGGACAGTGACACTCAGAGGACGACGATCCAGGACAGTGACACACAGAGGACGGCGACCCAGGACAGTGACACACAGAGGACGGCGACCCAGGACAGTGACACACAGAGGACGGCGATCCAGGGCGGTGACAAACAGAGGATGGCGACCCAGGACAGTGACGCACAGAGGACGGCGACCCAGGACAGTGACACACGGACGACGGCGACCCAGGACAGTTACACACAGAGGACGGCGACCCAGGACAGTGACATACAGAGGATGGCGATCCAGGACAGTGTCACAGAGAGGACGCGACCCACGACAGTGTCACAGAGGACGGCGAACCAGGACAGTGACGTACAGAGGACGCGACCCAGGACAGTGACCCACAGAGGACGCGACCCAGGACACTGACACACAGAGGACGGCGACCCAGGACAGTGACACACAAAGGACGGCGACCAAGGACAGTGACACACAGAGGACGGCGACCCAGGACAGTGACACACAGAAGACGCGACCCAGGACAGTCACACACAGAGGTCGGTGACCCAGGACAGTGACGCAAAAAGGACGCGATCCAGGACAGTGACGCTCTGAGGACGCGTCACAGGATAGTGACACACAGAGGACGGCGACTCAGGACAGTGACACACAGAGGACGGCGATCCCGGGCGGTGAGACACAGAGGATGGCGACCCAGGACAGTGACACACAGAGGACGGCGACCCAGGGCAGTGACACACAGAGGATGGCGCTCCAGGACAGTGTCACAGAGAGGACGCGACCCAGGACAGTGACACAGAGGACGGCGAACCAGGACAGTGACGCACAGAGGACGCGACCCAGGACAGTGACGCACAGAGGACGCGACCCAGGACACTGACACACAGAGAACGGCGACCCAGGACAGTGACACTCAGAGGACGGCGATCCAGGACAGTGACACACAGAGGACGGCGACCCAGGACAGTGACACACGGAGGACGGCGACCCAGTATTGTGACACACAGAGACGGCGACCCAGGACAGTGACACACAGAGGATAGCGACCCAGACGGTGACACACAGAGGATGGCGATTAAGGACAGTGACACACAGAGGACGGTGACCCAGGACAGTGACACACGGAGGGCGCGACCCAGTACAGTTACACACACAGACGGCGACCCAGGACAGTGACACACAGAGGCGGCGACCCAGGACAGTGACACACAGAGGATGGCGATCCAGGACAGTGACACACAGAGGACGGCGACCCAGGACAGTGACACACAGTGGGCGCGTCCCAGGACAGTGAAACACAGAGGACGGCGACCCAGGACAGTGACACACGGAGGGCGCGACCCAGGACAGTGGCACACAGAGACGGCGACCCAGGACAGTGACACACAGAGACGGCGACCCAGGACAGTGAAACACAGAGGACGGCGACCCAGGACAGTGACACACAGAGGACGCGACCCAGGACATTCACACACAGAGGTCGGTGACCCAGGACAGTGACGCACATAGGACGCGATCCAGGACAGTGACGCTCTGAGGACGCGTCACAGGACAGTGACACACAGAGGACGGCGACCCAGGACAGTGACACAGAGAGGACGGCGACCCAGGACAGTGACACACGGAGGACGGCGACACAGGACAGTGACACACTGAGGACGGCAATCCAGGACAGTGACACACAGAGGACGGTAACCCAGGACAGTGACACACAGAGGATGGCGATCCAGGACAGTGTCACAGAGAGACGCGACCCAGGACAGTGACACACAGAGGACCGCGACCCAGGACAGTGACGCACAGAGGACGCGACCCAGGACAGTGACGCACAGAGGACGGCTACCCAGGACAGTGACGCACGGTGGGCGCGACCCAGGACAGTGAAACACAGAGGACGGCGACCCAGGACAGTGACACAATGAGGACTCGACCCAGGATAGTGACACAAAGAGGAGGGCGACACAGGACAGTGACACACAGAGGACAACGACCCAGGACAGTGACACACAGAGGACGGCGACCCAGGACAGTGACACACAGAGGACGCGACACAGGACAGTCACACACAGAGGTCGGTGACCCAGGACAGTGACGCACAAAGGACGCGATCCAGGACAGTGACGTTTTGAGGACGCGTCACAGGACAGTGACACACAGAGGACGGCGACCCAGGACAGTGACACACAGAGGACGGCGATCCAGGGCGGTGACACACAGAGGATGGCGACCCAGGACAGTGACGCACAGAGGGCGGCGACCCAGGACAGTGACACACAGAGGATTGCGATCCAGGACAGTGTCACAGAGAGGACGCGACCCAGGACAGTGACACACAGAGGACGGCGTCCCAGGACAGTGACACTCAGAGGACGGCGATCCAGGACAGTGACACACAGAGGACGGCGACCCAGGACAGTGACACACGGACTACGGTGACCCAGGACAGTGACACACGGAGGACGGCGACCCAGGACAGTGACACACAGAGGACGGCGACCCAGGACAGTGACACACAGAGGACGGCGATCCAGGGCGGTGACACACAGAGGATGGCGACCCAGGACAGTGACGCACAGAGGACGGCGACCCAGGACAGTGACACACGGACGACGGCGACCCAGGACAGTTACACACAGAGGACGGCGACCCAGGACAGTGACATACAGAGGATGGCGATCCAGGACAGTGTCACAGAGAGGACGCGACCCAGGACAGTCACACACAGAGGTCGGTGACCCAGGACAGTGACGCACAAAGGACGCGATCCAGGACAGTGACGCTCTGAGGACGCGTCACAGGATAGTGACACACAGAGGACAGCGACCCAGGACAGTGACACACAGAGGACGGCGATCCCGGGCGGTGAGACACAGAGGATGGCATCCCAGGACAGTGACGCACAGAGGACGGCGACCCAGGGCAGTGACACACAGAGGATGGCGATACAGGACAGTGTCACAGAGAGGACGCGACCCAGGACAGTGACACAGAGGACGGCGAACCAGGACATTGACGCACAGAGGACGCGACCCAGGACAGTGACGCACAGAGGACGCGACCCAGGACACTGACACACAGAGGACGGCGACCCAGGACAGTGACACTCAGAGGACGGCGGTCCAGGACAGTGACACACAGAGGACGGCGACCCAGGACAGTGACACACGGAGGACGGCGACCCAGTACAGTGACACACAGAGACGGCGACCCAGGACAGTGACACACAGAGGATGGCAACCCAGACGGTGACACACAGAGGATGGCGATTAAGGACAGTGACACACAGAGGACGGCGACCCAGGACAGTGACACACGGAGGGCGCGACGCAGTACAGTTACACACACAGACGGCGACACAGGACAGTGACACACAGAGGCGGCGACCCAGGGCAGTGACACACAGAGGATTGCGATCCAGGACAGTGACACACAGAGGACGGCGACCCAGGACAGTGACACACAGTGGGCGCGTCCCAGGACAGTGAAACACAGAGGACGGCGACCCAGGACAGTGACACACGGAGGGCGCGACTCAGGACAGTGACACACAGAGACGGTGACCCAGGACAGTGACACACAGAGACGGCGACCCAGGACAGTGAAACACAGAGGACGGCGAGCCAGCACAGTGACACACAGAGGACGCGACCCAGGACAGTCACACACAGAGGTCGGTGACCCAGAACAGTGACGCACATTGGACGCGATCCAGGACAGTGATGCTCTGAGGACGCGTCACAGGACAGTGACACACAGAGGACGGCAACCCAGGACAGTGACACACAGAGGACGGCGACACAGGACAGTGACACACGGAGGACGGCAATCCAGGACAGTGACACACAGAGGACGGTAACCCAGGACAGTGACACACAGAGGATGGCTTTCCAGGACAGTGTCACAGAGAGGACGCGACCCAGGACAGTGACACACAGAGGACCGCGACCCAGGACAGTGACGCACAGAGGACGCGACCCAGGACAGTGACGCACAGAGGACGGCTACCCAGGACAGTGACGCACGGTGGGCGCGACCCAGGACAGTGAAACACAGAGGACGGCGACCCAGGACAGTGACACAATGAGGACGGCGACCCAGGACAGTGACACACAGAGGACGCGACACAGGACAGTCACACACAGAGGTCGGTGACCCAGGACAGTGACGCACAAAGGACGCGATCCAGGACAGTGACGTTCTGAGGACGCGTCACAGGACAGTGACACACAGAGGACGGCGACCCAGGACAGTGACACACAGAGGACGGCGATCCAGGGCGGTGACACACAGAGGATGGCGACCCAGGACAGTGACGCACAGAGGGCGGCGACCCAGGACAGTGACACACAGAGGATTGCGATCCAGGACAGTGTCACAGAGAGGACGCGACCCAGGACAGTGACACCCAGAGGACGGCGTCCCAGGACAGTGACACTCAGAGGACGGCGATCCAGGACAGTGACACACAGAGGACGGCGACCCAGGACAGTGACACACGGACTACGGTGACCCAGGACAGTGACACACGGAGGACGGCGACCCAGGACAGTGACACACAGAGGACGGCGACCCAGGACAGTGACACACAGAGGACGGCGATCCAGGGCGGTGACACACAGAGGATGGCGACCCAGGACAGTGACGCACAGAGGACGGCGACCCAGGACAGTGACACACGGACGACGGCGACCCAGGACAGTTACACACAGAGGACGGCGACCCAGGACAGTGACATACAGAGGATGGCGATCCAGGACAGTGTCACAGAGAGGACGCGACCCAGGACAGTGACACAGAGGACGGCGAACCAGGACAGTGACGTACAGAGGACGCGACCCAGGACAGTGACCCACAGAGGACGCGACCCAGGACACTGACACACAGAGGACGGCGACCCAGGACAGTGACACACAAAGGACGGCGACCCAGGACAGTGACACACAGAGGACGGCGACCCAGGACAGTGACACACAGAAGACGCGACCCAGGACAGTCACACACAGAGGTCGGTTACCCAGGACAGTGACGCACAAAGGACGCGATCCAGGACAGTGACGCTCTGAGGACGCGTCACAGGATAGTGACACACAGAGGACAGCGACCCAGGACAGTGACACACAGAGGACGGCGATCCCGGGCGGTGAGACACAGAGGATGGCATCCCAGGACAGTGACGCACAGAGGACGGCGACCCAGGGCAGTGACACACAGAGGATGGCGATCCAGGACAGTGTCACAGAGAGGACGCGACCCAGGACAGTGACACAGAGGACGGCGAACCAGGACATTGACGCACAGAGGACGCGACCCAGGACAGTGACGCACAGAGGACGCGACCCAGGACACTGACACACAGAGGACGGCGACCCAGGACAGTGACACTCAGAGGACGGCGATCCAGGACAGTGACACACAGAGGACGGCGACCCAGGACAGTGACACACAGAGGACGGCGATCCAGGGCGGTGACACACAGAGGATGGCGACCCAGGACAGTGACGCACAGAGGGCGGCGACCCAGGACAGTGACACACAGAGGATTGCGATCCAGGACAGTGTCACAGAGAGGACGCGACCCAGGACAGTGACACACAGAGGACGGCGTCCCAGGACAGTGACACTCAGAGGACGGCGATCCAGGACAGTGACACACAGAGGACGGCGACCCAGGACAGTGACACACGGACTACGGTGACCCAGGACAGTGACACACGGAGGACGGCGACCCAGGACAGTGACACACAGAGGACGGCGACCCAGGACAGTGACACACAGAGGACGGCGATCCAGGGCGGTGACACACAGAGGATGGCGACCCAGGACAGTGACGCACAGAGGACGGCGACCCAGGACAGTGACACACAGAGGACGGCGACCCAGGACAGTGACACTCAGAGGACGGCGGTCCAGGACAGTGACACACAGAGGACGGCGACCCAGGACAGTGACACACGGAGGACGGCGACCCAGTACAGTGACACACAGAGACGGCGACCCAGGACAGTGACACACAGAGGATGGCAACCCAGACGGTGACACACAGAGGATGGCGATTAAGGACAGTGACACACAGAGGACGGCGACCCAGGACAGTGACACACGGAGGGCGCGACGCAGTACAGTTACACACACAGACGGCGACACAGGACAGTGACACACAGAGGCGGCGACCCAGGGCAGTGACACACAGAGGATTGCGATCCAGGACAGTGACACACAGAGGACGGCGACCCAGGACAGTGACACACAGTGGGCGCGTCCCAGGACAGTGAAACACAGAGGACGGCGACCCAGGACAGTGACACACGGAGGGCGCGACTCAGGACAGTGACACACAGAGACGGTGACCCAGGACAGTGACACACAGAGACGGCGACCCAGGACAGTGAAACACAGAGGACGGCGAGCCAGCACAGTGACACACAGAGGACGCGACCCAGGACAGTCACACACAGAGGTCGGTGACCCAGAACAGTGACGCACATTGGACGCGATCCAGGACAGTGATGCTCTGAGGACGCGTCACAGGACAGTGACACACAGAGGACGGCAACCCAGGACAGTGACACACAGAGGACGGCGACACAGGACAGTGACACACGGAGGACGGCAATCCAGGACAGTGACACACAGAGGACGGTAACCCAGGACAGTGACACACAGAGGATGGCTTTCCAGGACAGTGTCACAGAGAGGACGCGACCCAGGACAGTGACACACAGAGGACCGCGACCCAGGACAGTGACGCACAGAGGACGCGACCCAGGACAGTGACGCACAGAGGACGGCTACCCAGGACAGTGACGCACGGTGGGCGCGACCCAGGACAGTGAAACACAGAGGACGGCGACCCAGGACAGTGACACAATGAGGACGGCGACCCAGGACAGTGACACACAGAGGACGCGACACAGGACAGTCACACACAGAGGTCGGTGACCCAGGACAGTGACGCACAAAGGACGCGATCCAGGACAGTGACGTTCTGAGGACGCGTCACAGGACAGTGACACACAGAGGACGGCGACCCAGGACAGTGACACACAGAGGACGGCGATCCAGGGCGGTGACACACAGAGGATGGCGACCCAGGACAGTGACGCACAGAGGGCGGCGACCCAGGACAGTGACACACAGAGGATTGCGATCCAGGACAGTGTCACAGAGAGGACGCGACCCAGGACAGTGACACCCAGAGGACGGCGTCCCAGGACAGTGACACTCAGAGGACGGCGATCCAGGACAGTGACACACAGAGGACGGCGACCCAGGACAGTGACACACGGACTACGGTGACCCAGGACAGTGACACACGGAGGACGGCGACCCAGGACAGTGACACACAGAGGACGGCGACCCAGGACAGTGACACACAGAGGACGGCGATCCAGGGCGGTGACACACAGAGGATGGCGACCCAGGACAGTGACGCACAGAGGACGGCGACCCAGGACAGTGACACACGGACGACGGCGACCCAGGACAGTTACACACAGAGGACGGCGACCCAGGACAGTGACATACAGAGGATGGCGATCCAGGACAGTGTCACAGAGAGGACGCGACCCAGGACAGTGACACAGAGGACGGCGAACCAGGACAGTGACGTACAGAGGACGCGACCCAGGACAGTGACCCACAGAGGACGCGACCCAGGACACTGACACACAGAGGACGGCGACCCAGGACAGTGACACACAAAGGACGGCGACCCAGGACAGTGACACACAGAGGACGGCGACCCAGGACAGTGACACACAGAAGACGCGACCCAGGACAGTCACACACAGAGGTCGGTTACCCAGGACAGTGACGCACAAAGGACGCGATCCAGGACAGTGACGCTCTGAGGACGCGTCACAGGATAGTGACACACAGAGGACAGCGACCCAGGACAGTGACACACAGAGGACGGCGATCCCGGGCGGTGAGACACAGAGGATGGCATCCCAGGACAGTGACGCACAGAGGACGGCGACCCAGGGCAGTGACACACAGAGGATGGCGATCCAGGACAGTGTCACAGAGAGGACGCGACCCAGGACAGTGACACAGAGGACGGCGAACCAGGACATTGACGCACAGAGGACGCGACCCAGGACAGTGACGCACAGAGGACGCGACCCAGGACACTGACACACAGAGGACGGCGACCCAGGACAGTGACACTCAGAGGACGGCGATCCAGGACAGTGACACACAGAGGACGGCGACCCAGGACAGTGACACACAGAGGACGGCGATCCAGGGCGGTGACACACAGAGGATGGCGACCCAGGACAGTGACGCACAGAGGGCGGCGACCCAGGACAGTGACACACAGAGGATTGCGATCCAGGACAGTGTCACAGAGAGGACGCGACCCAGGACAGTGACACACAGAGGACGGCGTCCCAGGACAGTGACACTCAGAGGACGGCGATCCAGGACAGTGACACACAGAGGACGGCGACCCAGGACAGTGACACACGGACTACGGTGACCCAGGACAGTGACACACGGAGGACGGCGACCCAGGACAGTGACACACAGAGGACGGCGACCCAGGACAGTGACACACAGAGGACGGCGATCCAGGGCGGTGACACACAGAGGATGGCGACCCAGGACAGTGACGCACAGAGGACGGCGACCCAGGACAGTGACACACGGACGACGGCGACCCAGGACAGTTACACACAGAGGACGGCGACCCAGGACAGTGACATACAGAGGATGGCGATCCAGGACAGTGTCACAGAGAGGACGTGACCCAGGACAGTGACACAGAGGACGGCGAACCAGGACAGTGACGTACAGAGGACGCGACCCAGGACAGTGACCCACAGGGGACGCGACCCAGGACACTGACACACAGAGGACGGCGACCCAGGACAGTGACACACAAAGGACGGCGACCCAGGACAGTGACACACAGAGGACGGCGACCCAGGACAGTGACACACAGAAGACGCGACCCAGGACAGTCACACACAGAGGTCGGTGACCCAGGACAGTGACGCACAAAGGACGCGATCCAGGACAGTGACGCTCTGAGGACGCGTCACAGGATAGTGACACACAGAGGACAGCGACCCAGGACAGTGACACACAGAGGACGGCGATCCCGGGCGGTGAGACACAGAGGATGGCATCCCAGGACAGTGACGCACAGAGGACGGCGACCCAGGGCAGTGACACACAGAGGATGGCGATCCAGGACAGTGTCACAGAGAGGACGCGACCCAGGACAGTGACACAGAGGACGGCGAACCAGGACATTGACGCACAGAGGACGCGACCCAGGACAGTGACGCACAGAGGACGCGACCCAGGACACTGACACACAGAGGACGGCGACCCAGGACAGTGACACTCAGAGGACGGCGATCCAGGACAGTGACACACAGAGGACGGCGACCCAGGACAGTGACACACGGAGGACGGCGACCCAGGACAGTGACACACAGAGGATGGCGATCCAGGACAGTGACACACAGAGGACGGCGACCCAGGAGAGTGACACACGGAGGGCGCGACCCAGGACAGTTACACTCACAGACGGCGACCCAGGACAGTGACACACAGAGACGGCGACCCAGGACAGTGACACACAGAGGATGGCGATCCAGGTCAGTGACACACAGAGGACGGCGACCCAGGACAGTGACACACAGTGGGCGCGTCCCAGGACTGTGAAACACAGAGGACGGCGACCCAGGACAGTGACACACAGTGGGCGCGTCCCAGGACTGTGAAACACAGAGGATGGCGACCCAGGACAGTGACGCACAGCGGGCGGCGACCCAGGACAGTGACACACAGAGGATTGCGATCCAGGACAGTGTCACAGAGAGGACGCGACCCAGGACAGTGACACACAGAGGACGGCGTCCCAGGACAGTGACACTCAGAGGACGGCGATCCAGGACAGTGACACACAGAGGACGGCGACCCAGGACAGTGACACACGGACTACGGTGACCCAGGACAGTGACACACGGAGGACGGCGACCCAGGACAGTGACACACAGAGGACGGCGACCCAGGACAGTGACACACAGAGGACGGCGATCCAGGGCGGTGACACACAGAGGATGGCGACCCAGGACAGTGACGCACAGAGGACGGCGACCCAGGACAGTGACACACGGACGACGGCGACCCAGGACAGTTACACACAGAGGACGGCGACCCAGGACAGTGACATACAGAGGATGGCGATCCAGGACAGTGTCACAGAGAGGACGCGACCCAGGACAGTGACACAGAGGACGGCGAACCAGGACAGTGACGTACAGAGGACGCGACCCAGGACAGTGACCCACAGAGGATGCGACCCAGGACACTGACACACAGAGGACGGCGACCCAGGACAGTGACACACAAAGGACGGCGACCCAGGACAGTGACACACAGAGGACGGCGACCCAGGACAGTGACACACAGAAGACGCGACCCAGGACAGTCACACACAGAGGTCGGTGACCCAGGACAGTGACGCACAAAGGACGCGATCCAGGACAGTGACGCTCTGAGGACGCGTCACAGGATAGTGACACACAGAGGACAGCGACCCAGGACAGTGACACACAGAGGACGGCGATCCCGGGCGGTGAGACACAGAGAATGGCATCCCAGGACAGTGACGCACAGAGGACGGCGACCCAGGGCAGTGACACACAGAGGATGGCGATCCAGGACAGTGTCACAGAGAGGACGCGACCCAGGACAGTGACACAGAGGACGGCGAACCAGGACATTGACGCACAGAGGACGCGACCCAGGACACTGACACACAGAGGACGGCGACCCAGGACAGTGACACTCAGAGGACGGCGATCCAGGACAGTGACACACAGAGGACGGCGACCCAGGACAGTGACACACGCAGGACGGCGACCCAGGACAGTGACACACAGAGGATGGCGATCCAGGACAGTGACACACAGAGGACGGCGACCCAGGAGAGTGACACACGGAGGGCGCGACCCAGGACAGTTACACTCACAGACGGCGACCCAGGACAGTGACACACAGAGACGGCGACCCAGGACAGTGACACACAGAGGATGGCGATCCAGGTCAGTGACACACAGAGGACGGCGACCCAGGACAGTGACACACAGTGGGCGCGTCCCAGGACTGTGAAACACAGAGGACGGCGACCCAGGACAGTGACACACGGAGGGCGCTACCCAGGACAGTGACACACAGAGACGGCGACCCAGGACAGTGAAACACAGAGGACGGCGAGCCAGGACAGTGACACACAGAGGACGCGACCCAGGACAGTCACACACAGAGGTCGGTGACCCAGGACAGTGACGCACATAGGACGCGATCCAGGACAGTGACGCTCTGAGGACGCGTCACAGGACAGTGACACACAGAGGACGGCGACCCAGGACAGTGACACAGAGAGGACGGCGACCCAGGACAGTGACACACGGAGGACGGCAACCCAGGACAGTGACACACAGAGGACGTCGACCCAGGATAGTGACACACGGAGGACGGCAACCCAGGACAGTGACACACAGAGGACGGTAACCCAGGACAGTGACACACAGAGGATTGCGATCCAGGACAGTGTCACAGAGAGGACGCGACCCAGGACAGTGACACACAGAGGACCGTGACCCAGGACAGTGACGCACAGAGGACGCGACCCAGGACAGTGACGCACAGAGGACGGCGACGCAGGACAGTGACACACTGAGGACTCGACCCAGGATAGTGACACACAGAGGAGGGCGACCCAGGATAGTGATACACGGAGGACAACGACCCAGGACAGTGACACACAGAGGACGGCGACCGAGGACAGTGACACACAGAGGACGCGACACAGGACAGTCACACACAGAGGTCGGTGACCCAGGACAGTGACGCACAAAGGACGCGATCCAGGACAGTGACGTTCTGAGGACGCGTCACAGGACAGTGACACACAGAGGACGGCGACCCAGGACAGTGACACACAGAGGACGGCGATCCAAGGCGGTGACACACAGAGGATGGTGACCCAGGACAGTAACGCACAGAGGACGGCCACCCAGGACATTGACACACAGGGGACGGCGACTCAGGACAGTGACACACAGATGATTGCGATCCAGGACAGTGTCACAGAGAGGACGCGACCCAGGACAGTGACACACAGAGGACGGCGAACCAGGACAGTGACGCTCTGAGGACGCGTCACAGGACAGTGACACACAGAGAACGGCGACCCAGGACAGTGACACACAGAGGACGGGAACCAGGGCGGTGACACACAGAGGATGGCGACCCAGGACAGTGACGCACAGAGGATGGCGACCCAGTACAGTGACACACGGAGGACGGCGACGCAGGACAGTGACGCACAGAGTACGCGACCCAGGACACTGACACACAGAGGACGGCGTCCAAGGACAGTGACACTCAGAGGACGGCGATCCAGGACAGTGACACACAGAGGACGGCGGCCCAGGACAGTGACACACAGAGGACGGCGACCCAGGACAGTGACACACAGAGGACGGCGATCCAGGGCGGTGACAAACAGAGGATGGCGACCCAGGGCAGTGACACACAGAGGATGGCGATCCAGGACAGTGTCACAGAGAGGACGCGACCCAGGACAGTGACACAGAGGACGGCGAACCAGGACATTGACGCACAGAGGACGCGACCCAGGACAGTGACGCACAGAGGACGCGACCCAGGACACTGACACACAGAGGACGGCGACCCAGGACAGTGACACTCAGAGGACGGCGATCCAGGACAGTGACACACAGAGGACGGCGACCCAGGACAGTGACACACAGAGGACGGCGATCCAGGGCGGTGACACACAGAGGATGGCGACCCAGGACAGTGACGCACAGAGGGCGGCGACCCAGGACAGTGACACACAGAGGATTGCGATCCAGGACAGTGTCACAGAGAGGACGCGACCCAGGACAGTGACACACAGAGGACGGCGTCCCAGGACAGTGACACTCAGAGGACGGCGATCCAGGACAGTGACACACAGAGGACGGCGACCCAGGACAGTGACACACGGACTACGGTGACCCAGGACAGTGACACACGGAGGACGGTGACCCAGGACAGTGACACACAGAGGACGGCGACCCAGGACAGTGACACACAGAGGACGGCGATCCAGGGCGGTGACACACAGAGGATGGCGACCCAGGACAGTGACGCACAGAGGACGGCGACCCAGGACAGTGACACACGGACGACGGCGACCCAGGACAGTTACACACAGAGGACGGCGACCCAGGACAGTGACATACAGAGGATGGCGATCCAGGACAGTGTCACAGAGAGGACGCGACCCAGGACAGTGACACAGAGGACGGCGAACCAGGACAGTGACGTACAGAGGACGCGACCCAGGACAGTGACCCACAGAGGACGCGACCCAGGACACTGACACACAGAGGACGGCGACCCAGGACAGTGACACACAAAGGACGGCGACCCAGGACAGTGACACACAGAGGACGGCGACCCAGGACAGTGACACACAGAAGACGCGACCCAGGACAGTCACACACAGAGGTCGGTGACCCAGGACAGTGACGCACAAAGGACGCGATCCAGGACAGTGACGCTCTGAGGACGCGTCACAGGATAGTGACACACAGAGGACAGCGACCCAGGACAGTGACACACAGAGGACGGCGATCCCGGGCGGTGAGACACAGAGGATGGCATCCCAGGACAGTGACGCACAGAGGACGGCGACCCAGGGCAGTGACACACAGAGGATGGCGATCCAGGACAGTGTCACAGAGAGGACGCGACCCAGGACAGTGACACAGAGGACGGCGAACCAGGACATTGACGCACAGAGGACGCGACCCAGGACAGTGACGCACAGAGGACGCGACCCAGGACACTGACACACAGAGGACGGCGACCCAGGACAGTGACACTCAGAGGACGGCGATCCAGGACAGTGACACACAGAGGACGGCGACCCAGGACAGTGACACACGGAGGACGGCGACCCAGGACAGTGACACACAGAGGATGGCGATCCAGGACAGTGACACACAGAGGACGGCGACCCAGGAGAGTGACACACGGAGGGCGCGACCCAGGACAGTTACACTCACAGACGGCGACCCAGGACAGTGACACACAGAGACGGCGACCCAGGACAGTGACACACAGAGGATGGCGATCCAGGTCAGTGACACACAGAGGACGGCGACCCAGGACAGTGACACACAGTGGGCGCGTCCCAGGACTGTGAAACACAGAGGACGGCGACCCAGGACAGTGACACACAGTGGGCGCGTCCCAGGACTGTGAAACACAGAGGATGGCGACCCAGGACAGTGACGCACAGAGGGCGGCGACCCAGGACAGTGACACACAGAGGATTGCGATCCAGGACAGTGTCACAGAGAGGACGCGACCCAGGACAGTGACACACAGAGGACGGCGTCCCAGGACAGTGACACTCAGAGGACGGCGATCCAGGACAGTGACACACAGAGGACGGCGACCCAGGACAGTGTCACATTGACTACGGTGACCCTGGACAGTGACACACGGAGGTCGGCGACCCAGGACAGTGACACACAGAGGACGGCGACCCAGGACAGTGACACACAGAGGACGGCGATCCAGGGCGGTGACACACAGAGGATGGCGACCCAGGACAGTGACGCACAGAGGACGGCGACCCAGGACAGTGACACACGGACGACGGCGACCCAGGACAGTTACACACAGAGGACGGCGACCCAGGACAGTGACATACAGAGGATGGCGATCCAGGACAGTGTCACAGAGAGGACGCGACCCAGGACAGTGACACAGAGGACGGCGAACCAGGACAGTGACGTACAGAGGACGCGACCCAGGACAGTGACCCACAGAGGATGCGACCCAGGACACTGACACACAGAGGACGGCGACCCAGGACAGTGACACACAAAGGACCGCGACCCAGGACAGTGACACACAGAGGACGGCGACCCAGGACAGTGACACACAGAAGACGCGACCCAGGACAGTCACACACAGAGGTCGGTGACCCAGGACAGTGACGCACAAAGGACGCGATCCAGGACAGTGACGCTCTGAGGACGCGTCACAGGATAGTGACACACAGAGGACAGCGACCCAGGACAGTGACACACAGAGGACGGCGATCCCGGGCGGTGAGACACAGAGGATGGCATCCCAGGACAGTGACGCACAGAGGACGGCGACCCAGGGCAGTGACACACAGAGGATGGCGATCCAGGACAGTGTCACAGAGAGGACGCGACCCAGGACAGTGACACAGAGGACGGCGAACCAGGACATTGACGCACAGAGGACGCGACCCAGGACAGTGACGCACAGAGGACGCGACCCAGGACACTGACACACAGAGGACGGCGACCCAGGACAGTGACACTCAGAGGACGGCGATCCAGGACAGTGACACACAGAGGACGGCGACCCAGGACAGTGACACACGCAGGACGGCGACCCAGGACAGTGACACACAGAGGATGGCGATCCAGGACAGTGACACACAGAGGACGGCGACCCAGGAGAGTGACACACGGAGGTCGCGACCCAGGACAGTTACACTCACAGACGGCGACCCAGGCCAGTGACACACAGAGACGGCGACCCAGGACAGTGACACACAGAGGATGGCGATCCAGGTCAGTGACACACAGAGGACGGCGACCCAGGACAGTGACACACAGTGGGCGCGTCCCAGGACTGTGAAACACAGAGGACGGCGACCCAGGACAGTGACACACGGAGGGCGCTACCCAGGACAGTGACACACAGAGACGGCGACCCAGGACAGTGAAACACAGAGGACGGCGAGCCAGGACAGTGACACACAGAGGACGCGACCCAGGACAGTCACACACAGAGGTCGGTGACCCAGGACAGTGACGCACATAGGACGCGATCCAGGACAGTGACGCTCTGAGGACGCGTCACAGGACAGTGACACACAGAGGACGGCGACCCAGGACAGTGACACAGAGAGGACGGCGACCCAGGACAGTGACACACGGAGGACGGCAACCCAGGACAGTGACACACAGAGGACGTCGACCCAGGATAGTGACACACGGAGGACGGTAACCCAGGACAGTGACACACAGAGGACGGTAACCCAGGACAGTGACACACAGAGGATTGCGATCCAGGACAGTGTCACAGAGAGGACGCGACCCAGGACAGTGACACACAGAGGACCGCGACCCAGGACAGTGACGCACAGAGGACGCGACCCAGGACAGTGACGCACAGAGGACGGCGACGCAGGACAGTGACACACTGAGGACTCGACCCAGGATAGTGACACACAGAGGAGGGCGACCCAGGATAGTGATACACGGAGGACAACGACCCAGGACAGTGACACACAGAGGACGGCGACCGAGGACAGTGACACACAGAGGACGCGACACAGGACAGTCACACACAGAGGTCGGTGACCCAGGACAGTGACGCACAAAGGACGCGATCCAGGACAGTGACGCTCTGAGGACGCGTCACAGGATAGTGACACACAGAGGACGGCGACCCAGGACAGTGACACACAGAGGACGGCGATCCAAGGCGGTGACACACAGAGGATGGTGACCCAGGACAGTAACGCACAGAGGACGGCGACCCAGGACAGTGACACACGGAGGACGGCGACCCAGGACAGTGACACACGGAGGACGGCGACCCAGGACATTGACACACAGAGGACGGCGACTCAGGACAGTGACACACAGATGATTGCGATCCAGGACAGTGTCACAGAGAGGACGCGACCCAGGACAGTGACACACAGAGGACGGCGAACCAGGACAGTGACGCTCTGAGGACGCGTCACAGGACAGTGACACACAGAGAACGGCGACCCAGGACAGTGACACACAGAGGACGGGAACCAGGGCGGTGACACACAGAGGATGGCGACCCAGGACAGTGACGCACAGAGGATGGCGACCCAGTACAGTGACACACGGAGGACGGCGACGCAGGACAGTGACGCACAGAGTACGCGACCCAGGACACTGACACACAGAGGACGGCGTCCAAGGACAGTGACACTCAGAGGACGGCGATCCAGGACAGTGACACACAGAGGACGGCGGCCCAGGACAGTGACACACAGAGGACGGCGACCCAGGACAGTGACACACAGAGGACGGCGATCCAGGGCGGTGACAAACAGAGGATGGCGACCCAGGTCAGTGACGCACAGAGGACGGCGACCCAGGACAGTGACACACGGACGACGGCGACCCAGGACAGTTACACACAGAGGACGGCGACCCAGGACAGTGACATACAGAGGATGGCGATCCAGGACAGTGTCACAGAGAGGACGCGACCCAGGACAGTGACACAGAGGACGGCGAACCAGGACAGTGACGTACAGAGGACGCGACCCAGGACAGTGACCCACAGAGGACGCGACCCAGGACACTGACACACAGAGGACGGCGACCCAGGAAAGTGACACACAAAGGACGGCGACCAAGGACAGTGACAATCAGAGGACGGCGACCCAGGACAGTGACACACAGAAGACGCGACCCAGGACAGTCACACACAGAGGTCGGTGACCCAGGACAGTGACGCACAAAGGACGCGATCCAGGACAGTGACGCTCTGAGGACGCGTCACAGGATAGTGAAACAAAGAGGACGGCGACCCAGGACGGTGACACACAGAGGATGGCGACCCAGGACAGTGACGCACAGAGGACGGCGACCCAGGACAGTGACACACGGACGACGGCGACCCAGGACAGTTACACACAGAGGACGGCGACCCAGGACAGTGACATACAGAGGATGGCGATCCAGGACAGTGTCACAGAGAGGACGCGACCCAGGACAGTGACACAGAGGACGGCGAACCAGGACAGTGACGTACAGAGGACGCGACCCAGGACAGTGACCCACAGAGGACGCGACCCAGGACACTGACACACAGAGGACGGCGACCCAGGACAGTGACACACAAAGGACGGCGACCAAGGACAGTGACACACAGAGGACGGCAGCCCAGGACAGTGACACACAGAAGACGCGACCCAGGACAGTCACACACAGAGGTCGGTGACCCAGGACAGTGACGCACAAAGGACGCGATCCAGGACAGTGACGCTCTGAGGACGCGTCACAGGATAGTGACACACAGAGGACAGCGACCCAGGACAGTGACACACAGAGGACGGCGATCCCGGGCGGTGAGACACAGAGGATGGCATCCCAGGACAGTGACGCACAGAGGACGGCGACCCAGGGCAGTGACACACAGAGTATGGCGATCCAGGACAGTGTCACAGAGAGGACGCGACCCAGGACAGTGACACAGAGGACGGCGAACCAGGACATTGACGCACAGAGGACGCGACCCAGGACAGTGACGCACAGAGGACGCGACCCAGGACACTGACACACAGAGGACGGCGACCCAGGACAGTGACACTCAGAGGACGGCGGTCCAGGACAGTGACACACAGAGGACGGCGACCCAGGACAGTGACACACGAAGGACGGCGACCCAGTACAGTGACACACAGAGACGGCGACCCAGGACAGTGACACACAGAGGATGGCAACCCAGACGGAGACACACAGAGGATGGCGATTAAGGACAGTGACACACAGAGGACGGCGACCCAGGACAGTGACACACGGAGGGCGCGACGCAGTACAGTTACACACACAGACGGCGACACAGGACAGTGACACACAGAGGCGGCGACCCAGGGCAGTGACACACAGAGGATTGCGATCCAGGACAGTGACACACAGAGGACGGCGACCCAGGACAGTGACACACAGTGGCCGCGTCCCAGGACAGTGAAACACAGAGGACGGCGACCCAGGACAGTGACACACGGAGGGCGCGACTCAGGACAGTGACACACTGAGACGGTGACACAGGACAGTGACACACAGAGACGGCGACCCAGGACAGTGAAACACAGAGGACGGCGAGCCAGCACAGTGACACACAGAGGACGCGACCCAGGACAGTCACACACAGAGGTCGGTGACCCAGGACAGTGACGCACATAGGACGCGATCCAGGACAGTGATGCTCTGAGGACGCGTCACAGGACAGTGACACACAGAGGACGGCAACCCAGGACAGTGACACACAGAGGACGGCGACACAGGACAGTGACACACGGAGGACGGCAATCCAGGACAGTGACACACAGAGGACGGTAACACAGGACAGTGACACACAGAAGATGGCTTTCCAGGACAGTGTCACAGAGAGGACGCGACCCAGGACAGTGACACACAGAGGACCGCGACCCAGGACAGTGACGCACAGAGGACGCGACCCAGGATAGTGACGCACAGAGGACGGCTACCCAGGACAGTGACGCACGGTGGGCGCGACCCAGGACAGTGAAATACAGAGGACGGCGACCCAGGACAGTGACACAATGAGGACTCGACCCAGGATAGTGACACAAAGAGGAGGGCGACACAGGACAGTGACACACAGGGGACAACGACCCAGGACAGTGACACACAGAGGACGGCGACCCAGGACAGTGACACACAGAGGACGCGACACAGGACAGTCACACACGGAGGTCGGTGACCCAGGACAGTGACGCACAAAGGACGCGATCCAGGACAGTGACGTTCTGAGGACGCGTCACAGGACAGTGACACACAGAGGACGGCGACCCAGGACAGTGACACTCAGAGGACGGCGACCCAGGACAGTGACACACAGAGGACTGCGATCCCGGGCGGTGAGACACAGAGGATGGCATCCCAGGACAGTGACGCACAGAGGACGGCGACCCAGGGCAGTGACACACAGAGGATGGCGATCCAGGACAGTGTCACAGATAGGACGCGACCCAGGACAGTGACACAGAGGACGGCGAACCAGGACATTGACGCACAGAGGACGCGACCCAGGACAGTGACGCACAGAGGACGTGACCCAGGACACTGACACACAGAGGACGGCGACCCAGGACAGTGACACTCAGAGGACGGCGATCCAGGACAGTGACACACAGAGGACGGCGACCCAGGACAGTGACACACGGAGGACGGCGACCCAGGACAGTGACACACAGAGGATGGCGATCCAGGACAGTGACACACAGAGGACGGCGACCCAGGAGAGTGACACACGGAGGGCGCGACCCAGGACAGTTACACTCACAGACGGCGACCCAGGACAGTGACACACAGAGACGGCGACCCAGGACAGTGACACACAGAGGATGGCGATCCAGGTCAGTGACACACAGAGGACGGCGACCCAGGACAGTGACACACAGTGGGCGCGTCCCAGGACTGTGAAACACAGTGGACGGCGACCCAGGACAGTGACACACAGTGGGCGCGACCCAGGACTGTGAAACACAGAGGATGGCGACCCAGGACAGTGACGCACAGAGGGCGGCGACCCAGGACAGTGACACACAGAGGATTGCGATCCAGGACAGTGTCACAGAGAGGACGCGACCCAGGACAGTGACACACAGAGGACGGCGACCGAGGACAGTGACACACAGAGGACGCGACACAGGACAGTCACACACAGAGGTCGGTGACCCAGGACAGTGACGCACAAAGGACGCGATCCAGGACAGTGACGTTCTGAGGACGCGTCACAGGACAGTGACACACAGAGGACGGCGACCCAGGACAGTGACACACAGAGGACGGCGATCCAAGGCGGTGACACACAGAGGATGGTGACCCAGGACAGTAACGCACAGAGGACGGCGACCCAGGACAGTGACACACAGAGGACGGCGACCCAGGACAGTGACACACAGAGGACGGCGACCCAGGACATTGACACACAGAGGACGGCGACTCAGGACAGTGACACACAGATGATTGCGATCCAGGACAGTGTCACAGAGAGGACGCGACCCAGGACAGTGACACACAGAGGACGGCGAACCAGGACAGTGACGCTCTGAGGACGCGTCACAGGACAGTGACACACAGAGAACGGCGACCCAGGACAGTGACACACAGAGGACGGGAACCAGGGCGGTGACAGACAGAGGATGGCGACCCAGGACAGTGACGCACAGAGGATGGCGACCCAGTACAGTGACACACGGAGGACGGCGACGCAGGACAGTGACGCACAGAGTACGCGACCCAGGACACTGACACACAGAGGACGGCGTCCAAGGACAGTGACACTCAGAGGACGGCGATCCAGGACAGTGACACACAGAGGACGGCGGCCCAGGACAGTGACACACAGAGGACGGCGACCCAGGACAGTGACACACAGAGGACGGCGATCCAGGGCGGTGACAAACAGAGGATGGCGACCCAGGTCAGTGACGCACAGAGGACGGCGACCCAGGACAGTGACACACGGACGACGGCGACCCAGGACAGTTACACACAGAGGACGGCGACCCAGGACAGTGACATACAGAGGATGGCGATCCAGGACAGTGTCACAGAGAGGACGCGACCCAGGACAGTGACACAGAGGACGGCGAACCAGGACAGTGACGTACAGAGGACGCGACCCAGGACAGTGACCCACAGAGGACGCGACCCAGGACACTGACACACAGAGGACGGCGACCCAGGAAAGTGACACACAAAGGACGGCGACCAAGGACAGTGACACACAGAGGACGGCGACCCAGGACAGTGACACACAGAAGACGCGACCCAGGACAGTCACACACAGAGGTCGGTGACCCAGGACAGTGACGCACAAAGGACGCGATCCAGGACAGTGACGCTCTGAGGACGCGTCACAGGATAGTGAAACAAAGAGGACGGCGACCCAGGACGGTGACACACAGAGGATGGCGACCCAGGACAGTGACGCACAGAGGACGGCGACCCAGGACAGTGACACACGGACGACGGCGACCCAGGACAGTTACACACAGAGGACGGCGACCCAGGACAGTGACATACAGAGGATGGCGATCCAGGACAGTGTCACAGAGAGGACGCGACCCAGGACAGTGACACAGAGGACGGCGAACCAGGACAGTGACGTACAGAGGACGCGACCCAGGACAGTGACCCACAGAGGACGCGACCCAGGACACTGACACACAGAGGACGGCGACCCAGGACAGTGACACACAAAGGACGGCGACCAAGGACAGTGACACACAGAGGACGGCAGCCCAGGACAGTGACACACAGAAGACGCGACCCAGGACAGTCACACACAGAGGTCGGTGACCCAGGACAGTGACGCACAAAGGACGCGATCCAGGACAGTGACGCTCTGAGGACGCGTCACAGGATAGTGACACACAGAGGACAGCGACCCAGGACAGTGACACACAGAGGACGGCGATCCCGGGCGGTGAGACACAGAGGATGGCATCCCAGGACAGTGACGCACAGAGGACGGCGACCCAGGGCAGTGACACACAGAGTATGGCGATCCAGGACAGTGTCACAGAGAGGACGCGACCCAGGACAGTGACACAGAGGACGGCGAACCAGGACATTGACGCACAGAGGACGCGACCCAGGACAGTGACGCACAGAGGACGCGACCCAGGACACTGACACACAGAGGACGGCGACCCAGGACAGTGACACTCAGAGGACGGCGGTCCAGGACAGTGACACACAGAGGACGGCGACCCAGGACAGTGACACACGGAGGACGGCGACCCAGTACAGTGACACACAGAGACGGCGACCCAGGACAGTGACACACAGAGGATGGCAACCCAGACGGAGACACACAGAGGATGGCGATTAAGGACAGTGACACACAGAGGACGGCGACCCAGGACAGTGACACACGGAGGGCGCGACGCAGTACAGTTACACACACAGACGGCGACACAGGACAGTGACACACAGAGGATGGCGACCCAGGGCAGTGACACACAGAGGGTTGCGATCCAGGAGAGTGACACACAGAGGACGGCGACCCAGGACAGTGACACACAGTGGCCGCGTCCCAGGACAGTGAAACACAGAGGACGGCGACCCAGGACAGTGACACACGGAGGGCGCGACTCAGGACAGTGACACACTGAGACGGTGACCCAGGACAGTGACACACAGAGACGGCGACCCAGGACAGTGAAACACAGAGGACGGCGAGCCAGCACAGTGACACACAGAGGACGCGACCCAGGACAGTCACACACAGAGGTCGGTGACCCAGGACAGTGACGCACATAGGACGCGATCCAGGACAGTGATGCTCTGAGGACGCGTCACAGGACAGTGACACACAGAGGACGGCAACCCAGGACAGTGACACACAGAGGACGGCGACACAGGACAGTGACACACGGAGGACGGCAATCCAGGACAGTGACACACAGAGGACGGTAACACAGGACAGTGACACACAGAGGATGGCTTTCCAGGACAGTGTCACAGAGAGGACGCGACCCAGGACAGTGACACACAGAGGACCGCGACCCAGGACAGTGACGCACAGAGGACGCGACCCAGGACAGTGACGCACAGAGGACGGCTTCCCAGGACAGTGACGCACGGTGGGCGCGACCCAGGACAGTGAAATACAGAGGACGGCGACCCAGGACAGTGACACAATGAGGACTCGACCCAGGATAGTGACACAAAGAGGAGGGCGACACAGGACAGTGACACACAGGGGACAACGACCCAGGACAGTGACACACAGAGGACGGCGACCCAGGACAGTGACACACAGAGGACGCGACACAGGACAGTCACACACGGAGGTCGGTGACCCAGGACAGTGACGCACAAAGGACGCGATCCAGGACAGTGACGTTCTGAGGACGCGTCACAGGACAGTGACACACAGAGGACGGCGACCCAGGACAGTGACACTCAGAGGACGGCGACCCAGGACAGTGACACACAGAGGACTGCGATCCCGGGCGGTGAGACACAGAGGATGGCATCCCAGGACAGTGACGCACAAAGGACGGCGACCCAGGGCAGTGACACACAGAGGATGGCGATCCAGGACAGTGTCACAGATAGGACGCGACCCAGGACAGTGACACAGAGGACGGCGAACCAGGACATTGACGCACAGAGGACGCGACCCAGGACAGTGACGCACAGAGGACGTGACCCAGGACACTGACACACAGAGGACGGCGACCCAGGACAGTGACACTCAGAGGACGGCGATCCAGGACAGTCACACACGGAGGTCGGTGACCCAGGACAGTGACGCACAAAGGACGCGATCCAGGACAGTGACGTTCTGAGGACGCGTCACAGGACAGTGACACACAGAGGACGGCGACCCAGGACAGTGACACTCAGAGGACGGCGACCCAGGACAGTGACACACAGAGGACTGCGATCCCGGGCGGTGAGACACAGAGGATGGCATCCCAGGACAGTGACGCACAGAGGACGGCGACCCAGGGCAGTGACACACAGAGGATGGCGATCCAGGACAGTGTCACAGATAGGACGCGACCCAGGACAGTGACACAGAGGACGGCGAACCAGGACATTGACGCACAGAGGTCGCGACCCAGGACAGTGACGCACAGAGGACGTGACCCAGGACACTGACACACAGAGGACGGCGACCCAGGACAGTGACACTCAGAGGACGGCGATCCAGGACAGTGACACACAGAGGACGGCGACCCAGGACAGTGACACACGGAGGACGGCGACCCAGGACAGCGACACACAGAGGATGGCGATCCAGGACAGTGACACACAGAGGACGGCGACCCAGGAGAGTGACACACGGAGGGCGCGACCCAGGACAGTTACACTCACAGACGGCGACCCAGGACAGTGACACACAGAGACGGCGACCCAGGACAGTGACACACAGAGGATGGCGATCCAGGTCAGTGACACACAGAGGACGGCGACCCAGGACAGTGACACACAGTGGGCGCGTCCCAGGACTGTGAAACACAGTGGACGGCGACCCAGGACAGTGACACACAGTGGGCGCGACCCAGGACTGTGAAACACAGAGGATGGCGACCCAGGACAGTGACGCACAGAGGGCGGCGACCCAGGACAGTGACACACAGAGGATTGCGATCCAGGACAGTGTCACAGAGAGGACGCGACCCAGGACAGTGACACACAGAGGACGGCGTCCCAGGACAGTGACACTCAGAGGACGGCGATCCAGGACAGTGACACACAGAGGACGGCGACCCAGGACAGTGACACACGGACTACGGTGACCCAGGACAGTGACACACGGAGGACGGCGACCCAGGACAGTGACACACAGAGGACGGCGACCCAGGACAGTGACACACAGAGGACGGCGATCCAGGACAGTGACACACAGAGGACGGTAACACAGGACAGTGACACACAGAAGATGGCTTTCCAGGACAGTGTCACAGAGAGGACGCGACCCAGGACAGTGACACACAGAGGACCGCGACCCAGGACAGTGACGCACAGAGGACGCGACCCAGGATAGTGACGCACAGAGGACGGCTACCCAGGACAGTGACGCACGGTGGGCGCGACCCAGGACAGTGAAATACAGAGGACGGCGACCCAGGACAGTGACACAATGAGGACTCGACCCAGGATAGTGACACAAAGAGGAGGGCGACACAGGACAGTGACACACAGGGGACAACGACCCAGGACAGTGACACACAGAGGACGGCGACCCAGGACAGTGACACACAGAGGACGCGACACAGGACAGTCACACACGGAGGTCGGTGACCCAGGACAGTGACGCACAAAGGACGCGATCCAGGACAGTGACGTTCTGAGGACGCGTCACAGGACAGTGACACACAGAGGACGGCGACCCAGGACAGTGACACTCAGAGGACGGCGACCCAGGACAGTGACACACAGAGGACTGCGATCCCGGGCGGTGAGACACAGAGGATGGCATCCCAGGACAGTGACGCACAGAGGACGGCGACCCAGGGCAGTGACACACAGAGGATGGCGATCCAGGACAGTGTCACAGATAGGACGCGACCCAGGACAGTGACACAGAGGACGGCGAACCAGGACATTGACGCACAGAGGACGCGACCCAGGACAGTGACGCACAGAGGACGTGACCCAGGACACTGACACACAGAGGACGGCGACCCAGGACAGTGACACTCAGAGGACGGCGATCCAGGACAGTGACACACAGAGGACGGCGACCCAGGACAGTGACACACGGAGGACGGCGACCCAGGACAGTGACACACAGAGGATGGCGATCCAGGACAGTGACACACAGAGGACGGCGACCCAGGAGAGTGACACACGGAGGGCGCGACCCAGGACAGTTACACTCACAGACGGCGACCCAGGACAGTGACACACAGAGACGGCGACCCAGGACAGTGACACACAGAGGATGGCGATCCAGGTCAGTGACACACAGAGGACGGCGACCCAGGACAGTGACACACAGTGGGCGCGTCCCAGGACTGTGAAACACAGTGGACGGCGACCCAGGACAGTGACACACAGTGGGCGCGACCCAGGACTGTGAAACACAGAGGATGGCGACCCAGGACAGTGACGCACAGAGGGCGGCGACCCAGGACAGTGACACACAGAGGATTGCGATCCAGGACAGTGTCACAGAGAGGACGCGACCCAGGACAGTGACACACAGAGGACGGCGACCGAGGACAGTGACACACAGAGGACGCGACACAGGACAGTCACACACAGAGGTCGGTGACCCAGGACAGTGACGCACAAAGGACGCGATCCAGGACAGTGACGTTCTGAGGACGCGTCACAGGACAGTGACACACAGAGGACGGCGACCCAGGACAGTGACACACAGAGGACGGCGATCCAAGGCGGTGACACACAGAGGATGGTGACCCAGGACAGTAACGCACAGAGGACGGCGACCCAGGACAGTGACACACGGAGGACGGCGACCCAGGACATTGACACACAGAGGACGGCGACTCAGGACAGTGACACACAGATGATTGCGATCCAGGACAGTGTCACAGAGAGGACGCGACCCAGGACAGTGACACACAGAGGACGGCGAACCAGGACAGTGACGCTCTGAGGACGCGTCACAGGACAGTGACACACAGAGAACGGCGACCCAGGACAGTGACACACAGAGGACGGGAACCAGGGCGGTGACAGACAGAGGATGGCGACCCAGGACAGTGACGCACAGAGGATGGCGACCCAGTACAGTGACACACGGAGGACGGCGACGCAGGACAGTGACGCACAGAGTACGCGACCCAGGACACTGACACACAGAGGACGGCGTCCAAGGACAGTGACACTCAGAGGACGGCGATCCAGGACAGTGACACACAGAGGACGGCGGCCCAGGACAGTGACACACAGAGGACGGCGACCCAGGACAGTGACACACAGAGGACGGCGATCCAGGGCGGTGACAAACAGAGGATGGCGACCCAGGTCAGTGACGCACAGAGGACGGCGACCCAGGACAGTGACACACGGACGACGGCGACCCAGGACAGTTACACACAGAGGACGGCGACCCAGGACAGTGACATACAGAGGATGGCGATCCAGGACAGTGTCACAGAGAGGACGCGACCCAGGACAGTGACACAGAGGACGGCGAACCAGGACAGTGACGTACAGAGGACGCGACCCAGGACAGTGACCCACAGAGGACGCGACCCAGGACACTGACACACAGAGGACGGCGACCCAGGAAAGTGACACACAAAGGACGGCGACCAAGGACAGTGACACACAGAGGACGGCGACCCAGGACAGTGACACACAGAAGACGCGACCCAGGACAGTCACACACAGAGGTCGGTGACCCAGGACAGTGACGCACAAAGGACGCGATCCAGGACAGTGACGCTCTGAGGACGCGTCACAGGATAGTGAAACAAAGAGGACGGCGACCCAGGACGGTGACACACAGAGGATGGCGACCCAGGACAGTGACGCACAGAGGACGGCGACCCAGGACAGTGACACACGGACGACGGCGACCCAGGACAGTTACACACAGAGGACGGCGACCCAGGACAGTGACATACAGAGGATGGCGATCCAGGACAGTGTCACAGAGAGGACGCGACCCAGGACAGTGACACAGAGGACGGCGAACCAGGACAGTGACGTACAGAGGACGCGACCCAGGACAGTGACCCACAGAGGACGCGACCCAGGACACTGACACACAGAGGACGGCGACCCAGGACAGTGACACACAAAGGACGGCGACCAAGGACAGTGACACACAGAGGACGGCAGCCCAGGACAGTGACACACAGAAGACGCGACCCAGGACAGTCACACACAGAGGTCGGTGACCCAGGACAGTGACGCACAAAGGACGCGATCCAGGACAGTGACGCTCTGAGGACGCGTCACAGGATAGTGACACACAGAGGACAGCGACCCAGGACAGTGACACACAGAGGACGGCGATCCCGGGCGGTGAGACACAGAGGATGGCATCCCAGGACAGTGACGCACAGAGGACGGCGACCCAGGGCAGTGACACACAGAGTATGGCGATCCAGGACAGTGTCACAGAGAGGACGCGACCCAGGACAGTGACACAGAGGACGGCGAACCAGGACATTGACGCACAGAGGACGCGACCCAGGACAGTGACGCACAGAGGACGCGACCCAGGACACTGACACACAGAGGACGGCGACCCAGGACAGTGACACTCAGAGGACGGCGGTCCAGGACAGTGACACACAGAGGACGGCGACCCAGGACAGTGACACACGGAGGACGGCGACCCAGTACAGTGACACACAGAGACGGCGACCCAGGACAGTGACACACAGAGGATGGCAACCCAGACGGAGACACACAGAGGATGGCGATTAAGGACAGTGACACACAGAGGACGGCGACCCAGGACAGTGACACACGGAGGGCGCGACGCAGTACAGTTACACACACAGACGGCGACACAGGACAGTGACACACAGAGGATGGCGACCCAGGGCAGTGACACACAGAGGGTTGCGATCCAGGAGAGTGACACACAGAGGACGGCGACCCAGGACAGTGACACACAGTGGCCGCGTCCCAGGACAGTGAAACACAGAGGACGGCGACCCAGGACAGTGACACACGGAGGGCGCGACTCAGGACAGTGACACACTGAGACGGTGACCCAGGACAGTGACACACAGAGACGGCGACCCAGGACAGTGAAACACAGAGGACGGCGAGCCAGCACAGTGACACACAGAGGACGCGACCCAGGACAGTCACACACAGAGGTCGGTGACCCAGGACAGTGACGCACATAGGACGCGATCCAGGACAGTGATGCTCTGAGGACGCGTCACAGGACAGTGACACACAGAGGACGGCAACCCAGGACAGTGACACACAGAGGACGGCGACACAGGACAGTGACACACGGAGGACGGCAATCCAGGACAGTGACACACAGAGGACGGTAACACAGGACAGTGACACACAGAGGATGGCTTTCCAGGACAGTGTCACAGAGAGGACGCGACCCAGGACAGTGACACACAGAGGACCGCGACCCAGGACAGTGACGCACAGAGGACGCGACCCAGGACAGTGACGCACAGAGGACGGCTTCCCAGGACAGTGACGCACGGTGGGCGCGACCCAGGACAGTGAAATACAGAGGACGGCGACCCAGGACAGTGACACAATGAGGACTCGACCCAGGATAGTGACACAAAGAGGAGGGCGACACAGGACAGTGACACACAGGGGACAACGACCCAGGACAGTGACACACAGAGGACGGCGACCCAGGACAGTGACACACAGAGGACGCGACACAGGACAGTCACACACGGAGGTCGGTGACCCAGGACAGTGACGCACAAAGGACGCGATCCAGGACAGTGACGTTCTGAGGACGCGTCACAGGACAGTGACACACAGAGGACGGCGACCCAGGACAGTGACACTCAGAGGACGGCGACCCAGGACAGTGACACACAGAGGACTGCGATCCCGGGCGGTGAGACACAGAGGATGGCATCCCAGGACAGTGACGCACAAAGGACGGCGACCCAGGGCAGTGACACACAGAGGATGGCGATCCAGGACAGTGTCACAGATAGGACGCGACCCAGGACAGTGACACAGAGGACGGCGAACCAGGACATTGACGCACAGAGGACGCGACCCAGGACAGTGACGCACAGAGGACGTGACCCAGGACACTGACACACAGAGGACGGCGACCCAGGACAGTGACACTCAGAGGACGGCGATCCAGGACAGTCACACACGGAGGTCGGTGACCCAGGACAGTGACGCACAAAGGACGCGATCCAGGACAGTGACGTTCTGAGGACGCGTCACAGGACAGTGACACACAGAGGACGGCGACCCAGGACAGTGACACTCAGAGGACGGCGACCCAGGACAGTGACACACAGAGGACTGCGATCCCGGGCGGTGAGACACAGAGGATGGCATCCCAGGACAGTGACGCACAGAGGACGGCGACCCAGGGCAGTGACACACAGAGGATGGCGATCCAGGACAGTGTCACAGATAGGACGCGACCCAGGACAGTGACACAGAGGACGGCGAACCAGGACATTGACGCACAGAGGTCGCGACCCAGGACAGTGACGCACAGAGGACGTGACCCAGGACACTGACACACAGAGGACGGCGACCCAGGACAGTGACACTCAGAGGACGGCGATCCAGGACAGTGACACACAGAGGACGGCGACCCAGGACAGTGACACACGGAGGACGGCGACCCAGGACAGCGACACACAGAGGATGGCGATCCAGGACAGTGACACACAGAGGACGGCGACCCAGGAGAGTGACACACGGAGGGCGCGACCCAGGACAGTTACACTCACAGACGGCGACCCAGGACAGTGACACACAGAGACGGCGACCCAGGACAGTGACACACAGAGGATGGCGATCCAGGTCAGTGACACACAGAGGACGGCGACCCAGGACAGTGACACACAGTGGGCGCGTCCCAGGACTGTGAAACACAGTGGACGGCGACCCAGGACAGTGACACACAGTGGGCGCGACCCAGGACTGTGAAACACAGAGGATGGCGACCCAGGACAGTGACGCACAGAGGGCGGCGACCCAGGACAGTGACACACAGAGGATTGCGATCCAGGACAGTGTCACAGAGAGGACGCGACCCAGGACAGTGACACACAGAGGACGGCGTCCCAGGACAGTGACACTCAGAGGACGGCGATCCAGGACAGTGACACACAGAGGACGGCGACCCAGGACAGTGACACACGGACTACGGTGACCCAGGACAGTGACACACGGAGGACGGCGACCCAGGACAGTGACACACAGAGGACGGCGACCCAGGACAGTGACACACAGAGGACGGCGATCCAGGGCGGTGACACACAGAGGATGGCGACCCAGGACAGTGACGCACAGAGGACGGCGACCCAGGACAGTGACACACGGACGACGGCGACCCAGGACAGTTACACACAGAGGACGGCGACCCAGGACAGTGACATACAGAGGATGGCGATCCAGGACAGTGTTACAGAGAGGACGCGACCCAGGACAGTGACACAGAGGACGGCAAACCAGGACAGTGACGTACAGAGGACGCGACCCAGGACAGTGACACACAGAGGACGCGACCCAGGACACTGACACACAGAGGACGGCGACCCAGGACAGTGACACACAAAGGACGGCGACCCAGGACTGTGACACACAGAGGACGGCGACCCAGGACAGTGACACACAGAAGACGCGACCCAGGACAGTCACACACAGAGGTCGGTGACCCAGGACAGTGACGCACAAAGGACGCGATCCAGGACAGTGACGCTCTGAGGACGCGTCACAGGATAGTGACACACAGAGGACAGCGACCCAGGACAGTGACACACAGAGGACGGCGATCCCGGGCGGTGAGACACAGAGGATGGCATCCCAGGACAGTGACGCACAGAGGACGGCGACCCAGGGCAGTGACACACAGAGTATGGCGATCCAGGACAGTGTCACAGAGAGGACGCGACCCAGGACAGTGACACAGAGGACGGCGAACCAGGACATTGACGCACAGAGGACGCGACCCAGGACAGTGACGCACAGAGGACGCGACCCAGGACACTGACACACAGAGGACGGCGAACCAGGACAGTGACACTCAGAGGACGGCGATCCAGGACAGTGACACACAGAGGACGGCGACCCAGGACAGTGACACACGGAGGACGGCGACCCAGGACAGTGACACACAGAGGATGGCGATCCAGGACAGTGACACACAGAGGACGGCGACCCAGGAGAGTGACACACGGAGGGCGCGACCCAGGACAGTTACACTCACAGACGGCGACCCAGGACAGTGACACACAGAGACGGCGACCCAGGACATTGACACACAGAGGATGGCGATCCAGGTCAGTGACACACAGAGGACGGCGACCCAGGACAGTGACACACAGTGGGCGCGTCCCAGGACTGTGAAACACAGAGGACGGCGACCCAGGACAGTGACACACGGAGGGCGCTACCCAGGACAGTGACACACAGAGACGGCGACCCAGGACAGTGAAACACAGAGGACGGCGAGCCAGGACAGTGACACACAGAGGACGCGACCCAGGACAGTCACACACAGAGGTCGGTGACCCAGGACAGTGACGCACATAGGACGCGATCCAGGACAGTGACGCTCTGAGGACGCGTCACAGGACAGTGACACACAGAGGACGGCGACCCAGGACAGTGACACAGAGAGGACGGCGACCCAGGACAGTGACACACGGAGGACGGCAACCCAGGACAGTGACACACAGAGGACGTCGACCCAGGATAGTGACACACGGAGGACGGCAACCCAGGACAGTGACACACAGAGGACGGTAACCCAGGACAGTGACACACAGAGGATTGCGATCCAGGACAGTGTCACAGAGAGGACGCGACCCAGGACAGTGACACACAGAGGACCGCGACCCAGGACAGTGACGCACAGAGGACGCGACCCAGGACAGTGACGCACAGAGGACGGCGACGCAGGACAGTGACACACTGAGGACTCGACCCAGGATAGTGACACACAGAGGAGGGCGACCCAGGATAGTGATACACGGAGGACAACGACCCAGGACAGTGACACACAGAGGACGGCGACCGAGGACAGTGACACACAGAGGACGCGACACAGGACAGTCACACACAGAGGTCGGTGACCCAGGACAGTGACGCACAAAGGACGCGATCCAGGACAGTGACGTTCTGAGGACGCGTCACAGGACAGTGACACACAGAGGACGGCGACCCAGGACAGTGACACACAGAGGACGGCGATCCAAGGCGGTGACACACAGAGGATCGTGACCCAGGACAGTAACGCACAGAGGACGGCGACCCAGGACAGTGACACACGGAGGACGGCGACCCAGGACATTGACACACAGAGGACGGCGACTCAGGACAGTGACACACAGATGATTGCGATCCAGGACAGTGTCACAGAGAGGACGCGACCCAGGACAGTGACACACAGAGGACGGCGAACCAGGACAGTGACGCTCTGAGGACGCGTCACAGGACAGTGACACACAGAGAACGGCGACCCAGGACAGTGACACACAGAGGACGGGAACCAGGGCGGTGACACACAGAGGATGGCGACCCAGGACAGTGACGCACAGAGGATGGCGACCCAGTACAGTGACACACGGAGGACGGCGACCCAGGACAGTGACGCACAGAGTACGCGACCCAGGACACTGACACACAGAGGACGGCGTCCCAGGACAGTGACACTCAGAGGACGGCGATCCAGGACAGTGACACACAGAGGACGGCGACCCAGTACAGTGACACACGGACTACGGTGACCCAGGACAGTGACACACGGAGGACGGCGACCCAGGACAGTGACGCACAGAGTACGCGACCCAGGACACTGACACACAGAGGACGGCGTCCCAGGACAGTGACACTCAGAGGACGGCGATCCAGGACAGTGACACACAGAGGACGGCGACTCAGGACAGTGACACACAGAGGACGGCGACCCAGGACAGTGACACACAGAGGACGGCGATCCAGGGCGGTGACAAACAGAGGATGGCGACCCAGGTCAGTGACGCACAGAGGACGGCGACCCAGGACAGTGACACACGGACGACGGCGACCCAGGACAGTTACACACAGAGGACGGCGACCCAGGACAGTGACATACAGAGGATGGCGATCCAGGACAGTGTCACAGAGAGGACGCGACCCAGGACAGTGACACAGAGGACGGCGAACCAGGACAGTGACGTACAGAGGACGCGACCCAGGACAGTGACCCACAGAGGACGCCACCCAGGACACTGACACACAGAGGACGGCGACCCAGGACAGTGACACACAAAGGACGGCGACCAAGGACAGTGACACACAGAGGATGGCGACCCAGGACAGTGACACACAGAAGACGCGACCCAGGACAGTCACACACAGAGGTCGGTGACCCAGGACAGTGACGCACAAAGGACGCGATCCAGGACAGTGACGCTCTGAGGACGCGTCACAGGATAGTGACACACAGAGGACGGCGACCCAGGACAGTGACACACAGAGGACGGCGATCCCGGGCGGTGAGACACAGAGGATGGCATCCCAGGCCAGTGACGCACAGAGGACGGCGACCCAGGGCAGTGACACACAGAGGATGGCGCTCCAGGACAGTGTCACAGAGAGGACGCGACCCAGGACAGGGACACAGAGGACGGCGAACCAGGACAGTGACGCACAGAGGACGCGTCTCAGGACAGTGACGCACAGAGGACGCGACCCAGGACACTGACACACAGAGGACGGCGACCCAGGACAGTGACACTCAGAGGACGGCGATCCAGGACAGTGACACACAGAGGACGGCGACCCAGGACAGTGACACACGGAGGACGGCGACCCAGTATAGTGACACACAGAGACGGCGACCCAGGACAGTGACACACAGAGGATAGCGACCCAGACGGTGACACACAGAGGATGGCGATTAAGGACAGTGACACACAGAGGACGGTGACCCAGGACAGTGACACACGGAGGGCGCGACCCAGTACAGTTACACACACAGACGGCGACCCAGGACAGTGACACACAGAGGCGGCGAACCAGGACAGTGACACACAGAGGATGGCGATCCAGGACAGTGACACACAGAGGACGGCGACCCAGGACAGTGACACACAGTGGGCGCGTCCCAGGACAGTGAAACACAGAGGACGGCGACCCAGGACAGTGACACACGGAGGGCGCGACCCAGGACAGTGACACACAGAGACGGCGACCCAGGACAGTGACACACAGAGACGGCGACCCAGGACAGTGAAACACAGAGGACGGCGACCCAGGACAGTGACACACAGAGGACGCGACCCAGGACAGTCACACACAGAGGTCGGTGACCCAGGACAGTGACGCACATAGGACGCGATCCAGGACAGTGACGCTCTGAGGACGCGTCACAGGACAGTGACACACAGAGGACGGCGACCCAGGACAGTGACACAGAGAGGACGGCGACCCAGGACAGTGACACACGGAGGACGGCAACCCAGGACAGTGACACACAGAGGACGGCGACACAGGACAGTGACACACGGAGGACGGCAATCCAGGACAGTGACACACAGAGGACGGTAACCCAGGACAGTGACACACAGACGATGGCGATCCAGGACAGTGTCACAGAGAGGACGCGACCCAGGACAGTGACACACAGAGGACCGCGACCCAGGACAGTGACGCACAGAGGACGCGACCCAGGACAGTGACGCACAGAGGACGGCTACCCAGGACAGTGACGCACGGTGGGCGCGACCCAGGACAGTGAAACACAGAGGACGGCGACCCAGGACAGTGACACAATGAGGACTCGACCCAGGATAGTGACACAAAGACGAGGGCGACACAGGACAGTGACACACAGAGGACAACGACCCAGGACAGTGACACACAGAGGACGGCGACCCAGGACAGTGACACACAGAGGACGCGACACAGGACAGGCACACACAGAGGTCGGTGACCCAGGACAGTGACGCACAAAGGACGCGATCCAGGACAGTGACGTTCTGAGGACGCGTCACAGGACAGTGACACACAGAGGACGGCGACCCAGGACAGTGACACACAGAGGACGGCGATCCAGGGCGGTGACACACAGAGAATGGCGACCCAGGACAGTGACGCACAGAGGGCGGCGACCCAGGACAGTGACACACAGAGGATTGCGATCCAGGACAGTGTCACAGAGAGGACGCGACCCAGGACAGTGACACACGGACTACGGTGACCCAGGACAGTGACACACGGAGGACGGCGACCCAGGACAGTGACGCACAGAGTACGTGACCCAGGACACTGACACACAGAGGACGGCGTCCCAGGACAGTGACACTCAGAGGATTGCGATCCAGGACAGTGTCGCAAAGAGGACGCGACCCAGGACAGTGACACACAGAGGACGGCGAACCAGGACACTGACACACAGAGGACGGCGACCCAGGACAGTGACACTCAGAGGACGGCGATCCAGGACAGTGACACACAGAGGACGGCGACCCAGGACAGTGACACACGGAGGACGGCGACCCAGTATAGTGACACACAGAGACGGCGACCCAGGACAGTGACACACAGAGGATAGCGACCCAGACGGTGACACACAGAGGATGGCGATTAAGGACAGTGACACACAGAGGACGGTGACCCAGGACAGTGACACACGGAGGGCGCGACCCAGTACAGTTACACACACAGACGGCGACCCAGGACAGTGACACACAGAGGCGGCGACCCAGGACAGTGACACACAGAGGATGGCGATCCATGACAGTGACACACAGAGGACGGCGACGCAGGACAGTGACGCACGGTGGGCGCGACCCAGGACAGTGAAACACAGAGGACGGCGACCCAGGACAGTGACACAATGAGGACTCGACCCAGGATAGTGACACAAAGAGGAGGGCGACACAGGACAGTGACACACAGAGGACAACGACCCAGGACAGTGACACACAGAGGACGGCGATCCAGGACAGTGACACACAGAGGACGGCGACCCAGGACAGTGACACACGGACTACGGTGACCCAGGACAGTGACACACGGAGGACGGCGACCCAGGACAGTGACGCACAGAGTACGCGACCCAGGACACTGACACACAGAGGACGGCGTCCCAGGACAGTGACACTCAGAGGATTGCGATCCAGGACAGTGTCACAAAGAGGACGCGACCCAGGACAGTGACACACAGAGGACGGCGAACCAGGACAGTGACGCACAGAGGACGCAACCCAGAACAGTCTCGCACAGAGTACGCGACCCAGGACACTGACACACAGAGGACGGCGTCCCAGCACAGTGACACTCAGAGGACGGCGACCCAGGACAGTGACACTAAGAGGACGGCGATCCAGGACAGTGACACACAGAGGACGGCGACCCAGGACAGTGACACACGGACTACGGTGACCCAGGACAGTGACACACGGAGGACGGCGACCCAGGACAGTGACGCACAGAGTACGTTACCCAGGACACTGACACACAGAGGACGGCGTCCCAGGACAGTGACAGTCAAAGGATTGCGATCCAGGACAGTGTCACAAAGAGGATGCGACCCAGGACAGTGACACACAGAGGACGGCGAACCAGGACAGTGACGCACAGAGGACGCAACCCAGGACAGACTCGCACAGAGTACGCGACCCAGGACACTGACACACAGAGGACGGCGTCCCAGGACAGTGACACTCAGAGGACGGCGATCCAGGACAGTGACACACAGAGGACGGCGACCCAGGACAGTGACACACAGAGGACGGCGACCCAGGACAGTGACACACAGAGGACGGCGATCCAGGGCGGTGACAAACAGAGGATGGCGACCCAGGACAGTGACGCACAGAGGACGGCGACCCAGGACAGTGACACACGGACGACGGCGACCCAGGACAGTTACACACAGAGGACGGCGACCCAGGACAGTGACATACAGAGGATGGCGATCCAGGACAGTGTCACAGAGAGGACGCGACCCAGGACAGTGACACAGAGGACGGCGAACCAGGACAGTGACGTACAGAGGACGCGACCCAGGACAGTGACCCACAGAGGACGCGACCCAGGACACTGACACACAGAGGACGGCGACCCAGGACAGTGACACACAAAGGACGGCGACCAAGGACAGTGACACACAGAGGACGGCGACCCAGGACAGTGACACACAGAAGACGCGACCCAGGACAGTCACACACAGAGGTCGGTGACCCAGGACAGTGACGCACAAAGGACGCGATCCAGGACAGTGACGCTCTGAGGACGCGTCACAGGATAGTGACACACAGAGGACGGCGACCCAGGACAGTGACACACAGAGGAACGGCGATCCCGGGCGGTGAGACACAGAGGATGGCATCCCAAGCCAGTGACGCACAGAGGACGGCGACCCAGGGCAGTGACACACAGAGGATGGCGCTCCAGGACAGTGTCACAGAGAGGACGCGACCCAGGACAGTGACACAGAGGACGGCGAACCAGGTCAGTGACGCACAGAGGACGCGACCCAGGACAGTGACGCACAGAGGACGCGAACCAGGACACTGACACACAGAGGACGGCGACCCAGGACAGTGACACTCAGAGGACGGCGATCCAGGACAGTGACACACAGAGGACGGCGACCCAGGACAGTGACACACGGAGGACGGCGACCCAGTATAGTGACACACAGAGACGGCGACCCAGGACAGTGACACACAGAGGATAGCGACCCAGACGGTGACACACAGAGGATGGCGATTAAGGACAGTGACACACAGAGGACGGTGACCCAGGACAGTGACACACGGAGGGCGCGACCCAGTACAGTTACACACACAGACGGCGACCCAGGACAGTGACACGCAGAGGCGGCGACCCAGGACAGTGACACACAGAGGATGGCGATCCAGGACAGTGACACACAGAGGACGGCGACCCAGGACAGTGACACACAGTGGGCGCGTCCCAGGACAGTGAAACACAGAGGACGGCGACCCAGGACAGTGACACACGGAGGGCGCGACCCAGGACAGTGACACACAGAGACGGCGACCCAGGACAGTGACACACAGAGACGGCGACCCAGGACAGTGAAACACAGAGGAAGGCGACCCAGGACAGTGACACACAGAGGACGTGACCCAGGACAGTCACACACAGAGGTCGGTGACCCAGGACAGTGACGCACATAGGACGCGATCCAGGACAGTGACGCTCTGAGGACGCGTCACAGGACAGTGACACACAGAGGACGGCGACCCTGGACAGTGACACAGAGAGGACGGCGACCCAGGACAGTGACACACGGAGGACGGCAACCCAGGACAGTGACACACAGAGGACGGCGACACAGGACAGTGACACACGGAGGACGGCAATCCAGGACAGTGACACACAGAGGACGGTAACCCAGGACAGTAACACACAGAGGATGGCGACCCAGGACAGTGTCACAGAGAGGATGCGACCCAGGACAGTGACACACAGAGGACCGCGACCCAGGACAGTGACGCACAGAGGACGCGACCCAGGACAGTGACGCACAGAGGACGGCTACCCAGGACAGTGACGCACGGTGGGCGCGACCCAGGACAGTGAAACACAGAGGACGGCGACCCAGGACAGTGACACAATGAGGACTCGACCCAGGATAGTGACACAAAGAGGAGGGCGACACAGGACAGTGACACACAGAGGACAACGACCCAGGACAGTGACACACAGAGGACGGCGACCCAGGACAGTGACACACAGAGGATGCGACACAGGACAGTCACACAGAGAGGTCGGTGACCCAGGACAGTGACGCACAAAGGACGCGATCCAGGACAGTGACGTTCTGAGGACGCGTCACAGGACAGTGACACACAGAGGACGGCGACCCAGGACAGTGACACACAGAGGACGGCGATCCAGGGCGGTGGCACACAGAGGATGGCGACCCAGGACAGTGACGCACAGAGGTCGGCGACCCAGAACAGTGACACACAGAGGATTGCGATCCAGGACAGTGTCACAGAGAGGACGCGACCCAGGACAGTGACACACAGAGGACGGCGTCCCAGGACAGTGACACTCAGAGGACGGCGATCCAGGATAGTGACACACAGAGGACGGCGACCCAGGACAGTGACACACGGACTACGGTGACCCAGGACAGTGACACACGGAGGACGGCGACCCAGGACAGTGACACACAGAGGACGGCGACCCAGGACAGTGACACACAGAGGACGGCGATCCAGGGCGGTGACACACAGAGGATGGCGACCCAGGACAGTGACGCACAGAGGACGGCGACCCAGGACAGTGACACACGGACGACGGCGACCCAGGACAGTTACACACAGAGGACGGCGACCCAGGACAGTGACATACAGAGGATGGCGATCCAGGACAGTGTCACAGAGAGGACGCGACCCAGGACAGTGACACAGAGGACGGCGAACCAGGACAGTGACCTACAGAGGACGCGACCCAGGACAGTGACCCACAGAGGACGCGACCCAGGACACTGACACACAGAGGACGGCTGCCCAGGACAGTGACACACAAAGGACGGCGACCAAGGACAGTGACACACAGAGGACGGCGACCCAGGACAGTGACACACAGAAGACGCGACCCAGGACAGTCACACACAGAGGTCGGTGACCCAGGACAGTGACGCACAAAAGACGCGATCCAGGACAGTGACGCTCTGAGGACGCGTCACAGGATAGTGACACACAGAGGACAGCGACCCAGGACAGTGACACACAGAGGACGGCGATCCCGGGCGGTGAGACACAGAGGATGGCATCCCAGGACAGTGACGCACAGAGGACGGCGACCCAGGGCAGTGACACACAGAGGATGGCGATCCAGGACAGTGTCACAGAGAGGACGCGACCCAGGACAGTGACACAGAGGACGGCGAACCAGGACATTGACGCACAGAGGACGCGACCCAGGACAGTGACGCACAGAGGACGCGACCCAGGACACTGACACACAGAGGACGGCGACCCAGGACAGTGACACACAGAGGACGGCGACCCAGGACAGTGACACACGGAGGACGGCGACCCAGTACAGTGACACACAGAGACGGCGACCCAGGACAGTGACACACAGAGGATGGCGACCCAGACGGTGACACACAGAGGATGGCGATTAAGGACAGTGACACACAGAGGACGGCGACCCAGGACAGTGACACACGGAGGGCGCGACCCAGTACAGTTACACACACAGACGGCGACACAGGACAGTGACACACAGAGGCGGCGACCCAGGGCAGTGACACACAGAGGATGGCGATCCAGGACAGTGACACACAGAGGACGGCGACCCAGGACAGTGACACACAGTGGGCGCATCCCAGGACAGTGAAACACAGAGGACGGCGACCCAGGACAGTGACACACGGAGGGCGCGACCCAGGACAGTGACACACAGAGACGGCGACCCAGGACAGTGACACACAGAGACGGCGACCCAGGACAGTGAAACACAGAGGACGGCGAGCCAGCACAGTGACACACAGAGGACGCGACCCAGGACAGTCACACACAGAGGTCGGTGACCCAGGACAGTGACGCACATAGGACGCGATCCAGGACAGTGATGCTCTGAGGACGCGTCACAGGACAGTGACACACAGAGGACGGCAACCCAGGACAGTGACACACAGAGGACGGCGACACAGGACAGTGACACACGGAGGACGGCAATCCAGGACAGTGACACACAGAGGACGGTAACCCAGGACAGTGACACACAGAGGATGGCGATCCAGGACAGTGTCACAGAGAGGACGCGACCCAGGACAGTGACACACAGAGCACCGCGACCCAGGACATTGACGCACAGAGGACGCGACCCAGGACAGTGATGCACAGAGGACGGCTACCCAGGACAGTGACGCACGGTGGGCGCGACCCAGGACAGTGAAACACAGAGGACGGCGACCCAGGACAGTGACACAATGAGGACTCGACCCAGGATAGTGACACAAAGAGGACGGCTACCCAGGACAGTGACGCACGGTGGGCGCGACCCAGGACAGTGAAACACAGAGGACGGCGACCCAGGACAGTGACACAATGAGGACTCGACCCAGGATAGTGACACAAAGAGGAGGGCGACACAGGACAGTGACACACAGAGGACAACGACCCAGGACAGTGACACACAGAGGACGGCGACCCAGGACAGTGACACACAGAGGACGCGACACAGGACAGGCACACACAGAGGTCGGTGACCCAGGACAGTGACGCACAAAGGACGCGATCCAGGACAGTGACGTTCTGAGGACGCGTCACAGGACAGTGACACACAGAGGACGGCGACCCAGGACAGTGACACACAGAGGACGGCGATCCAGGGCGGTGACACACAGAGAATGGCGACCCAGGACAGTGACGCACAGAGGGCGGCGACCCAGGACAGTGACACACAGAGGATTGCGATCCAGGACAGTGTCACAGAGAGGACGCGACCCAGGACAGTGACACACGGACTACGGTGACCCAGGACAGTGACACACGGAGGACGGCGACCCAGGACAGTGACGCACAGAGTACGTGACCCAGGACACTGACACACAGAGGACGGCGTCCCAGGACAGTGACACTCAGAGGATTGCGATCCAGGACAGTGTCACAAAGAGGACGCGACCCAGGACAGTGACACACAGAGGACGGCGAACCAGGACACTGACACACAGAGGACGGCGACCCAGGACAGTGACACTCAGAGGACGGCGATCCAGGACAGTGACACACAGAGGACGGCGACCCAGGACAGTGACACACGGAGGACGGCGACCCAGTATAGTGACACACAGAGACGGCGACCCAGGACAGTGACACACAGAGGATGGCGATTAAGGACAGTGACACACAGAGGACGGTGACCCAGGACAGTGACACACGGAGGGCGCGACCCAGTACAGTTACACACAGAGGTCGGTGACCCAGGACAGTGACGCATATAGGACGCGATCCAAGACAGTGACGCTCTGAGGACGCGTCACAGGACAGTGACACACAGAGGACGGCGACCCAGGACAGTGACACAGAGAGGACGGCGACCCAGGACAGTGACACACGGAGGACGGCAACCCAGGACAGTGACACACAGAGGACGGCGACACAGGACAGTGACACACGGAGGACGGCAATCCAGGACAGTGACACACAGAGGACGGTAACCCAGGACAGTGACACACAGAGGATGGCGACCCAGGACAGTGTCACAGAGAGGATGCGACCCAGGACAGTGACACACAGAGGACCGCGACCCAGGACAGTGACGCACAGAGGACGCGACCCAGGACAGTGACGCACAGAGGACGGCTACCCAGGACAGTGACGCACGGTGGGCGCGACCCAGGACAGTGAAACACAGAGGACGGCGACCCAGGACAGTGACACAATGAGGACTCGACCCAGGATAGTGACACAAAGAGGAGGGCGACACAGGACAGTGACACACAGAGGACAACGACCCAGGACAGTGACACACAGAGGACGGCGACCCAGGACAGTGACACACAGAGGACGCGACACAGGACAGTCACACAGAGAGGTCGGTGACCCAGGACAGTGACGCACAAAGGACGCGATCCAGGACAGTGACGTTCTGAGGACGCGTCACAGGACAGTGACACACAGAGGACGGCGACCCAGGACAGTGACACACAGAGGACGGCGATCCAGGGCGGTGGCACACAGAGGATGGCGACCCAGGACAGTGACGCACAGAGGTCGGCGACCCAGAACAGTGACACACAGAGGATTGCGATCCAGGACAGTGTCACAGAGAGGACGCGACCCAGGACAGTGACACACAGAGGACGGCGTCCCAGGACAGTGACACTCAGAGGACGGCGATCCAGGATAGTGACACACAGAGGACGGCGACCCAGGACAGTGACACACGGACTACGGTTACCCAGGACAGTGACACACGGAGGACGGCGACCCAGGACAGTGACACACAGAGGACGGCGACCCAGGACAGTGACACACAGAGGACGGCGATCCAGGGCGGTGACACACAGAGGATGGCGACCCAGGACAGTGACGCACAGAGGACTGCGACCCAGGACAGTGACACACGGACGACGGCGACCCAGGACAGTTACACACAGAGGACGGCGACCCAGGACAGTGACATACAGAGGATGGCGATCCAGGACAGTGTCACAGAGAGGACGCGACCCAGGACAGTGACACAGAGGACGGCGAACCAGGACAGTGACGTACAGAGGACGCGACCCAGGACAGTGACCCACAGAGGACGCGACCCAGCACACTGACACACAGAGGACGGCTGCCCAGGACAGTGACACACAAAGGACGGCGACCAAGGACAGTGACACACAGAGGACGGCGACCCAGGACAGTGACACACAGAAGACGCGACCCAGGACAGTCACACACAGAGGTCGGTGACCCAGGACAGTGACGCACAAAAGACGCGATCCAGGACAGTGACGCTCTGAGGACGCGTCACAGGATAGTGACACACAGAGGACAGCGACCCAGGACAGTGACACACAGAGGACGGCGATCCCGGGCGGTGAGACACAGAGGATGGCATCCCAGGACAGTGACGCACAGAGGACGGCGACCCAGGGCAGTGACACACAGAGGATGGCGATCCAGGACAGTGTCACAGAGAGCACGCGACCCAGGACAGTGACACAGAGGACGGCGAACCAGGACATTGACGCACAGAGGACGCGACCCAGGACAGTGACGCTCAGAGGATGCGACCCAGGACACTGACACACAGAGGACGGCGACCCAGGACAGTGACACACAGAGGACGGCGACCCAGGACAGTGACACACGGAGGACGGCGACCCAGTACAGTGACACACAGAGACGGCGACCCAGGACAGTGACACACAGAGGACGGCGACCCAGGACAGTGACACACGGAGGGCGCGACCCAGTTCAGTTACACACACAGACGGCGACACAGGACAGTGACACACAGAGGCGGCGACCCAGGGCAGTGACACACAGAGGATGGCGATCCAGGACAGTGACACACAGAGGACGGCGACCCAGGACAGTGACACACAGTGGGCGCATCCCAGGACAGTGAAACACAGAGGACGGCGACCCAGGACAGTGACACACGGAGGGCGCGACCCAGGACAGTGACACACAGAGACGGCGACCCAGGACAGTGACACACAGAGACGGCGACCCAGGACAGTGAAACACAGAGGACGGCGAGCCAGCACAGTGACACACAGAGGACGCGACCCAGGACAGTCACACACAGAGGTCGGTGACCCAGGACAGTGACGCACATAGGACGCGATCCAGGACAGTGATGCTCTGAGGACGCGTCACAGGACAGTGACACACAGAGGACGGCAACCCAGGACAGTGACACACAGAGGACGGCGACACAGGACAGTGACACACGGAGGACGGCAATCCAGGACAGTGACACACAGAGGACGGTAACCCAGGACAGTGACACACAGAGGATGGCGATCCAGGACAGTGTCACAGAGAGGACGCGACCCAGGACAGTGACACACAGAGCACCGCGACCCAGGACATTGACGCACAGAGGACGCGACCCAGGACAGTGATGCACAGAGGACGGCTACCCAGGACAGTGACGCACGGTGGGCGCGACCCAGGACAGTGAAACACAGAGGACAGCGACCCAGGACAGTGACACAATGAGGACTCGACCCAGGATAGTGACACAAAGAGGAGGGCGACACAGGACAGTGACACACAGAGGACGGCGACCCAGGACAGTGACACACAGAGGACGCGACACAGGACAGTCACACACAGAGGTCGGTGACCCAGGACAGTGACGCACATTGGACGCGATCCAGGACAGTGACGCTCTGAGGGCGCGTCACAGGACAGTGACACACAGAGGACGGCGACCCAGGACAGTGACACAGAGAGGACGGCGACCCAGGACAGTGACACACGGAGGACGGCAACCCAGGACAGTGACACACAGAGGACGGCGACACAGGACAGTGACACACGGAGGACGGCAATCCAGGACAGTGACACACAGAGGACGGTAACCCAGGACAGTGACACACAGACGATGGCGATCCAGGACAGTGTCACAGAGAGGACGCGACCCAGGACAGTGACACACAGAGGACCGCGACCCAGGACAGTGACGCACAGAGGACGGCTACCCAGGACAGTGACGCACGGTGGGCGCGACCCAGGACAGTGAAACACAGAGGACGGCGACCCAGGACAGTGACACAATGAGGACTCGACCCAGGATAGTGACACAAAGAGGAGGGCGACACAGGACAGTGACACACAGAGGACAACGACCCAGGACAGTGACACACAGAGGACGGCGACCCAGGACAGTGACACACAGAGGACGCGACACAGGACAGGCACACACAGAGGTCGGTGACCCAGGACAGTGACGCACAGAGGACGCGACCCAGGACAGTGACGCACAGAGGACGCGACCCAGGACACTGACACACAGAGGACGGCGACCCAGGACAGTGACACACAGAGGACGGCGACCCAGGACAGTGACACACGGAGGACGGCGACCCAGTACAGTGACACACAGAGACGGCGACCCAGGACAGTGACACACAGAGGATGGCGACCCAGACGGTGACACACAGAGGATGGCGATTAAGGACAGTGACACACAGAGGACGGCGACCCAGGACAGTGACACACGGAGGGCGCGACCCAGTACAGTTACACACACAGACGGCGACACAGGACAGTGACACACAGAGGCGGCGACCCAGGGCAGTGACACACAGAGGATGGCGATCCAGGACAGTGACACACAGAGGACGGCGACCCAGGACAGTGACACACAGTGGGCGCATCCCAGGACAGTGAAACACAGAGGACGGCGACCCAGGACAGTGACACACGGAGGGCGCGACCCAGGACAGTGACACACAGAGACGGCGACCCAGGACAGTGACACACAGAGACGGCGACCCAGGACAGTGAAACACAGAGGACGGCGAGCCAGCACAGTGACACACAGAGGACGCGACCCAGGACAGTCACACACAGAGGTCGGTGACCCAGGACAGTGACGCACATAGGACGCGATCCAGGACAGTGATGCTCTGAGGACGCGTCACAGGACAGTGACACACAGAGGACGGCAACCCAGGACAGTGACACACAGAGGACGGCGACACAGGACAGTGACACACGGAGGACGGCAATCCAGGACAGTGACACACAGAGGACGGTAACCCAGGACAGTGACACACAGAGGATGGCGATCCAGGACAGTGTCACAGAGAGGACGCGACCCAGGACAGTGACACACAGAGCACCGCGACCCAGGACATTGACGCACAGAGGACGCGACCCAGGACAGTGATGCACAGAGGACGGCTACCCAGGACAGTGACGCACGGTGGGCGCGACCCAGGACAGTGAAACACAGAGGACGGCGACCCAGGACAGTGACACAATGAGGACTCGACCCAGGATAGTGACACAAAGAGGACGGCTACCCAGGACAGTGACGCACGGTGGGCGCGACCCAGGACAGTGAAACACAGAGGACGGCGACCCAGGACAGTGACACAATGAGGACTCGACCCAGGATAGTGACACAAAGAGGAGGGCGACACAGGACAGTGACACACAGAGGACAACGACCCAGGACAGTGACACACAGAGGACGGCGACCCAGGACAGTGACACACAGAGGACGCGACACAGGACAGGCACACACAGAGGTCGGTGACCCAGGACAGTGACGCACAAAGGACGCGATCCAGGACAGTGACGTTCTGAGGACGCGTCACAGGACAGTGACACACAGAGGACGGCGACCCAGGACAGTGACACACAGAGGACGGCGATCCAGGGCGGTGACACACAGAGAATGGCGACCCAGGACAGTGACGCACAGAGGGCGGCGACCCAGGACAGTGACACACAGAGGATTGCGATCCAGGACAGTGTCACAGAGAGGACGCGACCCAGGACAGTGACACACGGACTACGGTGACCCAGGACAGTGACACACGGAGGACGGCGACCCAGGACAGTGACGCACAGAGTACGTGACCCAGGACACTGACACACAGAGGACGGCGTCCCAGGACAGTGACACTCAGAGGATTGCGATCCAGGACAGTGTCACAAAGAGGAGGCGACCCAGGACAGTGACACACAGAGGACGGCGAACCAGGACACTGACACACAGAGGACGGCGACCCAGGACAGTGACACTCAGAGGACGGCGATCCAGGACAGTGACACACAGAGGACGGCGACCCAGGACAGTGACACACGGAGGACGGCGACCCAGTATAGTGACACACAGAGACGGCGACCCAGGACAGTGACACACAGAGGATGGCGATTAAGGACAGTGACACACAGAGGACGGTGACCCAGGACAGTGACACACGGAGGGCGCGACCCAGTACAGTTACACACAGAGGTCGGTGACCCAGGACAGTGACGCATATAGGACGCGATCCAAGACAGTGACGCTCTGAGGACGCGTCACAGGACAGTGACACACAGAGGACGGCGACCCAGGACAGTGACACAGAGAGGACGGCGACCCAGGACAGTGACACACGGAGGACGGCAACCCAGGACAGTGACACACAGAGGACGGCGACACAGGACAGTGACACACGGAGGACGGCAATCCAGGACAGTGACACACAGAGGACGGTAACCCAGGACAGTGACACACAGAGGATGGCGACCCAGGACAGTGTCACAGAGAGGATGCGACCCAGGACAGTGACACACAGAGGACCGCGACCCAGGACAGTGACGCACAGAGGACGCGACCCAGGACAGTGACGCACAGAGGACGGCTACCCAGGACAGTGACGCACGGTGGGCGCGACCCAGGACAGTGAAACACAGAGGACGGCGACCCAGGACAGTGACACAATGAGGACTCGACCCAGGATAGTGACACAAAGAGGAGGGCGACACAGGACAGTGACACACAGAGGACAACGACCCAGGACAGTGACACACAGAGGACGGCGACCCAGGACAGTGACACACAGAGGACGCGACACAGGACAGTCACACAGAGAGGTCGGTGACCCAGGACAGTGACGCACAAAGGACGCGATCCAGGACAGTGACGTTCTGAGGACGCGTCACAGGACAGTGACACACAGAGGACGGCGACCCAGGACAGTGACACACAGAGGACGGCGATCCAGGGCGGTGGCACACAGAGGATGGCGACCCAGGACAGTGACGCACAGAGGTCGGCGACCCAGAACAGTGACACACAGAGGATTGCGATCCAGGACAGTGTCACAGAGAGGACGCGACCCAGGACAGTGACACACAGAGGACGGCGTCCCAGGACAGTGACACTCAGAGGACGGCGATCCAGGATAGTGACACACAGAGGACGGCGACCCAGGACAGTGACACACGGACTACGGTTACCCAGGACAGTGACACACGGAGGACGGCGACCCAGGACAGTGACACACAGAGGACGGCGACCCAGGACAGTGACACACAGAGGACGGCGATCCAGGGCGGTGACACACAGAGGATGGCGACCCAGGACAGTGACGCACAGAGGACGGCGACCCAGGACAGTGACACACGGACGACGGCGACCCAGGACAGTTACACACAGAGGACGGCGACCCAGGACAGTGACATACAGAGGATGGCGATCCAGGACAGTGTCACAGAGAGGACGCGACCCAGGACAGTGACACAGAGGACGGCGAACCAGGACAGTGACGTACAGAGGACGCGACCCAGGACAGTGACCCACAGAGGACGCGACCCAGCACACTGACACACAGAGGACGGCTGCCCAGGACAGTGACACACAAAGGACGGCGACCAAGGACAGTGACACACAGAGGACGGCGACCCAGGACAGTGACACACAGAAGACGCGACCCAGGACAGTCACACACAGAGGTCGGTGACCCAGGACAGTGACGCACAAAAGACGCGATCCAGGACAGTGACGCTCTGAGGACGCGTCACAGGATAGTGACACACAGAGGACAGCGACCCAGGACAGTGACACACAGAGGACGGCGATCCCGGGCGGTGAGACACAGAGGATGGCATCCCAGGACAGTGACGCACAGAGGACGGCGACCCAGGGCAGTGACACACAGAGGATGGCGATCCAGGACAGTGTCACAGAGAGCACGCGACCCAGGACAGTGACACAGAGGACGGCGAACCAGGACATTGACGCACAGAGGACGCGACCCAGGACAGTGACGCTCAGAGGATGCGACCCAGGACACTGACACACAGAGGACGGCGACCCAGGACAGTGACACACAGAGGACGGCGACCCAGGACAGTGACACACGGAGGACGGCGACCCAGTACAGTGACACACAGAGACGGCGACCCAGGACAGTGACACACAGAGGACGGCGACCCAGGACAGTGACACACGGAGGGCGCGACCCAGTTCAGTTACACACACAGACGGCGACACAGGACAGTGACACACAGAGGCGGCGACCCAGGGCAGTGACACACAGAGGATGGCGATCCAGGACAGTGACACACAGAGGACGGCGACCCAGGACAGTGACACACAGTGGGCGCATCCCAGGACAGTGAAACACAGAGGACGGCGACCCAGGACAGTGACACACGGAGGGCGCGACCCAGGACAGTGACACACAGAGACGGCGACCCAGGACAGTGACACACAGAGACGGCGACCCAGGACAGTGAAACACAGAGGACGGCGAGCCAGCACAGTGACACACAGAGGACGCGACCCAGGACAGTCACACACAGAGGTCGGTGACCCAGGACAGTGACGCACATAGGACGCGATCCAGGACAGTGATGCTCTGAGGACGCGTCACAGGACAGTGACACACAGAGGACGGCAACCCAGGACAGTGACACACAGAGGACGGCGACACAGGACAGTGACACACGGAGGACGGCAATCCAGGACAGTGACACACAGAGGACGGTAACCCAGGACAGTGACACACAGAGGATGGCGATCCAGGACAGTGTCACAGAGAGGACGCGACCCAGGACAGTGACACACAGAGCACCGCGACCCAGGACATTGACGCACAGAGGACGCGACCCAGGACAGTGATGCACAGAGGACGGCTACCCAGGACAGTGACGCACGGTGGGCGCGACCCAGGACAGTGAAACACAGAGGACAGCGACCCAGGACAGTGACACAATGAGGACTCGACCCAGGATAGTGACACAAAGAGGAGGGCGACACAGGACAGTGACACACAGAGGACGGCGACCCAGGACAGTGACACACAGAGGACGCGACACAGGACAGTCACACACAGAGGTCGGTGACCCAGGACAGTGACGCACATTGGACGCGATCCAGGACAGTGACGCTCTGAGGGCGCGTCACAGGACAGTGACACACAGAGGACGGCGACCCAGGACAGTGACACAGAGAGGACGGCGACCCAGGACAGTGACACACGGAGGACGGCAACCCAGGACAGTGACACACAGAGGACGGCGACACAGGACAGTGACACACGGAGGACGGCAATCCAGGACAGTGACACACAGAGGACGGTAACCCAGGACAGTGACACACAGACGATGGCGATCCAGGACAGTGTCACAGAGAGGACGCGACCCAGGACAGTGACACACAGAGGACCGCGACCCAGGACAGTGACGCACAGAGGACGGCTACCCAGGACAGTGACGCACGGTGGGCGCGACCCAGGACAGTGAAACACAGAGGACGGCGACCCAGGACAGTGACACAATGAGGACTCGACCCAGGATAGTGACACAAAGAGGAGGGCGACACAGGACAGTGACACACAGAGGACAACGACCCAGGACAGTGACACACAGAGGACGGCGACCCAGGACAGTGACACACAGAGGACGCGACACAGGACAGGCACACACAGAGGTCGGTGACCCAGGACAGTGACGCACAAAGGACGCGATCCAGGACAGTGACGTTCTGAGGACGCGTCACAGGACAGTGACACACAGAGGACGGCGACCCAGGACAGTGACACACAGAGGACGGCGATCCAGGGCGGTGACACACAGAGAATGGCGACCCAGGACAGTGACGCACAGAGGGCGGCGACCCAGGACAGTGACACACAGAGGATTGCGATCCAGGACAGTGTCACAGAGAGGACGCGACCCAGGACAGTGACACACGGACTACGGTGACCCAGGACAGTGACACACGGAGGACGGCGACCCAGGACAGTGACGCACAGAGTACGTGACCCAGGACACTGACACACAGAGGACGGCGTCCCAGGACAGTGACACTCAGAGGATTGCGATCCAGGACAGTGTCACAAAGAGGACGCGACCCAGGACAGTGACACACAGAGGACGGCGAACCAGGACACTGACACACAGAGGACGGCGACCCAGGACAGTGACACTCAGAGGACGGCGATCCAGGACAGTGACACACAGAGGACGGCGACCCAGGACAGTGACACACGGAGGACGGCGACCCAGTATAGTGACACACAGAGACGGCGACCCAGGACAGTGACACACAGAGGATAGCGACCCAGACGGTGACACACAGAGGATGGCGATTAAGGACAGTGACACACAGAGGACGGTGACCCAGGACAGTGACACACGGAGGGCGCGACCCAGTACAGTTACACACAGAGGTCGGTGACCCAGGACAGTGACGCATATAGGACGCGATCCAAGACAGTGACGCTCTGAGGACGCGTCACAGGACAGTGACACACAGAGGACGGCGACCCAGGACAGTGACACAGAGAGGACGGCGACCCAGGACAGTGACACACGGAGGACGGCAACCCAGGACAGTGACACACAGAGGACGGCGACACAGGACAGTGACACACGGAGGACGGCAATCCAGGACAGTGACACACAGAGGACGGTAACCCAGGACAGTGACACACAGAGGATGGCGACCCAGGACAGTGTCACAGAGAGGATGCGACCCAGGACAGTGACACACAGAGGACCGCGACCCAGGACAGTGACGCACAGAGGACGCGACCCAGGACAGTGACGCACAGAGGACGGCTACCCAGGACAGTGACGCACGGTGGGCGCGACCCAGGACAGTGAAACACAGAGGACGGCGACCCAGGACAGTGACACAATGAGGACTCGACCCAGGATAGTGACACAAAGAGGAGGGCGACACAGGACAGTGACACACAGAGGACAACGACCCAGGACAGTGACACACAGAGGACGGCGACCCAGGACAGTGACACACAGAGGACGCGACACAGGACAGTCACACAGAGAGGTCGGTGACCCAGGACAGTGACGCACAAAGGACGCGATCCAGGACAGTGACGTTCTGAGGACGCGTCACAGGACAGTGACACACAGAGGACGGCGACCCAGGACAGTGACACACAGAGGACGGCGATCCAGGGCGGTGGCACACAGAGGATGGCGACCCAGGACAGTGACGCACAGAGGTCGGCGACCCAGAACAGTGACACACAGAGGATTGCGATCCAGGACAGTGTCACAGAGAGGACGCGACCCAGGACAGTGACACACAGAGGACGGCGTCCCAGGACAGTGACACTCAGAGGACGGCGATCCAGGATAGTGACACACAGAGGACGGCGACCCAGGACAGTGACACACGGACTACGGTGACCCAGGACAGTGACACACGGAGGACGGCGACCCAGGACAGTGACACACAGAGGACGGCGACCCAGGACAGTGACACACAGAGGACGGCGATCCAGGGCGGTGACACACAGAGGATGGCGACCCAGGACAGTGACGCACAGAGGACGGCGACCCAGGACAGTGACACACGGACGACGGCGACCCAGGACAGTTACACACAGAGGACGGCGACCCAGGACAGTGACATACAGAGGATGGCGATCCAGGACAGTGTCACAGAGAGGACGCGACCCAGGACAGTGACACAGAGGACGGCGAACCAGGACAGTGACGTACAGAGGACGCGACCCAGGACAGTGACCCACAGAGGACGCGACCCAGCACACTGACACACAGAGGACGGCTGCCCAGGACAGTGACACACAAAGGACGGCGACCAAGGACAGTGACACACAGAGGACGGCGACCCAGGACAGTGACACACAGAAGACGCGACCCAGGACAGTCACACACAGAGGTCGGTGACCCAGGACAGTGACGCACAAAAGACGCGATCCAGGACAGTGACGCTCTGAGGACGCGTCACAGGATAGTGACACACAGAGGACAGCGACCCAGGACAGTGACACACAGAGGACGGCGATCCCGGGCGGTGAGACACAGAGGATGGCATCCCAGGACAGTGACGCACAGAGGACGGCGACCCAGGGCAGTGACACACAGAGGATGGCGATCCAGGACAGTGTCACAGAGAGCACGCGACCCAGGACAGTGACACAGAGGACGGCGAACCAGGACATTGACGCACAGAGGACGCGACCCAGGACAGTGACGCACAGAGGATGCGACCCAGGACACTGACACACAGAGGACGGCGACCCAGGACAGTGACACACAGAGGACGGCGACCCAGGACAGTGACACACGGAGGACGGCGACCCAGTACAGTGACACACAGAGACGGCGACCCAGGACAGTGACACACAGAGGACGGCGACCCAGGACAGTGACACACGGAGGGCGCGACCCAGTTCAGTTACACACACAGACGGCGACACAGGACAGTGACACACAGAGGCGGCGACCCAGGGCAGTGACACACAGAGGATGGCGATCCAGGACAGTGACACACAGAGGACGGCGACCCAGGACAGTGACACACAGTGGGCGCATCCCAGGACAGTGAAACACAGAGGACGGCGACCCAGGACAGTGACACACGGAGGGCGCGACCCAGGACAGTGACACACAGAGACGGCGACCCAGGACAGTGACACACAGAGACGGCGACCCAGGACAGTGAAACACAGAGGACGGCGAGCCAGCACAGTGACACACAGAGGACGCGACCCAGGACAGTCACACACAGAGGTCGGTGACCCAGGACAGTGACGCACATAGGACGCGATCCAGGACAGTGATGCTCTGAGGACGCGTCACAGGACAGTGACACACAGAGGACGGCAACCCAGGACAGTGACACACAGAGGACGGCGACACAGGACAGTGACACACGGAGGACGGCAATCCAGGACAGTGACACACAGAGGACGGTAACCCAGGACAGTGACACACAGAGGATGGCGATCCAGGACAGTGTCACAGAGAGGACGCGACCCAGGACAGTGACACACAGAGCACCGCGACCCAGGACATTGACGCACAGAGGACGCGACCCAGGACAGTGATGCACAGAGGACGGCTACCCAGGACAGTGACGCACGGTGGGCGCGACCCAGGACAGTGAAACACAGAGGACAGCGACCCAGGACAGTGACACAATGAGGACTCGACCCAGGATAGTGACACAAAGAGGAGGGCGACACAGGACAGTGACACACAGAGGACGGCGACCCAGGACAGTGACACACAGAGGACGCGACACAGGACAGTCACACACAGAGGTCGGTGACCCAGGACAGTGACGCACATTGGACGCGATCCAGGACAGTGACGCTCTGAGGGCGCGTCACAGGACAGTGACACACAGAGGACGGCGACCCAGGACAGTGACACAGAGAGGACGGCGACCCAGGACAGTGACACACGGAGGACGGCAACCCAGGACAGTGACACACAGAGGACGGCGACACAGGACAGTGACACACGGAGGACGGCAATCCAGGACAGTGACACACAGAGGACGGTAACCCAGGACAGTGACACACAGACGATGGCGATCCAGGACAGTGTCACAGAGAGGACGCGACCCAGGACAGTGACACACAGAGGACCGCGACCCAGGACAGTGACGCACAGAGGACGGCTACCCAGGACAGTGACGCACGGTGGGCGCGACCCAGGACAGTGAAACACAGAGGACGGCGACCCAGGACAGTGACACAATGAGGACTCGACCCAGGATAGTGACACAAAGAGGAGGGCGACACAGGACAGTGACACACAGAGGACAATGACCCAGGACAGTGACACACAGAGGACGGCGACCCAGGACAGTGACACACAGAGGACGCGACACAGGACAGGCACACACAGAGGTCGGTGACCCAGGACAGTGACACACAAAGGACGCGATCCAGGACAGTGACGTTCTGAGGACGCGTCACAGGACAGTGACACACAGAGGACGGCGACCCAGGACAGTGACACACAGAGGACGGCGATCCAGGGCGGTGACACACAGAGAATGGCGACCCAGGACAGTGACGCACAGAGGGCGGCGACCCAGGACAGTGACACACAGAGGATTGCGATCCAGGACAGTGTCACAGAGAGGACGCGACCCAGGACAGTGACACACGGACTACGGTGACCCAGGACAGTGACACACGGAGGACGGCGACCCAGGACAGTGACGCACAGAGTACGTGACCCAGGACACTGACACACAGAGGACGGCGTCCCAGGACAGTGACACTCAGAGGATTGCGATCCAGGACAGTGTCACAAAGAGGACGCGACCCAGGACAGTGACACACAGAGGACGGCGAACCAGGACACTGACACACAGAGGACGGCGACCCAGGACAGTGACACTCAGAGGACGGCGATCCAGGACAGTGACACACAGAGGACGGCGACCCAGGACAGTGACACACGGAGGACGGCGACCCAGTATAGTGACACACAGAGACGGCGACCCAGGACAGTGACACACAGAGGATAGCGACCCAGACGGTGACACACAGAGGATGGCGATTAAGGACAGTGACACACAGAGGACGGTGACCCAGGACAGTGACACACGGAGGGCGCGACCCAGTACAGTTACACACACAGACGGCGACCCAGGACAGTGACACACAGAGGCGGCGACCCAGGACAGTGACACACAGAGGATGGCGATCCAGGACAGTGACACACAGAGGACGGCGACCCAGGACAGTGACACACAGTGGGCGCGTCCCAGGACAGTGAAACACAGAGGACGGCGACCCAGGACAGTGACACACGGAGGGCGCGACCCAGGACAGTGACACACAGAGACGGCGACCCAGGACAGTGACACACAGAGACGGCGACCCAGGACAGTGAAACACAGAGGACGGCGACCCAGGACAGTGACACATAGAGGACGCGACCCAGGACAGTCACACACAGAGGTCGGTGACCCAGGACAGTGACGCACATAGGACGCGATCCAGGACAGTGACGCTCTGAGGACGCGTCACAGGACAGTGACACACAGAGGACGGCGACCCAGGACAGTGACACAGAGAGGACGGCGACCCAGGACAGTGACACACGGAGGACGGCAACCCAGGACAGTGACACACAGAGGACGGCGACACAGGACAGTGACACACGGAGGACGGCAATCCAGGACAGTGACACACAGAGGACGGTAACCCAGGACAGTGACACACAGAGGATGGCGATCCAGGACAGTGTCACAGAGAGGACTCGACCCAGGACAGTGACACACAGAGGACCGCGACCCAGGACAGTGACGCACAGAGGACGCGACCCAGGACAGTGACGCACAGAGGACGGCTACCCAGGACAGTGACGCACGGTGGGCGCGACCCAGGACAGTGAAACACAGAGGACGGCGACCCAGGACAGTGACACAATGAGGACTCGTCCCAGGATAGTGACACAAAGAGGAGGGCGACACAGGACAGTGACACACAGAGGACAACGACCCAGGACAGTGACACACAGAGGACGGCGATCCAGGACAGTGACGCACAGAGGACGGCGACCCAGGACAGTGACACACGGACTACGGTGACCCAGGACAGTGACACACGGAGGACGGCGACCCAGGACAGTGACGCACAGAGTACGCGACCCAGGACACTGACACACAGAGGACGGCGTCCCAGGACAGTGACACTCAGAGGATTGCGATCCAGGACAGTGTCACAAAGAGGACGCGACCCAGGACAGTGACACACAGAGGACGGCGAACCAGGACAGTGACGCACAGAGGACGCAACCCAGAACAGTGTCGCACAGAGTACGCGACCCAGGACACTGACACACAGAGGACGGCGTCCCAGCACAGTGACACTCAGAGGACGGCGACCCAGGACAGTGACACTCAGAGGACGGCGATCCAGGACAGTGACACACAGAGGACGGCGACCCAGGACAGTGACACACAGAGGACGGCGACCCAGGACAGTGACACACGGACTACGGTGACCCAGGACAGTGACACACGGAGGACGGCGACCCAGGACAGTGACGCACAGAGTACGTGACCCAGGACACTGACACACAGAGGACGGCGTCCCAGGACAGTGACACTCAAAGGATTGCGATCCAGGACAGTGTCACAAAGAGGATGCGACCCAGGACAGTGACACACAGAGGACGGCGAACCAGGACAGTGACGCACAGAGGACGCAACCCAGGACAGACTCGCACAGAGTACGCGACCCAGGACACTGACACACAGAGGACGGCGTCCCAGGACAGTGACACTCAGAGGACGGCGATCCAGGACAGTGACACACAGAGGACGGCGACCCAGGACAGTGACACACAGAGGACGGCGACCCAGGACAGTGACACACAGAGGACGGCGATCCAGGGCGGTGACAAACAGAGGATGTCGACCCAGGACAGTGACGCACAGAGGACGGCGACCCAGGACAGTGACACACGGACGACGGCGACCCAGGACAGTTACACACAGAGGACGGCGACCCAGGACAGTGACATACAGAGGATGGCGATCCAGGACAGTGTCACAGAGAGGACGCGACCCAGGACAGTGACACAGAGGACGGCGAACCAGGACAGTGACGTACAGAGGACGCGACCCAGGACAGTGACCCACAGAGGACGCGACCCAGGACACTGACACACAGAGGATGGCGACCCAGGACAGTGACGCACAGAGGACGGCGACCAAGGACAGTGACACACAGAGGACGGCGACCCAGGACAGTGACACACAGAAGACGCGACCCAGGACAGTGACATACAGAGGATGGCGATCCAGGACAGAGTCACAGAGAGGACGCGACCCAGGACAGTGACACAGAGGACGGCGAACCAGGACAGTGACGTACAGAGGACGCGACCCAGGACAGTGACCCACAGAGGACGCGACCCAGGACACTGACACACAGAGGACGGCGGCCCAGGACAGTGACACACAAAGGACGGCGACCAAGGACAGTGACACACAGAGGACGGCGACCCAGGACAGTGACACACAGAAGACGCGACCCAGGACAGTCACACACAGAGGTCGGTGACCCAGGACAGTGACGCACAAAAGACGCGATCCAGGACAGTGACGCTCTGAGGACGCGTCACAGGATAGTGACACACAGAGGACAGCGACCCAGGACAGTGACACACAGAGGACGGCGATCCCGGGCGGTGAGACACAGAGGATGGCATCCCAGGACAGTGACGCACAGAGGACGGCGACCCAGGGCAGTGACACACAGAGGATGGCGATCCAGGACAGTGTCACAGAGAGGACGCGACCCAGGACAGTGATACAGAGGACGGCGAACCAGGACATTGACGCACAGAGGACGCGACCCAGGACAGTGACGCACAGAGGACGGCGTCCCAGGACAGTGACACTCAGAGGACGGCGATCCAGGACAGTGACACACGGAGGACGGCGACCCAGGACAGTGACACACAGAGGACGGCGACCCAGGACAGTGACACACAGAGGACGGCGATCCAGGGCGGTGACACACAGAGGATGGCGACCCAGGACAGTGACGCACAGAGGACGGCGACCCAGGACAGTGACACACGGACGACGGCGACCCAGGACAGTTACACACAGAGGACGGCGACCCAGGACAGTGACATACAGAGGATGGCGATCCAGGACAGTGTCACAGAGAGGACGCGACCCAGGACAGTGACACAGAGGACGGCGAACCAGGACAGTGACGTACAGAGGACGCGACCCAGGACAGTGACACACAGAGGAACGGCGATCCCGGGCGGTGAGACACAGAGGATGGCATCCCAGGCCAGTGACGCACAGAGGACGGCGACCCAGGGCAGTGACACACAGAGGACGGCGCTCCAGGACAGTGTCACAGAGAGGACGCGACCCAGGACAGTGACACAGAGGACGGCGAACCAGGTCAGTGACGCACAGAGGACGCGACCCAGGACAGTGACGCACAGAGGACGCGAACCAGGACTCTGACACACAGAGGACGGCGACCCAGGACAGTGACACTCAGAGGACGGCGATCCAGGACAGTGACACACAGAGGACGGCGACCCAGGACAGTGACACACGGAGGACGGCGACCCAGTATAGTGACACACAGAGACGGCGACCCAGGACAGTGACACACAGAGGATAGCGACCCAGACGGTGACACACAGAGGATGGCAATTAAGGACAGTGACACACAGAGGACGGTGACCCAGGACAGTGACACACGGAGGGCGCGACCCAGTACAGTTACACACACAGACGGCGACCCAGGACAGTGACACACAGAGGCGGCGACCCAGGACAGTGACACACAGAGGATGGCGATCCAGGACAGTGACACACAGAGGACGGCGACCCAGGACAGTGACACACAGTGGGCGCGTCCCAGGACAGTGAAACACAGAGGACGGCGACCCAGGACAGTGACACACGGAGGGCGCGACCCAGGACAGTGACACACAGAGACGGCGACCCAGGACAGTGACACACAGAGACGGCGACCCAGGACAGTGAAACACAGAGGAAGGCGACCCAGGACAGTGACACACAGAGGACGTGACCCAGGACAGTCACACACAGAGGTCGGTGACCCAGGACAGTGACGCACATAGGACGCGATCCAGGACAGTGACGCTCTGAGGACGCGTCACAGGACAGTGACACACAGAGGACGGCGACCCAGGACAGTGACACAGAGAGGACGGCGACCAAGGACAGTGACACACGGAGGACGGCAACCCAGGACAGTGACACACAGAGGACGGCGACACAGGACAGTGACACACGGAGGACGGCAATCCAGGACAGTGACACACAGAGGACGGTAACCCAGGACAGTGACACACAGAGGATGGCGACCCAGGACAGTGTCACAGAGAGGATGCGACCCAGGACAGTGACACACAGAGGACCGCGACCCAGGACAGTGACGCACAGAGGACGCGACCCAGGACAGTGACGCACAGAGGACGGCTACCCAGGACAGTGACGCACGGTGGGCGCGACCCAGGACAGTGAAACACAGAGGACGGCGACCCAGGACAGTGACACAATGAGGACTCGACCCAGGATAGTGACACAAAGAGGAGGGCGACACAGGACAGTGACACACAGAGGACAACGACCCAGGACAGTGACACACAGAGGACGGCGACCCAGGACAGTGACACACAGAGGACGCGACACAGGACAGTCACACAGAGAGGTCGGTGACCCAGGACAGTGACGCACAAAGGACGCGATCCAGGACAGTGACGTTCTGAGGACGCGTCACAGGACAGTGACACACAGAGGACGGCGACCCAGGACAGTGACACACAGAGGACGGCGATCCAGGGCGGTGGCACACAGAGGATGGCGACCCAGGACAGTGACGCACAGAGGTCGGCGACCCAGAACAGTGACACACAGAGGATTGCGATCCAGGACAGTGTCACAGAGAGGACGCGACCCAGGACAGTGACACACAGAGGACGGCGTCCCAGGACAGTGACACTCAGAGGACGGCGATCCAGGATAGTGACACACAGAGGACGGCGACCCAGGACAGTGACACACGGACTACGGTGACCCAGGACAGTGACACACGGAGGACAGCGACCCAGGACAGTGACACACAGAGGACGGCGACCCAGGACAGTGACACACAGAGGACGGCGATCCAGGGCGGTGACAAACAGAGGATGTCGACCCAGGACAGTGACGCACAGAGGACGGCGACCCAGGACAGTGACACACGGACGACGGCGACCCAGGACAGTTACACACAGAGGACGGCGACCCAGGACAGTGACATACAGAGGATGGCGATCCAGGACAGTGTCACAGAGAGGACGCGACCCAGGATAGTGACACAGAGGACGGCGAACCAGGACAGTGACGTACAGAGGACGCGACCCAGGACAGTGACCCACAGAGGACGCGACCCAGGACACTGACACACAGAGGACGGCGACCCAGGACAGTGACACACAAAGGACGGCGACCAAGGACAGTGACACACAGAGGACGGCGACCCAGGACAGTGACACACAGAAGACGCGACCCAGGACAGTCACACACAGAGGTCGGTGACCCAGGACAGTGACGCACAAAGGACGCGATCCAGGACAGTGACGCTCTGAGGACGCGTCACAGGATAGTGACACACAGAGGACAGCGACCCAGGACAGTGACACACAGAGGACGGCGATCCCGGGCGGTGAGACACAGAGGATGGCATCCCAGGACAGTGACGCACAGAGGACGGCGACCCAGGGCAGTGACACACAGAGGATGGCGATCCAGGACAGTGTCACAGAGAGGACGTGACCCAGGACAGTGATACAGAGGACGGCGAACCAGGACATTGACGCACAGAGGACGCGACCCAGGACAGTGACGCACAGAGGACGGCGTCCCAGGACAGTGACACTCAGAGGACGGCGACACAGGACAGTGACACTCAGAGGACGGCGATCCAGGACAGTGACACACAGAGCACGGCGACCCAGGACAGTGACACACGGAGGACGGCGACCCAGTACAGTGACACACAGAGACGGCGACCCAGGACAGTGACACACAGAGGATGGCGACCCAGACGGTGATACACAGAGGATGGCGATTAAGGACAGTGACACACAGAGGACGGCGACCCAGGACAGTGACACACGGAGGGCGCGACCCAGTACAGTTACACACACAGACGGCGACACAGGACAGTGACACACAGAGGCGGCGACCCAGGGCAGTGACACACAGAGGATGGCGATCCAGGACAGTGACACACAGAGGACGGCGACCCAGGACAGTGACACACAGTGGGCGCGTCCCAGGACAGTGAAACACAGAGGACGGCGACCCAGGACAGTGACACACGGAGGGCGCGACCCAGGACAGTGACACACAGAGACGGCGACCCAGGACAGTGACACACAGAGGACGCGACCCAGGACAGTCACACACAGAGGTCGGTGACCCAGGACAGTGACGCACATAGGACGCGATCCAGGACAGTGATGCTCTGAGGACGCGTCACAGGACAGTGACACACAGAGGACGGCAACCCAGGACAGTGACACACAGAGGACGGCGACACAGGACAGTGACACACGGAGGACGGCAATCCAGGACAGTGACACACAGAGGACGGTAACCCAGGACAGTGACACACAGAGGATGGCGATCCAGGACAGTGTCACAGAGAGGACGCGACCCAGGACAGTGACACACAGAGCACCGCGACCCAGGACATTGACGCACAGAGGACGCGACCCAGGACAGTGATGCACAGAGGACAGCTACCCAGGACAGTGACGCACGGTGGGCGCGACCCAGGACAGTGAAACACAGAGGACGGCGACCCAGGACAGTGACACAATGAGGACTCGACCCAGGATAGTGACACAAAGAGGAGGGCGACACAGGACAGTGACACACAGAGGACGGCGACCCAGGACAGTGACACACAGAGGACGCGACACAGGACAGTCACACACAGAGGTCGGTGACCCAGGACAGTGACGCACAAAGGACACGATCCAGGACAGTGACGTTCTGAGGACGCGTCACAGGACAGTGACACACAGAGGACGGCGACCCAGGACAGTGACACACAGAGGACGGCGATCCAGGGCGGTGACACAGAGAGGATGGCGACCCAGGACAGTGACGCACAGAGGGCGGCGACCCAGGACAGTGACACACAGAGGATTGCGATCCAGGACAGTGTCACAGAGAGGACGCGACCCAGGACAGTGACACACAGAGGACGGCGTCCCAGGACAGTGACACTCAGAGGACGGCGATCCAGGACAGTGACACACAGAGGACGGCGACCCAGGACAGTGACACACGGACAACGGTGACCCAGGACAGTGACACACGGAGGACGGCGACCCAGGACAGTGACACACAGAGGACGGCGACCCAGGACAGTGACACACAGAGGACGCGACACAGGACAGTCACACACAGAGGTCGGTGACCCAGGACAGTGACGCACAAAGGACACGATCCAGGACAGTGACGTTCTGAGGACGCGTCACAGGACAGTGAGACACAGAGGACGGCGACCCAGGACAGTGACACACAGAGGACGGCGATCCAGGGCGGTGACACAGGACAGTGACGCACAGAGGGCGGCGACCCAGGACAGTGACACACAGAGGATTGCGATCCAGGACAGTGTCACAGAGAGGACGCGACCCAGGACAGTGACACACAGAGGACGGCGTCCCAGGACAGTGACACTCAGAGGACGGCGATCCAGGACAGTGACACACAGAGGACGGCGACCCAGGACAGTGACACACGGACAACGGTGACCCAGGACAGTGACACACGGAGGACGGCGACCCAGGACAGTGACACACAGAGGACGGCGACCCAGGACAGTGACACACAGAGGACGGCGATCCAGGGCGGTGACACACAGAGGATGGCGACCCAGGACAGTGACGCACAGAAGACGGCGACCCAGGACAGTGACACACGGACGACGGCGACCCAGGACAGTTACACAAATAGGACGGCGACCCAGGACAGTGACATACAGAGGATGGCGATCCAGGACAGTGTCACAGAGAGGACGCGACCCAGGACAGTGACACAGAGGACGGCGAACCAGGACAGTGACGTACAGAGAACGCGACCCAGGACAGTGACCCACAAAGGACGCGACCCAGGACAGTGACGCACAGAGGACGGCTACCCAGGACAGTGACGCACGGTGGGCGCGACCCAGGACAGTGAAACACAGAGGACGGCGAGCCAGCACAGTGACACACAGAGGACGCGACCCAGGACAGTCACACACAGAGGTCGGTGACCCAGGACAGTGACGCACATAGGACGCGATCCAGGACAGTGATGCTCTGAGGACGCGTCACAGGACAGTGACACACAGAGGACGGCAACCCAGGACAGTGACACACAGAGGACGGCGACACAGGACAGTGACACACGGAGGACGGCAATCCAGGACAGTGACACACAGAGGACGGTAACCCAGGACAGTGACACACAGAGGATGGCGATCCAGGACAGTGTCACAGAGAGGACGCGACCCAGGACAGTGACACACAGAGCACCGCGACCCAGGACATTGACGCACAGAGGACGCGACCCAGGACAGTGATGCACAGAGGACGGCTACCCAGGACAGTGACGCACGGTGGGCGCGACCCAGGACAGTGAAACACAGAGGACGGCGACCCAGCACAGTGACACAATGAGGACTCGAACCAGGATAGTGACACAAAGAGGAGGGCGACACAGGACAGTGACACACAGAGGACGGCGACCCAGGACAGTGACACACAGAGGACGCGACACAGGACAGTCACACACAGAGGTCGGTGACCCAGGACAGTGACGCACAAAGGACACGATCCAGGACAGTGACGTTCTGAGGACGCGTCACAGGACAGTGACACACAGAGGACGGCGACCCAGGACAGTGACACACAGAAGACGGCGATCCAGGGCGGTGACACAGAGAGGATGGCGACCCAGGACAGTGACGCACAGAGGGCGGCGACCCAGGACAGTGACACACAGAGGATTGCGATCCAGGACAGTGTCACAGAGAGGACGCGACCCAGGACAGTGACACACAGAGGACGGCGTCCCAGGACAGTGACACTCAGAGGACGGCGATCCAGGACAGTGACACACAGAGGACGGCGACCCAGGACAGTGACACACGGACAACGGTGACCCAGGACAGTGACACACGGAGGACGGCGACCCAGGACAGTGACACACAGAGGACGGCGACCCAGGACAGTGACACACAGAGGACGCGACACAGGACAGTCACACACAGAGGTCGGTGACCCAGGACAGTGACGCACAAAGGACACGATCCAGGACAGTGACGTTCTGAGGACGCGTCACAGGACAGTGACACACAGAGGACGGCGATCCAGGGCGGTGACACAGAGAGGATGGCGACCCAGGACAGTGACGCACAGAGGGCGGCGACCCAGGACAGTGACACACAGAGGATTGCGATCCAGGACAGTGTCACAGAGAGGACGCGACCCAAGACAGTGACACACAGAGGACGGCGTCCCAGGACAGTGACACTCAGAGGACGGCGATCCAGGACAGTGACACACAGAGGACGGCGACCCACGACAGTGACACACGGACAACGGTGACCCAGGACAGTGACACACGGAGGACGGCGACCCAGGACAGTGACACACAGAGGACGGCGACCCAGGACAGTGACACACAGAGGACGGCGATCCAGGGCGGTGACACACAGAGGATGGCGACCCAGGACAGTGACGCACAGAGGACGGCGACCCAGGACAGTGACACACGGACGACGGCGACCCAGGACAGTTACACACAGAGGACGGCGACCCAGGACAGTGACATACAGAGGATGGCGATCCAGGACAGTGTCACAGAGAGGACGCGACCCAGGACAGTGACACAGAGGACGGCGAACCAGGACAGTGACGTACAGAGAACGCGACCCAGGACAGTGACCCACAGAGGACGCGACCCAGGACACTGACACACAGAGGACGGCGACCCAGGACAGTGACACACAGAGGACCGCGACCCAGGACAGTGACACACAGAGGAACGGCGATCCCGGGCGGTGAGACACAGAGGATGGCATCCCAGGCCAGTGACGCACAGAGGACGGCGACCCAGGGCAGTGACACACAGAGGATGGCGCTCCAGGACAGTGTCACAGAGAGGACGCGACCCAGGACAGTGACACAGAGGACGGCGAACCAGGTCAGTGACGCACAGAGGACGCGACCCAGGACAGTGACGCACAGAGGACGCGAACCAGGACACTGACACACAGAGGACGGCGACCCAGGACAGTGACACTCAGAGGACGGCGATCCAGGACAGTGACACACAGAGGACGGCGACCCAGGACAGTGACACACGGAGGACGGCGACCCAGTATAGTGACACACAGAGACGGCGACCCAGGACAGTGACACACAGAGGATAGCGACCCAGACGGTGACACACAGAGGATGGCGATTAAGGACAGTGACACACAGAGGACGGTGACCCAGGACAGTGACACACGGAGGGCGCGACCCAGTACAGTTACACACACAGACGGCGACCCAGGACAGTGACACACAGAGGCGGCGACCCAGGACAGTGACACACAGAGGATGGCGATCCAGGACAGTGACACACAGAGGACGGCGACCCAGGACAGTGACACACAGTGGGCGCGTCCCAGGACAGTGAAACACAGAGGACGGCGACCCAGGACAGTGACACACGGAGGGCGCGACCCAGGACAGTGACACACAGAGACGGCGACCCAGGACAGTGACACACAGAGACGGCGACCCAGGACAGTGAAACACAGAGGAAGGCGACCCAGGACAGTGACACACAGAGGACGTGACCCAGGACAGTCACACACAGAGGTCGGTGACCCAGGACAGTGACGCACATAGGACGCGATCCAGGACAGTGACGCTCTGAGGACGCGTCACAGGACAGTGACACACAGAGGACGGCGACCCAGGACAGTGACACAGAGAGGACGGCGACCCAGGACAGTGAAACACGGAGGACGGCAACCCAGGACAGTGACACACAGAGGACGGCGACACAGGACAGTGACACACGGAGGACGGCAATCCAGGACAGTGACACACAGAGGACGGTAACCCAGGACAGTGACACACAGAGGATGGCGACCCAGGACAGTGTCACAGAGAGGATGCGACCCAGGACAGTGACACACAGAGGACCGCGACCCAGGACAGTGACGCACAGAGGACGCGACCCAGGACAGTGACGCACAGAGGACGGCTACCCAGGACAGTGACGCACGGTGGGCGCGACCCAGGACAGTGAAACACAGAGGACGGCGACCCAGGACAGTGACACAATGAGGACTCGACCCAGGATAGTGACACAAAGAGGAGGGCGACACAGGACAGTGACACACAGAGGACAACGACCCAGGACAGTGACACACAGAGGACGGCGACCCAGGACAGTGACACACAGAGGACGCGACACAGGACAGTCACACAGAGAGGTCGGTGACCCAGGACAGTGACGCACAAAGGACGCGATCCAGGACAGTGACGTTCTGAGGACGCGTCACAGGACAGTGACACACAGAGGACGGCGACCCAGGACAGTGACACACAGAGGACGGCGATCCAGGGCGGTGGCACACAGAGGATGGCGACCCAGGACAGTGACGCACAGAGGTCGGCGACCCAGAACAGTGACACACAGAGGATTGCGATCCAGGACAGTGTCACAGAGAGGACGCGACCCAGGACAGTGACACACAGAGGACGGCGTCCCAGGACAGTGACACTCAGAGGACGGCGATTCAGGATAGTGACACACAGAGGACGGCGACCCAGGACAGTGACACACGGACTACGGTGACCCAGGACAGTGACACACGGAGGTCGGCGACCCAGAACAGTGACACACAGAGGATTGCGATCCAGGACAGTGTCACAGAGAGGACGCGACCCAGGACAGTGACACACAGAGGACGGCGTCCCAGGACAGTGACACACAGAGGACCGCGACCCAGGACAGTGACGCACAGAGGACGCGACCCAGGACAGTGACGCACAGAGGACGGCTACCCAGGACAGTGACGCACGGTGGGCGCGACCCAGGACAGTGAAACACAGAGGACGGCGACCCAGGACAGTGACACAATGAGGACTCGACCCAGGATAGTGACACAAAGAGGAGGGCGACACAGGACAGTGACACACAGAGGACAACGACCCAGGACAGTGACACACAGAGGACGGCGACCCAGGACAGTGACACACAGAGGACGCGACACAGGACAGTCACACAGAGAGGTCGGTGACCCAGGACAGTGACGCACAAAGGACGCGATCCAGGACAGTGACGTTCTGAGGACGCGTCACAGGACAGTGACACACAGAGGACGGCGACCCAGGACAGTGACACACAGAGGACGGCGATCCAGGGCGGTGGCACACAGAGGATGGCGACCCAGGACAGTGACGCACAGAGGTCGGCGACCCAGAACAGTGACACACAGAGGATTGCGATCCAGGACAGTGTCACAGAGAGGACGCGACCCAGGACAGTGACACACAGAGGACGGCGTCCCAGGACAGTGACACTCAGAGGACGGCGATTCAGGATAGTGACACACAGAGGACGGCGACCCAGGACAGTGACACACGGACTACGGTGACCCAGGACAGTGACACACGGAGGACGGCGACCCAGGACAGTGACACACAGAGGACGGCGACCCAGGACAGTGACACACAGAGGACGGCGATCCAGGGCGGTGACACACAGAGGATGGCGACCCAGGACAGTGACGCACAGAGGACGGCGACCCAGGACAGTGACACACGGACGACGGCGACCCAGGACAGTTACACACAGAGGACGGCGACCCAGGACAGTGACATACAGAGGATGGCGATCCAGGACAGTGTCACAGAGAGGACGCGACCCAGGACAGTGACACAGAGGACGGCGAACCAGGACAGTGACGTACAGAGGACGCGACCCAGGACAGTGACCCACAGAGGACGCGACCCAGGACACTGACACACAGAGGACGGCGGCCCAGGACAGTGACACACAAAGGACGGCGACCAAGGACAGTGACACACAGAGGACGGCGACCCAGGACAGTGACACACAGAAGACGCGACCCAGGACAGTCACACACAGAGGTCGGTGACCCAGGACAGTGACGCACAAAAGACGCGATCCAGGACAGTGACGCTCTGAGGACGCGTCACAGGATAGTGACACACAGAGGACAGCGACCCAGGACAGTGACACACAGAGGACGGCGATCCCGGGCGGTGAGACACAGAGGATGGCATCCCAGGACAGTGACGCACAGAGGACGGCGACCCAGGGCAGTGACACACAGAGGATGGCGATCCAGGACAGTGTCACAGAGAGGACGCGACCCAGGACAGTGACACAGAGGACGGCGACCCAGGACAGTGACACTCAGAGGACGGCGATCCAGGACAGTGACACACAGAGGACGGCGACCCAGGACAGTGACACACGGACAACGGTGACCCAGGACAGTGACACACGGAGGACGGCGACCCAGGACAGTGACACACAGAGGACGGCGACCCAGGACAGTGACACACAGAGGATTGCGATCCAGGACAGTGTCACAGAGAGGACGCGACCCAGGACAGTGACACACAGAGGACGGCGTCCCAGGACAGTGACACTCAGAGGACGGCGATCCAGGACAGTGACACACAGAGGACGGCGACCCAGGACAGTGACACACGGACAACGGTGACCCAGGACAGTGACACACGGAGGACGGCGACCCAGGACAGTGACACACAGAGGACGGCGACCCAGGACAGTGACACACAGAGGACGGCGATCCAGGGCGGTGACACACAGAGGATGGCGACCCAGGACAGTGACGCACAGAGGACGGCGACCCAGGACAGTGACACACGGACGACGGCGACCCAGGACAGTTACACACAGAGGACGGCGACCCAGGACAGTGACATACAGAGGATGGCGATCCAGGACAGTGTCACAGAGAGGACGCGACCCAGGACAGTGACACAGAGGACGGCGAACCAGGACAGTGACGTACAGAGGACGCGACCCAGGACAGTGACCCACAGAGGACGCGACCCAGGACACTGACACACAGAGGACGGCGGCCCAGGACAGTGACACACAAAGGACGGCGACCAAGGACAGTGACACACAGAGGACGGCGACCCAGGACAGTGACACACAAAGGACGGCGACCAAGGACAGTGACACACAGAGGACGGCGACCCAGGACAGTGACACACAGAAGACGCGACCCAGGACAGTCACACACAGAGGTCGGTGACCCAGGACAGTGACGCACAAAAGACGCGATCCAGGACAGTGACGCTCTGAGGACGCGTCACAGGATAGTGACACACAGAGGACAGCGACCCAGGACAGTGACACACAGAGGACGGCGATCCCGGGCGGTGAGACACAGAGGATGGCATCCCAGGACAGTGACGCACAGAGGACGGCGACCCAGGGCAGTGACACACAGAGGATGGCGATCCAGGACAGTGTCACAGAGAGGACGCGACCCAGGACAGTGACACAGAGGACGGCGACCCAGGACAGTGACACTCAGAGGACGGCGATCCAGGACAGTGACACACAGAGGACGGCGACCCAGGACAGTGACACACGGACAACGGTGACCCAGGACAGTGACACACGGAGGACGGCGACCCAGGACAGTGACACACAGAGGACGGCGACCCAGGGCGGTGACACACAGAGGATGGCGACCCAGGACAGTGACGCACAGAGGACGGCGACCCAGGACAGTGACACACGGACGACGGCGACCCAGGACAGTTACACACAGAGGACGGCGACCCAGGACAGTGACATACAGAGGATGGCGATCCAGGACTGTGTCACAGAGAGGACGCGACCCAGGACAGTGACACAGAGGACGGCGAACCAGGACAGTGACGTACAGAGGACGCGACCCAGGACAGTGACCCACAGAGGACGCGACCCAGGACACTGACACACAGAGGACGGCGGCCCAGGACAGTGACACACAAAGGACGGCGACCAAGGACAGTGACACACAGAGGACGGCGACCCAGGACAGTGACACACAGAAGACGCGACCCAGGACAGTCACACACAGAGGTCGGTGACCCAGGACAGTGACGCACAAAAGGCGCGATCCAGGACAGTGACGCTCTGAGGACGCGTCACAGGATAGTGACACACAGAGGACAGCGACCCAGGACAGTGACACACAGAGGACGGCGATCCCGGGCGGTGAGACACAGAGGATGGCATCCCAGGACAGTGACGCACAGAGGACGGCGACCCAGGGCAGTGACACACAGAGGATGGCGATCCAGGACAGTGTCACAGAGAGGACGCGACCCAGGACAGTGACACAGAGGACGGCGAACCAGGACATTGACGCACAGAGGACGCGACCCAGGACAGTGACGCACAGAGGACGCGACCCAGGACACTGACACACAGAGGACGGCGACCCAGGACAGTGACACTCAGAGGACGGCGATCCAGGACAGTGACACACAGAGGACGGCGACCCAGGACAGTGACACACAGAAGACGCGACCCAGGACAGTCACACACAGAGGTCGGTGACCCAGGACAGTGACGCACAAAAGACGCGATCCAGGACAGTGACGCTCTGAGGACGCGTCACAGGATAGTGACACACAGAGGACAGCGACCCAGGACAGTGACACACAGAGGACGGCGATCCCGGGCGGTGAGACACAGAGGATGGCATCCCAGGACAGTGACGCACAGAGGACGGCGACCCAGGGCAGTGACACACAGAGGATGGCGATCCAGGACAGTGTCACAGAGAGGACGCGACCCAGGACAGTGACACAGAGGACGGCGACCCAGGACAGTGACACACGGACAACGGTGACCCAGGACAGTGACACACGGAGGACGGCGACCCAGGACAGTGACACACAGAGGACGGCGACCCAGGGCGGTGACACACAGAGGATGGCGACCCAGGACAGTGACGCACAGAGGACGGCGACCCAGGACAGTGACACACGGACGACGGCGACCCAGGACAGTTACACACAGAGGACGGCGACCCAGGACAGTGACATACAGAGGATGGCGATCCAGGACAGTGTCACAGAGAGGACGCGACCCAGGACAGTGACACAGAGGACGACGAACCAGGACAGTGACGTACAGAGGACGCGACCCAGGACAGTGACCCACAGAGGACGCGACCCAGGACACTGACACACAGAGGACGGCGGCCCAGGACAGTGACACACAAAGGACGGCGACCAAGGACAGTGACACACAGAGGACGGCGACCCAGGACAGTGACACACAGAAGACGCGACCCAGGACAGTCACACACAGAGGTCGGTGACCCAGGACAGTGACGCACAAAAGACGCGATCCAGGACAGTGACGCTCTGAGGACGCGTCACAGGATAGTGACACACAGAGGACAGCGACCCAGGACAGTGACACACAGAGGACGGCGATCCCGGGCGGTGAGACACAGAGGATGGCATCCCAGGACAGTGACGCACAGAGGACGGCGACCCAGGGCAGTGACACACAGAGGATGGCGATCCAGGACAGTGTCACAGAGAGGACGCGACCCAGGACAGTGACACAGAGGACGGCGAACCAGGACATTGACGCACAGAGGACGCGACCCAGGACAGTGACGCACAGAGGACGCGACCCAGGACACTGACACACAGAGGACGGCGACCCAGGACAGTGACACTCAGAGGACGGCGATCCAGGACAGTGACACACAGAGGACGGCGACCCAGGACAGTGACACACGGAGGACGGCGACACAGTACAGTGACACACAGAGACGGCGACCCAGGACAGTGACACACAGAGGATGGCGACCCAGACGGTGACACACAGAGGATGGCGATTAAGGACAGTGACACACAGAGGACGGCGACCCAGGACAGTGACACACGGAGGGCGCGACCCAGTACAGTCACACACACAGACGGCGACACAGGACAGTGACACACAGAGGCGGCGACCCAGGGCAGTGACACACAGAGGATGTCGATCCAGGACAGTGACACACAGAGGACGGCGACCCAGGACAGTGACACACAGTGGGCGCGTCCCAGGACAGTGAAACACAGAGGACGGCGACCCAGGACAGTGACACACGGAGGGCGCGACCCAGGACAGTGACACACAGAGACGGCGACCCAGGACAGTGACACACAGAGACGGCGACCAAGGACAGTGAAACACAGAGGACGGCGAGCCAGCACAGTGACACACAGAGGACGCGACCCAGGACAGTCACACACAGAGGTCGGTGACCCAGGACAGTGACGCACATAGGACGCGATCCAGGACAGTGATGCTCTGAGGACGCGTCACAGGACAGTGACACACAGAGGACGGCAACCCAGGACAGTGACACACAGAGGACGGCGACACAGGACAGTGACACACGGAGGACGGCAATCCAGGACAGTGACACACAGAGGACGGTAACCCAGGACAGTGACACACAGAGGATGGCGATCCAGGACAGTGTCACAGAGCGGACGCGACCCAGGACAGTGACACACAGAGCACCGCGACCCAGGACATTGACGCACAGAGGACGCGACCCAGGACAGTGATGCACAGAGGACGGCTACCCAGGACAGTGACGCACGGTGGGCGCGACCCAGGACAGTGAAACACAGAGGACGGCGACCCAGGACAGTGACACAATGAGGACTCGACCCAGGATAGTGACACAAAGAGGAGGGCGACACAGGACAGTGACACACAGAGGACGGCGACCCAGGACAGTGACACACAGAGGACGCGACACAGGACAGTCACACACAGAGGTCGGTGACCCAGGACAGTGACGCACAAAGGACACGATCCAGGACAGTGACGTTCTGAGGACGCGTCACAGGACAGTGACACACAGAGGACGGCGACCCAGGACAGTGACACACAGAGGACGGCGATCCAGGGCGGTGACACAGAGAGGATGGCGACCCAGGACAGTGACGCACAGAGGGCGGCGACCCAGGACAGTGACACACAGAGGATTGCGATCCAGGACAGTGTCACAGAGAGGACGCGACCCAGGACAGTGACACACAGAGGACGGCGTCCCAGGACAGTGACACTCAGAGGACGGCGATCCAGGACAGTGACACACAGAGGACGGCGACCCAGGACAGTGACACACGGACAACGGTGACCCAGGACAGTGACACACGGAGGACGGCGACCCAGGACAGTGACACACAGAGGACGGCGACCCAGGACAGTGACACACAGAGGACGCGACACAGGACAGTCACACACAGAGGTCGGTGACCCAGGACAGTGACGCACAAAGGACACGATCCAGGACAGTGACGTTCTGAGGACGCGTCACAGGACAGTGACACACAGAGGACGGCGACCCAGGACAGTGACACACAGAGGACGGCGATCCAGGGCGGTGTCACAGGACAGTGACGCACAGAGGGCGGCGACCCAGGACAGTGACACACAGAGGATTGCGATCCAGGACAGTGTCACAGAGAGGACGCGACCCAGGACAGTGACACACAGAGGACGGCGTCCCAGGACAGTGACACTCAGAGGACGGCGATCCAGGACAGTGACACACAGAGGACGGCGACCCAGGACAGTGACACACGGACAACGGTGACCCAGGACAGTGACACACGGAGGACGGCGACACAGGACAGTGACACACAGAGGACGGCGACCCAGGACAGTGACACACAGAGGACGGCGATCCAGGGCGGTGACACACAGAGGATGGCGACCCAGGACAGTGACGCACAGAGGACGGCGACCCAGGACAGTGACACACGGACGACGGCGACCCAGGACAGTTACACACAGAGGACGGCGACCCAGGACAGTGACATACAGAGGATGGCGATCCAGGACAGTGTCACAGAGAGGACGCGACCCAGGACAGTGACACAGAGGACGGCGAACCAGGACAGTGACGTACAGAGAACGCGACCCAGGACAGTGACCCACAGAGGACGCGACCCAGGACAGTGACGCACAGAGGACGGCTACCCAGGACAGTGACGCACGGTGGGCGCGACCCAGGACAGTGAAACACAGAGGACGGCGAGCCAGCACAGTGACACACAGAGGACGCGACCCAGGACAGTCACACACAGAGGTCGGTGACCCAGGACAGTGACGCACATAGGACGCGATCCAGGACAGTGATGCTCTGAGGACGCGTCACAGGACAGTGACACACAGAGGACGGCAACCCAGGACAGTGACACACAGAGGACGGCGACACAGGACAGTGACACACGGAGGACGGCAATCCAGGACAGTGACACACAGAGGACGGTAACCCAGGACAGTGACACACAGAGGATGGCGATCCAGGACAGTGTCACAGAGAGGACGCGACCCAGGACAGTGACACACAGAGCACCGCGACCCAGGACATTGACGCACAGAGGACGCGACCCAGGACAGTGATGCACAGAGGACGGCTACCCAGGACAGTGACGCACGGTGGGCGCGACCCAGGACAGTGAAACACAGAGGACTGCGACCCAGGACAGTGACACAATGAGGACTCGACCCAGGACAGTGACACAAAGAGGAGGGCGACACAGGACAGTGACACACAGAGGACGGCGACCCAGGACAGTGACACACAGAGGACGCGACACAGGACAGTCACACACAGAGGTCGGTGACCCAGGACAGTGACGCACAAATGACACGATCCAGGACAGTGACGTTCTGAGGACGCGTCACAGGACAGTGACACACAGAGGACGGCGACCCAGGACAGTGACACACAGAGGACGGCGATCCAGGGCGGTGACACAGAGAGGATGGCGACCCAGGACAGTGACGCACAGAGGGCGGCGACCCAGGACAGTGACACACAGAGGATTGCGATCCAGGACAGTGTCACAGAGAGGACGCGACCCAGGACAGTGACACACAGAGGACGGCGTCCCAGGACAGTGACACTCAGAGGACGGCGATCCAGGACAGTGACACACAGAGGACGGCGACCCAGGACAGTGACACACGGACAACGGTGACCCAGGACAGTGACACACGGAGGACGGCGACCCAGGACAGTGACACACAGAGGACGGCGACCCAGGACAGTGACACACAGAGGACGCGACACAGGACAGTCACACACAGAGGTCGGTGACCCAGGACAGTGACGCACAAAGGACACGATCCAGGACAGTGACGTTCTGAGGACGCGTCACAGGACAGTGACACACAGAGGACGGCGACCCAGGACAGTGACACACAGAGGACGGCGATCCAGGGCGGTGTCACAGGACAGTGACGCACAGAGGGCGGCGACCCAGGACAGTGACACACAGAGGATTGCGATCCAGGACAGTGTCACAGAGAGGACGCGACCCAGGACAGTGACACACAGAGGACGGCGTCCCAGGACAGTGACACTCAGAGGACGGCGATCCAGGACAGTGACACACGGACAACGGTGACCCAGGACAGTGACACACGGAGGACGGCGACCCAGGACAGTGACACACAGAGGACGGCGACCCAGGACAGTGACACACAGAGGACGGCGATCCAGGGCGGTGACACACAGAGGATGGCGACCCAGGACAGTGACGCACAGAGGACGGCGACCCAGGACAGTGACACACGGACGACGGCGACCCAGGACAGTTACACACAGAGGACGGCGACCCAGGACAGTGACATACAGAGGATGGCGATCCAGGACAGTGTCACAGAGAGGACGCGACCCAGGACAGTGACACAGAGGACGGCGAACCAGGACAGTGACGTACAGAGAACGCGACCCAGGACAGTGACCCACAGAGGACGCGACCCAGGACAGTGACGCACAGAGGACGGCTACCCAGGACAGTGACGCACGGTGGGCGCGACCCAGGACAGTGAAACACAGAGGACGGCGAGCCAGCACAGTGACACACAGAGGACGCGACCCAGGACAGTCACACACAGAGGTCGGTGACCCAGGACAGTGACGCACATAGGACGCGATCCAGGACAGTGATGCTCTGAGGACGCGTCACAGGACAGTGACACACAGAGGACGGCAACCCAGGACAGTGACACACAGAGGACGGCGACACAGGACAGTGACACACGGAGGACGGCAATCCAGGACAGTGACACACAGAGGACGGTAACCCAGGACAGTGACACACAGAGGATGGCGATCCAGGACAGTGTCACAGAGAGGACGCGACCCAGGACAGTGACACACAGAGCACCGCGACCCAGGACATTGACGCACAGAGGACGCGACCCAGGACAGTGATGCACAGAGGACGGCTACCCAGGACAGTGACGCACGGTGGGCGCGACCCAGGACAGTGAAACACAGAGGACTGCGACCCAGGACAGTGACACAATGAGGACTCGACCCAGGATAGTGACACAAAGAGGAGGGCGACACAGGACAGTGACACACAGAGGACGGCGACCCAGGACAGTGACACACAGAGGACGCGACACAGGACAGTCACACACAGAGGTCGGTGACCCAGGACAGTGACGCACAAATGACACGATCCAGGACAGTGACGTTCTGAGGACGCGTCACAGGACAGTGACACACAGAGGACGGCGACCCAGGACAGTGACACACAGAGGACGGCGATCCAGGGCGGTGACACAGAGAGGATGGCGACCCAGGACAGTGACGCACAGAGGGCGGCGACCCAGGACAGTGACACACAGAGGATTGCGATCCAGGACAGTGTCACAGAGAGGACGCGACCCAGGACAGTGACACACAGAGGACGGCGTCCCAGGACAGTGACACTCAGAGGACGGCGATCCAGGACAGTGACACACAGAGGACGGCGACCCAGGACAGTGACACACGGACAACGGTGACCCAGGACAGTGACACACGGAGGACGGCGACCCAGGACAGTGACACACAGAGGACGGCGACCCAGGACAGTGACACACAGAGGACGCGACACAGGACAGTCACACACAGAGGTCGGTGACCCAGGACAGTGACGCACAAAGGACACGATCCAGGACAGTGACGTTCTGAGGACGCGTCACAGGACAGTGACACACAGAGGACGGCGACCCAGGACAGTGACACACAGAGGACGGCGATCCAGGGCGGTGACACAGAGAGGATGGCGACCCAGGACAGTGACGCACAGAGGGCGGCGACCCAGGACAGTGACACACAGAGGATTGCGATCCAGGACAGTGTCACAGAGAGGACGCGACCCAGGACAGTGACACACAGAGGACGGCGTCCCAGGACAGTGACACTCAGAGGACGGCGATCCAGGACAGTGACACACAGAGGACGGCGACCCAGGACAGTGACACACGGACAACGGTGACCCAGGACAGTGTCACACGGAGGACGGCGACCCAGGACAGTGACACACAGAGGACGGCGACCCAGGACAGTGACACACAGAGGACGGCGATCCAGGGCGGTGACACACAGAGGATGGCGACCCAGGACAGTGACGCACAGAGGACGGCGACCCAGGACAGTGACACACGGACGACGGCGACCCAGGACAGTTACACACAGAGGACGGCGACCCAGGACAGTGACATACAGAGGATGGCGATCCAGGACAGTGTCACAGAGAGGACGCGACCCAGGACAGTGACACAGAGGACGGCGAACCAGGACAGTGACGTACAGAGAACGCGACCCAGGACAGTGACCCACAGAGGACGCGACCCAGGACACTGACACACAGAGGACGGCGACCCAGGACAGTGACACACAGAGGACCGCGACCCAGGACAGTGACGCACAGAGGACGCGACCCAGGACAGTGACGCACAGAGGACGGCTACCCAGGACAGTGACGCACGGTGGGCGCGACCCAGGACAGTGAAACACAGAGGACGGCGACCCAGGACAGTGACACAATGAGGACTCGACCCAGGATAGTGACACAAAGAGGAAGGCGACACAGGACAGTGACACACAGAGGACAATGACCCAGGACAGTGACACACAGAGGACGGCGACCCAGGACAGTGGCACACAGAGGACGCGACACAGGACAGGCACACACAGAGGTCGGTGACCCAGGACAGTGACGCACAAAGGACACGATCCAGGACAGTGACGTTCTGAGGACGCGTCACAGGACAGTGACACACAGAGGACGGCGACCCAGGACAGTGACACACAGAGGACGGCGATCCAGGGCGGTGACACACAGAGAATGGCGACCCAGGACAGTGACGCACAGAGGGCGGCGACCCAGGACAGTGACACACAGAGGATTGCGATCCAGGACAGTGTCACAGAGAGGACGCGACCCAGGACAGTGACACACAGAGGACGGCGTCCCAGGACAGTGACACTCAGAGGACGGCGATCCAGGACAGTGACACACAGAGGACGGCGACCCAGGACAGTGACACACGGACTACGGTGACCCAGGACAGTGACACACGGAGGACGGCGACCCAGGACCGTGACACACAGAGGACGGCGACCCAGGACAGTGACACACAGAGGACGTCGATCCAGGGCGGTGACACACAGAGGATGGCGACCCAGGACAGTGACGCACAGAGGACGGCGACCCAGGACAGTGACACACGGACGACGGCGACCCAGGACAGTTACACACAGAGGACGGCGACCCAGGACTGTGACATACAGAGGATGGCGATCCAGGACAGTGTCACAGAGAGGACGCGACCCAGGACAGTGACACAGAGGACGGCGAACCAGGACAGTGACGTACAGAGGACGCGACCCAGGACAGTGACCCACAGAGGACGCGACCCAGGACACTGACACACAGAGGACGGCAACCCAGGACAGTGACACACAAAGGACGGCGACCAAGGACAGTGACACACAGAGGACGGCGACCCAGGACAGTGACACACAGAAGACGCGACCCAGGACAGTCACACACAGAGGTCGGTGACCCAGGACAGTGACGCACAAAGGAAGCGATCCAGGACAGTGACGCTCTGAGGACGCGTCACAGGATAGTGACACACAGAGGACAGCGACCCAGGACAGTGACACACAGAGGACGGCGATCCCGGGCGGTGAGACACAGAGGATGGCATCCCAGGACAGTGACGCACAGAGGACGGCGACCCAGGGCAGTGACACACAGAGGATGGCGATCCAGGACAGTGTCACAGAGAGGACGCGACACAGGACAGTGACACAGAGGACGGCGAACCAGGACATTGACGCACAGAGGACGCGACCCAGGACAGTGACGCACAGAGGACGCGACCCAGGACACTGACACACAGAGGACGGCGACCCAGGACAGTGACACTCAGAGGACGGCGATCCAGGACAGTGACACACAGAGGACGGCGACCCAGGATAGTGACACACGGAGGACGGCGACCCAGTACAGTGACACACAGAGACGGCGACCAAGGACAGTGACACACAGAGGATGGCGACCCAGACGGTGACACACAGAGGATGGCGATTAAGGACAGTGACACACAGAGGACGGCGACCCAGGACAGTGACACACGGAGGGCGCGACCCAGTACAGTTACACACACAGACGGCGACACAGGACAGTGACACACAGAGGCGGCGACCCAGGGCAGTGACACACAGAGGATGGCGATCCAGGACAGTGACACACAGAGGACGGCGACCCAGTACAGTGACACACAGTGGGCGCGTCCCAGGACAGTGAAACACAGAGGACGGCGACCCAGGACAGTGACACACGGAGGGCGCGACCCAGGACAGTGACACACAGAGACGGCGACCCAGGACAGTGACACACAGAGACGGCGACCCAGGACAGTGAAACACAGAGGACGGCGAGCCAGCACAGTGACACACAGAGGACGCGACCCAGGACAGTCACACACAGAGGTCGGTGACCCAGGACAGTGACGCACATAGGACGCGATCCAGGACAGTGATGCTCTGAGGACGCTTCACAGGACAGTGACACACAGAGGACGGCAACCCAGGACAGTGACACACAGAGGACGGCGACACAGGACAGTGACACACGGAGGACGGCAATCCAGGACAGTGACACACAGAGGACGGTAACCCAGGACAGTGACACACAGAGGATGGCGATCCAGGACAGTGTCACAGAGAGGACGCGACCCAGGACAGTGACACACAGAGGACCGCGACCCAGGACAGTGACGCACAGAGGACGCGACCCAGGACAGTGACGCACAGAGGACGGCTACCCAGGACAGTGACGCACGGTGGGCGCGACCCAGGACAGTGAAACACAGAGGACGGCGACCCAGGACAGTGACACAATGAGGACTCGACCCAGGATAGTGACACAAAGAGGAGGGCGACACAGGACAGTGACACACAGAGGACAACGACCCAGGACAGTGACACACAGAGGACGGCGATCCAGGACAGTGACACACGGAGGACGGCGACCCAGGACAGTGACGCACAGAGTACGCGACCCAGGACACTGACACACAGAGGACGGCGTCCCAGGACAGTGACACTCAGAGGATTGCGATCCAGGACAGTGTCACAAAGAGGACGCGACCCAGGACAGTGACACACAGAGGACGGCGAACCAGGACAGTGACGCACAGAGGACGCAACCCAGAACAGTCTCGCACAGAGTACGCGACCCAGGACACTGACACACAGAGGACGGCGTCCCAGCACAGTGACACTCAGAGGACGGCGACCCAGGACAGTGACACTCAGAGGACGGCGATCCAGGACAGTGACACACAGAGGACGGAGACCCAGGACAGTGACACACGGACTACGGTGACCCAGGACAGTGACACACGGAGGACGGCGACCCAGGACAGTGACGCACAGAGTACGTGACCCAGGACACTGACACACAGAGGACGGCGTCCCAGGACAGTGACACTCAAAGGATTGCGATCCAGGACAGTGTCACAAAGAGGATGCGACCCAGGACAGTGACACACAGAGGACGGCGAACCAGGACAGTGACGCACAGAGGACGCAACCCAGGACAGACTCGCACAGAGTACGCGACCCAGGACACTGGCACACAGAGGACGGCGTCCCAGGACAGTGACACTCAGAGGACGGCGATCCAGGACAGTGACGCACAGAGGACGGCGACCCAGGACAGTGACACACAGAGGACGGCGACCCAGGACAGTGACACACAGAGGACGGCGATCCAGGGCGGTGACAAACAGAGGATGGCGACCCAGGACAGTGACGCACAGAGGACGGCGACCCAGGACAGTGACACACGGACGACGGCGACCCAGGACAGTTACACACAGAGGACGGCGACCCAGGACAGTGACATACAGAGGATGGCGATCCAGGACAGTGTCACAGAGAGGACGCGACCCAGGACAGTGACACAGAGGACGGCGAACCAGGACAGTGACGTACAGAGGACGCGACCCAGGACAGTGACCCACAGAGGACGCGACCCAGGACACTGACACACAGAGGACGGCGACCCAGGACAGTGACACACAAAGGACGGCGACCAAGGACAGTGACACACAGAGGACGGCGACCCAGGACAGTGACACACAGAAGACGCGACCCAGGACAGTCACACACAGAGGTCGGTGACCCAGGACAGTGACGCACAAAGGACGCGATCCAGGACAGTGACGCTCTGAGGACGCGTCACAGGATAGTGACACACAGAGGACGGCGACCCAGGACAGTGACACACAGAGGACGGCGATCCCGGGCGGTGACACACAGAGGATGGCATCCCAGGCCAGTGACGCACAGAGGACGGCGACCCAGGGCAGTGACACACAGAGGATGGCGCTCCAGGACAGTGTCACAGAGAGGACGCGACCCAGGACAGTGACACAGAGGACGGCGAACCAGGTCAGTGACGCACAGAGGACGCGACCCAGGACAGTGACGCACAGAGGACGCGAACCATGACACTGACACACAGAGGACGGCGACCCAGGACAGTGACACTCAGAGGACGGCGATCCAGGACAGTGACACACAGAGGACGGCGACCCAGGACAGTGACACACGGAGGACGGCGACCCAGTATAGTGACACAGAGAGACGGCGACCCAGGACAGTGACACACAGAGGATAGCGACCCAGACGGTGACACACAGAGGATGGCGATTAAGGACAGTGACACACAGAGGACGGTGACCCAGACAGTGACACACGGAGGGCGCGACCCAGTACAGTTACACACACAGACGGCGACCCAGGACAGTGACACACAGAGGCGGCGACCCAGGACAGTGACACACAGAGGATGGCGATCCAGGACAGTGACACACAGAGGACGGCGACCCAGGACAGTGACACACAGTGGGCGCGTCCCAGGACAGTGAAACACAGAGGACGGCGATCCAGGACAGTGACACACAGAGGACGGAGACCCAGGACAGTGACACACGGACTACGGTGACCCAGGACAGTGACACACGGAGGACGGCGACCCAGGACAGTGACGCACAGAGTACGTGACCCAGGACACTGACACACAGAGGACGGCGTCCCAGGACAGTGACACTCAAAGGATTGCGATCCAGGACAGTGTCACAAAGAGGATGCGACCCAGGACAGTGACACACAGAGGACGGCGAACCAGGACAGTGACGCACAGAGGACGCAACCCAGGACAGACTCGCACAGAGTACGCGACCCAGGACACTGGCACACAGAGGACGGCGTCCCAGGACAGTGACACTCAGAGGACGGCGATCCAGGACAGTGACGCACAGAGGACGGCGACCCAGGACAGTGACACACAGAGGACGGCGACCCAGGACAGTGACACACAGAGGACGGCGATCCAGGGCGGTGACAAACAGAGGATGGCGACCCAGGACAGTGACGCACAGAGGACGGCGACCCAGGACAGTGACACACGGACGACGGCGACCCAGGACAGTTACACACAGAGGACGGCGACCCAGGACAGTGACATACAGAGGATGGCGATCCAGGACAGTGTCACAGAGAGGACGCGACCCAGGACAGTGACACAGAGGACGGCGAACCAGGACAGTGACGTACAGAGGACGCGACCCAGGACAGTGACCCACAGAGGACGCGACCCAGGACACTGACACACAGAGGACGGCGACCCAGGACAGTGACACACAAAGGACGGCGACCAAGGACAGTGACACACAGAGGACGGCGACCCAGGACAGTGACACACAGAAGACGCGACCCAGGACAGTCACACACAGAGGTCGGTGACCCAGGACAGTGACGCACAAAGGACGCGATCCAGGACAGTGACGCTCTGAGGACGCGTCACAGGATAGTGACACACAGAGGACGGCGACCCAGGACAGTGACACACAGAGGACGGCGATCCCGGGCGGTGACACACAGAGGATGGCATCCCAGGCCAGTGACGCACAGAGGACGGCGACCCAGGGCAGTGACACACAGAGGATGGCGCTCCAGGACAGTGTCACAGAGAGGACGCGACCCAGGACAGTGACACAGAGGACGGCGAACCAGGTCAGTGACGCACAGAGGACGCGACCCAGGACAGTGACGCACAGAGGACGCGAACCATGACACTGACACACAGAGGACGGCGACCCAGGACAGTGACACTCAGAGGACGGCGATCCAGGACAGTGACACACAGAGGACGGCGACCCAGGACAGTGACACACGGAGGACGGCGACCCAGTATAGTGACACAGAGAGACGGCGACCCAGGACAGTGACACACAGAGGATAGCGACCCAGACGGTGACACACAGAGGATGGCGATTAAGGACAGTGACACACAGAGGACGGTGACCCAGACAGTGACACACGGAGGGCGCGACCCAGTACAGTTACACACACAGACGGCGACCCAGGACAGTGACACACAGAGGCGGCGACCCAGGACAGTGACACACAGAGGATGGCGATCCAGGACAGTGACACACAGAGGACGGCGACCCAGGACAGTGACACACAGTGGGCGCGTCCCAGGACAGTGAAACACAGAGGACGGCGACCCAGGACAGTGACACACGGAGGGCGCGACCCAGGACAGTGACACACAGAGACGGCGACCCAGGACAGTGACACACAGAGACGGCGACCCAGGACAGTGAAACACTGAGGAAGGCGACCCAGGACAGTGACACACAGAGGACGTGACCCAGGACAGTCACACACAGAGGTCGGTGACCCAGGACAGTGACGCACATAGGACGCGATCCAGGACAGTGACGCTCTGAGGACGCGTCACAGGACAGTGACACACAGAGGACGGCGACCCAGGACAGTGACACAGAGAGGACGGTGACCCAGGACAGTGACACACGGAGGACGGCAACCCAGGACAGTGACACACAGAGGACGGCGACACAGGACAGTGACACACGGAGGACGGCAATCCAGGACAGTGACACACAGAGGACGGTAACCCAGGACAGTGACGCACAGAGGATGGCGACCCAGGACAGTGTCACAGAGAGGATGCGACCCAGGACAGTGACACACAGAGGACCGCGACCCAGGACAGTGACGCACAGAGGACGCGACCCAGGACAGTGACGCACAGAGGACGGCTACCCAGGACAGTGACGCACGGTGGGCGCGACCCAGGACAGTGAAACACAGAGGACGGCGACCCAGGACAGTGACACAATGAGGACTCGACCCAGGATAGTGACACAAAGAGGAGGGCGACAGAGGACAGTGACACACAGAGGACAACGACCCAGGACAGTGACACACAGAGGACGGCGACCCAGGACAGTGACACACAGAGGACGCGACACAGGACAGTCACACACAGAGGTCGGTGACCCAGGACAGTGACGCACAAAGGACGCGATCCAGGACAGTGACGTTCTGAGGACGCGTCACAGGACAGTGACACACAGAGGACGGCGACCCAGGACAGTGACACACAGAGGACGGCGATCCAGGGCGGTGGCACACAGAGGATGGCGACCCAGGACAGTGACGCACAGAGGTCGGCGACCCAGAACAGTGACACACAGAGGATTGCGATCCAGGACAGTGTCACAGAGAGGACGCGACCCAGGACAGTGACACACAGAGGACGGCGTCCCAGGACAGTGACACTCAGAGGACGGCGATCCAGGACAGTGACACACAGAGGACGGCGACCCAGGACAGTGACACACGGACTACGGTGACCCAGGACAGTGACACACGGAGGACGGCGACCCAGGACAGTGACACACAGAGGACGGCGACCCAGGACAGTGACACACAGAGGACGGCGATCCAGGGCGGTGACACACAGAGGATGGGGACCCAGGACAGTGACGCACAGAGGACGGCGACCCAGGACAGTGACACACGGACGACGGCGACCCAGGACAGTTACACACAGAGGACGGCGACCCAGGACAGTGACATACAGAGGATGGCGATCCAGGACAGTGTCACAGAGAGGACGCGACCCAGGACAGTGACACAGAGGACGGCGAACCAGGACAGTGACGTACAGAGGACGCGACCCAGGACAGTGACCCACAGAGGACGCGACCCAGGACACTGACACACAGAGGACGGCGGCCCAGGACAGTGACACACAAAGGACGGCGACCAAGGACAGTGACACACAGAGGACGGCGACCCAGGACAGTGACACACAGAAGACGCGACCCAGGACAGTCACACACAGAGGTCGGTGACCCAGGACAGTGACGCACAAAAGACGCGATCCAGGACAGTGACGCTCTGAGGACGCGTCACAGGATAGTGACACACAGAGGACAGCGACCCAGGACAGTGACACACAGAGGACGGCGATCCCGGGCGGTGAGACACAGAGGATGGCATCCCAGAACAGTGACGCACAGAGGACGGCGACCCAGGGCAGTGACACACAGAGGATGGCGATCCAGGACAGTGTCACAGAGAGGACGCGACCCAGGACAGTGACACAGAGGACGGCGAACCAGGACATTGACGCACTGAGGACGCGACCCAGGACAGTGACGCACAGAGGACGCGACCCAGGACACTGACACACAGAGGACGGCGACCCAGGACTGTGACACTCAGAGGACGGCGATCCAGGACAGTGACACACAGAGGACGGCGACCCAGGACAGTGAAACACGGAGGACGGCGACCCAGTACAGTGACACACAGAGACGGCGACCCAGGACAGTGACACACAGAGGATGGCGACCCAGACGGTGACACACAGAGGATGGCGATTAAGGACAGTGACACACAGAGGACGGCGACCCAGGACAGTGACACACGGAGGGCGCGACCCAGTACAGTTACACACACAGACGGCGACACAGGACAGTGACACACAGAGGCGGCAACCCAGGGCAGTGACACACAGAGGATGGCGATCCAGGACAGTGACACACAGAGGACGGCGACCCAGGACAGTGACACACAGTGGGCGCGTCCCAGGACAGTGAAACACAGAGGACGGCGACCCAGGACAGTGACACACGGAGGGCGCGACCCAGGACAGTGACACACAGAGACGGCGACCCAGGACAGTGACACACAGAGACGGCGACCCAGGACAGTGAAACACAGAGGACGGCGAGCCAGCACAGTGACACACAGAGGACGCGACCCAGGACAGTCACACACAGAGGTCGGTGACCCAGGACAGTGACGCACATAGGACGCGATCCAGGACAGTGACACAGAGGACGGCGAACCAGGACATTGACAAACAGAGGACGGCGACACAGGACAGTGACACACGGAGGACGGCAATCCAGGACAGTGACACACAGAGGACGGAAACCCAGGACAGTGACACACAGAGGATGGCGATCCAGGACAGTGTCACAGAGAGGACGCGACCCAGGACAGTGACACACAGAGGACCGCGACCCAGGACAGTGACGCACAGAGGACGCGACCCAGGACAGTGATGCACAGAGGACGGCTACCCAGGACAGTGACGCACGGTGGGCGCGACCCAGGACAGTGAAACACAGAGGACGGCGACCCAGGACAGTGACACAATGAGGACTCGACCCAGGATAGTGACACAAAGAGGAGGGCGACACAGGACAGTGACACACAGAGGACAACGACCCAGGACAGTGACACACAGAGGACGGCGACCCAGGACAGTGACACACAGAGGACGCGACACAGGACAGTCACACACAGAGGTCGGTGACCCAGGACAGTGACGCACAAAGGACGCGATCCAGGACAGTGAATTTCTGAGGACGCGTCACAGGACAGTGACACACAGAGGACGGCGACCCAGGACAGTGACACAGATAGGACGGCGATCCAGGGCGGTGACACAGAGAGGATGGCGACCCAGGACAGTGACGCACAGAGGGCGGCGACCCAGGACAGTGACACACAGAGGATTGCGATCCAGGACAGTGTCACAGAGAGGACGCGACCCAGGACAGTGACACACAGAGGACGGCGTCCCAGGACAGTGACACTCAGAGGACGGCGATCCAGGACAGTGACACACAGAGGACGGCGACCCAGGACAGTGACACACAGAGGACGGCGACCCAGGACAGTGACACACAGAGGACGGCGATCCAGGGCGGTGACACACAGAGGATGGCGACCCAGGACAGTGACACACAGAGGACGGCGATCCAGGACAGTGTCACAGAGAGGACGCGACCCAGGACAGTGACACAGAGGACGGCGAACCAGGACATTGACGCACAGAGGACGCGACCCAGGACAGTGACGCACAGAGGACGCGACCCAGGACACTGACACACAGAGGACGGCGACCCAGGACAGTGACACTCAGAGGACGGCGATCCAGGACAGTGACACACAGAGGACGGCGACCCAGGACAGTGACACACGGAGGACGGCGACCCAGGACAGTGAGACACAGAGGACAGCGACCCAGGGCAGTGACACACAGAGACGGCGACCCAGGACAGTGACACACAGAGGATGGCGACCCAGACGGTGACACACAGAGGATGGCGATTAAGGACAGTGACACACAGAGGACGGCGACCCAGGACAGTGACACACGGAGGGCGCGACCCAGTACAGTTACACACACAGACGGCGACACAGGACAGTGACACACAGAGGCGGCGACCCAGGACAGTGACACACAGAGGATGGCGATCCAGGACAGTGACACACAGAGGACGGCGACCCAGGACAGTGACACACAGTGGGCGCGTCCCAGGACAGTGAAACACAGAGGACGGCGACCCAGGACAGTGACACACGGAGGGCGCGACCCAGGACAGTGACACACAGAGACGGCGACCCAGGACAGTGACACACAGAGACGGCGACCCAGGACAGTGAAACACAGAGGACGGCGAGCCAGGACAGTGACACACAGAGGACGCGACCCAGGACAGTCACACACAGAGGTCGGTGACCCAGGACAGTGACGCACATAGGACGCGATCCAGGACAGTGACGATCTGAGGACGCGTCACAGGACAGTGACACACAGAGGACGGCGACCTAGGACAGTGACACACAGTGGCCGCGTCCCAGGACAGTGAAACACAGAGGACGGCGACCCAGGACAGTGACACACGGAGGACGGCGACCCAGGACATTGACACACAGAGGACGGCGACCCAGGACAGTGACACACAGATGATTGCGATCCAGGACAGTGACACACAGAGGACGGCGAACCACGACAGTGACGCTCTGAGGACGCGTCACAGGACAGTGACACACAGAGAACGGCGACCCAGGACAGTGACACACAGAGGACAGCGACCCAGGACAGTGACAAACAGAGGACGGCGATCCAGGGCGGTGACACACAGAGGATGGCGACCCAGGACAGTGACGCACAGAGGATGGCGACCCAGTACAGTGACACACGGAGGACGGCGACCCAGGACAGTGACACACAGAGGATGGCGATCCAGGACAGTGACACACAGAGGACGGCGACCCAGGAGAGTCACACACGGAGGGCGCGACCCAGGACAGTTACACTCACAGACGGCGACCCAGGACAGTGACACACAGAGACGGCGACCCAGGACAGTGACACACAGAGGATGGCGATCCAGGACAGTGGCACACAGAGGACGGCGACCCAGGACAGTGACACACAGTGGGCGCGTCCCAGGACAGTGAAACACAGAGGACGGCGACCCAGGACAGTGACACACGGAGGGCGCGACCCAGGACAGTGACACACAGAGACGGCGACCCAGGACAGTGAAACACAGAGGACGGCGAGCCAGGACAGTGCCACACAGAGGACGCGACCCAGGACAGTCACACACAGAGGTCGGTGACCCAGGACAGTGACGCACATAGGACGCGATCCAGGACAGTGACGCTCTGAGAACGCGTCACAGGACAGTGACACACAGAGGACGGCGACCCAGGACAGTGACACAGAGAGGACGGCGACCCAGGGCAGTGACACACGGAGGACGGCAACCCAGGACAGTGACACACAGAGGACGTCGACCCAGGACAGTGACACACGGAGGACGGCAACCCAGGACAGTGACACACAGAGGATGGTAACCCAGGACAGTGACACACAGAGGACGGTAACCCAGGACAGTGACACACAGAGGATTTCGATCCTGGACAGTGTCACAGAGAGGACGCGACCCAGGACAGTGACACACAGAGGACCGTGACCCAGGACAGTGACGCACAGAGGACGCGACCCAGGACAGTGACGCACAGAGGACGGCGACCCAGGACAGTGACACACTGAGGACTCGACCCAGGATAGTGACACACAGAGGAGGGCGACCCAGGACAGTGACACACGGAGGACAACGACCCAGGTCAGTGACACACAGAGGACGGCGACCGAAGACAGTGACACACAGAGGACGCGACACAGGACAGTCACACAGAGAGGTCGGTGACCCAGGACCGTGACGGACAAAGGACGCGATCCAGGACAGTGACGTTCTGAGGACGCGTCACAGGACAGTGACACACAGAGGACGGCGACCCAGGACAGTGACACACAGAGAACGGCGATCCAGGGCGGTGACACACAGAGGATAGCGACCCAGGACAGTAACGCACAGAGGACGGCGACCCAGAACAGTGACACACGTTGGACGGCGACCCATGACATTGACACACAGAGGACGGCGACCCAGGACAGTGACACACAGAGGACGGCGAACCAGGACAGTGACGCTCTGAGGACGCGTCACAGGACAGTGACACACAGAGAACGGCGACCCAGGACAGTGACACACAGAGGACGGTAACCAGGGCGGTGACACACAGAGGATGGCGACCCAGGACAGTGACGCACAGAGGATGGCGGCCCAGGACAGTGACACACAAAGGACGGCGACCAAGGACAGTGACACACAGAGGACGGCGACCCAGGACAGTGACACACAGAAGACGCGACCCAGGACAGTCACACACAGAGGTCGGTGACCCAGGACAGTGACGCACAAAAGACGCGATCCAGGACAGTGACGCTCTGAGGACGCGTCACAGGATAGTGACACACAGAGGACAGCGACCCAGGACAGTGACACACAGAGGACGTCGATCCCGGGCGGTGAGACACAGAGGATGGCATCCCAGGACAGTGACGCACAGAGGACGGCGACCCAGGGCAGTGACACACAGAGGATGGCGATCCAGGACAGTGTCACAGAGAGGACGCGACCCAGGACAGTGACACAGAGGACGGCGAACCAGGACATTGACGCACAGAGGACGCGACCCAGGACAGTGACGCACATAGGACGCGACCCAGGACACTGACACACAGAGGACGGCGACCCAGGACTGTGACACTCAGAGGACGGCGATCCAGGACAGTGACACACAGAGGACGGCGACCCAGGACAGTGACACACGGAGGACGGCGACCCAGTACAGTGACACACAGAGACGGCGACCCAGGACAGTGACACACAGAGGATGGCGACCCAGACGGTGACACACAGAGGATGGCGATTAAGGACAGTGACACACAGAGGACGGCGACCCAGGACAGTGACACACGGAGGGCGCGACCCAGTACAGTTACACACACAGACGGCGACACAGGACAGTGACACACAGAGGCGGCGACCCAGGGCAGTGACACACAGAGGATGGCGATCCAGGACAGTGACACACAGAGGACGGCGACCCAGGACAGTGACACACAGTGGGCGCGTCCCAGGACAGTGAAACACAGAGGACGGCGACCCAGGACAGTGACACACGGAGGGCGCGACCCAGGACAGTGACACACAGAGACGGCGACCCAGGACAGTTAAACACAGAGGACGGCGAGCCAGCACAGTGACACACAGAGGACGCGACCCAGGACAGTCACACACAGAGGTCGGTGACCCAGGACAGTGACGCACATAGGACGCGATCCAGGACAGTGATGCTCTGAGGACGCGTCACAGGACAGTGACACACAGAGGACGGCAACCCAGGACAGTGACACACAGAGGACGGCGACACAGGACAGTGACACACGGAGGACGGCAATCCAGGACAGTGACACACAGAGGACGGTAACCCAGGACAGTGACACACAGAGGATGGCGATCCAGGACAGTGTCACAGAGAGGACGCGACCCAGGACAGTGACACACAGAGGACCGCGACCCAGGACAGTGACGCACAGAGGACGCGACCCAGGACAGTGATGCACAGAGGACGGCTACCCAGGACAGTGACGCACGGTGGGCGCGACCCAGGACAGTGAAACACAGAGGACGGCGACCCAGGACAGTGACACAATGAGGACTCGACCCAGGATAGTGACACAAAGAGGAGGGCGACACAGGAGAGTGACACACAGAGGACAACGACCCAGGACAGTGACACACAGAGGACGGCGACCCAGGACAGTGCCACACAGAGGACGCGACACAGGACAGTCACACACAGAGGTCGGTGACCCAGGACAGTGACGCACAAAGGACGCGATCCAGGACAGTGACGTTCTGAGGACGCGTCACAGGACAGTGACACACAGAGGACGGCGACCCAGGACAGTGACACACAGAGGACGGCGATCCAGGGCGGTGACACAGAGAGGATGGCGACCCAGGACAGTGACGCACAGAGGGCGGCGACCCAGGACAGTGACACACAGAGGATTGCGATCCAGGACAGTGTCACAGAGAGGACGCGACCCAGGACAGTGACACACAGAGGACGGCGACCCAGGACAGTGACACACGGACAACGGTGACCCAGGACAGTGACACACGGAGGACCGCGACCCAGGACAGTGACACACAGAGGACGGCGACCCAGGACAGTGACACACAGAGGACGGCGATCCAGGGCGGTGACACACAGAGGATGGCGACCCAGGACAGTGACGCACAGAGGACGGCGACCCAGGACAGTGACACACGGACGACGGCGACCCAGGACAGTTACACACAGAGGACGGCGACCCAGGACAGTGACATACAGAGGATGGCGATCCAGGACAGTGTCACAGAGAGGACGCGACCCAGGACAGTGACACACAGAAGACGCGACCCAGGACAGTCACACACAGAGGTCGGTGACCCAGGACAGTGACGCACAAAGGACGCGATCCAGGACAGTGACGCTCTGAGGACGCGTCACAGGATAGTGACACACAGAGGACAGCGACCCAGGACAGTGACACACAGAGGACGGCGATCCCGGGCGGTGAGACACAGAGGATGGCATCCCAGGACAGTGACGCACAGAGGACGGCGACCTAGGGCAGTGACACACAGAGGATGGCGATCCAGGACAGTGTCACAGAGAGGACGCGACCCATGACATTGACACAGAGGACGGCGAACCAGGACATTGACGCACAGAGGACGCGACCCAGGACAGTGACGCACAGAGGACGCGACCCAGGACACTGACACACAGAGGACGGCGACCCAGGACAGTGACACTCAGAGGACGGCGATCCAGGACAGTGACACACAGAGGACGGCGACCCAGGACAGTGACACACGGAGGACGGCGACCCAGTACAGTGACACACAGAGACGGCGACCCAGGACAGTGACACACAGAGGATGGCGACCCAGACGGTGACACACAGAGGATGGCGATTAAGGACAGTGACACACAGAGGACGGCGACCCAGGACAGTGACACACGGAGGGCGCGACCCAGTACAGTTACACACACAGACGGCGACACAGGACAGTGACACACAGAGGCGGCGACCCAGGACAGTGACACACAGAGGATGGCGATCCAGGACAGTGACACACAGAGGACGGCGACCCAGGACAGTGACACACAGTGGGCGCGTCCCAGGACAGTGAAACACAGAGGACGGCGACCCAGGACAGTGACACACGGAGGGCGCGACCCAGGACAGTGACACACAGAGACGGCGACCCAGGACAGTGACACACAGAGACGGCGACCCAGGACAGTGACACACAGAGACGGCGACCCAGGACAGTGACACACAGAGGATGGCGATCCAGGACAGTGTCACAGAGAGGACGCGACCCAGGACAGTGACACAGAGGACGGCGAACCAGGACATTGACGCACAGAGGACGCGACCCAGGACAGTGACGCACAGAGGACGCGACCCAGGACAGTCACACACAGAGGTCGGTGACCCAGGACAGTGACGCACATAGGACGCGATCCAGGACAGTGACGATCTGAGGACGCGTCACAGGACAGTGACACACAGAGGACGGCGACCTAGGACAGTGACACACAGTGGGCGCGTCCCAGGACAGTGAAACACAGAGGACGGCGACCCAGGACAGTGACACACGGAGGACGGCGACTCAGGACATTGACACACAGAGGACGGCGACCCAGGACAGTGACACACAGATGATTGCTATCCAGGACAGTGACACACAGAGGACGGCGAACCACGACAGTGACGCTCTGAGGACGCGTCACAGGACAGTGACACACAGAGAACGGCGACCCAGGACAGTGATACACAGAGGACGGCGACCCAGGACAGTGACACACAGAGGACGGCGATCCAGGGCGGTGACACACAGAGGATGGCGACCCAGGACAGTGACACACAGTGGGCGCGTCCCAGGACAGTGAAACACAGAGGACGGCGACCCAGGACAGTGACACACGGAGGACGGCGACTCAGGACATTGACACACAGAGGACGGCGACCCAGGACAGTGACACACAGAGGACGGCGAACCACGACAGTGACGCTCTGAGGACGCGTCACAGGACAGTGACACACAGAGAACGGCGACCCAGGACAGTGACACACAGAGGACGGCGACCCAGGACAGTGACACACAGAGGACGGCGATCCAGGGCGGTGACACACAGAGGATGGCGACCCAGGACAGTGACGCACAGAGGATGGCGACCCAGTACAGTGACACACAGAGGATGGCGATCCAGGACAGTGACACACAGAGGACGGCGACCCAGGAGAGTGACACACGGAGGGCGCGACCCAGGACAGTTACACTCACAGACGGCGACCCAGGACAGTGACACACAGAGACGGCGACCCAGGACAGTGACACACAGAGGATGGCGATCCAGGACAGTGGCACACAGAGGACGGTGACCCAGGACAGTGACACACAGTGGGCGCGTCCCAGGACAGTGAAACACAGAGGACGGCGACCCAGGACAGTGACACACGGAGGGCGCGACCCAGGACAGTGACACACAGAGACGGCGACCCAGGACAGTGAAACACAGAGGACGGCGAGCCAGGACAGTGCCACACAGAGGACGCGACCCAGGACAGTCACACACAGAGGTCGGTGACCCAGGACAGTGACGCACATAGGACGCGATCCAGGACAGTGACGCTCTGAGAACGCGTCACAGGACAGTGACACACAGAGGACGGCGACCCAGGACAGTGACACAGAGAGGACGGCGACCCAGGGCAGTGACACACGGAGGACGGCAACCCAGGACAGTGACACACAGAGGACGTCGACCCAGGACAGTGACACACGGAGGACGGCAACCCAGGACAGTGACACACAGAGGATGGTAACCCAGGACAGTGACACACAGAGGATGGCGATCCTGGACAGTGTCACAGAGAGGACGCGACCCAGGACAGTGACACACAGAGACCCGCGACCCAGGACAGTGACGCACAGATGACGCGACCCAGGACAGTGACGCACAGAGGACGGCGACCCAGGACAGTGACACACTGAGGACTCGACCCAGGATAGTGACACACAGTGGAGGGCGACCCAGGACAGTGACACACGGAGGACAACGACCCAGGTCAGTGACACACAGAGGACGGCGACCGAGGACAGTGACACACAGAGGACGCGACACAGGACAGTCACACACAGAGGTCGGTGACCCAGGACCGTGACGGACAAAGGACGCGATCCAGGACAGTGAAGTTCTGAGGACGCGTCACAGGACTGTGACGCACAGAGGACGGCGACCCAGGACAGTGACACACAGAGGACGGCGATCCAGGGCGGTGACACACAGAGGATAGCGACCCAGGACAGTAACGCACAGAGGACGGCGACCCAGAACAGTGACACACGTTGGACGGCGACCCAGGACATTGACACACAGAGGACGGCGACCCAGGACAGTGACACACAGAGGACGGCGAACCAGGACAGTGACACTCTGAGGACGCGTCACAGGACAGTGACACACAGAGAACGGCGACCCAGGACAGTGACACACAGAGGACGGGAACCAGGGCGGTGACACACAGAGGATGGCGACCCAGGACAGTGACGCACAGAGGATGGCGACCCAGTACAGTGACACACGGAGGACGGCGACCCAGGAGAGTGACGCACAGAGTACGCGACCCAGGACACTGACACACAGAGGACGGCGTCCCAGGACAGTGACACTCAGAGGACGGCGATCCAGGACAGTGACACACAGAGGACGGCGACCCAGGACAGTGACACACGGACTACGGTGACCCAGGACAGTGACACACGGAGGACGGCGACCCAGGCCAGTGACGCACAGAGTACGCGACCCAGGACACTGACACACAGAGGACGGCGTCCCAGGACAGTGACACTCTGAGGATTGCGATCCAGGACAGTGTCACAAAGAGGACGCGACCCAGGACAGTGACACACAGAGGACGGCGAACCAGGACAGTGACGCACAGAGGACGCAACCCAGGACAGTGTCGCACAGAGTACGCGACCCAGGACACTGACACACAGAGGACGGCGTCCCAGGACAGTGACACTCAGAGGACGGCGATCCAGGACAGTGACACACAGAGGACGGCGACCCAGGACAGTGACACACGGACTACGGTGACCCAGGACAGTGACACACGGAGGACGGCGACCCAGGACAGTGACACACAGAAGACGGCGACCCAGGACAGTGACACACAGAGGACGGCGATCCAGGGCGGTGACACACAGAGGATGGCGACCCAGGACAGTGACGCACAGAGGACGGCGACCCAGGACAGTTACACACAGAGGACGGCGACCCAGGCCAGTGACGTACAGAGGATGGCGATCCAGGACAGTGTCACAGAGAGGACGCGACCCAGGACAGTGACACAGAGGACGGCGAACCAGGACAGTGACGTACAGAGGACGCGACCCAGGACAGTGACCCACAGAGGACGCGACACAGGACACTGACACACAGAGGACGGCGACCCAGGACAGTGACACACAAAGGACGGCGACCAAGGACAGTGACACACAGAGGACGGCGAACCAGGACAGTGACACACAGAAGACGCGACCCAGGACAGTCACTCACAGAGGTCGGTGACCCAGGACAGTGACGCACAAAGGACGCGATCCAGGACAGTGACGCTCTGAGGACGCGTCACAGGATAGTGACACACAGAGGACGGCGACCCAGGACAGTGACACACAGAGGACGGCGATCCCGGGCGGTGAGACACAGAGGATGGCATCCCAGGACAGTGACGCACAGAGGACGGCGACCCAGGGCAGTGACACACAGAGGATGGCGATCCAGGACAGTGTCACAGAGAGGACGCGACCCAGGACAGTGACACAGAGGACGGCGAACCAGGACAGTGACGCACAGAGGACGCGACCCAGGACAGTGACGCACAGAGGACGCGACCCAGGACACTGACACACAGAGGACGGCGACCCAGGACAGTGACACTCAGAGGACGGCGATCCAGGACAGTGACACACAGAGGACGGCGAGCCAGGACAGTGACACACGGAGGACGGCGACCCAGTACAGTGACACACAGAGACGGCGACCCAGGACAGTGACACACAGAGGATGGCGACCCAGACGGTGACACACAGAGGATGGCGATGAAGGACAGTGACACACAGAGGACGGCGACCCAGGACAGTGACACACAGAGGCGGCGACCCAGGACAGTGACACACAGAGGATGGCGATCCAGGACAGTGAAACACAGAGGACGGCGACCCAGGACAGTGACACACGGAGGGCGCGACCCAGGACAGTGACACACAGAGACGGCGACCCAGGACAGTGACACACAGAGACGGCGACCCAGGACAGTGAAACACAGAGGACGCCGACCCAGGACAGTGACACACAGAGGACGCGACCCAGGACAGTCACACACAGAGGTCGGTGGCCCAGGACAGTGATGCACATAGGACGCGATCCAGGACAGTGACGCTCTGAGGACGCGTCACAGGACAGTGACACACAGAGGACGGCGACCCAGGACAGTGACACACAGAGGACGGCGACCCAGGACAGTGACACACGGAGGACGGCAACCCAGGACAGTGACACACAGAGGACGGCGACACAGGACAGTGACACACGGAGGACGGTAATCCAGGACAGTGACACACAGAGGACGGTAACCCAGGGCAGTGACACACAGGGGATGGCGATCCAGGACAGTGTCACAGAGAGGACGCGACCCAGGACAGTGACACACAGAGGACCGCGACCCAGGACAGTGACGCACAGAGGACGCGACCCAGGACAGTGACGCACAGAGGACGGCTACCCAGGACAGTGACGCACGGTGGGCGCGACCCAGGACAGTGAAACACAGAGGACGGCGACCCAGGACAGTGACACAATGAGGACTCGACCCAGGATAGTGACACAAAGAGGAGGGCGACACAGGACAGTGACACACAGAGGACAACGACCCAGGACAGTGACACACAGAGGACGGCGACCCAGGACAGTGACACACAGAGGATGGCGATCCAGGACAGTGTCACAGAGAGGACGCGACCCAGGACAGTGACACAGAGGACGGCGAACCAGGACAGTGACGCACAGAGGACGCGACCCAGGACAGTGACGCACAGAGGACGCGTCCCAGGACACTGACACACAGAGGACGGCGACCCAGGACAGTGACACACAGAGGACGGCGATCCAGGACATTGACACACAGAGGACGGCGACCCAGGACAGTGACACACGGAGGACGGCGACCCAGTACAGTGACACACAGAGACGGCGACCCAGGACAGTGACACACAGAGAATGGCGACCCAGACAGTGACACACAGAGGATGGCGATCCAGGACAGTGACACACAGAGGACGCGACCCAGGAGAGTCACACACAGAGGACCGCGACCCAGGACAGTGACGCACAGAGGACGCGACCCAGGACAGTGATGCACAGAGGACGGCTACCCAGGACAGTGACGCACAGAGGACGGCGATCCAGGGCGGTGACACACAGAGGATAGCGACCCAGGACAGTAACGCACAGAGGACGGCGACCCAGAACAGTGACACACGTTGGACGGCGACCCAGGACATTGACACACAGAGGACGGCGACCCAGGACAGTGACACACAGAGGACGGCGAACCAGGACAGTGACACTCTGAGGACGCGTCACAGGACAGTGACACACAGAGAACGGCGACCCAGGACAGTGACACACAGAGGACGGGAACCAGGACAGTGACACACAGAGGACGGCGACCCAGGACAGTGACACACAGTGGGCGCGTCCCAGGACAGTGAAACACAGAGGACGGCGACCCAGGACAGTGACACACGGAGGGCGCGACCCAGGACAGTGACACACAGAGACGGCGACCCAGGACAGTGACACACAGAGACGGCGACCCAGGACAGTGAAACACAGAGGACGGCGAGCCAGGACAGTGACACACAGAGGACGCGACCCAGGACAGTCACACACAGAGGTCGGTGACCCAGGACAGTGACGCACATAGGACGCGATCCAGGACAGTGACGATCTGAGGACGCGTCACAGGACAGTGACACACAGAGGACGGCGACCTAGGACAGTGACACACAGTGGGCGCGTCCCAGGACAGTGAAACACAGAGGACGGCGACCCAGGACAGTGACACACGGAGGACGGCGACTCAGGACATTGACACACAGAGGACGGCGACCCAGGACAGTGACACACAGATGATTGCTATCCAGGACAGTGACACACAGAGGACGGCGAACCACGACAGTGACGCTCTGAGGACGCGTCACAGGACAGTGACACACAGAGAACGGCGACCCAGGACAGTGACACACAGAGGACGGCGACCCAGGACAGTGACACACAGAGGACGGCGATCCAGGGCGGTGACACACAGAGGATGGCGACCCAGGACAGTGACGCACAGAGGATGGCGACCCAGTACAGTGACACACGGAGGACGGCGACCCAGGACAGTGACACACAGAGGATGGCGATCCAGGACAGTGACACACAGAGGACGGCGACCCAGGAGAGTGACACACGGAGGGCGCGACCCAGGACAGTTACGCTCACAGACGGCGACCCAGGACAGTGACACACAGAGACGGCGACCCAGGACAGTGACACACAGAGGATGGCGATCCAGGACAGTGGCACACAGAGGACGGTGACCCAGGACAGTGACACACAGTGGGCGCGTCCCAGGACAGTGAAACACAGAGGACGGCGACCCAGGACAGTGACACACGGAGGGCGCGACCCAGGACAGTGACACACAGAGACGGCGACCCAGGACAGTGAAACACAGAGGACGGCGAGCCAGGACAGTGCCACACAGAGGACGCGACCCAGGACAGTCACACACAGAGGTCGGTGACCCAGGACAGTGACGCACATAGGACGCGATCCAGGACAGTGACGCTCTGAGAACGCGTCACAGGACAGTGACACACAGAGGACGGCGACCCAGGACAGTGACACAGAGAGGACGGCGACCCAGGGCAGTGACACACGGAGGACGGCAACCCAGGACAGTGACACACAGAGGACGTCGACCCAGGACAGTGACACACGGAGGACGGCAACCCAGGACAGTGACACACAGAGGATGGTAACCCAGGACAGTGACACACAGAGGATGGCGATCCTGGACAGTGTCACAGAGAGGACGCGACCCAGGACAGTGACACACAGAGGACCGCGACCCAGGACAGTGACGCACAGAGGACGCGACCCAGGACAGTGACGCACAGAGGACGGCGACCCAGGACAGTGACACACTGAGGACTCGACCCAGGATAGTGACACACAGTGGAGGGCGACCCAGGACAGTGACACACGGAGGACAACGACCCTGGTCAGTGACACACAGAGGACGGCGACCGAGGACAGTGACACACAGAGGACGCGACACAGGACAGTCACACACAGAGGTCGGTGACCCAGGACCGTGACGGACAAAGGACGCGATCCAGGACAGTGAAGTTCTGAGGACGCGTCACAGGACAGTGACACACAGAGGACGGCGACCCAGGACAGTGACACACAGAGGACGGCGATCCAGGGCGGTGACACACAGAGGATAGCGACCCAGGACAGTAACGCACAGAGGACGGCGACCCAGAACAGTGACACACGTTGGACGGCGACCCAGGACATTGACACACAGAGGACGGCGACCCAGGACAGTGACACACAGAGGACGGCGAACCAGGACAGTGACACTCTGAGGACGCGTCACAGGACAGTGACACACAGAGAACGGCGACCCAGGACAGTGACACACAGAGGACGGGAACCAGGGCGGTGACACACAGAGGATGGCGACCCAGGACAGTGACGCACAGAGGATGGCGACCCAGTACAGTGACACACGGAGGACGGCGACCCAGGAGAGTGACGCACAGAGTACGCGACCCAGGACACTGACACACAGAGGACGGCGTCCCAGGACAGTGACACTCAGAGGACGGCGATCCAGGACAGTGACACACAGAGGACGGCGACCCAGGACAGTGACACACGGACTACGGTGACCCAGGACAGTGACACACGGAGGACGGCGACCCAGGCCAGTGACGCACAGAGTACGCGACCCAGGACACTGACACACAGAGGACGGCGTCCCAGGGCAGTGACACTCTGAGGATTGCGATCCAGGACAGTGTCACAAAGAGGACGCGACCCAGGACAGTGACACACAGAGGACGGCGAACCAGGATAGTGACGCACAGAGGACGCAACCCAGGACAGTGTCGCACAGAGTACGCGACCCAGGACACTGACACACAGAGGACGGCGTCCCAGGACAGTGACACTCAGAGGACGGCGATCCAGGACAGTGACACACAGAGGACGGCGACCCAGGACAGTGACACACGGACTACGGTGACCCAGGACAGTGACACACGGAGGACGGCGACCCAGGACAGTGACACACAGAAGACGGCGACCCAGGACAGTGACACACAGAGGACGGCGATCCAGGGCGGTGACACACAGAGGATGGCGACCCAGGACAGTGACGCACAGAGGACGGCGACCCAGGACAGTTACACACAGAGGACGGCGACCCAGGCCAGTGACATACAGAGTATGGCGATCCAGGACAGTGTCACAGAGAGGACGCGACCCAGGACAGTGACACAGAGGACGGCGAACCAGGACAGTGACGTACAGAGGACGCGACCCAGGACAGTGACCCACAGAGGACGCGACACAGGACACTGACACACAGAGGACGGCGACCCAGGACAGTGACACACAAAGGACGGCGACCAAGGACAGTGACACACAGAGGACGGCGAACCAGGACAGTGACACACAGAAGACGCGACCCAGGACAGTCACTCACAGAGGTCGGTGACCCAGGACAGTGACGCACAAAGGACGCGATCCAGGACAGTGACGCTCTGAGGACGCGTCACAGGATAGTGACACACAGAGGACGGCGACCCAGGACAGTGACACACAGAGGACGGCGATCCCGGGCGGTGAGACACAGAGGATGGCATCCCAGGACAGTGACGCACAGAGGACGGCGACCCAGGGCAGTGACACACAGAGGATGGCGATCCAGGACAGTGTCACAGAGAGGACGCGACCCAGGACAGTGACACAGAGGACGGCGAACCAGGACAGTGACGCACAGAGGACGCGACCCAGGACAGTGACGCACAGAGGACGCGACCCAGGACACTGACACACAGAGGACGGCGACCCAGGACAGTGACACTCAGAGGACGGCGATCCAGGACAGTGACACACAGAGGACGGCGAGCCAGGACAGTGACACACGGAGGACGGCGACCCAGTACAGTGACACACAGAGACGGCGACCCAGGACAGTGACACACAGAGGATGGCGACCCAGACGGTGACACACAGAGGATGGCGATGAAGGACAGTGACACACAGAGGACGGCGACCCAGGACAGTGACACACGGAGGGCGCGACCCAGTACAGTTACACACACAGACGGCGACCCAGGACAGTGACACACAGAGGCGGCGACCCAGGACAGTGACACACAGAGGATGGCGATCCAGGACAGTGAAACACAGAGGACGGCGACCCAGGACAGTGACACACGGAGGGCGCGACCCAGGACAGTGACACACAGAGACGGCGACCCAGGACAGTGACACACAGAGACGGCGACCCAGGACAGTGAAACACAGAGGACGCCGACCCAGGACAGTGACACACAGAGGACGCGACCCAGGACAGTCACACACAGAGGTCGGTGGCCCAGGACAGTGACGCACATAGGACGCGATCCAGGACAGTGACGCTCTGAGGACGCGTCACAGGACAGTGACACACAGAGGACGGCGACCCAGGACAGTGACACACAGAGGACGGCGACCCAGGACAGTGACACACGGAGGACGGCAACCCAGGACAGTGACACACAGAGGACGGCGACACAGGACAGTGACACACGGAGGACGGTAATCCAGGACAGTGACACACAGAGGACGGTAACCCAGGACAGTGACACACAGGGGATGGCGATCCAGGACAGTGTCACAGAGAGGACGCGACCCAGGACAGTGACACACAGAGGACCGCGACCCAGGACAGTGACGCACAGAGGACGCGACCCAGGACAGTGACGCACAGAGGACGGCTACCCAGGACAGTGACGCACGGTGGGCGCGACCCAGGACAGTGAAACACAGAGGACGGCGACCCAGGACAGTGACACAATGAGGACTCGACCCAGGATAGTGACACAAAGAGGAGGGCGACACAGGACAGTGACACACAGAGGACAACGACCCAGGACAGTGACACACAGAGGACGGCGACCCAGGACAGTGACACACAGAGGATGGCGATCCAGGACAGTGTCACAGAGAGGACGCGACCCAGGACAGTGACACAGAGGACGGCGAACCAGGACAGTGACGCACAGAGGACGCGACCCAGGACAGTGACGCACAGAGGACGCGTCCCAGGACACTGACACACAGAGGACGGCGACCCAGGACAGTGACACACAGAGGACGGCGATCCAGGACATTGACACACAGAGGACGGCGACCCAGGACAGTGACACACGGAGGACGGCGACCCAGTACAGTGACACACAGAGACGGCGACCCAGGACAGTGACACACAGAGAATGGCGACCCAGACAGTGACACACAGAGGATGGCGATCCAGGACAGTGACACACAGAGGACGCGACCCAGGACAGTCACACACAGAGGACCGCGACCCAGGACAGTGACGCACAGAGGACGCGACCCAGGACAGTGATGCACAGAGGACGGCTACACAGGACAGTGACGCACAGAGGACGGCGATCCAGGGCGGTGACACACAGAGGATAGCGACCCAGGACAGTAACGCACAGAGGACGGCGACCCAGAACAGTGACACACGTTGGACGGCGACCCAGGACATTGACACACAGAGGACGGCGACCCAGGACAGTGACACACAGAGGACGGCGAACCAGGACAGTGACACTCTGAGGACGCGTCACAGGACAGTGACACACAGAGAACGGCGACCCAGGACAGTGACACACAGAGGACGGGAACCAGGGCGGTGACACACAGAGGATGGCGACCCAGGACAGTGACGCACAGAGGATGGCGACCCAGTACAGTGACACACGGAGGACGGCGACCCAGGAGAGTGACGCACAGAGTACGCGACCCAGGACACTGACACACAGAGGACGGCGTCCCAGGACAGTGACACTCAGAGGACGGCGATCCAGGACAGTGACACACAGAGGACGGCGACCCAGGACAGTGACACACGGACTACGGTGACCCAGGACAGTGACACACGGAGGACGGCGACCCAGGCCAGTGACGCACAGAGTACGCGACCCAGGACACTGACACACAGAGGACGGCGTCCCAGGACAGTGACACTCTGAGGATTGCGATCCAGGACAGTGTCACAAAGAGGACGCGACCCAGGACAGTGACACACAGAGGACGGCGAACCAGGACAGTGACGCACAGAGGACGCAACCCAGGACAGTGTCGCACAGAGTACGCGACCCAGGACACTGACACACAGAGGACGGCGTCCCAGGACAGTGACACTCAGAGGACGGCGATCCAGGACAGTGACACACAGAGGACGGCGACCCAGGACAGTGACACACGGACTACGGTGACCCAGGACAGTGACACACGGAGGACGGCGACCCAGGACAGTGACACACAGAAGACGGCGACCCAGGACAGTGACACACAGAGGACGGCGATCCAGGGCGGTGACACACAGAGGATGGCGACCCAGGACAGTGACGCACAGAGGACGGCGACCCAGGACAGTTACACACAGAGGACGGCGACCCAGGCCAGTGACATACAGAGGATGGCGATCCAGGACAGTGTCACAGAGAGGACGCGACCCAGGACAGTGACACAGAGGACGGCGAACCAGGACAGTGACGTACAGAGGACGCGACCCAGGACAGTGACCCACAGAGGACGCGACACAGGACACTGACACACAGAGGACGGCGACCCAGGACAGTGACACACAAAGGACGGCGACCAAGGACAGTGACACACAGAGGACGGCGAACCAGGACAGTGACACACAGAAGACGCGACCCAGGACAGTCACTCACAGAGGTCGGTGACCCAGGACAGTGACGCACAAAGGACGCGATCCAGGACAGCGACGCTCTGAGGACGCGTCACAGGATAGTGACACACAGAGGACGGCGACCCAGGACAGTGACACACAGAGGACGGCGATCCCGGGCGGTGAGACACAGAGGATGGCATCCCAGGTCAGTGACGCACAGAGGACGGCGACCCAGGGCAGTGACACACAGAGGATGGCGATCCAGGACAGTGTCACAGAGAGGACGCGACCCAGGACAGTGACACAGAGGACGGCGAACCAGGACAGTGACGCACAGAGGACGCGACCCAGGACAGTGACGCACAGAGGACGCGACCCAGGACACTGACACACAGAGGACGGCGACCCAGGACAGTGACACTCAGAGGACGGCGATCCAGGACAGTGACACACAGAGGACGGCGAGCCAGGACAGTGACACACGGAGGACAGCGACCCAGTACAGTGACACACAGAGACGGCGACCCAGGACAGTGACACACAGAGGATGGCGACCCAGACGGTGACACACAGAGGATGGCGATGAAGGACAGTGACACACAGAGGACGGCGACCCAGGACAGTGACACACGGAGGGCGCGACCCAGTACAGTTACACACACAGACGGCGACCCAGGACAGTGACACACAGAGGCGGCGACCCAGGACAGTGACACACAGAGGATGGCGATCCAGGACAGTGACACACAGAGGACGGCGACCCAGGACAGTGACACACAGTGGGCGCGTCCCAGGACAGTGAAACACAGAGGACGGCGACCCAGGACAGTGACACACGGAGGGCGCGACCCAGGACAGTGACACACAGAGACGGCGACCCAGGACAGTGACACACAGAGACGGCGACCCAGGACAGTGAAACACAGAGGACGCCGACCCAGGACAGTGACACACAGAGGACGCGACCCAGGACAGTCACACACAGAGGTCGGTGGCCCAGGACAGTGACGCACATAGGACGCGATCCAGGACAGTGACGCTCTGAGGACGCGTCACAGGACAGTGACACACAGAGGACGGCGACCCAGGACACTGACACACAGAGGACGGCGACCCAGGACAGTGACACACAGAGGACGGCGATCCAGGACATTGACACACAGAGGACGGCGACCCAGGACAGTGACACACGGAGGACGGCGACCCAGTACAGTGACACACAGAGACGGCGACCCAGGACAGTGACACACAGAGAATGGCGACCCAGACAGTGACACACAGAGGATGGCGATCCAGGACAGTGACACACAGAGGACGCGACCCAGGACAGTCACACACAGAGGACCGCGACCCAGGACAGTGACGCACAGAGGACGCGACCCAGGACAGTGATGCACAGAGGACGGCTACCCAGGACAGTGACGCACAGAGGACGGCGATCCAGGGCGGTGACACACAGAGGATAGCGACCCAGGACAGTAACGCACAGAGGACGGCGACCCAGAACAGTGACACACGTTGGACGGCGACCCAGGACATTGACACACAGAGGACGGCGACCCAGGACAGTGACACACAGAGGACGGCGAACCAGGACAGTGACACTCTGAGGACGCGTCACAGGACAGTGACACACAGAGAACGGCGACCCAGGACAGTGACACACAGAGGACGGGAACCAGGGCGGTGACACACAGAGGATGGCGACCCAGGACAGTGACGCACAGAGGATGGCGACCCAGTACAGTGACACACGGAGGACGGCGACCCAGGAGAGTGACGCACAGAGTACGCGACCCAGGACACTGACACACAGAGGACGGCGTCCCAGGACAGTGACACTCAGAGGACGGCGATCCAGGACAGTGACACACAGAGGACGGCGACCCAGGACAGTGACACACGGACTACGGTGACCCAGGACAGTGACACACGGAGGACGGCGACCCAGGCCAGTGACGCACAGAGTACGCGACCCAGGACACTGACACACAGAGGACGGCGTCCCAGGACAGTGACACTCTGAGGATTGCGATCCAGGACAGTGTCACAAAGAGGACGCGACCCAGGACAGTGACACACAGAGGACGGCGAACCAGGACAGTGACGCACAGAGGACGCAACCCAGGACAGTGTCGCACAGAGTACGCGACCCAGGACACTGACACACAGAGGACGGCGTCCCAGGACAGTGACACTCAGAGGACGGCGATCCAGGACAGTGACACACAGAGGACGGCGACCCAGGACAGTGACACACGGACTACGGTGACCCAGGACAGTGACACACGGAGGACGGCGACCCAGGACAGTGACACACAGAAGACGGCGACCCAGGACAGTGACACACAGAGGACGGCGATCCAGGGCGGTGACACACAGAGGATGGCGACCCAGGACAGTGACGCACAGAGGACGGCGACCCAGGACAGTTACACACAGAGGACGGCGACCCAGGCCAGTGACATACAGAGGATGGCGATCCAGGACAGTGTCACAGAGAGGACGCGACCCAGGACAGTGACACAGAGGACGGCGAACCAGGACAGTGACGTACAGAGGACGCGACCCAGGACAGTGACCCACAGAGGACGCGACACAGGACACTGACACACAGAGGACGGCGACCCAGGACAGTGACACACAAAGGACGGCGACCAAGGACAGTGACACACAGAGGACGGCGAACCAGGACAGTGACACACAGAAGACGCGACCCAGGACAGTCACTCACAGAGGTCGGTGACCCAGGACAGTGACGCACAAAGGACGCGATCCAGGACAGCGACGCTCTGAGGACGCGTCACAGGATAGTGACACACAGAGGACGGCGACCCAGGACAGTGACACACAGAGGACGGCGATCCCGGGCGGTGAGACACAGAGGATGGCATCCCAGGTCAGTGACGCACAGAGGACGGCGACCCAGGGCAGTGACACACAGAGGATGGCGATCCAGGACAGTGTCACAGAGAGGACGCGACCCAGGACAGTGACACAGAGGACGGCGAACCAGGACAGTGACGCACAGAGGACGCGACCCAGGACAGTGACGCACAGAGGACGCGACCCAGGACACTGACACACAGAGGACGGCGACCCAGGACAGTGACACTCAGAGGACGGCGATCCAGGACAGTGACACACAGAGGACGGCGAGCCAGGACAGTGACACACGGAGGACAGCGACCCAGTACAGTGACACACAGAGACGGCGACCCAGGACAGTGACACACAGAGGATGGCGACCCAGACGGTGACACACAGAGGATGGCGATGAAGGACAGTGACACACAGAGGACGGCGACCCAGGACAGTGACACACGGAGGGCGCGACCCAGTACAGTTACACACACAGACGGCGACCCAGGACAGTGACACACAGAGGCGGCGACCCAGGACAGTGACACACAGAGGATGGCGATCCAGGACAGTGACACACAGAGGACGGCGACCCAGGACAGTGACACACAGTGGGCGCGTCCCAGGACAGTGAAACACAGAGGACGGCGACCCAGGACAGTGACACACGGAGGGCGCGACCCAGGACAGTGACACACAGAGACGGCGACCCAGGACAGTGACACACAGAGACGGCGACCCAGGACAGTGAAACACAGAGGACGCCGACCCAGGACAGTGACACACAGAGGACGCGACCCAGGACAGTCACACACAGAGGTCGGTGGCCCAGGACAGTGACGCACATAGGACGCGATCCAGGACAGTGACGCTCTGAGGACGCGTCACAGGACAGTGACACACAGAGGACGGCGACCCAGGACAGTGACACACAGAGGACGGCGACCCAGGACAGTGACACACGGAGGACGGCAACCCAGGACAGTGACACACAGAGGACGGCGACACAGGACAGTGACACACGGAGGACGGTAATCCAGGACAGTGACACACAGAGGACGGTAACCCAGGACAGTGACACACAGGGGATGGCGATCCAGGACAGTGTCACAGAGAGGACGCGACCCAGGACAGTGACACACAGAGGACCGCGACCCAGGACAGTGACGCACAGAGGACGCGACCCAGGACAGTGACGCACAGAGGACGGCTACCCAGGACAGTGACGCACGGTGGGCGCGACCCAGGACAGTGAAACACAGAGGACGGCGACCCAGTACAGTGACACAATGAGGACTCGACCCAGGATAGTGACACAAAGAGGAGGGCGACACAGGACAGTGACACACAGAGGACAACGACCCAGGACAGTGACACACAGAGGACGGCGACCCAGGACAGTGACACACAGAGGATGGCGATCCAGGACAGTGTCACAGAGAGGACGCGACCCAGGACAGTGACACAGAGGACGGCGAACCAGGACAGTGACGCACAGAGGACGCGACCCAGGACAGTGACGCACAGAGGACGCGTCCCAGGACACTGACACACAGAGGACGGCGACCCAGGACACTGACACACAGAGGACGGCGACCCAGGACAGTGACACACAGAGGACGGCGATCCAGGACATTGACACACAGAGGACGGCGACCCAGGACAGTGACACACGGAGGACGGCGACCCAGTACAGTGACACACAGAGACGGCGACCCAGGACAGTGACACACAGAGAATGGCGACCCAGACAGTGACACACAGAGGATGGCGATCCAGGACAGTGACACACAGAGGACGCGACCCAGGACAGTCACACACAGAGGACCGCGACCCAGGACAGTGACGCACAGAGGACGCGACCCAGGACAGTGATGCACAGAGGACGGCTACCCAGGACAGTGACGCACAGAGGACGGCGATCCAGGGCGGTGACACACAGAGGATAGCGACCCAGGACAGTAACGCACAGAGGACGGCGACCCAGAACAGTGACACACGTTGGACGGCGACCCAGGACATTGACACACAGAGGACGGCGACCCAGGACAGTGACACACAGAGGACGGCGAACCAGGACAGTGACACTCTGAGGACGCGTCACAGGACAGTGACACACAGAGAACGGCGACCCAGGACAGTGACACACAGAGGACGGGAACCAGGGCGGTGACACACAGAGGATGGCGACCCAGGACAGTGACGCACAGAGGATGGCGACCCAGTACAGTGACACACGGAGGACGGCGACCCAGGAGAGTGACGCACAGAGTACGCGACCCAGGACACTGACACACAGAGGACGGCGTCCCAGGACAGTGACACTCAGAGGACGGCGATCCAGGACAGTGACACACAGAGGACGGCGACCCAGGACAGTGACACACGGACTACGGTGACCCAGGACAGTGACACACGGAGGACGGCGACCCAGGCCAGTGACGCACAGAGTACGCGACCCAGGACACTGACACACAGAGGACGGCGTCCCAGGACAGTGACACTCTGAGGATTGCGATCCAGGACAGTGTCACAAAGAGGACGCGACCCAGGACAGTGACACACAGAGGACGGCGAACCAGGACAGTGACGCACAGAGGACGCAACCCAGGACAGTGTCGCACAGAGTACGCGACCCAGGACACTGACACACAGAGGACGGCGTCCCAGGACAGTGACACTCAGAGGACGGCGATCCAGGACAGTGACACACAGAGGACGGCGACCCAGGACAGTGACACACGGACTACGGTGACCCAGGACAGTGACACACGGAGGACGGCGACCCAGGACAGTGACACACAGAAGACGGCGACCCAGGACAGTGACACACAGAGGACGGCGATCCAGGGCGGTGACACACAGAGGATGGCGACCCAGGACAGTGACGCACAGAGGACGGCGACCCAGGACAGTTACACACAGAGGACGGCGACCCAGGCCAGTGACATACAGAGGATGGCGATCCAGGACAGTGTCACAGAGAGGACGCGACCCAGGACAGTGACACAGAGGACGGCGAACCAGGACAGTGACGTACAGAGGACGCGACCCAGGACAGTGACCCACAGAGGACGCGACACAGGACACTGACACACAGAGGACGGCGACCCAGGACAGTGACACACAAAGGACGGCGACCAAGGACAGTGACACACAGAGGACGGCGAACCAGGACAGTGACACACAGAAGACGCGACCCAGGACAGTCACTCACAGAGGTCGGTGACCCAGGACAGTGACGCACAAAGGACGCGATCCAGGACAGTGACGCTCTGAGGACACGTCACAGGATAGTGACACACAGAGGACGGCGACCCAGGACAGTGACACACAGAGGACGGCGATCCCGGGCGGTGAGACACAGAGGATGGCATCCCAGGACAGTGACGCACAGAGGACGGCGACCCAGGGCAGTGACACACAGAGGATGGCGATCCAGGACAGTGTCACAGAGAGGACGCGACCCAGGACAGTGACACAGAGGACGGCGAACCAGGACAGTGACGCACAGAGGACGCGACCCAGGACAGTGACGCACAGAGGACGCGACCCAGGACACTGACACACAGAGGACGGCGACCCAGGACAGTGACACTCAGAGGACGGCGATCCAGGACAGTGACACACAGAGGACGGCGAGCCAGGACAGTGACACACGGAGGACGGCGACCCAGTACAGTGACACACAGAGACGGCGACCCAGGACAGTGACACACAGAGGATGGCGACCCAGACGGTGACACACAGAGGATGGCGATGAAGGACAGTGACACACAGAGGACGGCGACCCAGGACAGTGACACACGGAGGGCGCGACCCAGTACAGTTACACACACAGACGGCGACCCAGGACAGTGACACACAGAGGCGGCGACCCAGGACAGTGACACACAGAGGATGGCGATCCAGGACAGTGACACACAGAGGACGGCGACCCAGGACAGTGACACACAGTGGGCGCGTCCCAGGACAGTGAAACACAGAGGACGGCGACCCAGGACAGTGACACACGGAGGGCGCGACCCAGGACAGTGACACACAGAGACGGCGACCCAGGACAGTGACACACAGAGACGGCGACCCAGGACAGTGAAACACAGAGGACGCCGACCCAGGACAGTGACACACAGAGGACGCGACCCAGGACAGTCACACACAGAGGTCGGTGGCCCAGGACAGTGACGCACATAGGACGCGATCCAGGACAGTGACGCTCTGAGGACGCGTCACAGGACAGTGACACACAGAGGACGGCGACCCAGGACAGTGACACACAGAGGACGGCGACCCAGGACAGTGACACACGGAGGACGGCAACCCAGGACAGTGACACACAGAGGACGGCGACACAGGACAGTGACACACGGAGGACGGTAATCCAGGACAGTGACACACAGAGGACGGTAACCCAGGACAGTGACACACAGGGGATGGCGATCCAGGACAGTGTCACAGAGAGGACGCGACCCAGGACAGTGACACACAGAGGACCGCGACCCAGGACAGTGACGCACAGAGGACGCGACCCAGGACAGTGACGCACAGAGGACGGCTACCCAGGACAGTGACGCACGGTGGGCGCGACCCAGGACAGTGAAACACAGAGGACGGCGACCCAGGACAGTGACACAATGAGGACTCGACCCAGGATAGTGACACAAAGAGGAGGGCGACACAGGACAGTGACACACAGAGGACAACGACCCAGGACAGTGACACACAGAGGACGGCGACCCAGGACAGTGACACACAGAGGATGGCGATCCAGGACAGTGTCACAGAGAGGACGCGACCCAGGACAGTGACACAGAGGACGGCGAACCAGGACAGTGACGCACAGAGGACGCGACCCAGGACAGTGACGCACAGAGGACGCGTCCCAGGACACTGACACACAGAGGACGGCGACCCAGGACAGTGACACACAGAGGACGGCGATCCAGGACATTGACACACAGAGGACGGCGACCCAGGACAGTGACACACGGAGGACGGCGACCCAGTACAGTGACACACAGAGACGGCGACCCAGGACAGTGACACACAGAGAATGGCGACCCAGACAGTGACACACAGAGGATGGCGATCCAGGACAGTGACACACAGAGGACGCGACCCAGGACAGTCACACACAGAGGACCACGACCCAGGACAGTGACGCACAGAGGACGCGACCCAGGACAGTGATGCACAGAGGACGGCTACCCAGGACAGTGACGCACGGTGGGCGCGACCCAGGACAGTGAAACACAGAGGACGGCGACCCAGGACAGTGACACAATGAGGACTCGACCCAGGATAGTGACACAAAGAGGAGGGCGACACAGGAGAGTGACACACAGAGGACAACGACCCAGGACAGTGACACACAGAGGACGGCGACCCAGGACAGTGCCACACAGAGGAAGCGACACAGGACAGTCACACACAGAGGTCGGTGACCCAGGACAGTGACGCACAAAGGACGCGATCCAGGACAGTGACGTTCTGAGGACGCGTCACAGGACAGTGACACACAGAGGACGGCGACCCAGGACAGTGACACACAGAGGACGGCGATCCAGGGCGGTGACACAGAGAGGATGGCGACCCAGGACAGTGACGCACAGAGGGCGGCGACCCAGGACAGTGACACACAGAGGATTGCGATCCAGGACAGTGTCACAGAGAGGACGCGACCCAGGACAGTGACACACAGAGGACGGCGACCCAGGACAGTGACACACGGACAACGGTGACCCAGGACAGTGACACACGGAGGACGGCGACCCAGGACAGTGACACACAGAGGACGGCGACCCAGGACAGTGACACACAGAGGACGGCGATCCAGGGCGGTGACACACAGAGGATGGCGACCCAGGACAGTGACGCACAGAGGACGGCGACCCAGGACAGTGACACACGGACGACAGCGACCCAGGACAGTTACACACAGAGGACGGCGACCCAGGACAGTGACATACAGAGGATGGCGATCCAGGACAGTGTCACAGAGAGGACGCGACCCAGGACAGTGACACACAGAAGACGCGACCCAGGACAGTCACACACAGAGGTCGGTGACCCAGGACAGTGACGCACAAAGGACGCGATCCAGGACAGTGACGCTCTGAGGACGCGTCACAGGATAGTGACACACAGAGGACAGCGACCCAGGACAGTGACACACAGAGGACGGCGATCCCGGGCGGTGAGACACAGAGGATGGCATCCCAGGACAGTGACGCACAGAGGACGGCGACCTAGGGCAGTGACACACAGAGGATGGCGATCCAGGACAGTGTCACAGAGAGGACGCGACCCAGGACAGTGACACAGAGGACGGCGAACCAGGACATTGACGCACAGAGGACGCGACCCAGGACAGTGACGCACAGAGGACGCGACCCAGGATACTGACACACAGAGGACGGCGACCCAGGACAGTGACACTCAGAGGACGGCGATCCAGGACAGTGACACACAGAGGACGGCGACCCAGGACAGTGACACACGGAGGACGGCGACCCAGTACAGTGACACACAGAGACGGCGACCCAGGACAGTGACACACAGAGGATGGCGACCCAGACGGTGACACACAGAGGATGGCGATTAAGGACAGTGACACACAGAGGACGGCGACCCAGGACAGTGACACACGGAGGGCGCGACCCAGTACAGTTACACACACAGACGGCGACACAGGACAGTGACACACAGAGGCGGCGACCCAGGACAGTGACACACAGAGGATGGCGATCCAGGACAGTGACACACAGAGGACGGCGACCCAGGACAGTGACACACAGTGGGCGCGTCCCAGGACAGTGAAACACAGAGGACGGCGACCCAGGACAGTGACACACGGAGGGCGCGACCCAGGACAGTGACACACAGAGACGGCGACCCAGGACAGTGACACACAGAGACGGCGACCCAGGACAGTGACACACAGAGTCGGCGACCCAGGACAGTGACACACAGAGGATGGCGATCCAGGACAGTGTCACAGAGAGGACGCGACCCAGGACAGTGACACAGAGGACGGCGAACCAGGACATTGACGCACAGAGGACGCGACCCAGGACAGTGACGCACAGAGGACGCGACCCAGGACACTGACACACAGAGGACGGCGACCCAGGACAGTGACACTCAGAGGACGGCGATCCAGGACAGTGACACACAGAGGACGGCGACCCAGGACAGTGACACACGGAGGACGGCGACCCAGGACAGTGACACACAGAGGACGGCGACCCAGGGCAGTGACACACAGAGACGGCGACCCAGGACAGTGACACACAGAGGATGGCGACCCAGACGGTGACACAAAGAGGATGGCGATTAAGGACAGTGACACACAGAGGACGGCGACCCAGGACAGTGACACACGGAGGGCGCGACCCAGTACAGTTACACACACAGACGGTGACACAGGACAGTGACACACAGAGGCGGCGACCCAGGACAGTGACACACAGAGGATGGCGATCCAGGACAGTGACACACAGAGGACGGCGACCCAGGACAGTGACACACAGTGGGCGCGTCCCAGGACAGTGAAACACAGAGGACGGCGACCCAGGACAGTGACACACGGAGGGCGCGACCCAGGACAGTGACACACAGAGACGGCGACCCAGGACAGTGACACACAGAGACGGCGACCCAGGACAGTGAAACACAGAGGACGGCGAGCCAGGACAGTGACACACAGAGGACGCGACCCAGGACAGTCACACACAGAGGTCGGTGACCCAGGACAGTGACGCACATAGGACGCGATCCAGGACAGTGACGATCTGAGGACGCGTCACAGGACAGTGACACACAGAGGACGGCGACCTAGGACAGTGACACACAGTGGGCGCGTCCCAGGACAGTGAAACACAGAGGACGGCGACCCAGGACAGTGACACACGGAGGACGGCGACTCAGGACATTGACACACAGAGGACGGCGACCCAGGACAGTGACACACAGATGATTGCGATCCAGGACAGTGACACACAGAGGACGGCGAAACACGACAGTGACGCTCTGAGGACGCGTCACAGGACAGTGACGCAAAGAGGACGGCGATCCAGGACAGTGACACACAGAGGACGGCGACCCAGGACAGTGACACACGGACTACGGTGACCCAGGACAGTGACACACGGAGGACGGCGACCCAGGACAGTGACACACAGAAGACGGCGACCCAGGACAGTGACACACAGAGAACGGCGACCCAGGACAGTGACACACAGAGGACGGCGACCCAGGACAGTGACACACAGAGGACGGCGATCCAGGGCGGTGACACACAGAGATGGCGACCCAGGACAGTGACGCACAGAGGATGGCGACCCAGTACAGTGACACACGGAGGACGGCGACCCAGGACAGTGACACACAGGGGATGGCGATCCAGGACAGTGACACACAGAGGACGGCGACCCAGGAGAGTGACACACGGAGGGCGCGACCCAGGACAGTTACACTCACAGACGGCGACCCAGGACAGTGACACACAGAGACGGCGACCCAGGACAGTGACACACAGAGGATGGCGATCCAGGACAGTGGCACACAGAGGACGGTGACCCAGGACAGTGACACACAGTGGGCGCGTCCCAGGACAGTGAAACACAGAGGACGGCGACCCAGGACAGTGACACACTGAGGGCGCGACCCAGGACAGTGACACACAGAGACGGCGACCCAGGACAGTGAAACACAGAGGACGGCGAGCCAGGACAGTGCCACACAGAGGACGCGACCCAGGACAGTCACACACAGAGGTCGGTGACCCAGGACAGTGACGCACATAGGACGCGATCCAGGACAGTGACGCTCTGAGAACGCGTCACAGGACAGTGACACACAGAGGACGGCGACCCAGGACAGTGACACAGAGAGGACGGCGACCCAGGGCAGTGACACACGGAGGACGGCAACCCAGGACAGTGACACACAGAGGACGTCGACCCAGGACAGTGACACACGGAGGACGGCAACCCAGGACAGTGACACACAGAGGATGGTAACCCAGGACAGTGACACACAGAGGATGGCGATCCTGGACAGTGTCACAGAGAGGACGCGACCCAGGACAGTGACACACAGAGGACCGCGACCCAGGACAGTGACGCACAGAGGACGCGACCCAGGACAGTGACGCACAGAGGACGGCGACCCAGGACAGTGACACACTGAGGACTCGACCCAGGATAGTGACACACAGAGGAGGGCGACCCAGGACAGTGACACACGGAGGACAACGACCCAGGTCAGTGACACACAGAGGACGGCGACCGAGGACAGTGACACACAGAGGACGCGACACAGGACAGTCACACACAGAGGTCGGTGACCCAGGACCGTGACGGACAAAGGACGCGATCCAGGACAGTGAAGTTCTGAGGACGCGTCACAGGACAGTGACACACAGAGGACGGCGACCCAGGACAGTGACACACAGAGGACGGCGATCCAGGGCGGTGACACACAGAGGATAGCGACCCAGGACAGTAACGCACAGAGGACGGCGACCCAGAACAGTGACACACGTTGGACGGCGACCCAGGACATTGACACACAGAGGACGGCGACCCAGGACAGTGACACACAGAGGACGGCGAACCAGGACAGTGACACTCTGAGGACGCGTCACAGGACAGTGACACACAGAGAACGGCGACCCAGGACAGTGACACACAGAGGACGGGAACCAGGGCGGTGACACACAGAGGATGGCGACCCAGGACAGTGACGCACAGAGGATGGCGACCCAGTACAGTGACACACGGAGGACGGCGACCCAGGAGAGTGACGCACAGAGTACGCGACCCAGGACACTGACACACAGAGGACGGCGTCCCAGGACAGTGACACTCAGAGGACGGCGATCCAGGACAGTGACACACAGAGGGCGGCGACCCAGGACAGTGACACACGGACTACGGTGATCCAGGACAGTGACACACAGAGGACGGCGACCCAGGACAGTGACACACGGAGGACGGCGACCCAGGCCAGTGACGCACAGAGTACGCGACCCAGGACACTGACACACAGAGGACGGCGTCCCAGGACAGTGACACTCTGAGGATTGCGATCCAGGACAGTGTCACAAAGAGGACGCGACCCAGGACAGTGACACACAGAGGACGGCGAACCAGGACAGTGACGCACAGAGGACGCAACCCAGGACAGTGTCGCACAGAGTACGCGACCCAGGACACTGACACACAGAGGACGGCGTCCCAGGACAGTGACACTCAGAGGACGGCGATCCAGGACAGTGACACACAGAGGACGGCGACCCAGGACAGTGACACACGGACTACGGTGACCCAGGACAGTGACACACGGAGGACGGCGACCCAGGACAGTGACACACAGAAGACGGCGACCCAGGACAGTGACACACAGAGGACGGCGATCCAGGGCGGTGACACACAGAGGATGGCGACCCAGGACAGTGACGCACAGAGGACGGCGACCCAGGACAGTTACACACAGAGGACGGCGACCCAGGCCAGTGACATACAGAGGATGGCGATCCAGGACAGTGTCACAGAGAGGACGCGACCCAGGACAGTGACACAGAGGACGGCGAACCAGGACAGTGACGTACAGAGGACGCGACCCAGGACAGTGACCCACAGAGGACGCGACACAGGACACTGACACACAGAGGACGGCGACCCAGGACAGTGACACACAAAGGACGGCGACCAAGGACAGTGACACACAGAGGACGGCGAACCAGGACAGTGACACACAGAAGACGCGACCCAGGACAGTCACTCACAGAGGTCGGTGACCCAGGACAGTGACGCACAAAGGACGCGATCCAGGACAGTGACGCTCTGAGGACGCGTCACAGGATAGTGACACACAGAGGACGGCGACCCAGGACAGTGACACACAGAGGACGGCGATCCCGGGCGGTGAGACACAGAGGATGGCATCCCAGGACAGTGACGCACAGAGGACGGCGACCCAGGGCAGTGACACACAGAGGATGGCGATCCAGGACAGTGTCACAGAGAGGACGCGACCCAGGACAGTGACACAGAGGACGGCGAACCAGGACAGTGACGCACAGAGGACGCGACCCAGGACAGTGACGCACAGAGGACGCGACCCAGGACACTGACACACAGAGGACGGCGACCCAGGACAGTGACACTCAGAGGACGGCGATCCAGGACAGTGACACACAGAGGACGGCGAGCCAGGACAGTGACACACGGAGGACGGCGACCCAGTACAGTGACACACAGAGACGGCGACCCAGGACAGTGACACACAGAGGATGGCGACCCAGACGGTGACACACAGAGGATGGCGATGAAGGACAGTGACACACAGAGGACGGCGACCCAGGACAGTGACACACGGAGGGCGCGACCCAGTACAGTTACACACACAGACGGCGACCCAGGACAGTGACACACAGAGGCGGCGACCCAGGACAGTGACACACAGAGGATGGCGATCCAGGACAGTGACACACAGAGGACGGCGACCCAGGACAGTGACACACAGTGGGCGCGTCCCAGGACAGTGAAACACAGAGGACGGCGACCCAGGACAGTGACACACGGAGGGCGCGACCCAGGACAGTGACACACAGAGACGGCGACCCAGGACAGTGACACACAGAGACGGCGACCCAGGACAGTGAAACACAGAGGACGCCGACCCAGGACAGTGACACACAGAGGACGCGACCCAGGACAGTCACACACAGAGGTCGGTGGCCCAGGACAGTGACGCACATAGGACGTGATCCAGGACAGTGACGCTCTGAGGACGCGTCACAGGACAGTGACACACAGAGGACGGCGACCCAGGACAGTGACACACGGAGGACGGCAACCCAGGACAGTGACACACAGAGGACGGCGACACAGGACAGTGACACACGGAGGACGGTAATCCAGGACAGTGACACACAGAGGACGGTAACCCAGGACAGTGACACACAGGGGATGGCGATCCAGGACAGTGTCACAGAGAGGACGCGACCCAGGACAGTGACACACAGAGGACCGCGACCCAGGACAGTGACGCACAGAGGACGCGACCCAGGACAGTGACGCACAGAGGACGGCTACCCAGGACAGTGACGCACGGTGGGCGCGACCCAGGACAGTGAAACACAGAGGACGGCGACCCAGGACAGTGACACAATGAGGACTCGACCCAGGATAGTGACACAAAGAGGAGGGCGACACAGGACAGTGACACACAGAGGACAACGACCCAGGACAGTGACACACAGAGGACGGCGACCCAGGACAGTGACACACAGAGGATGGCGATCCAGGACAGTGTCACAGAGAGGACGCGACCCAGGACAGTGACACAGAGGACGGCGAACCAGGACAGTGACGCACAGAGGACGCGACCCAGGACAGTGACGCACAGAGGACGCGTCCCAGGACACTGACACACAGAGGCCGGCGACCCAGGACAGTGACACACAGAGGACGGCGATCCAGGACATTGACACACAGAGGACGGCGACCCAGGACAGTGACACACGGAGGACGGCGACCCAGTACAGTGACACACAGAGACGGCGACCCAGGACAGTGACACACAGAGAATGGCGACCCAGACAGTGACACACAGAGGATGGCGATCCAGGACAGTGACACACAGAGGACGCGACCCAGGACAGTCACACAGAGAGGTCGGTAACCCAGGACAGTGACGCACATAGGACGCGATCCAGGACAGTGACGCTCTGAGGACGTGTCACAGGGCAGTGACACACAGAGGACGGCGACCCAGGACAGTGACACAGAGAGGACGGCGACCCAGGACAGTGACACACGGAGGACGGCAACCCAGGACAGTGACACACAGAGGACATCGACCCAGGACAGTGATACACGGAGGACGGCAACCCAGGACAGTGACACACAGAGGATGGCGATCCAGGACAGTGTCACAGAGAGGACGCGACACAGGACAGTGACACACAGAGGACCGCGACCCAGGACAGTGACGCACAGAGGACGCGAGCCAGGACAGTGTCACAGAGAGGACGCGACACAAGACAGTGACACACAGAGGACGGCGACCCAGTACAGTGACACACAGAGACGGCGACCCAGGACAGTGAAACACAGAGGACGCCGACCCAGGACAGTGACACACAGAGGACGCGACCCAGGACAGTCACACACAGAGGTCGGTGGCCCAGGACAGTGACGCACATAGGACGCGATCCAGGACAGTGACGCTCTGAGGACGCGTCACAGGACAGTGACACACAGAGGACGGCGACCCAGGACAGTGACACACAGAGGACGGCGACCCAGGACAGTGACACACGGAGGACGGCAACCCAGGACAGTGACACCCAGAGGACGGCGACACAGGACAGTGACACACGGAGGACGGTAATCCAGGACAGTGACACACAGAGGACGGTAACCCAGGACAGTGACACACAGGGGATGGCGATCCAGGACAGTGTCACAGAGAGGACGCGACCCAGGACAGTGACACACAGAGGACCGCGACCCAGGACAGTGACGCACAGAGGACGCGACCCAGGACAGTGACGCACAGAGGACGGCTACCCAGGACAGTGACGCACGGTGGGCGCGACCCAGGACAGTGAAACACAGAGGACGGCGACCCAGGACAGTGACACAATGAGGACTCGACCCAGGATACTGACACAAAGAGGAGGGCGACACAGGACAGTGACACACAGAGGACAACGACCCAGGACAGTGACACACAGAGGACGGCGACCCAGGACAGTGACACACAGAGGATGGCGATCCAGGACAGTGTCACAGAGAGGACGCGACCCAGGACAGTGACACAGAGGACGGCGAACCAGGACAGTGACGCACAGAGGACGCGACCCAGGACAGTGACGCACAGAGGACGCGTCCCAGGACACTGACACACAGAGGACGGCGACCCAGGACAGTGACACACAGAGGACGGCGATCCAGGACATTGACACACAGAGGACGGCGACCCAGGACAGTGACACACGGAGGACGGCGACCCAGTACAGTGACACACAGAGACGGCGACCCAGGACAGTGACACACAGAGAATGGCGACCCAGACAGTGACACACAGAGGATGGCGATCCAGGACAGTGACACACAGAGGACGCGACCCAGGACAGTCACACACAGAGGTCGGTAACCCAGGACCGTGACGCACATAAGACGCGATCCAGGACAGTGACGCTCTGAGGACGTGTCACAGGGCAGTGACACACAGAGGACGGCGACCCAGGACAGTGACACAGAGAGGACGGCGACCCAGGACAGTGACACACGGAGGACGGCAACCCAGGACAGTGACACACAGAGGACATCGACCCAGGACAGTGATACACGGAGGACGGCAACCCAGGACAGTGACACACAGAGGATGGCGATCCAGGACAGTGTCACAGAGAGGACGCGACACAGGACAGTGACACACAGAGGACCGCGACCCAGGACAGTGACGCACAGAGGACGCGAGCCAGGACAGTGTCACAGAGAGGACGCGACACAAGACAGTGACACACAGAGGACCGCAACCCAGGACAGTGACGCACAGAGGACGGCGACCCAGGACAGTGACACACTGAGGACTCGACCCAGGATAGTGACACACAGAGGAGGGCGACCCAGGACAGTGACACACGGAGGACAACGACCCAGGACAGTGACACACAGAGGACGGCGACCGAGGACAGTGACACACAGAGGACGCGACACAGGACAGTCACACACAGAGGTAGGTGACCCAGGACAGTGACGCACAAAGGACGCGATCCAGGACAGTGACGTTCTGTGGACGCGTCACAGGACAGTAACACACAGAAGACGGCGACCCAGGACAGTGACACACAGAGGACGGCGATCCAGGGCGGTGACACACAGAGGATGGCGACCCAGGACAGTGACACACAGAGGACGGCGACCCAGGACAGTGACACACAGAGGACGGCGAACCACGACAGTGACGCTCTGAGGACGCGACCCAGGACAGTGACACACAGAGAACGGCGACCCAGGACAGTGACACACGGAGGACGGCGATCCAGGGCGGTGACACACAGAGGATGGCGACCCAGGACAGTGACGCACAGAGGATGGCGACCCAGTACAGTGACACACGGAGGACGGCGACCCAGGACAGTGACACACAGAGAACGGCGAGCCAGGACAGTGACACTCTGAGGACGCGACCCAGGACAGTGACACACAGAGAACGGCGACCCAGGACAGTGACACACAGAGGACGGCGATCCAGGGCGGTGACACACAGAGGATGGCGACCCAGGACAGTGACGCACAGAGGATGGCGACCCAGTACAGTGACACACGGAGGACGGCGACCCAGGACAGTGACACACAGAGGATGGCGATCCAGGACAGTGACACACAGAGGAAGGCGACCCAGGAGAGTGACACACGGAGGGCGCGACCCAGGACAGTTACACTCACAGACGGCGACCCAGGACAGTGACACACAGAGACGGCGACCCAGGACAGTGACACACAGAGGAGGCGATCCAGGACAGTGGCACACAGAGGACGGCGACCCAGGACAGTGACACACAGTGGGCGCATCCCAGGACAGTGAAACACAGAGGACGGCGACCCAGGACAGTGACACACGGAGGGCGCGACCCAGGACAGTGACACACAGAGACGGCGACCCAGGACAGTGAAACACAGAGGACGGCGAGCCAGGACAGTGCCACACAGAGGACGCGACCCAGGACAGTCACACACAGAGGTCGGTGACCCAGGACAGTGACGCACAAAAGACGCGATCCAGGACAGTGACGCTCTGAGGATGCGTCACAGGACAGTGACACACAGAGGACGGCGACCCAGGACAGTGACACAGAGAGGACGGCGACCCAGGACAGTGACACACGGAGGACGGCAACCCAGGACAGTGACACACAGAGGATGGCGATCCAGGACAGTGTCACAGAGAGGACGCGACCCAGGACAGTGACACACAGAGGACCGCGACCCAGGACAGTGACGCACAGAGGACGCGACCCAGGACAGTGACGCACAGAGGACGGCGACCCAGGACAGTGACACACTGAGGACTCGACCCAGGATAGTGACACACAGAGGAGGGCAACCCAGGACAGTGACACACTGAGGACAACGACCCAGGACAGTGACACACAGAGGACGGCGACCGAGGACAGTGACCCACAGAGGACGCGACACAGGACAGTCACACACAGAGGTCGGTGACCCAGGACCGTGACGCACAAAGGACGCGATCCAGGACAGTGACGTTCTGAAGACGCGTCACAGGACAGTGACACACAGAGGACGGCGAACCAGGGCGGTGACACACAGAGGATGGCGACCCAGGACAGTAACGCACAGAGGACGGCGACCCAGGACAGTGACACACGGAGGACGGCGACCCAGGACATTGACACACAGAGGACGGCGAACCAGGACAGTGACGCTCTGAGGACGCGTCACAGGACAGTGACACACAGAGAACGGCGACCCAGGACAGAGACACACAGAGGACGGGAACCAGGGCGGTGACACACAGAGGATGGCGACCCAGGACAGTGACGCACAGAGGATGGCGACCCAGTACAGTGACACACGGAGGACGGCGACCCAGGAGAGTGACGCACAGAGTACGCGACCCAGGACACTGACACACAGAGGACGGCGTCCCAGGACAGTGACACTCAGAGGACGGCGATCCAGGACAGTGACACACAGAGGACGGCGACCCAGGACAGTGACACACGGACAACGGTGACCCAGGACAGTGACACACGGAGGACGGCGACCCAGGCCAGTGACGCACAGAGTACGCGACCCAGGACACTGACACACAGAGGACGGCGTCCCAGGACAGTGACACTCTGAGGATTGCGATCCAGGACAGTGTCACAAAGAGGACGCGACCCAGGACAGTGACACACAGAGGACGGCGAACCAGGACAGTGACGCACAGAGGACGCAACCCAGGACAGTGTCGCACAGAGTACGCGACCCAGGACACTGACACACAGAGGACGGCGTCCCAGGACAGTGACACTCAGAGGACGGCGATCCAGGACAGTGACACACAGAGGACGGCGACCCAGGACAGTGACACACGGACTACGGTGACCCAGGACAGTGACACACGGAGGACGGCGACCCAGGACAGTGACACACAGAAGACGGCGACCCAGGACAGTGACACACAGAGGACGGCGATCCAGGGCGGTGACACACAGAGGATGGCGACCCAGGACAGTGACGCACAGAGGACGGCGACTCAGGACAGTGACACACGGACGACGGCGACCCAGGACAGTTACACACAGAGGACGGCGACCCAGGACAGTGACATACAGAGGATGGCGATCCAGGACAGTGACACAGTGGACGGCGAACCAGGACAGTGACGTATAGAGGACGCGACCCAGGACAGTGACCCACAGAGGACGCGACCCAGGACACTGACACACTGAGGACGGCGACCCAGGACAGTGACACACGAAGGACGGCGACCAAGGACAGTGACACACAGAGGTCGGCGACCCAGGACAGTGACACACAGAAGACGCGACCCAGGACAGTCACACACAGAGGTCGGTGACCCAGGACAGTGACGCACAAAGGACGCGATCCAGGACAGTGATGCTCTGAGGACGCGTCACAGGATAGTGACACACAGAGGACGGCGACCCAGGACAGTGACACACAGAGGACGGCGATCCCGGGCGGTGAGACACAGAGGATGGCATCCCAGGACAGTGACGCACAGAGGACGGCGACCCAGGGCAGTGACACACAGAGGATGGCGATCCAGGACAGTGTCACAGAGAGGACGCGACCCAGGACAGTGACACAGAGGACGGCGAACCAGGACAGTGACGCACAGAGGACGCGACCCAGGACAGTGACGCACAGAGGACGCGACCCAGCACACTGACACACAGAGGACGGCGACCCAGGACAGTGACACTCAGAGGACGGCGATCCAGGACAGTGACACACAGAGGACGGCGACCCAGGACAGTGACACACGGAGGACGGCGACCCAGTACAGTGACACACAGAGACAGCGACCCAGGACAGTGACACACAGAGGATGGCGACCCAGACGGTGACACACAGAGGATGGCGATGAAGGACAGTGACACACAGAGGACGGCGACCCAGGACAGTGACACACGGAGGGCGCGTCCCAGTACAGTTACACACACAGACGGCGACCCAGGACAGTGACACACAGAGGCGGCGACCCAGGACAGTGACACACAGAGGATGGCGATCCAGGACAGTGACACACAGAGGACGGCGACCCAGGACAGTGACACACAGTGGGCGCGTCCCAGGACAGTGAAACACAGAGGACGGCGACCCAGGACAGTGACACACGGAGGGCGCGACCCAGGACAGTGACACACAGAGACGGCGACCCAGGACAGTGACACACAGAGACGGCGACCCAGGACAGTGAAACACAGAGGACGGCGACCCAGGACAGTGACGCTCTGAGGACGCGTCACAGGACAGTGACACACAGAGGACGGCGACCCAGGACAGTGACACAGAGAGGACGGCGACCCAGGACAACGACACACGGAGGACGGCAACCCAGGACAGTGACACACAGAGGACGGCGACACAGGACAGTGACACACGGAGGACGGCGACCCAGGACAGTGACACACAGAGGACGCGACCCAGGTCAGTGACACACAGAGGTTGGCGATCCAGGACAGTGTCACAGAGAGGACGCGACCCAGGACAGTGACACACAGAGGACCGCGACCCAGGACAGTGACGCACAGAGGACGCGACACAGGACAGTGACGCACAGAGGACGGCGACCCAGGACAGTGACGCACGGTGGGCGCGACCCAGGACAGTGAAACACAGAGGCGGCGACCCAGGACAGTGACACAATGAGGGCTCGACCCAGATTAGTGACACAAAGAGGAGGGCGACACAGGACAGTGACACACAGAGGACAACGACCCAGGACAGTGACACACAGAGGACGGCGACCCAGGACAGTGACACACAGAGGACGCGACACAGGACAGTCACACACAGAGGTCGGTGACCCAGGACAGTGACGCACAAAGGACGCGATCCAGGACAGTGACGTTCTGAGGACCCGTCACAGGACAGTGACACACAGAGGACGGCGACCCAGGACAGTGACACACAGAGGACGGCGATCCAGGGCGGTGACACACAGAGGATGGCGACCCAGGACAGTGACGCACAGAGGATGGCGACCCAGGACAGTGACACACAGAGGATTGCGATCCAGGACAGTGTCACAGAGAGGACGCGACCCAGGACAGTGACACACAGAGGACGGCGTCCCAGGACAGTGACACTCAGAGGACGGCGATCCAGGACAGTGACACCCAGAGGACGGCGACCCAGGACAGTGACACACGGACTACGGTGACCCAGGACAGTGACACACGGAGGACGGCGACCCAGGACAGTGACGCACAGAGGACGGCGACCCAGGACAGTGACACACGGACAACAGCGACCCAGGACAGTTACACACAGAGGACGGCGACCCAGGACAGTGACATACAGAGGATGGCGATCCAGGACAGTGTCACAGAGAGGACGCGACCCAGGACAGTGACACAGAGGACGGCGACCCAGGCCAGTGACGCACAGAGTACGCGACCCAGGACACTGACACACAGAGGACGGCGTCCCAGGACAGTGACACTCTGAGGATTGCGATCCAGGACAGTGTCACAAAGAGGACGCGACCCAGGACAGTGACACACAGAGGACGGCGAACCAGGACAGTGACGCACAGAGGACGCAACCCAGGACAGTGTCACACAGAGTACGCGACCCAGGACACTGACACACAGAGGACGGCGTCCCAGGACAGTGACACTCAGAGGACGGCGATCCAGGACAGTGACACACAGAGGACGGCGACCCAGGACAGTGACACACGGACTACGGTGACCCAGGACAGTGACACACGGAGGACGGCGACCCAGGACAGTGACACACAGAAGACGGCGACCCAGGACAGTGACACACAGAGGACGGCGATCCAGGGCGGTGACACACAGAGGATGGCGACCCAGGACAGTGACGCACAGAGGACGGCGACTCAGGACAGTGACACACGGACGACGGCGACCCAGGACAGTTACACACAGAGGACGGCGACCCAGGACAGTGACATACAGAGGATGGCGATCCAGGACAGTGACACAGTGGACGGCGAACCAGGACAGTGACGTATAGAGGACGCGACCCAGGACAGTGACCCACAGAGGACGCGACCCAGGACACTAACACACTGAGGACGGCGACCCAGGACAGTGACACACGAAGGACGGCGACCAAGGACAGTGACGCACAGAGGACGGCGACCCAGGACAGTGACACACAGAAGACGCGACCCAGGACAGTCACACACAGAGGTCGGTGACCCAGGACAGTGACTCACAAAGGACGCGATCCAGGACAGTGATGCTCTGAGGACGCGTCACAGGATAGTGACACACAGAGGACGGCGACCCAGGACAGTGACACACAGAGGACGGCGATCCCGGGCGGTGAGACACAGAGGATGGCATCCCAGGACAGTGACGCACAGAGGACGGCGACCCAGGGCAGTGACACACAGAGGATGGCGATCCAGGACAGTGTCACAGAGAGGACGCGACCCAGGACAGTGACACAGAGGACGGCGAACCAGGACAGTGACGCACAGAGGACGCGACCCAGGACAGTGACGCACAGAGGACGCGACCCAGCACACTGACACACAGAGGACGGCGACCCAGGACAGTGACACTCAGAGGACGGCGATCCAGGACAGTGACACACAGAGGACGGCGACCCAGGACAGTGACACACGGAGGACGGCGACCCAGTACAGTGACACACAGAGACAGCGACCCAGGACAGTGACACACAGAGGATGGCGACCCAGACGGTGACACACAGAGGATGGCGATGAAGGACAGTGACACACAGAGGACGGCGACCCAGGACAGTGACACACGGAGGGCGCGTCCCAGTACAGTTACACACACAGACGGCGACCCAGGACAGTGACACACAGAGGCGGCGACCCAGGACAGTGACACACAGAGGATGGCGATCCAGGACAGTGACACACAGAGGACGGCGACCCAGGACAGTGACACACAGTGGGCGCGTCCCAGGACAGTGAAACACAGAGGACGGCGACCCAGGACAGTGACACACGGAGGGCGCGACCCAGGACAGTGACACACAGAGACGGCGACCCAGGACAGTGACACACAGAGACGGCGACCCAGGACAGTGAAACACAGAGGACGGCGACCCAGGACAGTGACGCTCTGAGGACGCGTCACAGGACAGTGACACACAGAGGACGGCGACCCAGGACAGTGACACAGAGAGGACGGCGACCCAGGACAGCGACACACGGAGGACGGCAACCCAGGACAGTGACACACAGAGGACGGCGACACAGGACAGTGACACACGGAGGACGGCGACCCAGGACAGTGACACACAGAGGACGCGACCCAGGTCAGTGACACACAGAGGTTGGCGATCCAGGACAGTGTCACAGAGAGGACGCGACCCAGGACAGTGACACACAGAGGACCGCGACCCAGGACAGTGACGCACAGAGGACGCGACACAGGACAGTGACGCACAGAGGACGGCGACCCAGGACAGTGACGCACGGTGGGCGCGACCCAGGACAGTGAAACACAGAGGACGGCGACCCAGGACAGTGACACAATGAGGACTCGACCCAGATTAGTGACACAAAGAGGAGGGCGACACAGGACAGTGACACACAGAGGACAACGACCCAGGACAGTGACACACAGAGGACGGCGACCCAGGACAGTGACACACAGAGGACAACGACCCAGGACAGTGACGCACAAAGGACGCGATCCAGGACAGTGACGTTCTGAGGACCCGTCACAGGACAGTGACACACAGAGGACGGCGACCCAGGACAGTGACACACAGAGGACGGCGATCCAGGGCGGTGACACACAGAGGATGGCGACCCAGGACAGTGACGCACAGAGGATGGCGACCCAGGACAGTGACACACAGAGGATTGCGATCCAGGACAGTGTCACAGAGAGGACGCGACCCAGGACAGTGACACACAGAGGACGGCGTCCCAGGACAGTGACACTCAGAGGACGGCGATCCAGGACAGTGACACACAGAGGACGGCGACCCAGGACAGTGACACACGGACTACGGTGACCCAGGACAGTGACACACGGAGGACGGCGACCCAGGACAGTAACACACAGAGGACGGCGACCCAGGACAGTGACACACAGAGGACGGCGATCCAGGGCATTGAAAAACAGAGGATGGCGACCCAGGACAGTGACGCACAGAGGACGGCGACCCAGGACAGTGACACACGGACAACAGCGACCCAGGACAGTTACACACAGAGGACGGCGACCCAGGACAGTGACATACAGAGGATGGCGATCCAGGACAGTGTCACAGAGAGGACGCGACCCAGGACAGTGACACAGAGGACGGCGAACCAGGACAGTGACGTACAGAGGACGCGACCCAGGACAGTGACCCACGAGGACGCGACCCAGGACACTGACACAAGAAGGACGGCGACCCAGGACAGTGACACACAAAGGACGGCGACCAAGGACAGTGACACACAGAGGACGGCGACCCTGGACAGTGACACACAGAAGACGCGACCCAGGACAGTCACACACAGAGGACGGCGACCCAGGACAGTGACACACAAAGGACCGCGACCAAGGACAGTGACACACAGAGGTCGGTGACCCAGGACAGTGACGCACAAAGGACGCGATCCAGGACAGTGACGCTCTGAGGACGCGTCACAGGATAGTGACACACAGAGGACGGCGACCCAGGACAGTGACACACAGAGGACGGCGATCCCGGGCGGTGAGTCACAGAGGATGGCATCCCAGGACAGTGATGCACAGAGGACGGCGACCCAGGGCAGTGACACACAGAGGATGGCGATCCAGGACAGTGTCACAGAGAGGACGCGACCCAGGACAGTGACACAGAGGACGGCGAACCACGACAGTGACGCACAGAGGACGCGACCCAGGACAGTGACGCACAGAGGACGCGACCCAGGACACTGACACACAGAGGACGGCGACCCAGGACAGTGACACTCAGAGGACGGCGATCCAGGACAGTGACACACAGAGGACGGCGACCCAGGACAGTGACACACGGAGGACAGCGACCCAGTACAGTGACACACAGAGACGGCGACCCAGGACAGTGACACACTGAGGATGGCGACCCACACGGTGACACACAGAGGATGCCGATTAAGGACAGTGACACACAGAGGACGGCGACCCAGGACAGTGACACACGGAGGGCGCGACCCAGTACAGGTACACACACAGACGGCGACACAGGACAGTGACACACAGAGGCGGCGACCCAGGACAGTGACACACAGAGGATGGCGATCCAGGACAGTGACACACAGAGGACGGCGACCCAGGACAGTGACACACTGTGGGCGCGTCCCAGGACAGTGAAACACAGAGGACGGCGACCCAGGACAGTGACACACGGAGGGCGCGACCCAGGACAGTGACACACAGAGACGGCGACCCAGGACAGTGACACACAGAGACGGCGACCCAGGACAGTGAAACACAGAGGACGGCGAGCCAGGACAGTGACACACAGAGGACGCGACCCAGGACAGTCACACACAGAGGTCGGTGACCCAGGACAGTGACGCATATAGGACGCGATCCAAGACAGTGACGCTCTGAGGACGCGTCACAGGACAGTGACACACAGAGGACGGCGACCCAGGACAGTGACACAGAGAGGACGGCGACCCAGGACAGTGACACACGGAGGACGGCAACCCAGGACAGTGACACACAGAGGACGGCGACACAGGACAGTGACACACGGAGGACGGCAATCCAGGACAGTGACACACAGAGGACGGTAACCCAGGACAGTGACACACAGAGGATGGCGATCCAGGACAGTGTCACAGAGAGGACGCGACCCAGGACAGTGACACACAGAGGACCGCGACCCAGGACAGTGACGCACAGAGGACGCGACCCAGGACAGTGACGCACAGAGGACGGCTACCCAGGACAGTGACGCACGGTGGGCGCGACCCAGGACAGTGAAACACAGAGGACGGCGACCCAGGACAGTGACACAATGAGGACTCGACCCAGGATAGTGACACAAAGAGGAGGGCGACACAGGACAGTGACACACGGAGGACAACGACCCAGGACAGTGACACACAGAGGACGGCGACCCAGGACAGTGACACACAGAGGACGCGACACAGGACAGTCACACACAGAGGTCGGTGACCCAGGACAGTGACGCACAAAGGACGCGATCCAGGACAGTGACGTTCTGAGGACGCGTCACAGGACAGTGACACACAGAGGACGGCGACCCAGGACAGTGACACACAGAGGACGGCGATCCAGGGCGGTGACACACAGAGGATGGCGACCCAGGACAGTGACGCACAGAGGACGGCGACCCAGGACAGTGACACACAGAGGATTGCGATCCAGGACAGTGTCACAGAGAGGACGCGACCCAGGACAGTGACACACAGAGGACGGCGAACCAGGACAGTGACGCTCTTAGGACGCGTCACAGGACAGTGACACACAGAGGACGGCGACCCAGGACAGTGACACACAGAGGATGGCGATCCAGGACAGTGACACACAGAGGACGGCGACCCAGGAGAGTGACACACGGAGGGCGCGACCCAGAACAGTTACACTCACAGACGGCGACCCAGGACAGTGACACACAGAGACGGCGACCCAGGACAGTGACACACAGAGGATGGCGATCCAGGACAGTGACACGCAGAGGACGGCGACCCAGGACAGTGACATACAGTGGGCGCGTCCAAGGACAGTGAAACACAGAGGACGGCGACCCAGGACAGTGACACACGGAGGGCGCGACCCAGGACAGTGACACACAGAGACGGCGACCCAGGACAGTGAAACACAGAGGACGGCGACCCAGGACAGTGAAACACAGAGGACGGCGAGCCAGAACAGTGACACACAGAGGACGCGACCCAGGACAGTCACACACAGAGGTCGGTGACCCAGGACAGTGACGCACATAGGACGCGATCCAGGACAGTGACGCTCTGAGGACGCGTCACAGGACAGTGACACACAGAGGACGGCGACCCAGGACAGTGACACAGAGAGGACGGCGACCCAGGACAGTGACACACGGAGGACGGCAACCCAGGACAGTGACACACAGAGGACGTCGACCCAGGACAGTGACACACGGAGGACGGCAACCCAGGACAGTGACACACAGAGGACGGTAACCCAGGACAGTGACACACAGAGGATGGCGATCCAGGACAGTGTCACAGAGAGGACGCGACCCAGGACAGTGACACACAGAGGACCGCGACCCAGGACAGTGACGCACAGAGTACGCGACCCAGGACAGTGACGCACAGAGGATGGCGACCCAGTACAGTGACACACGGAGGACGGCGACCCAGGAGAGTGACGCACAGAGTACGCGACCCAGGACACTGACACACAGAGGACGGCGTCCCAGGACAGTGACACTCAGATGACGGCGATCCAGGACAGTGACACACAGAGGACGGCGACCCAGGACAGTGACACACGGACTACGGTGACCAAGGACAGTGACACACGGAGGACGGCGACCCAGGCCAGTGACGCACAGAGTACGCGACCCAGGACACTGACACACAGAGGACGGCGTCCCAGGACAGTGACACTCTGAGGATTGCGATCCAGGACAGTGTCACAAAGAGGACGCGACCCAGGACAGTGACACACAGAGGACGGCGAACCAGGACAGTGACGCACAGAGGACGCAACCCAGGACAGTGTCGCACAGAGTACGCGACCCAGGACACTGACACACAGAGGACGGCGTCCCAGGACAGTGACACTCAGAGGACGGCGATCCAGGACAGTGACTCACAGAGGACGGCGACCCAGGACAGTGACATACGGACTACGGTGACCCAGGACAGTGACACACGGAGGACGGCGACCCAGGACAGTGACACACAGAGGATGGCGACCCAGGACAGTGACGCACAGAGGACGGCGACCCAGGACAGTGACACACGGACGACGGCGACCCAGGACAGATACACACAGAGGACGGCGACCCAGGATAGTGACATACAGAGGATGGCGATCCAGGACAGTGTCACAGAGAGGACGCGATCCAGGACAGTGACACAGAGGACGGCGAACCAGGACAGTGACGTATAGAGGACGCGACCCAGGACAGTGACCCACAGAGGACGCGACCCAGGACACTGACACACAGAGGACGGCGACCCAGGTCAGTGACACACAAAGGACGGCGACCAAGGACAGTGACACACAGAGGACGGCGACCCAGGACAGTGACACACAGAAGACGCGACCCAGGACAGTCACACACAGAGGTCGGTGACCCAGGACAGTGACGCACAAAGGACGCGATCCAGGACAGTGACGCTCTGAGGACGCGTCACAGGATAGTGACACACAGAGGACGGCGACCCAGGACAGTGACACACAGAGGACGGCGATCCCGGGCGGTGAGACACAGAGGATGGCATCCCAGGACAGTGACGCACAGAGGACGGCGACCCAGGGCAGTGACACACAGAGGATGGCGATCCAGGACAGTGTCACAGAGAGGACGCGACCCAGGACAGTGACACACAGAGGATGACGATCCAGGACAGTGTCACAGAGAGGACGCGACCCAGGACAGTGACACAGAGGACGGCGAACCAGGACAGTGACGCACAGAGGACGCGACACAGGACACTGACACACAGAGGACGGTGACCCAGGACAGTGACACTAAGAGGACGGCGATCCAGGACAGTGACACTCAGAGGACGGCGACCCAGGACAGTGACACACAGAGACGGCGACCCAGGACAGTGACACACAGAGGATGGCGACCCAGGACAGTGACACACAAAGGACCGCGACCAAGGACAGTGACACACAGAGGTCGGTGACCCAGGACAGTGACGCACAAAGGACGCGATCCAGGACAGTGACGCTCTGAGGACGCGTCACAGGATAGTGACACACAGAGGACGGCGACCCAGGACAGTGACACACAGAGGACGGCGATCCCGGGCGGTGAGTCACAGAGGATGGCATCCCAGGACAGTGATGCACAGAGGACGGCGACCCAGGGCAGTGACACACAGAGGATGGCGATCCAGGACAGTGTCACAGAGAGGACGCGACCCAGGACAGTGACACAGAGGACGGCGAACCACGACAGTGACGCACAGAGGACGCGACCCAGGACAGTGACGCACAGAGGACGCGACCCAGGACACTGACACACAGAGGACGGCGACCCAGGACAGTGACACTCAGAGGACGGCGATCCAGGACAGTGACACACAGAGGACGGCGACCCAGGACAGTGACACACGGAGGACAGCGACCCAGTACAGTGACACACAGAGACGGCGACCCAGGACAGTGACACACTGAGGATGGCGACCCACACGGTGACACACAGAGGATGGCGATTAAGGACAGTGACACACAGAGGACGGCGACCCAGGACAGTGACACACGGAGGGCGCGACCCAGTACAGGTACACACACAGACGGCGACACAGGACAGTGACACACAGAGGCGGCGACCCAGGACAGTGACACACAGAGGATGGCGATCCAGGACAGTGACACACAGAGGACGGCGACCCAGGACAGTGACACACTGTGGGCGCGTCCCAGGACAGTGAAACACAGAGGACGGCGACCCAGGACAGTGACACACGGAGGGCGCGACCCAGGACAGTGACACACAGAGACGGCGACCCAGGACAGTGACACACAGAGACGGCGACCCAGGACAGTGAAACACAGAGGACGGCGAGCCAGGACAGTGACACACAGAGGACGCGACCCAGGACAGTCACACACAGAGGTCGGTGACCCAGGACAGTGACGCATATAGGACGCGATCCAAGACAGTGACGCTCTGAGGACGCGTCACAGGACAGTGACACACAGAGGACGGCGACCCAGGACAGTGACACAGAGAGGACGGCGACCCAGGACAGTGACACACGGAGGACGGCAACCCAGGACAGTGACACACAGAGGACGGCGACACAGGACAGTGACACACGGAGGACGGCAATCCAGGACAGTGACACACAGAGGACGGTAACCCAGGACAGTGACACACAGAGGATGGCGATCCAGGACAGTGTCACAGAGAGGACGCGACCCAGGACAGTGACACACAGAGGACCGCGACCCAGGACAGTGACGCACAGAGGACGCGACCCAGGACAGTGACGCACAGAGGACGGCTACCCAGGACAGTGACGCACGGTGGGCGCGACCCAGGACAGTGAAACACAGAGGACGGCGACCCAGGACAGTGACACAATGAGGACTCGACCCAGGATAGTGACACAAAGAGGAGGGCGACACAGGACAGTGACACACGGAGGACAACGACCCAGGACAGTGACACACAGAGGACGGCGACCCAGGACAGTGACACACAGAGGACGCGACACAGGACAGTCACACACAGAGGTCGGTGACCCAGGACAGTGACGCACAAAGGACGCGATCCAGGACAGTGACGTTCTGAGGACGCGTCACAGGACAGTGACACACAGAGGACGGCGACCCAGGACAGTGACACACAGAGGATGGCGATCCAGGGCGGTGACACACAGAGGATGGCGACCCAGGACAGTGACGCACTGAGGACGGCGACCCAGGACAGTGACACACAGAGGATTGCGATCCAGGACAGTGTCACAGAGAGGACGCGACCCAGGACAGTGACACACAGAGGACGGCGAACCAGGACAGTGACGCTCTTAGGACGCGTCACAGGACAGTGACACACAGAGGACGGCGACCCAGGACAGTGACACACAGAGGATGGCGATCCAGGACAGTGACACACAGAGGACGGCGACCCAGGAGAGTGACACACGGAGGGCGCGACCCAGAACAGTTACACTCACAGACGGCGACCCAGGACAGTGACACACAGAGACGGCGACCCAGGACAGTGACACACAGAGGATGGCGATCCAGGACAGTGACACGCAGAGGACGGCGACCCAGGACAGTGACATACAGTGGGCGCGTCCAAGGACAGTGAAACACAGAGGACGGCGACCCAGGACAGTGACACACGGAGGGCGCGACCCAGGACAGTGACACACAGAGACGGCGACCCAGGACAGTGAAACACAGAGGACGGCGACCCAGGACAGTGAAACACAGAGGACGGCGAGCCAGAACAGTGACACACAGAGGACGCGACCCAGGACAGTCACACACAGAGGTCGGTGACCCAGGACAGTGACGCACATAGGACGCGATCCAGGACAGTGACGCTCTGAGGACGCGTCACAGGACAGTGACACACAGAGGACGGCGACCCAGGACAGTGACACAGAGAGGACGGCGACCCAGGACAGTGACACACGGAGGACGGCAACCCAGGACAGTGACACACAGAGGACGTCGACCCAGGACAGTGACACACGGAGGACGGCAACCCAGGACAGTGACACACAGAGGACGGTAACCCAGGACAGTGACACACAGAGGATGGCGATCCAGGACAGTGTCACAGAGAGGACGCGACCCAGGACAGTGACACACAGAGGACCGCGACCCAGGACAGTGACGCACAGAGGACGCGACCCAGGACAGTGACGCACAGAGGATGGCGACCCAGTACAGTGACACACGGAGGACGGCGACCCAGGAGAGTGACGCACAGAGTACGCGACCCAGGACACTGACACACAGAGGACGGCGTCCCAGGACAGTGACACTCAGATGACGGCGATCCAGGACAGTGACACACAGAGGACGGCGACCCAGGACAGTGACACACGGACTACGGTGACCAAGGACAGTGACACACGGAGGACGGCGACCCAGGCCAGTGACGCACAGAGTACGCGACCCAGGACACTGACACACAGAGGACGGCGTCCCAGGACAGTGACACTCTGAGGATTGCGATCCAGGACAGTGTCACAAAGAGGACGCGACCCAGGACAGTGACACACAGAGGACGGCGAACCAGGACAGTGACGCACAGAGGACGCAACCCAGGACAGTGTCGCACAGAGTACGCGACCCAGGACACTGACACACAGAGGACGGCGTCCCAGGACAGTGACACTCAGAGGACGGCGATCCAGGACAGTGACTCACAGAGGACGGCGACCCAGGACAGTGACATACGGACTACGGTGACCCAGGACAGTGACACACGGAGGACGGCGACCCAGGACAGTGACACACAGAGGATGGCGACCCAGGACAGTGACGCACAGAGGACGGCGACCCAGGACAGTGACACACGGACGACGGCGACCCAGGACAGATACACACAGAGGACGGCGACCCAGGATAGTGACATACAGAGGATGGCGATCCAGGACAGTGTCACAGAGAGGACGCGATCCAGGACAGTGACACAGAGGACGGCGAACCAGGACAGTGACGTATAGAGGACGCGACCCAGGACAGTGACCCACAGAGGACGCGACCCAGGACACTGACACACAGAGGACGGCGACCCAGGACAGTGACACACAAAGGACGGCGACCAAGGACAGTGACACACAGAGGACGGCGACCCAGGACAGTGACACACAGAAGACGCGACCCAGGACAGTCACACACAGAGGTCGGTGACCCAGGACAGTGACGCACAAAGGACGCGATCCAGGACAGTGACGCTCTGAGGACGCGTCACAGGATAGTGACACACAGAGGACGGCGACCCAGGACAGTGACACACAGAGGACGGCGATCCCGGGCGGTGAGACACAGAGGATGGCATCCCAGGACAGTGACGCACAGAGGACGGCGACCCAGGGCAGTGACACACAGAGGATGGCGATCCAGGACAGTGTCACAGAGAGGACGCGACCCAGGACAGTGACACACAGAGGATGACGATCCAGGACAGTGTCACAGAGAGGACGCGACCCAGGACAGTGACACAGAGGACGGCGAACCAGGACAGTGACGCACAGAGGACGCGACACAGGACACTGACACACAGAGGACGGTGACCCAGGACAGTGACACTAAGAGGACGGCGATCCAGGACAGTGACACTCAGAGGACGGCGACCCAGGACAGTGACACACGGAGGACGGCGACCCAGTACAGTGACACACAGAGACGGCGACCCAGGACAGTGACACACAGAGGATGGCGACCCAGACGGTGACACACAGAGGATGGCGATTAAGGACAGTGACACACAGAGGACGGCGACCCAGGACAGTGACACACGGAGGGCGCGACCCAGTACAGTTACACACACAGACGGCGATCCAGGGCGGTGACACACAGAGGATGGCGACCCAGGACAGTGACGCACAGAGGATTGCGATCCAGGACAGTGTCACAGAGAGGACGCGACCCAGGACAGTGACACACAGAGGACGGCGTCCCAGGACAGTGACACTCAGAGGACGGCGATCCAGGACAGTGACACACAGAGGACGGCGACCCAGGACAGTGACACACGGACTACGGTGACCCAGGACAGTGACACACGGAGGACGGCGACCCAGGACAGTGACACACAGAGGACGGCGACCCAGGACAGTGACACACAGAGGACGGCGATCCAGGGCATTGACACACAGAGGATGGCGACCCAGGACAGTGACGCACAGAGGACGGCGACCCAGGACAGTGACACACGGACAACAGCGACCCAGGACAGTTACACACAGAGGACGGCGACCCAGGACAGTGACATACAGAGGATGGCGATCCAGGACAGTGTCACAGAGAGGACGCGACCCAGGACAGTGACACAGAGGACGGCGAACCAGGACAGTGACGTACAGAGGACGCGACCCAGGACAGTGACCCACCGAGGACGCGACCCAGGACACTGACACACAGAGGACGGCGACCCAGGACAGTGACACACAGAGGACGGCGACCAAGGACAGTGACACACAGAGGACGGCGACCCTGGACAGTGACACACAGAAGACGCGACCCAGGACAGTCACACACAGAGGTCGGTGACCCAGGACAGTGACGCACAAAGGACGCGATCCAGGACATTGACGCTCTGAGGACGCGTCACAGGATAGTGACACACAGAGGACGGCGACCCAGGACAGTGACACACAGAGGACGGCGATCCCGGGCGGTGAGACACAGAGGATGGCATCCCAGGACAGTGATGCACAGAGGACGGCGACCCAGGGCAGTGACACACAGAGGATGGCGATCCAGGACAGTGTCACAGAGAGGACGCGACCCAGGACAGTGACACAGAGGACGGCGAACCAGGACAGTGACGCACAGAGGACGCGACCCAGGTCAGTGACGCACAGAGGTCGCGACCCAGGACACTGACACACAGAGGACGGCGACCCAGGACAGTGACACTCAGAGGACGGCGATCCAGGACAGTGACACACAGAGGACGGCGACCCAGGACAGTGACACACGGAGGACGGCGACCCAGTACAGTGACACACAGAGACGGCGACCCAGGACAGTGACACACTGAGGATGGCGACCCAGACGGTGACACACAGAGGATGGCGATTAAGGACAGTGACACACAGAGGACGGCGACCCAGGACAGTGACACACGGAGGGCGCGACCCAGTACAGTTAAACACACAGACGGCGACACAGGACAGTGACACACAGAGGCGGCGACCCAGGACAGTGACACACAGAGGATGGCGATCCAGGACAGTGACACACAGAGGACGGCGACCCAGGACAGTGACACACAGTGGGCGCGTCCCAGGACAGTGAAACACAGAGGACGGCGACCCAGGACAGTGACACACGGAGGGCGCGACCCAGGACAGTGACACACAGAGACGGCGACCCAGGACAGTGACACACAGAGATGGCGACCCAGGACAGTGAAACACAGAGGACGGCGAGCCAGGACAGTGACACACAGAGGACGCAACCCAGGATAGTCACACACAGAGGTCGGTGACCCAGGACAGTGACGCATATCGGACGCGATCCAGGACAGTGACGCTCTGAGGACGCGTCACAGGACAGTGACACACAGAGGACGGCGACCCAGGACAGTGACACAGAGAGGACGGCGACCCAGGACAGTGACACACAGAGGATGGCGATCCAGGACAGTGTCACAGAGAGGACGCGACCCAGGACAGTGACACACAGAGGACCGCGACCCAGGACAGTGACGCACAGAGGACGCGACCCAGGACAGTGACGCACAGAGGACGGCTACCCAGGACAGTGACGCACGGTGGGCGCGACCCAGGACAGTGAAACACAGAGGACGGCGACCCAGGACAGTGACACAATGAGGACTCGACCCAGGATAGTGACACAAAGAGGAGGGCGACACAGGACAGTGACACACGGAGGACAACGACCCAGGACAGTGACACACAGAGGACGGCGACCCAGGACAGTGACAAACAGAGGACGCGACACAGGACAGTCACACACAGAGGTCGGTGACCCAGGACAGTGACGCACATAGGACGCGATCCAGGACAGTGACGTTCTGAGGACGCGTCACAGGACAGTGACACACAGAGGACGGCGACCCAGGACAGTGACACACAGAGGACGGCGAACCAGGACAGTGACGCTCTTAGGACGCGTCACAGGACAGTGACACACAGAGGACGGCGACCCAGGACAGTGACACACAGAGGATGGCGATCCAGGACAGTGACACACAGAGGACGGCGAACCAGGAGAGTGACACACGGAGGGCGCGACCCAGAACAGTTACACTCACAGACGGCGACCCAGGACAGTGACACACAGAGACGGCGACCCAGGACAGTGACACACAGAGGATGGCGATCCAGGACAGTGACACGCAGAGGACGGCGACCCAGGACAGTGACATACAGTGGGCGCGTCCAAGGACAGTGAAACACAGAGGACGGCGACCCAGGACAGTGACACACGGAGGGCGCGACCCAGGACAGTGACACACAGAGACGGCGACCCAGGACAGTGAAACACAGAGGACGGCGACCCGGGACAGTGAAACACAGAGGACGGCGAGCCAGAACAGTGCCACACAGAGGACGCGACCCAGGACAGTCACACACAGAGGTCGGTGACCCAGGACAGTGACGCACATAGGACGCGATCCAGGACAGTGACGCTCTGAGGACGCGTCACAGGACAGTGACACACAGAGGACGGCGACCCAGGACAGTGACACAGAGAGGACGGCGACCCAGGACAGTGACACACGGAGGACGGCAACCCAGGACAGTGACACACAGAGGACGTCGACCCAGGACAGTGACACACGGAGGACGGCAACCCAGGACAGTGACACACAGAGGACGGTAACCCAGGACAGTGACACACAGAGGATGGCGATCCAGGACAGTGTCACAGAGAGGACGCGACCCAGGACAGTGACACACAGAGGACCGCGACCCAGGACAGTGACGCACAGAGGACGCGACACAGGACAGTGACGCACGGAGGACGGCGACCCAGGAGAGTGACGCACAGAGTACGCGACCCAGGACACTGACACACAGAGGACGGCGTCCCAGGACAGTGACACTCAGAGGACGGCGATCCAGGACAGTGACACACAGAGGACGGCGACCCAGGACAGTGACACACGGACTACGGTGACCAAGGACAGTGACACAAGGAGGACGGCGACCCAGGCCAGTGACGCACAGAGTACGCGACCCGGGACACTGACACACAGAGGACGGCGTCCCAGGACAGTGACACTCTGAGGATTGCGATCCAGGACAGTGTCACAAAGAGGACGCGACCCAGGACAGTGACACACAGAGGACGGCGAACCAGGACAGTGACGCACAGAGGACGCAACCCAGGACAGTGTCGCACAGAGTACGCGACCCAGGACACTGACACACAGAGGACGGCGTCCCAGGACAGTGACACTCAGAGGACGGCGATCCAGGACAGTGACACACAGAGGACGGCGACCCAGGACAGTGACACACGGACTACGGTGACCAAGGACAGTGACACACGGAGGACGGCGACCCAGGCCAGTGACGCACAGAGTACGCGACCCAGGACACTGACACACAGAGGACGGCGTCCCAGGACAGTGACAGACACTCTGAGGATTGCGATCCAGGACAGTGTCACAAAGAGGACGCGACCCAGGACAGTGACACACAGAGGACGGCGAACCAGGACAGTGACGCACAGAGGACGCAACCCAGGACAGTGTCGCACAGAGTACGCGACCCAGGACACTGACACACAGAGGACGGCGTCCCAGGACAGTGACACTCAGAGGACGGCGATCCAGGACAGTGACTCACAGAGGACGGCGACCCAGGACAGTGACACACGGACTACGGTGACCCAGGACAGTGACACACGGAGGACGGCGACCCAGGACAGTGACACACAGAAGACGGCGACCCAGGACAGTGACACACAGAGGACGGCGATCCAGGGCGGTGACACACAGAGGATGGCGACCCAGGACAGTGACGCACAGAGGACGGCGACCCAGGACAGTGACACTCAGAGGACGCGACACAGGACAGTCACACACAGAGGTCGGTGACCCAGGACAGTGACGCACAAAGGACGCGATCCAGGACAGTGACGTTCTGAGGACGCGTCACAGGACAGTGACACACAGAGGACGGCGACCCAGGACAGTGACACACAGAGGACGGCGATCCAGGGCGGTGACACACAGAGGACGGCGACCCAGGACAGTGACACACAGAGGATTGCGATCCAGGACAGTGTCACAGAGAGGTCGCGACCCAGGACAGTGACACACAGAGGACGGCGAACCAGGACAGTGACGCTCTTAGGACGCGTCACAGGACAGTGACACACAGAGGACGGCGACCCAGGACAGTGACACACAGAGGATGGCGATCCAGGACAGTGACACACAGAGGACGGCGACCCAGGAGAGTGACACACGGAGGGCGCGACCCAGAACAGTTACACTCACAGACGGCGACCCAGGACAGTGACACACAGAGACGGCGACCCAGGACAGTGACACACAGAGGATGGCGATCCAGGACAGTGACACGCAGAGGACGGCGACCCAGGACAGTGACATACAGTGGGCGCGTCCAAGGACAGTGAAACACAGAGGACGGCGACCCAGGACAGTGACACACGGAGGGCGCGACCCAGGACAGTGACACACAGAGACGGCAACCCAGGACAGTGAAACACAGAGGACGGCGACCCAGGACAGTGAAACACAGAGGACGGCGAGCCAGAACAGTGGCACACAGAGGACGCGACCCAGGACAGTCACACACAGAGGTCGGTGACCCAGGACAGTGATGCACATAGGACGCGATCCAGGACAGTGACGCTCTGAGGACGCGTCACAGGACAGTGACACACAGAGGACGGCGACCCAGGACAGTGGCACAGAGAAGACGGCGACCCAGGACAGTGACACACGGAGGACGGCAACCCAGGACAGTGACACACGGAGGACGGCAACCCAGGACAGTGACACACAGAGGACGGTAACCCAGGACAGTGACACACAGAGGACGTCGACCCAGGACAGTGACACACGGAGGACGGCAACCCAGGACAGTGACACACAGAGGACGGTAACCCAGGACAGTGACACACAGAGGATGGCGATCCAGGACAGTGTCACAGAGAGGACGCGACCCAGGACAGTGACACACAGAGGACCGCGACCCAGGACAGTGACGCACAGAGGACGCGACCCAGGACAGTGACGCACAGAGGATGGCGACCCAGTACAGTGACACACGGAGGACGGCGACCCAGGAGAGTGACGCACAGAGTACGCGACCCAGGACACTGACACACAGAGGACGGCGTCTCAGGACAGTGACACTCAGAGGACGGCGATCCAGGACAGTGACACACAGAGGACGGCGACCCAGGACAGTGACACACGGACTACGGTGACCAAGGACAGTGACACACGGAGGACGGCGACCCAGGCCAGTGACGCACAGAGTACGCGACCCAGGACACTGACACACAGAGGACGGCGTCCCAGGACAGTGACACTCTGAGGATTGCGATCCAGGACAGTGTCACAAAGAGGACGCGACCCAGGACAGTGTCGCACAGAGTACGCGACCCAGGACACTGACACACAGAGGACGGCGTCCCAGGACAGTGACACTCAGAGGACGGCGATCCAGGACAGTGACTCACAGAGGACGGCGACCCAGGACAGTGACACACGGACTACGGTGACCCAGGACAGTGACACACGGAGGACGGCGACCCAGGACAGTGACACACAGAAGACGGCGACCCAGGACAGTGACACACAGAGGACGGCGATCCAGGGCGGTGACACACAGAGGATGGCGACCCAGGACAGTGACGCACAGAGGACGGCAACCCAGGACAGTGACACACGGACGACGGCGACCCAGGACAGTTACACACAGAGGACGGCGACCCAGGACAGTGACATACAGAGGATGGCGATCCAGGACAGTGTCACAGAGAGGACGCGACCCAGGACAGTGACACAGAGGACGGCGAACCAGGACAGTGACGTATAGAGGACGCGACCCAGGACAGTGACCCACAGAGGACGCGACCCAGGACACTGACACACAGAGGACGGCGACCCAGGACAGTGACACACAAAGGACGGCGACCAAGGACAGTGACACACAGAGGACGGCGACCCAGGACAGTGACACACAGAAGACGCGACCCAGGACAGTCACACACAGAGGTCGGTGACCCAGGACAGTGACGCACAAAGGACGCGATCCAGGACAGTGACGCTCTGAGGACGCGTCACAGGATAGTGACACACAGAGGACGGCGACCCAGGACAGTGACACACAGAGGACGGCGATCCCGGGCGGTGAGACACAGAGGATGGCATCCCAGGACAGTGACGCACAGAGGACGGCGACCCAGGGCAGTGACACACAGAGGATGGCGATCCAGGACAGTGTCACAGAGAGGACGCGACCCAGGACAGTGACACAGAGGACGGCGAACCAGGACAGTGACGCACAGAGGACGCGACCCAGGACAGTGACGCACAGAGGACGCGACCCAGGACACTGACACACAAAGGACGGCGACCCAGGACAGTGACACACAGAGGATGGCGATCCAGGACAGTGACACACAGAGGACGGCGACCCAGGACAGTGACACACAGTGGGCGCGTCCCAGGACAGTGAAACACAGAGAACGGCGACCCAGGACAGTGACACACGGAGGGCGCGACCCAGGACAGTGACACACAGAGACGGCGACCCAGGACAGTGACACACAGAGACGGCGACCCAGAACAGTGACACACAGAGGACGGCGACCCAGGACAGTGACACAGAGAGGACGGCGACCCAGGACAGTGACACACAGAGGATGGCGACCCAGGACAGTGACGCACAGAGGACGGCGACCCAGGACAGTGACACACAGAGGATTGCGATCCAGGACAGTGTCACAGAGAGGACGCGACCCAGGACAGTGACACACAGAGGACGGCGTCCCAGGACAGTGACACTCAGAGGACGGCGATCCAGGACAGTGACTCACAGAGGACGGCGACCCAGGGCAGTGACACACGGACTACGGTGACCCAGGACAGTGACACACGGAGGACGGCGACCCAGGACAGTGACACACAGAGGACGGCGACCCAGGACAGTGACACACAGAGGACGGCGATCCAGGGCATTGACACACAGAGGATGGCGACCCAGGACAGTGACGCACAGAGGACGGCGACCCAGGACAGTGACACACGGACGACGGCGACCCAGGACAGTTACACACAGAGGACGGCGACCCAGGACAGTGACATACAGAGGATGGCGATCCAGGACAGTGTCACAGAGAGGACGCGACCCAGGACAGTGACACAGAGGACCGCGACCCAGGACAGTGAGGCACAGAGGACGCGACCCAGGACAGTGACGCACAGAGGATGGCGACCCAGTACAGTGACACACGGAGGACGGCGACCCAGGAGAGTGACGCACAGAGTACGCGACCCAGGACACTGACACACAGAGGACGGCGTCCCAGGACAGTGACACTCAGAGGACGCCGATCCAGGACAGTGACACACAGAGGACGGCGACCCAGGACAGTGACACACGGACTACGGTGACCAAGGACAGTGACACACGGAGGACGGCGACCCAGGCCAGTGACGCACAGAGTACACGACCCAGGACACTGACACACAGAGGACGGCGTCCCAGGACAGTGACACTCTGAGGATTGCGATCCAGGACAGTGTCACAAAGAGGACGCGACCCTGGACAGTGACACACAGAGGACGGCGAACCAGGACAGTGACGCACAGAGGACGCAACCCAGGACAGTGTCGCACAGAGTACGCGACCCAGGACACTGACACACAGAGGACTGCGTCCCAGGACAGTGACACTCAGAGGACGGCGATCCAGGACAGTGACTCACAGAGGACGGCGACCCAGGACAGTGACACACGGACTACGGTGACCCAGGACAGTGACACACGGAGGACGGCGACCCAGGACAGTGACACACAGAAGACGGCGACCCAGGACAGTGACACACAGAGGACAGCGATCCAGGGTGGTGACACACAGAGGAGGGCGACCCAGGACAGTGACTCACAGAGGACGGCGACCCAGGACAGTGACACACGGACGACGGCGACCCAGGACAGTTACACACAGAGGACGGCGACCCAGGACAGTGACATACAGAGGATGGCGATCCAGGACAGTGTCACAGAGAGGACGCGACCCAGGACAGTGACACAGAGGACGGCGAACCAGGACAGTGACGTATAGAGGACGCGACCCAGGACAGTGACCCACAGAGGACGCGACCCAGGACACTGACACACAAAGGACGGCGACCCAGGACAGTGACACACAAAGGACGGCGACCAAGGACAGTGACACACAGAGGACGGCGACCCAGGACAGTGACACACAGAAGACGCGACCCAGGACAGTCACACACAGAGGTCGGTGACCCAGGACAGTGACGCACAAAGGACGCGATCCAGGACAGTGACGCTCTGAGGACGCGTCACAGGATAGTGACACACAGAGGACGGCGACCCAGGACAGTGACACACAGAGGACGGCGATCCCGGGCGGTGAGACACAGAGGATGGCATCCCAGGACAGTGACGCACAGAGGACGGCGACCCAGGGCAGTGACACACAGAGGATGGCGATCCAGGACAGTGTCACAGAGAGGACTCGACCCAGGACAGTGACACAGAGGACGGCGAACCAGGACAGTGACGCACAGAGGACGCGACCCAGGACAGTGACGCACAAAGGACGCGACCCAGGACACTGACACACAGAGGACGGCGACCCAGGACAGTGACACTCAGAGGACGGCGATCCAGGACAGTGACACACAGAGGACGGCGACCCAGGACAGTGACACACGGAGGACGGCGACCCAGTACAGTGACACACAGAGACAGCGACCCAGGACAGTGACACACAGAGGATGGCGACCCAGACGGTGACACACAGAGGATGGCGATGAAGGACAGTGACACACAGAGGACGGCGACCCAGGACAGTGACACACGGAGGGCGCGACCCAGTACAGTTACATACACAGACGGCGACCCAGGACAGTGACACACAGAGGCGGCGACCCAGGACAGTGACACACAGAGGATGGCGATCCAGGCCAGTGACACACAGAGGACGGCGACCCAGGACAGTGACACACAGTGGGCGCGTCCCAGGACAGTGAAACACAGAGGACGGCGACCCAGGACAGTGACACACGGAGGGCGCGACCCAGGACAGTTACACACAGAGACGGCGACCCAGGACAGTGACACACAGAGACGGCGACCCAGAACAGTGACACACAGAGGACGGCGACCCAGGACAGTGACACAGAGAGGACGGCGACCCAGGACAGTGACACACAGAGGATGGCGACCCAGGACAGTGACGCACAGAGGACGGCGACCCAGGACAGTGACACACAGAGGATTGCGATCCAGGACAGTGTCACAGAGAGGACGCGACCCAGGACAGTGACACACAGAGGACGGCGTCCCAGGACAGTGACACTCAGAGGACGACGATCCAGGACAGTGACACACAGAGGACGGCGACCCAGGACAGTGACACACGGACTACGGTGACCCAGGACAGTGACACACGGAGGACGGCGACCCAGGACAGTGACACACAGAGGACGGCGACCCAGGACACTGACACACAGAGGACGGCGTCGCAGGACAGTGACACTCAGAGGACGGCGATCCAGGACAGTGACTCACAGAGGACGGCGACCCAGGACAGTGACACACGGACTACGGTGACCCAGGACAGTGACACACGGAGGACGGCGACCCAGGACAGTGACACACAGAAGACGGCGACCCAGGACAGTGACACACAGAGGACGGCGATCCAGGGCGGTGACACACAGAGGATGGCGACCCAGGACAGTGACGCACAGAGGACGGCGACCCAGGACAGTGACACTCAGAGGACGCGACACAGGACAGTCACACACAGAGGTCGGTGACCCAGGACAGTGACGCACAAAGGACGCGATCCAGGACAGTGACGTTCTGAGGACGCGTCACAGGACAGTGACACACAGAGGACGGCGACCCAGGACAGTGACACACAGAGGACGGCGATCCAGGGCGGTGACACACAGAGGACGGCGACCCAGGACAGTGACACACAAAGGATTGCGATCCAGGACAGTGTCACAGAGAGGACGCGACCCAGGACAGTGACACACAGAGGACGGCGAACCAGGACAGTGACGCTCTTAGGACGCGTCACAGGACAGTGACACACAGAGGACGGCGACCCAGGACAGTGACACACAGAGGATGGCGATCCAGGACAGTGACACACAGAGGACGGCGACCCAGGAGAGTGACACACGGAGGGCGCGACCCAGAACAGTTACACTCACAGACGGCGACCCAGGACAGTGACACACAGAGACGGCGACCCAGGACAGTGACACACAGAGGATGGCGATCCAGGACAGTGTCACAGAGAGGACGCGACGCAGGACAGTGACACAGAGGACGGCGAACCAGGACAGTGACGCACAGAGGACGCGACCCAGGACAGTGACGCACAGAGGACGCGACCCAGGACACTGACACACAAAGGACGGCGACCCAGGACAGTGACACTCAGAGGACGGCGATCCAGGACAGTGACATACAGTGGGCGCGTCCAAGGACAGTGAAACACAGAGGACGGCGACCCAGGACAGTGACACACGGAGGGCGCGACCCAGGACAGTGACACACAGAGACGGCAACCCAGGACAGTGAAACACAGAGGACGGCGACCCAGGACAGTGAAACACAGAGGACGGCGAGCCAGAACAGTGACACACAGAGGACGCGACCCAGGACAGTCACACACAGAGGTCGGTGACCCAGGACAGTGATGCACATAGGACGCGATCCAGGACAGTGACGCTCTGAGGACGCGTCACAGGACAGTGACACACAGAGGACGGCGACCCAGGACAGTGGCACAGAGAAGACGGCGACCCAGGACAGTGACACACGGAGGACGGCAACCCAGGACAGTGACACACAGAGGACGTCGACCCAGGACAGTGACACACGGAGGACGGCAACCCAGGACAGTGACACACAGAGGACGGTAACCCAGGACAGTGACACACAGAGGATGGCGATCCAGGACAGTGACGTATAGAGGACGCGACCCAGGACAGTGACCCACAGAGGACGCGACCCAGGACACTGACACACAGAGGACGGCGACCCAGGACAGTGACACACAAAGGACGGCGACCAAGGACAGTGACACACAGAGGACGGCGACCCAGGACAGTGACACACAGAAGACGCGACCCAGGACAGTCACACACAGAGGTCGGTGACCCAGGACAGTGACGCACAAAGGACGCGATCCAGGACAGTGACGCTCTGAGGACGCGTCACAGGATAGTGACACACAGAGGACGGCGACCCAGGACAGTGACACACAGAGGACGGCGATCCCGGGCGGTGAGACACAGAGGATGGCATCCCAGGACAGTGACGCACAGAGGACGGCGACCCAGGGCAGTGACACACAGAGGATGGCGATCCAGGACAGTGTCACAGAGAGGACGCGACGCAGGACAGTGACACAGAGGACGGCGAACCAGGACAGTGACGCACAGAGGACGCGACCCAGGACAGTGACGCACAGAGGACGCGACCCAGGACACTGACACACAAAGGACGGCGACCCAGGACAGTGACACTCAGAGGACGGCGATCCAGGACAGTGACACACAGAGGACGGCGACCCAGGACAGTGACACACGGAGGACGGCGACCCAGTACAGTGACACACAGAGACAGCGACCCAGGACAGTGACACACAGAGGATGGCGACCCAGACGATGACACACAGAGGATGGCGATGAAGGACAGTGACACACAGAGGACGGCGACCCAGGACAGTGACACACGGAGGGCGTGACCCAGTACAGTTACACACACAGACGGCGACCCAGGACAGTGACACACAGAGGCGGCGACCCAGGACAGTGACACACAGAGGATGGCGATCCAGGACAGTGACACACAGAGGACGGCGTCCCAGGACAGTGACACTCAGAGGACGGCGATCCAGGACAGTGACTCACAGAGGACGGCGACCCAGGACAGTGACACACGGACTACGGTGACCCAGGACAGTGACACACGGAGGACGGCGACCCAGGACAGTGACACACAGAAGACGGCGACCCAGGACAGTGACACACAGAGGACGGCGATCCAGGGCGGTGACACACAGAGGATGGCGACCCAGGACAGTGACTCACAGAGGACGGCGACCCAGGACAGTGACACACGGACGACGGCGACCCAGGACAGTTACACACAGAGGACGGCGACCCAGGACAGTGACATACAGAGGATGGCGATCCAGGACAGTGTCACAGAGAGGACGCGACCCAGGACAGTGACACAGAGGACGGCGAACCAGGACAGTGACGTATAGAGGACGCGACCCAGGACAGTGACCCACAGAGGACGCGACCCAGGACACTGACACACAAAGGACGGCGACCCAGGACAGTGACACACAAAGGACGGCGACCAAGGACAGTGACACACAGAGGACGGCGACCCAGGACAGTGACACACAGAAGACGCGACCCAGGACAGTCACACACAGAGGTCGGTGACCCAGGACAGTGACGCACAAAGGACGCGATCCAGGACAGTGACGCTCTGAGGACGCGTCACAGGATAGTGACACACAGAGGACGGCGACCCAGGACTGTGACACACAGAGGACGGCGATCCCGGGCGGTGAGACACAGAGGATGGCATCCCAGGACAGTGACGCACAGAGGACGGCGACCCAGGGCAGTGACACACAGAGGATGGCGATCCAGGACAGTGTCACAGAGAGGACGCGACCCAGGACAGTAACACAGAGGACGGCGAACCAGGACAGTGACGCACAGAGGACGCGACCCAGGACAGTGACGCACAAAGGACGCGACCCAGGACACTGACACACAGAGGACGGCGACCCAGGACAGTGACACTCAGAGGACGGCGATCCAGGACAGTGACACACAGAGGACGGCGACCCAGGACAGTGACACACGGAGGACGGCGACCCAGTACAGTGACACACAGAGACAGCGACCCAGGACAGTGACACACAGAGGATGGCGACCCAGACGGTGACACACAGAGGATGGCGATGAAGGACAGTGACACACAGAGGACGGCGACCCAGGACAGTGACACACGGAGGGCGCGACCCAGTACAGTTACATACACAGACGGCGACCCAGGACAGTGACACACAGAGGCGGCGACCCAGGAGAGTGACACACAGAGGATGGCGATCCAGGACAGTGACACACAGAGGACGGCGACCCAGGACAGTGACACACAGTGGGCGCGTCCCAGGACAGTGAAACACAGAGGACGGCGACCCAGGACAGTGACACACGGAGGGCGCGACCCAGGACAGTGACACACAGAGACGGCGACCCAGGACAGTGACACACAGAGACGGCGACCCAGAACAGTGACACACAGAGGACGGCGACCCAGGACAGTGACACAGAGAGGACGGCGACCCAGGACAGTGACACACAGAGGATGGCGACCCAGGACAGTGACGCACAGAGGACGGCGACCCAGGACAGTGACACACAGAGGATTGCGATCCAGGACAGTGTCACAGAGAGGACGCGACCCAGGACAGTGACACACAGAGGACGGCGTCCCAGGACAGTGACACTCAGAGGACGGCGATCCAGGACAGTGACACACAGAGGACGGCGACCCAGGACAGTGACACACGGACTACGGTGACCCAGGACAGTGACACACGGAGGACGGCGACCCAGGACAGTGACACACAGAGGACGGCGACCCAGGACACTGACACACAGAGGACGGCGTCGCAGGACAGTGACACTCAGAGGACGGCGATCCAGGACAGTGACTCACAGAGGACGGCGACCCAGGACAGTGACACACGGACTACGGTGACCCAGGACAGTGACACACGGAGGACGGCGACCCAGGACAGTGACACACAGAAGACGGCGACCCAGGACAGTGACACACAGAGGACGGCGATCCAGGGCGGTGACACACAGAGGATGGCGACCCAGGACAGTGACGCACAGAGGACGGCGACCCAGGACAGTGACACTCAGAGGACGCGACACAGGACAGTCACACACAGAGGTCGGTGACCCAGGACAGTGACGCACAAAGGACGCGATCCAGGACAGTGACGTTCTGAGGACGCGTCACAGGACAGTGACACACAGAGGACGGCGACCCAGGACAGTGACACACAGAGGACGGCGATCCAGGGCGGTGACACACAGAGGACGGCGACCCAGGACAGTGACACACAAAGGATTGCGATCCAGGACAGTGTCACAGAGAGGACGCGACCCAGGACAGTGACACACAGAGGACGGCGAACCAGGACAGTGACGCTCTTAGGACGCGTCACAGGACAGTGACACACAGAGGACGGCGACCCAGGACAGTGACACACAGAGGATGGCGATCCAGGACAGTGACACACAGAGGACGGCGACCCAGGAGAGTGACACACGGAGGGCGCGACCCAGAACAGTTACACTCACAGACGGCGACCCAGGACAGTGACACACAGAGACGGCGACCCAGGACAGTGACGCACAGAGGATGGCGACCCAGTACAGTGACACACGGAGGACGGCGACCCAGGAGAGTGACGCACAGAGTACGCGACCCAGGACACTGACACACAGAGGACGGCGTCCCAGGACAGTGACACTCAGAGGACGGCGATCCAGGACAGTGACACACAGAGGACGGCGACCCAGGACAGTGACACACGGACTACGGTGACCAAGGACAGTGACACACGGAGGACGGCGACCCAGGCCAGTGACGCACAGAGTACACGACCCAGGACACTGACACACAGAGGACGGCGTCCCAGGACAGTGACACTCTGAGGATTGCGATCCAGGACAGTGTCACATAGAGGACGCGACCCTGGACAGTGACACACAGAGGACGGCGAACCAGGACAGTGACGCACAGAGGACGCAACCCAGGACAGTGACACACAGAGTACGCGACCCAGGACAGTGACACTCAGAGGATGGCGACCCAGGACAGTGTCGCACAGAGTACGCGACCCAGGACACTGACACACAGAGGACTGCGTCCCAGGACAGTGACACTCAGAGGACGGCGATCCAGGACAGTGACTCACAGAGGACGGCGACCCAGGACAGTGACACACGGACTACGGTGACCCAGGACAGTGACACACGGAGGACGGCGACCCAGGACAGTGACACACAGAAGACGGCGACCCAGGACAGTGACACACAGAGGACGGCGATCCAGGGCGGTGACACACAGAGGATGGCGACCCAGGACAGTGACTCACAGAGGACGGCGACCCAGGACAGTGACACACGGACGACGGCGACCCAGGACAGTTACACACAGAGGACGGCGACCCAGGACAGTGACATACAGAGGATGGCGATCCAGGACAGTGTCACAGAGAGGACGCGACCCAGGACAGTGACACAGAGGACGGCGAACCAGGACAGTGACGTATAGAGGACGCGACCCAGGACAGTGACCCACAGAGGACGCGACCCAGGACACTGACACACAAAGGACGGCGACCCAGGACAGTGACACACAAAGGACGGCGACCAAGGACAGTGACACACAGAGGACGGCGACCCAGGACAGTGACACACAGAAGACGCGACCCAGGACAGTCACACACAGAGGTCGGTGACCCAGGACAGTGACGCACAAAGGACGCGATCCAGGACAGTGACGCTCTGAGGACGCGTCACAGGATAGTGACACACAGAGGACGGCGACCCAGGACTGTGACACACAGAGGACGGCGATCCCGGGCGGTGAGACACAGAGGATGGCATCCCAGGACAGTGACGCACAGAGGACGGCGACCCAGGGCAGTGACACACAGAGGATGGCGATCCAGGACAGTGTCACAGAGAGGACGCGACCCAGGACAGTGACACAGAGGACGGCGAACCAGGACAGTGACGCACAGAGGACGCGACCCAGGACAGTGACGCACAAAGGACGCGACCCAGGACACTGACACACAGAGGACGGCGACCCAGGACAGTGACACTCAGAGGACGGCGATCCAGGACAGTGACACACAGAGGACGGCGACCCAGGACAGTGACACACGGAGGACGGCGACCCAGTACAGTGACACACAGAGACAGCGACCCAGGACAGTGACACACAGAGGATGGCGACCCAGACGGTGACACACAGAGGATGGCGATGAAGGACAGTGACACACAGAGGACGGCGACCCAGGACAGTGACACACGGAGGGCGCGACCCAGTACAGTTACATACACAGACGGCGACCCAGGACAGTGACACACAGAGGCGGCGACCCAGGACAGTGACACACAGAGGATGGCGATCCAGGACAGTGACACACAGAGGACGGCGACCCAGGACAGTGACACACAGTGGGCGCGTCCCAGGACAGTGAAACACAGAGGACGGCGACCCAGGACAGTGACACACGGAGGGCGCGACCCAGGACAGTGACACACAGAGACGGCGACCCAGGACAGTGACACACAGAGACGGCGACCCAGAACAGTGACACACAGAGGACGGCGACCCAGGACAGTGACACAGAGAGGACGGCGACCCAGGACAGTGACACACAGAGGATGGCGACCCAGGACAGTGACGCACAGAGGACGGCGACCCAGGACAGTGACACACAGAGGATTGCGATCCAGGACAGTGTCACAGAGAGGACGCGACCCAGGACAGTGACACACAGAGGACGGCGTCCCAGGACAGTGACACTCAGAGGACGGCGATCCAGGACAGTGACACACAGAGGACGGCGACCCAGGACAGTGACACACGGACTACGGTGACCCAGGACAGTGACACACGGAGGACGGCGACCCAGGACAGTGACACACAGAGGACGGCGACCCAGGACACTGACACACAGAGGACGGCGTCGCAGGACAGTGACACTCAGAGGACGGCGATCCAGGACAGTGACTCACAGAGGACGGCGACCCAGGACAGTGACACACGGACTACGGTGACCCAGGACAGTGACACACGGAGGACGGCGACCCAGGACAGTGACACACAGAAGACGGCGACCCAGGACAGTGACACACAGAGGACGGCGATCCAGGGCGGTGACACACAGAGGATGGCGACCCAGGACAGTGACGCACAGAGGACGGCGACCCAGGACAGTGACACTCAGAGGATGCGACACAGGACAGTCACACACAGAGGTCGGTGACCCAGGACAGTGACGCACAAAGGACGCGATCCAGGACAGTGACGTTCTGAGGACGCGTCACAGGACAGTGACACACAGAGGACGGCGACCCAGGACAGTGACACACAGAGGACGGCGATCCAGGGCGGTGACACACAGAGGACGGCGACCCAGGACAGTGACACACAAAGGATTGCGATCCAGGACAGTGTCACAGAGAGGACGCGACCCAGGACAGTGACACACAGAGGACGGCGAACCAGGACAGTGACGCTCTTAGGACGCGTCACAGGACAGTGACACACAGAGGACGGCGACCCAGGACAGTGACACACAGAGGATGGCGATCCAGGACAGTGACACACAGAGGACGGCGACCCAGGAGAGTGACACACGGAGGGCGCGACCCAGAACAGTTACACTCACAGACGGCGACCCAGGACAGTGACACACAGAGACGGCGACCCAGGACAGTGACACACAGAGGATGGCGATCCAGGACAGTGACACGCAGAGGACGGCGACCCAGGACAGTGACATACAGTGGGCGCGTCCAAGGACAGTGAAACACAGAGGACGGCGACCCAGGACAGTGACACACGGAGGGCGCGACCCAGGACAGTGACACACAGAGACGGCAACCCAGGACAGTGAAACACAGAGGACGGCGACCCAGGACAGTGAAACACAGAGGACGGCGAGCCAGAACAGTGACACACAGAGGACGCGACCCAGGACAGTCACACACAGAGGTCGGTGACCCAGGACAGTGATGCACATAGGACGCGATCCAGGACAGTGACGCTCTGAGGACGCGTCACAGGACAGTGACACACAGAGGACGGCGACCCAGGACAGTGGCACAGAGAAGACGGCGACCCAGGACAGTGACACACGGAGGACGGCAACCCAGGACAGTGACACACAGAGGACGTCGACCCAGGACAGTGACACACGGAGGACGGCAACCCAGGACAGTGACACACAGAGGACGGTAACCCAGGACAGTGACACACAGAGGATGGCGATCCAGGACAGTGTCACAGAGAGGACGCGACCCAGGACAGTGACACACAGAGGACCGCGACCCAGGACAGTGACGCACAGAGGACGCGACCCAGGACAGTGACGCACAGAGGATGGCGACCCAGTACAGTGACACACAGAGGACGGCGACCCAGGAGAGTGACGCACAGAGTACGCGACCCAGGACACTGACACACAGAGGACGGCGTCTCAGGACAGTGACACTCAGAGGACGGCGATCCAGGACAGTGACACACAGAGGACGGCGACCCAGGACAGTGACACACGGACTACGGTGACCAAGGACAGTGACACACGGAGGACGGCGACCCAGGCCAGTGACGCACAGAGTACGCGACCCAGGACACTGACACACAGAGGACGGCGTCCCAGGACAGTGACACTCTGAGGATTGCGATCCAGGACAGTGTCACAAAGAGGACGCGACCCAGGACAGTGACACACAGAGGACGGCGAACCAGGACAGTGACGCACAGAGGACGCAACCCAGGACAGTGTCGCACAGAGTACGCGACCCAGGACACTGACACACAGAGGACGGCGTCCCAGGACAGTGACACTCAGAGGACGGCGATCCAGGACAGTGACTCACAGAGGACGGCGACCCAGGACAGTGACACACGGACTACGGTGACCCAGGACAGTGACACACGGAGGACGGCGACCCAGGACAGTGACACACAGAAGAAGGCGACCCAGGACAGTGACACACAGAGGACGGCGATCCAGGGCGGTGACACACAGAGGATGGCGACCCAGAACAGTGACGCACAGAGGACGGCGACCCAGGACAGTGACACACGGACGACGGCGACCCAGGACAGTTACACACAGAGGACGGCGACCCAGGACAGTGACATACAGAGGGTGGCGATCCAGGACAGTGTCACAGAGAGGACGCGACCCAGGACAGTGACACAGAGGACGGCGAACCAGGACAGTGACGTATAGAGGACGCGACCCAGGACAGTGACCCACAGAGGACGCGACCCAGGACACTGACACACAGAGGACGGCGACCCAGGACAGTGACACACAAAGGACGGCGACCAAGGACAGTGACACACAGAGGACGGCGACCCAGGACAGTGACACACAGAAGACGCGACCCAGGACAGTCACACACAGAGGTCGGCGACCCAGGACAGTGACGCACAAAGGACGCGATCCAGGACAGTGACGCTCTGAGGACGCGTCACAGGATAGTGACACACAGAGGACGGCGACCCAGGACAGTGACACACAGAGGACGGCGATCCCGGGCGGTGAGACACAGAGGATGGCATCCCAGGACAGTGACGCACAGAGGACGGCGACCCAGGGCAGTGACACACAGAGGATGGCGATCCAGGACAGTGTCACAGAGAGGACGCGACCCAGGACAGTGACACAGAGGACGGCGAACCAGGACAGTGACGGACAGAGGACGCGACCCAGGACAGTGACGCACAGAGGACGCGACCCAGAACACTGACACACAAAGGACGGCGACCCAGGACAGTGACACTCAGAGGACGGCGATCCAGGACAGTGACACACAGAGGACGGCGACCCAGGACAGTGACACACGGAGGACGGCGACCCAGTACAGTGACACACAGAGACAGCGACCCAGGACAGTGACACACAGAGGATGGCGACCCAGACGGTGACACACAGAGGATGGCGATGAAGGACAGTGACACACAGAGGACGGCGACCCAGGACAGTGACACACGGAGGGCGTGACCCAGTACAGTTACACACACAGACGGCGACCCAGGACAGTGACACACAGAGGCGGCGACCCAGGACAGTGACACACAGAGGATGGCGATCCAGGACAGTGACACACAGAGGACGGCGACCCAGGAGAGTGACACACAGTGGGCGCGTCCCAGGACAGTGAAACACAGAGAACGGCGACCCAGGACAGTGACACACGGAGGGCGCGACCCAGGACAGTGACACACAGAGACGGCGACCCAGGACAGTGACACACAGAGACGGCGACCCAGAACAGTGACACACAGAGGACGGCGACCCAGGACAGTGACACAGAGAGGACGGCGACCCAGGACAGTGACACACAGAGGATGGCGACCCAGGACAGTGACGCACAGAGGACGGCGACCCAGGACAGTGACACACAGAGGATTGCGATCCAGGACAGTGTCACAGAGAGGACGCGACCCAGGACAGTGACACACAGAGGACGGCGTCCCAGGACAGTGACACTCAGAGGACGGCGATCCAGGACAGTGACTCACAGAGGACGGCGACCCAGGACAGTGACACACGGACTACGGTGACCCAGGACAGTGACACACGGAGGACGGCGACCCAGGACAGTGACACACAGAGGACGGCGACCCAGGACAGTGACACACAGAGGACGGCGATCCAGGGCATTGACACACAGAGGGTGGCGACCCAGGACAGTGACGCACAGAGGACGGCGACCCAGGACAGTGACACACGGACGACGGCGACCCAGGACAGTTACACACAGAGGACGGCGACCCAGGACAGTGACATACAGAGGATGGCGATCCAGGACAGTGTCACAGAGAGGACGCGACCCAGGACAGTGACACAGAGGACCGCGACCCAGGACAGTGACGCACAGAGGACGCGACCCAGGACAGTGACGCACAGAGGATGGCGACCCAGTACAGTGACACACGGAGGACGGCGACCCAGGAGAGTGACGCACAGAGTACGCGACCCAGGACACTGACACACAGAGGACGGCGTCCCAGGACAGTGACACTCAGAGGACGGCGATCCAGGACAGTGACACACAGAGGACGGCGACCCAGGACAGTGACACACGGACTACGGTGACCAAGGACAGTGACACACGGAGGACGGCGACCCAGGCCAGTGACGCACAGAGTACACGACCCAGGACACTGACACACAGAGGACGGCGTCCCAGGACAGTGACACTCTGAGGATTGCGATCCAGGACAGTGTCACAAAGAGGACGCGACCCTGGACAGTGACACACAGAGGACGGCGAACCAGGACAGTGACGCACAGAGGACGCAACCCAGGACAGTGTCGCACAGAGTACGCGACCCAGGACACTGACACACAGAGGACTGCGTCCCAGGACAGTGACACTCAGAGGACGGCGATCCAGGACAGTGACTCACAGAGGACGGCGACCCAGGACAGTGACACACGGACTACGGTGACCCAGGACAGTGACACACGGAGGACGGCGACCCAGGACAGTGACACACAGAAGACGGCGACCCAGGACAGTGACACACAGTGGACGGCGATCCAGGGCGGTGACACACAGAGGATGGCGACCCAGGACAGTGACTCACAGAGGACGGCGACCCAGGACAGTGACACACGGACGACGGCGACCCAGGACAGTTACACACAGAGGACGGCGACCCAGGACAGTGACATACAGAGGATGGCGATCCAGGACAGTGTCACAGAGAGGACGCGACCCAGGACAGTGACACAGAGGACGGCGAACCAGGACAGTGACGTATAGAGGACGCGACCCAGGACAGTGACCCACAGAGGACGCGACCCAGGACACTGACACACAAAGGACGGCGACCCAGGACAGTGACACACAAAGGACGGCGACCAAGGACAGTGACACACAGAGGACGGCGACCCAGGACAGTGACACACAGAAGACGCGACCCAGGACAGTCACACACAGAGGTCGGTGACCCAGGACAGTGACGCACAAAGGACGCGATCCAGGACAGTGACGCTCTGAGGACGCGTCACAGGATAGTGACACACAGAGGACGGCGACCCAGGACAGTGACACACAGAGGACGGCGATCCCGGGCGGTGAGACACAGAGGATGGCATCCCAGGACAGTGACGCACAGAGGACGGCGACCCAGGGCAGTGACACACAGAGGATGGCGATCCAGGACAGTGTCACAGAGAGGACGCGACCCAGGACAGTGACACAGAGGACGGCGAACCAGGACAGTGACGCACAGAGGACGCGACCCAGGACAGTGACGCACAAAGGACGCGACCCAGGACACTGACACACAGAGGACGGCGACCCAGGACAGTGACACTCAGAGGACGGCGATCCAGGACAGTGACACACAGAGGACGGCGACCCAGGACAGTGACACACGGAGGACGGCGACCCAGTACAGTGACACACAGAGACAGCGACCCAGGACAGTGACACACAGAGGATGGCGACCCAGACGGTGACACACAGAGGATGGCGATGAAGGACAGTGACACACAGAGGACGGCGACCCAGGACAGTGACACACGGAGGGCGCGACCCAGTACAGTTACACACACAGACGGTGACCCAGGACAGTGACACACAGAGGCGGCGACCCAGGACTGTGACACACAGAGGATGGCGATCCAGGACAGTGACACACAGAGGACGGCGACCCAGGACAGTGACACACAGTGGGCGCGTCCCAGGACAGTGAAACACAGAGGACGGCGACCCAGGACAGTGACACACGGAGGGCGCGACCCAGGACAGTGACACACAGAGACGGCGACCCAGGACAGTGACACACAGAGACGGCGACCCAGAACAGTGACACACAGAGGACGGCGACCCAGGACAGTGACACAGAGAGGACGGCGACCCAGGACAGTGACACACAGAGGATGGCGACCCAGGACAGTGACGCACAGAGGACGGCGACCCAGGACAGTGACACACAGAGGATTGCGATCCAGGACAGGGTCACAGAGAGGACGCGACCCAGGACAGTGACACACAGAGGACGGCGTCCCAGGACAGTGACACTCAGAGGACGGCGATCCAGGACAGTGACACACAGAGGACGGCGACCCAGGACAGTGACACACGGACTACGGTGACCCAGGACAGTGACACACGGAGGACGGCGACCGAGGACAGTGACACACAGAGGACGGCGACCCAGGACAGTGACACACAGAGGACGGCGATCCAGGGCATTGACACACAGAGGATGGCGACCCAGGACAGTGACGCACAGAGGACGGCGACCCAGGACAGTGACACACGGACGACGGCGACCCAGGACAGTTACACACAGAGGACGGCGACCCAGGACAGTGACATACAGAGGATGGCGATCCAGGACAGTGTCACAGAGAGGACGCGACCCAGGACAGTGACACAGAGGACGGCGAACCAGGACAGTGACGTACAGAGGACGCGACCTCGGACAGTGACCCACAGAGGACGCGACCCAGGACACTGACACACAGAAGACGCGACCCAGGACAGTCACACACAGAGGACGGTGACCCAGGACAGTGACGCACAAAGGACGCGATCCAGGACAGTGACGCTCTGAGGACGCGTCACAGGACAGTGACACACAGAGGACGGCGACCCAGGACAGTGACACACAGAGGACGGCGATCCCGGGCGGTGAGACACAGAGGATGGCATCCCAGGACAGTGACGCACAGAGGATGGCGACTTGGGCAGTGACACACAGAGGATGACGATCCAGGACAGTGTCACAGAGAGGACGCGACCCAGGACAGTGACACACAAATGACGCGATCCAGGACAGTGACACATAGAGGACGGCGATCCCGGGCGGTGAGACACAGAGGATGGCATCCCAGGACAGTGACGCACAGAGGACGCCACCCAGGACAGTGACACAGAGGACGGCGAACCAGGACAGTGACGCACAGAGGACGCGACACAGGACACTGACACACAGAGGACGGCGACCCAGGACAGTGACACGAAGAGGACGGCGATCCAGGACAGTGACACACAGAGGACGGCGACCCAGGACAGTGACACACGGAGGACGGCGACCCAGTACAGTGACACACAGAGACGGCGACCCAGGACAGTGACACACAGAGGATGGCGACCCAGACGGTGACACACAGAGGATGGCGATTAAGGACAGTGACACACAGAGGACGGCGACCCAGGACAGTGACACACGGAGGGCGCGACCCAGTACAGTTACACACACAGACGGCGATCCAGGGCGGTGACACACAGAGGATGGCGACCCAGGACAGTGACGCACAGAGGACGGCGACCCAGGACAGTGACACACAGAGGATTGCGATCCAGGACAGTGTCACAGAGAGGACGCGACCCAGGACAGTGACACACAGAGGACGGCGTCCCAGGACAGTGACACTCAGAGGACGGCGATCCAGGACAGTGACACACAGAGGACGGCGACCCAGGACAGTGACACACGGACTACGGTGACCCAGGACAGTGACACACGGAGGACGGCGACCCAGGACAGTGACACACAGAGGACGGCGACCCAGGACAGTGACACACAGAGGACGGCGATCCAGGGCATTGACACACAGAGGATGGCGACCCAGGACAGTGACGCACAGAGGACGGCGACCCAGGACAGTGACACACGGACAACAGCGACCCAGGACAGTTACACACAGAGGACGGCGACCCAGGACAGTGACATACAGAGGATGGCGATCCAGGACAGTGTCACAGAGAGGACGCGACCCAGGACAGTGACACAGAGGACGGCGAACCAGGACAGTGACGTACAGAGGACGCGACCCAGGACAGTGACCCACCGAGGACGCGACCCAGGACACTGACACACAGAGGACGGCGACCCAGGACAGTTACACACAGAGGACGGCGACCCAGGACAGTGACATACAGAGGATGGCGATCCAGGACAGTGTCACAGAGAGGACGCGACCCAGGACAGTGACACAGAGGACGGCGAACCAGGACAGTGACGTACAGAGGACGCGACCCAGGACAGTGACCCACAGAGGACGCGACCCAGGACACTGACAAACAGAAGACGCGACCCAGGACAGTCACACACAGAGGACGGTGACCCAGGACAGTGACGCACAAAGGACGCGATCCAGGACAGTGACGCTCTGAGGACGCGTCACAGGATAGTGACACACAGAGGACGGCGACCCAGGACAGTGACACACAGAGGACGGCGATCCCGGGCGGTGAGACACAGAGGATGGCATCCCAGGACAGTGACGCACAGAGGACGGCGACCCAGGGCAGTGACACACAGAGGATGACGATCCAGGACAGTGTCACAGAGAGGACGCGACCCAGGACAGTGACACAGAGGACGGCGAACCAGGACAGTGACGCACAGAGGACGCGACCCAGGACACTGACACACAGAGGACGGCGACCCAGGACAGTGACACTCAGAGGACGGCGATCCAGGACAGTGACACACAGAGGATTGCGATCCAGGACAGTGTCACAGAGAGGACGCGACCCAGGACAGTGACACACAGAGGACGGCGTCCCAGGACAGTGACACTCAGAGGACGGCGATCCAGGACAGTGACACACAGAGGACGGCGACCCAGGACAGTGACACACGGACTACGGTGACCCAGGACAGTGACACATGGAGGACCGCGACCCAGGACAGTGACACACAGAGGACGGCGACCCAGGACAGTGACACACAGAGGACGGCGATCCAGGGCATTGACACACAGAGGATGGCGACCCAGGACAGTGACGCACAGAGGACGGCGACCCAGGACAGTGACACACGGACGACGGCGACCCAGGACAGTGACACACGGACGACGGCGACCCAGGACAGTTACACACAGAGGATGGCGATCCAGGACAGTGTCACAGAGAGGACGCGACCCAGGACAGTGACACAGAGGACGGCGAACCAGGACAATGACGTACAGAGGACGCGACCCAGGACAGTGACCCAGAGAGGACGCGACCCAGGACACTGACACACAGAAGACGCGACCCAGGACAGTCACACACAGAGGTCGGTGACCCAGGACAGTGATGCACAAAGGACGCGATCCAGGACAGTGACGCTCTGAGGACGCGTCACAGGATAGTGACACACAGAGGACGGCGACCCAGGACAGTGACACACAGAGGACGGCGATCCCGGGCGGTGAGACACAGAGGATGGCATCCCAGGACAGTGACGCACAGAGGACGGCGACCCAGGGCAGTGACACACAGAGGATGACGATCCAGGACAGTGTCACAGAGAGGACGCGACCCAGGACAGTGACACAGAGGACGGCGAACCAGGACAGTGACGCACAGAGGACGCGACACAGGACACTGACACACAGAGGACGGCGACCCAGGACAGTGACACTAAGAGGACGGCGATCCAGGACAGTGACACACAGAGGACGGCGACCCAGGACAGTGACACACGGAGGACGGCGACCCAGTACAGTTACACACACAGACGGCGATCCAGGGCGGTGACACACAGAGGATGGCGACCCAGGACAGTGACGCACAGAGGACGGCGACCCAGGACAGTGACACACAGAGGATTGCGATCCAGGACAGTGTCACAGAGAGGACGCGACCCAGGACAGTGACACACAGAGGACGGCGTCCCAGGACAGTGACACTCAGAGGACGGCGATCCAGGACAGTGACACACAGAGGACGGCGACCCAGGACAGTGACACACGGACTACGGTGACCCAGGACAGTGACACACGGAGGACGGCGACCCAGGACAGTGACACACAGAGGACGGCGACCCAGGACAGTGACACACAGAGGACGGCGATCCAGGGCATTGACACACAGAGGATGGCGACCCAGAACAGTGACGCACAGAGGACGGCGACCCAGGACAGTGACACACGGACAACAGCGACCCAGGACAGTTACACACAGAGGACGGCGACCCAGGACAGTGACATACAGAGGATGGCGATCCAGGACAGTGTCACAGAGAGGACGTGACCCAGGACAGTGACACAGAGGACGGCGAACCAGGACAGTGACGTACAGAGGACGCGACCCAGGACAGTGACCCACCGAGGACGCGACCCAGGACACTGACACACAGAGGACGGCGACCCAGGACAGTGACACACAAAGGACGGCGACCAAGGACAGTGACACACAGAGGACGGCGACCCTGGACAGTGACACACAGAAGACGCGACCCAGGACAGTCACACACAGAGGTCGGTGACCCAGGACAGTGACGCACAAAGGACGCGATCCAGGACAGTGACGCTCTGAGGACGCATCACAGGATAGTGACACACAGAGGACGGCGACCCAGGACAGTGACACACAGAGGACGGCGATCCCGGGCGGTGAGACACAGAGGATGGCATCCCAGGACAGTGATGCACAGAGGACGGCGGCCCAGGGCAGTGACACACAGAGGATGGCGATCCAGGACAGTGTCACAGAGAGGACGCGACCCAGGACAGTGACACAGAGGACGGCGAACCAGGACAGTGACGCACAGAGGACGCGACCCAGGACAGTGACGCACAGAGGTCGCGACCCAGGACACTGACACACAGAGGACGGCGACCCAGGACAGTGACACTCAGAGGACGGCGATCCAGGACAGTGACACACAGAGGACTGCGACCCAGGACAGTGACACACGGAGGACGGCGACCCAGTACAGTGACACACAGAGGACGGCGATCCCGGGCGGTGAGACACAGAGGATGGCATCCCAGGACAGTGACGCACAGAGGACGGCGACCCAGGGCAGTGACACACAGAGGATGACGATCCAGGACAGAGTCACAGAGAGGACGCGACCCAGGACAGTGACACAGAGGACGGCGAACTAGGACAGTGACGAACAGAGGACGCGACACAGGACACTGACACACAGAGGACGGCGACCCAGGACAGTGACACGAAGAGGACGGCGATCCAGGACAGTGACACACAGAGGACGGCGACCCAGGACAGTGACACACGGAGGGCGCGACCCAGTACAGTTACACACACAGACGGCGATCCAGGGCGGTGACACACAGAGGATGGCGACCCAGGACAGTGACGCACAGAGGACGGCGACCCAGGACAGTGACACACAGAGGATTGCGATCCAGGACAGTGTCACAGAGAGGACGCGACCCAGGACAGTGACACTCAGAGGACGGCGATCCAGGACAGTGACACACAGAGGACGGCGACCCAGGAAAGTGACACACGGACTACGGTGACCCAGGACAGTGACACACGGAGGACGGCGACCCAGGACAGTGACACACAGAGGACGGCGACCCAGGACAGTGACACACAGAGGACGGCGATCCAGGGCATTGACACACAGAGGATGGCGACCCAGGACAGTGACGCACAGAGGACGGCGACCCAGGACAGTGACACACGGACAACAGCGACCCAGGACAGTTACACACAGAGGACGGCGACCCAGGACAGTGACATACAGAGGATGGCGATCCAGGACAGTGTCACAGAGAGGACGCGACCCAGGACAGTGACACAGAGGACGGCGAACCAGGACAGTGACGTACAGAGGACGCGACCCAGGACAGTGACCCACCGAAGACGCGACCCAGGACACTGACACACAGAGGACGGCGACCCAGGACAGTTACACACAGAGGACGGCGACCCAGGACAGTGACATACAGAGGATGGCGATCCAGGACAGTGTCACAGAGAGGACGCGACCCAGGACAGTGACACAGAGGACGGCGAACCAGGACAGTGACGTACAGAGGACGCGACCCAGGACAGTGACCCACAGAGGACGCGACCCAGGACACTGACAAACAGAAGACGCGACCCAGGACAGTCACACACAGAGGACGGTGACCCAGGACAGTGACGCACAAAGGACGCGATCCAGGACAGTGACGCTCTGAGGACGCGTCACAGGATAGTGACACACAGAGGACGGCGACCCAGGACAGTGACACACAGAGGACGGCGATCCCGGGCGGTGAGACACAGAGGATGGCATCCCAGGACAGTGACGCACAGAGGACGGCGACCCAGGGCAGTGACACACAGAGGATGACGATCCAGGACAGTGTCACAGAGAGGACGCGACCCAGGACAGTGACACAGAGGACGGCGAACCAGGACAGTGACGCACAGAGGACGCGACCCAGGACACTGACACACAGAGGACGGCGACCCAGGACAGTGACACTCAGAGGACGGCGATCCAGGACAGTGACACACAGAGGATTGCGATCCAGGACAGTGTCACAGAGAGGACGCGACCCAGGACAGTGACACACAGAGGACGGCGTCCCAGGACAGTGACACTCAGAGGACGGCGATCCAGGACAGTGACACACAGAGGACGGCGACCCAGGACAGTGACACACGGACTACGGTGACCCAGGACAGTGACACATGGAGGACGGCGACCCAGGACAGTGACACACAGAGGACGGCGACCCAGGACAGTGACACACAGAGGACGGCGATCCAGGGCATTGACACGCAGAGGATGGCGACCCAGGACAGTGAAGCACAGAGGACGGCGACCCAGGACAGTGACACACGGACGACGGCGACCCAGGACAGTGACACATGGACGACGGCGACCCAGGACAGTTACACACAGAGGATGGCGATCCAGGACAGTGTCACAGAGAGGACGCGACCCAGGACAGTGACACAGAGGACGGCGAACCAGGACAGTGACGTACAGAGGACGCGACCCAGGACAGTGACCCACAGAGGACGCGACCCAGGACACTGACACACAGAGGACGGCGACCCAGGACAGTGACACGAAGAGGACGGCGATCCAGGACAGTGACACACAGAGGACGGCGACCCAGGACAGTGACACACGGAGGACGGCGACCCAGTACAGTGACACACAGAGACGGCGACCCAGGACAGTGACACACAGAGGATGGCGACCCAGACGGTGACACACAGAGGATGGCGATTAAGGACAGTGACACACAGAGGACGGCGACCCAGGACAGTGACACACGGAGGGCGCGACCCAGTACAGTTACACACACAGACGGCGATCCAGGGCGGTGACACACAGAGGATGGCGACCCAGGACAGTGACGCACAGAGGACGGCGACCCAGGACAGTGACACACAGAGGATTGCGATCCAGGACAGTGTCACAGAGAGGACGCGACCCAGGACAGTGACACACAGAGGACGGCGTCCCAGGACAGTGACACTCAGAGGACGGCGATCCAGGACAGTGACACACAGAGGACGGCGACCCAGGACAGTGACACACGGACTACGGTGACCCAGGACAGTGACACACGGAGGACGGCGACCCAGGACAGTGACACACAGAGGACGGCGACCCAGGACAGTGACACACAGAGGACGGCGATCCAGGGCATTGACACACAGAGGATGGCGACCCAGGACAGTGACGCACAGAGGACGGCGACCCAGGACAGTGACACACGGACAACAGCGACCCAGGACAGTTACACACAGAGGACGGCGACCCAGGACAGTGACATACAGAGGATGGCGATCCAGGACAGTGTCACAGAGAGGACGCGACCCAGGACAGTGACACAGAGGACGGCGAACCATGACAGTGACGTACAGAGGACGCGACCCAGGACAGTGACCCACCGAAGACGCGACCCAGGACACTGACACACAGAGGACGGCGACCCAGGACAGTTACACACAGAGGACGGCGACCCAGTACAGTGACATACAGAGGATGGCGATCCAGGACAGTGTCACAGAGAGGACGCGACCCAGGACAGTGACACAGAGGACGGCGAACCAGGACAGTGACGTACAGAGGACGCGACCCAGGACAGTGACCCACAGAGGACGCGACCCAGGACACTGACAAACAGAAGACGCGACCCAGGACAGTCACACACAGAGGACGGTGACCCAGGACAGTGACGCACAAAGGACGCGATCCAGGACAGTGACGCTCTGAGGACGCGTCACAGGATAGTGACACACAGAGGACGGCGACCCAGGACAGTGACACACAGAGGACGGCGATCCCGGGCGGTGAGACACAGAGGATGGCATCCCAGGACAGTGACGCACAGAGGACGGCGACCCAGGGCAGTGACACACAGAGGATGACGATCCAGGACAGTGTCACAGAGAGGACGCGACCCAGGACAGTGACACAGAGGACGGCGAACCAGGACAGTGACGCACAGAGGACGCGACCCAGGACACTGACACACAGAGGACGGCGACCCAGGACAGTGACACTCAGAGGACGGCGATCCAGGACAGTGACACACAGAGGATTGCGATCCAGGACAGTGTCACAGAGAGGACGCGACCCAGTACAGTTACACACACAGACGGCGATCCAGGGCGGTGACACACAGAGGATGGCGACCCAGGACAGTGACGCACAGAGGACGGCGACCCAGGACAGTGACACACAGAGGATTGCGATCCAGGACAGTGTCACAGAGAGGACGCGACCCAGGACAGTGACACACAGAGGACGGCGTCCCAGGACAGTGACACTCAGAGGACGGCGATCCAGGACAGTGACACACAGAGGACGGCGACCCAGGACAGTGACACACGGACTACGGTGACCCAGGACAGTGACACACGGAGGACGGCGACCCAGGACAGTGACACACAGAGGACGGCGACCCAGGACAGTGACACACAGAGGACGGCGATCCAGGGCATTGACACACAGAGGATGGCGACCCAGGACAGTGACGCACAGAGGACGGCGACCCAGGACAGTGACACACGGACAACAGCGACCCAGGACAGTTACACACAGAGGACGGCGACCCAGGACAGTGACATACAGAGGATGGCGATCCAGGACAGTGTCACAGAGAGGACGCGACCCAGGACAGTGACACAGAGGACGGCGAACCATGACAGTGACGTACAGAGGACGCGACCCAGGACAGTGACCCACCGAAGACGCGACCCAGGACACTGACACACAGAGGACGGCGACCCAGGACAGTTACACACAGAGGACGGCGACCCAGGACAGTGACATACAGAGGATGGCGATCCAGGACAGTGTCACAGAGAGGACGCGACCCAGGACAGTGACACAGAGGACGGCGAACCAGGACAGTGACGTACAGAGGACGCGACCCAGGACAGTGACCCACAGAGGACGCGACCCAGGACACTGACAAACAGAAGACGCGACCCAGGACAGTCACACACAGAGGACGGTGACCCAGGACAGTGACGCACAAAGGACGCGATCCAGGACAGTGACGCTCTGAGGACGCGTCACAGGATAGTGACACACAGAGGACGGCGACCCAGGACAGTGACACACAGAGGACGGCGATCCCGGGCGGTGAGACACAGAGGATGGCATCCCAGGACAGTGACGCACAGAGGACGGCGACCCAGGGCAGTGACACACAGAGGATGACGATCCAGGACAGTGTCACAGAGAGGACGCGACCCAGGACAGTGACACAGAGGACGGCGAACCATGACAGTGACGTACAGAGGACGCGACCCAGGACAGTGACCCACCGAAGACGCGACCCAGGACACTGACACACAGAGGACGGCGACCCAGGACAGTTACACACAGAGGACGGCGACCCAGGACAGTGACATACAGAGGATGGCGATCCAGGACAGTGTCACAGAGAGGACGCGACCCAGGACAGTGACACAGAGGACGGCGAACCAGGACAGTGACGTACAGAGGACGCGACCCAGGACAGTGACCCACAGAGGACGCGACCCAGGACACTGACAAACAGAAGACGCGACCCAGGACAGTCACACACAGAGGACGGTGACCCAGGACAGTGACGCACAAAGGACGCGATCCAGGACAGTGACGCTCTGAGGACGCGTCACAGGATAGTGACACACAGAGGACGGCGACCCAGGACAGTGACACACAGAGGACGGCGATCCCGGGCGGTGAGACACAGAGGATGGCATCCCAGGACAGTGACGCACAGAGGACGGCGACCCAGGGCAGTGACACACAGAGGATGACGATCCAGGACAGTGTCACAGAGAGGACGCGACCCAGGACAGTGACACAGAGGACGGCGAACCAGGACAGTGACGCACAGAGGACGCGACCCAGGACACTGACACACAGAGGACGGCGACCCAGGACAGTGACACTCAGAGGACGGCGATCCAGGACAGTGACACACAGAGGATTGCGATCCAGGACAGTGTCACAGAGAGGACGCGACCCAGTACAGTTACACACACAGACGGCGATCCAGGGCGGTGACACACAGAGGATGGCGACCCAGGACAGTGACGCACAGAGGACGGCGACCCAGGACAGTGACACACAGAGGATTGCGATCCAGGACAGTGTCACAGAGAGGACGCGACCCAGGACAGTGACACACAGAGGACGGCGTCCCAGGACAGTGACACTCAGAGGACGGCGATCCAGGACAGTGACACACAGAGAACGGCGACCCAGGACAGTGACACACGGACTACGGTGACCCAGGACAGTGACACACGGAGGACGGCGACCCAGGACAGTGACACACAGAGGACGGCGACCCAGGACAGTGACACGCAGAGGACGGCGATCCAGGGCATTGACACACAGAGGATGGCGACCCAGGACAGTGACGCACAGAGGACGGCGACCCAGGACAGTGACACACGGACAACAGCGACCCAGGACAGTTACACACAGAGGACGGCGACCCAGGACAGTGACATACAGAGGATGGCGATCCAGGACAGTGTCACAGAGAGGACGCGACCCAGGACAGTGACACAGAGGACGGCGAACCATGACAGTGACGTACAGAGGACGCGACCCAGGACAGTGACCCACCGAAGACGCGACCCAGGACACTGACACACAGAGGACGGCGACCCAGGACAGTTACACACAGAGGACGGCGACCCAGGACAGTGACATACAGAGGATGGCGATCCAGGACAGTGTCACAGAGAGGACGCGACCCAGGACAGTGACACAGAGGACGGCGAACCAGGACAGTGACGTACAGAGGACGCGACCCAGGACAGTGACCCACAGAGGACGCGACCCAGGACACTGACAAACAGAAGACGCGACCCAGGACAGTCACACACAGAGGACGGTGACCCAGGACAGTGACGCACAAAGGACGCGATCCAGGACAGTGACGCTCTGAGGACGCGTCACAGGATAGTGACACACAGAGGACGGCGACCCAGGACTGTGACACACAGAGGACGGCGATCCCGGGCGGTGAGACACAGAGGATGGCATCCCAGGACAGTGACGCACAGAGGACGGCGACCCAGGGCAGTGACACACAGAGGATGACGATCCAGGACAGTGTCACAGAGAGGACGCGACCCAGGACAGTGACACAGAGGACGGCGAACCAGGACAGTGACGCACAGAGGACGCGACCCAGGACACTGACACACAGAGGACGGCGACCCAGGACAGTGACACTCAGAGGACGGCGATCCAGGACAGTGACACACAGAGGATTGCGATCCAGGAGAGTGTCACAGAGAGGACGCGACCCAGGACAGTGACACACAGAGGACGGCGTCCCAGGACAGTGACACTCAGAGGACGGCGATCCAGGACAGTGACACACAGAGGACGGCGACCCAGGACAGTGACACACGGACTACGGTGACCCAGGACAGTGACACATGGAGGACGGCGACCCAGGACAGTGACACACAGAGGACGGCGACCCAGGACAGTGACACACAGAGGACGGCGATCCAGGGCATTGACACACACAGGATGGCGACCCAGGACAGTGACGCACAGAGGACGGCGACCCAGGACAGTGACACACGGACGACGGCGACCCAGGACAGTGACACACGGACGACGGCGACCCAGGACAGTTACACACAGAGGATGGCGATCCAGGACAGTGTCACAGAGTGGACGCGACCCAGGACAGTGACACAGAGGACGGCGAACCAGGACAGTGACGTACAGAGGACGCGACCCAGGACAGTGACCCACAGAGGACGCGACCCAGGACACTGACACACAGAAGACGCGACCCAGGACAGTCACACACAGAGGTCGGTGTCCCAGGACAGTGATGCACAAAGGACGCGATCCAGGACAGTGACGCTCTGAGGACGCGTCACAGGATAGTGACACACAGAGGACGGCGACCCAGGACAGTGACACACAGAGGACGGCGATCCCGGGCGGTGAGACACAGAGGATGGCATCCCAGGACAGTGACGCACAGAGGACGGCGACCCAGGGCAGTGACACACAGAGGATGACGATCCAGGACAGTGTCACAGAGAGGACGCGACCCAGGACAGTGACACAGAGGACGGCGAACCAGGACAGTGACGCACAGAGGACGCGACACAGGACACTGACACACAGAGGACGGCGACCCAGGACAGTGACACGAAGAGGACGGCGATCCAGGACAGTGACACACAGAGGACGGCGACCCAGGACAGTGACACACGGAGGACGGCGACCCAGTACAGTGACACACAGAGACGGCGACCCAGGACAGTGACACACAGAGGATGGCGACCCAGACGGTGACACACAGAGGATGGCGATTAAGGACAGTGACACACAGAGGACGGCGACCCAGGACAGTGACACACGGAGGGCGCGACCCAGTACAGTTACACACACAGACGGCGATCCAGGGCGGTGACACACAGAGGATGGCGACCCAGGACAGTGACGCACAGAGGACGGCGACCCAGGACAGTGACACACAGAGGATTGCGATCCAGGACAGTGTCACAGAGAGGACGCGACCCAGGACAGTGACACACAGAGGACGGCGTCCCAGGACAGTGACACTCAGAGGACGGCGATCCAGGACAGTGACACACAGAGGACGGCGACCCAGGACAGTGACACACGGACTACGGTGACCCAGGACAGTGACACACGGAGGACGGCGACCCAGGACAGTGACACACAGAGGACGGCGACCCAGGACAGTGACACACAGAGGACGGCGATCCAGGGCATTGACACACAGAGGATGGCGACCCAGGACAGTGACGCACAGAGGACGGCGACCCAGGACAGTGACACACGGAAAACAGCGACCCAGGACAGTTACAAACAGAGGACGGCGACCCAGGACAGTGACATACAGAGGATGGCGATCCAGGACAGTGTCACAGAGAGGACGTGACCCAGGACAGTGACACAGAGGACGGCGAACCAGGACAGTGACGTACAGAGGACGCGACCCAGGACAGTGACCCACCGAGGACGCGACCCAGGACACTGACACACAGAGGACGGCGACCCAGGACAGTGACACACAAAGGACGGCAACCAAGGACAGTGACACACAGAGGACGGCGACCCTGGACAGTGACACACAGAAGACGCGACCCAGGACAGTCACACACAGAGGTCGGTGACCCAGGACAGTGACGCACAAAGGACGCGATCCAGGACAGTGACGCTCTGAGGACGCATCACAGGATAGTGACACACAGAGGACGGCGACCCAGGACAGTGACACACAGAGGACGGCGATCCCGGGCGGTGAGACACAGAGGATGGCATCCCAGGACAGTGATGCACAGAGGACGGCGACCCAGGGCAGTGACACACAGAGGATGGCGATCCAGGACAGTGTCACAGAGAGGACGCGACCCAGGACAGTGACACAGAGGACGGCGAACCAGGACAGTGACGCACAGAGGACGCGACCCAGGACAGTGACGCACAGAGGTCGCGACCCAGGACACTGACACACAGAGGACGGCGAACCAGGACAGTGACACTCAGAGGACGGCGATCCAGTACAGTGACACACAGAGGACGGCGACCCAGGACAGTGACACACGGAGGACGGCGACCCAGTACAGTGACACACAGAGACGGCGACCCAGGACTGTGACACACTGAGGATGGCGACCCAGACGGTGACACACAGAGGATGGCGATTAAGGACAGTGACACACAGAGGACGGCGACCCAGGACAGTGACACACGGAGGGCGCGACCCAGTACAGTTACAAACACAGACGGCGACACAGGACAGTGACACACGGACGACGGCGACCCAGGACAGTGACACACGGACGACGGCGACCCAGGACAGTTACACACAGAGGATGGCGATCCAGGACAGTGTCACAGAGAGGACGCGACCCAGGACAGTGACACAGAGGACGGCGAACCAGGACAGTGACGTACAGAGGACGCGACCCAGGACAGTGACCCACAGAGGACGCGACCCAGGACACTGACACACAGAAGACGCGACCCAGGGCAGTCACACACAGAGGTCGGTGACCCAGGACAGTGACGCACAAAGGACGCGATCCAGGACAGTGACGCTCTGAGGACGCGTCACAGGATAGTGACACACAGAGGACGGCGACCCAGGACAGTGACACACAGAGGACGGCGATCCCGGGCGGTGAGACACAGAGGATGGCATCCCAGGACAGTGACGCACAGAGGACGGCGACCCAGGGCAGTGACACACAGAGGATGACGATCCAGGACAGTGTCACAGAGAGGACGCGACCCAGGACAGTGACACAGAGGACGGCGAACCAGTACACTGACGCACAGAGGACGCGACACAGGACACTGACACACAGAGGACGGCGACCCAGGACAGTGACACTAAGAGGACGGCGATCCAGGACAGTGACACACAGAGGACGGCGACCCAGGACAGTGACACACGGAGGACGGCGACCCAGTACAGTGACACACAGAGACGGCGACCCAGGACAGTGACACACAGAGGATGGCGACCCAGACGGTGACACACAGAGGATGGCGATTAAGGACAGTGACACACAGAGGACGGCGACCCAGGACAGTGACACACGGAGGGCGCGACCCAGTACAGTTACACACACAGACGGCGATCCAGGGCGGTGACACACAGAGGATGGCGACCCAGGACAGTGACGCACAGAGGACGGCGACCCAGGACAGTGACACACAGAGGATTGCGATCCAGGACAGTGTCACAGAGAGGACGCGACCCAGGACAGTGACACACAGAGGACGGCGTCCCAGGACAGTGACACTCAGAGGACGGCGATCCAGGACAGTGACACACAGAGGACGGCGACCCAGGACAGTGACACACGGACTACGGTGACCCAGGACAGTGACACACGGAGGACGGCGACCCAGGACAGTGACACACAGAGGACGGCGACCCAGGACAGTGACACACAGAGGACGGCGATCCAGGGCATTGACACACAGAGGATGGCGACCCAGGACAGTGACGCACAGAGGACGGCGACCCAGGACAGTGACACACGGACAACAGCGACCCAGGACAGTTACACACAGAGGACGGCGACCCAGGACAGTGACATACAGAGGATGGCGATCCAGGACAGTGTCACAGAGAGGACGTGACCCAGGACAGTGACACAGAGGACGGCGAACCAGGACAGTGACGTACAGAGGACGCGACCCAGGACAGTGACCCACCGAGGACGCGACCCAGGACACTGACACACAGAGGACGGCGACCCAGGACAGTGACACACAAAGGACGGCGACCAAGGACAGTGACACACAGAGGACGGCGACCCTGGACAGTGACACACAGAAGACGCGACCCAGGACAGTCACACACAGAGGTCGGTGACCCAGGACAGTGACGCACAAAGGACGCGATCCAGGACAGTGACGCTCTGAGGACGCATCACAGGATAGTGACACACAGAGGACGGCGACCCAGGACAGTGACACACAGAGGACGGCGATCCCGGGCGGTGAGACACAGAGGATGGCATCCCAGGACAGTGATGCACAGAGGACGGCGGCCCAGGGCAGTGACACACAGAGGATGGCGATCCAGGACAGTGTCACAGAGAGGACGCGACCCAGGACAGTGACACCGAGGACGGCGAACCAGGACAGTGACGCACAGAGGACGCGACCCAGGACAGTGACGCACAGAGGTCGCGACCCAGGACACTGACACACAGAGGACGGCGACCCAGGACAGTGACACTCAGAGGACGGCGATCCAGGACAGTGACACACAGAGGACGGCGACCCAGGACAGTGACACACGGAGGACGGCGACCCAGTACAGTGACACACAGAGACGGCGACCCAGGACAGTGACACACTGAGGATGGCGACCCAGACGGTGACACACAGAGGATGGCGATTAAGGACAGTGACACACAGAGGACGGCGACCCAGGACAGTGACACACGGAGGGCGCGACCCAGTACAGTTACACACACAGACGGCGACACAGGACAGTGACACACAGAGGCGGCGACCCAGGTCAGTGACACACAGAGGATGGCGATCCAGGACAGTGACACACAGAGGACGGCGACCCAGGACAGTGACACACAGTGGGCCCGTCCCAGGACAGTGAAACACAGAGGACGGCGACCCAGGACAGTGACACACGGAGGGCGCGACCCAGGACAGTGAAACACAGAGACGGCGACCCAGGACAGTGACACACAGAGACGGCGACCCAGGACAGTGAAACACAGAGGACGGCGAGCCAGGACAGTGACACACAGAGGACGCGACCCAGGACAGTCACACACAGAGGTCGGTGACCCAGGACAGTGACGCATATCGGACGCGATCCAGGACAGTGACGCTCTGAGGACGCGTCACAGGACAGTGACACACAGAGGACGGCGACCCAGGACAGTGACACAGAGAGGACGGCGACCCAGGACAGTGACACACGGAGGACGGCAACCCAGGACAGTGACACACAGAGGACGGCGACACAGGACAGTGACACACGGAGGACGGCAATCCAGGACAGTGACACACAGAGGACGGTAACCCAGGACAGTGACACACAGAGGATGGCGATCCAGGACAGTGTCACAGAGAGGACGCGACCCAGGACAGTGACACACAGAGGACCGCGACCCAGGACAGTGACACTCAGAGGACGGCGATCCAGGACAGTGACTCACAGAGGACGGCGACCCAGGACAGTGACACACGGACTACGGTGACCCAGGACAGTGACACAAGGAGGACGGCGACCCAGGACAGTGACACACAGAAGACGGCGACCCAGGACAGTGACACACAGAGGACGGCGATCCAGGGCGGTGACACACAGAGGATGGCGACCCAGGACAGTGACGCACAGAGGACGGCGACCCAGGACAGTGACACACGGACGACGGCGAACCAGGACAGTTACACACAGAGAACGGCGACCCAGGACAGTGACATACAGAGGATGGCGATCCAGGACAGTGTCACAGAGAGGACGCGACCCAGGACAGTGACACAGAGGACGGCGAACCAGGACAGTGACGTATAGAGGACGCGACCCAGGACAGTGACCCACAGAGGACGCGACCCAGGACACTGACACACAAAGGACGGCGACCCAGGACAGTGACACACAAAGGACGGCCACCAAGGACAGTGACACACAGAGGACGGCGACCCAGGACAGTGACACACAGAAGACGCGACCCAGGACAGTCACACACAGAGGTCGGTGACCCAGGACAGTGACGCACAAAGGACGCGATCCAGGACAGTGACGCTCTGAGGGCGCGTCACAGGATAGTGACACACAGAGGACGGCGACCCAGGACAGTGACACACAGAGGACGGCGATCCCGGGCGGTGAGACACAGAGGATGGCATCCCAGGACAGTGACGCACAGAGGACGGCGACCCAGGGCAGTGACACACAGAGGATGGCGATCCAGGACAGTGTCACAGAGAGGACGCGACCCAGGACAGTGACACAGAGGACGGCGAACCAGGACAGTGACGCACAGAGGACGCGACCCAGGACAGTGACGCACAAAGGACGCGACCCAGGATACTGACACACAGAGGACGGCGACCCAGGACAGTGACACTCAGAGGACGGCGATCCAGGACAGTGACACACAGAGGACGGCGACCCAGGACAGTGACACACGGAGGACGGCGACCCAGTACAGTGACACACAGAGACAGCGACCCAGGACAGTGACACACAGAGGATGGCGACCCAGACGGTGACACACAGAGGATGGCGATGAAGGACAGTGACACACAGAGGACGGCGACCCAGGACAGTGACACACGGAGGGCGCGACCCAGTACAGTTACACACACAGACGGCGACCCAGGACAGTGACACACAGAGGCGGCGACCCAGGACAGTGACACACAGAGGATGGCGATCCAGGACAGTGACACACAGAGGACGGCGACCCAGGACAGTGACACACAGAGGGCGCGTCCCAGGACAGTGAAACACAGAGGACGGCGACCCAGGACAGTGACACACGGAGGGCGCGACCGAGGACAGTGACACACAGAGACGGCGACCCAGGACAGTGACACACAGAGACGGCGACACAGAACAGTGACACACAGAGGACGGCGACCCAGGACAGTGACACAGAGAGGACGGCGACCCAGGACAGTGACACACAGAGGATGGCGACCCAGGACAGTGGCGCACAGAGGACGGCGACCCAGGACAGTGACACACAGAGGATTGCGATCCAGGACAGTGTCACATAGAGGACGCGACCCAGGACAGTGACACACAGAGGACGGCGATCCAGGACAGTGACACACAGAGGACGGCGACCCAGGACAGTGACACACGGACTACGGTGACCCAGGACAGTGACACACGGAGGACGGCGACCCAGGACAGTGACACACAGAGGACGGCGACCCAGGACAGTGACACACAGAGGACGGCGATCCAGGGCATTGACACACAGAGGATGGCGACCCAGGACAGTGACGCACAGAGGACGGCGACCCAGGACAGTGACACACGGACGACGGCGACCCAGGACAGTTACACACAGAGGACGGCGACCCAGGACAGTGACATACAGAGGATGGCGATCCAGGACAGTGTCACAGAGAGGACGCGACCCAGGACAGTGACATACAGAGGATGGCGATCCAGGACAGTGTCACACAGAGGACGGCGAACCAGGACAGTGACGTACAGAGGACGTGACCCAGGACAGTGACCCACAGAGGACGCGACCCAGGACACTGACACACAGAAGACGCGACCCAGGACAGTCACACACAGAGGACGGTGACCCAGGACAGTGACGCACAAAGGACGCGATCCAGGACAGTGACGCTCTGAGGACGCGTCACAGGATAGTGACACACAGAGGACGGCGACCCAGGACAGTGACACACAGAGGACGGCGATCCCGGGCGGTGAGACACAGAGGATGGCATCCCAGGACAGTGACGCACAGAGGACGGCGACCCAGGGCAGTGACACACAGAGGATGACGATCCAGGACAGTGTCACAGAGAGGACGCGACCCAGGCCAGTGACAGAGAGGACGGCGAACCAGGACAGTGACGCACAGAAGACGCGACCCAGGACACTGACACACAGAGGACGGCGACCCAGGACAGTGACACTCAGAGGACGGCGATCCAGGACAGTGACACACAGAGGATTGCGATCCAGGACAGTGTCACAGAGAGGACGGCGACCCAGGACAGTGACACACGGACTACGGTGACCCAGGACAGTGACACACGGAGGACGGCGACCCAGGACAGTGACACACAGAGGACGGCGACCCAGGACAGTGACACACAGAGGACGGCGATCCAGGGCATTGACACACAGAGGATGGCGACCCAGGACAGTGACGCACAGAGGACGGCGACCCAGGACAGTGACACACGGACGACGGCGACCCAGGACAGTGACACACAGAGGACGGCGACCCAGGACAGTTACACACAGAGGATGGCGATCCAGGACAGTGTCACAGAGAGGACGCGACCCAGGACAGTGACACAGAGGACGGCGAACCAGGACAGTGACGTACAGAGGACGCGACCCAGGACAGTGACCCACAGAGGACGCGACCCAGGACACTGACACACAGAAGACGCGACCCAGGAGAGTCACACACAGAGGTCGGTGACCCAGGACAGTGACGCACAAAGGACGCGATCCAGGACAGTGACGCTCTGAGGACGCGTCACAGGATAGTGACACACAGAGGACGGCGACCCAGGACAGTGACACACAGAGGACGGCGATCCCGGGCGGTGAGACACAGAGGATGGCATCCCAGGACAGTGACGCACAGAGGACGGCGACCCAGGGCAGTGACACACAGAGGATGACGATCCAGGACAGTGTCACAGAGAGGACGCGACCCAGGACAGTGACACAGAGGACGGCGAACCAGGACAGTGACGCACAGAGGACGCGACACAGGACACTGACACACAGAGGACGGCGACCCAGGACAGTGACACGAAGAGGACGGCGATCCAGGACAGTGACACACAGAGGACGGAGACCCAGGACAGTGACACACGGAGGACGGCGACCCAGTACAGTGACACACAGAGACGGCGACCCAGGACAGTGACACACAGAGGATGGCGACCCAGACGGTGACACACAGAGGATGGCGATTAAGGACAGTGACACACAGAGGACGGCGACCCAGGACAGTGACACACGGAGGGCGCGACCCAGTACAGTTACACACACAGACGGCGATCCAGGGCGGTGACACACAGAGGATGGCGACCCAGGACAGTGACGCACAGAGGACGGCGACCCAGGACAGTGACACACAGAGGATTGCGATCCAGGACAGTGTCACAGAGAGGACGCGACCCAGGACAGTGACACACAGAGGACGGCGTCCCAGGACAGTGACACTCAGAGGACGGCGATCCAGGACAGTGACACACAGAGGACGGCGACCCAGGACAGTGACACACGGACTACGGTGACCCAGGACAGTGACACACGGAGGACGGCGACCCAGGACAGTGACACACAGAGGACGGCGACCCAGACGGTGACACACAGAGGATGGCGATGAAGGACAGTGACACACAGAGGACGGCGACCCAGGACAGTGACACACGGAGGGCGCGACCCAGTACAGTTACACACACAGACGGCGACCCAGGACAGTGTCACAGAGAGGACGCGACCCAGGACAGTGACACAGAGGACGGCGAACCAGGACAGTGACGCACAGAGGACGCGACCCAGGACAGTGACGCACAAAGGACGCGACCCAGGACACTGACACACAGAGGACGGCGACCCAGGACAGTGACACTCAGAGGACGGCGATCCAGGACAGTGACACACAGAGGACGGCGACCCAGGACAGTGACACACGGAGGACGGCGACCCAGTACAGTGACACACAGAGACAGCGACCCAGGACCGTGACACACAGAGGATGGCGACCCAGACGGTGACACACAGAGGATGGCGATGAAGGACAGTGACACACAGAGGACGGCGACCCAGGACAGTGACACACGGAGGGCGCGACCCAGTACAGTTACACACACAGACGGCGACCCAGGACAGTGACACACAGAGGCGGCGACCCAGGACAGTGACACACAGAGGATGGCGATCCAGGACAGTGACACACAGAGGACGGCGACCCAGGACAGTGACACACAGTGGGCGCGTCCCAGGACAGTGAAACACGGAGGGCGCGACCCAGGACAGTGACACACAGAGACGGCGACCCAGGACAGTGACACACAGAGACGGCGACCCAGAACAGTGACACACAGAGGACGGCGACCCAGGACAGTGACACAGAGAGGACGGCGACCCAGGACAGTGACACACAGAGGATGGCGACCCAGGACAGTGACGCACAGAGGACGGCGACCCAGGACAGTGACACACAGAGGATTGCGATCCAGGACAGTGTCACATAGAGGACGCGACCCAGGACAGTGACACACAGAGGACGGCGATCCAGGACAGTGACACACAGAGGACGGCGACCCAGGACAGTGACACACGGACTACGGTGACCCAGGACAGTGACACACGGAGGACGGCGACCCAGGACAGTGACACACAGAGGACGGCGACCCAGGACAGTGACACACAGAGGACGGCGATCCAGGGCATTGACACACAGAGGATGGCGACCCAGGACAGTGACGCACAGAGGACGGCGACCCAGGACAGTGACACACGGACGACGGCGACCCAGGACAGTTACACACAGAGGACGGCGACCCAGGACAGTGACATACAGAGGATGGCGATCCAGGACAGTGTCACAGAGAGGACGCGACCCAGGACAGTGACATACAGAGGATGGCGATCCAGGACAGTGTCACACAGAGGACGGCGAACCAGGACAGTGACGTACAGAGGACGTGACCCAGGACAGTGACCCACAGAGGACGCGACCCAGGACACTGACACACAGAAGACGCGACCCAGGACAGTCACACACAGAGGACGGTGACCCAGTACAGTGACGCACAAAGGACGCGATCCAGGACAGTGACGCTCTGAGGACGCGTCACAGGATAGTGACACACAGAGGACGGCGACCCAGGACAGTGACACACAGAGGACGGCGATCCCGGGCGGTGAGACACAGAGGATGGCATCCCAGGACAGTGACGCACAGAGGACGGCGACCCAGGGCAGTGACACACAGAGGATGACGATCCAGGACAGTGTCACAGAGAGGACGCGACCCAGGACAGTGACACAGAGGACGGCGAACCAGGACAGTGACGCACAGAGGACGCGACCCAGGACACTGACACACAGAGGACGGCGACCCAGGACAGTGACACTCAGAGGACGGCGATCCAGGACAGTGACACACAGAGGATTGCGATCCAGGACAGTGTCACAGAGAGGACGCGACCCAGGACAGTGACACACAGAGGACGGCGTCCCAGGACAGTGACACTCAGAGGACGGCGATCCAGGACAGTGACACACAGAGGACGGCGACCCAGGACAGTGACACACGGACTACGGTGACCCAGGACAGTGACACACGGAGGACGGCGACCCAGGACAGTGACACACAGAGGACGGCGACCCAGGACAGTGACACACAGAGGACGGCGATCCAGGGCATTGACACACAGAGGATGGCGACCCAGGACAGTGACGCACAGAGGACGGCGACCCAGGACAGTGACACACGGACGACGGCGACCCAGGACAGTGACACACGGACGACGGCGACCCAGGACAGTTACACACAGAGGATGGCGATCCAGGACAGTGTCACAGAGAGGACGCGACCCAGGACAGTGACACAGAGGACGGCGAACCAGGACAGTGACGTACAGAGGACGCGACCCAGGACAGTGACCCACAGAGGACGCGACCCAGGACACTGACACACAGACGAAGCGACCCAGGAGAGTCACACACAGAGGTCGGTGACCCAGGACAGTGACGCACAAAGGACGCGATCCAGGACAGTGACGCTCTGAGGACGCGTCACAGGATAGTGACACACAGAGGACGGCGACCCAGGACAGTGACACACAGAGGACGGCGATCCCGGGCGGTGAGACACAGAGGATGGCATCCCAGGACAGTGACGCACAGAGGACGGCGACCCAGGGCAGTGACACACAGAGGATGACGATCCAGGACAGTGTCACAGAGAGGACGCGACCCAGGACAGTGACACAGAGGACGGCGAACCAGGACAGTGACGCACAGAGGACGCGACACAGGACACTGACACACAGAGGACGGCGACCCAGGACAGTGACACGAAGAGGACGGCGATCCAGGACAGTGACACACAGAGGACGGCGACCCAGGACAGTGACACACGGAGGACGGCGACCCAGTACAGTGACACACAGAGACGGCGACCCAGGACAGTGACACACAGAGGATGGCGACCCAGACGGTGACACACAGAGGATGGCGATTAAGGACAGTGACACACAGAGGACGGCGACCCAGGACAGTGACACACGGAGGGCGCGACCCAGTACAGTTACACACACAGACGGCGATCCAGGGCGGTGACACACAGAGGATGGCGACCCAGGACAGTGACGCACAGAGGACGGCGACCCAGGACAGTGACACACAGAGGATTGCGATCCAGGACAGTGTCACAGAGAGGACGCGACCCAGGACAGTGACACACAGAGGACGGCGTCCCAGGACAGTGACACTCAGAGGACGGCGATCCAGGACAGTGACACACAGAGGACGGCGACCCAGGACAGTGACACACAGAGACAGCGACCCAGGACAGTGACACACAGAGGATGGCGACCCAGACGGTGACACACAGAGGATGGCGATGAAGGACAGTGACACACAGAGGACGGCGACCCAGGACAGTGACACACGGAGGGCGCGACCCAGTACAGTTACACACACAGACGGCGACCCAGGACAGTGACACACAGAGGCGGCGACCCAGGACAGTGACACACAGAGGATGGCGATCCAGGACAGTGACACACAGAGGACGGCGACCCAGGACAGTGACACACAGTGGGCGCGTCCCAGGACAGTGAAACACGGAGGGCGCGACCCAGGACAGTGACACACAGAGACGGCGACCCAGGACAGTGACACACAGAGACGGCGACCCAGAACAGTGACACACAGAGGACGGCGACCCAGGACAGTGACACAGAGAGGACGGCGACCCAGGACAGTGACACACAGAGGATGGCGACCCAGGACAGTGACGCACAGAGGACGGCGACCCAGGACAGTGACACACAGAGGATTGCGATCCAGGACAGTGTCACATAGAGAACGCGACCCAGGACAGTGACACACAGAGGACGGCGATCCAGGACAGTGACACACAGAGGACGGCGACCCAGGACAGTGACACACGGACTACGGTGACCCAGGACAGTGACACACGGAGGACGGCGACCCAGGACAGTGACACACAGAGGACGGCGACCCAGGACAGTGACACACAGAGGACGGCGATCCAGGGCATTGACACACAGAGGATGGCGACCCAGGACAGTGACGCACAGAGGACGGCGACCCAGGACAGTGACACACGGACGACGGCGACCCAGGACAGTTACACACAGAGGACGGCGACCCAGGACAGTGACATACAGAGGATGGCGATCCAGGACAGTGTCACAGAGAGGACGCGACCCAGGACAGTGACATACAGAGGATGGCGATCCAGGACAGTGTCACACAGAGGACGGCGAACCAGGACAGTGACGTACAGAGGACGTGACCCAGGACAGTGACCCACAGAGGACGCGACCCAGGACACTGACACACAGAAGACGCGACCCAGGACAGTCACACACAGAGGACGGTGACCCAGTACAGTGACGCACAAAGGACGCGATCCAGGACAGTGACGCTCTGAGGACGCGTCACAGGATAGTGACACACAGAGGACGGCGACCCAGGACAGTGACACACAGAGGACGGCGATCCCGGGCGGTGAGACACAGAGGATGGCATCCCAGGACAGTGACGCACAGAGGACGGCGACCCAGGGCAGTGACACACAGAGGATGACGATCCAGGACAGTGTCACAGAGAGGACGCGACCCAGGACAGTGACACAGAGGACGGCGAACCAGGACAGTGACGCACAGAGGACGCGACCCAGGACACTGACACACAGAGGACGGCGACCCAGGACAGTGACACTCAGAGGACGGCGATCCAGGACAGTGACACACAGAGGATTGCGATCCAGGACAGTGTCACAGAGAGGACGCGACCCAGGACAGTGACACACAGAGGACGGCGTCCCAGGACAGTGACACTCAGAGGACGGCGATCCAGGACAGTGACACACAGAGGACGGCGACCCAGGACAGTGACACACGGACTACGGTGACCCAGGACAGTGACACACGGAGGACGGCGACCCAGGACAGTGACACACAGAGGACGGCGACCCAGGACAGTGACACAGAGGACGGCGAACCAGGACAGTGACGCACAGAGGACGCGACCCAGGACACTGACACACAGAGGACGGCGACCCAGGACAGTGACACAGAGGACGGCGAACCAGGACAGTGACGTATAGAGGACGCGACCCAGGACAGTGACCCACAGAGGACGCGACCCAGGACACTGACACACAAAGGACGGCGACCCAGGACAGTGACACACAAAGGACGGCGACCAAGGACAGTGACACACAGAGGACGGCGACCCAGGACAGTGACACACAGAAGACGCGACCCAGGACAGTCACACACAGAGGTCGGTGACCCAGGACAGTGACGCACAAAGGACGCGATCCAGGACAGTGACGCTCTGAGGGCGCGTCACAGGATAGTGACACACAGAGGACGGCGACCCAGGACAGTGACACACAGAGGACGGCGATCCCGGGCGGTGAGACACAGAGGATGGCATCCCAGGACAGTGACGCACAGAGGACGGCGACCCAGGGCAGTGACACACAGAGGATGGCGATCCAGGACAGTGTCACAGAGAGGACGCGACCCAGGACAGTGACACAGAGGACGGCGAACCAGGACAGTGACGCACAGAGGACGCGACCCAGGACAGTGACGCACAAAGGACGCGACCCAGGACACTGACACACAGAGGACGGCGACCCAGGACAGTGACACTCAGAGGACGGCGATCCAGGACAGTGACACACAGAGGACGGCGACCCAGGACAGTGACACACGGAGGACGGCGACCCAGTACAGTGACACACAGAGACAGCGACCCAGGACAGTGACACACAGAGGATGGCGACCCAGACGGTGACACACAGAGGATGGCGATGAAGGACAGTGACACACAGAGGACGGCGACCCAGGACAGTGACACACGGAGGGCGCGACCCAGTACAGTTACACACACAGACGGCGACCCAGGACAGTGACACACAGAGGCGGCGACCCAGGACAGTGACACACAGAGGATGGCGATCCAGGACAGTGACACACAGAGGACGGCGACCCAGGACAGTGACACACAGTGGGCGCGTCCCAGGACAGTGAAACACGGAGGGCGCGACCCAGGACAGTGACACACAGAGACGGCGACCCAGGACAGTGACACACAGAGACGGCGACCCAGGACAGTGACACACAGAGGATTGCGATCCAGGACAGTGTCACATAGAGGACGCGACCCAGGACAGTGACACACAGAGGACGGCGATCCAGGACAGTGACACACAGAGGACGGCGACCCAGGACAGTGACACACGGACTACGGTGACCCAGGACAGTGACACACGGAGGACGGCGACCCAGGACAGTGACACACAGAGGACGGCGACCCAGGACAGTGACACACAGAGGACGGCGATCCAGGGCATTGACACACAGAGGATGGCGACCCAGGACAGTGACGCACAGAGGACGGCGACCCAGGACAGTGACACACGGACGACGGCGACCCAGGACAGTTACACACAGAGGACGGCGACCCAGGACAGTGACATACAGAGGATGGCGATCCAGGACAGTGTCACAGAGAGGACGCGACCCAGGACAGTGACATACAGAGGATGGCGATCCAGGACAGTGTCACACAGAGGACGGCGAACCAGGACAGTGACGTACAGAGGACGTGACCCAGGACAGTGACCCACAGAGGACGCGACCCAGGACACTGACACACAGAAGACGCGACCCAGGACAGTCACACACAGAGGACGGTGACCCAGTACAGTGACGCACAAAGGACGCGATCCAGGACAGTGACGCTCTGAGGACGCGTCACAGGATAGTGACACACAGAGGACGGCGACCCAGGACAGTGACACACAGAGGACGGCGATCCCGGGCGGTGAGACACAGAGGATGGCATCCCAGGACAGTGACGCACAGAGGACGGCGACCCAGGGCAGTGACACACAGAGGATGACGATCCAGGACAGTGTCACAGAGAGGACGCGACCCAGGACAGTGACACAGAGGACGGCGAACCAGGACAGTGACGCACAGAGGACGCGACCCAGGACACTGACACACAGAGGACGGCGACCCAGGACAGTGACACTCAGAGGACGGCGATCCAGGACAGTGACACACAGAGGATTGCGATCCAGGACAGTGTCACAGAGAGGACGCGACCCAGGACAGTGACACACAGAGGACGGCGTCCCAGGACAGTGACACTCAGAGGACGGCGATCCAGGACAGTGACACACAGAGGACGGCGACCCAGGACAGTGACACACGGACTACGGTGACCCAGGACAGTGACACACGGAGGACGGCGACCCAGGACAGTGACACACAGAGGACGGCGACCCAGGACAGTGACACACAGAGGACGGCGATCCAGGGCATTGACACACAGAGGATGGCGACCCAGGACAGTGACGCACAGAGGACGGCGACCCAGGACAGTGACACACGGACGACGGCGACCCAGGACAGTGACACACGGACGACGGCGACCCAGGACAGTTACACACAGAGGATGGCGATCCAGGACAGTGTCACAGAGAGGACGCGACCCAGGACAGTGACACAGAGGACGGCGAACCAGGACAGTGACGTACAGAGGACGCGACCCAGGACAGTGACCCACAGAGGACGCGACCCAGGACACTGACACACAGAAGACGCGACCCAGGAGAGTCACACACAGAGGTCGGTGACCCAGGACAGTGACGCACAAAGGACGCGATCCAGGACAGTGACGCTCTGAGGACGCGTCACAGGATAGTGACACACAGAGGACGGCGACCCAGGACAGTGACACACAGAGGACGGCGATCCCGGGCGGTGAGACACAGAGGATGGCATCCCAGGACAGTGACGCACAGAGGACGGCGACCCAGGGCAGTGACACACAGAGGATGACGATCCAGGACAGTGTCACAGAGAGGACGCGACCCAGGACAGTGACACAGAGGACGGCGAACCAGGACAGTGACGCACAGAGGACGCGACACAGGACACTGACACACAGAGGACGGCGACCCAGGACAGTGACACGAAGAGGACGGCGATCCAGGACAGTGACACACAGAGGACGGCGACCCAGGACAGTGACACACGGAGGACGGCGACCCAGTACAGTGACACACAGAGACGGCGACCCAGGACAGTGACACACAGAGGATGGCGACCCAGACGGTGACACACAGAGGATGGCGATTAAGGACAGTGACACACAGAGGACGGCGACCCAGGACAGTGACACACGGAGGGCGCGACCCAGTACAGTTACACACACAGACGGCGATCCAAGGCGGTGACACACAGAGGATGGCGACCCAGGACAGTGACGCACAGAGGACGGCGACCCAGGACAGTGACACACAGAGGATTGCGATCCAGGACAGTGTCACAGAGAGGACGCGACCCAGGACAGTGACACACAGAGGACGGCGTCCCAGGACAGTGACACTCAGAGGACGGCGATCCAGGACAGTGACACACAGAGGACGGCGACCCAGGACAGTGACACACGGACTACGGTGACCCAGGACAGTGACACACGGAGGACGGCGACCCAGGACAGTGACACACAGAGGACGGCGACCCAGGACAGTGACACACAGAGGACGGCGATCCAGGGCATTGACACACAGAGGATGGCGACCCAGGACAGTGACGCACAGAGGACGGCGACCCAGGACAGTGACACACGGGCAACAGCGACCCAGGACAGTTACACACAGAGGACGGCGACCCAGGACAGTGACATACAGAGGATGGCGATCCAGGACAGTGTCACAGAGAGGACGCGACCCAGGACAGTGACACAGAGGACGGCGAACCAGGACAGTGACGTACAGAGGACGCGACCCAGGACAGTGACCCACCGAGGACGCGACCCAGGACACTGACACACAGAGGACGGCGACCCAGGACAGTTACACACAGAGGACGGCGACCCAGGACAGTGACATACAGAGGATGGCGATCCAGGACAGTGTCACAGAGAGGACGCGACCCAGGACAGTGACACAGAGGACGGCGAACCAGGACAGTGACGTACAGAGGACGCGACCCAGGACAGTGACCCACAGAGGACGCGACCCAGGACACTGACAAACAGAAGACGCGACCCAGGACAGTCACACACAGAGGACGGTGACCCAGGACAGTGACGCACAAAGGGCGCGATCCAGGACAGTGACGCTCTGAGGACGCGTCACAGGATAGTGACACACAGAGGACGGCGACCCAGGACAGTGACACACAGAGGACGGCGATCCCGGGCGGTGAGACACAGAGGATGGCATCCCAGGACAGTGACGCACAGAGGACGGCGACCCAGGGCAGTGACACACAGAGGATGACGATCCAGGACAGTGTCACAGAGAGGACGCGACCCAGGACAGTGACACAGAGGACGGCGAACCAGGACAGTGACGCACAGAGGACGCGACCCAGGACACTGACACACAGAGGACGGCGACCCAGGACAGTGACACTCAGAGGACGGCGATCCAGGACAGTGACACACAGAGGATTGCGATCCAGGACAGTGTCACAGAGAGGACGCGACCCAGGACAGTGACACACAGAGGACGGCGTCCCAGGACAGTGACACTCAGAGGACGGCGATCCAGGACAGTGACACACAGAGGATGGCGACCCAGACGGTGACACACAGAGGATGGCGATTAAGGACAGTGTCACACAGAGGACGGCGACCCAGGACTGTGACACACGGAGGGCGCGACCCAGTACAGTTACACACACAGACGGCGATCCAGGGCGGTGACACACAGAGGATGGCGACCCAGGACAGTGACGCACAGAGGACGGCGACCCAGGACAGTGACACACAGAGGATTGCGATCCAGGACAGTGTCACAGAGAGGACGCGACCCAGGACAGTGACACACAGAGGACGGCGTCCCAGGACAGTGACACTCAGAGGACGGCGATCCAGGACAGTGACACACAGAGGACGGCGACCCAGGACAGTGACACACAGAGGACGGCGATCCAGGGCATTGACACACAGAGGATGGCGACCCAGGACAGTGACGCACAGAGGACGGCGACCCAGGACAGTGACACACGGACGACGGCGACCCAGGACAGTGACACACGGATGACGGCGACCCAGGACAGTTACACACAGAGGATGGCGATCCAGGACAGTGTCACAGAGAGGACGCGACCCAGGACAGTGACACAGAGGACGGCGAACCACGACAGTGACGTACAGAGGACGCGAATCAGGACAGTGACCCACAGAGGACGCGACCCAGGACACTGACACACAGAAGACGCGACCCAGGACAGTCACACACAGAGGACGGTGACCCAGGACAGTGACACACGGAGGACGGTGACCCAGGACAGTGACTCACAGAGGACGGCGACCCAGGACAGTGTCACACAGAGGACGGCGATCCAGGGCATTGACACACAGAGGATGGCTACCCAGGACAGTGACGCACAGAGGACGGCGACCCAGGACAGTGACACACGGACAACAGCGACCCAGGACAGTTACACACAGAGGACGGCGACCCAGGACAGTGACATACAGAGGATGGCGATCCAGGACAGTGTCACAGAGAGGACGCGACCCAGGACAGTGACACAGAGGACGGCGAACCAGGACAGTGACGTACAGAGGACGCGACCCAGGACAGTGACCCACCGAGGACGCGACCCAGGACACTGACACACAGAGGACGGCGACCCAGGACAGTTACACACAGAGGACGGCGACCCAGGACAGTGACATACAGAGGATGGCGATCCAGGACAGTGTCACAGAGAGGACGCGACCCAGGACAGTGACACAGAGGACGGCGATCCAGGACAGTGACACACAGAGGACGGCGACCCAGGACAGTGACACACAGAGGACGGCGATCCAGGGCATTGACACACAGAGGATGGCGACCCAGGACAGTGACGCACAGAGGACGGCGACCCAGGACAGTGACACACGGACGACGGCGACCCAGGACAGTGACACACGGATGACGGCGACCCAGGACAGTTACACACAGAGGATGGCGATCCAGGACAGTGTCACAGAGAGGACGCGACCCAGGACAGTGACACAGAGGACGGCGAACCAGGACAGTGACGTACAGAGGACGCGAATCAGGACAGTGACCCACAGAGGACGCGACCCAGGACACTGACACACAGAAGACGCGACCCAGGACAGTCACACACAGAGGACGGTGACCCAGGACAGTGACACACGGAGGACGGCGACCCAGGACAGTGACTCACAGAGGACGGCGACCCAGGACAGTGTCACACAGAGGACGGCGATCCAGGGCATTGACACACAGAGGATGGCTACCCAGGACAGTGACGCACAGAGGACGGCGACCCAGGACAGTGACACACGGACAACAGCGACCCAGGACAGTTACACACAGAGGACGGCGACCCAGGACAGTGACATACAGAGGATGGCGATCCAGGACAGTGTCACAGAGAGGACGCGACCCAGGACAGTGACACAGAGGACGGCGAACCAGGACAGTGACGTACAGAGGACGCGACCCAGGACAGTGACCCACCGAGGACGCGACCCAGGACACTGACACACAGAGGACGGCGACCCAGGACAGTTACACACAGAGGACGGCGACCCAGGACAGTGACATACAGAGGATGGCGATCCAGGACAGTGTCACAGAGAGGACGCGACCCAGGACAGTGACACAGAGGACGGCGAACCAGGACAGTGACGTACAGAGGACGCGACCCAGGACAGTGACCCACAGAGGACGCGACCCAGGACACTGACAAACAGAAGACGCGACCCAGGACAGTCACACACAGAGGACGGTGACCCAGGACAGTGACGCACAAAGGGCGCGATCCAGGACAGTGACGCTCTGAGGACGCGTCACAGGATAGTGACACACAGAGGACGGCGACCCAGGACAGTGACACACAGAGGACGGCGATCCCGGGCGGTGAGACACAGAGGATGGCATCCCAGGACAGTGACGCACAGAGGACGGCGACCCAGGGCAGTGACACACAGAGGATGACGATCCAGGACAGTGTCACAGAGAGGACGCGACCCAGGACAGTGACACAGAGGACGGCGAACCAGGACAGTGACGCACAGAGGACGCGACCCAGGACACTGACACACAGAGGACGGCGACCCAGGACAGTGACACTCAGAGGACGGCGATCCAGGACAGTGACACACAGAGGATTGCGATCCAGGACAGTGTCACAGAGAGGACGCGACCCAGGACAGTGACACACAGAGGACGGCGTCCCAGGACAGTGACACTCAGAGGACGGCGATCCAGGACAGTGACACACAGAGGACGGCGACCCAGGACAGTGACACACGGACTACGGTGACCCAGGACAGTGACACATGGAGGACGGCGACCCAGGACAGTGACACACAGAGGACGGCGACCCAGGACAGAGACACACAGAGGACGGCGATCCAGGGCATTGACACACAGAGGATGGCGACCCAGGACAGTGACGCACAGAGGACGGCGACCCAGGACAGTGACACACAGAGGACGGCGACCCAGGACAGTGACACACGGACGACGGCGACGCAGGACAGTGACACACGGACGACGGCGACCCAGGACAGTTACACACAGAGGATGGCGACCCAGGACAGTGACGCACAGAGGACGGCGACCCAGGACAGTGACACACGGACGACGGCGACGCAGGACAGTGACACACGGACGACGGCGACCCAGGACAGTTACACACAGAGGATGGCGATCCAGGACAGTGTCACAGAGAGGACGCGACCCAGGACAGTGACACAGAGGACGGCGAACCAGGACAGTGACGTACAGAGGACGCGACCCAGGACAGTGACCCACAGAGGACGCGACCCAGGACACTGACACACAGAAGACGCGACCCAGGAGAGTCACACACAGAGGTCGGTGACCCAGGACAGTGACGCACAAAGGACGCGATCCAGGACAGTGACGCTCTGAGGACGCGTCACAGGATAGTGACACACAGAGGACGGCGACCCAGGACAGTGACACACAGAGGACGGCGATCCCGGGCGGTGAGACACAGAGGATGGCATCCCAGGACAGTGACGCACAGAGGACGGCGACCCACGGCAGTGACACACAGAGGATGACGATCCAGGACAGTGTCACAGAGAGGACGCGACCCAGGACAGTGACACAGAGGACGGCGAACCAGGACAGTGACGCACAGAGGACGCGACACAGGACACTGACACACAGAGGACGGCGACCCAGGACAGTGACACTAAGAGGACGGCGATCCAGGACAGTGACACACAGAGGACGGCGACCCAGGACAGTGACACACGGAGGACGGCGACCCAGTACAGTGACACACAGAGACGGCGACCCAGGACAGTGACACACAGAGGATGGCGACCCAGACGGTGACACACAGAGGATGGCGATTAAGGACAGTGTCACACAGAGGACGGCGACCCAGGACTGTGACACACGGAGGGCGCGACCCAGTACAGTTACACACACAGACGGCGATCCAGGGCGGTGACACACAGAGGATGGCGACCCAGGACAGTGACGCACAGAGGACGGCGACCCAGGACAGTGACACACAGAGGATTGCGATCCAGGACAGTGTCACAGAGAGGACGCGACCCAGGACAGTGACACACAGAGGACGGCGTCCCAGGACAGTGACACTCAGAGGACGGCGATCCAGGACAGTGACACACAGAGGACGGCGACCCAGGACAGTGACACACAGAGGACGGCGATCCAGGGCATTGACACACAGAGGATGGCGACCCAGGACAGTGACGCACAGAGGACGGCGACCCAGGACAGTGACACACGGACGACGGCGACCCAGGACAGTGACACACGGATGACGGCGACCCAGGACAGTTACACACAGAGGATGGCGATCCAGGACAGTGTCACAGAGAGAACGCGACCCAGGACAGTGACACAGAGGACGGCGAACCAGGACAGTGACGTACAGAGGACGCGAATCAGGACAGTGACCCACAGAGGACGCGACCCAGGACACTGACACACAGAAGACGCGACCCAGGACAGTCACACACAGAGGACGGTGACCCAGGACAGTGACACACGGAGGACGGCGACCCAGGACAGTGACTCACAGAGGACGGCGACCCAGGACAGTGTCACACAGAGGACGGCGATCCAGGGCATTGACACACAGAGGATGGCTACCCAGGACAGTGACGCACAGAGGACGGCGACCCAGGACAGTGACACACGGACAACAGCGACCCAGGACAGTTACACACAGAGGACGGCGACCCAGGACAGTGACATACAGAGGATGGCGATCCAGGACAGTGTCACAGAGAGGACGCGACCCAGGACAGTGACACAGAGGACGGCGAACCAGGACAGTGACGTACAGAGGACGCGACCCAGGACAGTGACCCACCGAGGACGCGACCCAGGACACTGACACACAGAGGACGGCGACCCAGGACAGTTACACACAGAGGACGGCGACCCAGGACAGTGACATACAGAGGATGGCGATCCAGGACAGTGTCACAGAGAGGACGCGACCCAGGACAGTGACACAGAGGACGGCGAACCAGGACAGTGACGTACAGAGGACGCGACCCAGGACAGTGACCCACAGAGGACGCGACCCAGGACACTGACAAACAGAAGACGCGACCCAGGACAGTCACACACAGAGGACGGTGACCCAGGACAGTGACGCACAAAGGACGCGATCCAGGACAGTGACGCTCTGAGGACGCGTCACAGGATAGTGACACACAGAGGACGGCGACCCAGGACAGTGACACACAGAGGACGGCGATCCCGGGCGGTGAGACACAGAGGATGGCATCCCAGGACAGTGACGCACAGAGGACGGCGACCCAGGGCAGTGACACACAGAGGATGACGATCCAGGACAGTGTCACAGAGAGGACGCGACCCAGGACAGTGACACAGAGGACGGCGAACCAGGACAGTGACGCACAGAGGACGCGACCCAGGACACTGACACACAGAGGACGGCGACCCAGGACAGTGACACTCAGAGGACGGCGATCCAGGACAGTGACACACAGAGGATTGCGATCCAGGACAGTGTCACAGAGAGGACGCGACCCAGGACAGTGACACACAGAGGACGGCGTCCCAGGACAGTGACACTCAGAGGACGGCGATCCAGGACAGTGACACACAGAGGACGGCGACCCAGGACAGTGACACACGGACTACGGTGACCCAGGACAGTGACACATGGAGGACGGCGACCCAGGACAGTGACACACAGAGGACGGCGACCCAGGACAGTGACACACGGACTACGGTGACCCAGGACAGTTACACACAGAGGATGGCGATCCAGGACAGTGTCACAGAGAGGACGCGACCCAGGACAGTGACACAGAGGACGGCGAACCAGGACAGTGACGTACAGAGGACGCGACCCAGGACAGTGACCCACAGAGGACGCGACCCAGGACACTGACACACAGAAGACGCGACCCAGGAGAGTCACACACAGAGGTCGGTGACCCAGGACAGTGACGCACAAAGGACGCGATCCAGGACAGTGACGCTCTGAGGACGCGTCACAGGATAGTGACACACAGAGGACGGCGACCCAGGGCAGTGACACACAGAGGACGGCGATCCCGGGCGGTGAGACACAGAGGATGGCATCCCAGGACAGTGACGCACAGAGGACGGCGACCCAGGGCAGTGACACACAGAGGATGACGATCCAGGACAGTGTCACAGAGAGGACGCGACCCAGGACAGTGACACAGAGGACGGCGAACCAGGACAGTGACGCACAGAGGACGCGACACAGGACACTGACACACAGAGGACGGCGACCCAGGACAGTGACACTAAGAGGACGGCGATCCAGGACAGTGACACACAGAGGACGGCGACCCAGGACAGTGACACACGGAGGACGGCGACCCAGTACAGTGACACACAGAGACGGCGACCCAGGACAGTGACACACAGAGGATGGCGACCCAGACGGTGACACACAGAGGATGGCGATTAAGGACAGTGACACACAGAGGACGGCGACCCAGGACTGTGACACACGGAGGGCGCGACCCAGTACAGTTACACACACAGACGGCGATCCAGGGCGGTGACACACAGAGGATGGCGACCCAGGACAGTGACGCACAGAGGACGGCGACCCAGGACAGTTACACACAGAGGATTGCGATCCAGGACAGTGTCACAGAGAGGACGCGACCCAGGACAGTGACACACAGAGGACGGCGTCCCAGGACAGTGACACTCAGAGGACGGCGATCCAGGACAGTGACACACAGAGGACGGCGACCCAGGACAGTGACACACAGAGGACGGCGATCCAGGGCATTGACACACAGAGGATGGCGACCCAGGACAGTGACGCACAGAGGACGGCGACCCAGGACAGTCACACACGGACGACGGCGACCCAGGACAGTGACACACGGACGACGGCGACCCAGGACAGTTACACACAGAGGATGGCGATCCAGGACAGTGTCACAGAGAGGACGCGACCCAGGACAGTGACACAGAGGACGGCGAACCAGGACAGTGACGTACAGAGGACGCGAATCAGGACAGTGACCCACAGAGGACGCGACCCAGGACACTGACACACAGAAGACGCGACCCAGGACAGTCACACACAGAGGTCGGTGACCCAGGACAGTGACGCACAAAGGACGCGATCCAGGACAGTGACGCTCTGAGGACGCGTCACAGGATAGTGACACACAGAGGACGGCGACCCAGGACAGTGACACACAGAGGACGGCGATCCCGGGCGGTGAGACACAGAGGATGGCATCCCAGGACAGTGACGCACAGAGGATGGCGACCCAGGGCAGTGACACACAGAGGATGACGATCCAGGACAGTGTCACAGAGAGGACGCGACCCAGGACAGTGACACAGAGGACGGCGAACCAGGACAGTGACGCACAGAGGACGCGACACAGGACACTGACACACAGAGGACGGCGACCCAGGACAGTGACACTAAGAGGACGGCGATCCAGGACAGTGACACACAGAGGACGGCGACCCAGGACAGTGACACACGGAGGACGGCGACCCAGTACAGTGACACACAGAGACGGCGACCCAGGACAGTGACACACAGAGGATGGCGACCCAGACGGTGACACACAGAGGATGGCGATTAAGGACAGTGACACACAGAGGACGGCGACCCAGGACAGTGACACACGGAGGGCGCGACCCAGTACAGTTACACACACAGACGGCGACCCAGGGCGGTGACACACAGAGGATGGCAACCCAGGACAGTGACGCACAGAGGACGGCGACCCAGGACAGTGACACACAGAGGATTGCGATCCAGGACAGTGTCACAGAGAGGACGCGACCCAGGACAGTGACACACAGAGGACGGCCTCCCAGGACAGTGACACTCAGAGGACGGCGATCCAGGACAGTGACACACAGAGGACGGCGACCCAGGACAGTGACACACGGACTACGGTGACCCAGGACAGTGACACACGGAGGACGGCGACCCAGGACAGTGACACACAGAGGATGGCGACCCAGGACAGTGACACACAGGGGACGGCGATCCAGGGCATTGACACACAGAGGATGGCGACCCAGGACAGTGACGCACAGAGGACGGCGACCCAGGACAGTGACACACGGACAACAGCGACCCAGGACAGTTTCACACAGAGGACGGCGACCCAGGACAGTGACATACAGAGGATGGCGATCCAGGACAGTGTCACAGAGAGGACGTGACCCAGGACAGTGACACAGAGGACGGCGAACCAGGACAGTGACGTACAGAGGACGCGACCCAGGACAGTGACCCACCGAGGACGCGACCCAGGACACTGACACACAGAGGACGGCGACCCAGGACAGTGACACACAAAGGACGGCGACCAAGGACAGTGACACACAGAGGACGGCGACCCTGGACAGTGACACACAGAAGACGCGACCCAGGACAGTCACACACAGAGGTCGGTGACCCAGGACAGTGACGCACAAAGGACGCGATCCAGGACAGTGACGCTCTGAGGACGCATCACAGGATAGTGACACACAGAGGACGGCGACCCAGGACAGTGACACACAGAGGACGGCGAGCCCGGGCGGTGAGACACAGAGGATGGCATCCCAGGACAGTGATGCACAGAGGACGGCGACCCAGGGCAGTGACACACAGAGGATGGCGATCCAGGACAGTGTCACAGAGAGGACGCGACCCAGGACAGTGACACAGAGGACGGCGAACCAGGACAGTGACGCACAGAGGACGCGACCCAGGACAGTGACGCACAGAGGTCGCGACCCAGGACACTGACACACAGAGGACGGCGACCCAGGACAGTGACACACGGAGGGCGCGACCCAGGACAGTGACACACAGAGACGGCAACTCAGGACAGTGAAACACAGAGGACGGCGACCCAGGACAGTGAAACACAGAGGACGGCGAGCCAGAACAGTGACACACAGAGGACGCGACTCAGGACAGTCACACACAGAGGTCGGTGACCCAGGACAGTGATGCACATAGGACGCGATCCAGGACAGTGACGCTCTGAGGACGCGTCACAGGACAGTGACACACAGAGGACGGCGACCCAGTGCAGTGACACAGAGAGGACGGCGACCCAGGACAGTGACACACGGAGGACGGCAACCCAGGACAGTGACACACAGAGGACGTCGACCCAGGACAGTGACACACGGAGGACGGCAACCCAGGACAATGACACACAGAGGACGGTAACCCAGGACAGTGACACACAGAGGATGGCGATCCAGGACAGTGTCACAGAGAGGACGCGACCCAGGACAGTGACACACAGAGGACCGCGACCCAGGACAGTGACGCACAGAGGACGCGACCCAGGACAGTGACGCACAGAGGATGGCGACCCAGGAGAGTGACGCACAGAGTACGCGACCCAGGACACTGACACACAGAGGACGGCGTCCCAGGACAGTGACACTCAGAGGACGGCGATCCAGGACAGTGAGACACAGAGGACGGCGACCCAGGACAGTGACACACGGACTACGGTGACCAAGGACAGTGACACACGGAGGACGGCGACCCAGGCCAGTGACGCACAGAGTACGCGACCCAGGACACTGACACACAGAGGACGGCGTCCCAGGACAGTGACACTCTGAGGATTGCGATCCAGGACAGTGTCACAAAGAGGACGCGACCCAGGACAGTGACACACAGAGGACGGCGAACCAGGACAGTGACGCACAGAGGACGCAACCCAGGACAGTGTCGCACAGAGTACGCGACCCAGGACACTGACACACAGAGGACGGCGTCCCAGGACAGTGACACTCAGAGGACGGCGATCCAGGACAGTGACTCACAGAGGACGGCGACCCAGGACAGTGACACACGGACTACGGTGACCCAGGACAGTGACACACGGAGGACGGCGACCCAGGACAGTGACACACAGAAGACGGCGACCCAGGACAGTGACACACAGAGGACGGCGATCCAGGGCGGTGACACACAGAGGATGGCGACCCAGGACAGTGACGCACAGAGGACGGCGACCCAGGACAGTGACACACGGACGACGGCGACCTAGGACAGTTACACACAGAGGACGGCGACCCAGGACAGTGACATACAGAGGATGGCGATCCAGGACAGTGTCACAGAGAGGACGCGACCCAGGACAGTGACACAGAGGACGGCGAACCAGGACAGTGACGTATAGAGGACGCGACCCAGGACAGTGACCCACAGAGGACGCGACCCAGGACACTGACACACAGAGGACGGCGACCCAGGACAGTGACACACAAAGGACGGCGACCAAGGACAGTGACACACAGAGGACGGCGACCCAGGACAGTGACACACAGAAGACGCGACCCAGGACAGTCACACACAGAGGTCGGTGACCCAGGACAGTGACGCACAAAGGACGCGATCCAGGACAGTGACGCTCTGAGGACGCGTCACAGGATAGTGACACACAGAGGACGGCGACCCAGGACAGTGACACACAGAGGACGGCGATCCCGGGCGGTGAGATACAGAGGATGGCATCCCAGGACAGTGACGCACAGAGGACGGCGACCCAGGGCAGTGACACACAGAGGATGGCGATCCAGGACAGTGTCACAGAGAGGACGCGACCCAGGACAGTGACACAGAGGACGGCGAACCAGGACAGTGACGCACAGAGGACGCGGCCCAGGACAGTGACGCACAGAGGACGCGACCCAGGACACTGACACACAGAGGACGGCGACCCAGGACAGTGACACTCAGAGGACGGCGATCCAGGACAGTGACACATAGAGGACGGCGACCCAGGACAGTGACACACGGAGGACGGCGACCCAGTACAGTGACACACAGAGATAGCGACCCAGGACAGTGACACACAGAGGATGGCGACCCAGACGGTGACACACAGAGGATGGCGATGAAGGACAGTGACACACAGAGGACGGCGACCCAGGACAGTGACACACGGAGGGCGCGACCCAGTACAGTTACACACACAGACGGCGACCCAGGACAGTGACACACAGAGGCGGCGACCCAGGACAGTGACACACAGAGGATGGCGATCCAGGACAGTGACACACAGAGGACGGCGACCCAGGACAGTGACACACAGTGGGCGCGTCCCAGGACAGTGAAACACAGAGGACGGCGACCCAGGACAGTGACACACGGAGGGCGCGACCCAGGACAGTGACACACAGAGACGGCGACCCAGGACAGTGACACACAGAGACGGCGAACCAGGACAGTGAAACACAGAGGACGGCGACCCAGGACAGTGACACACAGAGGACTCGACCCAGGACAGTCACACACAGAGGTCGGTGACCCAGGACAGTGACGCACATAGGACGCGATCCAGGACAGTAACGCTCTGAGGAAGCGTCACAGAACAGTGACACACAGAGGACGGCGACCCAGGACAGTGACACAGAGAGGACGGCGACCCAGGACAGTGACACACAGAGGATGGCGACCCAGGACAGTGACGCACAGAGGACGGCGACCCAGGACAGTGACACACAGAGGATTGCGATCCAGGACAGTGTCACAGAGAGGACGCGACCCAGGACAGTGGCACACAGAGGACGGCGTCCCAGGACAGTGACACTCAGAGGACGGCGATCCAGGACAGTGACACACAGAGGACGGCGAACCAGGACAGTGACACACGGACTACGGTGACCCAGGACAGTGACACACGGAGGACGGCGACCCAGGACAGTGACACACAGAGGACGGCGACCCAGGACAGTGACACACAGAGGACGGCGATCCAGGGCATTGACACACAGAGGATGGCGACCCAGGACAGTGACGCACAGAGGACGGCGACCCAGGCCAGTGACACACGGACGACGGCGACCCAGGACAGTTACACACAGAGGACGGCAACCCAGGACAGTGACATACAGAGGATGGCGATCCAGGACAGTGTCACAGAGAGGACGCGACCCAGGACAGTGACACAGAGGACGGCGAACCAGGACAGTGACGTACAGAGGACGCGACCCAGGACAGTGACCCACAGAGGACGCGACCCAGGACACTGACACACAGAAGACGCGACCCAGGACAGTCACACACAGAGGACGGTGACCCAGGACAGTGACGCACAAAGGACGCGATCCAGGACAGTGACGCTCTGAGGACGCGTCACAGGATAGTGACACACAGAGGACGGTGACCCAGGACAGTGACACACAGAGGACGGCGATCCCGGGCGGTGAGACACAGAGGATGGCATCCCAGGACAGTGACGCACAGAGGACGGCGACCCAGGGCAGTGACACACAGAGGATGACGATCCAGGACAGTGTCACAGAGAGGACGCGACCCAGGACAGTGACACAGAGGACGGCGAACCAGGACAGTGACGCACAGAGGACGCGACCCAGGACACTGACACACAGAGGACGGCGACCCAGGACAGTGACACTCAGAGGACGGCGATCCAGGACAGTGACACACAGAGGATTGCGATCCAGGACAGTGTCACAGAGAGGACGCGACCCAGGACAGTGACACACAGAGGACGGCGTCCCAGGACAGTGACACTCAGAGGACGGCGATCCAGGACAGTGACACACAGAGGACGGCGACCCAGGACAGTGACACACGGACTACGGTGACCCAGGACAGTGACACACGGAGGACGGCGACCCAGGACAGTGACACACAGAGGACGGCGACCCAGGACAGTGACACACAGAGGACGGCGATCCAGGGCATTGACACACAGAGGATGGCGACCCAGGACAGTGACGCACAGAGGACGGCGACCCAGGACAGTGACACACGGACGACGGCGACCCAGGACAGTGACACACGGACGACGGCGACCCAGGACAGTTACACACAGAGGATGGCGATCCAGGACAGTGTCACAGAGAGGACGCGACCCAGGACAGTGACACAGAGGACGGCGAACCAGGACAGTGACGTACAGAGGACGCGACCCAGGACAGTGACCCACAGAGGACGCGACCCAGGACACTGACACACAGAAGACGCGACCCAGGACAGTCACACACAGAGGTCGGTGACCCAGGACAGTGACGCACAAAGGACGCGATCCAGGACAGTGACGCTCTGAGGACGCGTCACAGGATAGTGACACACAGAGGACGGCGACCCAGGACAGTGACACACAGAGGACGGCGATCCCGGGCGGTGAGACACAGAGGATGGCATCCCAGGACAGTGACGCACAGAGGACGGCGACCCAGGGCAGTGACACACAGAGGATGACGATCCAGGACAGTGTCACAGAGAGGACGCGACCCAGGACAGTGACACAGAGGACGGCGAACCAGGCCAGTGACGCACAGAGGACGCGACACAGGACACTGACACACAGAGGACGGCGACCCAGGACAGTGACACTAAGATGACGGCGATCCAGGACAGTGACACACAGAGGACGGCGACCCAGGACAGTGACACACGGAGGACGGCGACCCAGTACATTGACACACAGAGACGGCGACCCAGGACAGTGACACATAGAGGATGGCGACCCAGACGGTGACACACAGAGGATGGCGATTAAGGACAGTGACACACAGAGGACGGCGACCCAGGACAGTGACACACGGAGGGCGCGACCCAGTACAGTTACACACACAGACGGCGACACAGGACAGTGACACACAGAGGCGGCGACCCAGGACAGTGACACACAGAGGATGGCGATCCAGGACAGTGACACACAGAGGACGGCGACCCAGGACAGTGACACACAGTGGGCGCGTCCCAGGACAGTGAAACACAGAGGACGGCGACCCAGGACAGTGACACACGGAGGGCGCGACCCAGGACAGTGACACACAGAGACGGCGACCCAGGACAGTGACACACAGAGACGGCGACCCAGGACAGTGAAACACAGAGGACGGCGAGCCAGGACAGTGACACACAGAGGACGCGACCCAGGACAGTCACACACAGAGGTCGGTGACCCAGGACAGTGACGCACATAGGACGCGATCCAGGAAAGTGACGCTCTGAGGACGCGTCACTGGACAGTGACACACAGAGGACGGCGACCCAGGACAGTGACACAGAGAGGACGGCGACCCAGGACAGTGACACAGAGGACGGCGAACCAGGACAGTGACGCACAGAGGACGCGACACAGGACACTGACACACAGAGGACGGCGACCCAGGACAGTGACACTAAGATGACGGCGATCCAGGACAGTGACACACAGAGGACGGCGACCCAGGACAGTGACACACGGAGGACGGCGACCCAGTACATTGACACACAGAGACGGCGACCCAGGACAGTGACACACAGAGGATGGCGACCCAGACGGTGACACACAGAGGATGGCGATTAAGGACAGTGACACACAGAGGACGGCGACCCAGGACAGTGACACACGGAGGGCGCGACCCAGTACAGTTACACACACAGACGGCGACACAGGACAGTGACACACAGAGGCGGCGACCCAGGACAGTGACACACAGAGGATGGCGATCCAGGACAGTGACACACAGAGGACGGCGACCCAGGACAGTGACACACAGTGGGCGCGTCCCAGGACAGTGAAACACAGAGGACGGCGACCCAGGACAGTGACACACGGAGGGCGCGACCCAGGACAGTGACACACAGAGACGGCGACCCAGGACAGTGACACACAGAGACGGCGACCCAGGACAGTGAAACACAGAGGACGGCGAGCCAGGACAGTGACACACAGAGGACGCGACCCAGGACAGTCACACACAGAGGTCGGTGACCCAGGACAGTGACGCACATAGGACGCGATCCAGGAAAGTGACGCTCTGAGGACGCGTCACTGGACAGTGACACACAGAGGACGGCGACCCAGGACAGTGACACAGAGAGGACGGCGACCCAGGACAGTGACACACGGAGGACGGCAACCCAGGACAGTGACACACAGAGGACGGCGACACAGGACAGTGACACACGGAGGACGGCAATCCAGAACAGTGACACACAGAGGACGGTAACCCAGGACAGTGACACACAGAGGATGGCGATCCAGGACAGTGTCACAGAGAGGACGCGACCCAGGACAGTGACACACAGAGGACCGCGACCCAGGACAGTGACGCACAGAGGACGCGACCCAGGACAGTGACGCACAGAGGACGGCGACCCAGGACAGTGACACAATGAGGACTCGACCCAGGATAGTGACACAAAGAGGAGGGCGACACAGGACAGTGACACACGGAGGATGGCGACCCAGGACAGTGACGCACAGAGGACGGCGACCCAGGAGAGTGACACACAGAGGATTGCGATCCAGGACAGTGTCACAGAGAGGACGCGACCCAGGACCGTGACACACAGAGGACGGCGTCCCAGGACAGTGACACTCAGAGGACGGCGATCCAGGACAGTGACACACGGAGGGCGCGACCCAGGACAGTGACACACAGAGACGGCGACCCAGGACAGTGACACACAGAGACGGCGACCCAGGACAGTGAAACACAGAGGACGGCGACCCAGGACAGTGACACACAGAGGACTCGACCCAGGACAGTCACACACAGAGGTCGGTGACCCAGGACAGTGACGCATATAGGACGCGTTCCAGGACAGTAACGCTCTGAGGACGCGTCACAGAACAGTGACACACAGAGGACAGCGACCCAGGACAGTGACACAGAGAGGACGGCGACCCAGGACAGTGACACACAGAGGATGGCGACCCAGGACAGTGACGCACAGAGGACGGCGACCCAGGACAGTGACACACAGAGGATTGCGATCCAGGACAGTGACACACAGAGGACGGCGACCCAGGACAGTGACACACAGAGGACGGCGATCCAGGGCATTGACACACAGAGGATGGCGACCCAGGACAGTGACGCACAGAGGACGGCGACCCAGGACAGTGACACACGGACGACGGCGACCCAGGACAGTTACACACAGAGGACGGCGACCCAGGACAGTGACATACAGAGGATGGCGATCCAGGACAGTGTCACAGAGAGGACGCGACCCAGGACAGTGACACAGAGGACGGCGAACCAGGACAGTGACGTACAGAGGACGCGACCCAGGACAGTGACCCACAGAGGACGCGACCCAGGACACTGACACACAGAAGACGCGACCCAGGACATTCACACACAGAGGACGGTGACCCAGGACAGTGACGCACAAAGGACGCGATCCAGGACAGTGACGCTCTGAGGACGCGTCACAGGATAGTGACACACAGAGGACGGTGACCCAGGACAGTGACACACAGAGGACGGCGATCCCGGGCGGAGAGACACAGAGGATGGCATCCCAGGACAGTGACGCACAGAGGACGGCGACCCAGGGCAGTGACACACAGAGGATGACGATCCAGGACAGTGTCACAGAGAGGACGCGACCCAGGACAGTGACACAGAGGACGGCGAACCAGGACAGTGACGCACAGAGGACGCGACCCAGGACACTGACACACAGAGGACAGCGACCCAGGACAGTGACACTCAGAGGACGGCGATCCAGGACAGTGACACACAGAGGATTGCGATCCAGGACAGTGTCACAGAGAGGACGCGACCCAGGACAGTGACACACAGAGGACGGCGTCCCAGGACAGTGACACTCAGAGGACGGCGATCCAGGACAGTGACACACAGAGGACGGCGACCCAGGACAGTGACACACAGAGGACGGCGACCCAGGACAGTGACACACAGAGGACGGCGATCCAGGGCATTGACACACAGAGGATGGCGACCCAGGACAGTGACGCACAGAGGACGGCGACCCAGGACAGTGACACACGGACGACGGCGACCCAGGACAGTGACACACGGACGACGGCGACCCAGGACAGTTACACACAGAGGATGGCGATCCAGGACAGTGTCACAGAGAGGACGCGACCCAGGACAGTGACACAGAGGACGGCGAACCAGGACAGTGACGTACAGAGGACGCGACCCAGGACAGTGACCCACAGAGGACGCGACCCAGGACACTGACACACAGAAGACGCGACCCAGGACAGTCACACACAGAGGTCGGTGACCCAGGACAGTGACGCACAAAGGACGCGATCCAGGACAGTGACGCTCTGAGGACGCGTCACAGGATAGTGACACACAGAGGACGGCGACCCAGGACAGTGACACACAGAGGACGGCGATCCCGGGCGGTGAGACACAGAGGATGGCATCCCAGGACAGTGACGCACAGAGGACGGCGACCCAGGGCAGTGACACACAGAGGATGATGATCCAGGACAGTGTCACAGAGAGGACGCGACCCAGGACAGTGACACAGAGGACGGCGAACCAGGACAGTGACGCACAGAGGACGCGACACAGGACACTGACACACAGAGGACGGCGACCCAGGACAGTGACACTAAGAGGACGGCGATCCAGGACAGTGACACACAGAGGACGGCGACCCAGGACAGTGACACACGGAGGACGGCGACCCAGTACAGTGACACACAGAGACGGCGACCCAGGACAGTGACACACAGAGGATGGCGACCCAGACGGTGACACACAGAGGATGGCGATTAAGGACAGTGACACACAGAGGACGGCGACCCAGGACAGTGACACACGGAGGGCGCGACCCAGTACAGTTACACACACAGACGGCGACACAGGACAGTGACACACAGAGGCGGCGATCCAGGACAGTGACACACAGAGGACGGCGACCCAGGACAGTGACACACAGTGGGCGCGTCCCAGGACAGTGAAACACAGAGGACGGCGACCCAGGACAGTGACACACGGAGGGCGCGACCCAGGACAGTGACACACAGAGACGGCGACCCAGGACAGTGACACACAGAGACGTCGACCCAGGACAGTGAAACACAGAGGACGGCGAGCCAGGACAGTGACACACAGAGGACGCGACCCAGGACAGTCACACACAGAGGTCGGTGACCCAGGACAGTGACGCACATAGGACGCGATCCAGGACAGTGACACAGAGAGGACGGCGACCCAGGACAGTGACACACGGAGGACGGCAACCCAGGACAGTGACACACAGAGGACGGCGACACAGGACAGTGACACAGAGAGGACGGCGACCCAGGACAGTGACACACGGAGGACGGCAACCCAGGACAGTGACACACAGAGGACGGCGACACAGGACAGTGACACACGGAGGACGGCAATCCAGAACAGTGACACACAGAGGACGGTAACCCAGGACAGTGACACACAGTGGATGGCGATCCAGGACAGTGTCACAGAGAGGACGCGACCCAGGACAGTGACACACAGAGGACCGCGACCCAGGACAGTGACGCACAGAGGACGCGACCCAGGACAGTGACGCACAGAGGACGGCGACCCAGGACAGTGACACAATGAGGACTCGACCCAGGATAGTGACACAAAGAGGAGGGCGACACAGGACAGTGACACACGGAGGATGGCGACCCAGGACAGTGACGCACAGAGCACGGCGACCCAGGAGAGTGACACACAGAGGATTGCGATCCAGGACAGTGTCACAGAGAGGACGCGAGCCAGGACAGTGACACACAGAGGACGGCGTCCCAGGACAGTGACACTCTGAGGACGCGTCACAGGATAGTGACACACAGAGACGGCGACCCAGGACAGTGACACACAGAGACGGCGACCCAGGACAGTGAAACACAGAGGACGGCGACCCAGGACAGTGACACACAGAGGACTCGACCCAGGACAGTCACACACAGAGGTCGGTGACCCAGGACAGTGACGCACATAGGACGCGTTCCAGGACAGTAACGCTCTGAGGACGCGTCACAGAACAGTGACACACAGAGGACGGCGACCCAGGACAGTGACACAGAGAGGACGGCGACCCAGGACAGTGACACACAGAGGATGGCGACCCAGGACAGTGACGCACAGAGGACGGCGACCCAGGACAGTGACACACAGAGGATTGCGATCCAGGACAGTGACACACAGAGGACGGCGACCCAGGACAGTGACACACAGAGGACGGCGATCCAGGGCATTGACACACAGAGGATGTCGACCCAGGACAGTGACGCACAGAGGACGGCGACCCAGGACAGTGACACACGGACGACGGCGACCCAGGACAGTTACACACAGAGGACGGCGACCCAGGACAGTGACATACAGAGGATGGCGATCCAGGACAGTGTCACAGAGAGGACGCGACCCAGGACAGTGACACAGAGGACGGCGAACCAGGACAGTGACGTACAGAGGACGCGACCCAGGACAGTGACCCACAGAGAACGCGACCCAGGACACTGACACACAGAAGACGCGTCCCAGGACAGTCACACACAGAGGTCGGTGACCCAGGACAGTGACGCACAAAGGACGCGATCCAGGACAGTGACGCTCTGAGGACGCGTCACAGGATAGTGACACACAGAGGACGGCGACCCAGGACAGTGACACACAGAGGACGGTGATCCCGGGCGGTGAGACACAGAGGATGGCATCTCAGGACAGTGACGCACAGAGGACGGCGACCCAGGGCAGTGACACACAGAGGATGACGATCCAGGACAGTGTCACAGAGAGGACGCGACCCAGGACAGTGACACAGAGGACGGCGAACCAGGACAGTGACGCACAGAGGACGCGACCCAGGACACTGACACACAGAGGACGGCGACCCAGGACAGTGACACTCAGAGGACGGCGATCCAGGACAGTGACACACAGAGGATTGCGATCCAGGACAGTGTCACAGAGAGGACGCGACCCAGGACAGTGACACACAGAGGACGGCGTCCCAGGACAGTGACACTCAGAGGACGGCGATCCAGGACAGTGACACACAGAGGACGGCGACCCAGGACAGTGACACACGGACTACGGCGACCCAGGACAGTGACATACAGAGGATGGCGATCCAGGACAGTGTCAGAGAGAGGACGCGACCCAGGACAGTGACACAGAGGACGGCGAACCAGGACAGTGACGTATAGAGGACGCGACCCAGGACAGTGACCCACAGAGGACGCGACCCAGGACACTGACACACAGAGGACGGCGACCCAGGACAGTGACACACAAAGGACGGCGACCAAGGACAGTGACACACAGAGGACGGCGACCCAGGACAGTGACACACAGAAGACGCGACCCAGGACAGTCACACACAGAGGTCGGTGACCCACGACAGTGACGCACAAAGGACGCGATCCAGGACAGAGACGCTCTGAGGACACGTCACAGGATAGTGACACACAGAGGACGGCGATCCCGGGCGGTGAGACACAGAGGATGGCATCCCAGGACAGTGACGCACAGAGGACGGCGACCTAGGGCAGTGACACACAGAGGATGGCGATCCAGGACAGTGTCACAGAGAGGACGCGACCCAGGACAGTGACACAGAGGACGGCGAACCAGGACAGTGACGCACAGAGGACGCGACCCAGGACAGTGACGCACAGAGGACGCGACCCAGGACACTGACACACAGAGGACGGCGACCCAGGACAGTGACACTCAGAGGACGGCGATCCAGGACAGTGACACACAGAGGACGCCGACCAAGGAGAGTGACACACGGAGGACGGCGACCCAGTACAGTGACACACAGAGACAGCGACCCAGGACAGTGACACACAGAGGATGGCGACCCAGACGGTGACACACAGAGGTTGGCGATGAAGGACAGTGACACACAGAGGACGGCGACCCAGGACAGTGACACACGGAGGGCGCGACCCAGTACAGTTACACACACAGACGGCGACCCAGGACAGTGACACACAGAGGCGGCGACCCAGGACAGTGACACACAGAGGATGGCGATCCAGGACAGTGACACACAGAGGACGGCGACCCAGGACAGTGACACACAGTGGGCGCGTCCCAGGACAGTGAAACACAGAGGACGGCGACCCAGGACAGTGACACACGGAGGGCGCGACCCAGGACAGTGACACACAGAGACGGCGACCCAGGACAGTGACACACAGAGACGGCGACCCAGGACAGTGAAACACAGAGGACGGCGACCCAGAACAGTGACACACAGAGGACTCGACCCAGGACAGTCACACACAGAGGTCGGTGACCCAGGACAGTGACGCACATAGGACGCGATCCAGGACAGTGACATACAGAGGATGGCGATCCAGGACAGTGTGACAGAGAGGACGCGACCCAGGACAGTGACACAGAGGACGGCGAACCAGGACAGTGACGTACAGAGGACGCGACCCAGGACAGTGACCCACAGAGGACGCGACCCAGGACACTGACACACAGAAGACGCGTCCCAGGACAGTCACACACAGAGGTCGGTGACCCAGGACAGTGCCGCACAAAGGACGCGATCCAGGACAGTGACGCTCTGAGGACGCGTCACAGGATAGTGACACACAGAGGACGGCGACCCAGGACAGTGACACACAGAGGACGGCGATCCCGGGTGGTGAGACACAGAGGATGGCATCTCAGGACAGTGACGCACAGGGGACGGCGACCCAGGGCAGTGACACACAGAGGATGACGATCCAGGACAGTGTCACAGAGAGGACGCGACCCAGGACAGTGACACAGAGGACGGCGAACCAGGACAGTGACGCACAGAGGACGCGACCCAGGACACTGACACACAGAGGACGGCGACCCAGGACAGTGACACTCAGAGGACGGCGATCCAGGACAGTGACACACAGAGGATTGCGATCCAGGACAGTGTCACAGAGAGGACGCGACCCAGGACAGTGACACACAGAGGACGGCGTCCCAGGACAGTGACACTCAGAGGACGGCGATCCAGGACAGTGACACACAGAGGACGGCGACCCAGGACAGTGACACACGGACTACGGCGACCCAGGACAGTGACATACAGAGGATGGCGATCCAGGACAGTGTGAGAGAGAGGACGCGACCCAGGACAGTGACACAGAGGAAGGCGAACCAGGACAGTGACGTATAGAGGACGCGACCCAGGACAGTGACCCACAGAGGACGCGACCCAGGACACTGACAGACAGAGGACGGCGACCCAGGACAGTGACACACAAAGGACGGCGACCAAGGACAGTGACACACAGAGGACGGCGACCCAGGACAGTGACACACAGAAGACGTGACCCAGGACAGTCACACACAGAGGTCGGTGACCCAGGACAGTGACGCACAAAGGACGCGATCCAGGACAGTGAGGCTCTGAGGACGCGTCACAGGATAGTGACACACAGAGGACGGCGATCCCGGGCGGTGAGACACAGAGGATGGCATCCCAGGACAGTGACGCACAGAGGACGGCGACCCAGGGCAGTGACACACAGAGGATGGCGATCCAGGACAGTGTCACAGAGAGGACGCGACCCAGGACAGTGACACAGAGGACGGCGAACCAGGACAGTGACGCACAGAGGACGCGACCCAGGACAGTGACGCACAGAGGACGCGACCCAGGACACTGACACACAGAGGACGGCGACCCAGGACAGTGACACTCAGAGGACGGCGATCCAGGACAGTGACACACAGAGGACGGCGACCAAGGAGAGTGACACACGGAGGACGGCGACCCAGTACAGTGACACACAGAGACAGCGACCCAGGACAGTGACACACAGAGGATGGCGACACAGACGGTGACACACAGAGGTTGGCGATGAAGGACAGTGACACACAGAGGACGGCGACCCAGGACAGTGACACACGGAGGGCGCGACCCAGTACAGTTACACACACAGACGGCGACCCAGGACAGTGACACACAGAGGCGGCGACCCAGGACAGTGACACACAGAGGATGGCGATCCAGGACAGTGACACACAGAGGACGGCGACCCAGGACAGTGACACACAGTGGGCGCGTCCCAGGACAGTGAAACACAGAGGACGGCGACCCAGGACAGTGAAACACAGAGGACGGCGACGCAGAACAGTGACACACAGAGGACTCGACCCAGGACAGTCACACACAGAGGTCGGTGACCCAGGACAGTGACGCACATAGGACGCGATCCAGGACAGTGACACACAGAAGACGTGACCCAGGACAGTCACACACAGAGGTCGGTGACCCAGGACAGTGACGCACAAAGGACGCGATCCAGGACAGTGACGCTCTGAGGACGCGTCACAGGATAGTGACACACAGAGGACGGCGATCCCGGGCGGTGAGACACAGAGGATGGCATCCCAGGACAGTGACGCACAGAGGACGGCGACCCAGGGCAGTGACACACAGAGGATGGCGATGCAGGACAGTGTCACAGAGAGGACGGCGATCCAGGACAGTGACACACAGAGGATTGCGATCCAGGACAGTGTCACAGAGAGGACGCGACCCAGGACAGTGACACACAGAGGACGGCGTCCCAGGACAGTGACACTCAGAGGACGGCGATCCAGGACAGTGACACACAGAGGACGGCGACCCAGGACAGTGACACACGGACTACGGCGACCCAGGACAGTGACATACAGAGGATGGCGATCCAGGACAGTGTCAGAGAGAGGACGCGACCCAGGACAGTGACACAGAGGACGGCGAACCAGGACAGTGACGTATAGAGGACGCGACCCAGGACAGTGACCCACAGAGGACGCGACCCAGGACACTGACACACAGAGGACGGCGACCCAGGACAGTGACACACAAAGGACGGCGACCAAGGACAGTGACACACAGAGGACGGCGACCCAGGACAGTGACACACAGAAGACGCGACCCAGGACAGTCACACACAGAGGTCGGTGACCCACGACAGTGACGCACAAAGGACGCGATCCAGGACAGAGACGCTCTGAGGACGCGTCACAGGATAGTGACACACAGAGGACGGCGATCCCGGGCGGTGAGACACAGAGGATGGCATCCCAGGACAGTGACGCACAGAGGACGGCGACCTAGGGCAGTGACACACAGAGGATGGCGATCCAGGACAGTGTCACAGAGAGGACGCGACCCAGGACAGTGACACAGAGGACGGCGAACCAGGACAGTGACGCACAGAGGACGCGACCCAGGACAGTGACGCACAGAGGACGCGACCCAGGACACTGACACACAGAGGACGGCGACCCAGGACAGTGACACTCAGAGGACGGCGATCCAGGACAGTGACACACAGAGGACGCCGACCAAGGAGAGTGACACACGGAGGACGGCGACCCAGTACAGTGACACACAGAGACAGCGACCCAGGACAGTGACACACAGAGGATGGCGACCCAGACGGTGACACACAGAGGTTGGCGATGAAGGACAGTGACACACAGAGGACGGCGACCCAGGACAGTGACACACGGAGGGCGCGACCCAGTACAGTTACACACACAGACGGCGACCCAGGACAGTGACACACAGAGGCGGCGACCCAGGACAGTGACACACAGAGGATGGCGATCCAGGACAGTGACACACAGAGGACGGCGACCCAGGACAGTGACACACAGTGGGCGCGTCCCAGGACAGTGAAACACAGAGGACGGCGACCCAGGACAGTGACACACGGAGGGCGCGACCCAGGACAGTGACACACAGAGACGGCGACCCAGGACAGTGACACACAGAGACGGCGACCCAGGACAGTGAAACACAGAGGACGGCGACCCAGAACAGTGACACACAGAGGACTCGACCCAGGACAGTCACACACAGAGGTCGGTGACCCAGGACAGTGACGCACATAGGACGCGATCCAGGACAGTGACATACAGAGGATGGCGATCCAGGACAGTGTCACAGAGAGGACGCGACCCAGGACAGTGACACAGAGGACGGCGAACCAGGACAGTGACGTACAGAGGACGCGACCCAGGACAGTGACCCACAGAGGACGCGACCCAGGACACTGACACACAGAAGACGCGTCCCAGGACAGTCACACACAGAGGTCGGTGACCCAGGACAGTGCCGCACAAAGGACGCGATCCAGGACAGTGACGCTCTGAGGACGCGTCACAGGATAGTGACACACAGAGGACGGCGACCCAGGACAGTGACACACAGAGGACGGCGATCCCGGGTGGTGAGACACAGAGGATGGCATCTCAGGACAGTGACGCACAGGGGACGGCGACCCAGGGCAGTGACACACAGAGGATGACGATCCAGGACAGTGTCACAGAGAGGACGCGACCCAGGACAGTGACACAGAGGACGGCGAACCAGGACAGTGACGCACAGAGGACGCGACCCAGGACACTGACACACAGAGGACGGCGACCCAGGACAGTGACACTCAGAGGACGGCGATCCAGGACAGTGACACACAGAGGATTGCGATCCAGGACAGTGTCACAGAGAGGACGCGACCCAGGACAGTGACACACAGAGGACGGCGTCCCAGGACAGTGACACTCAGAGGACGGCGATCCAGGACAGTGACACACAGAGGACGGCGACCCAGGACAGTGACACACGGACTACGGCGACCCAGGACAGTGACATACAGAGGATGGCGATCCAGGACAGTGTCAGAGAGAGGACGCGACCCAGGACAGTGACACAGAGGAAGGCGAACCAGGACAGTGACGTATAGAGGACGCGACCCAGGACAGTGACCCACAGAGGACGCGACCCAGGACACTGACAGACAGAGGACGGCGACCCAGGACAGTGACACACAAAGGACGGCGACCAAGGACAGTGACACACAGAGGACGGCGACCCAGGACAGTGACACACAGAAGACGTGACCCAGGACAGTCACACACAGAGGTCGGTGACCCAGGACAGTGACGCACAAAGGACGCGATCCAGGACAGTGAGGCTCTGAGGACGCGTCACAGGATAGTGACACACAGAGGACGGCGATCCCGGGCGGTGAGACACAGAGGATGGCATCCCAGGACAGTGACGCACAGAGGACGGCGACCCAGGGCAGTGACACACAGAGGATGGCGATCCAGGACAGTGTCACAGAGAGGACGCGACCCAGGACAGTGACACAGAGGACGGCGAACCAGGACAGTGACGCACAGAGGACGCGACCCAGGACAGTGACGCACAGAGGACGCGACCCAGGACACTGACACACAGAGGACGGCGACCCAGGACAGTGACACTCAGAGGACGGCGATCCAGGACAGTGACACACAGAGGACGGCGACCAAGGAGAGTGACACACGGAGGACGGCGACCCAGTACAGTGACACACAGAGACAGCGACCCAGGACAGTGACACACAGAGGATGGCGACACAGACGGTGACACACAGAGGTTGGCGATGAAGGACAGTGACACACAGAGGACGGCGACCCAGGACAGTGACACACGGAGGGCGCGACCCAGTACAGTTACACACACAGACGGCGACCCAGGACAGTGACACACAGAGGCGGCGACCCAGGACAGTGACACACAGAGGATGGCGATCCAGGACAGTGACACACAGAGGACGGCGACCCAGGACAGTGACACACAGTGGGCGCGTCCCAGGACAGTGAAACACAGAGGACGGCGACCCAGGACAGTGAAACACAGAGGACGGCGACGCAGAACAGTGACACACAGAGGACTCGACCCAGGACAGTCACACACAGAGGTCGGTGACCCAGGACAGTGACGCACATAGGACGCGATCCAGGACAGTGACACACAGAAGACGTGACCCAGGACAGTCACACACAGAGGTCGGTGACCCAGGACAGTGACGCACAAAGGACGCGATCCAGGACAGTGACGCTCTGAGGACGCGTCACAGGATAGTGACACACAGAGGACGGCGATCCCGGGCGGTGAGACACAGAGGATGGCATCCCAGGACAGTGACGCACAGAGGACGGCGACCCAGGGCAGTGACACACAGAGGATGGCGATGCAGGACAGTGTCACAGAGAGGACGCGACCCAGGACAGTGACACAGAGGACGGCGAACCAGGACAGTGACGCACAGAGGACGCGACCCAGGACAGTGACGCACAGAGGACGCGACCCAGGACACTGACACACAGAGGACGGCGACCCAGGACAGTGACACTCAGAGGACGGCGACCCAGGACAGTGACACACAGAGACAGCGACCCAGGACAGTGACACACAGAGGATGGCGACCCAGACGGTGACACACAGAGGTTGGCGATGAAGGACAGTGACACACAGAGGACGGCGACCCAGGACAGTGACACACGGAGGGCGCGACCCAGTACAGTTACACACACAGACGGCGACCCAGGACAGTGACACACAGAGGCGGCGACCCAGGACAGTGACACACAGAGGATGGCGATCCAGGACAGTGACACACAGAGGACGGCGACCCAGGACAGTGACACACAGTGGGCGCGTCCCAGGACAGTGAAACACAGAGGACGGCGACCCAGGACAGTGACACACGGAGGGCGCGACCCAGGACAGTGACACACAGAGACGGCGACCCAGGACAGTGACACACAGAGACGGCGACCCAGGACAGTGAAACACAGAGGACGGCGACCCAGAACAGTGACACACAGAGGACTCGACCCAGGACAGTCACACACAGAGGTCGGTGACCCAGGACAGTGACGCACATAGGACGCGATCCAGGACAGTGACATACAGAGGATGGCGATCCAGGACAGTGTCACAGAGAGGACGCGACCCAGGACAGTGACACAGAGGACGGCGAACCAGGACAGTGACGTACAGAGGACGCGACCCAGGACAGTGACCCACAGAGGACGCGACCCAGGACACTGACACACAGAAGACGCGACCCAGGACAGTCACACACAGAGGACGGTGACCCAGGACAGTGACGCACAAAGGACGCGATCCAGGACAGTGACGCTCTGAGGACGCGGAACAGGATAGTGACACACAGAGGACGGCGACCCAGGACAGTGACACACAGAGGACGGCGATCCCGGGCGGTGAGACACAGAGGATGGCATCCCAGGACAGTGACGCACAGAGGACGGCGACCCAGGGCAGTGACACACAGAGGATGACGATCCAGGACAGTGTCACAGAGAGGACGCGACCCAGGAAAGTGACACACAGAGGACGGCGAACCAGGACAGTGACACTCAGAGGACGGCGATCCAGGACAGTGACACACAGAGGACGGCGACCCAGGACAGTGACACACGGACTACGGTGACCCAGGACAGTGACACACGGAGGACGGCGACCCAGGACAGTGACACACAGAGGACGGCGACCCAGGACAGTGACACACAGAGGACGGCGATCCAGGGCATTGAAACACAGAGGATGGCGACCCAGGACAGTGACGCACAGAGGACGGCGACCCAGGACAGTGACACACGGACGACGGCGACCCAGGACAGTGACACACGGACGACGGCGACCCAGGACAGTTACACACAGAGGATGGCGATCCAGGACAGTGTCACAGAGAGGACGCGACCCAGGACAGTAACACAGAGGACGGCGAACCAGGACAGTGACGTACAGAGGACGCGACCCAGGACAGTGACCCACAGAGGACGCGACCCAGGACACTGACACACAGAAGACGCGACCCAGGACAGTCACACACAGAGGTCGGTGACCCAGGACAGTGACGCACAAAGGACGCGATCCAGGACAGTGACGCTCTGAGGACGCGTCACAGGATAGTGACACACAGAGGACGGCGACCCAGGACAGTGACACACAGAGGACGTCGATCCCGGGCGGTGAGACACAGAGGATGGCATCCCAGGACAGTGACGCACAGAGGACGGCGACCCAGGGCAGTGACTCACAGAGGATGACGATCCAGGACAGTGTCACAGAGAGGACGCGACCCAGGACAGTGACACAGAGGACGGCGAACCAGGACAGTGACGCACAGAGGACGCGACACAGGACACTGACACACAGAGGACGGCGACCCAGGACAGTGACACTAAGAGGACGGCGATCCAGGACAGTGACACACAGAGGACGGCGACCCAGGACAGTGACACACGGAGGACGGCGACCCAGTACAGTGACACACAGAGACGGCGACCCAGGACAGTGACACACAGAGGATGGCGACCCAGACGGTGACACACAGAGGATGGCGATTAAGGACAGTGACACACAGAGGACGGCGACCCAGGACAGTGACACACGGAGGGCGCGACCCAGTACAGTTACACACACAGACGGCGACACAGGACAGTGACACACAGAGGCGGCGACCCAGGACAGTGACACACAGAGGATGGCGATCCAGGACAGTGACACACAGAGGACGGCGACCCAGGACAGTGACACACAGTGGGCGCGTCCCAGGACAGTGAAACACAGAGGACGGCGACCCAGGACAGTGACACACAGAGGACGCGACCCAGGACAGTCACACACAGAGGTCGGTGACCCAGGACAGTGACGCACATAGGACGCGATCCAGGACAGTGACGCTCTGAGGACGCGTCACTGGACAGTGACACACAGAGGACGGCGACCCAGGACAGTGACACAGAGAGGTCGGCGACCCAGGACAGTGACACACGGAGGACGGCAACCCAGGACAGTGACACACAGAGGACGGCGACACAGGACAGTGACACACGGAGGACGGCAATCCAGGACAGTGACACACAGAGGACGGTAACCCAGGACAGTGACACACAGAGGATGGCGATCCAGGACAGTGTCACAGAGAGGACACGACCCAGGACAGTGACACACAGAGGACCGCGACCCAGGACAGTGACGCACAGAGGACGCGACCCAGGACAGTGACGCACAGAGGACGGCGACCCAGGACAGTGACACAATGAGGACTCGACCCAGGATAGTGACACAAAGAGGAGGGCGACACAGGACAGTGACACACGGAGGATGGCGACCCAGGACAGTGACGCACAGAGGACGGCGACCCAGGAGAGTGACACACAGAGGATTGCGATCCAGGACAGTGCCACAGAGAGGACGCGACCCAGGACAGTGACACACAGAGGACGGCGTCCCAGGACAGTGACACTCAGAGGACGGCGATCCAGGACAGTGACACACGGAGGGCGCGACCCAGGACAGTGACACACAGAGACGGCGACCCAGGACAGTGACACACAGAGACGGCGACCCAGGACAGTGAAACACAGAGGACGGCGACCCAGGACAGTGACACACAGAGGACTCGACCCAGGACAGTCACACACAGAGGTCGGTGACCCAGGACAGTGACGCACATAGGACGCGTTCCAGGACAGTAACGCTCTGAGGACGCGTCACAGAACAGTGACACACAGAGGACGGCGACCCAGGACAGTGACACAGAGAGGACGGCGACCCAGGACAGTGACACACAGAGGATGGCGACCCAGGATAGTGACGCACAGAGGACGGCGACCCAGGACAGTGACACACAGAGGATTGCGATCCAGGACAGTGTCACAGAGAGGACGCGACCCAGGACAGTGACACACAGAGGACGGCGTCCCAGGACAGTGACACTCAGAGGACGGCGATCCAGGACAGTGACACACAGAGGACGGCGACCCAGGACAGTGACACACGGACTACGGTGACCCAGGACAGTGACACACGGAGGACGGCGACCCAGGACAGTGACACACAGAGGACGGCGACCCAGGACAGTGACACACACAGGACGGCGATCCAGGGCATTGACACACAGAGGATGGCGACCCAGGACAGTGACGCACAGAGGACGGCGACCCAGGACAGTGACACACGGACGACGGCGACCCAGGACAGTTACACACAGAGGACGGCGACCCAGGACAGTGACATACAGAGGATGGCGATCCAGGACAGTGTCACAGAGAGGACGCGACCCAGGACAGTGACACAGAGGACGGCGAACCAGGACAGTGACGTACAGAGGACGCGACCCAGGACAGTAACACACAGAGGACGGCGACACAGGACAGTGACACACGGAGGACGGCAATCCAGGACAGTGACACACAGAGGACGGTAACCCAGGACAGTGACACACAGAGGATGGCGATCCAGGACAGTGTCACAGAGAGGACGCGACCCAGGACAGTGACACACAGAGGACCGCGACCCAGGACAGTGACGCACAGAGGACGCGACCCAGGACAGTGACGCACAGAGGACGGCGACCCAGTACAGTGACACAATGAGGACTCGACCCAGGATAGTGACACAAAGAGGAGGGCGACACAGGACAGTGACACACGGAGGATGGCGACCCAGGACAGTGACGCACAGAGGACGGCGACCCAGGAGAGTGACACACAGAGGATTGCGATCCAGGACAGTGTCACAGAGAGGACGCGACCCAGGACAGTGACACACAGAGGACGGCGTCCCAGGACAGTGACACTCAGAGGACGGCGATCCAGGACAGTGACACACGGAGGGCGCGACCCAGGACAGTGACACACAGAGACGGCGACCCAGGACAGTGACACACAGAGACGGCGACCCAGGACAGTGAAACACAGAGGACGGCGACCCAGGACAGTGACACACAGAGGACTCGACCCAGGACAGTCACACACAGAGGTCGGTGACCCAGGACAGTGACGCACATAGGACGCGTTCCAGGACAGTAACGCTCTGAGGACGCGTCACAGAACAGTGACTCACAGAGGACGGCGACCCAGGACAGTGACACAGAGAGGACGGCGACCCAGGACAGTGACAGACAGAGGATGGCGACCCAGGACAGTGACGCACAGAGGACGGCGACCCAGGACAGTGACACACAGAGGATTGCGATCCAGGACAGTGTCACAGAGAGGACGCGACCCAGGACAGTGACACACAGAGGACGGCGTCCCAGGACAGTGACACTCAGAGGACGGCGATCCAGGACAGTGACACACAGAGGACGGCGACCCAGGACAGTGACACACGGACTACGGTGACCCAGGACAGTGACACACGGAGGACGGCGACCCAGAACAGTGACACACAGAGGACGGCGACCCAGGACAGTGACACACAGAGGACGGCGATCGAGGGCATTGACACACAGAGGATGGCGACCCAGGACAGTGACGCACAGAGGACGGCGACCCAGGACAGTGACACACGGACGACGGCGACCCAGGACAGTTACACACAGAGGACGGCGACCCAGGACAGTGACATACAGAGGATGGCGATCCAGGACAGTGTCACAGAGAGGACGCGACCCAGGACAGTGACACAGAGGACGGCGAACCAGGACAGTGACGTACAGAGGACGCGACCCAGGACAGTGACCCACAGAGGACGGCGACCCAGGACACTGACACACAAAAGACGCGTCCCAGGACAGTCACACACAGAGGTCGGTGACCCAGGACAGTGACGCACAAAGGACGCGATCCAGGACAGTGACGCTCTGAGGACGCGTCACAGGATAGTGACACACAGAGGACGGCGACCCAGGACAGTGACACACAGAGGACGGCGATCCAGGGCGGTGAGACACAGAGGATGGCATCCCAGGACAGTGACGCACAGAGGACGGCGACCCAGGGCAGTGACACACAGAAGATGACGATCCAGGACAGTGTCACAGAGAGGACGCGACCCAGGACAGTGACACAGAGGACGGCGAACCAGGACAGTGACGCACAGAGGACGCGACCCAGGACACTGATACACAGAGGACGGCGACCCAGGACAGTGACACTCAGAGGACGGCGATCCAGGACAGTGACACACAGAGGATTGCGATCCAGGACAGTGTCACAGAGAGGACGCGACCCAGGACAGTGACACACAGAGGACGGCGTCCCAGGACAGTGACACTCAGAGGACGGCGATCCAGGACAGTGACACACAGAGGACGCGACCCAGGACAGTGACACAGAGGACGGCGAACCAGGACAGTGACGTATAGAGGACGCGACCCAGGACATTGACCCACAGAGGACGCGACCCAGGACACTGACACACAGAGGACGGCGACCCAGGACAGTGACACACAAAGGACGGCGACCAAGGACAGTGACACACAGAGGACGGCGACCCAGGACAGTGACACACAGAAGACGCGACCCAGGACAGTCACACACAGAGGTCGGTGACCCAGGACAGTGACGCACAAAGGACGCGATCCAGGACAGTGACGCTCTGAGGACGCGTCACAGGATAGTGACACACAGAGGACGGCGACCCAGGACAGTGACACACAGAGGACGGCGATCCCGGGCTGTGAGACACAGAGGATGGCATCCCAGGACAGTGACGCACAGAGGACGGCGACCCAGGGCAGTGACACACAGAGGATGGCGATCCAGGACAGTGTCACAGAGAGGACGCGACCCAGGACAGTGACACAGAGGACGGCGAACCAGGACAGTGACGCACAGAGGACGCGACCCAGGACAGTGACGCACAGAGGACGCGACCCAGGACACTGACACACAGAGGAAGGCGACCCAGGACAGTGACACTCAGAGGACGGCGATCCAGGACAGTGACACACAGAGGACGGCGACCCAGGAGAGTGACACACGGAGGACGGCGACCCAGTACAGTGACACACAGAGACAGCGACCCAGGACAGTGACACACAGAGGATGGCGACCCAGACGGTGACACACAGAGGTTGGCGATGAAGGACAGTGACACACAGAGGACGGCGACCCAGGACAGTGACACACGGAGGGCGCGACCCAGTACTGTTACACACACAGACGGCGACCCAGGACAGTGACACACAGAGGCGGCGACCCAGGACAGTGACACACAGAGGATGGCGATCCAGGACAGTGACACACAGAGGACGGCGACCCAGGACAGTGACACACAGTGGGCGCGTCCCAGGACAGTGAAACACAGAGGACGGCGACCCAGGACAGTGACACACGGAGGGCGCGACCCAGGACAGTGACACACAGAGACGGCGACCCAGGACAGTGACACATAGAGACGGCGACCCAGGACATTGAAACACAGAGGACGGCGACCCAGGACAGTGACACACAGAGGACTCGACCCAGGACAGTCACACACAGAGGTCGGTGACCCAGGACAGTGACGCACATAGGACGCGATCCAGGACAGTAACGCTCTGAGGACGCGTCACAGAACAGTGACACACAGAGGACGGCGACCCAGGACAGTGACACAGAGAGGACGGCGACCCAGGACAGTGACACACAGAGGATGGCGACCCAGGACAGTGACGCACAGAGGACGGCGACCCAGGACAGTGACACACAGAGGATTGCGATCCAGGATAGTGTCACAGAGAGGACGCGACCCAGGACAGTGACACACAGAGGACGGCGTCCCAGGACAGTGACACTCAGAGGACGGCGATCCAGGACAGTGACACACAGAGGACGGTGACCCAGGACAGTGACACACGGACTACGGTGACCCAGGACAGTGACACACGGAGGACGGCGACCCAGGACAGTGACACACAGAGGACGGCGACCCAGGACAGTGACACACAGAGGACGGCGATCCAGGGCATTGAAACACAGAGGATGGCGACCCAGGACAGTGACGCACAGAGGACGGCGACCCAGGACAGTGACACACGGACGACGGCGACCCAGGACAGTTACACACAGAGGACGGCGACCCAGGACAGTGACATACAGAGGATGGCGATCCAGGACAGTGTCACAGAGAGGACGCGACCCAGGACAGTGACACAGAGGACGGCGAACCAGGACAGTGACGTACAGAGGACGCGACCCAGGACAGTGACCCACAGAGGACGCGACCCAGGACACTGACACACAGAAGACGCGACCCAGGACAGTCACACACAGAGGTCGGTGACCCAGGACAGTGACGCACAAAGGACGCGATCCAGGACAGTGACACTCTGAGGACGCGTCACAGGATAGTGACACACAGAGGACGGCGACCCAGGACAGTGACACGCAGAGGACGGCGATCCCGGGCGGTGAGACACAGAGGATGGCATCCCAGGACAGTGACGCACAGAGGACGGCGACCCAGGGCAGTGACACACAGTGGATGACGATCCAGGACAGTGTCACAGAGAGGACGCAACCCAGGACAGTGACACAGAGGACGGCGAACCAGGACAGTGACGCACAGAGGACGCGACCCAGGACACTGATAAACAGAGGACGGCGACCCAGGACAGTGACACTCAGAGGACGGCGATCCAGGACAGTGACACACAGAGGATTGCGATCCAGGACAGTGTCACAGAGAGGACGAGACCCAGGACAGTGACACACAGAGGACGGCGTCCCAGGACAGTGACACTCAGAGGACGGCGATCCAGGACAGTGACACACAGAGGACGGCGACCCAGGACAGTGACACACGGACTACGGTGACCCAGGACAGTGACACACGGAGGACGGCGACCCAGGACAGTGACACACAGAGGACGGCGACCCAGGACAGTGACACACAGAGGACGGCGATCCAGGGCATTGACACACAGAGGATGGCGACCCAGGACAGTGACGCACAGAGGACGGCGACCCAGGACAGTGACACACGGACGACGGCGACCCAGGACAGTTACACACAGAGGACAGCGACCCAGGACAGTGACATACAGAGGATGGCGATCCAGGACAGTGTCACAGAGAGGACGCGACCCAGGACAGTGACACAGAGGACGGCGAGCCAGGACAGTGACGTACAGAGGACGCGACCCAGGACAGTGACGCACAGAGGACGCGACACAGGACACTGACACACAGAGGACGGCGACCCAGGACAGTGACACTAAGAGGACGGAGATCCAGGACAGTGACACACAGAGGACGGCGACCCAGGACAGTGACACACGGAGGACGGCGACCCAGTACAGTGACACACAGAGACGGCGACCCAGGACAGTGACACACAGAGGATGGCGACCCAGACGGTGACACACAGAGGATGGCGATTAAGGACAGTGACACACAGAGGACGGCGACCCAGGACAGTGACACACGGAGGGCGCGACCCAGTACAGTTACACACACAGACGGCGACACAGGACAGTGACACACAGAGGCGGCGACCCAGGACAGTGACACACGGAGGACGGCGTCCCAGGACAGTGACACTCAGAGGACGGCGATCCAGGACAGTGACACACGGAGGGCGCGACCCAGGACAGTGACACACAGAGACGGCGACCCAGGACAGTGACACACAGAGACGGCGACCCAGGACAGTGAAACACAGAGGACGGCGACCCAGGACAGTGACACACAGACGACTCGACCCAGGACAGTCACACACAGAGGTCGGTGACCCAGGACAGTGACGCACATAGGACGCGTTCCAGGACAGTAACGCTCTGAGGACGCGTCACAGAACAGTGACACACAGAGGACGGCGACCCAGGACAGTGACACAGAGAGGACGGCGACCCAGGACAGTGACACACAGAGGATGGCGACCCAGGACAGTGACGCACAGAGGACGGCGACCCAGGACAGTGACACACAGAGGATTGCGATCCAGGACAGTGTCACAGAGAGGACGCGACCCAGGACAGTGACACACAGAGGACGGCGTCCCAGGACAGTGACACTCAGAGGACGGCGATCCAGGACAGTGACACACAGAGGACGGCGACCCAGGACAGTGACACACGGACTACGGTGACCCAGGACAGTGACACACGGAGGACGGCGACCATGGACAGTGACACACAGAGGACGGCGACCCAGGACAGTGACACAAAGAGGACGGCGATCCAGGGCATTGACACACAGAGGATGGCGACCCAGGACAGTGACGCACAGAGGACGGCGACCCAGGACAGTGACACACGGACGACGGCGACCCAGGACAGTTACACACAGAGGACGGCGACCCAGGACAGTGACATACAGAGGATGGTAACCCAGGACAGTGACACACAGAGGATGGCGATCCAGGACAGTGTCACAGAGAGGACGCGACCCAGGACAGTGACACAGAGGACGGCGAACCAGGACAGTGACGTACAGAGGACGCGACCCAGGACAGTGACACACAGAGGACGGCGACACAGGACAGTGACACACGGAGGACGGCAATCCAGGACAGTGACACACAGAGGACGGTAACCCAGGACAGTGACACACAGAGGATGGCGATCCAGGACAGTGTCACAGAGAGGACGCGACCCAGGACAGTGACACACAGAGGACCGCGACCCAGGACAGTGACGCACAGAGGACGCGACCCAGGACAGTGACGCACAGAGGACGGCGACCCAGTACAGTGACACAATGAGGACTCGACCCAGGATAGTGACACAAAGAGGAGGGCGACACAGGACAGTGACACACGGAGGATGGCGACCCAGGACAGTGACGCACAGAGGACGGCGACCCAGGAGAGTGACACACAGAGGATTGCGATCCAGGACAGTGTCACAGAGAGGACGCGACCCAGGACAGTGACACACAGAGGACAGCGTCCCAGGACAGTGACACTCAGAGGACGGCGATCCAGGACAGTGACACACGGAGGGCGCGACCCAGGACAGTGACACACAGAGACGGCGACCCAGGACAGTGACACACAGAGACGGCGACCCAGGACAGTGAAACACAGAGGACGGCGACCCAGGACAGTGACACACAGAGGACTCGACCCAGGACAGTCACACACAGAGGTCGGTGACCCAGGACAGTGACGCACATAGGACGCGTTCCAGGACAGTAACGCTCTGAGGACGCGTCACAGAACAGTGACACACAGAGGACGGCGACCCAGGACAGTGACACAGAGAGGACGGCGACCCAGGACAGTGACACACAGAGGATGGCGACCCAGGACAGTGACGCACAGAGGACGGCGACCCAGGACAGTGACACACAGAGGATTGCGATCCAGGACAGTGTCACAGAGAGGACGCGACCCAGGACAGTGACACACAGAGGACGGCGTCCCAGGACAGTGACACTCAGAGGACGGCGATCCAGGACAGTGACACACAGAGGACGGCGACCCAGGACAGTGACACACGGACTACGGTGACCCAGGACAGTGACACACGGAGGACGGCGACCCAGGACAGTGACACACAGAGGACGGCGACCCAGGACAGTGACACACGGACGACGGCGACCCAGGACAGTTACACACAGAGGACGGCGACCCAGGACAGTGACATACAGAGGATGGCGATCCAGGACAGTGTCACAGAGAGGACGCGACCCAGGACAGTGACACAGAGGACGGCGAACCAGGACAGTGACGTACAGAGGACGCGACCCAGGACAGTGACCCACAGAGGACGGCGACCCAGGACACTGACACACAGAAGACGCGTCCCAGGACAGTCACACACAGAGGTCGGTGACCCAGGACAGTGACGCACAAAGGACGCGATCCAGGACAGTGACGCTCTGAGGACGCGTCACAGGATAGTGACACACAGAGGACGGCGACCCAGGACAGTGACACACAGAGGACGGCGATCCAGGGCGGTGAGACACAGAGGATGGCATCCCAGGACAGTGACGCACAGAGGACGGCGACCCAGGGCAGTGACACACAGAGGATGACGATCCAGGACAGTGTCACAGAGAGGACGCGACCCAGGACAGTGACACAGAGGACGGCGAACCAGGACAGTGACGCACAGAGGACGCGACCCAGGACACTGACACACAGAGGACGGCGACCCAGGACAGTGACACTCAGAGGACGGCGATCCAGGACAGTGACACACAGAGGATTGCGATCCAGGACAGTGTCACAGAGAGGACGCGACCCAGGACAGTGACACACAGAGGACGGCGTCCCTGGACAGTGACACTCAGAGGACGGCGATCCAGGACAGTGACACACAGAGGACGCGACCCAGGACAGTGACACAGCGGACGGCGAACCAGGACAGTGACGTATAGAGGACGCGACCCAGGACAGTGACCCACAGAGGACGCGACCTAGGACACTGACACACAGAGGACGGCGACCCAGGACAGTGACACACAAAGGACGGCGACCAAGGACAGTGACACACAGAGGATGGCGACCCAGGACAGTGACACACAGAAGACGCGACCCAGGACAGTCACACACAGAGGTCGGTGACCCAGGACAGTGACGCACAAAGGACGCGATCCAGGACAGTGACGCTTTGAGGACGCGTCACAGGATAGTGACACACAGAGGACGGCGACCCAGGACAGTGACACACAGAGGACGCGACCCAGGACACTGACACACAGAGGACGGCGACCCAGGACAGTGACACACAAAGGACGGCGACCAAGGACAGTGACACACAGAGGACGGCGACCCAGGACAGTGACACACAGAAGACGCGACCCAGGACAGTCACACACAGAGGTCGGTGACCCAGGACAGTGATGCACAAAGGACGCGATCCAGGACAGTGACGCTCTGAGGACGCGTCACAGGATAGTGACACACAGAGGACGGCGACCCAGGACAGTGACACACAGAGGACGGCGATCCCGGGCGGTGAGACACAGAGGATGGCGACCCAGGACAGTGACGCACAGAGGACGGCGACCCAGGGCAGTGACACACAGAGGATGGCGATCCAGGACAGTGTCACAGAGAGGACGCGACCCAGGACAGTGACACAGAGGACGGCGAACCAGGACAGTGACGCACAGAGGACGCGACCCAGGACAGTGACGCACAGAGGACGCGACCCAGGACACTGACACACAGAGGAAGGCGACCCAGGACAGTGACACTCAGAGGACGGCGATCCAGGACAGTGACACACAGAGGACGGCGACCCAGGAGAGTGACACACGGAGGACGGCGACCCAGTACAGTGACACACAGAGACAGCGACCCAGGACAGTGACACACAGAGGATGGCGACCCAGACGGTGACACACAGAGGTTGGCGATGAAGGACAGTGACACACAGAGGACGGCGACCCAGGACAGTGACACACGGAGGGCGCGACCCAGTACTGTTACACACACAGACGGCGACCCAGGACAGTGACACACAGAGGCGGCGACCCAGGACAGTGACACACAGAGGATGGCGATCCAGGACAGTGACACACAGAGGACGGCGACCCAGGACAGTGACACACAGTGGGCGCGTCCCAGGACAGTGAAACACAGAGGACGGCGACCCAGGACAGTGACACACGGAGGGCGCGACCCAGGACAGTGACACACAGAGACGGCGACCCAGGACAGTGACACATAGAGACGGCGACCCAGGACAGTGAAACACAGAGGACGGCGACCCAGGACAGTGACACACAGAGGACTCGACCCAGGACAGTCACACACAGAGGTCGGTGACCCAGGACAGTGACGCACATAGGACGCGATCCAGGACAGTAACGCTCTGAGGACGCGTCACAGAACAGTGACACACAGAGGACGGCGACCCAGGACAGTGACACAGAGAGGACGGCGACCCAGGACAGTGACACACAGAGGATGGCGACCCAGGACAGTGACGCACAGAGGACGGCGACCCAGGACAGTGAAACACAGAGGATTGCGATCCAGGATAGTGTCACAGAGAGGACGCGACCCAGGACAGTGACACACAGAGGACGGCGTCCCAGGACAGTGACACTCAGAGGACGGCGATCCAGGACAGTGACACACAGAGGACGGTGACCCAGGACAGTGACACACGGACTACGGTGACCCAGGACAGTGACACACGGAGGACGGCGACCCAGGACAGTGACACACAGAGGACGGCGACCCAGGACAGTGACACACAGAGGACGGCGATCCAGGGCATTGAAACACAGAGGATGGCGACCCAGGACAGTGACGCACAGAGGACGGCGACCCAGGACAGTGACACACGGACGACGGCGACCCAGGACAGTTACACACAGAGGACGGCGACCCAGGACAGTGACATACAGAGGATGGCGATCCAGGACAGTGTCACAGAGAGGACGCGACCCAGGACAGTGACACAGAGGACGGCGAACCAGGACAGTGACGTACAGAGGATGCGACCCAGGACAGTGACCCACAGAGGACGCGACCCAGGACACTGACACACAGAAGACGCGACCCAGGACAGTCACACACAGAGGTCGGTGACCCAGGACAGTGACGCACAAAGGACGCGATCCAGGACAGTGACACTCTGAGGACGCGTCACAGGATAGTGACACACAGAGGACGGCGACCCAGGACAGTGACACACAGAGGACGGCGATCCCGGGCGGTGAGACACAGAGGATGGCATCCCAGGACAGTGACGCACAGAGGACGGCGACCCAGGGCAGTGACACACAGAGGATGACGATCCAGGACAGTGTCACAGAGAGGACGCGACCCAGGACAGTGACACAGAGGACGGCGAACCAGGACAGTGACGCACAGAGGACGCGACCCAGGACACTGATAAACAGAGGACGGCGACCCAGGACAGTGACACTCAGAGGACGGCGATCCAGGACAGTGACACACAGAGGATTGCGATCCAGGACAGTGTCACAGAGAGGACGAGACCCAGGACAGTGACACACAGAGGATGGCGTCCCAGGACAGTGACACTCAGAGGACGGCGATCCAGGACAGTGACACACAGAGGACGGCGACCCAGGACAGTGACACACGGACTACGGTGACCCAGGACAGTGACACACGGAGGACGGCGACCCAGGACAGTGACACACAGAGGACGGCGACCCAGGACAGTGACACACAGAGGACGGCGATCCAGGGCATTGACACACAGAGGATGGCGACCCAGGACAGTGACGCACAGAGGACGGCGACCCAGGACAGTGACACACGGACGACGGCGACCCAGGACAGTTACACACAGAGGACGGCGACCCAGGACAGTGACATACAGAGGATGGCGATCCAGGACAGTGTCACAGAGAGGACGCGACCCAGGACAGTGACACAGAGGACGGCGAGCCAGGACAGTGACGTACAGAGGACGCGACCCAGGACAGTGACCCACAGAGGACGCGAGCCAGGACACTGACACACAGAAGACGCGACCCAGGACAGTCACAGACAGAGGTCGGTGACCCAGGACAGTGACGCACAAAGGACGCGATCCAGGACAGTGACGCTCTGAGGACGCGTCACAGGATAGTGACACACAGAGGACGGCGACCCAGGACAGTGACACACAGAGGACGGCGATCCCGGGCGGTGAGACACAGAGGATGGCATCCCAGGACAGTGACGCACAGAGGACGGCGACCCAGGGCAGTGACACACAGAGGACGCGACACAGGACAGTGACACAGAGGACGGCGAACCAGGACAGTGACGCACAGAGGACGCGACACAGGACACTGACACACAGAGGACGGCGACCCAGGACAGTGACACTAAGAGGACGGAGATCCAGGACAGTGACACACAGAGGACGGCGACCCAGGACAGTGACACACGGAGGACGGCGACCCAGTACAGTGACACACAGAGACGGCGACCCAGGACAGTGACACACAGAGGATGGCGACCCAGACGGTGACACACAGAGGATGGCGATTAAGGACAGTGACACACAGAGGACGGCGACCCAGGACAGTGACACACGGAGGGCGCGACCCAGTACAGTTACACACACAGACGGCGACACAGGACAGTGACACACAGAGGCGGCGACCCAGGACAGTGTCACACGGAGGACGGCGTCCCAGGACAGTGACACTCAGAGGACGGCGATCCAGGACAGTGACACACGGAGGGCGCGACCCAGGACAGTGACACACAGAGACGGCGACCCAGGACAGTGACACACAGAGACGGCGACCCAGGACAGTGAAACACAGAGGACGGCGACCCAGGACAGTGACACACAGACGACTCGACCCAGGACAGTCACACACAGAGGTCGGTGACCCAGGACAGTGACGCACATAGGACGCGTTCCAGGACAGTAACGCTCTGAGGACGCGTCACAGAACAGTGACACACAGAGGACGGCGACCCAGGACAGTGACACAGAGAGGACGGCGACCCAGGACAGTGACACACAGAGGATGGCGACCCAGGACAGTGACGCACAGAGGACGGCGACCTAGGACAGTGACACACAGAGGATTGCGATCCAGGACAGTGTCACAGAGAGGACGCGACCCAGGACAGTGACACACAGAGGACGGCGTCCCAGGACAGTGACACTCAGAGGACGGCGATCCAGGACAGTGACACACAGAGGACGGCGACCCAGGACAGTGACACACGGACTACGGTGACCCAGGACAGTGACACACGGAGGACGGCGACCATGGACAGTGACACACAGAGGACGGCGACCCAGGACAGTGACACAAAGAGGACGGCGATCCAGGGCATTGACACACAGAGGATGGCGACCCAGGACAGTGACGCACAGAGGACGGCGACCCAGGACAGTGACACACGGACGACGGCGACCCAGGACAGTTACACACAGAGGACGGCGACCCAGGACAGTGACATACAGAGGATGGCGATCCAGGACAGTGTCACAGAGAGGACGCGACCCAGGACAGTGACACAGAGGACGGCGAACCAGGACAGTGACGTACAGAGGACGCGACCCAGGACAGTGACACACAGAGGACGGCGACACAGGACAGTGACACACGGAGGACGGCAATCCAGGACAGTGACACACAGAGGACGGTAACCCAGGACAGTGACACACAGAGGATGGCGATCCAGGACAGTGTCACAGAGAGGACGCGACCCAGGACAGTGACACACAGAGGACCGCGACCCAGGACAGTGACGCACAGAGGACGCGACCCAGGACAGTGACGCACAGAGGACGGCGACCCAGTACAGTGACACAATGAGGACTCGACCCAGGATAGTGACACAAAGAGGAGGGCGACACAGGACAGTGACACACGGAGGATGGCGACCCAGGACAGTGACGCACAGAGGACGGCGACCCAGGAGAGTGACACACAGAGGATTGCGATCCAGGACAGTGTCACAGAGAGGACGCGACCCAGGACAGTGACACACAGAGGACAGCGTCCCAGGACAGTGACACTCAGAGGACGGCGATCCAGGACAGTGACACACGGAGGGCGCGACCCAGGACAGTGACACACAGAGACGGCGACCCAGGACAGTGACACACAGAGACGGCGACCCAGGACAGTGAAACACAGAGGACGGCGACCCAGGACAGTGACACACAGAGGACTCGACCCAGGACAGTCACACACAGAGGTCGGTGACCCAGGACAGTGACGCACATAGGACGCGTTCCAGGACAGTAACGCTCTGAGGACGCGTCACAGAACAGTGACACACAGAGGACGGCGACCCAGGACAGTGACACAGAGAGGACGGCGACCCAGGACAGTGACACACAGAGGATGGCGACCCAGGACAGTGACGCACAGAGGACGGCGACCCAGGACAGTGACACACAGAGGATTGCGATCCAGGACAGTGTCACAGAGAGGACGCGACCCAGGACAGTGACACACAGAGGACGGCGTCCCAGGACAGTGACACTCAGAGGACGGCGATCCAGGACAGTGACACACAGAGGACGGCGACCCAGGACAGTGACACACGGACTACGGTGACCCAGGACAGTGACACACGGAGGACGGCGACCCAGGACAGTGACACACAGAGGACGGCGACCCAGGACAGTGACACACAGAGGACGGCGATCCAGGGCATTGACACACAGAGGATGGCGACCCAGGACAGTGACGCACAGAGGACGGCGACCCAGGACAGTGACACACGGACGACGGCGACCCAGGACAGTTACACACAGAGGACGGCGACCCAGGACAGTGACATACAGAGGATGGCGATCCAGGACAGTGTCACAGAGAGGACGCGACCCAGGACAGTGACACAGAGGACGGCGAACCAGGACAGTGACGTACAGAGGACGCGACCCAGGACAGTGACCCACAGAGGACGGCGACCCAGGACACTGACACACAGAAGACGCGTCCCAGGACAGTCACACACAGAGGTCGGTGACCCAGGACAGTGACGCACAAAGGACGCGATCCAGGACAGTGACGCTCTGAGGACGCGTCACAGGATAGTGACACACAGAGGACGGCGACCCAGGACAGTGACACACAGAGGACGGCGATCCAGGGCGGTGAGACACAGAGGATGGCATCCCAGGACAGTGACGCACAGAGGACGGCGACCCAGGGCAGTGACACACAGAGGATGACGATCCAGGACAGTGTCACAGAGAGGACGCGACCCAGGACAGTGACACAGAGGACGGCGAACCAGGACAGTGACGCACAGAGGACGCGACCCAGGACACTGACACACAGAGGACGGCGACCCAGGACAGTGACACTCAGAGGACGGCGATCCAGGACAGTGACACACAGAGGATTGCGATCCAGGACAGTGTCACAGAGAGGACGCGACCCAGGACAGTGACACACAGAGGACGGCGTCCCAGGACAGTGACACTCAGAGGACGGCGATCCAGGACAGTGACACACAGAGGACGCGACCCAGGACAGTGACACAGCGGACGGCGAACCAGGACAGTGACGTATAGAGGACACGACCCAGGACAGTGACCCACAGAGGACGCGACCCAGGACACTGACACACAGAGGACGGCGACCCAGGACAGTGACACACAAAGGACGGCGACCAAGGACAGTGACACACAGAGGATGGCGACCCAGGACAGTGACACACAGAAGACGCGACCCAGGACAGTCACACACAGAGGTCGGTGACCCAGGACAGTGACGCACAAAGGACGCGATCCAGGACAGTGACGCTTTGAGGACGCGTCACAGGATAGTGACACACAGAGGACGGCGACCCAGGACAGTGACACACAGAGGACGGCGATCCCGGGCGGTGAGACACAGAGGATGGCATCCCAGGACAGTGACGCACAGAGGACGGCGACCCAGGGCAGTGACACACAGAGGATGGCGATCCAGGACAGTGTCACAGAGAGGACGCGACCCAGGACAGTGACACAGAGGACGGCGAACCAGGACAGTGACGCACAGAGGACGCGACCCAGGACAGTCACGCACAGAGGACGCGACCCAGGACACTGACACACAGAGGACGGCGACCCAGGACAGTGACACTCAGAGGACGGCGATCCAGGACAGTGACACACAGAGGACGGCGACCCAGGAGAGTGACACACGGAGGACGGCGACCCAGTACAGTGACACACAGAGACAGCGACCCAGGACAGTGACACACAGAGGATGGCGACCCAGACGGTGACACACAGAGGTTGGCGATGAAGGACAGTGACACACAGAGGACGGCGACCCAGGACAGTGACACACGGAGGGCGCGACCCAGTACAGTTACACACACAGACGGCGACCCAGGACAGTGACACAGAGGACGGCGAACCAGGACAGTGACGCACAGAGGACGCGACCCAGGACACTGATAAACAGAGGACGGCGACCCAGGACAGTGACACTCAGAGGACGGCGATCCAGGACAGTGACACACAGAGGATTGCGATCCAGGACAGTGTCACAGAGAGGACGAGACCCAGGACAGTGACACACAGAGGACGGCGTCCCAGGACAGTGACACTCAGAGGACGGCGATCCAGGACAGTGACACACAGAGGACGGCGACCCAGGACAGTGACACACGGACTACGGTGACCCAGGACAGTGACACACGGAGGACGGCGACCCAGGACAGTGACACACAGAGGACGGCGACCCAGGACAGTGACACACAGAGGACGGCGATCCAGGGCATTGACACACAGAGGATGGCGACCCAGGACAGTGACGCACAGAGGACGGCGACCCAGGACAGTGACACACGGACGACGGCGACCCAGGACAGTTACACACAGAGGACGGCGACCCAGGACAGTGACATACAGAGGATGGCGATCCAGGACAGTGTCACAGAGAGGACGCGACCCAGGACAGTGACACAGAGGACGGCGAACCAGGACAGTGACGTACAGAGGACGCGACCCAGGACAGTGACCCACAGAGGACGCGACCCAGGACACTGACACACAGAAGACGCGACCCAGGACAGTCACAGACAGAGGTCGGTGACCCAGGACAGTGACGCACAAAGGACGCGATCCAGGACAGTGACATACAGAGGATGGCGATCCAGGACAGTGTCACAGAGAGGACGCGACCCAGGACAGTGACACAGAGGACGGCGAACCAGGACAGTGACGTATAGAGGACGCGACCCAGGACAGTGACCCACAGAGGACGCGACCCAGGACACTGACACACAGAGTACGGCGACCCAGGACAGTGACACACAAAGGACGGCGACCAAGGACAGTGACACACAGAGGACGGCGACCCAGGACAGTGACACACAGAAGACGCGACCCAGGACAGTCACACACAGAGGTCGGTGACCCAGGACAGTGACGCACAAAGGACGCGATCCAGGACAGTGACGCTCTGAGGACGCGTCACAGGATAGTGACACACAGAGGACGGCGACCCAGGACAGTGACACACAGAGGACGGCAATCCCGGGCGGTGAGACACAGAGGATGGCATCCCAGGACAGTGACGCACAGAGGACGGCGACTCAGGGCAGTGACACACAGAGGATGGCGATCCAGGACAGTGTCACAGAGAGGACGCGACCCAGGACAGTGACACAGAGGACGGCGAACCAGGACAGTGACGCACAGAGGACGCGACCCAGGACAGTGACGCACAGAGGACGCGACCCAGGACACTGACACACAGAGGACGGCGACCCAGGACAGTGACACTCAGAGGACGGCGATCCAGGACAGTGACACACAGAGGACGGCGACCCAGGAGAGTGACACACGGAGGACGGCGACCCAGTACAGTGACACACAGAGACAGCGACCCAGGACAGTGACACACAGAGGATGGCGACCCAGACGGTGACACACAGAGGTTGGCGATGACGGACAGTGACACACAGAGGACGGCGACCCAGGACAGTGACACACGGAGGGCGCGACCCAGTACAGTTACACACACAGACGGCGACCCAGGACAGTGACACACAGAGGCGGCGACCCAGGACAGTGACACACAGAGGATGGCGATCCAGGACAGTGACACACAGAGGACGGCGACCCAGGACAGTGACACACAGTGGGCGCGTCCCAGGACAGTGAAACACAGAGGACGGCGACCCAGGACAGTGACACACGGAGGGCGCGACCCAGGACAGTGACACACAGAGACGGCGACCCAGGACAGTGACACACAGAGACGGCGACCCAGGACAGTGACACACAGAGACGGCGACCCAGGACAGTGAAACGCAGAGGACGGCGAGCCAGGACAGTGACACACAGAGGACGCGACCCAGGACAGTCACACACAGAGGTCGGTGAACCAGGACAGTGACGCACATAGGACGCGATCCAGGACAGTGACATACAGAGGATGGCGATCCAGGACAGTGTCACAGAGAGGACGCGACCCAGGACAGTGACACAGAGGACGGCGAACCAGGACAGTGACGTATAGAGGACGCGACCCAGGACAGCGACCCACAGAGGACGCGACCCAGGACACTGACACACAGAGGACGGCGACCCAGGACAGTGACACACAAAGGACGGCGACCAAGGACAGTGACACACAGAGGATGGCGACCCAGGACAGTGACACACAGAAGACGCGACCCAGGACAGTCACACACAGAGGTCGGTGACCCAGGACAGTGACGCACAAAGGACGCGATCCAGGACAGTGACGCTCTGAGGACGCGTCACAGGATAGTGACACACAGAGGACGGCGACCCAGGACAGTGACACACAGAGGATGGCAATCCCGGGCGGTGAGACACAGAGGATGGCATCCCAGGACAGTGACGCACAGAGGACGGCGACCCAGGGCAGTGACACACAGAGGATGGCGATCCAGGACAGTGTCACAGAGAGGACGCGACCCAGGACAGTGACACAGAGGACGGCGAACCAGGACAGTGACGCACAGAGGACGCGACCCAGGACAGTGATGCACAGAGGACGCGACCCAGGACACTGACACACAGAGGACGGCGACCCAGGACAGTGACACTCAGAGGACGGCGATCCAGGACAGTGACACACAGAGGACGGCGACCCAGGAGAGTGACACACGGAGGACGGCGACCCAGTACAGTGACACACAGAGACAGCGACCCAGGACAGTGACACACAGAGGATGGCGACCCAGACGGTGACACACAGAGGTTGGCGATGAAGGACAGTGACACACAGAGGACGGCGACCCAGGACAGTGACACACGGAGGGCGCGACCCAGTACAGTTACACACACAGACGGCGACCCAGGACAGTGACACACAGAGGCGGCGACCCAGGACAGTGACACACAGTGGGCGCGTCCCAGGACAGTGACACACAGTGGGCGCGTCCCAGGACAGTGAAACACAGAGGACGGCGACCCAGGACAGTGACACACGGAGGGCGCGACCCAGGACAGTGACACACAGAGACGGCGACCCAGGACAGTGACACACAGAGACGGCGACCCAGGACAGTGAAACACAGAGGACGGCGACCCAGGACAGTGACACACAGAGGACTCGACCCAGGACAGTCACACACAGAGGTCGGTGACCCAGGACAGTGACGCACATAGGACGCGATCCAGGACAGTAACGCTCTGAGGACGCGTCACAGAACAGTGACACACAGAGGACGGCGACCCAGGACAGTGACACAGAGAGGACGGCGACCCAGGACAGTGACACACAGAGGATGGCGACCCAGGACAGTGACGCACAGAGGACGGCGACCCAGGACAGTGACACACAGAGGATTGCGATCCAGGACAGTGTCACAGAGAGGACGCGACCCAGGACAGTGACACACAGAGGACGGCGTCCCAGGACAGTGACCCACAGAGGACGCGACCCAGGACACTGACACACAGAGGACGGCGACCCAGGACAGTGACACACAAAGGACGGCGACCAAGGACAGTGACACACAGAGGACGGCGACACAGGACAGTGACACACAGAAGACGCGACCCAGGACAGTCACACACAGAGGTCGGTGACCCAGGACAGTGACGCACAAAGGACGCGATCCAGGACAGTGACGCTCTGAGGACGCGTCACAGGATAGTGACACACAGAGAACGGCGACCCAGGACAGTGACACACAGAGGACGGCGATCCCGGGCGGTGAGACACAGAGGATGGCATCCCAGGACAGTGACGCACAGAGGACGGCGACCCAGGGCAGTGACACACAGAGGATGGCGATCCAGGACAGTGTCACAGAGAGGACGCGACCCAGGACAGTGACACAGAGGACGGCGAACCAGGACAGTGACGCACAGAGGACGCGACCCAGGACAGTGACGCACAGAGGACGCGACCCAGGACACTGACACACAGAGGACGGCGACCCAGGACAGTGACACTCAGAGGACGGCGATCCAGGACAGTGACACACAGAGGACGGCGACCCAGGAGAGTGACACACGGAGGACGGCGACCCAGTACAGTGACACACCGAGACAGCGACCCAGGACAGTGACACACAGAGGCGGCGACCCAGGACAGTGACACACAGAGGATGGCGATCCAGGACAGTGACACACAGAGGACGGCGACCCAGGACAGTGACACACAGTGGGCGCGTCCCAGGACAGTGAAACACAGAGGACGGCGACCCAGGACAGTGACACACGGAGGGCGCGACCCAAGACATTGACACACAGAGACGGCGACCCAGGACAGTGACACACAGAGACGGCGACCCAGGACAGTGAAACACAGAGGACGGCGACCCAGGACAGTGACACACAGTGGACTCGACCCAGGACAGTCACACACAGAGGTCGGTGACCCAGGACAGTGACGCACATAGGACGCGATCCAGGACAGTAACGCTCTGAGGACGCGTCACAGAACAGTGACACACAGAGGACGGCGACCCAGGACAGTGACACAGAGAGGACGGCGACCCAGGACAGTGACACACAGAGGATGGCGACCCAGGACAGTGACGCACAGAGGACGGCGACCCAGGACAGTGACACACAGAGGATTGCGATCCAGGACAGTGTCACAGAGAGGACGCGACCCAGGACAGTGACACACAGAGGACGGCGTCCCAGGACAGTGACACTCAGAGGACGGCGATCCAGGACAGTGACACACAGAGGACGGCGACCCAGGACAGTGACACACGGACTACGGTGACCCAGGACAGTGACACACGGAGGACGGCGACCCAGGACAGTGACACACAGAGGACGGCGACCCAGGACAGTGACACACAGAGGACGGCGATCCAGGGCATTGAAACACAGAGGATGGCGACCCAGGACAGTGACGCACAGAGGACGGCGACCCAGGACAGTGACACACGGACGACGGCGACCCAGGACAGTTACACACAGAGGACGGCGACCCAGGACAGTGACATACAGAGGATGGCGATCCAGGACAGTGTCACAGAGAGGACGCGACCCAGGACAGTGACACAGAGGACGGCGAACCAGGACAGTGACGTACAGAGGACGCGACCCAGGACAGTGACCCACAGAGGACGCGACCCAGGACACTGACACACAGAAGACGCGACCCAGAACAGTCACACACAGAGGTCGGTGACCCAGGACAGTGACGCACAAAGGACGCGATCCAGGACTGTGACACTCTGAGGACGCGTCACAGGATAGTGACACACAGAGGACGGCGACCCAGGACAGTGACACACAGAGGACGGCGATCCCGGGCGGTGAGACACAGAGGATGGCATCCCAGGACAGTGACGCACAGAGGACGGCGACCCAGGGCAGTGACACACAGAGGATGACGATCCAGGACAGTGTCACAGAGAGGACGCGACCCAGGACAGTGACACAGAGGACGGCGAACCAGGACAGTGACGCACAGAGGACGCGACCCAGGACACTGACACACAGAGGACGGCGACCCAGGACAGTGACACTCAGAGGACGGCGATCCAGGACAGTGACACACAGAGGATTGCGATCCAGGACAGTGACACACGGAGGGCGCGACCCAAGACATTGACACACAGAGACGGCGACCCAGGACAGTGACACACAGAGACGGCGACCCAGGACAGTGAAACACAGAGGACGGCGACCCAGGACAGTGACACACAGAGGACTCGACCCAGGACAGTCACACACAGAGGTCGGTGACCCAGGACAGTGACGCACATAGGACGCGATCCAGGACAGTAACGCTCTGAGGACGCGTCACAGAACAGTGACACACAGAGGACGGCGACCCAGGACAGTGACACAGAGAGGACGGCGACCCAGGACAGTGACACACAGAGGATGGCGACCCAGGACAGTGACGCACAGAGGACGGCGACCCCGGACAGTGACACACAGAGGATTGCGATCCAGGACAGTGTCACAGAGAGGACGCGACCCAGGACAGTGACACACAGAGGACGGCGTCCCAGGACAGTGACACTCAGAGGACGGCGATCCAGGACAGTGACACACAGAGGACGGCGACCCAGGACAGTGACACACGGACTACGGTGACCCAGGACAGTGACACACGGAGGACGGCGACCCAGGACAGTGACACACAGAGGACGGCGACCCAGGACAGTGACACACAGAGGACGGCGATCCAGCGCATTGAAACACAGAGGATGGCGACCCAGGACAGTGACGCACAGAGGACGGCGACCCAGGACAGTGACGCACAGAGGACGGCGACCCAGGACAGTGACGCACAGAGGACGGCGACCCAGGACAGTGACACACGGACGACGGCGACCCAGGACAGTTACACACAGAGGACGGCGACCCAGGACAGTGACATACAGAGGATGGCGATCCAGGACAGTGTCACGGAGAGGACGCGACCCAGGACAGTGACACAGAGGACGGCGAACCAGGACAGTGACGTACAGAGGACGCGACCCAGGACAGTGACCCACAGAGGACGCGACCCAGGACACTGACACACAGAAGACGCGACCCAGGACAGTCACACACAGAGGTCGGTGACCCAGGACAGTGACGCACAAAGGATGCGATCCAGGACAGTGACACTCTGAGGACGCGTCACAGGATAGTGACACACAGAGGACGGCGACCCAGGACAGTGACACACAGAGGACGGCGATCCCGGGCGGTGAGACACAGAGGATGGCATCCCAGGACAGTGACGCACAGAGGACGGCGACCCAGGGCAGTGACACACAGAGGATGACGATCCAGGACAGTGTCACAGAGAGGACGCGACCCAGGACAGTGACACAGAGGACGGCGAACCAGGACAGTGACGCACAGAGGACGCGACCCAGGACACTGACACACAGAGGACGGCGACCCAGGACAGTGACACTCAGAGGACGGCGATCCAGGACAGTGACACACAGAGGATTGCGATCCAGGACAGTGTCACCGAGAGGACGAGACCCAGGACAGTGACACACAGAGGACGGCGTCCCAGGACAGTGACACTCAGAGGACGGCGATCCAGGACAGTGACACACAGAGGACGGCGACCCAGGACAGTGACACACGGACTACGGTGACCCAGGACAGTGACACACGGAGGACGGCGACCCAGGACAGTGACATACAGAGGACGGCGACCCAGGACAGTGACACACAGAGGACGCCGATCCAGGGCATTGACACACAGAGGATGGCGACCCAGGACAGTGACGCACAGAGGACGGCGACCCAGGACAGTGACACACGGACGACGGCGACCCAGGACAGTTACACACAGAGGACGGCGACCCAGGACAGTGACATACAGAGGATGGCGATCCAGGACAGTGTCACAGAGAGGACGCGACCCAGGACAGTGACACAGAGGACGGCGAACCAGGACAGTGACGTACAAAGGACGCGACCCAGGACAGTGACCCACAGAGGACGCGACCCAGGACACTGACACACAGAAGACGCGACCCAGGACAGTCACAGACAGAGGTCGGTGACCCAGGACAGTGACGCACAAAGGACGCGATCCAGGACAGTGACGCTCTGAGGACGCGTCACAGGATAGTGACACACAGAGGACGGCGACCCAGGACAGTGACACACAGAGGACGGCGATCCCGGGCGGTGAGACACAGAGGATGGCATCCCAGGACAGTGACGCACAGAGGACGGCGACCCAGGGCAGTGACACACAGAGGATGCGACACAGGACAGTGACACAGAGGACGGCGAACCAGGACAGTGACGCACAGAGGACGCGCCACAGGACACTGACACACAGAGGACGGCGACCCAGGACAGTGACACTAAGAGGACGGCGATCCAGGACAGTGACACACAGAGGACGGCGACCCAGGACAGTGACACACGGAGGACGGCGACCCAGTACAGTGACACACAGAGACGGCGACCCAGGACAGTGACACACAGAGGATGGCGACCCAGACGGTGACACATAGAGGATGGCGATTAAGGACAGTGACACACATAGGACGGCGACCCAGGACAGTGACACACGGAGGGCGCGACCCAGTACAGTTACACACATAGACGGCGACACAGGACAGTGACACACAGAGGCGGCGACCCAGGACAGTGACACACAGAGGATGGCGATCCAGGACAGTGACACACAGAGGACGGCGACCCAGGACAGTGACACACAGTGGGCGCGTCCCAGGACAGTGAAACACAGAGGACGGCGACCCAGGACAGTGACATACGGAGGGCGCGACCCAGGACAGTGACACACAGAGACGGCGACCCAGGACAGTGACACACAGAGACGGCGACCCAGGACAGTGAAACACAGAGGACGGCGAGCCAGGACAGTGACACACAGAGGACGCGACCCAGGACAGTCACACACAGAGGTCGGTGACCCAGGACAGTGACGCACATAGGACGCGATCCAGGACAGTGACGCTCTGAGGACGCGTCACAGGACAGTGACGCACAGAGGACGGCGACCCAGGACAGTGACACACAGAGGATTGCGATCCAGGACAGTGTCACAGAGAGGACGCGACCCAGGACAGTGACACACAGAGGACGGCGTCCCAGGACAGTGACACTCAGAGGACGGCGATCCAGGACAGTGACACACAGAGGACGGCGACCCAGGACAGTGACACACGGACTACGGTGACCCAGGACAGTGACACACGGAGGACGACGACCCAGGACAGTGACACACAGAGGACGGCGACACAGGACAGTGACACACAGAGGACGGCGATCCAGGGCATTGACACACAGAGGATGGCGACCCAGGACAGTGACGCACAGAGGACGGCGACCCAGGACAGTGACACACGGACGACGGCGACCCAGGACAGTTACACACAGAGGACGGCGACCCAGGACAGTGACATACAGAGGATGGCGATCCAGGACAGTGTCACAGAGAGGACGCGACCCAGGACAGTGACACAGAGGACGGCGAACCAGGACAGTGACGTACAGAGGACGCGACCCAGGACAGTGACCCACAGAGGACGCGACCCAGGACACTGACACACAGAGGACGGCGACCCAGGACAGTGACACACAAAGGACGGCGACCAAGGACAGTGACACACAGAGGACGGCGACCCAGGACAGTCACACACAGAGGTCGGTGACCCAGGACAGTGACGCACAAAGGACGCGATCCAGGACAGTGACGCTCTGAGGACGCGTCACAGGATAGTGACACACAGAAGACGCGACCCAGGACAGTCACACACAGAGGTCGGTGACCCAGGACAGTGACGCACAAAGGACGCGATCCAGGACTGTGACACTCTGAGGACGCGTCACAGGATAGTGACACACAGAGGACGGCGACCCAGGACAGTGACACACAGAGGACGGCGATCCCGGGCGGTGAGACACAGAGGATGGCATCCCAGGACAGTGACGCACAGAGGACGGCGACCCAGGGCAGTGACACACAGAGGATGACGATCCAGGACAGTGTCACAGAGAGGACGCGACCCAGGACAGTGACACAGAGGACGGCGAACCAGGACAGTGACGCACAGAGGACGCGACCCAGGACACTGACACACAGAGGACGGCGACCCAGGACAGTGACACTCAGAGGACGGCGATCCAGGACAGTGACACACAGAGGATTGCGATCCAGGACAGTGACACACGGAGGGCGCGACCCAAGACATTGACACACAGAGACGGCGACCCAGGACAGTGACACACAGAGACGGCGACCCAGGACAGTGAAACACAGAGGACGGCGACCCAGGACAGTGACACACAGAGGACTCGACCCAGGACAGTCACACACAGAGGTCGGTGACCCAGGACAGTGACGCACATAGGACGCGATCCAGGACAGTAACGCTCTGAGGACGCGTCACAGAACAGTGACACACAGAGGACGGCGACCCAGGACAGTGACACAGAGAGGACGGCGACCCAGGACAGTGACACACAGAGGATGGCGACCCAGGACAGTGACGCACAGAGGACGGCGACCCAGGACAGTGACAGACAGAGGATTGCGATCCAGGACAGTGTCACAGAGAGGACGCGACCCAGGACAGTGACACACAGAGGACGGCGTCCCAGGACAGTGACACTCAGAGGACGGCGATCCAGGACAGTGACACACAGAGGACGGCGACCCAGGACAGTGACACACGGACTACGGTGACCCAGGACAGAGACACACGGAGGACGGCGACCCAGGACAGTGACACACAGAGGACGGCGACCCAGGACAGTGACACACAGAGGACGGCGATCCAGGGCATTGAAACACAGAGGATGGCGACCCAGGACAGTGACGCACAGAGGACGGCGACCCAGGACAGTGACACACGGACGACGGCGACCCAGGACAGTTACACACAGAGGACGGCGACCCAGGACAGTGACATACACAGGATGGCGATCCAGGACAGTGTCACAGAGAGGACGCGACCCAGGACAGTGACACAGAGGACGGCGAACCAGGACAGTGACGTACAGAGGACGCGACCCAGGACAGTGACCCACAGAGGACGCGACCCAGGACACTGACACACAGAAGACGCGACCCAGGACAGTCACACACAGAGGTCGGTGACCCAGGACAGTGACGCACAAAGGATGCGATCCAGGACAGTGACACTCTGAGGACACGTCACAGCATAGTGACACACAGAGGACGGCGACCCAGGACAGTGACACACAGAGGACGGCGATCCCGGGCGGTGAGACACAGAGGATGGCATCCCAGGACAGTGACGCACAGAGGACGGCGACCCAGGGCAGTGACACACAGAGGATGACGATCCAGGACAGTGTCTCAGAGAGGACGCGACCCAGGACAGTGACACAGAGGACGGCGAACCAGGACAGTGACGCACAGAGGACGCGACCCAGGACACTGACACACAGAGGACGGCGACCCAGGACAGTGACACTCAGAGGACGGCGATCCAGGACAGTGACACACAGAGGATTGCGATCCAGGACAGTGTCACCGAGAGGACGAGACCCAGGACAGTGACACACAGAGGACGGCGTCCCAGGACAGTGACACTCAGAGGACGGCGATCCAGGACAGTGACACACAGAGGACGGCGACCCAGGACAGTGACACACGGACTACGGTGACCCAGGACCGTGACACACGGAGGACGGCGACCCAGGACAGTGACACACAGAGGACGGCGACCCAGGACAGTGACACACAGAGGACGGCGATCCAGGGCATTTACACACAGAGGATGGCGACCCAGGACAGTGACGCACAGAGGACGGCGACCCAGGACAGTGACACACGGACGACGGCGACCCAGGACAGTTACACACAGAGGACGGCGACCCAGGACAGTGACATACAGAGGATGGCGATCCAGGACAGTGTCACAGAGAGGACGCGACCCTGGACAGTGACACAGAGGACGGCGAACCAGGACAGTGACGTACAAAGGACGCGACCCAGGACAGTGACCCACAGAGGACGCGACCCAGGACACTGACACACAGAAGACGCGACCCAGGACAGTCACAGACAGAGGTCGGTGACCCAGGACAGTGACGCACAAAGGACGCGATCCAGGACAGTGACGCTCTGAGGACGCGTCACAGGATAGTGACACACAGAGGACGGCGACCCAGGACAGTGACACACAGAGTACGGCGATCCCGGGCGGTGAGACACAGAGGATGGCATCCCAGGACAGTGACGCACAGAGGACGGCGACCCAGGGCAGTGACACACAGAGGATGCGACACAGGACAGTGACACAGAGGACGGCGAACCAGGACAGTGACGCACAGAGGACGCGCCACAGGACACTGACACACAGAGGACGGCGACCCAGGACAGTGACACTAAGAGGACGGCGATCCAGGACAGTGACACACAGAGGACGGCGACCCAGGACAGTGACACACGGAGGACGGCGACCCAGTACAGTGACACACAGAGACGGCGACCCAGGACAGTGACACACAGAGGATGGCGACCCAGACGGTGACACATAGAGGATGGCGATTAAGGACAGTGACACACATAGGACGGCGACCCAGGACAGTGACACACGGAGGGCGCGACCCAGTACAGTTACACACATAGACGGCGACACAGGACAGTGACACACAGAGGCGGCGACCCAGGACAGTGACACACAGAGGATGGCGATCCAGGACAGTGACACACAGAGGACGGCGACCCAGGACAGTGACACACAGTGGGCGCGTCCCAGGACAGTGAAACACAGAGGACGGCGACCCAGGACAGTGACACACGGAGGGCGCGACCCAGGACAGTGACACACAGAGACGGCGACCCAGGACAGTGACACACAGAGACGGCGACCCAGGACAGTGAAACACAGAGGACGGCGAGCCAGGACAGTGACACACAGAGGACGCGACCCAGGACAGTCACACACAGAGGTCGGTGACCCAGGACAGTGACGCACATAGGACGCGATCCAGGACAGTGACGCTCTGAGGACGCGTCACAGGACAGTGACGCACAGAGGACGGCGACCCAGGACAGTGACACACAGAGGATTGCGATCCAGGACAGTGTCACAGAGAGGACGCGACCCAGGACAGTGACACACAGAGGACGGCGTCCCAGGACAGTGACACTCAGAGGACGGCGATCCAGGACAGTGACACACAGAGGACGGCGACCCAGGACAGTGACACACGGACTACGGTGACCCAGGACAGTGACACACGGAGGACGACGACCCAGGACAGTGACACACAGAGGACGGCGACCCAGGACAGTGACACACAGAGGACGGCGATCCAGGGCATTGACACACAGAGGATGGCGACCCAGGACAGTGACGCACAGAGGACGGCGACCCAGGACAGTGACACACGGACGACGGCGACCAAGGACAGTTACACACAGAGGACGGCGACCCAGGACAGTGACATACAGAGGATGGCGATCCAGGACAGTGTCACAGAGAGGACGCGACCCATGACAGTGACACAGAGGACGGCGAACCAGGACAGTGACGTACAGAGGACGCGACCCAGGACAGTGACCCACAGAGGACGCGACCCAGGACACTGACACACAGAGGACGGCGACCCAGGACAGTGACACACAAAGGACGGCGACCAAGGACAGTGACACACAGAGGACGGCGACCCAGGACAGTCACACACAGAGGTCGGTGACCCAGGACAGTGACGCACAAAGGACGCGATCCAGGACAGTGACGCTCTGAGGACGCGTCACAGGATAGTGACACACAGAGGACGGCGACCCAGGACAGTGACACACAGAGGACAGCGATCCCGGGCGGTGAGACACAGAGGATGGCATCCCAGGACAGTGACGAACAGAGGACGGCGACCCAGGGCAGTGACACACAGAGGATGACGATCCAGGACAGTGTCACAGAGAGGACGCGACCCAGGACAGTGACACAGAGGACGGCGAACCAGGACAGTGACGCACAGAGGACGCGACCCAGGACAGTGACGCACAGAGGACGCGACCCAGGACACTGACACACAGAGGACGGCGACCCAGGACAGTGACACTCAGAGGACTGCGATCCAGGACAGTGACACACAGAGGACGGCGACCCAGGACAGTGACACACGGAGGACGGCGACCCAGTACAGTGACACACAGAGACGGCGACCCAGTACAGTGACACACAGAGGACGGCGACCCAGGACAGTGACACACAGAGGACGGCGATCCAGGGCATTGACACACAGAGGATGGCGACCCAGGACAGTGACGCACAGAGGACGGCGACCCAGGACAGTGACACACGGACGACGGCGACCCAGGACAGTTACACACAGAGGACGGCGACCCAGGACAGTGACATACAGAGGATGGCGATCCAGGACAGTGTCACAGAGAGGACGCGACCCAGGACAGTGACACAGAGGACGGCGAACCAGGACAGTGACGTACAGAGGACGCGACCCAGGACAGTGACCCACAGAGGACGCGACCCAGGACACTGACACACAGAGGACGGCGACCCAGGACAGTGACAAACAAAGGACGGCGACCAAGGACAGTGACACACAGAGGACGGCATCCCAGGACAGTGACACACAGAAGACGCGACCCAGGACAGTCACACACAGAGGTCGGTGACGCAGGACAGTGACGCACAAAGGACGCGATCCAGGACAGTGACGCTCTGAGGACGCGTCACAGGATAGTGACACGCAGAGGACGGCGACCCAGGACAGTGACACACAGAGGACGGCGATCCCGGGCGGTGAGACACAGAGGATGGCATCCCAGGACAGTGACGAACAGAGAACGGCGACCCAGGGCAGTGACACACAGAGGATGACGATCCAGGACAGTGTCACAGAGAGGACGCGACCCAGGACAGTGACACAGAGGACGGCGAACCAGGACAGTGACGCACAGAGGACGCGACCCAGGACAGTGACGCACAGAGGACGCGACCCAGGACACTGACACACAGAGGACGGCGACCCAGGACAGTGACACTCAGAGGACGGCGATCCAGGACAGTGACACACAGAGGACGGCGACCCAGGACAGTGACACACGGAGGACGGCGACCCAGTACAGTGACACACAGAGACGGCGACCCAGGACAGTGACACACAGAGGATGGCGACCCAGACGGTGACACACAGAGGATGGCGATTAAGGACAGTGACACACAGAGGACGGCGACCCAGGACAGTGACACACGGAGGGCGCGACCCAGTACAGTTACACACACAGACGGCGACACAGGACAGTGACACACAGAGGCGGCGACCCAGGACAGTGACACACAGAGGATGGCGATCCAGGACAGTGACACACAGAGGACGGCGACCCAGGACAGTGACACACAGTGGGCGCGTCCCAGGACAGTGAAACACAGAGGACGGCGACCCAGGACAGTGACACACGGAGGGCGCGACCCAGGACAGTGACACACAGAGACGGCGACCCAGGACAGTGACACACAGAGACGGCGACCCAGGACAGTGAAACACAGAGGACGGCGAACCAGGACAGTGACGCACAGAGGACGCGACCCAGGACAGTGATGCACAGAGGACGCGACCCAGGACACTGACACACAGAGGACGGCGACCCAGGACAGTGACACTCAGAGGACGGCGATCCAGGACAGTGACACACAGAGGACGGCGACCCAGGAGAGTGACACACGGAGGACGGCGACCCAGTACAGTGACACACAGAGACAGCGACCCAGGACAGTGACACACAGAGGATGGCGACCCAGACGGTGACACACAGAGGTTGGCGATGAAGGACAGTGACACACAGAGGACGGCGACCCAGGACAGTGACACACGGAGGGCGCGACCCAGTACAGTTACACACACAGACGGCGACCCAGGACAGTGACACACAGAGGCGGCGACCCAGGACAGTGACACACAGTGGGCGCGTCCCAGGACAGTGACACACAGTGGGCGCGTCCCAGGACAGTGAAACACAGAGGACGGCGACCCAGGACAGTGACACACGGAGGGCGCGACCCAGGACAGTGACACACAGAGACGGCGACCCAGGACAGTGACACACAGAGACGGCGACCCAGGACAGTGAAACACAGAGGACGGCGACCCAGGACAGTGACACACAGAGGACTCGACCCAGGACAGTCACACACAGAGGTCGGTGACCCAGGACAGTGACGCACATAGGACGCGATCCAGGACAGTAACGCTCTGAGGACGCGTCACAGAACAGTGACACACAGAGGACGGCGACCCAGGACAGTGACACAGAGAGGACGGCGACCCAGGACAGTGACACACAGAGGATGGCGACCCAGGACAGTGACGCACAGAGGACGGCGACCCAGGACAGTGACACACAGAGGATTGCGATCCAGGACAGTGTCACAGAGAGGACGCGACCCAGGACAGTGACACACAGAGGACGGCGTCCCAGGACAGTGACCCACAGAGGACGCGACCCAGGACACTGACACACAGAGGACGGCGACCCAGGACAGTGACACACAAAGGACGGCGACCAAGGACAGTGACACACAGAGGACGGCGACACAGGACAGTGACACACAGAAGACGCGACCCAGGACAGTCACACACAGAGGTCGGTGACCCAGGACAGTGACGCACAAAGGACGCGATCCAGGACAGTGACGCTCTGAGGACGCGTCACAGGATAGTGACACACAGAGAACGGCGACCCAGGACAGTGACACACAGAGGACGGCGATCCCGGGCGGTGAGACACAGAGGATGGCATCCCAGGACAGTGACGCACAGAGGACGGCGACCCAGGGCAGTGACACACAGAGGATGGCGATCCAGGACAGTGTCACAGAGAGGACGCGACCCAGGACAGTGACACAGAGGACGGCGAACCAGGACAGTGACGCACAGAGGACGCGACCCAGGACAGTGACGCACAGAGGACGCGACCCAGGACACTGACACACAGAGGACGGCGACCCAGGACAGTGACACTCAGAGGACGGCGATCCAGGACAGTGACACACAGAGGACGGCGACCCAGGAGAGTGACACACGGAGGACGGCGACCCAGTACAGTGACACACCGAGACAGCGACCCAGGACAGTGACACACAGAGGCGGCGACCCAGGACAGTGACACACAGAGGATGGCGATCCAGGACAGTGACACACAGAGGACGGCGACCCAGGACAGTGACACACAGTGGGCGCGTCCCAGGACAGTGAAACACAGAGGACGGCGACCCAGGACAGTGACACACGGAGGGCGCGACCCAAGACATTGACACACAGAGACGGCGACCCAGGACAGTGACACACAGAGACGGCGACCCAGGACAGTGAAACACAGAGGACGGCGACCCAGGACAGTGACACACAGTGGACTCGACCCAGGACAGTCACACACAGAGGTCGGTGACCCAGGACAGTGACGCACATAGGACGCGATCCAGGACAGTAACGCTCTGAGGACGCGTCACAGAACAGTGACACACAGAGGACGGCGACCCAGGACAGTGACACAGAGAGGACGGCGACCCAGGACAGTGACACACAGAGGATGGCGACCCAGGACAGTGACGCACAGAGGACGGCGACCCAGGACAGTGACACACAGAGGATTGCGATCCAGGACAGTGTCACTGAGAGGACGCGACCCAGGACAGTGACACACAGAGGACGGCGTCCCAGGACAGTGACACTCAGAGGACGGCGATCCAGGACAGTGACACACAGAGGACGGCGACCCAGGACAGTGACACACGGACTACGGTGACCCAGGACAGTGACACACGGAGGACGGCGACCCAGGACAGTGACACACAGAGGACGGCGACCCAGGACAGTGACACACAGAGGACGGCGATCCAGGGCATTGAAACACAGAGGATGGCGACCCAGGACAGTGACGCACAGAGGACGGCGACCCAGGACAGTGACACACGGACGACGGCGACCCAGGACAGTTACACACAGAGGACGGCGACCCAGGACAGTGACATACAGAGGATGGCGATCCAGGACAGTGTCACAGAGAGGACGCGACCCAGGACAGTGACACAGAGGACGGCGAACCAGGACAGTGACGTACAGAGGACGCGACCCAGGACAGTGACCCACAGAGGACGCGACCCAGGACACTGACACACAGAAGACGCGACCCAGAACAGTCACACACAGAGGTCGGTGACCCAGGACAGTGACGCACAAAGGACGCGATCCAGGACTGTGACACTCTGAGGACGCGTCACAGGATAGTGACACACAGAGGACGGCGACCCAGGACAGTGACACACAGAGGACGGCGATCCCGGGCGGTGAGACACAGAGGATGGCATCCCAGGACAGTGACGCACAGAGGACGGCGACCCAGGGCAGTGACACACAGAGGATGACGATCCAGGACAGTGTCACAGAGAGGACGCGACCCAGGACAGTGACACAGAGGACGGCGAACCAGGACAGTGACGCACAGAGGACGCGACCCAGGACACTGACACACAGAGGACGGCGACCCAGGACAGTGACACTCAGAGGACGGCGATCCAGGACAGTGACACACAGAGGATTGCGATCCAGGACAGTGACACACGGAGGGCGCGACCCAAGACATTGACACACAGAGACGGCGACCCAGGACAGTGACACACAGAGACGGCGACCCAGGACAGTGAAACACAGAGGACGGCGACCCAGGACAGTGACACACAGAGGACTCGACCCAGGACAGTCACACACAGAGGTCGGTGACCCAGGACAGTGACGCACATAGGACGCGATCCAGGACAGTAACGCTCTGAGGACGCGTCACAGAACAGTGACACACAGAGGACGGCGACCCAGGACAGTGACACAGAGAGGACGGCGACCCAGGACAGTGACACACAGAGGATGGCGACCCAGGACAGTGACGCACAGAGGACGGCGACCCAGGACAGTGACACACAGAGGATTGCGATCCAGGACAGTGTCACAGAGAGGACGCGACCCAGGACAGTGACACACAGAGGACGGCGTCCCAGGACAGTGACACTCAGAGGACGGCGATCCAGGACAGTGACACACAGAGGACGGCGACCCAGGACAGTGACACACGGACTACGGTGACCCAGGACAGTGACACACGGAGGACGGCGACCCAGGACAGTGACACACAGAGGACGGCGACCCAGGACAGTGACACACAGAGGACGGCGATCCAGGGCATTGAAACACAGAGGATGGCGACCCAGGACAGTGACGCACAGAGGACGGCGACCCAGGACAGTGACACACGGACGACGGCGACCCAGGACAGTTACACACAGAGGACGGCGACCCAGGACAGTGACATACAGAGGATGGCGATCCAGGACAGTGTCACGGAGAGGACGCGACCCAGGACAGTGACACAGAGGACGGCGAACCAGGACAGTGACGTACAGAGGACGCGACCCAGGACAGTGACCCACAGAGGACGCGACCCAGGACACTGACACACAGAAGACGCGACCCAGGACAGTCACACACAGAGGTCGGTGACCCAGGACAGTGACGCACAAAGGATGCGATCCAGGACAGTGACACTCTGAGGACGCGTCACAGGATAGTGACACACAGAGGACGGCGACCCAGGACAGTGACACACAGAGGACGGCGATCCCGGGCGGTGAGACACAGAGGATGGCATCCCAGGACAGTGACGCACAGAGGACGGCGACCCAGGGCAGTGACACACAGAGGATGACGATCCAGGACAGTGTCACAGAGAGGACGCGACCCAGGACAGTGACACAGAGGACGGCGAACCAGGACAGTGACGCACAGAGGACGCGACCCAGGACACTGACACACAGAGGACGGCGACCCAGGACAGTGACACTCAGAGGACGGCGATCCAGGACAGTGACACACAGAGGATTGCGATCCAGGACAGTGTCACCGAGAGGACGAGACCCAGGACAGTGACACACAGAGGACGGCGTCCCAGGACAGTGACACTCAGAGGACGGCGATCCAGGACAGTGACACACAGAGGACGGCGACCCAGGACAGTGACACACGGACTACGGTGACCCAGGACAGTGACACACGGAGGACGGCGACCCAGGACAGTGACATACAGAGGACGGCGACCCAGGACAGTGACACACAGAGGACGCCGATCCAGGGCATTGACACACAGAGGATGGCGACCCAGGACAGTGACGCACAGAGGACGGCGACCCAGGACAGTGACACACGGACGACGGCGACCCAGGACAGTTACACACAGAGGACGGCGACCCAGGACAGTGACATACAGAGGATGGCGATCCAGGACAGTGTCACAGAGAGGACGCGACCCAGGACAGTGACACAGAGGACGGCGAACCAGGACAGTGACGTACAAAGGACGCGACCCAGGACAGTGACCCACAGAGGACGCGACCCAGGACACTGACACACAGAAGACGCGACCCAGGACAGTCACAGACAGAGGTCGGTGACCCAGGACAGTGACGCACAAAGGACGCGATCCAGGACAGTGACGCTCTGAGGACGCGTCACAGGATAGTGACACACAGAGGACGGCGACCCAGGACAGTGACACACAGAGGACGGCGATCCCGGGCGGTGAGACACAGAGGATGGCATCCCAGGACAGTGACGCACAGAGGACGGCGACCCAGGGCAGTGACACACAGAGGATGCGACACAGGACAGTGACACAGAGGACGGCGAACCAGGACAGTGACGCACAGAGGACGCGCCACAGGACACTGACACACAGAGGACGGCGACCCAGGACAGTGACACTAAGAGGACGGCGATCCAGGACAGTGACACACAGAGGACGGCGACCCAGGACAGTGACACACGGAGGACGGCGACCCAGTACAGTGACACACAGAGACGGCGACCCAGGACAGTGACACACAGAGGATGGCGACCCAGACGGTGACACATAGAGGATGGCGATTAAGGACAGTGACACACATAGGACGGCGACCCAGGACAGTGACACACGGAGGGCGCGACCCAGTACAGTTACACACATAGACGGCGACACAGGACAGTGACACACAGAGGCGGCGACCCAGGACAGTGACACACAGAGGATGGCGATCCAGGACAGTGACACACAGAGGACGGCGACCCAGGACAGTGACACACAGTGGGCGCGTCCCAGGACAGTGAAACACAGAGGACGGCGACCCAGGACAGTGACATACGGAGGGCGCGACCCAGGACAGTGACACACAGAGACGGCGACCCAGGACAGTGACACACAGAGACGGCGACCCAGGACAGTGAAACACAGAGGACGGCGAGCCAGGACAGTGACACACAGAGGACGCGACCCAGGACAGTCACACACAGAGGTCGGTGACCCAGGACAGTGACGCACATAGGACGCGATCCAGGACAGTGACGCTCTGAGGACGCGTCACAGGACAGTGACGCACAGAGGACGGCGACCCAGGACAGTGACACACAGAGGATTGCGATCCAGGACAGTGTCACAGAGAGGACGCGACCCAGGACAGTGACACACAGAGGACGGCGTCCCAGGACAGTGACACTCAGAGGACGGCGATCCAGGACAGTGACACACAGAGGACGGCGACCCAGGACAGTGACACACGGACTACGGTGACCCAGGACAGTGACACACGGAGGACGACGACCCAGGACAGTGACACACAGAGGACGGCGACACAGGACAGTGACACACAGAGGACGGCGATCCAGGGCATTGACACACAGAGGATGGCGACCCAGGACAGTGACGCACAGAGGACGGCGACCCAGGACAGTGACACACGGACGACGGCGACCCAGGACAGTTACACACAGAGGACGGCGACCCAGGACAGTGACATACAGAGGATGGCGATCCAGGACAGTGTCACAGAGAGGACGCGACCCAGGACAGTGACACAGAGGACGGCGAACCAGGACAGTGACGTACAGAGGACGCGACCCAGGACAGTGACCCACAGAGGACGCGACCCAGGACACTGACACACAGAGGACGGCGACCCAGGACAGTGACACACAAAGGACGGCGACCAAGGACAGTGACACACAGAGGACGGCGACCCAGGACAGTCACACACAGAGGTCGGTGACCCAGGACAGTGACGCACAAAGGACGCGATCCAGGACAGTGACGCTCTGAGGACGCGTCACAGGATAGTGACACACAGAAGACGCGACCCAGGACAGTCACACACAGAGGTCGGTGACCCAGGACAGTGACGCACAAAGGACGCGATCCAGGACTGTGACACTCTGAGGACGCGTCACAGGATAGTGACACACAGAGGACGGCGACCCAGGACAGTGACACACAGAGGACGGCGATCCCGGGCGGTGAGACACAGAGGATGGCATCCCAGGACAGTGACGCACAGAGGACGGCGACCCAGGGCAGTGACACACAGAGGATGACGATCCAGGACAGTGTCACAGAGAGGACGCGACCCAGGACAGTGACACAGAGGACGGCGAACCAGGACAGTGACGCACAGAGGACGCGACCCAGGACACTGACACACAGAGGACGGCGACCCAGGACAGTGACACTCAGAGGACGGCGATCCAGGACAGTGACACACAGAGGATTGCGATCCAGGACAGTGACACACGGAGGGCGCGACCCAAGACATTGACACACAGAGACGGCGACCCAGGACAGTGACACACAGAGACGGCGACCCAGGACAGTGAAACACAGAGGACGGCGACCCAGGACAGTGACACACAGAGGACTCGACCCAGGACAGTCACACACAGAGGTCGGTGACCCAGGACAGTGACGCACATAGGACGCGATCCAGGACAGTAACGCTCTGAGGACGCGTCACAGAACAGTGACACACAGAGGACGGCGACCCAGGACAGTGACACAGAGAGGACGGCGACCCAGGACAGTGACACACAGAGGATGGCGACCCAGGACAGTGACGCACAGAGGACGGCGACCCAGGACAGTGACAGACAGAGGATTGCGATCCAGGACAGTGTCACAGAGAGGACGCGACCCAGGACAGTGACACACAGAGGACGGCGTCCCAGGACAGTGACACTCAGAGGACGGCGATCCAGGACAGTGACACACAGAGGACGGCGACCCAGGACAGTGACACACGGACTACGGTGACCCAGGACAGAGACACACGGAGGACGGCGACCCAGGACAGTGACACACAGAGGACGGCGACCCAGGACAGTGACACACAGAGGACGGCGATCCAGGGCATTGAAACACAGAGGATGGCGACCCAGGACAGTGACGCACAGAGGACGGCGACCCAGGACAGTGACACACGGACGACGGCGACCCAGGACAGTTACACACAGAGGACGGCGACCCAGGACAGTGACATACACAGGATGGCGATCCAGGACAGTGTCACAGAGAGGACGCGACCCAGGACAGTGACACAGAGGACGGCGAACCAGGACAGTGACGTACAGAGGACGCGACCCAGGACAGTGACCCACAGAGGACGCGACCCAGGACACTGACACACAGAAGACGCGACCCAGGACAGTCACACACAGAGGTCGGTGACCCAGGACAGTGACGCACAAAGGATGCGATCCAGGACAGTGACACTCTGAGGACACGTCACAGCATAGTGACACACAGAGGACGGCGACCCAGGACAGTGACACACAGAGGACGGCGATCCCGGGCGGTGAGACACAGAGGATGGCATCCCAGGACAGTGACGCACAGAGGACGGCGACCCAGGGCAGTGACACACAGAGGATGACGATCCAGGACAGTGTCTCAGAGAGGACGCGACCCAGGACAGTGACACAGAGGACGGCGAACCAGGACAGTGACGCACAGAGGACGCGACCCAGGACACTGACACACAGAGGACGGCGACCCAGGACAGTGACACTCAGAGGACGGCGATCCAGGACAGTGACACACAGAGGATTGCGATCCAGGACAGTGTCACCGAGAGGACGAGACCCAGGACAGTGACACACAGAGGACGGCGTCCCAGGACAGTGACACTCAGAGGACGGCGATCCAGGACAGTGACACACAGAGGACGGCGACCCAGGACAGTGACACACGGACTACGGTGACCCAGGACCGTGACACACGGAGGACGGCGACCCAGGACAGTGACACACAGAGGACGGCGACCCAGGACAGTGACACACAGAGGACGGCGATCCAGGGCATTGACACACAGAGGATGGCGACCCAGGACAGTGACGCACAGAGGACGGCGACCCAGGACAGTGACACACGGACGACGGCGACCCAGGACAGTTACACACAGAGGACGGCGACCCAGGACAGTGACATACAGAGGATGGCGATCCAGGACAGTGTCACAGAGAGGACGCGACCCTGGACAGTGACACAGAGGACGGCGAACCAGGACAGTGACGTACAAAGGACGCGACCCAGGACAGTGACCCACAGAGGACGCGACCCAGGACACTGACACACAGAAGACGCGACCCAGGACAGTCACAGACAGAGGTCGGTGACCCAGGACAGTGACGCACAAAGGACGCGATCCAGGACAGTGACGCTCTGAGGACGCGTCACAGGATAGTGACACACAGAGGACGGCGACCCAGGACAGTGACACACAGAGTACGGCGATCCCGGGCGGTGAGACACAGAGGATGGCATCCCAGGACAGTGACGCACAGAGGACGGCGACCCAGGGCAGTGACACACAGAGGATGCGACACAGGACAGTGACACAGAGGACGGCGAACCAGGACAGTGACGCACAGAGGACGCGCCACAGGACACTGACACACAGAGGACGGCGACCCAGGACAGTGACACTAAGAGGACGGCGATCCAGGACAGTGACACACAGAGGACGGCGACCCAGGACAGTGACACACGGAGGACGGCGACCCAGTACAGTGACACACAGAGACGGCGACCCAGGACAGTGACACACAGAGGATGGCGACCCAGACGGTGACACATAGAGGATGGCGATTAAGGACAGTGACACACATAGGACGGCGACCCAGGACAGTGACACACGGAGGGCGCGACCCAGTACAGTTACACACATAGACGGCGACACAGGACAGTGACACACAGAGGCGGCGACCCAGGACAGTGACACACAGAGGATGGCGATCCAGGACAGTGACACACAGAGGACGGCGACCCAGGACAGTGACACACAGTGGGCGCGTCCCAGGACAGTGAAACACAGAGGACGGCGACCCAGGACAGTGACACACGGAGGGCGCGACCCAGGACAGTGACACACAGAGACGGCGACCCAGGACAGTGACACACAGAGACGGCGACCCAGGACAGTGAAACACAGAGGACGGCGAGCCAGGACAGTGACACACAGAGGACGCGACCCAGGACAGTCACACACAGAGGTCGGTGACCCAGGACAGTGACGCACATAGGACGCGATCCAGGACAGTGACGCTCTGAGGACGCGTCACAGGACAGTGACGCACAGAGGACGGCGACCCAGGACAGTGACACACAGAGGATTGCGATCCAGGACAGTGTCACAGAGAGGACGCGACCCAGGACAGTGACACACAGAGGACGGCGTCCCAGGACAGTGACACTCAGAGGACGGCGATCCAGGACAGTGACACACAGAGGACGGCGACCCAGGACAGTGACACACGGACTACGGTGACCCAGGACAGTGACACACGGAGGACGACGACCCAGGACAGTGACACACAGAGGACGGCGACCCAGGACAGTGACACACAGAGGACGGCGATCCAGGGCATTGACACACAGAGGATGGCGACCCAGGACAGTGACGCACAGAGGACGGCGACCCAGGACAGTGACACACGGACGACGGCGACCAAGGACAGTTACACACAGAGGACGGCGACCCAGGACAGTGACATACAGAGGATGGCGATCCAGGACACTGTCACAGAGAGGACGCGACCCATGACAGTGACACAGAGGACGGCGAACCAGGACAGTGACGTACAGAGGACGCGACCCAGGACAGTGACCCACAGAGGACGCGACCCAGGACACTGACACACAGAGGACGGCGACCCAGGACAGTGACACACAAAGGACGGCGACCAAGGACAGTGACACACAGAGGACGGCGACCCAGGACAGTCACACACAGAGGTCGGTGACCCAGGACAGTGACGCACAAAGGACGCGATCCAGGACAGTGACGCTCTGAGGACGCGTCACAGGATAGTGACACACAGAGGACGGCGACCCAGGACAGTGACACACAGAGGACAGCGATCCCGGGCGGTGAGACACAGAGGATGGCATCCCAGGACAGTGACGAACAGAGGACGGCGACCCAGGGCAGTGACACACAGAGGATGACGATCCAGGACAGTGTCACAGAGAGGACGCGACCCAGGACAGTGACACAGAGGACGGCGAACCAGGACAGTGACGCACAGAGGACGCGACCCAGGACAGTGACGCACAGAGGACGCGACCCAGGACACTGACACACAGAGGACGGCGACCCAGGACAGTGACACTCAGAGGACTGCGATCCAGGACAGTGACACACAGAGGACGGCGACCCAGGACAGTGACACACGGAGGACGGCGACCCAGTACAGTGACACACAGAGACGGCGACCCAGTACAGTGACACACAGAGGACGGCGACCCAGGACAGTGACACACAGAGGACGGCGATCCAGGGCATTGACACACAGAGGATGGCGACCCAGGACAGTGACGCACAGAGGACGGCGACCCAGGACAGTGACACACGGACGACGGCGACCCAGGACAGTTACACACAGAGGACGGCGACCCAGGACAGTGACATACAGAGGATGGCGATCCAGGACAGTGTCACAGAGAGGACGCGACCCAGGACAGTGACACAGAGGACGGCGAACCAGGACAGTGACGTACAGAGGACGCGACCCAGGACAGTGACCCACAGAGGACGCGACCCAGGACACTGACACACAGAGGACGGCGACCCAGGACAGTGACAAACAAAGGACGGCGACCAAGGACAGTGACACACAGAGGACGGCATCCCAGGACAGTGACACACAGAAGACGCGACCCAGGACAGTCACACACAGAGGTCGGTGACGCAGGACAGTGACGCACAAAGGACGCGATCCAGGACAGTGACGCTCTGAGGACGCGTCACAGGATAGTGACACGCAGAGGACGGCGACCCAGGACAGTGACACACAGAGGACGGCGATCCCGGGCGGTGAGACACAGAGGATGGCATCCCAGGACAGTGACGAACAGAGAACGGCGACCCAGGGCAGTGACACACAGTGGGCGCGACCCAGGGCAGTGACACACAGAGGATGACGATCCAGGACAGTGTCACAGAGAGGACGCGACCCAGGACAGTGACACAGAGGACGGCGAACCAGGACAGTGACGCACAGAGGACGCGACCCAGGACAGTGACGCACAGAGGACGCGACCCAGGACACTGACACACAGAGGACGGCGACCCAGGACAGTGACACTCAGAGGACGGCGATCCAGGACAGTGACACACAGAGGACGGCGACCCAGGACAGTGACACACGGAGGACGGCGACCCAGTACAGTGACACACAGAGACGGCGACCCAGGACAGTGACACACAGAGGATGGCGACCCAGACGGTGACACACAGAGGATGGCGATTAAGGACAGTGACACACAGAGGACGGCGACCCAGGACAGTGACACACGGAGGGCGCGACCCAGTACAGTTACACACACAGACGGCGACACAGGACAGTGACACACAGAGGCGGCGACCCAGGACAGTGACACACAGAGGATGGCGATCCAGGACAGTGACACACAGAGGACGGCGACCCAGGACAGTGACACACAGTGGGCGCGTCCCAGGACAGTGAAACACAGAGGACGGCGACCCAGGACAGTGACACACGGAGGGCGCGACCCAGGACAGTGACACACAGAGACGGCGACCCAGGACAGTGACACACAGAGACGGCGACCCAGGACAGTGAAACACAGAGGACGGCGAGCCAGGACAGTGACACACAGAGGACGCGACCCAGGACAGTCACACACAGAGGTCGGTGACCCAGGACAGTGACGCACATAGGACGCGATCCAGGACAGTGACGCTCTGAGGACGCGTCACAGGACAGTGACACACAGAGGACGGCGACCCAGGACAGTGACACAGAGAGGACGGCGACCCAGGACAGTGACACACGGAGGACGGCAACCCAGGACAGTGACACACAGAGGACGGCGACACAGTACAGTGACACACGGAGGACGGCAATCCAGGACAGTGACACACAGAGGACGGTAACCCAGGACAGTGACACACAGAGGATGGCGATCCAGGACAGTGTCACAGAGAGACCGCGACCCAGGGCAGTGACGCACAGAGGACGCGACCCAGGACAGTGACACAATGAGGACTCGACCCAGGACAGTGACACACAGAGGACGCGACACAGGACAGTCACACACAGAGGTCGGTGACCCAGGACAGTGACGCACAAAGGACGCGATCCAGGACAGTGACGTTCTGAGGACGCGTCACAGGACAGTGACACACAGAGGACGGCGACCCAGGACAGTGACACACAGAGGACGGCGATCCAGGGCGGTGACACACAGAGGATGGCGACCCAGGACAGTGACGCACAGAGGACGGCGACCCAGGACAGTGACACACAGAGGATTGCGATCCAGGACAGTGTCACAGAGAGGACGCGACCCAGGACAGTGACATACAGAGGACGGCGAACCAGGACAGTGACGCTCTGAGGACGCGTCACAGGACAGTGACACACAGAGAACGGCGACCCAGGACAGTGACACACAGAGTACCGCGATCCAGGGCGGTGACTCACAGAGGATGGCGACCCAGGAGAGTGACGCAAGAGGATGGCGACCCAGTACAGTGACACACGGAGGACGGCGACCCAGGACAGTGACACACGGAGGGCTCGACCCAGGACAGTTACACTCACAGACGGCGACCCAGGACAGTGACACACAGAGACGGCGACCCAGGACAGTGACACACAGAGGATGGCGATCCAGGACAGTGACACGCAGAGGACGGCGACCCAGGACAGTGACATACAGTGGCCGCGTCCAAGGACAGTGAAACACAGAGGACGGCGACCCAGGACAGTGACACACGGAGGGCGCGACCCAGGACAGTGACACACAGAGACGGCGACCCAGGACAGTGAAACACAGAAGACGGCGACCCAGGACAGTGACACACAGAGGACGCGACCCAGGACAGTCACACACAGAGGTCGGTGACCCAGGACAGTGACGCACATAGGACGGGATCCAGGACAGTGACGCTCTGAGGACGCGTCACAGGACAGTGACACACAGAGGACGGCGACCCAGGGCAGTGACACAGAGAGGACGGCGACCCAGGACAGTGACACACGGAGGACGGCAACCCAGGACAGTGACACACAGAGGACGTCGACCCAGGACAGTGACACACGGAGGACGGCAACCCAGGACAGTGACACACAGAGGACGGTAACCCAGGACAGTGACACACAGAGGATGGCGATCCAGGACAGTGTCACAGAGAGGACGCGACCCAGGACAGTGACACACAGAGGACCGCGACCCAGGACAGTGACGCACAGAGGACGCGACCCAGGACAGTGACGCACAGAGGACGGCGACCCAGGACAGTGACGCACGCTGGGCGCGACCCAGGACAGTGAAACACAGAGGTCGGCGACCCAGGACAGTGACACACTGAGGACTCGACCCAGGATAGTGACACACAGAGGAGGGCGACCCAGGACAGTGACACACGGAGGACAACGACCCAGGACAGTGACACACAGAGGACGGCGACCCAGGACAGTGACACACAGAGGACGCGACACAGGACAGTGACGCACAGAGGTCGGTGACCCAGGACAGTGACGCACAAAGGACACGATCCAGGACAGTGACGTTCTGAGGACGCGTCACAGGACAGTGACACACAGAGGACGGCGACCCAGGACAGTGACACACAGAGGACGGCGATCCAGGGCGGTGACACACAGAGGATGGCGACCCAGCACAGTAACGCACAGAGGACGGCGACCCAGGACAGTGACACACGGAGGACGGCAACCCAGTACAGTGACACACAGATGATTGCGATCCAGGACAGTGACACAGAGAGGACGCGACCCAGGACAGTGACACACAGAGGACGGCGAACCAGGACAGTGACGCTCTGAGGACGCGGCACAGGACAGTGACACACAGAGAACGGCGAGCCAGGACAGTGACACACAGAGGACGGCGATCCAGGGCAGTGACACACAGAGGATGGAGACCCAGGACAGTGACGCACAGAGGATGGCGACCCAGTACAGTGACACACGGAGGACGGCGATCCAGGACAGTGTCACAGAGAGGACGCGACCCAGGACAGTGACACACAGAGGACCGCGACCAAGGGCAGTGACGCACAGAGGACGCGACCCAGGACAGTGACACAATGAGGACTCGACCCAGGATAGTGACACAAAGAGGAGGGCGACACAGGACAGTGACACACGGAGGACAACGACCCAGGACAGTGACACACAGAGGACGGCGACCCAGGACAGTGACACACAGAGGACGCGACACAGGACAGTCACACACAGAGGTCGGTGACCCAGGACAGTGACGCACAAAGGACGCGATCCAGGACAGTGACGTTCTGAGGACGCGTCACAGGACAGTGACACACAGAGGACGGCGACCCAGGACAGTGACACACAGAGGACGGCGATCCAGGGCGGTGACACACAGAGGATGGCGACCCAGGACAGTGACGCACAGAGGACGGCGACCCAGGACAGTGACACACAGAGGATTGCGATCCAGGACAGTGTCACAGAGAGGACGCGACCCAGGACAGTGACATACAGAGGACGGCGAACCAGGACAGTGACACACAGAGGATGGAGACCCAGGACAGTGACGCACAGAGGACGGCGACCCAGGACAGTGACACACGGAGGGCTCGACCCAGGACAGTTACACTCACAGACGGCGACCCAGGACAGTGACATACAGAGGACGGCGAACCAGGACAGTGACGCTCTGAGGACGCGTCACAGGACAGTGACACACAGAGAACGGCGACCCAGGACAGTGACACACAGAGTACCGCGATCCAGGGCGGTGACTCACAGAGGATGGCGACCCAGGAGAGTGACGCAAGAGGATGGCGACCCAGTACAGTGACACACGGAGGACGGCGACCCAGGACAGTGACACACGGAGGGCTCGACCCAGGACAGTTACACTCACAGACGGCGACCCAGGACAGTGACACACAGAGACGGCGACCCAGGACAGTGACACACAGAGGATGGCGATCCAGGACAGTGACACGCAGAGGACGGCGACCCAGGACAGTGACATACAGTGGCCGCGTCCAAGGACAGTGAAACACAGAGGACGGCGACCCAGGACAGTGACACACGGAGGGCGCGACCCAGGACAGTGACACACAGAGACGGCGACCCAGGACAGTGAAACACAGAAGACGGCGACCCAGGACAGTGACACACAGAGGACGCGACCCAGGACAGTCACACACAGAGGTCGGTGACCCAGGACAGTGACGCACATAGGACGGGATCCAGGACAGTGACGCTCTGAGGACGCGTCACAGGACAGTGACACACAGAGGACGGCGACCCAGGGCAGTGACACAGAGAGGACGGCGACCCAGGACAGTGACACACGGAGGACGGCAACCCAGGACAGTGACACACAGAGGACGTCGACCCAGGACAGTGACACACGGAGGACGGCAACCCAGGACAGTGACACACAGAGGACGGTAACCCAGGACAGTGACACACAGAGGATGGCGATCCAGGACAGTGTCACAGAGAGGACGCGACCCAGGACAGTGACACACAGAGGACCGCGACCCAGGACAGTGACGCACAGAGGACGCGACCCAGGACAGTGACGCACAGAGGACGGCGACCCAGGACAGTGACGCACGCTGGGCGCGACCCAGGACAGTGAAACACAGAGGTCGGCGACCCAGGACAGTGACACACTGAGGACTCGACCCAGGATAGTGACACACAGAGGAGGGCGACCCAGGACAGTGACACACGGAGGACAACGACCCAGGACAGTGACACACAGAGGACGGCGACCCAGGACAGTGACACACAGAGGACGCGACACAGGACAGTGACGCACAGAGGTCGGTGACCCAGGACAGTGACGCACAAAGGACACGATCCAGGACAGTGACGTTCTGAGGACGCGTCACAGGACAGTGACACACAGAGGACGGCGACCCAGGACAGTGACACACAGAGGACGGCGATCCAGGGCGGTGACACACAGAGGATGGCGACCCAGCACAGTAACGCACAGAGGACGGCGACCCAGGACAGTGACACACGGAGGACGGCAACCCAGTACAGTGACACACAGATGATTGCGATCCAGGACAGTGACACAGAGAGGACGCGACCCAGGACAGTGACACACAGAGGACGGCGAACCAGGACAGTGACGCTCTGAGGACGCGGCACAGGACAGTGACACACAGAGAACGGCGAGCCAGGACAGTGACACACAGAGGACGGCGATCCAGGGCAGTGACACACAGAGGATGGCGACCCAGGACAGTGACGCACAGAGGATGGCGACCCAGTACAGTGACACACGGAGGACGGCGACCCAGGAAAGTGACGCACAGAGTACGCCACCCAGGACACTGACACACAGAGGACGGCGTCCCAGGACAGTGACACTCAGAGGACGGCGATCCAGGACAGTGACACACAGAGGACGGCGACCCAGGACAGTGACACACGGACTACGGTGACCCAGGACAGTGACACACGGAGGACGGCGACCCAGGTTAGTGACGCATAGAGTACGCGACCCAGGACACTGACACACAGAGGACGGCGTCCCAGGACAGTGACACTCAGAGGATTGCGATCCAGGACAGTGTCACAGAGAGGACGCGACCCAGGACAGTGACGCACAGAGGACGGCGAACCAGGACAGTGACGCACAGAGGACGCAACCCAGGACAGTGAAGCACAGAGTACGCGACCCAGGACACTGACACACAGAGGACGGCGTCCCAGGACAGTGACACTCAGAGGACGGCGACCCAGAACAGTGACACACGGACTACGGTGACCCAGGACAGTGACACACGGAGGACGGCGACCCAGGACAGTGACAAACAGAGGACGGCGACCCAGGACAGTGACACACGGAGGACGGCAACCCAGGACAGTGACACACAGAGGACGGTAACCCAGGACAGTGACACACAGAGGATGGCGATCCAGGACAGTGTCACAGAGAGGACGCGACCCAGGACAGTGACACACAGAGGACCGCGACCCAGGACAGTGACGCACAGAGGACGCGACCCAGGACAGTGACGCACAGAGGACGGCGACCCAGGACAGTGACGCACGCTGGGCGCGACCCAGGACAGTGAAACACAGAGGTCGGCGACCCAGGACAGTGACACACTGAGGACTCGACCCAGGATAGTGACACACAGAGGAGGGCGACCCAGGACAGTGACACACGGAGGACAACGACCCAGGACAGTGACACACAGAGGACGGCGACCCAGGACAGTGACACACAGAGGACGCGACACAGGACAGTGACGCACAGAGGTCGGTGACCCAGGACAGTGACGCACAAAGGACACGATCCAGGACAGTGACGTTCTGAGGACGCGTCACAGGACAGTGACACACAGAGGACGGCGACCCAGGACAGTGACACACAGAGGACGGCGATCCAGGGCGGTGACACACAGAGGATGGCGACCCAGCACAGTAACGCACAGAGGACGGCGACCCAGGACAGTGACACACGGAGGACGGCAACCCAGTACAGTGACACACAGATGATTGCGATCCAGGACAGTGACACAGAGAGGACGCGACCCAGGACAGTGACACACAGAGGACGGCGAACCAGGACAGTGACGCTCTGAGGACGCGGCACAGGACAGTGACACACAGAGAACGGCGAGCCAGGACAGTGACACACAGAGGACGGCGATCCAGGGCAGTGACACACAGAGGATGGCGACCCAGGACAGTGACGCACAGAGGATGGCGACCCAGTACAGTGACACACGGAGGACGGCGATCCAGGACAGTGTCACAGAGAGGACGCGACCCAGGACAGTGACACACAGAGGACCGCGACCAAGGGCAGTGACGCACAGAGGACGCGACCCAGGACAGTGACACAATGAGGACTCGACCCAGGATAGTGACACAAAGAGGAGGGCGACACAGGACAGTGACACACGGAGGACAACGACCCAGGACAGTGACACACAGAGGACGGCGACCCAGGACAGTGACACACAGAGGACGCGACACAGGACAGTCACACACAGAGGTCGGTGACCCAGGACAGTGACGCACAAAGGACGCGATCCAGGACAGTGACGTTCTGAGGACGCGTCACAGGACAGTGACACACAGAGGACGGCGACCCAGGACAGTGACACACAGAGGACGGCGATCCAGGGCGGTGACACACAGAGGATGGCGACCCAGGACAGTGACGCACAGAGGACGGCGACCCAGGACAGTGACACACAGAGGATTGCGATCCAGGACAGTGTCACAGAGAGGACGCGACCCAGGACAGTGACATACAGAGGACGGCGAACCAGGACAGTGACGCTCTGAGGACGCGTCACAGGACAGTGACACACAGAGAACGGCGACCCAGGACAGTGACACACAGAGTACCGCGATCCAGGGCGGTGACTCACAGAGGATGGCGACCCAGGAGAGTGACGCAAGAGGATGGCGACCCAGTACAGTGACACACGGAGGACGGCGACCCAGGACAGTGACACACGGAGGGCTCGACCCAGGACAGTTACACTCACAGACGGCGACCCAGGACAGTGACACACAGAGACGGCGACCCAGGACAGTGACACACAGAGGATGGCGATCCAGGACAGTGACACGCAGAGGACGGCGACCCAGGACAGTGACATACAGTGGCCGCGTCCAAGGACAGTGAAACACAGAGGACGGCGACCCAGGACAGTGACACACGGAGGGCGCGACCCAGGACAGTGACACACAGAGACGGCGACCCAGGACAGTGAAACACAGAAGACGGCGACCCAGGACAGTGACACACAGAGGACGCGACCCAGGACAGTCACACACAGAGGTCGGTGACCCAGGACAGTGACGCACATAGGACGGGATCCAGGACAGTGACGCTCTGAGGACGCGTCACAGGACAGTGACACACAGAGGACGGCGACCCAGGGCAGTGACACAGAGAGGACGGCGACCCAGGACAGTGACACACGGAGGACGGCAACCCAGGACAGTGACACACAGAGGACGTCGACCCAGGACAGTGACACACGGAGGACGGCAACCCAGGACAGTGACACACAGAGGACGGTAACCCAGGACAGTGACACACAGAGGATGGCGATCCAGGACAGTGTCACAGAGAGGACGCGACCCAGGACAGTGACACACAGAGGACCGCGACCCAGGACAGTGACGCACAGAGGACGCGACCCAGGACAGTGACGCACAGAGGACGGCGACCCAGGACAGTGACGCACGCTGGGCGCGACCCAGGACAGTGAAACACAGAGGTCGGCGACCCAGGACAGTGACACACTGAGGACTCGACCCAGGATAGTGACACACAGAGGAGGGCGACCCAGGACAGTGACACACGGAGGACAACGACCCAGGACAGTGACACACAGAGGACGGCGACCCAGGACAGTGACACACAGAGGACGCGACACAGGACAGTGACGCACAGAGGTCGGTGACCCAGGACAGTGACGCACAAAGGACACGATCCAGGACAGTGACGTTCTGAGGACGCGTCACAGGACAGTGACACACAGAGGACGGCGACCCAGGACAGTGACACACAGAGGACGGCGATCCAGGGCGGTGACACACAGAGGATGGCGACCCAGCACAGTAACGCACAGAGGACGGCGACCCAGGAAAGTGACACACAGATGATTGCGATCCAGGACAGTGACACAGAGAGGACGCGACCCAGGACAGTGACACACAGAGGACGGCGAACCAGGACAGTGACGCTCTGAGGACGCGGCACAGGACAGTGACACACAGAGAACGGCGAGCCAGGACAGTGACACACAGAGGACGGCGATCCAGGGCAGTGACACACAGAGGATGGCGACCCAGGACAGTGACGCACAGAGGATGGCGACCCAGTACAGTGACACACGGAGGACGGCGACCCAGGAAAGTGACGCACAGAGTACGCCACCCAGGACACTGACACACAGAGGACGGCGTCCCAGGACAGTGACACTCAGAGGACGGCGATCCAGGACAGTGACACACAGAGGACGGCGACCCAGGACAGTGACACACGGACTACGGTGACCCAGGACAGTGACACACGGAGGACGGCGACCCAGGTTAGTGACGCATAGAGTACGCGACCCAGGACACTGACACACAGAGGACGGCGTCCCAGGACAGTGACACTCAGAGGATTGCGATCCAGGACAGTGTCACAGAGAGGACGCGACCCAGGACAGTGACACACAGAGGACGGCGAACCAGGACAGTGACGCACAGAGGACGCAACCCAGGACAGTGACGCACAGAGTACGCGACCCAGGACACTGACACACAGAGGACGGCGTCCCAGGACAGTGACACTCAGAGGACGGCGACCCAGAACAGTGACACACGGGCTACGGTGACCCAGGACAGTGACACACGGAGGACGGCGACCCAGGACAGTGACAAACAGAGGACGGCGACCCAGGACAGTGACACACAGAGGACGGCGATCCAGGGCGGTGACACACAGAGGATGGCGACCCAGGACAGTGACACACAGAGGACGGCGACCCAGGACAGTGACACATGGAGGACGGCGACCCAGGACAGTTACACACAGAGGACGGCGACCCAGGACAGTGACATACAGAGGATGGCGATCCAGGACAGTGTCACAGAGAGGACGCGACCCAGGATAGTGACACAGAGGACGGCGAACCAGGACAGTGACGTACAGAGGACGCGACCCAGGACAGTGACCCACAGAGGACGCGACCCAGGACAGTGACACACGGAGGACGGCGACCCAGTACAGTGACACACAGAGACGGCGACCCAGGACAGTGACACACAGAGGATGGCGACCCAGGACAGTGACACACAGAGGATGGCGATCCAGGACAGTGACACACAAAGGACGGCGACCCAGGACAGTGACACACAGAGGATGGCGATCCAGGACAGTGACACACAGAGGACGGCGACCCAGGACAGTGACACACAGTGGGCGCGTCCCAGGACAGTGAAACACAGAGGACGGCGACCCAGGACAGTGACACACGGAGGGCGCGACCCAGGACAGTGACACACAGAGACGGCGACCCAGGACAGTGACACACAGAGACGGCGACCCAGGACAGTGACACACAGAGGACGGCGACCCAGGACAGTGACACACAGAGGACGCGACCCAGGACAGTCACACACAGAGGTCGGTGACCCAGGACAGTGACGCACAAAGGACGCGATCCAGGACAGTGACACACAGAGGACGGCGACCCAGGACAGTGACACAGAGAGGACGGCGACCCAGGACAGTGACACACGGAGAACGGCAACCCAGGACAGTGACACACAGAGGACGGCGACCCAGGAGAGTGACACACGGAGGACGGCAACCCAGGACAGTGACACACAGAGGACGGCGACCCAGGACAGTGACACACAGAGGACGCGACACAGGACAGTGACGCACAGAGGTCGGTGACCCAGGACAGTGACGCACAAAGGACACGATCCAGGACAGTGACGTTCTGAGGACGCGTCACAGGACAGTGACACACAGAGGACGGCGACCCAGGACAGTGACACACAGAGGACGGCGATCCAGGGCGGTGACACACAGAGGATGGCGACCCAGCACAGTAACGCACAGAGGACGGCGACCCAGGACAGTGACACACGGAGGACGGCGACCCAGGACATTGACACACAGTGGACGGCGACCCAGGACAGTGACACACAGATGATTGCGATCCAGGACAGTGACACAGAGAGGACGCGACCCAGGACAGTGACACACAGAGGACGGCGAACCAGGACAGTGACGCTCTGAGGACGCGGCACAGGACAGTGACACACAGAGAACGGCGAGCCAGGACAGTGACACACAGAGGACGGCGATCCAGGGCAGTGACACACAGAGGATGGCGACCCAGGACAGTGACGCACAGAGGATGGCGACCCAGTACAGTGACACACGGAGGACGGCGACCCAGGAAAGTGACGCACAGAGTACGCCACCCAGGACACTGACACACAGAGGACGGCGTCCCAGGACAGTGACACTCAGAGGACGGCGATCCAGGACAGTGACACACAGAGGACGGCGACCCAGGACAGTGACACACGGACTACGGTGACCCAGGACAGTGACACACGGAGGACGGCGACCCAGGACAGTGACGCATAGAGTACGCGACCCAGGACACTGACACACAGAGGACGGCGTCCCAGGACAGTGACACTCAGAGGATTGCGATCCAGGACAGTGTCACAGAGAGGACGCGACCCAGGACAGTGACACACAGAGGACGGCGAACCAGGACAGTGACGCACAGAGGACGCAACCTAGGACAGTGACGCACAGAGTACGCGACCCAGGACACTGACACACAGAGGACGGCGTGCCAGGACAGTGACACTCAGAGGACGGCGACCCAGGACAGTGACACACGGACTACGGTGACCCAGGACAGTGACACACGGAGGACGGCGACCCAGGACAGTGACAAACAGAGGACGGCGACCCAGGACAGTGACACACAGAGGACGGCGATCCAGGGCGGTGACACACAGAGGATGGCGACCCAGGACAGTGACACACAGAGGACGGCGACCCAGGACAGTGACACATGGAGGACGGCGACCCAGGACAGTTACACACAGAGGACGGCGACCCAGGACAGTGACATACAGAGGATGGCGATCCAGGACAGTGTCACAGAGAGGACGCGACCCAGGATAGTGACACAGAGGACGGCGAACCAGGACAGTGACGTACAGAGGACGCGACCCAGGACAGTGACCCACAGAGGACGCGACCCAGGACAGTGACACACGGAGGACGGCGACCCAGTACAGTGACACACAGAGACGGCGACCCAGGACAGTGACACACAGAGGATGGCGACCCAGGACAGTGACACACAGAGGATGGCGATCCAGGACAGTGACACACAAAGGACGGCGACCCAGGACAGTGACACACAGAGGATGGCGATCCAGGACAGTGACACACAGAGGACGGCGACCCAGGACAGTGACACACAGTGGGCGCGTCCCAGGACAGTGAAACACAGAGGACGGCGACCCAGGACAGTGACACACGGAGGGCGCGACCCAGGACAGTGACACACAAAGACGGCGACCCAGGACAGTGACACACAGAGACGGCGACCCAGGACAGTGACACACAGAGGACGGCGACCCAGGACAGTGACACACAGAGGACGCGACCCAGGACAGTCACACACAGAGGTCGGTGACCCAGGACAGTGACGCACAAAGGACGCGATCCAGGACAGTGACACACAGAGGACGGCGACCCAGGACAGTGACACAGAGAGGACGGCGACCCAGGACAGTGACACACGGAGAACGGCAACCCAGGACAGTGACACACAGAGGACGGCGACCCAGGAGAGTGACACACGGAGGACGGCAACCCAGGACAGTGACACACAGAGGACGGCGACCCAGGACAGTGACACACAGAGGATGGCGATCCAGGACAGTGTCACAGAGAGGACGCGACCCAGGACAGTGACACACAGAGGACGGCGACCCAGGACAGTGACGCACAGATGACGCGACCCAGGACAGTGACGCACCGAGGACGCGACCCAGGACACTGACTCACATGAGGACAACGACCCAGGACAGTGACACACGGTGGGCGCGACCCAGGACAGTGACACACAGAGACAGCGACCCAGGACAGTGACACACAGAGACGGCGACCCAGTACAGTGAAACACAAAGGAGAGCGACCCAGGACAGTGAGACACAGAGGACTCGACCCAGGATAGTGACACACAGAGGAGGGCGACCCAGGACAGTGACACACAGTGGGCGCGTCCCAGGACAGTGAAACACAGAGGACGGCGACCCAGGACAGTGACACACGGAGGGCGCGACCCAGGACAGTGACACACAGAGACGGCGACCCAGGACAGTGACACACAGAGACGGCGACCCAGGACAGTGACACACAGAGGACGGCGACCCAGGACAGTGACACACAGAGGACGCGACCCAGGACAGTCACACACAGAGGTCGGTGACCCAGGACAGTGACGCACAAAGGACGCGATCCAGGACAGTGACACACAGAGGACGGCGACCCAGGACAGTGACACAGAGAGGACGGCGACCCAGGACAGTGACACACGGAGAACGGCAACCCAGGACAGTGACACACAGAGGACGGCGACCCAGGAGAGTGACACACGGAGGACGGCAACCCAGGACAGTGACACACAGAGGACGGCGACCCAGGACAGTGACACACAGAGGATGGCGATCCAGGACAGTGTCACAGAGAGGACGCGACCCAGGACAGTGACACACAGAGGACGGCGACCCAGGACAGTGACGCACAGATGACGCGACTCAGGACAGTGACGCACCGAGGACGCGACCCAGGACACTGACTCACATGAGGACAACGACCCAGGACAGTGACACACGGTGGGCGCGACCCAGGACAGTGACACACAGAGACAGCGACCCAGGACAGTGACACACAGAGACGGCGACCCAGTACAGTGAAACACAAAGGAGAGCGACCCAGGACAGTGAGACACAGAGGACTCGACCCAGGATAGTGACACACAGAGGAGGGCGATCCAGGACAGTGACACACGGAGGACAACGACCCAGGACAGTGACACACAGAGGACGGCGACCCAGGACAGTGACAAACAGAGGACGCGACCCAGGACAGTCACACACAGAGTGCGTTGACCCAGGACAGTGACACACAGAGGACGGCGACCCAGGACAGTGACGCACAGAGGACGGCGACCCAGGACAGAGACACACGGACGACGGCGACCCAGGACAGTTACACACAGAGGACGGCGACCCAGGACAGTGACATACAGAGGATGGCGATCCAGGACAGTGTCACAGAGAGGACGCGACCCAGGACAGTGACACAGAGGACGGCGAACCAGGACAGTGACGTACAGAGGACGCGACCCAGGACAGTGACCCACAGAGGACGCGACCCAGGGCACTGACACACAGAGGACGGCGACCCAGGACAGTGGCACACAAAGGACGGCGACCAAGGACAGTGACACACAGAGGACGGCGACCCAGGACAGTGACACACAGAAGACGCGACCCAGGACAGTCACACACAGAGGTCGGTGACCCAGGACAGTGACGCACAAAGGACGCGATCCAGGACAGTGACGCTCTGAGGACGTGTCACAGGATAGTGACACACAGAGGACGGCGACCCAGGACAGTGACACACAGAGGACGGCGATCCAGGGCGGTGAGACACAGAGGATGGCGTCCCAGGACAGTGACGCACAGAGAACGGCGACCCAGGACAGTGACACACGGAGGACGGCGACCCACGGCGACCCAGGACAGTGACACACAGAGGATTTCGATCCAGGACAGTGTCACAAAGAGGACGCGACACAGGACAGTGACGCACAGAGGACGCGACCCAGGACAGTGACGCACAGAGCACGCGACACAGGACAGTGACAGACAGAGGACGCGACCCAGGACACTGACACACAGAGGACAGCGACCCAGGACAGTGACACTCAGAGGACGGCGATCCAGGACAGTGACACACAGAGGACGGCGACCCAGGACAGTGACACACGGTGGGAGCGACCCAGGACAGTGAAACACAGAGGACGGCGACCCAGGATAGTGACACACAGAGGACTCGACCCAGGATAGTGACACACAGAGGAGGGGGACCCAGGACAGTGACACACAGAGGACAACGACCCAGGACAGTGACACACAGAGGTCGGCGACCCAGGACAGTGACACACAGAGGACACGACCCAGGACAGTCACACACAGAGGTCGGTGACCCAGGACAGTGACGCACAAAGGACGCGATCCAGGACAGTGACGCTCTGAGGATGCGTCCCAGGTCAGTGACGCACAGAGGACGCGACCCAGGACAGTGACGCACAGAGGACGGCGACCCAGGACAGTGACACACGGAGGACGGCGACCCAGGACGGTGACACACAGAGACGGCGACCCAGGACAGTGACACACAGAGGATTTCGATCCAGGACAGTGTCACAGAGATGACGCGACACAGGACAGTGACGCACAGAGGACGCGACCCAGGACAGTGACGCACAGAGGACGCGACCCAGGACAGTGACGCACAGAGGACGGCGACCCAGGACAGTGACACACGGACTACGGTGACCCAGGACAGTGACACACGGAGGACGGCGACCCAGGACATTGACACACAGAGGACGGCGACCCAGGACAGTGACATACAGAGGATGGCGATCCAGGACAGTGACGTACAGAGGACGCGACCCAGGACAGTGACACAGAGGACGGCGAACCAGGACAGTGACGTACAGAGGACGCGACCCAGGACAGTGACCCACAGAGGACGCGACCCAGGGCACTGACACACAGAGGACGGCGACCCAGGACAGTGACACACAAAGGACGGCGACCAAGGACAGTGACACACAGAGGACGGCGACCCAGGACAGTGACACACAGAAGACGCGACCCAGGACAGTCACACACAGAGGTCGGTGACCCAGGACAGTGACGCACAAAGGACGCGATCCAGGACAGTGACGCTCTGAGGACGCGTCACATGATAGTGACACACAGAGGACGGCGACCCAGGACAGTGACACACAGAGGACGGCGATCCCGGGCGGTGAGACACAGAGGATGGCATCCCAGGACAGTGACGCACAGAGGACGGCGACCCAGGGCAGTGACACACAGAGGACGGCGAACCAGGACAGTGACGCATAGAGTACGCGACCCAGGACACTGACACACAGAGGACGGCGTCCCAGGACAGTGACACTCAGAGGATTGCGATCCAGGACAGTGTCACAGAGAGGACGCGACCCAGGACAGTGACACACAGAGGACGGTGACCCAGGACAGTGACACACGGAGGACGGCGACCCAGTACAGTGACACACAGAGACGGCGACCCAGGACAGTGACACACAGAGGATGGCGACCCAGACGGTGACACACAGAGGATGGCGATTAAGGACAGTGACACGCAGAGGACGGCGACCCAGGACAGTGACACACGGAGGGCGCGACCCAGTACAGTTACACACACAGACGGCGACACAGGACAGTGACACAGAGAGGCGGCGACCCAGGACAGTGACACACAGAGGATGGCGATCCAGGACAGTGACACACAGAGGACGGCGACCCAGGACAGTGACACACAGTGGGCGCGTCCCAGGACAGTGAAACACAGAGGACGGCGACCCAGGACAGTGACACACAGAGGGCGCGACCCAGGACAGTAACACACAGAGACGGCAACCCAGGACAGTGACACACAGAGACGTCGACCCAGGACAGTGAAACACAGAGGACGGCGAGCCAGGACAGTGACACACAGAGGACGCGACCCAGGACAGTCACACACAGAGGTCGGTGACCCAGGACAGTGACGCACATAGGACGCGATCCAGGACAGTGACGCTCTGAGGGCGCGTCACAGGACAGTGACACACAGAGGACGGCGACCCAGGACAGTGACACAGAGAGGACGGCGATCCAGGACAGTGACACACGGAGGACGGCAACCCAGGACAGTGACACACAGAGGACGGCGACACAGGACAGTGACACACGGAGGACGGCAATCCAGGACAGTGACACACAGAGGACGGTAACCCAGGACAGTGACACACAGAGGATGGCGATCCAGGACAGTGTCACAGAGAGGACGCGACCCAGGACAGTGACACACAGAGGACCGCGACCCAGGACAGTGACGCACAGAGGACGCGACCCAGGACAGTGACGCACAGAGGGCGGCTACCCAGGACAGTGACGCACGGTGGGCGCGACCCAGGACAGTGAAACACAGAGGACGGCGACCCAGGACAGTGGCACAATGAGGACTCGACCCAGGATAGTGACACAAAGAGGAGGGCGACACAGGACAGTGACACACGGAGGACAACGACCCAGGACAGTGACACACAGAGGACGGCGACCCAGGACAGTGACACACAGAGGACGGCGATCCAGGGCGGTGACACACAGAGGATGGCAACCCAGGACAGTAACGCAAGAGGATGGCGACCCAGTACAGTGACACACGGAGGACGGCGACCCAGGACAGTGACACACAGAGGATGGCGAACCAGGACAGTGACGCATAGAGTACGCGACCCAGGACACTGACACACAGAGGACGGCGTCCCAGGACAGTGACACTCAGAGGATTGCGATCCAGGACAGTGTCACAGAGAGGACGCGACCCAGGACAGTGACACACAGAGGACGGTGACCCAGGACAGTGACACACGGAGGACGGCGACCCAGTACAGTGACACACAGAGACGGCGACCCAGGACAGTGACACACAGAGGATGGCGACCCAGACGGTGACACACAGAGGATGGCGATTAAGGACAGTGACACGCAGAGGACGGCGACCCAGGACAGTGACACACGGAGGGCGCGACCCAGTACAGTTACACACACAGACGGCGGCACAGGACAGTGACACAGAGAGGCGGCGACCCAGGACAGTGACACACAGAGGATGGCGATCCAGGACAGTGACACACAGAGGACGGCGACCCAGGACAGTGACACACAGTGGGCGCGTCCCAGGACAGTGAAACACAGAGGACGGCGACCCAGGACAGTGACACACAGAGGGCGCGACCCAGGACAGTAACACACAGAGACGGCGACCCAGGACAGTGACACACAGAGACGTCGACCCAGGACAGTGAAACACAGAGGACGGCGAGCCAGGACAGTGACACACAGAGGACGCGACCCAGGACAGTCACACACAGAGGTCGGTGACCCAGGACAGTGACGCACATAGGACGCGATCCAGGACAGTGACGCTCTGAGGGCGCGTCACAGGACAGTGACACACAGAGGACGGCGACCCAGGACAGTGACACAGAGAGGACGGCGATCCAGGACAGTGACACACGGAGGACGGCAACCCAGGACAGTGACACACAGAGGACGGCGACACAGGACAGTGACACACGGAGGACGGCAATCCAGGACAGTGACACACAGAGGACGGTAACCCAGGACAGTGACACACAGAGGATGGCGATCCAGGACAGTGTCACAGAGAGGACGCGACCCAGGACAGTGACACACAGAGGACCGCGACCCAGGACAGTGACGCACAGAGGACGCGACCCAGGACAGTGACGCACAGAGGGCGGCTACCCAGGACAGTGACGCACGGTGGGCGCGACCCAGGACAGTGAAACACAGAGGACGGCGACCCAGGACAGTGACACAATGAGGACTCGACCCAGGATAGTGACACAAAGAGGAGGGCGACACAGGACAGTGACACACGGAGGACAACGACCCAGGACAGTGACACACAGAGGACGGCGACCCAGGACAGTGACACACAGAGGACGGCGATCCAGGGCGGTGACACACAGAGGATGGCAACCCAGGACAGTAACGCAAGAGGATGGCGACCCAGTACAGTGACACACGGAGGACGGCGACCCAGGACAGTGACACACAGAGGATGGCGATCCAGGACCCTGACACACAGAGGACGGCGACCCAGGAGAGTGACACACGGAGGGCGCGACCCAGGACAGTTACACTCACAGACGGCGACCCAGGACAGTGACACACAGAGACGGCGACCCAGGACAGTGACACACAGAGGATGGCGATCCAGGACAGTGACACACAGAGGACGGCGACCCAGGACAGTGACATACAGTGGGCGCGTCCCAGGACAGTGAAACACAGAGGACGGCGACCCAGGACAGTGACACACGGAGGGCGCGACCCAGGACAGTGACACACAGAGACGGCGACCCAGGACAGTGAAACACAGAGGACGGCGAGCCAGGACAGTGACACACAGAGGACGCGACCCAGGACAGTCACACACAGAGGTCGGTGACCCAGGACAGTGACGCACATAGGACGCGATCCAGGACAGTGACGCTCTGAGGACGCGTCACAGGACAGTGACGCACAGAGGACGCAACCCAGGACAGTGACGCACAGAGTACGCGACCCAGGACACTGACACACAGAGGACGGCGTCCCAGGACAGTGACACTCAGAGGACGGCGACCCAGGACAGTGACACACGGACTACGGTGACCCAGGATAGTGACACACGGAGGACGGCGACCCAGGACAGTGACAAACAGAGGACGGCGACCCAGGACAGTGACACACAGAGGACGGCGATCCAGGGCGGTGACACACAGAGGATGGCGACCCAGGACAGTGACACACAGAGGACGGCGACCCAGGACAGTGACACATGGAGGACGGCGACCCAGGACAGTTACACACAGAGGACGGCGACCCAGGACAGTGACATACAGAGGATTGCGATCCAGGACAGTGTCACAGAGAGGACGCGACCCAGGATAGTGACACAGAGGACGGCGAACCAGGACAGTGACGTACAGAGGACGCGACCCAGGACAGTGACCCACAGAGGACGCGACCCAGGACAGTGACACACGGAGGACGGCGACCCAGTACAGTGACACACAGAGACGGCGACCCAGGACAGTGACACACAGAGGATGGCGACCCAGGACAGTGACACACAGAGGATGGCGATCCAGGACAGTGACACACAAAGGACGGCGACCCAGGACAGTGACACACAGAGGATGGCGATCCAGGACAGTGACACACAGAGGACGGCGACCCAGGACAGTGACACACAGTGGGCGCGTCCCAGGACAGTGAAACACAGAGGACGGCGACCCAGGACAGTGACACACGGAGGGCGCGACCCAGGACAGTGACACACAGAGACGGCGACCCAGGACAGTGACACACAGAGACGGCGACCCAGGACAGTGACACACAGAGGACGGCGACCCAGGACAGTGACACACAGAGGACGCGACCCAGGACAGTCACACACAGAGGTCGGTGACCCAGGACAGTGACGCACAAAGGACGCGATCCAGGACAGTGACACACAGAGGACGGCGACCCAGGACAGTGACACAGAGAGGACGGCGACCCAGGACAGTGACACACGGAGAACGGCAACCCAGGACAGTGACACACAGAGGACGGCGACCCAGGAGAGTGACACACGGAGGACGGCAACCCAGGACAGTGACACACAGAGGACGGCGACCCAGGACAGTGACACACAGAGGACGCGACACAGGACAGTGACGCACAGAGGTCGGTGACCCAGGACAGTGACGCACAAAGGACACGATCCAGGACAGTGACGTTCTGAGGACGCGTCACAGGACAGTGACACACAGAGGACGGCGACCCAGGACAGTGACACACAGAGGACGGCGATCCAGGGCGGTGACACACAGAGGATGGCGACCCAGCACAGTAACGCACAGAGGACGGCGACCCAGGACAGTGACACACGGAGGACGGCGACCCAGGACATTGACACACAGAGGATGGCGATCCAGGACAGTGACACAGAGAGGACGCGACCCAGGACAGTGACACACAGAGGACGGCGAACCAGGACAGTGACGCTCTGAGGACGCGGCACAGGACAGTGACACACAGAGAACGGCGAGCCAGGACAGTGACACACAGAGGACGGCGATCCAGGGCAGTGACACACAGAGGATGGCGACCCAGGACAGTGACGCACAGAGGATGGCGACCCAGTACAGTGACACACGGAGGACGGCGACCCAGGAAAGTGACGCACAGAGTACGCCACCCAGGACACTGACACACAGAGGATGGCGTCCCAGGACTGTGACACTCAGAGGACGGCGATCCAGGACAGTGACACACAGAGGACGGCGACCCAGGACAGTGACACACGGACTACGGTGACCCAGGACAGTGACACACGGAGGACGGCGACCCAGGACAGTGACGCATAGAGTACGCGACCCAGGACACTGACACACAGAGGACGGCGTCCCAGGACAGTGACACTCAGAGGATTGCGATCCAGGACAGTGTCACAGAGAGGACGCGACCCAGGACAGTGACACACAGAGGACGGCGAACCAGGACAGTGACGCACAGAGGACGCAACCCAGGACAGTGACGCACAGAGTACGCGACCCAGGACACTGACACACAGAGGACGGCGTCCCAGGACAGTGACACTCAGAGGACGGCGACCCAGGACAGTGACACACGGACTACGGTGACCCAGGACAGTGGCACACGGAGGACGGCGACCCAGGACAGTGACAAACAGAGGACGGCGACCCAGGACAGTGACACACAGAGGACGGCGATCCAGGGCGGTGACACACAGAGGATGGCGACCCAGGACAGTGACACACAGAGGACGGCGACCCAGGACAGTGACACATGGAGGACGGCGACCCAGGACAGTTACACACAGAGGACGGCGACCCAGGACAGTGACATACAGAGGATGGCGATCCAGGACAGTGTCACAGAGAGGACGCGACCCAGGATAGTGACACAGAGGACGGCGAACCAGGACAGTGACGTACAGAGGACGCGACCCAGGACAGTGACCCACAGAGGACGCGACCCAGGACAGTGACACACGGAGGACGGCGACCCAGTACAGTGACACACAGAGACGGCGACCCAGGACAGTGACACACAGAGGATGGCGACCCAGGACAGTGACACACAGAGGATGGCGATCCAGGACAGTGACACACAAAGGACGGCGACCCAGGACAGTGACACACAGAGGATGGCGATCCAGGACAGTGACACACAGAGGACGGCGACCCAGGACAGTGACACACAGTGGGCGCGTCCCAGGACAGTGAAACACAGAGGACGGCGACCCAGGACAGTGACACACGGAGGGCGCGACCCAGGACAGTGACACACAGAGACGGCGACCCAGGACAGTGACACACAGAGACGGCGACCCAGGACAGTGACACACAGAGGACGGCGACCCAGGACAGTGACACACAGAGGACGCGACCCAGGACAGTCACACACAGAGGTCGGTGACCCAGGACAGTGACGCACAAAGGACGCGATCCAGGACAGTGACACACAGAGGACGGCGACCCAGGACAGTGACACAGAGAGGACGGCGACCCAGGACAGTGACACACGGAGAACGGCAACCCAGGACAGTGACACACAGAGGACGGCGACCCAGGAGAGTGACACACGGAGGACGGCAACCCAGGACAGTGACACACAGAGGACGGCGACCCAGGACAGTGACACACAGAGGATGGCGATCCAGGACAGTGTCACAGAGAGGACGCGACCCAGGACAGTGACACACAGAGGACGGCGACCCAGGACAGTGACGCACAGATGACGCGACCCAGGACAGTGACGCACCGAGGACGCGACCCAGGACACTGACTCACATGAGGACAACGACCCAGGACAGTGACACACGGTGGGCGCGAAACAGGACAGTGACACACAGAGACAGCGACCCAGGACAGTGACACACAGAGACGGCGACCCAGTACAGTGAAACACAAAGGAGAGCGACCCAGGACAGTGAGACACAGAGGACTCGACCCAGGATAGTGACACACAGAGGAGGGCGACCCAGGACAGTGACACACAGTGGGCGCGTCCCAGGACAGTGAAACACAGAGGACGGCGACCCAGGACAGTGACACACGGAGGGCGCGACCCAGGACAGTGACACACAGAGACGGCGACCCAGGACAGTGACACACAGAGACGGCGACCCAGGACAGTGACACACAGAGGACGGCGACCCAGGACAGTGACACACAGAGGACGCGACCCAGGACAGTCACACACAGAGGTCGGTGACCCAGGACAGTGACGCACAAAGGACGCGATCCAGGACAGTGACACACAGAGGACGGCGACCCAGGACAGTGACACAGAGAGGACGGCGACCCAGGACAGTGACACACGGAGAACGGCAACCCAGGACAGTGACACACAGAGGACGGCGACCCAGGAGAGTGACACACGGAGGACGGCAACCCAGGACAGTGACACACAGAGGACGGCGACCCAGGACAGTGACACACAGAGGATGGCGATCCAGGACAGTGTCACAGAGAGGACGCGACCCAGGATAGTGACACAGAGGACGGCGAACCAGGACAGTGACGTACAGAGGACGCGACCCAGGACAGTGACCCACAGAGGACGCGACCCAGGACAGTGACACACGGAGGACGGCGACCCAGTACAGTGACACACAGAGACGGCGACCCAGGACAGTGACACACAGAGGATGGCGACCCAGGACAGTGACACACAGAGGATGGCGATCCAGGACAGTGACACACAAAGGACGGCGACCCAGGACAGTGACACACAGAGGATGGCGATCCAGGACAGTGACACACAGAGGACGGCGACCCAGGACAGTGACACACAGTGGGCGCGTCCCAGGACAGTGAAACACAGAGGACGGCGACCCAGGACAGTGACACACGGAGGGCGCGACCCAGGACAGTGACACACAGAGACGGCGACCCAGGACAGTGACACACAGAGACGGCGACCCAGGACAGTGACACACAGAGGACGGCGACCCAGGACAGTGACACACAGAGGACGCGACCCAGGACAGTCACACACAGAGGTCGGTGACCCAGGACAGTGACGCACAAAGGACGCGATCCAGGACAGTGACACACAGAGGACGGCGACCCAGGACAGTGACACAGAGAGGACGGCGACCCAGGACAGTGACACACGGAGAACGGCAACCCAGGACAGTGACACACAGAGGACGGCGACCCAGGAGAGTGACACACGGAGGACGGCAACCCAGGACAGTGACACACAGAGGACGGCGACCCAGGACAGTGACACACAGAGGATGGCGATCCAGGACAGTGTCACAGAGAGGACGCGACCCAGGACAGTGACACACAGAGGACGGCGACCCAGGACAGTGACGCACAGATGACGCGACTCAGGACAGTGACGCACCGAGGACGCGACCCAGGACACTGACTCACATGAGGACAACGACCCAGGACAGTGACACACGGTGGGCGCGACCCAGGACAGTGACACACAGAGACAGCGACCCAGGACAGTGACACACAGAGACGGCGACCCAGTACAGTGAAACACAAAGGAGAGCGACCCAGGACAGTGAGACACAGAGGACTCGACCCAGGATAGTGACACACAGAGGAGGGCGATCCAGGACAGTGACACACGGAGGACAACGACCCAGGACAGTGACACACAGAGGACGGCGACCCAGGACAGTGACAAACAGAGGACGCGACCCAGGACAGTCACACACAGAGTGCGTTGACCCAGGACAGTGACACACAGAGGACGGCGACCCAGGACAGTGACGCACAGAGGACGGCGACCCAGGACAGAGACACACGGACGACGGCGACCCAGGACAGTTACACACAGAGGACGGCGACCCAGGACAGTGACATACAGAGGATGGCGATCCAGGACAGTGTCACAGAGAGGACGCGACCCAGGACAGTGACACAGAGGACGGCGAACCAGGACAGTGACGTACAGAGGACGCGACCCAGGACAGTGACCCACAGAGGACGCGACCCAGGGCACTGACACACAGAGGACGGCGACCCAGGACAGTGGCACACAAAGGACGGCGACCAAGGACAGTGACACACAGAGGACGGCGACCCAGGACAGTGACACACAGAAGACGCGACCCAGGACAGTCACACACAGAGGTCGGTGACCCAGGACAGTGACGCACAAAGGACGCGATCCAGGACAGTGACGCTCTGAGGACGTGTCACAGGATAGTGACACACAGAGGACGGCGACCCAGGACAGTGACACACAGAGGACGGCGATCCAGGGCGGTGAGACACAGAGGATGGCGTCCCAGGACAGTGACGCACAGAGAACGGCGACCCAGGACAGTGACACACGGAGGACGGCGACCCACGGCGACCCAGGACAGTGACACACAGAGGATTTCGATCCAGGACAGTGTCACAAAGAGGACGCGACACAGGACAGTGACGCACAGAGGACGCGACCCAGGACAGTGACGCACAGAGCACGCGACACAGGACAGTGACAGACAGAGGACGCGACCCAGGACACTGACACACAGAGGACAGCGACCCAGGACAGTGACACTCAGAGGACGGCGATCCAGGACAGTGACACACAGAGGACGGCGACCCAGGACAGTGACACACGGTGGGAGCGACCCAGGACAGTGAAACACAGAGGACGGCGACCCAGGATAGTGACACACAGAGGACTCGACCCAGGATAGTGACACACAGAGGAGGGGGACCCAGGACAGTGACACACAGAGGACAACGACCCAGGACAGTGACACACAGAGGTCGGCGACCCAGGACAGTGACACACAGAGGACACGACCCAGGACAGTCACACACAGAGGTCGGTGACCCAGGACAGTGACGCACAAAGGACGCGATCCAGGACAGTGACGCTCTGAGGATGCGTCCCAGGTCAGTGACGCACAGAGGACGCGACCCAGGACAGTGACGCACAGAGGACGGCGACCCAGGACAGTGACACACGGAGGACGGCGACCCAGGACGGTGACACACAGAGACGGCGACCCAGGACAGTGACACACAGAGGATTTCGATCCAGGACAGTGTCACAGAGATGACGCGACACAGGACAGTGACGCACAGAGGACGCGACCCAGGACAGTGACGCACAGAGGACGCGACCCAGGACAGTGACGCACAGAGGACGGCGACCCAGGACAGTGACACACGGACTACGGTGACCCAGGACAGTGACACACGGAGGACGGCGACCCAGGACATTGACACACAGAGGACGGCGACCCAGGACAGTGACATACAGAGGATGGCGATCCAGGACAGTGACGTACAGAGGACGCGACCCAGGACAGTGACACAGAGGACGGCGAACCAGGACAGTGACGTACAGAGGACGCGACCCAGGACAGTGACCCACAGAGGACGCGACCCAGGGCACTGACACACAGAGGACGGCGACCCAGGACAGTGACACACAAAGGACGGCGACCAAGGACAGTGACACACAGAGGACGGCGACCCAGGACAGTGACACACAGAAGACGCGACCCAGGACAGTCACACACAGAGGTCGGTGACCCAGGACAGTGACGCACAAAGGACGCGATCCAGGACAGTGACGCTCTGAGGACGCGTCACATGATAGTGACACACAGAGGACGGCGACCCAGGACAGTGACACACAGAGGACGGCGATCCCGGGCGGTGAGACACAGAGGATGGCATCCCAGGACAGTGACGCACAGAGGACGGCGACCCAGGGCAGTGACACACAGAGGACGGCGAACCAGGACAGTGACGCATAGAGTACGCGACCCAGGACACTGACACACAGAGGACGGCGTCCCAGGACAGTGACACTCAGAGGATTGCGATCCAGGACAGTGTCACAGAGAGGACGCGACCCAGGACAGTGACACACAGAGGACGGTGACCCAGGACAGTGACACACGGAGGACAGCGACCCAGTACAGTGACACACAGAGACGGCGACCCAGGACAGTGACACACAGAGGATGGCGACCCAGACGGTGACACACAGAGGATGGCGATTAAGGACAGTGACACGCAGAGGACGGCGACCCAGGACAGTGACACACGGAGGGCGCGACCCAGTACAGTTACACACACAGACGGCGACACAGGACAGTGACACAGAGAGGCGGCGACCCAGGACAGTGACACACAGAGGATGGCGATCCAGGACAGTGACACACAGAGGACGGCGACCCAGGACAGTGACACACAGTGGGCGCGTCCCAGGACAGTGAAACACAGAGGACGGCGACCCAGGACAGTGACACACAGAGGGCGCGACCCAGGACAGTAACACACAGAGACGGCAACCCAGGACAGTGACACACAGAGACGTCGACCCAGGACAGTGAAACACAGAGGACGGCGAGCCAGGACAGTGACACACAGAGGACGCGACCCAGGACAGTCACACACAGAGGTCGGTGACCCAGGACAGTGACGCACATAGGACGCGATCCAGGACAGTGACGCTCTGAGGGCGCGTCACAGGACAGTGACACACAGAGGACGGCGACCCAGGACAGTGACACAGAGAGGACGGCGATCCAGGACAGTGACACACGGAGGACGGCAACCCAGGACAGTGACACACAGAGGACGGCGACACAGGACAGTGACACACGGAGGACGGCAATCCAGGACAGTGACACACAGAGGACGGTAACCCAGGACAGTGACACACAGAGGATGGCGATCCAGGACAGTGTCACAGAGAGGACGCGACCCAGGACAGTGACACACAGAGGACCGCGACCCAGGACAGTGACGCACAGAGGACGCGACCCAGGACAGTGACGCACAGAGGGCGGCTACCCAGGACAGTGACGCACGGTGGGCGCGACCCAGGACAGTGAAACACAGAGGACGGCGACCCAGGACAGTGGCACAATGAGGACTCGACCCAGGATAGTGACACAAAGAGGAGGGCGACACAGGACAGTGACACACGGAGGACAACGACCCAGGACAGTGACACACAGAGGACGGCGACCCAGGACAGTGACACACAGAGGACGGCGATCCAGGGCGGTGACACACAGAGGATGGCAACCCAGGACAGTAACGCAAGAGGATGGCGACCCAGTACAGTGACACACGGAGGACGGCGACCCAGGACAGTGACACACAGAGGATGGCGAACCAGGACAGTGACGCATAGAGTACGCGACCCAGGACACTGACACACAGAGGACGGCGTCCCAGGACAGTGACACTCAGAGGATTGCGATCCAGGACAGTGTCACAGAGAGGACGCGACCCAGGACAGTGACACACAGAGGACGGTGACCCAGGACAGTGACACACGGAGGACGGCGACCCAGTACAGTGACACACAGAGACGGCGACCCAGGACAGTGACACACAGAGGATGGCGACCCAGACGGTGACACACAGAGGATGGCGATTAAGGACAGTGACACGCAGAGGACGGCGACCCAGGACAGTGACACACGGAGGGCGCGACCCAGTACAGTTACACACACAGACGGCGGCACAGGACAGTGACACAGAGAGGCGGCGACCCAGGACAGTGACACACAGAGGATGGCGATCCAGGACAGTGACACACAGAGGACGGCGACCCAGGACAGTGACACACAGTGGGCGCGTCCCAGGACAGTGAAACACAGAGGACGGCGACCCAGGACAGTGACACACAGAGGGCGCGACCCAGGACAGTAACACACAGAGACGGCGACCCAGGACAGTGACACACAGAGACGTCGACCCAGGACAGTGAAACACAGAGGACGGCGAGCCAGGACAGTGACACACAGAGGACGCGACCCAGGACAGTCACACACAGAGGTCGGTGACCCAGGACAGTGACGCACATAGGACGCGATCCAGGACAGTGACGCTCTGAGGGCGCGTCACAGGACAGTGACACACAGAGGACGGCGACCCAGGACAGTGACACAGAGAGGACGGCGATCCAGGACAGTGACACACGGAGGACGGCAACCCAGGACAGTGACACACAGAGGACGGCGACACAGGACAGTGACACACGGAGGACGGCAATCCAGGACAGTGACACACAGAGGACGGTAACCCAGGACAGTGACACACAGAGGATGGCGATCCAGGACAGTGTCACAGAGAGGACGCGACCCAGGACAGTGACACACAGAGGACCGCGACCCAGGACAGTGACGCACAGAGGACGCGACCCAGGACAGTGACGCACAGAGGGCGGCTACCCAGGACAGTGACGCACGGTGGGCGCGACCCAGGACAGTGAAACACAGAGGACGGCGACCCAGGACAGTGACACAATGAGGACTCGACCCAGGATAGTGACACAAAGAGGAGGGCGACACAGGACAGTGACACACGGAGGACAACGACCCAGGACAGTGACACACAGAGGACGGCGACCCAGGACAGTGACACACAGAGGACGGCGATCCAGGGCGGTGACACACAGAGGATGGCAACCCAGGACAGTAACGCAAGAGGATGGCGACCCAGTACAGTGACACACGGAGGACGGCGACCCAGGACAGTGACACACAGAGGATGGCGATCCAGGACCCTGACACACAGAGGACGGCGACCCAGGAGAGTGACACACGGAGGGCGCGACCCAGGACAGTTACACTCACAGACGGCGACCCAGGACAGTGACACACAGAGACGGCGACCCAGGACAGTGACACACAGAGGATGGCGATCCAGGACAGTGACACACAGAGGACGGCGACCCAGGACAGTGACATACAGTGGGCGCGTCCCAGGACAGTGAAACACAGAGGACGGCGACCCAGGACAGTGACACACGGAGGGCGCGACCCAGGACAGTGACACACAGAGACGGCGACCCAGGACAGTGAAACACAGAGGACGGCGAGCCAGGACAGTGACACACAGAGGACGCGACCCAGGACAGTCACACACAGAGGTCGGTGACCCAGGACAGTGACGCACATAGGACGCGATCCAGGACAGTGACGCTCTGAGGACGCGTCACAGGACAGTGACGCACAGAGGACGCAACCCAGGACAGTGACGCACAGAGTACGCGACCCAGGACACTGACACACAGAGGACGGCGTCCCAGGACAGTGACACTCAGAGGACGGCGACCCAGGACAGTGACACACGGACTACGGTGACCCAGGACAGTGACACACGGAGGACGGCGACCCAGGACAGTGACAAACAGAGGACGGCGACCCAGGACAGTGACACACAGAGGACGGCGATCCAGGGCGGTGACACACAGAGGATGGCGACCCAGGACAGTGACACACAGAGGACGGCGACCCAGGACAGTGACACATGGAGGACGGCGACCCAGGACAGTTACACACAGAGGACGGCGACCCAGGACAGTGACATACAGAGGATTGCGATCCAGGACAGTGTCACAGAGAGGACGCGACCCAGGATAGTGACACAGAGGACGGCGAACCAGGACAGTGACGTACAGAGGACGCGACCCAGGACAGTGACCCACAGAGGACGCGACCCAGGACAGTGACACACGGAGGACGGCGACCCAGTACAGTGACACACAGAGACGGCGACCCAGGACAGTGACACACAGAGGATGGCGACCCAGGACAGTGACACACAGAGGATGGCGATCCAGGACAGTGACACACAAAGGACGGCGACCCAGGACAGTGACACACAGAGGATGGCGATCCAGGACAGTGACACACAGAGGACGGCGACCCAGGACAGTGACACACAGTGGGCGCGTCCCAGGACAGTGAAACACAGAGGACGGCGACCCAGGACAGTGACACACGGAGGGCGCGACCCAGGACAGTGACACACAGAGACGGCGACCCAGGACAGTGACACACAGAGACGGCGACCCAGGACAGTGACACACAGAGGACGGCGACCCAGGACAGTGACACACAGAGGACGCGACCCAGGACAGTCACACACAGAGGTCGGTGACCCAGGACAGTGACGCACAAAGGACGCGATCCAGGACAGTGACACACAGAGGACGGCGACCCAGGACAGTGACACAGAGAGGACGGCGACCCAGGACAGTGACACACGGAGAACGGCAACCCAGGACAGTGACACACAGAGGACGGCGACCCAGGAGAGTGACACACGGAGGACGGCAACCCAGGACAGTGACACACAGAGGACGGCGACCCAGGACAGTGACACACAGAGGACGCGACACAGGACAGTGACGCACAGAGGTCGGTGACCCAGGACAGTGACGCACAAAGGACACGATCCAGGACAGTGACGTTCTGAGGACGCGTCACAGGACAGTGACACACAGAGGACGGCGACCCAGGACAGTGACACACAGAGGACGGCGATCCAGGGCGGTGACACACAGAGGATGGCGACCCAGCACAGTAACGCACAGAGGACGGCGACCCAGGACAGTGACACACGGAGGACGGCGACCCAGGACATTGACACACAGAGGACGGCGACCCAGGACAGTGACACACAGATGATTGCGATCCAGGACAGTGACACAGAGAGGACGCGACCCAGGACAGTGACACACAGAGGACGGCGAACCAGGACAGTGACGCTCTGAGGACGCGGCACAGGACAGTGACACACAGAGAACGGCGAGCCAGGACAGTGACACACAGAGGACGGCGATCCAGGGCAGTGACACACAGAGGATGGCGACCCAGGACAGTGACGCACAGAGGATGGCGACCCAGTACAGTGACACACGGAGGACGGCGACCCAGGAAAGTGACGCACAGAGTACGCCACCCAGGACACTGACACACAGAGGATGGCGTCCCAGGACTGTGACACTCAGAGGACGGCGATCCAGGACAGTGACACACAGAGGACGGCGACCCAAGACAGTGACACACGGACTACGGTGACCCAGGACAGTGACACACGGAGGACGGCGACCCAGGACAGTGACGCATAGAGTACGCGACCCAGGACACTGACACACAGAGGACGGCGAACCAGGACAGTGACGCACAGAGGACGCAACCCAGGACAGTGACGCACAGAGTACGCGACCCAGGACACTGACACACAGAGGACGGCGTCCCAGGACAGTGACACTCAGAGGACGGCGACCCAGGACAGTGACACACGGACTACGGTGACCCAGGACAGTGGCACACGGAGGACGGCGACCCAGGACAGTGACAAACAGAGGACGGCGACCCAGGACAGTGACACACAGAGGACGGCGATCCAGGGCGGTGACACACAGAGGATGGCGACCCAGGACAGTGACACACAGAGGACGGCGACCCAGGACAGTGACACATGGAGGACGGCGACCCAGGACAGTTACACACAGAGGACGGCGACCCAGGACAGTGACATACAGAGGATGGCGATCCAGGACAGTGTCACAGAGAGGACGCGACCCAGGATAGTGACACAGAGGACGGCGAACCAGGACAGTGACGTACAGAGGACGCGACCCAGGACAGTGACCCACAGAGGACGCGACCCAGGACAGTGACACACGGAGGACGGCGACCCAGTACAGTGACACACAGAGACGGCGACCCAGGACAGTGACACACAGAGGATGGCGACCCAGGACAGTGACACACAGAGGATGGCGATCCAGGACAGTGACACACAAAGGACGGCGACCCAGGACAGTGACACACAGAGGATGGCGATCCAGGACAGTGACACACAGAGGACGGCGACCCAGGACAGTGACACACAGTGGGCGCGTCCCAGGGCAGTGAAACACAGAGGACGGCGACCCAGGACAGTGACACACGGAGGGCGCGACCCAGGACAGTGACACACAGAGACGGCGACCCAGGACAGTGACACACAGAGACGGCGACCCAGGACAGTGACACACAGAGGACGGCGACCCAGGACAGTGACACACAGAGGACGCGACCCAGGACAGTCACACACAGAGGTCGGTGACCCAGGACAGTGACGCACAAAGGACGCGATCCAGGACAGTGACACACAGAGGACGGCGACCCAGGACAGTGACACAGAGAGGACGGCGACCCAGGACAGTGACACACGGAGAACGGCAACCCAGGACAGTGACACACAGAGGACGGCGACCCAGGAGAGTGACACACGGAGGACGGCAACCCAGGACAGTGACACACAGAGGACGGCGACCCAGGACAGTGACACACAGAGGATGGCGATCCAGGACAGTGTCACAGAGAGGACGCGACCCAGGACAGTGACACACAGAGGACGGCGACCCAGGACAGTGACGCACAGATGACGCGACCCAGGACAGTGACGCACCGAGGACGCGACCCAGGACACTGACTCACATGAGGACAACGACCCAGGACAGTGACACACGGTGGGCGCGAAACAGGACAGTGACACACAGAGACAGCGACCCAGGACAGTGACACACAGAGACGGCGACCCAGTACAGTGAAACACAAAGGAGAGCGACCCAGGACAGTGAGACACAGAGGACTCGACCCAGGATAGTGACACACAGAGGAGGGCGACCCAGGACAGTGACACACAGTGGGCGCGTCCCAGGACAGTGAAACACAGAGGACGGCGACCCAGGACAGTGACACACGGAGGGCGCGACCCAGGACAGTGACACACAGAGACGGCGACCCAGGACAGTGACACACAGAGACGGCGACCCAGGACAGTGACACACAGAGGACGGCGACCCAGGACAGTGACACACAGAGGACGCGACCCAGGACAGTCACACACAGAGGTCGGTGACCCAGGACAGTGACGCACAAAGGACGCGATCCAGGACAGTGACACACAGAGGACGGCGACCCAGGACAGTGACACAGAGAGGACGGCGACCCAGGACAGTGACACACGGAGAACGGCAACCCAGGACAGTGACACACAGAGGACGGCGACCCAGGAGAGTGACACACGGAGGACGGCAACCCAGGACAGTGACACACAGAGGACGGCGACCCAGGACAGTGACACACAGAGGATGGCGATCCAGGACAGTGTCACAGAGAGGACGCGACCCAGGATAGTGACACAGAGGACGGCGAACCAGGACAGTGACGTACAGAGGACGCGACCCAGGACAGTGACCCACAGAGGACGCGACCCAGGACAGTGACACACGGAGGACGGCGACCCAGTACAGTGACACACAGAGACGGCGACCCAGGACAGTGACACACAGAGGATGGCGACCCAGGACAGTGACACACAGAGGATGGCGATCCAGGACAGTGACACACAAAGGACGGCGACCCAGGACAGTGACACACAGAGGATGGCGATCCAGGACAGTGACACACAGAGGACGGCGACCCAGGACAGTGACACACAGTGGGCGCGTCCCAGGACAGTGAAACACAGAGGACGGCGACCCAGGACAGTGACACACGGAGGGCGCGACCCAGGACAGTGACACACAGAGACGGCGACCCAGGACAGTGACACACAGAGACGGCGACCCAGGACAGTGACACACAGAGGACGGCGACCCAGGACAGTGACACACAGAGGACGCGACCCAGGACAGTCACACACAGAGGTCGGTGACCCAGGACAGTGACGCACAAAGGACGCGATCCAGGACAGTGACACACAGAGGACGGCGACCCAGGACAGTGACACAGAGAGGACGGCGACCCAGGACAGTGACACACGGAGAACGGCAACCCAGGACAGTGACACACAGAGGACGGCGACACGAGAGAGTGACACACGGAGGACGGCAACCCAGGACAGTGACACACAGAGGACGGCGACCCAGGACAGTGACACACAGAGGACGCGACACAGGACAGTGACGCACAGAGGTCGGTGACCCAGGACAGTGACGCACAAAGGACACGATCCAGGACAGTGACGTTCTGAGGACGCGTCACAGGACAGTGACACACAGAGGACGGCGACCCAGGACAGTGACACACAGAGGACGGCGATCCAGGGCGGTGACACACAGAGGATGGCGACCCAGCACAGTAACGCACAGAGGACGGCGACCCAGGACAGTGACACACGGAGGACGGCGACCCAGGACATTGACACACAGAGGACGGCGACCCAGGACAGTGACACACAGATGATTGCGATCCAGGACAGTGACACAGAGAGGACGCGACCCAGGACAGTGACACACAGAGGACGGCGAACCAGGACAGTGACGCTCTGAGGACGCGGCACAGGACAGTGACACACAGAGAACGGCGAGCCAGGACAGTGACACACAGAGGACGGCGATCCAGGGCAGTGACACACAGAGGATGGCGACCCAGGACAGTGACGCACAGAGGATGGCGACCCAGTACAGTGACACACGGAGGACGGCGACCCAGGAAAGTGACGCACAGAGTACGCCACCCAGGACACTGACACACAGAGGACGGCGTCCCAGGACTGTGACACTCAGAGGACGGCGATCCAGGACAGTGACACACAGAGGACGGCGACCCAGGACAGTGACACACGGACTACGGTGACCCAGGACAGTGACACACGGAGGACGGCGACCCAGGACAGTGACGCATAGAGTACGCGACCCAGGACACTGACACACAGAGGACGGCGTCCCAGGACAGTGACACTCAGAGGATTGCGATCCAGGACAGTGTCACAGAGAGGACGCGACCCAGGACACTGACACACAGAGGACGGCGAACCAGGACAGTGACGCACAGAGGACGCAACCCAGGACAGTGACGCACAGAGTACGCGACCCAGGACACTGACACACAGAGGACGGCGTCCCAGGACAGTGACACTCAGAGGACGGCGACCCAGGACAGTGACACACGGACTACGGTGACCCAGGACAGTGGCACACGGAGGACGGCGACCCAGGACAGTGACAAACAGAGGACGGCGACCCAGGACAGTGACACACAGAGGACGGCGATCCAGGGCGGTGACACACAGAGGATGGCGACCCAGGACAGTGACACACAGAGGACGGCGACCCAGGACAGTGACACATGGAGGACGGCGACCCAGGACAGTTACACACAGAGGACGGCGACCCAGGACAGTGACATACAGAGGATGGCGATCCAGGACAGTGTCACAGAGAGGACGCGACCCAGGATAGTGACACAGAGGACGGCGAACCAGGACAGTGACGTACAGAGGACGCGACCCAGGACAGTGACCCACAGAGGACGCGACCCAGGACAGTGACACACGGAGGACGGCGACCCAGTACAGTGACACACAGAGACGGCGACCCAGGACAGTGACACACAGAGGATGGCGACCCAGGACAGTGACACACAGAGGATGGCGATCCAGGACAGTGACACACAAAGGACGGCGACCCAGGACAGTGACACACAGAGGATGGCGATCCAGGACAGTGACACACAGAGGACGGCGACCCAGGACAGTGACACACAGTGGGCGCGTCCCAGGACAGTGAAACACAGAGGACGGCGACCCAGGACAGTGACACACGGAGGGCGCGACCCAGGACAGTGACACACAGAGACGGCGACCCAGGACAGTGACACACAGAGACGGCGACCCAGGACAGTGACACACAGAGGACGGCGACCCAGGACAGTGACACACAGAGGACGCGACCCAGGACAGTCACACACAGAGGTCGGTGACCCAGGACAGTGACGCACAAAGGACGCGATCCAGGACAGTGACACACAGAGGACGGCGACCCAGGACAGTGACACAGAGAGGACGGCGACCCAGGACAGTGACACACGGAGAACGGCAACCCAGGACAGTGACACACAGAGGACGGCGACCCAGGAGAGTGACACACGGAGGACGGCAACCCAGGACAGTGACACACAGAGGACGGCGACCCAGGACAGTGACACACAGAGGATGGCGATCCAGGACAGTGTCACAGAGAGGACGCGACCCAGGACAGTGACACACAGAGGACGGCGACCCAGGACAGTGACGCACAGATGACGCGACCCAGGACAGTGACGCACCGAGGACGCGACCCAGGACACTGACTCACATGAGGACAACGACCCAGGACAGTGACACACGGTGGGCGCGAAACAGGACAGTGACACACAGAGACAGCGACCCAGGACAGTGACACACAGAGACGGCGACCCAGTACAGTGAAACACAAAGGAGAGCGACCCAGGACAGTGAGACACAGAGGACTCGACCCAGGATAGTGACACACAGAGGAGGGCGACCCAGGACAGTGACACACAGTGGGCGCGTCCCAGGACAGTGAAACACAGAGGACGGCGACCCAGGACAGTGACACACGGAGGGCGCGACCCAGGACAGTGACACACAGAGACGGCGACCCAGGACAGTGACACACAGAGACGGCGACCCAGGACAGTGACACACAGAGGACGGCGACCCAGGACAGTGACACACAGAGGACGCGACCCAGGACAGTCACACACAGAGGTCGGTGACCCAGGACAGTGACGCACAAAGGACGCGATCCAGGACAGTGACACACAGAGGACGGCGACCCAGGACAGTGACACAGAGAGGACGGCGACCCAGGACAGTGACACACGGAGAACGGCAACCCAGGACAGTGACACACAGAGGACGGCGACCCAGGAGAGTGACACACGGAGGACGGCAACCCAGGACAGTGACACACAGAGGACGGCGACCCAGGACAGTGACACACAGAGGATGGCGATCCAGGACAGTGTCACAGAGAGGACGCGACCCAGGACAGTGACACACAGAGGACGGCGACCCAGGACAGTGACGCACAGATGACGCGACCCAGGACAGTGACGCACCGAGGACGCGACCCAGGACACTGACTCACATGAGGACAACGACCCAGGACAGTGACACACGGTGGGCGCGACCCAGGACAGTGACACACAGAGACAGCGACCCAGGACAGTGACACACAGAGACGGCGACCCAGTACAGTGAAACACAAAGGAGAGCGACCCAGGACAGTGAGACACAGAGGACTCGACCCAGGATAGTGACACACAGAGGAGGGCGACCCAGGACAGTGACACACGGAGGACAACGACCCAGGACAGTGACACACAGAGGACGGCGACCCAGGACAGTGACAAACAGAGGACGCGACCCAGGACAGTCACACACAGAGTGCGTTGACCCAGGACAGTGACACACAGAGGACGGCGACCCAGGACAGTGACGCACAGAGGACGGCGACCCAGGACAGAGACACACGGACGACGGCGACCCAGGACAGTTACACACAGAGGACGGCGACCCAGGACAGTGACATACAGAGGATGGCGATCCAGGACAGTGTCACAGAGAGGACGCGACCCAGGACAGTGACACAGAGGACGGCGAACCAGGACAGTGACGTACAGAGGACGCGACCCAGGACAGTGACCCACAGAGGACGCGACCCAGGGCACTGACACACAGAGGACGGCGACCCAGGACAGTGACACACAAAGGACGGCGACCAAGGACAGTGACACACAGAGGACGGCGACCCAGGACAGTGACACACAGAAGACGCGACCCAGGACAGTCACACACAGAGGTCGGTGACCCAGGACAGTGACGCACAAAGGACGCGATCCAGGACAGTGACGCTCTGAGGACGTGTCACAGGATAGTGACACACAGAGGACGGCGACCCAGGACAGTGACACACAGAGGACGGCGATCCAGGGCGGTGAGACACAGAGGATGGCGTCCCAGGACAGTGACGCACAGAGAACGGCGACCCAGGACAGTGACGCACAGAGGACGCGACCCAGGACAGTGACGCACAGAGCACGCGACACAGGACAGTGACAGACAGAGGACGCGACCCAGGACACTGACACACAGAGGACAGCGACCCAGGACAGTGACACTCAGAGGACGGCGATCCAGGACAGTGACACACAGAGGACGGCGACCCAGGACAGTGACACACGGTGGGAGCGACCCAGGACAGTGAAACACAGAGGACGGCGACCCAGGATAGTGACACACAGAGGACTCGACCCAGGATAGTGACACACAGAGGAGGGGGACCCAGGACAGTGACACACAGAGGACAACGACCCAGGACAGTGACACACAGAGGTCGGCGACCCAGGACAGTGACACACAGAGGACACGACCCAGGACAGTCACACACAGAGGTCGGTGACCCAGGACAGTGACGCACAAAGGACGCGATCCAGGTCAGTGACGCACAGAGGACGCGACCCAGGACAGTGACGCACAGAGGACGGCGACCCAGGACAGTGACACACGGAGGACGGCGACCCAGGACGGTGACACACAGAGACGGCGACCCAGGACAGTGACACACAGAGGATTTCGATCCAGGACAGTGTCACAGAGATGACGCGACACAGGACAGTGACGCACAGAGGACGCGACCCAGGACAGTGACGCACAGAGGACGCGACCCAGGACAGTGACGCACAGAGGACGGCGACCCAGGACAGTGACACACGGACTACGGTGACCCAGGACAGTGACACACGGAGGACGGCGACCCAGGACATTGACACACAGAGGACGGCGACCCAGGACAGTGACACACAGAGGACGGCGATCCAGGGCGGTGACACACAGAGGATGGCGACCCAGGACAGTGACGCACAGAGGACGGCGACCCAGGACAGTGACACATGGACGACGGCGACCCAGGACAGTTACACACAAAGGACGGCGACCCAGGACAGTGACATACAGAGGATGGCGATCCAGGACAGTGTCACAGAGAGGACGCGACCAGGACAGTGACACAGAGGACGGCGAACCAGGACAGTGACGTACAGAGGACGCGACCCAGGACAGTGACCCACAGAGGACGCGACCCAGGGCACTGACACACAGAGGACGGCGACCCAGGACAGTGACACACAAAGGACGGCGACCAAGGACAGTGACACACAGAGGACGGCGACCCAGGACAGTGACACACAGAAGACGCGACCCAGGACAGTCACACACAGAGGTCGGTGACCCAGGACAGTGACGCACAAAGGACGCGATCCAGGACAGTGACGCTCTGAGGACGCGTCACATGATAGTGACACACAGAGGACGGCGACCCAGGACAGTGACACACAGAGGACGGCGATCCCGGGCGGTGAGACACAGAGGATGGCATCCCAGGACAGTGACGCACAGAGGACGGCGACCCAGGGCAGTGACACACAGAGGACGGCGAACCAGGACAGTGACGCATAGAGTACGCGACCCAGGACACTGACACACAGAGGACGGCGTCCCAGGACAGTGACACTCAGAGGATTGCGATCCAGGACAGTGTCACAGAGAGGACGCGACCCAGGACAGTGACACACAGAGGACGGTGACCCAGGACAGTGACACACGGAGGACGGCGACCCAGTACAGTGACACACAGAGACGGCGACCCAGGACAGTGACACACAGAGGATGGCGACCCAGACGGTGACACACAGAGGATGGCGATTAAGGACAGGGACACGCAGAGGACGGCGACCCAGGACAGTGACACACGGAGGGCGCGACCCAGTACAGTTACACACACAGACGGCGACACAGGACAGTGACACAGAGAGGCGGCGACCCAGGACAGTGACACACAGAGGATGGCGATCCAGGACAGTGACACACAGAGGACGGCGACCCAGGACAGTGACACACAGTGGGCGCGTCCCAGGACAGTGAAACACAGAGGACGGCGACCCAGGACAGTGACACACAGAGGGCGCGACCCAGGACAGTGACACACAGAGACGGCGACCCAGGACAGTGACACACAGAGACGGCGACCCAGGACAGTGAAACACAGAGGACGGCGAGCCAGGACAGTGACACACAGAGGACGCGACCCAGGACAGTCACACACAGAGGTCGGTGACCCAGGACAGTGACGCACATAGGACGCGATCCAGGACAGTGACGCTCTGAGGGCGCGTCACAGGACAGTGACACACAGAGGACGGCGACCCAGGACAGTGACACAGAGAGGACGGCGATCCAGGACAGTGACACACGGAGGACGGCAACCCAGGACAGTGACACACAGAGGACGGCGACACAGGACAGTGACACACGGAGGACGGCAATCCAGGACAGTGACACACAGAGGACGGTAACCCAGGACAGTGACACACAGAGGATGGCGATCCAGGACAGTGTCACAGAGAGGACGCGACCCAGGACAGTGACACACAGAGGACCGCGACCCAGGACAGTGACGCACAGAGGACGCGACCCAGGACAGTGACGCACAGAGGGCGGCTACCCAGGACAGTGACGCACGGTGGGCGCGACCCAGGACAGTGAAACACAGAGGACGGCGACCCAGGACAGTGACACAATGAGGACTCGACCCAGGATAGTGACACAAAGAGGAGGGCGACACAGGACAGTGACACACGGAGGACAACGACCCAGGACAGTGACACACAGAGGACGGCGGCCCAGGACAGTGACACACAGAGGACGCGACACAGGACAGTCACACACAGAGGTCGGTGACCCAGGACAGTGACGCACAAAGGACGCGATCCAGGACAGTGACGTTCTGAGGACGCGTCACAGGACAGTGACAAACAGAGGACAACGACCCAGGACAGTGACACACAGAGGACGGCGACCCAGGACAGTGACACACAGAGGACGGCGATCCAGGGCGGTGACACACAGAGGATGGCGACCCAGGACAGTGACGCAAAGAGGACGGCGACCCAGGACAGTGACACAAAGAGGATTGCGATCCAGGACAGTGTCACAGAGAGGACGCGACCCAGGACAGTGACACACAGAGGACGGCGAACCAGGAAAGTGACGCTCTGAGGACGCGTCACAGGACAGTGACACACAGAGAACGGCGACCCAGGACAGTGACACACAGAGGACGGCGATCCAGGGCGGTGACACACAGAGGATGGCAACCCAGGACAGTAACGCAAGAGGATGGCGACCCAGTACAGTGACACACGGAGGACGGCGACCCAGGACAGTGACACACAGAGGATGGCGATCCAGGACAGTGACACACAGAGGACGGCGACCCAGGAGAGTGACACACGGAGGGCGCGACCCAGGACAGTTACACTCACAGACGGCGACCCAGGACAGTGACACACAGAGACGGCGACCCAGGACAGTGACACACAGAGGATGGCGATCCAGGACAGTGACACACAGAGGACGGCGACCCAGGACAGTGACATACAGTGGGCGCGTCCCAGGACAGTGAAACACAGAGGACGGCGACCCAGGACAGTGACACACGGAGGGCGCGACCCAGGACAGTGACACACAGAGACGGCGACCCAGGACAGTGAAACACAGAGGACGGCGAGCCAGGACAGTGACACACAGAGGACGCGACCCAGGACAGTCACACACAGAGGTCGGTGACCCAGGACAGTGACGCACATAGGACGCGATCCAGGACAGTGACGCTCTGAGGACGCGTCACAGGACAGTGACACACAGAGGACGGCGACCCAGGACAGTGACACAGAGAGGACGGCGACCCAGGACAGTGACGCTCTGAGGACGCGTCACATGATAGTGACACACAGAGGACGGCGACCCAGGACAGTGACACACAGAGGACGGCGAACCGGGGCGGTGAGACACAGAGGATGGCATCCCAGGACAGTGACGCACAGAGGACGGCGACCCAGGGCAGTGACACACAGAGGACGGCGAACCAGGACAGTGACGCATAGAGTACGCGACCCAGGACACTGACACACAGAGGACGGCGTCCCAGGACAGTGACACTCAGAGGATTGCGATCCAGGACAGTGTCACACGGAGGGCGCGACCCAGTACAGTTACACACACAGACGGCGACACAGGACAGTGACACAGAGAGGCGGCGACCCAGGACAGTGACACACAGAGGATGGCGATCCAGGACAGTGACACACAGAGGACGGCGACCCAGGACAGTGACACACAGTGGGCGCGTCCCAGGACAGTGAAACACAGAGGACGGCGACCCAGGACAGTGACACACAGAGGGCGCGACCCAGGACAGTGACACACAGAGACGGCGACCCAGGACAGTGACACACAGAGACGGCGACCCAGGACAGTGAAACACAGAGGACGGCGAGCCAGGACAGTGACACACAGAGGACGCGACCCAGGACAGTCACACACAGAGGTCGGTGACCCAGGACAGTGACGCACATAGGACGCGATCCAGGACAGTGACGCTCTGAGGGCGCGTCACAGGACAGTGACACACAGAGGACGGCGACCCAGGACAGTGACATACAGTGGGCGCGTCCCAGGACAGTGAAACACAGAGGACGGCGACCCAGGACAGTGACACACGGAGGGCGCGACCCAGGACAGTGACACACAGAGACGGCGACCCAGGACAGTGAAACACAGAGGACGGCGAGCCAGGACAGTGACACACAGAGGACGCGACCCAGGACAGTCACACACAGAGGTCGGTGACCCAGGACAGTGACGCACATAGGACGCGATCCAGGACAGTGACGCTCTGAGGACGCGTCACAGGACAGTGACACACAGAGGACGGCGACCCAGGACAGTGACACAGACAGGACGGCGACCCAGGACAGTGACGCTCTGAGGACGCGTCACATGATAGTGACACACAGAGGACGGCGACCCAGGACAGTGACACACAGAGGACGGCGAACCGGGGCGGTGAGACACAGAGGATGGCATCCCAGGACAGTGACGCACAGAGGACGGCGACCCAGGGCAGTGACACACAGAGGACGGCGAACCAGGACAGTGACGCATAGAGTACGCGACCCAGGACACTGACACACAGAGGACGGCGTCCCAGGACAGTGACACTCAGAGGATTGCGATCCAGGACAGTGTCACAGAGAGGACGCGACCCAGGACAGTGACACACAGAGGACGGTGACCCAGGACAGTGACACACGGAGGACGGCGACCCAGGACAGTGACACACAGAGACGGCGACCCAGGACAGTGACACACAGAGGATGGCGACCCAGACGGTGACACACAGAGGATGGCGATTAAGGACAGTGACACGCAGAGGACGGTGACCCAGGACAGTGACACACGGAGGGCGCGACCCAGTACAGTTACACACACAGACGGCGACACAGGACAGTGACACAGAGAGGCGGCGACCCAGGACAGTGACACACAGAGGATGGCGATCCAGGACAGTGACACACAGAGGACGGCGACCCAGGACAGTGACACACAGTGGGCGCGTCCCAGGACAGTGAAACACAGAGGACGGCGACCCAGGACAGTGACACACAGAGGGCGCGACCCAGGACAGTGACACACAGAGACGGCGACCCAGGACAGTGACACACAGAGACGGCGACCCAGGACAGTGAAACACAGAGGACGGCGAGCCAGGACAGTGACACACAGAGGACGCGACCCAGGACAGTCACACACAGAGGTCGGTGACCCAGGACAGTGACGCACATAGGACGCGATCCAGGACAGTGACGCTCTGAGGGCGCGTCACAGGACAGTGACACACAGAGGACGGCGACCCAGGACAGTGACACAGAGAGGACGGCGATCCAGGACAGTGACACACGGAGGACGGCAACCCAGGACAGTGACACACAGAGGACGGCGACACAGGACAGTGACACACGGAGGACGGCAATCCAGGACAGTGACACACAGAGGACGGTAACCCAGGACAGTGACACACAGAGGATGGCGATCCAGGACAGTGTCACAGAGAGGACGCGACCCAGGACAGTAACACACAGAGGACCGCGACCCAGGACAGTGACGCACAGAGGACGCGACCCAGGACAGTGACGCACAGAGGGTGGCTACCCAGGACAGTGACGCACGGTGGGCGCGACCCAGGACAGTGAAACACAGAGGACGGCGACCCAGGACAGTGACACAATGAGGACTCGACCCAGGATAGTGACACAAAGAGGAGGGCGACACAGGACAGTGACACACGGAGGACAACGACCCAGGACAGTGACACACAGAGGACGGCGGCCCAGGACAGTGACACACAGAGGACGCGACACAGGACAGTCACACACAAAGGTCGGTGACCCAGGACAGTGACGCACAAAGGACGCGATCCAGGACAGTGACGTTCTGAGGACGCGTCACAGGACAGTGACACACAGAGGACGGCGACCCAGGACAGTGACACACAGAGGACGGCGATCCAGGGCGGTGACACACAGAGGATGGCGACCCAGGACAGTGACGCAAAGAGGACGGCGACCCAGGACAGTGACACAAAGAGGATTGCGATCCAGGACAGTGTCACAGAGAGGATGCGACCCAGGACAGTGACACACAGAGGACGGCGAACCAGGAAAGTGACGCTCTGAGGACGCGTCACAGGACAGTGACACACAGAGAACGGCGACCCAGGACAGTGACACACAGAGGACGGCGATCCAGGGCGGTGACACACAGAGGATGGCAACCCAGGACAGTAACGCAAGAGGATGGCGACCCAGTACAGTGACACACGGAGGACGGCGACCCAGGACAGTGACACACAGAGGATGGCGATCCAGGACAGTGACACACAGAGGACGGCGACCCAGGAGAGTGACACACGGAGGGCGCGACCCAGGACAGTTACACTCACAGACGGCGACCCAGGACAGTGACACACAGAGACGGCGACCCAGGACAGTGACACACAGAGGATGGCGATCCAGGACAGTGACACACAGAGGACGGCGACCCAGGACAGTGACATACAGTGGGCGCGTCCCAGGACAGTGAAACACAGAGGACGGCGACCCAGGACAGTGACACACGGAGGGCGCGACCCAGGACAGTGACACACAGAGACGGCGACCCAGGACAGTGAAACACAGAGGACGGCGAGCCAGGACAGTGACACACAGAGGACGCGACCCAGGACAGTCACACACAGAGGTCGGTGACCCAGGACAGTGACGCACATAGGACGCGATCCAGGACAGTGACGCTCTGAGGACGCGTCACAGGACAGTGACACACAGAGGACGGCGACCCAGGACAGTGACACAGAGAGGACGGCGACCCAGGACAGTGACGCTCTGAGGACGCGTCACATGATAGTGACACACAGAGGACGGCGACCCAGGACAGTGACACACAGAGGACGGCGATCCCGGGCGGTGAGACACAGAGGATGGCATCCCAGGACAGTGACGCACAGAGGACGGCGACCCAGGGCAGTGACACACAGAGGACGGCGAACCAGGACAGTGACGCATAGAGTACGCGACCCAGGACACTGACACACAGAGGACGGCGTCCCAGGACAGTGACACTCAGAGGATTGCGATCCAGGGCAGTGTCACAGAGAGGACGCGACCCAGGACAGTGACACACAGAGGACGGTGACCCAGGACAGTGACACACGGAGGACGGCGACCCAGTACAGTGACACACAGAGACGGCGACCCAGGACAGTGACACACAGAGGATGGCGACCCAGACGGTGACACACAGAGGATGGCGATTAAGGACAGTGACACGCAGAGGACGGCGACCCAGGACAGTGACACACGGAGGGCGCGACCCAGTACAGTTACACACACAGACGGCGACACAGGACAGTGACACAGAGAGGCGGCGACCCAGGACAGTGACACACAGAGGATGGCGATCCAGGACAGTGACACACAGAGGACGGCGACCCAGGACAGTGACACACAGTGGGCGCGTCCCAGGACAGTGAAACACAGAGGACGGCGACCCAGGACAGTGACACACAGAGGGCGCGACCCAGGACAGTGACACACAGAGACGGCGACCCAGGACAGTGACACACAGAGACGGCGACCCAGGACAGTGAAACACAGAGGACGGCGAGCCAGGACAGTGACACACAGAGGACGCGACCCAGGACAGTCACACACAGAGGTCGGTGACCCAGGACAGTGACGCACATAGGACGCGATCCAGGACAGTGACGCTCTGAGGGCGCGTCACAGGACAGTGACACACAGAGGACGGCGACCCAGGACAGTGACACAGAGAGGACGGCGATCCAGGACAGTGACACACGGAGGACGGCAACCCAGGACAGTGACACACAGAGGACGGCGACACAGGACAGTGACACACGGAGGACGGCAATCCAGGACAGTGACACACAGAGGACGGTAACCCAGGACAGTGACACACAGAGGATGGCGATCCAGGACAGTGTCACAGAGAGGACGCGACCCAGGACAGTGACACACAGAGGACCGCGACCCAGGACAGTGACGCACAGAGGACGCGACCCAGGACAGTGACGCACAGAGGGCGGCTACCCAGGACAGTGACGCACGGTGGGCGCGACCCAGGACAGTGAAACAAAGAGGACGGCGACCCAGGACAGTGACACAATGAGGACTCGACCCAGGATAGTGACACAAAGAGGAGGGCGACACAGGACAGTGACACACGGAGGACAACGACCCAGGACAGTGACACACAGAGGACGGCGGCCCAGGACAGTGACACACAGAGGACGCGACACAGGACAGTCACACACAGAGGTCGGTGACCCAGGACAGTGACGCACAAAGGACGCGATCCAGGACAGTGACGTTCTGAGGACGCGTCACAGGACAGTGACACACAGAGGACGGCGACCCAGGACAGTGACACACAGAGGACTGCGATCCAGGGCGGTGACACACAGAGGATGGCGACCCAGGACAGTGACGCAAAGAGGACGGCGACCCAGGACAGTGACACAAAGAGGATTGCGATCCAGGACAGTGTCACAGAGAGGACGCGACCCAGGACAGTGACACACAGAGGACTGCAAACCAGGAAAGTGACGCTCTGAGGACGCGTCACAGGACAGTGACACACAGAGAACGGCGACCCAGGACAGTGACACACAGAGGACGGCGATCCAGGGCGATGACACACAGAGGATGGCAACCCAGGACAGTAACGCAAGAGGATGGCGACCCAGTACAGTGACACACGGAGGACGGCGACCCAGGACAGTGACACACAGAGGATGGCGATCCAGGACAGTGACACACAGAGGACGGCGACCCAGGAGAGTGACACACGGAGGGCGCGACCCAGGACAGTTACACTCACAGACGGCGACCCAGGACAGTGACACACAGAGACGGCGACCCAGGACAGTGACACACAGAGGATGGCGATCCAGGACAGTGACACACAGAGGACGGCGACCCAGGACAGTGACATACAGTGGGCGCGTCCCAGGACAGTGAAACACAGAGGACGGCGACCCAGGACAGTGACACACGGAGGGCGCGACCCAGGACAGTGACACACAGAGACGGCGACCCAGGACAGTGAAACACAGAGGACGGCGAGCCAGGACAGTGACACACAGAGGACGCGACCCAGGACAGTCACACACAGAGGTCGGTGACCCAGGACAGTGACGCACATAGGACGCGATCCAGGACAGTGACGCTCTGAGGACGCGTCACAGGACAGTGACACACAGAGGACGGCGACCCAGGACAGTGACACAGAGAGGACGGCGACCCAGGACAGTGACACACGGAGGACGGCAACCCAGGACAGTGACACACAGAGGACGTCGACCCAGGACAGTGACACACGGAGGACGGCAACCCAGGACAGTGACACACAGAGGACGGTAACCCAGGACAGTGACACACAGAGGATGGCGATCCAGGACAGTGTCACAGAGAGGACGCGACCCAGGACAGTGACACACAGAGGACCGCGACCCAGGACAGTGACACACTGAGGACTCGACCCAGGACAGTCACACACAGAGGTCGGTGACCCAGGACAGTGACGCACATAGGACGCGATCCAGGACAGTGACGCTCTGAGGACGCGTCACAGGACAGTGACACACAGAGGACGGCGACCCAGGACAGTGACACAGAGAGGACGGCGACCCAGGACAGTGACACACGGAGGACGGCAATCCAGGACAGTGACACACAGAGGACGGTAACCCAGGACAGTGACACACAGAGGATGGCGATCCAGGACAGTGTCACAGAGAGGACGCGACCCAGGACAGTGACACACAGAGGACCGCGACCCAGGACAGTGACGCACAGAGGACGCGACCAAGGACAGTGACGCACAGAGCACGGCTACCCAGGACAGTGACGCACGGTGGGCGCGACCCAGGACAGTGAAACACAGAGGACGGCGACCCAGGACAGTGACACACGGAGGACAACGACCCAGGACAGTGACACACAGAGGTCGGTGACCCAGGACAGTGACGCACAAAGGACGCAATCCAGGACAGTGACGTTCTGAGGACGCGTCCCAGGACAGTGACACACAGAGGACGGCGACCCAGGACAGTGACACACAGAGGACGGCGATCCAGGGCGGTGACACACAGAGGATGGCAACCCAGGACAGTGACGCACAGAGGACGGCGACCCAGGACAGTGACACACAGAGGATTGCGATCCAAGACAGTGTCACAGAGAGGACGCGACCCAGGACAGTGACACACAGAGGACGGCGAAACAGGACAGTGATGCTCTGAGGACGCGTCACAGGACAGTGACACACAGAGAACGGCGACCCAGGACAGTGACACACAGAGGACGGCGATCCAGGGCGGTGACACACAGAGGATGGCGACCCAGGACAGTGACGCAAGAGGATGTGGACCCAGTAAAGTGACACACGGAGGACGGCGACCCAGGACAGTGACACACAGAGGGCGCGACCCAGGACAGTTACACTCACAGACGGCGACCCAGGACAGTGACACACAGAGACGGCGACCCAGGACAGTGACACACAGAGGATGGCGATCCAGGACAGTGACACACAGAGACGGCGACCCAGGACAGTGACACACAGAGGATGGCGATCCAGGACAGTGACACACAGAGGACGGCGACCCAGGACAGTGACATACAGTGGGCGCGTCCCAGGACAGTGAAACACAGAGGACGGCGACCCAGGACAGTGACACACGGAGGGCGCGACCCAGGACAGTGACACACAGAGGACGGCGACCCAGGACAGTGAAACACAGAGGACGGCGAGCCAGGACAGTGACACACAGAGGACGCGACCCAGGACAGTCACACACAGAGGTCGGTGACCCAGGACAGTGACGCACATAGGACGCGATCCAGGACAGTGACGCTCTGAGGACGCGTCACAGGACAGTGACACACAGAGGACGGCGACCCAGGACAGTGACGCACAGAGGACGGAGACCCAGGACAGTGACACACGGACGACGGCGACCCAGGACCGTTACACACAGAGGACGGCGACCCAGGACAGTGACATACAGAGGATGGCGATCCAGGACAGTGTCACAGAGAGGACGCGACCCAGGACAGTGACACAGAGGACGGCGAACCAGGACAGTGACGTACAGAGGACGCGACCCAGGACAGTGACCCACAGAGGACGCGACCCAGGGCACTGACACACAGAGGACGGCGACGTAGGACAGTGACACACAAAGGACGGCGACCAAAGACAGTGACACACAGAGGACGGCGACCCAGGACAGTGACACACAGAAGACGCGACCCAGGACAGTCACACACAGAGGTCGGTGACCCTGGACAGTGACGCACAAAGGACGCGATCCAGGACAGTGACGCTCTGAGGACGCGTCACAGGATAGTGACACACAGAGGACGGCGACCCAGGACAGTGACACACAGAGGACGGCGATCCCGGGCGGTGAGACACAGAGGATGGCATCCCAGGACAGTGACGCACAGAGGACGGCGACCCAGGGCAGTGACACACAGAGGACGGCGAACCAGGACAGTGACGCACAGAGGACGCGACCCAGGACAGTGACGCACAGAGGACGCGACCCAGGACACTGACACACAGTGGACGGCGACCCAGGACAGTGACACTCAGAGGACGGCGATCCAGGACAGTGACACACAGAGGACGGCGACCCAGGACAGTGACACACGGAGGACGGCGACCCAGTACAGTGACACACAGAGACGGCGACCCAGGACAGTGACACACAGAGGATGGCGACCCAGACGGTGACACACAGAGGATGGCGATTAAGGACAGTGACACGCAGAGGACGGCGACCCAGGACAGTGACACACGGAGGGCGCGACCCAGTACAGTTACACACACAGACGGCGACACAGGACAGTGACACAGAGAGGCGGCGAACCAGGACAGTGACACACAGAGGATGGCGATCCAGGACAGTGACACACAGAGGACGGCGACCCAGGACAGTGACACACAGTGGGCGCGTCCCAGGACAGTGAAACACAGAGGACGGCGACCCAGGACAGTGACACACAGAGGGCGCGACCCAGGACAGTGACACACAGAGACGGCGACCCAGGACAGTGACACACAGAGACGGCGACCCAGGACAGTGAAACACAGAGGACGGCGAGCCAGGACAGTGACACACAGAGGACGCGACCCAGGACAGTCACACACAGAGGTCGGTGACCCAGGACAGTGACGCACAAAGGACACGATCCAGGACAGTGACGCTCTGAGGACGCGTCACAGGACAGTGACACACAGAGGACGGCGACCCAGGACAGTGACACACAGAGGACGGCGACCCAGGACATTGACACACAGAGGACGGCGACCCAGGACAGTGACACACAGATGATTGCGATCCAGGACAGTAACGCACAGAGGACGGCGACCCAGGACAGTGACACACGGAGGACGGCGACCCAGGACATTGACACACAGAGGACGGCGACCCAGGACAGTGACACACAGATGATTGCGATCCAGGACAGTGTCACAGAGAGGACGCGACCCAGGACAGTGACACACAGAGGACGGCGAACCAGGACAGTGACGCTCTGAGGACGCGGCACAGGACAGTGACACACAGAGAACGGCGACCCAGGACAGTGACACACAGAGGACGGGGATCCAGGGCGGTGACGCACAGAGGATGGCGACCCAGGACAGTGACGCACAGAGGATGGCGACCCAGTACAGTGACACACGGAGGACGGCGACCCAGGAAAGGGACGCACAGAGTACGCCACCCAGGACACTGATACACAGAGGACGGCGTCCCAGGACAGTGACACTCAGAGGACGGCGATCCAGGACAGTGACACACAGAGGACGGCGACCCAGGACAGTGACACACGGACTACGGTGACCCAGGACAGTGACACACGGAGGACGGCGACCCAGGACAGTGACGCATAGAGTACGCGACCCAGGACACTGACACACAGAGGACGGCGTCCCAGGACAGTGACACTCAGAGGATTGCGATCCAGGACAGTGTCACAGAGAGGACGCGACCCAGGACAGTGACACACAGAGGACGGCGACCCAGGACAGTGACACACAGAGACGGCGACCCAGGACAGTGACACACAGAGGATGGCGATCCAGGACAGTGACACACAGAGGACGGCGACCCAGGACAGTGACATACAGTGGGCGCGTCCCAGGACAGTGAAACACAGAGGACGGCGACCCAGGACAGTGACACACGGAGGGCGCGACCCAGGACAGTGACACACAGAGGACGGCGACCCAGGACAGTGAAACACAGAGGACGGAGAGCCAAGACAGTGACACACAGAGGACGCGACCCAGGACAGTCACACACAGAGGTCGGTGACCCAGGACAGTGACGCACATAGGACGCGATCCAGGACAGTGACGCTCTGAGGACGCGTCACAGGACAGTGACACACAGAGGACGGCGACCCAGGACAGTGACGCACAGAGGACGGCGACCCAGGACAGTGACACACGGACGACGGCGACCCAGGACAGTTACACACAGAGGACGGCGACCCAGGACAGTGACATACAGAGGATGGCGATCCAGGACAGTGTCACAGAGAGGACGCGACCCAGGACAGTGACACAGAGGACGGCGAACCAGGACAGTGACGTACAGAGGACGCGACCCAGGACAGTGACCCACAGAGGACGCGACCCAGGGCACTGACACACAGAGGACGGCGACCCAGGACAGTGACACACAAAGGACGGCGACCAAGGACAGTGACTCACAGAGGACGGCGACCCAGGACAGTGACACACAGAAGACGCGACCCAGGACAGTCACACACAGAGGTCGGTGACCCTGGACAGTGACGCACAAAGGACGCGATCCAGGACAGTGACGCTCTGAGGACGCGTCACAGGATAGTGACACACAGAGGACGGCGACCCAGGACAGTGACACACAGAGGACGGCGATCCCGGGCGGTGAGACAGTGAGGATGGCATCCCAGGACAGTGACGCACAGAGGACGGCGACCCAGGGCAGTGACACACAGAGGACGGCGAACCAGGACAGTGACGCACAGAGGACGCGACCCAGGACAGTGACGCACAGAGGACGAGACCCAGGACACTGACACACAGTGGACGGCGACCCAGGACAGTGACACTCAGAGGACGGCGATCCAGGACAGTGACACACAGAGGACGGCGACCCAGGACAGTGACACACGGAGGACGGCGACCCAGTACAGTGACACACAGAGACGGCGACCCAGGACAGTGACACACAGAGGATGGCGACCCAGACGGTGACACACAGAGGATGGCGATTAAGGACAGTGACACGCAGAGGACGGCGACCCAGGACAGTGACACACGGAGGGCGCGACCCAGTACAGTTACACACACAGACGGCGACACAGGACAGTGACACAGAGAGGCGGCGAACCAGGACAGTGACACAAAGAGGATGGCGATCCAGGACAGTGACACACAGAGGACGGCGACCCAGGACAGTGACACACAGTGGGCGCGTCCCAGGACAGTGAAACACAGAGGACGGCGACCCAGGACAGTGACACACAGAGGGCGCGACCCAGGACAGTGACACACAGAGACGGCGACCCAGGACAGTGACACACAGAGACGGCGACCCAGGACAGTGAAACACAGAGGACGGCGAGCCAGGACAGTGACACACAGAGGACGCGACCCAGGACAGTCACACACAGAGGTCGGTGACCCAGGACAGTGACGCACATAGGACGCGATCCAGGACAGTGACGCTCTGAGGGCGCGTCACAGGACAGTGACACACGGAGGACGGCAACCCAGGACAGTGACACACAGAGGACGTCGACCCAGGACAGTGACACCCGGAGGACGGCAACCCAGGACAGTGACACACAGAGGACGGTAACCCAGGACAGTGATACACAGAGGATGGCGATCCAGGACAGTATCACAGAGAGGACACGACCCAGGACAGTGACACACAGAGGACCGCGACCCAGGACAGTGACGCACAGAGGACGCGACCCAGGACAGTGACGCACAGAGGACGGCGACCCAGGACAGTGACGCACCCTGGGCGCGACCCAGGACAGTGAAACACAGACGTCGGCGACCCAGGACAGTGACACACTGAGGACTCGACCCAGGATAGTGACACACAGAGGAGGGCGACCCAGGACAGTGACACACGGAGGACGGCGACCCAGGACAGTGGCACACAGAGGACGCGACACAGGACAGTCACACACAGAGGTCGGTGACCCAGGACAGTGACGCACAAAGGACACGATCCAGGACAGTGACGTTCTGAGGACGCGTCACAGGACAGTGACACACAGAGGACGGCGACCCAGGACAGTGACACACAGAGGACGGCGATCCAGGGTGGTGACACACAGAGGATGGCGACCCAGCACAGTAACGCACAGAGGACGGCGACCCAGGACAGTGACACACGGAGGACGGCGACCCAGGACATTGACACACAGAGGACGGCGACCCAGGACAGTGACACACAGATGATTGCGATCCAGGACAGTGTCACAGAGAGGACGCGACCCAGGACAGTGACACACAGAGGACGGCGTCCCAGGACAGTGACACACAGAGGACGGGGATCCAGTGCGGTGACACACAGAGGACGGGGATCCAGGGCGGTGACACACAGAGGATGGCGACCCAGGACAGTGACGCACAGAGGATGGCGACCCAGTACAGTGACACACGGAGGACGGCGACCCAGTACAGTGACACACAGAGACGGCGACCCAGGACAGTGACACACAGAGGATGGCGACCCAGACGGTGACACACAGAGGATGGCGATTAAGGACAGTGACACGCAGAGGACGGCGACCCAGGACAGTGACACACGGAGGGCGCGACCCAGTACAGTTACACACACAGACGGCGACACAGGACAGTGACACAGAGAGGCGGCGAACCAGGACAGTGACACACAGAGGATGGCGATCCAGGACAGTGACACACAGAGGACGGCGACCCAGGACAGTGACACACAGTGGGCGCGTCCCAGGACAGTGAAACACAGAGGACGCCGACCCAGGACAGTGACACACAGAGGGCGCGACCCAGGACAGTGACACACAGAGACGGCGACCCAGGACAGTGACACACAGAGACGGCGACCCAGGACAGTGACACACAGAGACGGCGACCCAGGACAGTGAAACACAGAGGACGGCGAGCCAGGACAGTGACACACAGAGGACGCGACCCAGGACAGTCACACACAGAGGTCGGTGACCCAGGACAGTGACGCACATAGGACGCGATCCAGGACAGTGACGCTCTGAGGGCGCGTCACAGGACAGTGACACACGGAGGACGGCAACCCAGGACAGTGACACACGGAGGAAGGCAACCCAGGACAGTGACACACAGAGGACGGTAACCCAGGACAGTGACACACAGAGGATGGCGATCCAGGACAGTGTCACAGAGAGGACACGACCCAGGACAGTGACACACAGAGGACCGCGACCCAGGACAGTGACGCACAGAGGACGCGACCCAGGACAGTGACGCACAGAGGACGGCGACCCAGGACAGTGACGCACCCTGGGCGCGACCCAGGACAGTGAAACACAGAGGTCGGCGACCCAGGACAGTGACACACTGAGGACTCGACCCAGGATAGTGACACACAGAGGAGGGCGACCCAGGACAGTGACACACGGAGGACGGCGACCCAGGACAGTGGCACACAGAGGACGCGACACAGGACAGTCACACACAGAGGTCGGTGACCCAGGACAGTGACGCACAAAGGACACGATCCAGGACAGTGACGTTCTGAGGACGCGTCACAGGACAGTGACACACAGAGGACGGCGACCCAGGACAGTGACACACAGAGGACGGCGACCCAGGACAGTGACACACAGAGGACGGCGATCCAGGGTGGTGACACACAGAGGATGGCGACCCAGCACAGTAACGCACAGAGGACGGCGACCCAGGACAGTGACACACGGAGGACGGCGACCCAGGACATTGACACACAGAGGACGGCGACCCAGGACAGTGACACACAGATGATTGCGATCCAGGACAGTGTCACAGAGAGGACGCGACCCAGGACAGTGACACACAGAGGACGGCGAACCAGGACAGTGACGCTCTTAGGACGCGGCACAGGACAGTGACACACAGAGAACGGCGACCCAGGACAGTGACACACAGAGGACGGGGATCCAGGGCGGTGACACACAGAGAATGGGGACCCAGGACAGTGACGCACAGAGGATGGCGACCCAGTACAGTGACACACGGAGGACGGCGACCCAGGAAAGGGACGCACAGAGTACGCCACCCAGGACACTGATACACAGAGGACGGCGTCCCAGGACAGTGACACTCAGAGGACGGCGATCCAGGACAGTGACACACAGAGGACGGCGACCCAGGACAGTGACACACGGACTACGGTGACCCAGGACAGTGACACACGGAGGACGGCGACCCAGGACAGTGACGCATAGAGTACGCGACCCAGGACACTGACACACAGAGGACGGCGTCCCAGGACAGTGACACTCAGAGGATTGCGATCCAGGACAGTGTCACAGAGAGGACGCGACCCAGGACAGTTACACACAGAGGACGGCGAACCAGAACAGTGACGCACAGAGGACGCAACCCAGGACAGTGACACACAGAGTACGCGACCCAGGACACTGACACACAGAGGACGGCGTCCCAGGACAGTGACACTCAGAGGACGGCGATCCAGGACAGTGACACACAGAGGACGGCGACCCAGAACAGTGACACACGGACTACGGTGACCCAGGACAGTGACACACGGAGGACGGCGACCCAGGACAGTGACACACAGAGGACGGCGACCCAGGACAGTGACACACAGAGGACGGCGATCCAGGGCGGTGACACACAGAGGATGGCGACCCAGGACAGTGACGCACAGAGGACGGCGACCCAGGACAGTGACACATGGAGGACGGCGACCCAGGACAGTTACACACAGAGGACGGCGACCCAGGACAGTAACATACAGAGGATGGCGATCCAGGACAGTGTCACAGAGAGGACGCGACCCAGGACAGTGACACAGAGGACGGCGAACCAGGACAGTGACGTACAGAGGACGCGACCCAGGACAGTGACCCACAGAGGACGCGACCCAGGACAGTGACACACGGAGGACGGCGACCCAGGACAGTGACACACAGAGGATGGCGACCCAGGACAGTGACACACAGAGGATGGCGATCCAGGACAGTGACACACAAAGGACGGCGACCCAGGACAGTGACACACAGAGGATGCCGATCCAGGACAGTGACACACAGAGGACGGCGACCCAGGACAGTGACACACAGTGGGCGCGTCCCAGGACAGTGAAACACAGAGGACGGCGACCCAGGACAGTGACACACGGAGGGCGCGACCCAGGACAGTGACACACAGAGACGGCGACCCAGGACAGTGTCACACAGAGACGGCGACCCAGGACAGTGACACACAGAGGACGGCGACCCAGGACAGTGACACACAGAGGACGCGACCCAGGACAGTCACACACTGAGGTCGGTGACCCAGGACAGTGACGCCCAAAGGACGCGATCCAGGACAGTGACACACAGAGGATGGCGACCCAGGACAGTGACACAGAGAGGACGGCGACCCAGGACAGTGACACACGGAGGACGGCAACCCAGGACAGTGACACACAGAGGACGGCGACCCAGGAGAGTGACACACGGAGGACGGCAACCCAGGACAGTGACACACAGAGGACGGCGACCCAGGACAGTGACACACAGAGGATGGCGATCATGGACAGTGTCACAGAGAGGACGCGACCCAGGACAGTGACACACAGAGGACGGCGACCCAGGACAGTGACGCACAGAGGACGCGACCCAGGACAGTGACGCACCGAGGACGCGACCCAGGACACTGACTCACATGAGGGCAACGACCCAGGACAGTGACACACGGTGGGCGCGGCCCAGGACAGTGACACACAGAGACAGCGACCCAGGACAGTGACACACAGAGACGGCGACCCAGGACAGTGACACACAGAGGATTTTGATCCAGGACAGTGTCACAAAGAGGACGCGACACAGGACAGTGACGCACAGAGGACGCGACCCAGGACAGTGACGCACAGAGGACGCGACCCAGGACAGTGACAGACAGAGGACGCGACCCAGGACACTGACACACAGAGGACAGCGACCCAGGACAGTAACACTCAGAGGACGGCGATCCAGGACAGTGACACACAGAGGACGGCGACCCAGGACAGTGACACACGGTGGGAGCGACCCAGGACAGTGAAACAAAGAGGACGGCGACCCAGGACAGTGACACACAGAGGACTCGACCCAGGATAGTGACACACAGAGGAGGGGGACCCAGGAGAGTGACACACAGAGGACAACGACCCAGGACAGTGACACACAGAGGTCGGCGACCCAGGACAGTGACACACAGAGGACACGACCCAGGACAGTCACACACAGAGGTCGGTGACCCAGGACAGTGACGCACAAAGGACGCGATCCAGGACAGTGACGCTCTGAGGACGCGTCCCAGGTCAGTGACGCACAGAGGACGCGACCCATGACAGTGACACACAGAGGACGGCGATCCAGGGCGGTGAGACACAGAGATGGCGTCCCAGGACAGTGACGCACAGAGAACGGCCACCCAGGACAGTGACACACGGAGGACGGTGACCCAGGACAGTGACACACAGAGACGGTGACCCAGGACAGTGACATACAGAGGATTTCGATCCAGGACAGTGTCACAGAGAGGACGCGACACAGGACAGGGACGCACAGAGGACGGGACCCAGGACAGTGACGCACAGAGGACGCGACCCAGGACAGTGACGCACAGAGGACGCGACCCACGACACTGACACACAGAGGACAGCGACCCAGGACAGTGACACTCAGAGGACGGCGATCCAGGACAGTGACACTCAGAGGACGGCGATCCAGGACAGTGACACACGGTGGGCGCGACCCAGGACAGTGAAACACAGAGGAGGGGGACCCAGGACAGTGACACACGGAGGACAACGACTCAGGACAGTGACACACAGAGGTCGGCGACCCAGGACAGTGACGCACAGAGGACGCGACCCAGGACAGTCACAAACAGAGGTCGGTGACCCAGGACAGTGAGGCACAAAGGACGCGATCCAGGACAGTGACGCTCTGAGGACACGTCCCAGGTCAGTGACGCACAGAGGACGCGACCCAGGACAGTGACACACAGAGGACGGCGACCCAGCACAGTGACACAGAGAGGACGCGACCCAGGATAGTGACACACAGAGGACGGCGACCCAGGACAGTGACACACGGAGGACGGCGACCCAGGACAGTGACACACAGAGGATGGCGATCCAGGACAGTGTCACAGAGAGGACGCGACCCAGGACAGTGACACACAGAGGACGCGACCCAGGACAGTGACGCACCGAGGACGCGACCCAGGACACTGACACACATGAGAACAACGACCCAGGACAGTGACACACGGTGGGCGCAACCCAGGACAGTGACACACAGAGACAGCGACCCAGGACAGTGACACACAGAGACGGCGACCCAGGACAGTGAAATACAAAGGACGGCGACCCAGGACAGTGACACACAGAGGACTCGACCCAGGATAGTGACACACAGAGGAGGGCGACCGAGGACAGTGACACACGGAGGACAACGACCCAGGACAGTGACACACAGAGGACGGCGTCCCAGGACAGTGACACACAGAGGACGCGACCCAGGACAGTCACACACAGAGGTCGGTGACCCAGGACAGTGACGCACAAAGGACGCGATCCAGGACAGTGACGCTCTAAGGACGCGTCACAGGACAGTGACACACAGAGGACGGCGACCCAGGACAGTGACACACAGAGGACGGCGATCCAGGGCGGTGAGACACAGAGGATGGCGTCCCAGAACAGTGACGCACAGAGAACGGCGACCCAGGACAGTGACACACGGAGGACGGCGACCCAGGACAGTGACACACAGAGGACGGCGACCCAGGACAGTGACACACAGAGGATTTCGATCCAGGACAGTGTCACAAAGAGGACACGACACAGGACAGTGACGCACAGAGGACGCGACCCAGGACAGTGACGCACAGAGGGCGCGACCCAGGACAGTGACAGACAGAGGACGCGACCCAGGACACTGACATACAGAGGACAGCGACCCAGGACAGTGACACTCAGAGGACGGCGATCCAGGACAGTGACACACAGAGGACGGCGACCCAGGACAGTGACACACGGTGGGCGCGACCCAGGACAGTGAAACACAGAGGACGGCGACCCAGGACAGTGACACACAGAGGACTCGACCCAGGATAGTGACACACAGAGGAGGGGGACCCAGGACAGTGACACACAGAGGACTCGACCCAGGATAGTGACACACAGAGGAGGGAGACCCAGGACAGTGACACACGGAGGACAACGACCCAGGACAGTGACACACAGAGGTCGGCGACCCAGGACAGTGACACACAGAGGACACGACCCAGGACAGTCACACACAGAGGTCAGTGACCCAGGACAGTGACGCACAAAGGACGCGATCCAGGACAGTGACGCTCTGAGGACGCGTCCCAGGTCAGTGACGCACAGAGGACGCGACCCATGACAGTGACACACAGAGGACGGCGATCCAGGGCGGTGAGACACAGAGATGGCGTCCCAGGACAGTGACGCACAGAGAACGCGACCCAGGACAGTGACACACAGAGGATTTCCATCCAGGACAGTGTCACAGAGAGGACGCGACACAGGACAGTGACGCACAGAGGACGCGACCCAGGACAGTGACGCACAGAGGACGCGACCCAGGACAGTGACGCACAGAGGACGGGACCCACGACACTGACACACTGAGGACAGCGACCCAGGACAGTGACACTCAGAGGATGGCGATCCAGGACAGTGACACACAGAGGACGGCGATCCAGGACAGTGACACACGGTGGGCGCGACCCAGGACAGTGAAACACAGAGGAGGGGGACCCAGGACAGTGACACACGGAGGACAACGACTCAGGACAGTGACACACAGAGGACGGCGACCCAGGACAGTGACACACGGACTACGGTGACCCAGGACAGTGACACACGGAGGACGGCGACCCAGAACAGTGACACACAGAGGATGGCGACCCTGAACAGTGACGCACAGAGGATGGCGACCCAGGACAGTGACACACAGAGGACGGCGACCAAGGACAGTGACACACAGAGGACGCGTCACAGGACAGTGACACACAGACGACGGCGACCCAGGACAGTGACACACAGAGGACGGCGATCCTGGGCCGTGAGACACAGAGGATGGCGTCCCAGGACAGTGACGCACAGAGGACGGCGACCCAGGACAGTGACACACTGAGGACTCGACCCAGGATAGTGACACACAGAGGAGGGCGACCCAGGACAGTGACACACGGAGGACAACGACCCAGGACAGTGACACACAGAGGACGGCGCCCGAGGACAGTGACACACAGAGGACGCGACACAGGACAGTCACACACAGAGGTCGGTGACCCAGGACCGTGACGCACAAAGGACGCGATCCAGGACAGTGACGTTCTGAGGACGCGTCACAGGACAGTGACACACAGAGGACGGCGACCCAGGACAGTGACACACAGAGGACGGCGAACCAGGGCGGTGACACACAGAGGATGGCGACCCAGGACAGTGACGCACAGAGGAAGGCGACCCAGGACAGTGACACACGGAGGACGGCGACCCAGGACATTGACACACAGAGGACGGCGACCCAGGACAGTGACGCACAGAGGACGGCGACCCAGGACAGAGACACACGGACGACGGCGACCCAGGACAGTTACACACAGAGGACGGCGACCCAGGACAGTGACATACAGAGGATGGCGATCCAGGACAGTGTCACAGAGAGGACGCGACCCAGGACAGTGACACAGAGGACGGCGAACCAGGACAGTGACGTACAGAGGACGCGACCCAGGACAGTGACCCACAGAGGACGCGACCCAGGGCACTGACACACAGAGGACGGCGACCCAGGACAGTGACACACAAAGGACGGCGACCAAGGACAGTGACACACAGAGGACGGCGACCCAGGACAGTGACACACAGAAGACGCGACCCAGGACAGTCACACACAGAGGTCGGTGACCCAGGACAGTGACGCACAAAGGACGCGATCCAGGACAGTGACGCTCTGAGGACGTGTCACATGATAGTGACACACAGAGGACGGCGACCCAGGACAGTGACACACAGAGGACGGCGATCCCGGGCGGTGAGACACAGAGGATGGCATCCCAGGACAGTGACGCACAGAGGACGGCGACCCAGGGCAGTGACACACAGAGGACGGCGAACCAGGACAGTGACGCACAGAGGACGCGACCCAGGACAGTGACGCACAGAGGACGGCGATCCAGGACAGTGACACACAGAGGACGGCGACCCAGGACAGTGACACACGGAGGACGGCGACCCAGTACAGTGACACACAGAGACGGCGACCCAGGACAGTGACACACAGAGGATGGCGACCCAGACGGTGACACACAGAGGATGGCGATTAAGGACAGTGACACGCAGAGGACGGCGACCCAGGACAGTGACACACGGAGGGCGCGACCCAGTACAGTTACACACACAGACGGCGACACAGGACAGTGACACAGAGAGGTGGCGACCCAGGACAGTGACACACAGAGGATGGCGATCCAGGACAGTGACACACAGAGGACGGCGACCCAGGACAGTGACACACAGTGGGCGCGTCCCAGGACAGTGAAACACAGAGGACGGCGACCCAGGACAGTGACACACAGAGGGCGCGACCCAGGACACTGACACACAGAGACGGCGACCCAGGACAGTGACACACAGAGACGGCGACCCAGGACAGTGAAACACAGAGGACGGCGAGCCAGGACAGTGACACACAGAGGACGCGACCCAGGACAGTCACACACAGAGGTCGGTGACCCAGGACAGTGACGCACATAGGACGTGATCCAGGACAGTGACGCTCTGAGGACGCGTCACAGGACAGTGACACACAGAGGACGGCGACCCAGGACAGTGACACACGGAGGACGGCAACCCAGGACAGTGACACACAGAGGACGGCGACACAGGACAGTGACACACGGAGGACGGCAATCCAGGACAGTGACACACAGAGGACGGTAACCCAGGACAGTGACACACAGAGGATGGCGATCCAGGACAGTGTCACAGAGAGGATGCGACCCAGGACAGTGACGCACAGAGGAGGCGACCCAGGACAGTGACGCACAGATGACGGCTACCCAGGACAGTGACGCACGGTGGGCGCGACCCAGGACAGTGAAACACAGAGGACGGCGACCCAGGACAGTGACACAATGAGGACTCAACCCAGGATAGTGACACAAAGAGGAGGGCGACACAGGACAGTGACACACGGAGGACAACGACCCAGGACAGTGACACACAGAGGACGGCGACCCAGGACAGTGACACACAGAGGACGCGACACAGGACAGTCACACACAGAGGTCGGTGACCCAGGACAGTGACGCACAAAGGACGCGATCCAGGACAGTGACGTTCTGAGGACGCGTCACAGGACAGTGACACACAGAGGACGACGACCCAGGACAGTGACACACGGAGGACGGCGACCCAGGACAGTGACACACAGAGACGGCGACCCAGGACAGTGACACACAGAGGATTTTGATCCAGCACAGTGTCACAGAGAGGACGCGACACAGGACAGTGACGCACAGAGGACGCGACCCAGGACAGTGACGCACAGAGGACGCGACCCAGGACAGTGACGCACAGAGGACGGCGACACAGGACAGTGACACACGGACTACGGTGACCCAGGACAGTGACACACGGAGGACGGCGACCCAGGACTTTGACACACAGAGGACGGCGACCCAGGACAGTGACACACAGAGGACGGCGATCCAGGGCAGTGACACACAGAGGATGGCGACCCAGGACAGTGACGCACAGAGGACGGCGACCCAGGACAGTGACACACGGACGACGGCGACCCAGGACAGTTACACACAGAGTACGGCGACCCAGGACAGTGACATACAGAGGATGGCGATCCAGGACAGTGTCACAGAGAGGACGCGACCCAGGACAGTGACACAGAGGACGGCGAACCAGGACAGTGACGTACAGAGGACGCGACCCAGGACAGTGACCCACAGAGGACGCGACCCAGGGCACTGACACACAGAGGACGGCGACCCAGGACAGTGACACACAAAGGACGGCGACCAAGGACAGTGACACACAGAGGACGGCAACCCAGGACAGTGACACACAGAAGACGCGACCCAGGACAGTCACACACAGAGGTCGGTGACCCAGGACAGTGACGCACAAAGGACGCGATCCAGGACAGTGACGCTCTGAGGACGCGTCACAGGATAGTGACACACAGGGGACTGCGACCCAGGACAGTGACACACAGAGGACGGCGATCCCGGGCGGTGAGACACAGAGGATGGCATCCCAGGACAGTGACGCACAGAGGACGGCGACTCAGGGCAGTGACACACAGAGGACGGCGATCCAGGACAGTGACGCACAGAGGACGCGACCCAGGACAGTGACGCACAGAGGACGCGACCCAGGACACTGACACACAGAGGACAGCGACCCAGGACAGTGACACACAGAGGATGGCGACCCAGATGGTGACATACAGAGGATGGCGATTAAGGACAGTGACACGCAGAGGACGGCGACCCAGGACAGTGACACACGAAGGGCGCGACCCAGTACAGTTACACACACAGACGGCGACACAGGACAGTGACACAGAGAGGCGGCGACCCAGGACAGTGACACACAGAGGATGGCGATCCAGGACAGTGACACACAGAGGACGGCGACCCAGGACAGTGACACACAGTGGGCGCGTCCCAGAACAGTGAAACACAGAGGACGGCGACCCAGGACAGTGACACACAGAGGACGCGACCCAGGACAGTCACACACAGAGGTCGGTGACCCAGGACAGTGACGCACATAGGACGTGATCCAGGACAGTGACGCTCTGAGGACGCGTCACAGGACAGTGACACACAGAGGACGGCGACCCAGGACAGTGACACAGAGAGGACGGCGACCCAGGACAGTGACACACGGAGGACGGCAACCCAGGACAGTGACACACAGAGGACGGCGACACAGGACAGTGACACACGGAGGACGGCAATCCAGGACAGTGACACACAGAGGACGGTAACCCAGGACAGTGACACACAGAGGATGGCGATCCAGGACAGTGTCACAGAGAGGACGCGACCCAGGACAGTGACACACAGAGGACCGCGACCCAGGACAGTGACGCACAGAGGACGCGACCCAGGACAGTGACGCACAGATGACGGCTACCCAGGACAGTGACGCACTGTGGGCGCGACCCAGGACAGTGAAACACAGAGGACGGCGACCCAGGACAGTGACACAATGAGGACTCAACCCAGGATAGTGACACAAAGAGGAGGGCGACACAGGACAGTGACACACGGAGGACAACGACCCAGGACAGTGACACACAGAGGACGGCGACCCAGGACAGTGACACACAGAGGACGCGACACAGGACAGTCACACACAGAGGTCGGTGACCCAGGACAGTGACGCACAAAGGACGCGATCCAGGACAGTGACGTTCTGAGGACGCGTCACAGGACAGTGACACACAGAGGACGACGACCCAGGACAGTGACACACGGAGGACGGCGACCCAGGACAGTGACACACAGAGACGGCGACCCAGGACAGTGACACACAGAGGATTTTGATCCAGGACAGTGTCACAGAGAGGACGCGACACAGGACAGTGACGCACAGAGGACGCGACCCAGGGCAGTGACGCACAGAGGACGCGACCCAGGACAGTGACGCACAGAGGACGGCGACCCAGGACAGTGACACACGGACTACGGTGACCCAGGACAGTGACACACGGAGGACGGCGACCCAGGACTTTGACACACAGAGGACGGCGACCCAGGACAGTGACACACAGAGGACGGCGATCCAGGGCAGTGACACACAGAGGATGGCGACCCAGGTCAGTGACGCACAGAGGACGGCGACCCAGGACAGTGACACACGGACGACGGCGACCCAGGACAGTTACACACAGAGGACGGCGACCCAGAACAGTGACATACAGAGGATGGCGATCCAGGACAGTGTCACAGAGAGGACGCGACCCAGGACAGTGACACAGAGGACGGCGAACCAGGACAGTGACGTACAGAGGACGCGACCCAGGACAGTGACCCACAGAGGACGCGACCCAGGGCACTGACACACAGAGACGGCGACCCAGGACAGTGACACACAGAGACGGCGACCCAGGACAGTGAAACACAGAGGACGGCGAGCCAGGACAGTGACACACAGAGGACGCGACCCAGGACAGTCACACACAGAGGTCGGTGACCCAGGACAGTGACGCACATAGGACGCGATCCAGGACAGTGACGCTCTGAGGGCGCGTCACAGGACAGTGACACACGGAGGACGGCAACCCAGGACAGTGACACACGGAGGAAGGCAACCCAGGACAGTGACACACAGAGGACGGTAACCCAGGACAGTGACACACAGAGGATGGCGATCCAGGACAGTGTCACAGAGAGGACACGACCCAGGACAGTGACACACAGAGGACCGCGACCCAGGACAGTGACGCACAGAGGACGCGACCCAGGACAGTGACGCACAGAGGACGGCGACCCAGGACAGTGACGCACCCTGGGCGCGACCCAGGACAGTGAAACACAGAGGTCGGCGACCCAGGACAGTGACACACTGAGGACTCGACCCAGGATAGTGACACACAGAGGAGGGCGACCCAGGACAGTGACACACGGAGGACGGCGACCCAGGACAGTGGCACACAGAGGACGCGACACAGGACAGTCACACACAGAGGTCGGTGACCCAGGACAGTGACGCACAAAGGACACGATCCAGGACAGTGACGTTCTGAGGACGCGTCACAGGACAGTGACACACAGAGGACGGCGACCCAGGACAGTGACACACAGAGGACGGCGACCCAGGACAGTGACACACAGAGGACGGCGATCCAGGGTGGTGACACACAGAGGATGGCGACCCAGCACAGTAACGCACAGAGGACGGCGACCCAGGACAGTGACACACGGAGGACGGCGACCCAGGACATTGACACACAGAGGACGGCGACCCAGGACAGTGACACACAGATGATTGCGATCCAGGACAGTGTCACAGAGAGGACGCGACCCAGGACAGTGACACACAGAGGACGGCGAACCAGGACAGTGACGCTCTTAGGACGCGGCACAGGACAGTGACACACAGAGAACGGCGACCCAGGACAGTGACACACAGAGGACGGGGATCCAGGGCGGCGACACACAGAGAATGGCGACCCAGGACAGTGACGCACAGAGGATGGCGACCCAGTACAGTGACACACGGAGGACGGCGACCCAGGAAAGGGACGCACAGAGTACGCCACCCAGGACACTGATACACAGAGGACGGCGTCCCAGGACAGTGACACTCAGAGGACGGCGATCCAGGACAGTGACACACAGAGGACGGCGACCCAGGACAGTGACACACGGACTACGGTGACCCAGGACAGTGACACACGGAGGACGGCGACCCAGGACAGTGACGCATAGAGTACGCGACCCAGGACACTGACACACAGAGGACGGCGTCCCAGGACAGTGACACTCAGAGGATTGCGATCCAGGACAGTGTCACAGAGAGGACGCGACCCAGGACAGTTACACACAGAGGACGGCGAACCAGAACAGTGACGCACAGAGGACGCAACCCAGGACAGTGACACACAGAGTACGCGACCCAGGACACTGACACACAGAGGACGGCGTCCCAGGACAGTGACACTCAGAGGACGGCGATCCAGGACAGTGACACACAGAGGACGGCGACCCAGAACAGTGACACACGGACTACGGTGACCCAGGACAGTGACACACGGAGGACGGCGACCCAGGACAGTGACACACAGAGGACGGCGACCCAGGACAGTGACACACAGAGGACGGCGATCCAGGGCGGTGACACACAGAGGATGGCGACCCAGGACAGTGACGCACAGAGGACGGCGACCCAGGACAGTGACACATGGAGGACGGCGACCCAGGACAGTTACACACAGAGGACGGCGACCCAGGACAGTAACATACAGAGGATGGCGATCCAGGACAGTGTCACAGAGAGGACGCGACCCAGGACAGTGACACAGAGGACGGCGAACCAGGACAGTGACGTACAGAGGACGCGACCCAGGACAGTGACCCACAGAGGACGCGACCCAGGACAGTGACACACGGAGGACGGCGACCCAGTACAGTGACACACAGAGACGGCGACCCAGGACAGTGACACACAGAGGATGGCGACCCAGGACAGTGACACACAGAGGATGGCGATCCAGGACAGTGACACACAAAGGACGGCGACCCAGGACAGTGACACACAGAGGATGCCGATCCAGGACAGTGACACACAGAGGACGGCGACCCAGGACAGTGACACACAGTGGGCGCGTCCCAGGACAGTGAAACACAGAGGACGGCGACCCAGGACAGTGACACACGGAGGGCGCGACCCAGGACAGTGACACACAGAGACGGCGACCCAGGACAGTGTCACACAGAGACGGCGACCCAGGACAGTGACACACAGAGGACGGCGACCCAGGACAGTGACACACAGAGGACGCGACCCAGGACAGTCACACACTGAGGTCGGTGACCCAGGACAGTGACGCCCAAAGGACGCGATCCAGGACAGTGACACACAGAGGACGGCGACCCAGGACAGTGACACAGAGAGGACGGCGACCCAGGACAGTGACACACGGAGGACGGCAACCCAGGACAGTGACACACAGAGGACGGCGACCCAGGAGAGTGACACACGGAGGACGGCAACCCAGGACAGTGACACACAGAGGACGGCGACCCAGGACAGTGACACACAGAGGATGGCGATCATGGACAGTGTCACAGAGAGGACGCGACCCAGGACAGTGACACACAGAGGACGGCGACCCAGGACAGTGACGCACAGAGGACGCGACCCAGGACAGTGACGCACCGAGGACGCGACCCAGGACACTGACTCACATGAGGGCAACGACCCAGGACAGTGACACACGGTGGGCGCGGCCCAGGACAGTGACACACAGAGACAGCGACCCAGGACAGTGACACACAGAGACGGCGACCCAGGACAGTGACACACAGAGGATTTTGATCCAGGACAGTGTCACAAAGAGGACGCGACACAGGACAGTGACGCACAGAGGACGCGACCCAGGACAGTGACGCACAGAGGACGCGACCCAGGACAGTGACAGACAGAGGACGCGACCCAGGACACTGACACACAGAGGACAGCGACCCAGGACAGTAACACTCAGAGGACGGCGATCCAGGACAGTGACACACAGAGGACGGCGACCCAGGACAGTGACACACGGTGGGAGCGACCCAGGACAGTGAAACAAAGAGGACGGCGACCCAGGACAGTGACACACAGAGGACTCGACCCAGGATAGTGACACACAGAGGAGGGGGACCCAGGAGAGTGACACACAGAGGACAACGACCCAGGACAGTGACACACAGAGGTCGGCGACCCAGGACAGTGACACACAGAGGACACGACCCAGGACAGTCACACACAGAGGTCGGTGACCCAGGACAGTGACGCACAAAGGACGCGATCCAGGACAGTGACGCTCTGAGGACGCGTCCCAGGTCAGTGACGCACAGAGGACGCGACCCATGACAGTGACACACAGAGGACGGCGATCCAGGGCGGTGAGACACAGAGATGGCGTCCCAGGACAGTGACGCACAGAGAACGGCCACCCAGGACAGTGACACACGGAGGACGGCGACCCAGGACAGTGACACACAGAGACGGTGACCCAGGACAGTGACATACAGAGGATTTCGATCCAGGACAGTGTCACAGAGAGGACGCGACACAGGACAGGGACGCACAGAGGACGGGACCCAGGACAGTGACGCACAGAGGACGCGACCCAGGACAGTGACGCACAGAGGACGCGACCCACGACACTGACACACAGAGGACAGCGACCCAGGACAGTGACACTCAGAGGACGGCGATCCAGGACAGTGACACTCAGAGGACGGCGATCCAGGACAGTGACACACGGTGGGCGCGACCCAGGACAGTGAAACACAGAGGAGGGGGACCCAGGACAGTGACACACGGAGGACAACGACTCAGGACAGTGACACACAGAGGTCGGCGACCCAGGACAGTGACGCACAGAGGACGCGACCCAGGACAGTCACAAACAGAGGTCGGTGACCCAGGACAGTGAGGCACAAAGGACGCGATCCAGGACAGTGACGCTCTGAGGACGCGTCCCAGGTCAGTGACGCACAGAGGACGCGACCCAGGACAGTGACACACAGAGGACGGCGACCCAGCACAGTGACACAGAGAGGACGCGACCCAGGATAGTGACACACAGAGGACGGCGACCCAGGACAGTGACACACGGAGGACGGCGACCCAGGACAGTGACACACAGAGGATGGCGATCCAGGACAGTGTCACAGAGAGGACGCGACCCAGGACAGTGACACACAGAGGACGGCGACCCAGGACAGTGACGCACCGAGGACGCGACCCAGGACACTGACACACATGAGAACAACGACCCAGGACAGTGACACACGGTGGGCGCAACCCAGGACAGTGACACACAGAGACAGCGACCCAGGACAGTGACACACAGAGACGGCGACCCAGGACAGTGAAATACAAAGGACGGCGACCCAGGACAGTGACACACAGAGGACTCGACCCAGGATAGTGACACACAGAGGAGGGCGACCGAGGACAGTGACACACGGAGGACAACGACCCAGGACAGTGACACACAGAGGACGGCGTCCCAGGACAGTGACACACAGAGGACGCGACCCAGGACAGTCACACACAGAGGTCGGTGACCCAGGACAGTGACGCACAAAGGACGCGATCCAGGACAGTGACGCTCTAAGGACGCGTCACAGGACAGTGACACACAGAGGACGGCGACCCAGGACAGTGACACACAGAGGACGGCGATCCAGGGCGGTGAGACACAGAGGATGGCGTCCCAGAACAGTGACGCACAGAGAACGGCGACCCAGGACAGTGACACACGGAGGTCGGCGACCCAGGACAGTGACACACAGAGGACGGCGACCCAGGACAGTGACACACAGAGGATTTCGATCCAGGACAGTGTCACAAAGAGGACACGACACAGGACAGTGACGCACAGAGGACGCGACCCAGGACAGTGACGCACAGAGGGCGCGACCCAGGACAGTGACAGACAGAGGACGCGACCCAGGACACTGACATACAGAGGACAGCGACCCAGGACAGTGACACTCAGAGGACGGCGATCCAGGACAGTGACACACAGAGGACGGCGACCCAGGACAGTGACACACGGTGGGCGCGACCCAGGACAGTGAAACACAGAGGACGGCGACCCAGGACAGTGACACACAGAGGACTCGACCCAGGATAGTGACACACAGAGGAGGGGGACCCAGGACAGTGACACACAGAGGACTCGACCCAGGATAGTGACACACAGAGGAGGGAGACCCAGGACAGTGACACACGGAGGACAACGACCCAGGACAGTGACACACAGAGGTCGGCGACCCAGGACAGTGACACACAGAGGACACGACCCAGGACAGTCACACACAGAGGTCAGTGACCCAGGACAGTGACGCACAAAGGACGCGATCCAGGACAGTGACGCTCTGAGGACGCGTCCCAGGTCAGTGACGCACAGAGGACGCGACCCATGACAGTGACACACAGAGGACGGCGATCCAGGGCGGTGAGACACAGAGATGGCGTCCCAGGACAGTGACGCACAGAGAACGCGACCCAGGACAGTGACACACAGAGGATTTTCATCCAGGACAGTGTCACAGAGAGGACGCGACACAGGACAGTGACGCACAGAGGACGCGACCCAGGACAGTGACGCACAGAGGACGCGACCCAGGACAGTGACGCACAGAGGACGGGACCCACGACACTGACACACTGAGGACAGCGACCCAGGACAGTGACACTCAGAGGATGGCGATCCAGGACAGTGACACACAGAGGACGGCGATCCAGGACAGTGACACACGGTGGGCGCGACCCAGGACAGTGAAACACAGAGGAGGGGGACCCAGGACAGTGACACACGGAGGACAACGACTCAGGACAGTGACACACAGAGGACGGCGACCCAGGACAGTGACACACGGACTACGGTGACCCAGGACAGTGACACACGGAGGACGGCGACCCAGAACAGTGACACACAGAGGATGGCGACCCTGAACAGTGACGCACAGAGGATGGCGACCCAGGACAGTGACACACAGAGGACGGCGACCAAGGACAGTGACACACAGAGGACGCGTCACAGGACAGTGACACACAGACGACGGCGACCCAGGACAGTGACACACAGAGGACGGCGATCCTGGGCCGTGAGACACAGAGGATGGCGTCCCAGGACAGTGACGCACAGAGGACGGCGACCCAGGACAGTGACACACTGAGGACTCGACCCAGGATAGTGACACACAGAGGAGGGCGACCCAGGACAGTGACACACGGAGGACAACGACCCAGGACAGTGACACACAGAGGACGGCGCCCGAGGACAGTGACACACAGAGGACGCGACACAGGACAGTCACACACAGAGGTCGGTGACCCAGGACCGTGACGCACAAAGGACGCGATCCAGGACAGTGACGTTCTGAGGACGCGTCACAGGACAGTGACACACAGAGGACGGCGACCCAGGACAGTGACACACAGAGGACGGCGAACCAGGGCGGTGACACACAGAGGATGGCGACCCAGGACAGTGACGCACAGAGGAAGGCGACCCAGGACAGTGACACACGGAGGACGGCGACCCAGGACATTGACACACAGAGGACGGCGACCCAGGACAGTGACGCACAGAGGACGGCGACCCAGGACAGAGACACACGGACGACGGCGACCCAGGACAGTTACACACAGAGGACGGCGACCCAGGACAGTGACATACAGAGGATGGCGATCCAGGACAGTGTCACAGAGAGGACGCGACCTAGGACAGTGACACAGAGGACGGCGAACCAGGACAGTGACGTACAGAGGACGCGACCCAGGACAGTGACCCACAGAGGACGCGACCCAGGGCACTGACACACTGAGGACGGCGACCCAGGACAGTGACACACAAAGGACGGCGACCAAGGACAGTGACACACAGAGGACGGCGACCCAGGACAGTGACACACAGAAGACGCGACCCAGGACAGTCACACACAGAGGTCGGTGACCCAGGACAGTGACGCACAAAGGACGCGATCCAGGACAGTGACGCTCTGAGGACGTGTCACATGATAGTGACACACAGAGGACGGCGACCCAGGACAGTGACACACAGAGGACGGCGATCCCGGGCGGTGAGACACAGAGGATGGCATCCCAGGACAGTGACGCACAGAGGACGGCGACCCAGGGCAGTGACACACAGAGGACGGCGAACCAGGACAGTGACGCACAGAGGACGCGACCCAGGACAGTGACGCACAGAGGACGGCGATCCAGGACAGTGACACACAGAGGACGGCGACCAAGGACAGTGACACACGGAGGACGGCGACCCAGTACAGTGACACACAGAGACGGCGACCCAGGACAGTGACACACAGAGGATGGCGACCCAGACGGTGACACACAGAGGATGGCGATTAAGGACAGTGACACGCAGAGGACGGCGACCCAGGACAGTGACACACGGAGGGCGCGACCCAGTACAGTTACACACACAGACGGCGACACAGGACAGTGACACAGAGAGGTGGCGACCCAGGACAGTGACACACAGAGGATGGCGATCCAGGAAAGTGACACACAGAGGACGGCGACCCAGGACAGTGACACACAGTGGGCGCGTCCCAGGACAGTGAAACACAGAGGACGGCGACCCAGGACAGTGACACACAGAGGGCGCGACCCAGGACACTGACACACAGAGACGGCGACCCAGGACAGTGACACACAGAGACGGCGACCCAGGACAGTGAAACACAGAGGACGGCGAGCCAGGACAGTGACACACAGAGGACGCGACCCAGGACAGTCACACACAGAGGTCGGTGACCCAGGACAGTGACGCACATAGGACGTGATCCAGGACAGTGACGCTCTGAGGACGCGTCACAGGACAGTGACACACAGAGGACGGCGACCCAGGACAGTGACACACGGAGGACGGCAACCCAGGACAGTGACACACAGAGGACGGCGACACAGGACAGTGACACACGGAGGACGGCAATCCAGGACAGTGACACACAGAGGACGGTAACCCAGGACAGTGACACACAGAGGATGGCGATCCAGGACAGTGTCACAGAGAGGATGCGACCCAGGACAGTGACGCACAGAGGAGGCGACCCAGGACAGTGACGCACAGATGACGGCTACCCAGGACAGTGACGCACGGTGGGCGCGACCCAGGACAGTGAAACACAGAGGACGGCGACCCAGGACAGTGACACAATGAGGACTCAACCCAGGATAGTGACACAAAGAGGAGGGCGACACAGGACAGTGACACACGGAGGACAACGACCCAGGACAGTGACACACAGAGGACGGCGACCCAGGACAGTGACACACAGAGGACGCGACACAGGACAGTCACACACAGAGGTCGGTGACCCAGGACAGTGACGCACAAAGGACGCGATCCAGGACAGTGACGTTCTGAGGACGCGTCACAGGACAGTGACACACAGAGGACGACGACCCAGGACAGTGACACACGGAGGACGGCGACCCAGGACAGTGACACACAGAGACGGCGACCCAGGACAGTGACACACAGAGGATTTTGATCCAGGACAGTGTCACAGAGAGGACGCGACACAGGACAGTGACGCACAGAGGACGCGACCCAGGACAGTGACGCACAGAGGACGCGACCCAGGACAGTGACGCACAGAGGACGGCGACCCAGGACAGTGACACACGGACTACGGTGACCCAGGACAGTGACACACGGAGGACGGCGACCCAGGACTTTGACACACAGAGGACGGCGACCCAGGACAGTGACACACAGAGGACGGCGATCCAGGGCAGTGACACACAGAGGATGGCGACCCAGGACAGTGACGCACAGAGGACGGCGACCCAGGACAGTGACACACGGACGACGGCGACCCAGGACAGTTACACACAGAGTACGGCGACCCAGGACAGTGACATACAGAGGATGGCGATCCAGGACAGTGTCACAGAGAGGACGCGACCCAGGACAGTGACACAGAGGACGGCGAACCAGGACAGTGACGTACAGAGGACGCGACCCAGGACAGTGACCCACAGAGGACGCGACCCAGGGCACTGACACACAGAGGACGGCGACCCAGGACAGTGACACACAAAGGACGGCGACCAAGGACAGTGACACACAGAGGACGGCAACCCAGGACAGTGACACACAGAAGACGCGACCCAGGACAGTCACACACAGAGGTCGGTGACCCAGGACAGTGACGCACAAAGGACGCGATCCAGGACAGTGACGCTCTGAGGACGCGTCACAGGATAGTGACACACAGGGGACTGCGACCCAGGACAGTGACACACAGAGGACGGCGATCCCGGGCGGTGAGACACAGAGGATGGCATCCCAGGACAGTGACGCACAGAGGACGGCGACTCAGGGCAGTGACACACAGAGGACGGCGATCCAGGACAGTGACGCACAGAGGACGCGACCCAGGACAGTGACGCACAGAGGACGCGACCCAGGACACTGACACACAGAGGACAGCGACCCAGGACAGTGACACACAGAGGATGGCGACCCAGATGGTGACATACAGAGGATGGCGATTAAGGACAGTGACACGCAGAGGACGGCGACCCAGGACAGTGACACACGAAGGGCGCGACCCAGTACAGTTACACACACAGACGGCGACACAGGACAGTGACACAGAGAGGCGGCGACCCAGGACAGTGACACACAGAGGATGGCGATCCAGGACAGTGACACACAGAGGACGGCGACCCAGGACAGTGACACACAGTGGGCGCGTCCCAGAACAGTGAAACACAGAGGACGGCGACCCAGGACAGTGACACACAGAGGACGCGACCCAGGACAGTCACACACAGAGGTCGGTGACCCAGGACAGTGACGCACATAGGACGTGATCCAGGACAGTGACGCTCTGAGGACGCGTCACAGGACAGTGACACACAGAGGACGGCGACCCAGGACAGTGACACAGAGAGGACGGCGACCCAGGACAGTGACACACGGAGGACGGCAACCCAGGACAGTGACACACAGAGGACGGCGACACAGGACAGTGACACACGGAGGACGGCAATCCAGGACAGTGACACACAGAGGACGGTAACCCAGGACAGTGACACACAGAGGATGGCGATCCAGGACAGTGTCACAGAGAGGACGCGACCCAGGACAGTGACACACAGAGGACCGCGACCCAGGACAGTGACGCACAGAGGACGCGACCCAGGACAGTGACGCACAGATGACGGCTACCCAGGACAGTGACGCACTGTGGGCGCGACCCAGGACAGTGAAACACAGAGGACGGCGACCCAGGACAGTGACACAATGAGGACTCAACCCAGGATAGTGACACAAAGAGGAGGGCGACACAGGACAGTGACACACGGAGGACAACGACCCAGGACAGTGACACACAGAGGACGGCGACCCAGGACAGTGACACACAGAGGACGCGACACAGGACAGTCACACACAGAGGTCGGTGACCCAGGACAGTGACGCACAAAGGACGCGATCCAGGACAGTGACGTTCTGAGGACGCGTCACAGGACAGTGACACACAGAGGACGACGACCCAGGACAGTGACACACGGAGGACGGCGACCCAGGACAGTGACACACAGAGACGGCGACCCAGGACAGTGACACACAGAGGATTTTGATCCAGGACAGTGTCACAGAGAGGACGCGACACAGGACAGTGACGCACAGAGGACGCGACCCAGGGCAGTGACGCACAGAGGACGCGACCCAGGACAGTGACGCACAGAGGACGGCGACCCAGGACAGTGACACACGGACTACGGTGACCCAGGACAGTGACACACGGAGGACGGCGACCCAGGACTTTGACACACAGAGGACGGCGATCCAGGGCAGTGACACACAGAGGATGGCGACCCAGGTCAGTGACGCACAGAGGACGGCGACCCAGGACAGTGACACACGGACGACGGCGACCCAGGACAGTTACACACAGAGGACGGCGACCCAGAACAGTGACATACAGAGGATGGCGATCCAGGACAGTGTCACAGAGAGGACGCGACCCAGGACAGTGACACAGAGGACGGCGAACCAGGACAGTGACGTACAGAGGACGCGACCCAGGACAGTGACCCACAGAGGACGCGACCCAGGGCACTGACACACAGAGGACGGCGACCCAGGACAGTGACACACAAAGGACGGCGACCAAGGACAGTGACACACAGAGGACGGCGACCCAGGACAGTGACACACAGAAGACGCGACCCAGGACAGTCACACACAGAGGTCGGTGACCCAGGACAGTGACGCACAAAGGACGCGATCCAGGACAGTGACGCTCTGAGGACGCGTCACAGGATAGTGACACACAGAGGACGGCGACCCAGGACAGTGACACACAGAGGACGGCGATCCCGGGCGGTGAGACACAGAGGATGGCATCCCAGGACAGTGACGCACAGAGGACGGCGACCCAGGGCAGTGACACACAGAGGACGGCGATCCAGGACAGTGACGCACAGAGGACGCGACCCAGGACAGTGACGCACAGAGGACGCAACCCAGGACACTGACACACAGAGGACAGCGACCCAGGACAGTGACACACAGAGGATGGCGACCCAGACGGTGACATACAGAGGATGGCGATTAAGGACAGTGACACGCAGAGGACGGCGACCCAGGACAGTGACACACGGAGGGCGCGACCCAGTACAGTTACACACACAGACGGCGACACAGGACAGTGACACAGAGAGGCGGCGACCCAGGACAGTGACACACAGAGGATGGCGATCCAGGACAGTGACACACAGAGGACGGCGACCCAGGACAGTGACACACAGTGGGCGCGTCCCAGGACAGTGAAACACAGAGGACGGCGACCCAGGACAGTGACACACAGAGGGCGCGACCCAGGACAGTGACACACAGAGACGGCGACCCAGGACAGTGACACACAGAGACGGCGACCCAGGACAGTGAAACACAGAGGACGGCGAGCCAGGACAGTGACACACAGAGGACGCGACCCAGGACAGTCACACACAGAGGTCGGTGACCCAGGACAGTGACGCACATAGGACGCGATCCAGGACAGTGACGCTCTGAGGAAGCGTCACAGGACAGTGACACACAGAGGACGGCGACCCAGGACAGTGACACAGAAAGGACGGCGACCCAGGACAGTGACACACGGAGGGCGGCAACCCAGGACAGAGACACACAGAGGACGGCGACACAGGACAGTGACACACGGAGGACGGCAATCCAGGACAGTGACACACAGAGGATGGCATCCCAGGACAGTGACGCACAGAGGACGGCGACCCAGGGCAGTGACACACAGAGGACGGCGAACCAGGACAGTGACGCACAGAGGACGCGACCCAGGACAGTGACGCACAGAGGACGCGAGCCAGGACACTGACACACAGAGGACAGCGACCCAGGACAGTGACACTCAGAGGACGGCGATCCAGGACAGTGACACACAGAGGACGGCGACCCAGGACAGTGACACACGGAGGACGGCGACCCAGTACAGTGACACACAGAGACGGCGACCCAGGACAGTGATACACAGAGGATGGCGACCCAGACGGTGACACACAGAGGATGGCGATTAAGGACAGTGACACGCAGAGGACGGCGACCCAGGACAGTGACACACGGAGGGCGCGACCCAGTACAGTTACACACACAGACGGCGACACAGGACAGTGACACAGAGAGGCGGCGACCCAGGACAGTGACACACAGAGGATGGCGATCCAGGACAGTGACACACAGAGGACGGCGACCCAGGACAGTGACACACAGTGGGCGCGTCCCAGGACAGTGAAACACAGAGGACGGCGACCCAGGACAGTGACACACAGAGGGCGCGACCCAGGACAGTGACACACAGAGACGGCGACCCAGGACAGTGAAACACAGAGGACGGCGAGCCAGGACAGTGACACACAGAGGACGCGACCCAGGACAGTCACACACAGAGGTCGGTGACCCAGGACAGTGACGCACATAGGACGCGATCCAGGACAGTGACGCTCTGAGGACGCGTCACAGGACAGTGACACACAGAGGACGGCAAACCAGGACAGTGACACACAGAGGACGGCGACACAGGACAGTGACACACAGAGGACGGCAATCCAGGACATTGACACACAGAGGACGGTAACCCAGGACAGTGATACACAGAGGATGGCGACCCAGGACAGTGACACAGAGAGGACAGCGACCCAGGACAGTGACACACGGAGGACGGCAAACCAGGACAGTGACACACAGAGGACGGCGACACAGGACAGTGACACACAGAGGACGGCAATCCAGGACATTGACACACAGAGGACGGTAACCCAGGACAGTGATACACAGAGGATGGCGATCCAGGACAGTGTCACAGAGAGGACGCGACCCAGGACAGTGAGACACAGAGGACCGCGACCCAGGACAGTGACGCACAGAGGACGTGACCCAGGACAGTGACGCACAGAGGACGGCTACCCAGGACAGTGACGCACGGTGGGCGCGACCCAGGACAGTGAAACACAGAGGACGGCGACCCAGGACAGTGAAACAATGAGGACTCGACCCAGGATAGTGACACAAAGAGGAGGGCGACACAGGACAGTGACACACGGAGGACAACGACCCAGGACAGTGACACACAGAGGACGGCGACCCAGGACAGTGACACACAGAGGACGCGACACAGGACAGTCACACACAGAGGTCGGTGACCCAGGACAGTGACGCACAAAGGACGCGATCCAGGACAGTGACGTTCTGAGGACGCGTCACAGGACAGTGACACACAGAGGACGACGACCCAGGACAGTGACACACAGAGGACGGCGATCCAGGGCGGTGACACACAGAGGATGGCGACCCAGGACAGTGACGCACAGAGGACTGCGACCCAGGACAGTGACACACAGAGGTTTGCGATCCAGGACAGTGTCACAGAGAGGACGCGACCCAGGACAGTGACACACGGAGGGCGCGACCCAGGACAGTTACACTCACAGACGGCGACCCAGGACAGTGACACACAGAGACGGCGACCCAAGACAGTGACACACAGAGGATGGCGATCCAGGACAGTGACACACAGAGGACGGCGACCCAGGACAGTGACATACAGTGGGCGCGTCCCAGGACAGTGAAACACAGAGGACGGCGACCCAGGACAGTGACACACGGAGGGCGCGACCCAGGACAGTGACAGACAGAGACGGCGACCCAGGACAGTGAAACACAGAGGACGGCGACCCAGGACAGTGACACACAGAAGACGCGACCCAGGACAGTCACACACAGAGGTCGGTGACCCAGGACAGAGACGCACAAAGGACGCGATCCAGGACAGTGACTCTCTGAGGACACGTCACAGGATAGTGACACACAGAGGACGGCGACCCAGGACAGTGACACACAGAGGACGGCGATCCCGGGCGGTGAGACACAGAGGATGGCATCCCAGGACAGTGACGCACAGAGGACGGCGACCCAGGGCAGTGACACACAGAGGATGGCGATCCAGGACAGTGTCACAGAGAGGACGCGACCCAGGACAGTGACACAGAGGACGGCGAACCAGGACAGTGACACACAGAGGATGGCGACCCAGACGGTGACACACAGAGGATGGCGATTAAGGACAGTGACACACAGAGGACGGCGACCCAGGACAGTGACACACGGAGGGCGCGACCCAGTCCAGTTACACACACAGACGGCGACACAGGACAGTGACACAGAGAGGCGGCGACCCAGGACAGTGACACACAGAGGATGGCGATCCAGGACAGTGACACACAGAGGACGGCGACCCAGGACAGTGACACACAGTGGGCGCGTCCCAGGACAGTGAAACACAGAGGACGGCGACCCAGGACAGTGACACACAGAGGGCGCGACCCAGGACAGTGAAACACAGAGACGGCGACCCAGGACAGTGACACACAGAGACGGCGACCCAGGACAGTGAAACACAGAGGACGGCGAGCCAGGACAGAGACACACAGAGGACGCGACCCAGGACAGTCACACACAGAGGTCGGTGACCCAGGACAGTGACGCACATAGGACGCGATCCAGGACAGTGACGCTCTGAGGACGCGTCACAGGACAGTGACACACAGAGGACGGCGACCCAGGACAGTGACACAGAGAGGACGGCGATCCAGGACAGTGACACACAGAGACGGCGACCCAGGACAGTGACACACAGAGGATTTCGATCCAGGACAGTGTCACAGAGAGGACGCGACACAGGACAGTGACGCCCAGAGGACGCGACCCAGGACAGTGACGCACAGAGGACGCGACCCAGGACAGTGACGCACAGAGGACGGCGACCCAGGACAGTGACACACGGACTACGGTGACCCAGGACAGTGACACACGGAGGACGGCGACCCAGGACATTGACACACAGAGGACGGCGACCCAGGACAGTGACATACAGAGGACGGCGATCCAGGGCAGTGACACACAGAGGATGGCGACCCAGGACAGTGACGCACAGAGGACGGCGACCCAGGACAGTGACACACGGACGACGGCGACCCAGGACAGTGACACAGAGGACGGCGAACCAGGACAGTGACACACAGAGGACGCGACACAGGACAGTCACACACAGAGGTCGGTGACCCAGGACAGTGACGCACAAAGGACGCGATCCAGGACAGTGACGTTCTGAGGACGCGTCACAGGACAGTGACACACAGAGGACGACGACCCAGGACAGTGACACACAGAGGACGGCGATCCAGGGCGGTGACACACAGAGGATGGCGACCCAGGACAGTGACGCACAGAGGACTGCGACCCAGGACAGTGACACACAGAGGTTTGCGATCCAGGACAGTGTCACAGAGAGGACGCGACCCAGGACAGTGACACACGGAGGGCGCGACCCAGGACAGTTACACTCACAGACGGCGACCCAGGACAGTGACACACAGAGACGGCGACCCAAGACAGTGACACACAGAGGATGGCGATCCAGGACAGTGACACACAGAGGACGGCGACCCAGGACAGTGACATACAGTGGGCGCGTCCCAGGACAGTGAAACACAGAGGACGGCGACCCAGGACAGTGACACACGGAGGGCGCGACCCAGGACAGTGACACACAGAGACGGCGACCCAGGACAGTGAAACACAGAGGACGGCGACCCAGGACAGTGACACACAGAAGACGCGACCCAGGACAGTCACACACAGAGGTCGGTGACCCAGGACAGTGACGCACAAAGGACGCGATCCAGGACAGTGACGCTCTGAGGACGCGTCACAGGATAGTGACACACAGAGGACGGCGACCCAGGACAGTGACACACAGAGGACGGCGATCCCGGGCGGTGAGACACAGAGGATGGCATCCCAGGACAGTGACGCACAGAGGACGGCGACCCAGGGCAGTGACACACAGAGGATGGCGATCCAGGACAGTGTCACAGAGAGGACGCGACCCAGGACAGTGACACAGAGGACGGCGAACCAGGACAGTGACGCACAGAGTACGCGACCCAGGACAGTGACGCACAGAGGACGCGACCCAGGACACTGACACACAGAGGACGGCGACCCAGGACAGTGACACTCAGAGGACGGCGATCCAGGACAGTGACACACAGAGGACGGCGACCCAGGACAGTGACACACGGAGGACGGCGACCCAGTACATTGACACACAGAGACGGCGACCCAGGACAGTGACACACAGAGGATGGCGACCCAGACGGTGACACACAGAGGATGGCGATTAAGGACAGTGACACACAGAGGACGGCGACCCAGGACAGTGACACACGGAGGGCGCGACCCAGTCCAGTTACACACACAGACGGCGACACAGGACAGTGACACAGAGAGGCGGCGACCCAGGACAGTGACACACAGAGGATGGCGATCCAGGACAGTGACACACAGAGGACGGCGACCCAGGACAATGACACACAGTGGGCGCGTCCCAGGACAGTGAAACACAGAGGACGGCGACCCAGGACAGTGACACACAGAGGGCGCGACCCAGGACAGTGAAACACAGAGACGGCGACCCAGGACAGTGACACACAGAGACGGCGACCCAGGACAGTGAAACACAGAGGACGGCGAGCCAGGACAGGGACACACAGAGGACGCGACCCAGGACAGTCACACACAGAGGTCGGTGACCCAGGACAGTGACGCACATAGGACGCGATCCAGGACAGTGACGCTCTGAGGACGCATCACAGGACAGTGACACACAGAGGACGGCGACCCAGGACAGTGACACAGAGAGGACGGCGATCCAGGACAGTGACACACAGAGACGGCGACCCAGGACAGTGACACACAGAGGATTTCGATGCAGGACAGTGTCACAGAGAGGACGCGACACAGGACAGTGACGCCCAGAGGACGCGACCCAGGACAGTGACGCTCAGAGGACGCGACCCAGGACAGTGACGCACAGAGGACGGCGACCCAGGACAGTGACACACGGACTACGGTGACCCAGGACAGTGACACACGGAGGACGGCGACCCAGGACATTGACACACAGAGGACGGCGACCCAGGACAGTGACACACAGAGGACGGCGATCCAGGGCAGTGACACACAGAGGATGGCGACCCAGGACAGTGACGCACAGAGGACGGCGACCCAGGACAGTGACACACGGACGACGGCGACCCAGGACAGTGACACAGAGGACGGCGAACCAGGACAGTGACGTACAGAGGACGCGACCCAGGACAGTGACCCACAGAGGACGCGACCCAGGGCACTGACACACAGAGGACGGCGACCCAGGACAGTGACACACAAAGGACGGCGACCAAGGACAGTGACACACAGAGGACGGCGACCCAGGACAGTGACACACAGAAGACGCGACCCAGGACAGTCACACACAGAGGTCGGTGACCCAGGACAGTGACGCACAAAGGACGCGATCCAGGACAGTGACGCTCTGAGGACGCGTCACAGGATAGTGACACACAGAGGACGGCGACCCAGGACAGTGACACACAGAGGACGGCGATCCCGGGCGGTGAGACACAGAGGATGGCATCCCACAACAGTGACGCACAGAGGACGGCGACCCAGGGCAGTGACACACAGAGGACGGCGAACCAGGACAGTGACACTCAGAGGACGGCGATCCAGGACAGTGACACACAGAGGACGCGACCCAGGACACTGACACACGGAGGACGGCGACCCAGTACAGTGACACACAGAGACGGCGATCCAGGACAGTGACACACAGAGGATGGTGACCCAGACGGTGACACACAGAGGATGGCGATTAAGGACAGTGACACGCAGAGGACGGCGACCCAGGACAGTGACACACGGAGGGCGCGACCCAGTACAGTTACACACACAGACGGCGACATAGGACAGTGACACAGAGAGGCGGCGACCCAGGACAGTGACACACAGAGGATGGCGATCCAGGACAGTGACACACAGAGGACGGCGAACCAGGACAGTGACACACAGTGGGCGCGTCCCAGGACAGTGAAACACAGAGGACGGCGACCCAGGACAGTGACACACAGAGGGCGCGACCCAGGACAGTGACACACAGAGACGGCGACCCAGGACAGTGACACACAGAGACGGCGACCCAGGACAGTGAAACACAGAGGACGGCGAGCCAGGACAGTGACACACAGAGGACGCGACCCAGGACAGTCACACACAGAGGTCGGTGACCCAGGACAGTGACGCACATAGGACGCGATCCAGGACAGTGACGCTCTGAGGACGCGTCACAGGACAGTGACACACAGAGGACGGCGACCCAGGACAGTGACACAGAGAGGACAGCGACCCAGGACAGTGACACATATCGGACGGCAACCCAGGACAGTGACACACAGAGGACGGCGACACAGGACAGTGACACACGGAGGACGGCAATCCAGGACAGTGACACACAGAGGACGGTAACCCAGGACAGTGACACACAGAGGATGGCGATCCAGGACAGTGTCACAGAGAGGACGCGACCCAGGACAGTGACACACAGAGGACCGCGACCCAGGACAGTGACGCACAGAGGACGCGACCCAGGACAGTGACGCACAGAGGACGGCTACCCAGGACAGTGACGCACGGTGGGCGCGACCCAGGACAGTGAAACACAGAGGACGGCGACCCAGGACAGTGACACAATGAGGACTCGACCCAGGATAGTGACACAAAGAGGAGGGCGACACAGGACAGTGACACACGGAGGACAACGACCCATGACAGTGACACACAGAGGACGGCGACCCAGGACAGTGACACACAGAGGACGCGACACAGGACAGTCACACACAGAGGTCGGTGACCCAGGACAGTGACGCACAAAGGACGCGATCCAGGACAGTGACGTTCTGAGGACGCGTCACAGGACAGTGACACACAGAGGACGGCGACCCAGGACAGTGAAACACAGAGGACGGCGCCCCAGGACAGTGACACACAGAGGACGGCGATCCAGGGCGGTGACACACAGAGGATGGCGACCCAGGACAGTGACGCACAGAGGAATGTGTCCCAGGACAGTGACACACAGAGGTTTGCGATCCAGGACAGTGTCACAGAGAGGACGCGACCCAGGACAGTGACACACAGAGGACGGCGAGCCAGGAAAGTGACGCTCTGAGGACGCGTCACAGGACAGTGACACACAGAGAACGGCGACCCAGGACAGTGACACACAGAGGACGGCGATCCAGGGCGGTGACACACAGAGGATGGCGACCCAGGACAGTGAAGCAAGAGGATGGCGATCCAGGACAGTGACGCACAGAGGACGGCGACCCAGGAGAGTGACACACTGAGGGCGCGACCCAGGACAGTTACACTCACAGACGGCGACCCAGGACAGTGACACACAGAGACGGCGACCCAGGACAGTGACACACAGAGGATGGCGATCCAGGACAGTGACACTCAGAGGACGGCGACCCAGGACAGTGACATACAGTGGGCACGTCCCAGGACAGTGAAACACAGAGGACGGCGACCCAGGACAGTGACACACGGAGGGCGCGACCCAGGACAGTGACACACAGAGACGGCGACCCAGGACAGTGAAACACAGAGGACGGCGACCCAGGACAGTGACACACAGAAGACGCGACCCAGGACAGTCACACACAGAGGTCGGTGACCCAGGACAGTGACGCACAAAGGACGCGATCCAGGACAGTGACGTTCTGAGGACGCGTCACAGGATAGTGACACACAGAGGACGGCGACCCAGGACAGTGACACACAGAGGACGCGATCCAGGACAGTGACGCTCTGAGGACGCGTCACAGGATAGTGACACACAGAGGACGGCGACCCAGGACAGTGACACACAGAGGACGGCGATCCCGGGCGGTGAGACACAGAGGATGGCATCCCAGGACAGTGACGCACAGAGGACGGCGACCCAGGGCAGTGACACACAGAGGATGGCGATCCAGGACAGTGTCACAGAGAGGACGCGACCCAGGACAGTGACACAGAGGACGGCGAACCAGGACAGTGACGCACAGAGGACGCGACCCAGGACAGTGACGCACAGAGGACGCGACCCAGGACACTGACACACAGAGGACGGCGACCCAGGACAGTGACACTCAGAGGACGGCGATCCAGGACAGTGACACACAGAGGACGGCGACCCAGGACAGTGACACACGGAGGACGGCGACCCAGTACAGTGACACACAGAGACGGCGACCCAGGACAGTGACACACAGAGGACGCGACACAGGACAGTCACACACAGAGGTCGGTGACCCAGGACAGTGACGCACAGAGGACGGCAATCCAGGGCGGTGACACACAGAGGATGGCGACCCAGGACAGTGACGCACAGAGGACTGCGACCCAGGACAGTGACACACAGAGGTTTGCGATCCAGGACAGTGTCACAGAGAGGACGCGACCCAGGACAGTGACACACAGAGGACGGCGAACCAGGAAAGTGACGCTCTGAGGACGCGTCACAGGACAGTGACACTCAGAGAACGGCGACCCAGGACAGTGACACACAGTGGACGGCGACCCAGGACAGTGACACACAGAGGACGGCGATCCAGGACAGTGACACACAGAGGACGGCGATCCAGGACAGTGACGCATGGAGGACGGCGACCCAGGACAGTGATACACAGAGGACGGCGACCCAGGAGAGTGACACACGGAGGGCGCGACCCAGGACAGTTACACTAACAGACGGCGACCCAGGACAGTGACACACAGAGGATGGCGATCCAGGACAGTGACACACAGAGGACGGCGACCCAGGACAGTGACATACAGTGGGCGCGTCCCAGGACAGTGAAACACAGAGGACGGCGACCCAGGACAGTGACACACGGAGGGCGCGACCCAGGACAGTGACACACAGAGACGGCGACCCAGGACAGTGAAACACAGAGGACGGCGACCCAGGACAGTGACACACAGAAGACGCGAACCAGGACAGTCACACACAGAGGTCGGTGACCCAGGACAGTGACGCACAAAGGACGCGATCCAGGACAGTGACGCTCTGAGGACGCGTCACAGGATAGTGACACACAGAGGACGGCGACCCAGGACAGTGACACACAGAGGACGGCGATCCCGGGCGGTGAGACACAGAGGATGGCATCCCAGGACAGTGACGCACAGAGGACGGCGACCCAGGGCAGTGACACACAGAGGATGCGACACAGGACAGTGACACACAGAGGACGGTGACCCAGGACAGTGACGCACCGAGGACGGCGACCCAGGGCAGTGACACACAGAGGATGGCGATCCAGGACAGTGTCACAGAGAGGACGCGACCCAGGACAGTGACACAGAGGACGGCGAACCAGGACAGTGACGCACAGAGTACGCGACCCAGGACAGTGACGCACAGAGGACGCGACCCAGGACACTGACACACAGAGGACGGCGACCCAGGACAGTGACACTCAGAGGACGGCGATCCAGGACAGTGACACACAGAGGACGGCGACCCAGGACAGTGACACACGGAGGACGGCGACCCAGGACAGTGACACACAGAGGATGGCGACCCAGACGGTGACACACAGAGGACGGCGACCCAGGACAGTGACACACAGAGGACGGCGACCCAGGACAGTGACACACAGAGGACGGCGACCCAGGATAGTGACACACAGAGGACGGCGACCCAGGACAGTGACACACGGAGGGCGCGACCCAGTCCAGTTACACACACAGACGGCGACACAGGACAGTGACACAGAGAGGCGGCGACCCAGGACAGTGACACACAGAGGATGGCGATCCAGGACAGTGACACACAGAGGACGGCGACCCAGGACAGTGACACACAGTGGGCGCGTCCCAGGACAGTGAAACACAGAGGACGGCGACCCAGGACAGTGACACACAGAGTGCGCGACCCAGGACAGTGACACACAGAGACGGCGACCCAGGACAGTGACACACAGAGACGGCGACCCAGGACAGTGAAACACAGAGGACGGCGAGCCAGGACAGTGACACAGAGAGGACGGCGATCCAGGACAGTGACACACAGAGACGGCGACCCAGGACAGTGACACACAGAGGATTTCGATCCAGGACAGTGTCACAGAGAGGACGCGACACAGGACAGTGACGCACAGGGGACGCGACCCAGGACAATGACGCACAGAGGACGCGACCCAGGACAGTGACGCACAGAGGACGGCGACCCAGGACAGTGACACACGGACTACGGTGACCCAGGACAGTGACACACGGAGGACGGCGACCCAGGACATTGACACACAGAGGATGGCGACCCAGGACAGTGACACACAGAGGACGGCGATCCAGGGCAGCGACACACAGAGGATGGCGACCCAGGACAGTGACGCACAGAGGACGGCGACCCAGGACAGTGACACACGGACGACGGCGACCCAGGACAGTTACACACAGAGGACGGCGACCCAGGACAGTGACATACAGAGGATGGCGATCCAGGACAGTGACACACAGAGGACGGCGAACCAGGACAGTGACGCACAGAGGACGGCGAACCAGGACAGTGACGCACAGAGGACGCGACCCAGGACAGTGACGCACAGAGGACGCGACCCAGGACACTGACACACAGAGGACAGCGACCCAGGACAGTGACACTCAGAGGACGGCGATCCAGGACAGTGACACACAGAGGACGGCGACCCAGGACAGTGACACACGGAGGACGGCGACCCAGTACAGTGACACACAGAGACGGCGACCCAGGACAGTGACACACAGAGGATGGCGACCCAGGCGGTGACACACAGAGGATGGCGATTAAGGACAGTGACACGCAGAGGATGGCGACCCAGGACAGTGACACACGGAGGGCGCGACCCAGTACAGTTACACACACAGACGGCGACACAGGACAGTGACACAGAGAGGCGGCGACCCAGGACAGTGACACACAGAGGATGGCGATCCAGGACAGTGACACACAGAGGACGGCGACCCAGGACAGTGACACACAGTGGGCGCGTCCCAGGACAGTGAAACACAGAGGACGGCGACCCAGGACAGTGACACACAGAGGGCGCGACCCAGGACAGTGACACACAGAGCCGGCGACCCAGGACAGTGACACACAGAGACGGCGACCCAGGACAGTGAAACACAGAGGACGGCGAGCCAGGACAGTGACACACAGAGGACGCGACCCAGGACAGTCACACACAGAGGTCGGTGACCCAGGACAGTGACGCACATAGGACGCGATCCAGGACAGTGACGCTCTGAGGACGTGTCACAGGACAGTGACACACAGAGGACGGCGACCCAGGACAGTGACACAGAGAGGACAGCGACCCAGGACAGTGACACACGGAGGACGGCAACCCAGGACAGTGACACACAGAGGACGGCGACACAGGACAGTGACACACGGAGGACGGCAATCCAGGACAGTGACACACAGAGGACGGTAACCCAGGACAGTGACACACAGAGGATGGCGATCCAGGACAGTGTCACAGAGAGGACGCGACCCAGGACAGTGACACACAGAGGACCGCGACCCAGGACAGTGACGCACAGAGGACGCGACCCAGGACAGTGACGCACAGAGGACGGCTACCCAGGACAGTGACGCACGATGGGCGCGACCCAGGACAGTGAAACACAGAGGACGACGACCCAGGACAGTGACACACAGAGGACGGCGATCCAGGGCGGTGACACACGGAGGATGGCGACCCAGGACAGTGACGCACAGAGGACTGCGACCCAGGACAGTGACACACAGAGGTTTGCGATCCAGGACAGAGTCACAGAGAGGACGCGACCCAGGACAGTGACACACAGAGGACGGCGAACCAGGAAAGTGACGCTCTGAGGACGCGTCACAGGACAGTGACACACAGAGAACGGCGACCCAGGACAGTGACACACAGTGGACGGCGACCCAGGACAGTGACACACAGAGGACGGCGATCCAGGGCGGTGACACACAGAGGATGGCGACCCAGGACAGTGAAGCAAGAGGATGGCGACCCAGTACAGTGACACACAGAGGACGGCGACCCAGGAGAGTGATACACGGAGGGCGCGACCCAGGACAGTTACACTCACAGACGGCGACCCAGGACAGTGACACACAGAGACGGCGACCCAGGACAGTGACACACAGAGGATGGCGATCCAGGACAGTGACACACAGAGGACGGCGACCCAGGACAGTGACATACAGTGGGCGCGTCCCAGGACAGTGAAACACAGAGGACGGCGACCCAGGACAGTGACACACGGAGGGCGCGACCCAGGACAGTGACACACAGAGACGGCGACCCAGGACAGTGAAACACAGAGGACGGCGAGCCAGGACAGTGACACACAGAGACGGCGACCCAGGACAGTGAAACACAGAGGACGGCGAGCCAGGACAGTGACACACAGAGGACGCGACCCAGGACAGTCACACACAGAGGTCGGTGACCCAGGACAGTGACTCACATAGGACGCGATCCAGGACAGTGACGCTCTGAGGACGCGTCACAGGACAGTGACACACAGAGGACGGCGACCCAGGACAGTGACACAGAGAGGACGGCGATCCAGGACAGTGACACACAGAGACGGCGACCCAGGACAGTGACACACAGAGGATTTCGATCCAGGACATTGTCACAGAGAGGACGCGACACAGGACAGTGACGCACAGGGGACGCGACCCAGGACAATGACGCACAGAGGACGCGACCCAGGACAGTGACGCACAGAGGACAGCGACCCAGGACAGTGACACACGGACTACGGTGACCCAGGACAGTGACACACGGAGGACGGCGACCCAGGACATTGACACACAGAGGATGGCGACCCAGGACAGTGACACACAGAGGACGGCGATCCAGGGCAGTGACACACAGAGGATGGCGACCCAGGACAGTGACGCACAGAGGACGGCGACCCAGGACAGTGACACACGGACGACGGCGACCCAGGACAGTTACACACAGAGGACGGCGACCCAGGACAGTGACATACAGAGGATGGCGATCCAGGACAGTGTCACAGAGAGGACGCGACCCAGGACAGTGACACAGAGGACGGCGAACCAGGACAGTGACGTACAGAGGACGCGACCCAGGACAGTGACCCACAGAGGACGCGACCCAGGGCACTGACACACAGAGGACTGCGACCCAGGACAGTGACACACAAAGGACGGCGACCAAGGACAGTGACACACAGAGGACGGCGACCCAGGACAGTGACACACAGAAGACGCGACCCAGGATAGTCACACACAGAGGTCGGTGACCCAGGACAGTGACGCACAAAGGACGCGATCCAGGACAGTGACGCTCTGAGGACGCGTCACAGGATAGTGACACACAGAGGACGGCGACCCAGGACAGTGACACACAGAGGACTGCGATCCCGGGCGGTGAGACACAGAGGATGGCATCCCAGGACAGTGACGCACAGAGGACGGCGAGCAGGGCAGTGACACACAGAGGACGGCGAACCAGGACAGTGACGTACAGCGGACGCGACCCAGGACAGTGACGCACAGAGGACGCGACCCAGGACTCTGACACACAGAGGACAGCGACCCAGGACAGTGACACTCAGAGGACGGCGATCCAGGACAGTGACACACAGAGGACGGCGACCCAGGACAGTGACACACGGAGGACGGCGACCCAGTACAGTGACACACAGAGGATGGCGACCCAGGCGGTGACACACAGAGGATGGCGATTAAGGACAGTGACACGCAGAGGACGGCGACCCAGGACAGTGACACACGGAGGGCGCGACCCAGTACAGTTACACACACAGACGGCGACACAGGACAGTGACACAGAGAGGCGGCGACCCAGGACAGTGACACACAGAGGATGGCGATCCAGGACAGTGACACACAGAGGACGGCGACCCAGGACAGTGACACACAGTGGGCGCGTCCCAGGACAGTGAAACACAGAGGACGGCGACCCAGGACAGTGACACACAGAGGGCGCGACCCAGGACAGTGACACACAGAGCCGGCGACCCAGGACAGTGACACACAGAGACGGCGACCCAGGACAGTCACACACAGAGATCGCTGACCCAGGACAGTGACGCACAAAGGACGGCGACCCAGGACAGTGACATACAGAGGATGGCGATCCAGGACAGTGTCACAGAGAGGACGCGACCCAGGACAGTGACACAGAGGACGGCGAACCAGGACAGTGACGTACAGAGGACGCGACCCAGGACAGTGACCCACAGAGGACGCGACCCAGGGCACTGACACACAGAGGACTGCGACCCAGGACAGTGACACACAAAGGACGGCGACCAAGGACAGTGACACACAGAGGACGGCGACCCAGGACATTGACACACAGAAGACGCGACCCAGGACAGTCACACACAGAGGTCGGTGACCCAGGACAGTGACGCACAAAGGACGCGATCCAGGACAGTGACGCTCTGAGGACGCGTCACAGGATAGTGACACACAGAGGACGGCGACCCAGGACAGTGACACACAGAGGACGGCGATCCCGGGCGGTGAGACACAGAGGATGGCATCCCAGGACAGTGACGCACAGAGGACGGCGACCCAGGGCAGTGACACACAGAGGACGGCGAACCAGGACAGTGACGCACAGAGGACGCGACCCAGGACAGTGACGCACAGAGGACGCGACCCAGGACACTGACACACAGAGGACAGCGACCCAGGACAGTGACACTCAGAGGACGGCGATCCAGGACAGTGACACACAGAGGACGGCGACCCAGGACAGTGACACACGGAGGACGGCGACCCAGTACAGTGACACACAGAGACGGCGACCCAGGACAGTGACACACAGAGGATGGCGACCCAGGCGGTGACACACAGAGGATGGCGATTAAGGACAGTGACACGCAGAGGATGGCGACCCAGGACAGTGACACACGGAGGGCGCGACCCAGTACAGTTACACACACAGACGGCGACACAGGACAGTGACACAGAGAGGCGGCGACCCAGGACAGTGACACACAGAGGATGGCGATCCAGGACAGTGACACACAGAGGACGGCGACCCAGGACAGTGACACACAGTGGGCGCGTCCCAGGACAGTGAAACACAGAGGACGGCGACCCAGGACAGTGACACACAGAGGGCGCGACCCAGGACAGTGACACACAGAGCCGGCGACCCAGGACAGTGACACACAGAGACGGCGACCCAGGACAGTGAAACACAGAGGACGGCGAGCCAGGACAGTGACACACAGAGGACGCGACCCAGGACAGTCACACACAGAGGTCGGTGACCCAGGACAGTGACGCACATAGGACGCGATCCAGGACAGTGACGCTCTGAGGACGTGTCACAGGACAGTGACACACAGAGGACGGCGACCCAGGACAGTGACACAGAGAGGACAGCGACCCAGGACAGTGACACACGGAGGACGGCAACCCAGGACAGTGATACACAGAGGACGGCGACACAGGACAGTGACACACGGAGGACGGCAATCCAGGACAGTGACACACAGAGGACGGTAACCCAGGACAGTGACACACAGAGGATGGCGATCCAGGACAGTGTCACAGAGAGGACGCGACCCAGGACAGTGACACACAGAGGACCGCGACCCAGGACAGTGACGCACAGAGGACGCGACCCAGGACAGTGACGCACAGAGGACGGCTACCCAGGACAGTGACGCACGATGGGCGCGACCCAGGACAGTGAAACACAGAGGACGACGACCCAGGACAGTGACACACAGAGGACGGCGATCCAGGGCGGTGACACACGGAGGATGGCGACCCAGGACAGTGACGCACAGAGGACTGCGACCCAGGACAGTGACACACAGAGGTTTGCGATCCAGGACAGAGTCACAGAGAGGACGCGACCCAGGACAGTGACACACAGAGGACGGCGAACCAGGAAAGTGACGCTCTGAGGACGCGTCACAGGACAGTGACACACAGAGAACGGCGACCCAGGACAGTGACACACAGTGGACGGCGACCCAGGACAGTGACACACAGAGGACGGCGATCCAGGGCGGTGACACACAGAGGATGGCGACCCAGGACAGTGAAGCAAGAGGATGGCGACCCAGTACAGTGACACACAGAGGACGGCGACCCAGGAGAGTGACACACGGAGGGCGCGACCCAGGACAGTTACACTCACAGACGGCGACCCAGGACAGTGACACACAGAGACGGCGACCCAGGACAGTGACACACAGAGGATGGCGATCCAGGACAGTGACACACAGAGGACGGCGACCCAGGACAGTGACATACAGTAGGCGCGTCCCAGGACAGTGAAACACAGAGGACGGCGACCCAGGACAGTGACACACGGAGGGCGCGACCCAGGACAGTGATACACAGAGACGGCGACCCAGGACAGTGAAACACAGAGGACGGCGAGCCAGGACAGTGACACACAGAGACGGCGACCCAGGACAGTGAAACACAGAGGACGGCGAGCCAGGACAGTGACACACAGAGGACGCGACCCAGGACAGTCACACACAGAGGTCGGTGACCCAGGACAGTGACTCACATAGGACGCGATCCAGGACAGTGACACACAGAGGGCGCGACCCAGGACAGTGACACACAGAGCCGGCGACCCAGGACAGTGACACACAGAGACGGCGACCCAGGACAGTCACACACAGAGATCGCTGACCCAGGACAGTGACGCACAAAGGACGCGATCCAGGACAGTGACGCTATGAGGACGCGTCACAGGACAGTGACACACAGAGGACGACGACCCAGGACAGTGACACACAGAGACGGCGACCCAGGACAGTGAAACACAGAGGACGGCGAGCCAGGACAGTGACACACAGAGGACGCGACCCAGGACAGTCACACACAGAGGTCGGTGACCCAGGACAGTGACGCACATAGGACGCGATCCAGGACAGTGACGCTCTGAGGACGCGTCACAGGACAGTGACACACAGAGGACGGCGACCCAGGACAGTGACACAGAGAGGACAGCGACCCAGGACAGTGACACACTGAGGACAGCGACCCAGGACAGTGACACAGGAAGGACGGCGACCCAGGACAGTGACACACGGAGGACGGCAACCCAGGACAGTGACACACAGAGGACGGCGACACAGGACAGTGACACACGGAGGACGGCAATCCAGGACAGTGACACACAGAGGACGGTAACCCAGGACAGTGACACACAGAGGATGGCGATCCAGGACAGTGTCACAGAGAGGACGCGACCCAGGACAGTGACACACAGAGGACCGCGACCCAGGACAGTGACGCACAGAGGACGCGACCCAGGACAGTGACGCACAGAGGACGGCTACCCAGGACAGTGACGCACGATGGGCGCGACCCAGGACAGTGAAACACAGAGGACGACGACCCAGGACAGTGACACACAGAGGACGGCGATCCAGGGCGGTGACACACAGAGGATGGCGACCCAGGACAGTGACGCACAGAGGACTGCGACCCAGGACAGTGACACACAGAGGTTTGCGATCCAGGACAGAGTCACAGAGAGGACGCGACCCAGGACAGTGACACACAGAGGACGGCGAACCAGGAAAGTGACGCTCTGAGGACGCGTCACAGGACAGTGACACACAGAGAACGGCGACCCAGGACAGTGACACACAGTGGACGGCGACCCAGGACAGTGACACACAGAGGACGGCGATCCAGGGCGGTGACACACAGAGGATGGCGACCCAGGACAGTGAAGCAAGAGGACGGCGACCCAGGACAGTGACACACAGAGGATGGCGATCCAGGACAGTGACGCACAGAGGACGGCGACCCAGGAGAGTGACACACGGAGGGCGCGACCCAGGACAGTTACACTCACAGACGGCGACCCAGGACAGTGACACACAGAGACGGCGACCCAGGACAGTGACACACAGAGGATGGCGATCCAGGACAGTGACACACAGAGGACGGCGACCCAGGACAGTGACATACAGTGGGCGCGTCCCAGGACAGTGAAACACAGAGGACGGCGACCCAGGACAGTGACACACGGAGGGCGCGACCCAGGACAGTGACACACAGAGACGGCGACCCAGGACAGTGAAACACAGAGGACGGCGATCCAGGACAGTGAAACACAGAGGACGGCGAGCCAGGACAGTGACACACAGAGACGGCGACCCAGGACAGTGAAACACAGAGGACGGCGAGCCAGGACAGTGACACACAGAGGACGCGACCCAGGACAGTCACACACAGAGGTCGGTGACCCAGGACAGTGACGCACATAGGACGCGATCCAGGACAGTGACGCTCTGAGGACGCGTCACAGGACAGTGACACACAGAGGACGGCGACCCAGGACAGTGACACAGAGAGGACGGCGATCCAGGACAGTGACACACAGAGACGGCGACCCAGGACAGTGACACACAGAGGATTTCGATCCAGGACAGTGTCACAGAGAGGACGCGACACAGGACAGTGACGCACAGGGGACGCGACCCAGGACAATGACGCACAGAGGACGCGACCCAGGACAGTGACGCACAGAGGACGGCGACCCAGGACAGTGACACACGGACTACGGTGACCCAGGACATGACACACGGAGGACGGCGACCCAGGACATTGACACACAGAGGATGGCGACCCAGGACAGTGACACACAGAGGACGGCGATCCAGGGCAGTGACACACAGAGGATGGCGACCCAGGACAGTGACGCACAGAGGACGGCGACCCAGGACAGTGACACACGGACGACGGCGACCCAGGACAGTTACACACAGAGGACGGCGACCCAGGACAGTGACATACAGAGGATGGCGATCCAGGACAGTGTCACAGAGAGGACGCGACCCAGGACAGTGACACAGAGGACGGCGAACCAGGACAGTGACGTACAGAGGACGCGACCCAGGACAGTGACCCACAGAGGACGCGACCCAGGGCACTGACACACAGAGGACTGCGACCCAGGACAGTGACACACAAAGGACGGCGACCAAGGACAGTGACACACAGAGGACGGCGACACAGGACAGTGACACACAGAAGACGCGACCCAGGACAGTCACACACAGAGGTCGGTGACCCAGGACAGTGACGCACAAAGGACGCGATCCAGGACAGTGACGCTCTGAGGACGCGTCACAGGATAGTGACACACAGAGGACGGCGACCCAGGACAGTGACACACAGAGGACGGCGATCCCGGGCGGTGAGACACAGAGGATGGCATCCCAGGACAGTGACGCACAGAGCACGAACGACCCAGGGCAGTGACACACAGAGGACGGCGAACCAGGACAGTGACGCACAGAGGACACGACCCAGGACAGTGACGCACAGAGGACGCGACCCAGGACACTGACACACAGAGGACAGCGACCCAGGACAGTGACACTCAGAGGACGGCGATCCAGGACAGTGACACACAGAGGACGGCGACCCAGGACAGTGACACACGGAGGACGGCAACCCAGGACAGTGACACACAGAGGACGGCGACACAGGACAGTGACACACGGAGGACGGCAATCCAGGACAGTGACACACAGAGGACGGCGACCCAGGACAGTGACACACGGAGGGCGCGACCCAGTACAGTTACACACACAGACGGCGACACAGGACAGTGACACAGAGAGGCGGCGACCCAGGACAGTGAAACACAGAGGACGACGACCCAGGACAGTGACACACAGAGGACGGCGATCCAGGGCGGTGACACACAGAGGATGGCGACCCAGGACAGTGACGCACAGAGGACGGCGACCCAGGACAGTGACACACAGAGGACAACGACCCAGGACAGTGACACACAGAGGTTTGCGATCCAGGACAGTGTCACAGAGAGGACGCGACCCAGGACAGTGACACACAGAGGACGGCGAACCAGGAAAGTGATGCTCTGAGGACGCGTCACAGGACAGTGACACACAGAGAACGGCGACCCAGGACAGTGACACACAGTGGACGGCGACCCAGGACAGTGACACACAGAGGACGGCGATCCAGGGCGGTGACACACAGAGGATGGCGACCCAGGACAGTGAAGCAAGCGGATGGCGACCCAGGACAGTGACACACAGAGACGGCGACCCAGGATAGTGACACACAGAGGATGGCGACCCAGGACAGTGACACACAGAAGACGCGACCCAGGACAGTCACACACAGAGGTCGGTGACCCAGGACAGTGACGCACAAAGGACGCGATCCAGGACAGTGACGCTCTGAGGACGCGTCACAGGATAGTGACACACAGAGGACGGCGACCCAGGACAGTGACACACAGAGGACGGCGATCCCGGGCGGTGAGACACAGAGGATGCCATCCCAGGACAGTGACGCACAGAGGACGGCGACCCAGGGCAGTGACACACAGAGGATGGCGATCCAGGACTGTGTCACAGAGAGGACGCGACCCAGGACAGTGACACAGAGGACGGCGAACCAGGACAGTGACGCACAGAGTACGCGATCCAGGACAGTGACGCACAGAGGACGCGACCCAGGACACTGACACACAGAGGACGGCGACCCAGGACAGTGACACTCAGAGGACGGCGATCCAGGACAGTGACACACAGAGGACGGCGACCCAGGACAGTGACACACGGAGGACGGCGACCCAGTACAGTGACACACAGAGGATGGCGACCCAGACGGTGACACACAGAGGATGGCGATTAAGGACAGTGACACACAGAGGACGGCGACCCAGAACTGTGACACACGGAGGGCGCGACCCAGTCCAGTTACACACACAGACGGCGACACAGGACAGTGACACAGAGAGGCGGCGACCCAGGACAGTGACACACAGAGGATGGCGATCCAGGACAGTGACACACAGAGGACGGCGACCCAGGACAGTGACACACAGTGGGCGCGTCCCAGGACAGTGAAACACAGAGGACGGCGAGCCAGGACAGTGACACACAGAGGACGCGACCCAGGACAGTCACACACAGAGGTCGGTGACCCAGGACAGTGACGCACATAGGACGCGATCCAGGACAGTGACGCTCTGAGGACGCGTCACAGGACAGTGACACACAGAGGACGGCGACCCAGGACAGTGACACAGAGAGGACGGCGATCCAGGACAGTGACACACAGAGACGGCGACCCAGGACAGTGACACACAGAGGATTTCGATCCAGGACAGTGTCACAGAGAGGACGCGACACAGGACAGTGACGCACAGAGGACGCGACCCAGGACAGTGACGCACAGAGGACGCGACCCAGGACAGTGACGCACAGAGGACGGCGACCCAGGACAGTGACACACGGACTACGGTGACCCAGGACAGTGACACACGGAGGACGGCGACCCAGGACATTGACACACAGAGGACGGCGACCCAGGACAGTGACACACAGAGGACGGCGATCCAGGGCAGTGACACACAGAGGATGGCGACCCAGGACAGTGACGCACAGAGGACGGCGACCCAGGACAGTGACACACGGACGACGGCGACCCAGGACAGTTACACACAGAGGACGGCGACCCAGGACAGTGACATACAGAGGATGGCGATCCAGGACAGTGTCACAGAGAGGACGCGACCCAGGACAGTGACACAGAGGACGGCGAACCAGGACAGTGACGTACAGAGGATGCGACCCAGGACAGTGACCCACAGAGGACGCGACCCAGGGCACTGACACACAGAGGACGGCGACCCAGGACAGTGACACACAAAGGACGGCGACCAAGGACAGTGACACACAGAGGACGGCGACCCAGAACAGTGACACACAGAAGACGCGACCCAGGACAGTCACACACAGAGGTCGGTGACCCAGGACAGTGACGCACAAAGGACGCGATCCAGGACAGTGACGCTCTGAGGACGCGTCACAGGATAGTGACACACAGAGGACGGCGACCCAGGACAGTGACACACAGAGGACGGCGATCCCGGGCGGTGAGACACAGAGGATGGCATCCCAGAACAGTGACGCACAGAGGACGGCGACCCAGGGCAGTGACACACAGAGGACGGCGAACCAGGACAGTGACGCACAGAGGACGCGACCCAGGACAGTGACGCACAGAGGACGCGACCCAGGACACTGACACACAGAGGACAGCGACCCAGGACAGTGACACTCAGAGGACGGCGATCCAGGACAGTGACACACAGAGGACGGCGACCCAGGACAGTGACACACGGAGGACGGCGACCCAGTACAGTGACACACAGAGACGGCGACCCAGGACAGTGACACACAGAGGATGGCGACCCAGACGGTGACACACAGAGGATGGCGATTAAGGACAGTGACACGCAGAGGACGGCGACCCAGGACAGAGACACACGGAGTGCGCGACCCAGTACAGTTACACACACAGACGGCGACACAGGACAGTGACACAGAGAGGCGGCGACCCAGGACAGTGACACACAGAGGATGGCGATCCAGGACAGTGACACACAGAGAACGGCGACCCAGGACAGTGACACACAGTGGGCGCGTCCCAGGACAGTGAAACACAGAGGACGGCGACCCAGGACAGTGACACACAGAGGGCGCGACCCAGGACAGTGACACACAGAGACGGCGACCCAGGACAGTGACACACAGAGACGGCGACCCAGGACAGTGAAACACAGAGGACGGCGAGCCAGGACAGTGACACACAGAGGACGCGACCCAGGACAGTCACACACAGAGGTCGGTGACCCAGGACAGTGACGCACATAGGACGCGATCCAGGACAGTGACGCTCTGAGGACGCGTTACAGGACAGTGACACACAAAGGACGGCGACCCAGGACAGTGACACAGAGAGGACAGCGACCCAGGACAGTGACACACGGAGGACGGCAACCCAGGACAGTGACACACAGAGGACGGCGACACAGGACAGTGACACACGGAGGACGGCAATCCAGGACAGTGACACACAGAGGACGGCGATCCCGGGCGGTGAGACACAGAGGATGGCATCCCAGGACAGTGACGCACAGAGGACGGCGACCCAGGGCAGTGACACACAGAGGACGGAGAACCAGGACAGTGACGCACAGAGGACGCGACCCAGGACAGTGACGCACAGAGGACGCGACCCAGGACACTGACACACAGAGGACAGCGACCCAGGACAGTGACACTCAGAGGACGGCGATCCAGGACAGTGACACACAGAGGACGGCGACCCAGGACAGTGACACACGGAGGACGGCGACCCAGTACAGTGACACACAGAGACGGCGACCCAGGACAGTGACACACAGAGGATGGCGACCCAGACGGTGACACACAGAGGATGGCGATTAAGGACAGTGACACGCAGAGGACGGCGACCCAGGACAGTGACACACGGAGGGCGCGACCCAGTACAGTAACACAGACAGACGGCGACACAGGACAGTGACACAGAGAGGCGGCGACCCAGGACAGTGACACACAGAGGATGGCGATCCAGGACAGTGACACACAGAGGACGGCGACCCAGGACAGTGACACACAGTGGGCGCGTCCCAGGACAGTGAAACACAGAGGACGGCGACCCAGGACAGTGACACACAGAGGGCGCGACCCAGGACAGTGACACACAGAGCCGGCGACCCAGGACAGTGACACACAGAGACGGCGACCCAGGACAGTGAAACACAGAGGACGGCGAGCCAGGACAGGGACACACAGAGGACGCGACCCAGGACAGTCACACAAAGAGGTCGGTGACCCAGGACAGTGACGCACATAGGACGCGATCCAGGACAGTGACGCTCTGAGGACGCGTCACAGGACAGTGACACACAGAGGACGGCGACCCAGGACAGTGACACAGAGAGGACGGCGACCCAGGACAGTGACACACGGAGGACGGCAACCCAGGACAGTGACACACAGAGGACGGCGACACAGGACAGTGACACACGGAGGACGGCAATCCAGGACAGTGACACACAGAGGACTGTAACCCAGGACAGTGACACACAGAGGATGGCGATCCAAGACAGTGTCACAGAGAGGACGCGACCCAGGACAGTGACACACAGAGGACCGCGACCCAGGACAGTGACGCACAGAGGACGCGACCCAGGACAGTGACGCACAGAGGACGGCTACCCAGGACAGTGACGCACGGTGGGCGCGACCCAGGACAGTGAAACACAGAGGACGGCGACCCAGGACAGTGACACAATGAGGACTCGACCCAGGATAGTGACACAAAGAGGAGGGCGACACAGGACAGTGACACACGGAGGACAACGACCCAGGACAGTGACACACAGAGACGGCGACCCAGGACAGTGACACACAGAGACGGCGACCCAGGACAGTGAAACACAGAGGACGGCGACCCAGGACAGTGACACACAGAGGACGCGACACAGGACAGTCACACACAGAGGTCGGTGACCCAGGACAGTGACGCACAAAGGACGCGATCCAGGACAGTGACGTTCTGAGGACGCGTCACAGGACAGTGACACACAGAGGACGACGACCCAGGACAGTGACACACAGAGGACGGCGATCCAGGGCGGTGACGCACAGAGGATGGCGACCCAGGACAGTGACGCACAGAGGACTGCGACCCAGGACAGTGACACACAGAGGTTTGCGATCCAGGACAGTGTCACAGAGAGGACGCGACCCAGGACAGTGACATACAGTGGGCGCGTCCCAGGACAGTGAAACACAGAGGACGGCGACCCAGGACAGTTACACTCACAGACGGCGACCCAGGACAGTGACACACAGAGACGGCGACCCTGGACAGTGACACACAGAGGATGGCGATCCAGGACAGTGACACACAGAGGACGGCGACCCAGGACAGTGACATACAGTGGGCGCGTCCCAGGACAGTGAAACACAGAGGACGGCGACCCAGGACAGTGACACACGGAGGGCGCGACCCAGGACAGTGACACACAGAGACGGCGACCCAGGACAGTGAAACACAGAGGACGGCGACCCAGGACAGTGACACACAGAAGACGCGACCCAGGACAGTCACACACAGAGGTCGGTGAACCAGGACAGTGACGCACAAAGGACACGATCCAGGACAGTGACGTTCTGAGGACGCGTCACAGGATAATGACACACAGAGGACGGCGACCCAGGACAGTGACACACAGAGGACGCGATCCAGGACAGTGACGCTCTGAGGACGCGTCACAGGATAGTGACACACAGAGGACGGCGACCCAGGACAGTGACACACAGAGGACGGCGATCCCGGGCGGTGAGACACAGAGGATGGCATCCCAGGACAGTGACGCACAGAGGACGGCGACCCAGGGCAGTGACACACAGAGGATGGCGATCCAGGACAGTGTCACAGAGAGGACGCGACCCAGGACAGTGACACAGAGGACGGCGAACCAGGACAGTGACGCACAGAGGACGCGACCCAGGACAGTGACGCACAGAGGACGCGACCCAGGACACTGACACACAGAGGACGGCGACCCAGGACAGTGACACTCAGAGGACGGCGATCCAGGACAGAGACACACAGAGGACGGCGACCCAGGACAGTGACACACGGAGGACGGCGACCCAGTACAGTGACACACAGAGACGGCGACCCAGGACAGTGACACACAGAGGATGGCGACCCAGACGGTGACACACAGAGGATGGCGATTAAGGACAGTGACACGCAGAGGACGGCGACCCAGGACAGTGACACACGGAGGGCGCGACCCAGTACAGTTACACACACAGACGGCGACACAGGACAGTGACACAGAGAGGCGGCGACCCAGGACAGTGACACACAGAGGATGGCGATCCAGGACAGTGACACACAGAGGACGGCGACCCAGGACAGTGACACACAGTGGGCGCGTCCCAGGACAGTGAAACACAGAGGACGGCGACCCAGGACAGTGACACACAGAGGGCGCGACCCAGGACAGTGACACACAGAGACGGCGACCCAGGACAGTGACACACAGAGACGGCGACCCAGGACAGTGAAACACAGAGGACGGCGAGCCAGGACAGTGACACACAGAGGACGCGACCCAGGACAGTCACACACAGAGGTCGGTGACCCAGGACAGTGACGCACATAGGACGCTATCCAGGACAGTGACGCTCTGAGGACGCGTCACAGGACAGTGACACACAGAGGACGGCGACCCAGGACAGTGGCACAGAGAGGACAGCGACCCAGGACAGTGACACACGGAGGACGGCAACCCAGGACAGTGACACACAGAGGACGGCGACACAGGACAGTGACACACGGAGGACGGCGACCCAGGACAGTGACACACAGAGGACGGCGATCCCGGGCGGTGAGACACAGAGGATGGCATCCCAGGACAGTGACGCACAGAGGACGGTGACCCAGGGCAGTGACACACAGAGGACGGCGAACCAGGACAGTGACGCACAGAGGACGCGACCCAGGACAGTGACGCACAGAGGACGCGACCCAGGACACTGACACACAGAGGACAGCGACCCAGGACAGTGACACTCAGAGGACGGCGATCCAGGACAGTGACACACAGAGGACGGCGACCCAGGACAGTGACACACGGAGGACGGCGACCCAGTACAGTGACACACAGAGACGGCGACCCAGGACAGTGACACACAGAGGATGGCGACCCAGACGGTGACACACAGAGGATGGCGATTAAGGACAGTGACACGCAGAGGACGGCGACCCAGGACAGTGACACACGGAGGGCGCGACCCAGTACAGTTACACACACAGACGGCGACACAGGACAGTGACACAGAGAGGCGGCGACCCAGGACAGTGACACACAGAGGATGGCGATCCAGGACAGTGACACACAGAGGACGGCGACCCAGGACAGTGACACACAGTGGGCGCGTCCCAGGACAGTGAAACACAGAGGACGGCGACCCAGGACAGTGACACACAGAGGGCGCGACCCAGGACAGTGACACACAGAGCCGGCGACCCAGGACAGTGACACACAGAGACGGCGACCCAGGACAGTGAAACACAGAGGACGGCGAGCCAGGACAGTGACACACAGAGGACGCGACCCAGGACAGTCACACACAGAGGTCGGTGACCCAGGACAGTGACGCACATAGGACGCGATCCAGGACAGTGACGCTCTGAGGACGCGTCACAGGACAGTAACACACAGAGGACGGCGACCCAGGACAGTGACACAGAGAGGACAGCGACCCAGGACAGTGACACACGGAGGACGGCAACCCAGGACAGTGACACACAGAGGACGGCGACACAGGACAGTGACACACGGAGGACGGCAATCCATGACAGTGACACACAGAGGACTGTAACCCAGGACAGTGACACACAGAGGATGGCGATCCAGGACAGTGTCACAGAGAGGACGCGACCCAGGACAGTGACACACAGAGGACCGCGACCCAGGACAGTGACGCACAGAGGACGCGACCCAGGACAGTGACGCACAGAGGACGGCTACCCAGGACAGTGACGCACTGTGGGCGCGACCCAGGACAGTGAAACACAGAGGACGGCGACCCAGGACAGTGACACAATGAGGACTCGACCCAGGATAGTGACACACGGAGGACGGCGACCCAGGACAGTGACACACAGGGGACGGCGACACAGGACAGTGACACACGGAGGACAACGACCCAGAACAGTGACACACAGAGGACGCGACCCAGGACAGTGACACACAGAGGACAGCGATCCAGGACAGTGACGCACAGAGGACAGCGATCCAGGACAGTGACACACAGAGGACGCGACACAGGACAGTGACGCACAAAGGACGCGATCCAGGACAGTGACGTTCTGAGGACGCGTCACAGGACAGTGACACACAGAGGACGACGACCCAGGATAGTGACACACAGAGGACGGCGACCCAGGACAGTGACACACAGAGGATGCGACCCAGGACAGTGACGCACAGAGGACGCGACCCAGGACACTGACACACAGAGGACGGCGACCCAGGACAGTGACACTCAGAGGACGGCGACCCAGGACAGTGACACACAGAGGACGGCGACCCAGGACAGTGACACACGGAGGACGGCGACCCAGTACAGTGACACACAGAGACGGCGACCCAGGACAGTGACACACAGAGGATGGCGACCCAGACGGTGACACACAGAGGATGGCGATTAAGGACAGTGACACGCAGAGGACGGCGACCCAGGACAGTGACACACGGAGGGCGCGACCCAGTACAGTTACACACACAGACGGCGACACAGGACAGTGACACAGAGAGGCGGCGACCCAGGACAGTGACACACAGAGGATGGCGATCCAGGACAGTGACACACAGAGGACGGCGACCCAGGACAGTGACACACAGTGGGCGCGTCCCAGGACAGTGAAACACAGAGGACGGCGACCCAGGACAGTGACACACAGAGGGCGCGACCCAGGACAGTGACACACAGAGACGGCGACCCAGGACAGTGACACACAGAGACGGCGACCCAGGACAGTGAAACACAGAGGACGGCGAGCCAGGACAGTGACACACAGAGGACGCGACCCAGGACAGTCACACACAGAGGTCGGTGACCCAGGACAGTGACGCACATAGGACGCGATCCAGGACAGTGACGCTCTGAGGACGCGTCACAGGACAGTGACACACAGAGGACGGCGACCCAGGACAGTGACACAGAGAGGACGGTGACCCAGGACAGTGACACACGGAGGACGGCAACCCAGGACAGTGACACACAGAGGACGGCGACACAGGACAGTGATACACGGAGGACGGCAATCCAGGACAGTGACACACAGAGGACGGTAACCCAGGACAGTGACACACAGAGGATGGCGATCCAGGACAGTGTCACAGAGAGGACGCGACCCAGGACAGTGACACACAGAGGACCGCGACCCAGGACAGTGACGCACAGAGGACGCGACCCAGGACAGTGACGCACAGAGGACGGCTACCCAGGACAGTGACGCACGGTGGGCGCGACCCAGGACAGTGAAACACAGAGGACGGCGACCCAGGACAGTGACACAATGAGGACTCGACCCAGGATAGTGACACAAAGAGGAGGGCGACACAGGACAGTGACACACGGAGGACAACGACCCAGGACAGTGACACACAGAGGACGGCGACCCAGGACAGTGACACACAGAGGACGCGACACAGGACAGTCACACACAGAGGTCGGTGACCCAGGACAGTGACACACGGAGGACGGCAAACCAGGACAGTGACACACAGAGGATGGCGACCCAGACGGTGACACACAGAGGATGGCGATTAAGGACAGTGACACGCAGAGGACGGCGACCCAGGACAGTGACACACGGAGGGCGCGACCCAGTACAGTTACACACACAGACGGCGACACAGGACAGTGACACAGAGAGGCGGCGACCCAGGACAGTGACACACAGAGGATGGCGATCCAGGACAGTGACACACAGAGGACGGCGACCCAGGACAGTGACACACAGTGGGCGCGTCCCAGGACAGTGAAACACAGAGGACGGCGACCCAGGACAGTGACACACAGAGGGCGCGACCCAGGACAGTGACACACAGAGACGGCGACCCAGGACAGTGACACACAGAGACGGCGACCCAGGACAGTGAAACACAGAGGACGGCGAGCCAGGACAGTGACACACAGAGGACGCGACCCAGGACAGTCACACACAGAGGTCGGTGACCCAGGACAGTGACGCACATAGGACACGATCCAGGACAGTGACGCTCTGAGGACGCGTCACAGGACAGTGACACACAGAGGACGGCGACCCAGGACAGTGACACAGAGAGGACGGTGACCCAGGACAGTGACACACGGAGGACGGCAACCCAGGACAGTGACACACAGAGGACGGCGACACAGGACAGTGATACACGGAGGACGGCAATCCAGGACAGTGACACACAGAGGACGGTAACCCAGGACAGTGACACACAGAGGATGGCGATCCAGGACAGTGTCACAGAGAGGACGCGACCCAGGACAGTGACACACAGAGGACCGCGACCCAGGACAGTGACGCACAGAGGACGCGACCCAGGACAGTGACGCACAGAGGACGGCTACCCAGGACAGTGACGCACGGTGGGCGCGACCCAGGACAGTGAAACACAGAGGACGGCGACCCAGGACAGTGACACACGGAGGACAACGACCCAGGACAGTGACACACAGAGGACGGCGACCCAGGACAGTGACACACAGAGGACGCGACACAGGACAGTCACACACAGAGGTCGGTGACCCAGGACAGTGACGCACAAAGGACGCGATCCAGGACAGTGACGTTCTGAGGACGCGTCACAGGACAGTGACACACAGAGGACGGCGACCCAGGACAGTGACACACAGAGGACGGCGATCCAGGGCGGTGACACACACAGGATGGCGACCCAGGACAGTGACGCACAGAGGACGGCGACCCAGGACAGTGACACACAGAGGATTGCGATCCAGGACAGTGTCACAGAGAGGACGCGACCCAGGACAGTGACACACAGACGACGGCGAACCAGGAAAGTGGCGCTCTGAGGACGCGTCACAGGACAGTGACACACAGAGAACGGCGACCCAGGACAGTGACACACAGAGGACGGCGATCCAGGGCGGTGACACACAGAGGATGGCGACCCAGGACAGTGACGCAAGAGGACGGCGACCCAGGACAGTGACACACAGAGGATGGCGATCCAGGACAGTGACACACAGAGGACGGCGACCCAGGAGAGTGACACACGGAGGGCGCGACCCAGGACAGTTACACTCACAGACGGCGACCCAGGACAGTGACACACAGAGACGGCGACCCAGGACAGTGACACACAGAGGATGGCGATCCAGGACAGTGACACACAGAGGACGGCAACCCAGGACAGTGACATACAGTGGGCGCGTCCCAGGACAGTGAAACACAGAGGACGGCGACCCAGGACAGTGACACACGGAGGGCGCGACCCAGGACAGTGACACACAGAGACGGCGACCCAGGACAGTGAAACACAGAGGACGGCGAGCCAGGACAGTGACACACAGAGGACGCGACCCAGGACAGTCACACACAGAGGTCGGTGACCCAGGACAGTGACGCACATAGGACGCGATCCAGGACAGTGACGCTCTGAGGACGCGTCACAGGACAGTGACACACAGAGGACGGCGACCCAGGACAGTGACACAGAGAGGACGGCGACCCAGGACAGTGACACACGGAGTACGGCAACCCAGGACAGTGACACACAGAGGACGTCGACCCAGGACAGTGACACACGGAGGACGGCAACCCAGGACAGTGACACACAGAGGACGGTAACACAGGACAGTGACACACAGAGGATGGCGATCCAGGACAGTGTCACACAGAGGACGCGACCCAGGACAGTGACACTCAGAGGACGGCGATCCAGGACAGTGACGCACAGAGGACGCGACCCAAGACAGTGACGCACAGAGGACGGCGACCCAGGACAGTGACGCACGCTGGGCGCGACCCAGGACAGTGAAACACAGAGGTCGGCGACCCAGGACAGTGACACACTGAGGACTCGACCCAGGACAGTCACACACAGAGGTCGGTGACCCAGGACAGTGACGCACATAGGACGCGATCCAGGACAGTGACGCTCTGAGGACGCGTCACAGGACAGTGACACACAGAGGACGGCGACCCAGGACAGTGACACAGAGAGTACGGCGACCCAGGACAGTGACACACGGAGGACGGCAACCCAGGACAGTGACACACAGAGGACGGCGACACAGGACAGTGACACACGGAGGACGGCAATCCAGGACAGTGACACACAGAGGACGGTAACCCAGGACAGTGACACACAGAGGATGGCGATCCAGGACAGTGTCACAGAGAGGACGCGACCCAGGACAGTGACACACAGAGGACCGCGACCCAGGACAGTGACGCACAGAGGACGCGACCCAGGACAGTGACGCACAGAGGACGGCTACCCAGGACAGTGACGCACGGTGGGCGCGACCCAGGACAGTGAAACACAGAGGACGGCGACCCAGGACAGTGACACAATGAGGACTCGACCCAGGATAGTGACACAAAGAGGAGGGCGACACAGGACAGTGACACACAGAGGACAACGACCCAGGACAGTGACACACACAGGACGGCGACCCAGGACAGTGACACACAGAGGACGCGACACAGGACAGTCACACACAGAGGTCGGTGACCCAGGACAGTGACGCACAAAGGACGCGATCCAGGACAGTGACGTTCTGAGGACGCGTCACAGGACAGTGACACACAGAGGACGGCGACCCAGGACAGTGACACACAGAAGACGGCGATCCAGGGCGGTGACACACAGAGGATGGCGACCCAGGATAGTGACGCACAGAGGACGGCGACCCAGGACAGTGACACACAGAGGATTGCGATCCAGGACAGTGTCACAGAGAGGACGCGACCCAGGACAGTGACACACAGAGGACGGCGAACCAGGACAGTGATGCTCTGAGGACGCGACCCAGGACAGTGAAACACAGAGGTCGGCGACCCAGGACAGTGACACACTGAGGACTCGACCCAAGATAGTGACACACAGATGAGGGCGACCCAGCACAGTGACACACGGAGGACGGCGACCCAGGACAGTGACACACAGAGGACGCGACACAGGACAGTCACACACAGAGGTCGGTGACCCAGGACAGTGACGCACAAAGGACGCGATCCAGGACAGTGACGTTCTGAGGACGCGTCACAGGACAGTGACACACAGAGGACGGCGACCCAGGACAGTGATACACAGAGGACGGCGATCCAGGGTGGTGACACACAGAGGATGGCGACCCAGCACAGTAACGCACAGAGGACGGCGACCCAGGAGAGTGACACACGGAGGACGGCAACCCAGGACAGTGACACACAGAGGACGGCGACACAGGACAGTGACACACAGAGGATGGCGATCATGGACAGTGTCACAGAGAGGACGGCGACCCAGGACAGTGACGCACAGAGGACGCGACCCAGGACAGTGACGCACCGAGGACGCGACCCAGGACACTGACTCACATGAGGGCAACGACCCAGGACAGTGACACACAGAGGACGGGGATCCAGGGCGGTGACACACAGAGGATGGCGACCCAGGACAGTGACGCACAGAGGATGGCGACCCAGTACAGTGACACACGGAGGACGGCGACCCAGGAAAGTGACGCACAGAGTACGCCACCCAGGACACTGAAACACAGAGGACGGCGTCCCAGGACAGTGACACTCAGAGGACGGCGATCCAGGACAGTGACACACAGAGGACGGCGACCCAGGACAGTGACACACGGACTACGGTGACCCAGGACAGTGACACACGGAGGACGGCGACCCAGGACAGTGACGCATAGAGTACGCGACCCAGGACACTGACACACAGAGGACGGCATCCCAGGACAGTGACACTCAGAGGATTGCGATCCAGGACAGTGTCACAGAGAGGACGCGACCCAGGACAGTGACACACAGAGGACGGCGAACCAGGACAGTGACGCATAGAGGACGCAACCCAGGACAGTGACGCACAGAGTACGCGACCCAGGACACTGACACACAGAGGACGGCGTCCCAGGACAGTGACACTCAGAGGACGGCGATCCAGGACAGTGACACACAGAGGACGGCGACCCAGAACAGTGACACACGGACTACGGTGACCCAGGACAGTGACACACGGAGGACGGCGACCCAGGACAGTGACACACAGAGGACGGCGACCCAGGACAGTGACACACAGAGGACGGCGATCCAGGGCGGTGACGCACAGAGGATGGCGACCCAGGACAGTGACGCACAGAGGACGGCGACCCAGGACAGTGACACATGGAGGACGGCGACCCAGGACAGTTACACACAGAGGACGGCGACCCAGGACAGTGACACACAGAGGATGGCGATCCAGGACAGTGACACACAGAGGACGGCGACCCAGGACAGTGACATACAGTGGGCGCGTCCCAGGACAGTGAAACACAGAGGACGGCGACCCAGGACAGTGACACACAGAGGACGGCGTCCCAGGACAGTGACACTCAGAGGACGGCGATCCAGGACAGTGACACACAGAGGACGGCGACCCAGAACAGTGACACACGGACTACGGTGACCCAGGACAGTGACACACGGAGGACGGCGACCCAGGACAGTGACACACAGAGGACGGCGACCCAGGACAGTGACACACAGAGGACGGCGATCCAGGGCGGTGACGCACAGAGGATGGCGACCCAGGACAGTGACGCACAGAGGACGGCGACCCAGGACAGTGACACATGGAGGACGGCGACCCAGGACAGTTACACACAGAGGACGGCGACCCAGGACAGTGACATACAGAGGATGGCGATCCAGGACAGTGTCACAGAGAGGACGCGACCCAGGACAGTGACACAGAGGACGGCGAACCAGGACAGTGACGTACAGAGGACGCGACCCAGGACAGTGACCCACAGAGGACGCGACCCAGGACAGTGACACACGGAGGACGGCGACCCAGTACAGTGACACACAGAGACGGCGACCCAGGACAGTGACACACAGAGGATGGCGACCCAGGACAGTGACACACAGAGGATGGCGATCCAGGACAGTGACACACAAAGGACGGCGACCCAGGACAGTGACACACAGAGGATGGCGATCCAGGACAGTGACACACAGAGGACGGCGACCCAGGACAGTGACACACATTGGGCGCGTCCCAGGACAGTGAAACACAGAGGACGGCGACCCAGGACAGTGACACACGGAGGGCGCAACCCAGGACAGTGACACACAGAGACGGCGACCCAGGACAGTGACACACAGAGACGGCGACCCAGGACAGTGACACACAGAGGACGGCGACCCAGGACAGTGACACACAGAGGACGCGACCCAGGACAGTCACACACAGAGGTCGGTGACCCAGGACAGTGACGCACAAAGGACGCGATCCAGGACAGTGACACACAGAGGACGGCGACCCAGGACAGTGACACAGAGAGGACGGCGACCCAGGACAGTGACACACGGAGGACGGCAACCCAGGACAGTGACACACAGAGGACGGCGACCCAGGAGAGTGACACACGGAGGACGGCAACCCAGGACAGTGACACACAGAGGACGGCGACACAGGACAGTGACACACAGAGGATGGCGAGCATGGACAGTGTCACAGAGAGGACGCGACCCAGGACAGTGACACACGGAGGAAGGCAACCCAGGACAGTGAGACACAGAGGACGGCGACTCAGGAGAGTGACACACGGAGGACGGCAACCCAGGACAGTGACACACAGAGGAAAGCGACACAGGACAGTGACACACAGAGGATGGCGATCATGGACAGTGTCACAGAGAGGACGGCGACCCAGGACAGTGACGCACAGAGGACGCGACCCAGGACAGTGACGCACCGAGGACGCGACCCAGGACACTGACTCACATGAGGGCAACGACCCAGGACAGTGACGCACGGTGGGCTCGACCCAGGACAGTGACACACAGAGACAGCGACCCAGGACAGTGACACACAGAGACGGCGACCCAGTACAGTGAAACACAAAGGACAGCGACCCAGGACAGTGACACACAGAGGACTCGACCCAGGATAGTGACACACAGAGGAGGGCGACCCAGGACAGTGAAACACGGAGGACAACGACCCCGGACAGTGACACACAGAGGACGGCGACCCAGGACAGTGACACACAGAGGACGCGACCCAGGACAGTCACACACAGAGGTCGGTGACCCAGGACAGTGACGCACAAAGGACGCGATCCAGGACAGTGACGCTCTGAGGACGCGTCACAGGACAGTGACACACAGAGGACGGCGACCCAGGACAGTGACACACAGAGGACGGCGATCCAGGGCGGTGAGACACAGAGGATGGCGTCCCAGGACAGTGACGCACAGAGAACGGCGACCCAGGCCAGTGACACACAGAGACGGCGACCCAGGACAGTGACACACAGAGGATTTCGATCCAGGACAGTGTCACAAAGAGGACGCGACACAGGACAGTGACGCACAGAGGACGCGACCCAGGACAGTGACGCACAGAGGACGCGACCCAGGACAGTGACAGACAGAGGACACGACCCAGGACACTGACACACAGAGGACAGCGACCCAGGACAGTGACACACAGAGGACGGCGATCCAGGACAGTGACACACAGAGGACGGCGACCCAGGACAGTGACACACGGTGGGAGAGACCCAGGACAGTGAAACAAAGAGGACGGCGACCCAGGACAGTGACACACAGAGGACTCGACCCAGGATAGTGACACACAGAGGAGGGGAACCCAGGACAGTGACACACAGAGGACAACGACCCAGGACAGTGACACACAGAGGTCGCCGACCCAGGACAGTGACACACAGAGGACACGACCCAGGACAGTCACACACAAAGGTCGGTGACCCAGGACAGTGACGCACAAAGGACGCGATCCAGGACAGTGACGCTCTGAGGACGCGTCCCAGGTCAGTGACGCACAGAGGACGCGACCCATGACAGTGACCCACAGAGGACAGCGATCCAGGGCGGTGAGACACAGAGATGGCGTCCCAGGACAGTGACGCACAGAGAACGGCCACCCAGGACAGTGACACACGGAGGACGGCGACCCAGGACAGTGACATACAGAGGATTTCAATCCAGGACAGTGTCACAGAGAGGACGCGACACAGGACAGTGACGCACAGAGGACGCGACCCAGGACAGTGACGCACAGAGGACGCGACCCAGGACAGTGACGCACAGAGGACGCGACCCACGACACTGACACACAGAGGACAGCGACCCAGGACAGTGACACACAGAGACGGCGACCCAGGACAGTGACACACAGAGGACGGCGACCCAGGACAGTGACACACGGAGGACGGCGACCCAGGACAGTGACACACAGAGACGGCGACCCAGGACAGTGACACACAGAGGATTTCGATTCAGGACAGTGTCACAAAGAGGACGCGACACAGGACAGTGACGCACAGAGGACGCGACCCAGGACAGTGACGCACAGAGGACGCGACCCAGGACAGTGACAGACAGAGGACGCGACCCAGGACACTGACACACAGAGGACAGCGACCCAGGACAGTGACACACAGAGGACGGCGACCCAGGACAGTGACACACGGTGGGAGCGAACCAGGACAGTGAAACAAAGAGGACGGCGACCCAGGACAGTGACACACAGAGGACTCGACCCAGGATAGTGACACACAGAGGAGGGGGACCCAGGACAGTGACACACAGAGGACAACGACCCAGGACAGTGACACACAGAGGTCGGCGACCCAGGACAGTGACACACAGAGGACACGACCCAGGACAGTCACACACAGAGGTCGGTGACCCAGGACAGTGACGCACAAAGGACGCGATCCAGGACAGTGACGCTCTGAGGACGCGTCCCAGGTCAGTGACGCACAGAGGACGCGACCCATGTCAGTGACACACAGAGGACGGCGATCCAGGGCGGTGAGACACAGAGATGGCGTCCCAGGACAGTGACGCACAGGGGACACGACCCAGGACAGTGACGCTCTGAGGACGCGTCCCAGGTCAGTGATACACAGAGGACGGCGATCCAGGGTGGTGACACACAGAGGATGGCGACCCAGCACAGTAACGCACAGAGGACGCGACCCAGGACAGTGACACACGGAGGACGGCGACCCAGGACATTGACACACAGAGGACGGCGACCCAGGACAGTGACACACAGATGATTGCGATCCAGGACAGTGTCACAGAGAGGACGCGACCCAGGACAGTGACACACAGAGGACGGCGAACCAGGACAGTGACGCTCTGAGGACGCGGCACAGGACAGTGACACACAGAGAACGGCGACCCAGGACAGTGACGCACAGAGGACGCGACCCAGGACAGTGACGCACCGAGGACGCGACCCAGGACACTGACTCACATGAGGGCAACGACCCAGGACAGTGACGCACGGTGGGCTCGACCCAGGACAGTGACACACAGAGACAGCGACCCAGGACAGTGACACACAGAGACGGCGACCCAGTACAGTGAAACACAAAGGACAGCGACCCAGGACAGTGACACACAGAGGACTCGACCCAGGATAGTGACACACAGAGGAGGGCGACCCAGGACAGTGAAACACGGAGGACAACGACCCAGGACAGTGACACACAGAGGACGGCGACCCAGGACAGTGACACACAGAGGACGCGACCCAGGACAGTCACACACAGAGGTCGGTGACCCAGGACAGTGACGCACAAAGGACGCGATCCAGGTCAGTGACGCTCTGAGGACGCGTCACAGGACAGTGACACACAGAGGACGGCGACCCAGGACAGTGACACACAGAGGACGGCGATCCAGGGCGGTGAGACACAGAGGATGGCGTCCCAGGACAGTGACGCACAGAGAACGGCAACCCAGGCCAGTGACACACAGAGACGGCGACCCAGGACAGTGACACACAGAGGATTTCGATCCAGGACAGTGTCACAAAGAGGACGCGACACAGGACAGTGACGCACAGAGGACGCGACCCAGGACAGTGACGCACAGAGGACGCGACCCAGGACAGTGACAGACAGAGGACACGACCCAGGACACTGACACACAGAGGACAGCGACCCAGGACAGTGACACACAGAGGACGGCGATCCAGGACAGTGACACACAGAGGACGGCGACCCAGGACAGTGACACACGGTGGGAGCGACCCAGGACAGTGAAACAAAGAGGACGGCGACCCAGGACAGTGACACACAGAGGACTCGACCCAGGATAGTGACACACAGAGGAGGGGAACCCAGGACAGTGACACACAGAGGACAACGACCCAGGACAGTGACACACAGAGGTCGCCGACCCAGGACAGTGACACACAGAGGACACGACCCAGGACAGTCACACACAAAGGTCGGTGACCCAGGACAGTGACGCACAAAGGACGCGATCCAGGACAGTGACGCTCTGAGGACGCGTCCCAGGTCAGTGACGCACAGAGGACGCGACCCATGACAGTGACCCACAGAGGACGGCGATCCAGGGCGGTGAGACGCAGAGATGGCGTCCCAGGACAGTGACGCACAGAGAACGGCCACCCAGGACAGTGACACACGGAGGACGGCGACCCAGGACAGTGACACACAGAGACGGCGACCCAGGACAGTGACATACAGAGGATTTCAATCCAGGACAGTGTCACAGAGAGGACGCGACACAGGACAGTGACGCACAGAGGACGCGACCCAGGACAGTGACGCACAGAGGACGCGACCCAGGACAGTGACGCACAGAGGACGCGACCCACGACACTGACACACAGAGGACAGCGACCCAGGACAGTGACACACAGAGACGGCGACCCAGGACAGTGACACACAGAGGACGGCGACCCAGGACAGTGACACACGGAGGACGGCGACCCAGGACAGTGACACACAGAGACGGCGACCCAGGACAGTGACACACAGAGGATTTCGATTCAGGACAGTGTCACAAAGAGGACGCGACACAGGACAGTGACGCACAGAGGACGCGACCCAGGACAGTGACGCACAGAGGACGCGACCCAGGACAGTGACAGACAGAGGACGCGACCCAGGACACTGACACACAGAGGACAGCGACCCAGGACAGTGACACTCAGAGGACGGCGATCCAGGACAGTGACACACAGAGGACGGCGACCCAGGACAGTGACACACGGTGGGAGCGAACCAGGACAGTGAAACAAAGAGGACGGCGACCCAGGACAGTGACACACAGAGGACTCGACCCAGGATAGTGACACACAGAGGAGGGGGACTAAGGACAGTGACACACAGAGGACAACGACCCAGGACAGTGACACACAGAGGTCGGCGACCCAGGACAGTGACACACAGAGGACACGACCCAGGACAGTCACACACAGAGGTCGGTGACCCAGGACAGTGACGCACAAAGGACGCGATCCAGGACAGTGACGCTCTGAGGACGCGTCCCAGGTCAGTGACGCACAGAGGACGCGACCCATGTCAGTGACACACAGAGGACGGCGATCCAGGGCGGTGAGACACAGAGATGGCGTCCCAGGACAGTGACGCACAGGGGACACGACCCAGGACAGTGACGCTCTGAGGACGCGTCCCAGGTCAGTGATACACAGAGGACGGCGATCCAGGGTGGTGACACACAGAGGATGGCGACCCAGCACAGTAACGCACAGAGGACGCGACCCAGGACAGTGACACACGGAGGACGGCGACCCAGGACAGTGACACACAGATGATTGCGATCCAGGACAGTGTCACAGAGAGGACGCGACCCAGGACAGTGACACACAGAGGACGGCGAACCAGGACAGTGACGCTCTGAGGACGCGGCACAGGACAGTGACACACAGAGAACGGCGACCCAGGAGAGTGACACACAGAGGACGGGGATCCAGGGCGGTGACACACAGAGGATGGCGACCCAGGACAGTGACGCACAGAGGATGGCGACCCAGTACGGTGACACACGGAGGACGGTGACCCAGGAAAGTGACGCACAGAGTACGCCACCCAGGACACTGAAACACAGAGGACGGCGTCCCAGGACAGTGACACTCAGAGGACGGCGATCCAGGACAGTGACACACAGAGGACGGCGACACAGGACAGTGACACACGGACTACGGTGACCCAGGACAGTGACACACGGAGGACGGCGACCCAGGACAGTGACGCATAGAGTACGCGACCCAGGACACTGACACACAGAGGACGGCATCCCAGGACAGTGACACTCAGAGGATTGCGATCCAGGACAGTGTCACAGAGGGGACGCGACCCAGGACAGTGACACACAGAGGACGGCGAACCAGGACAGTGACGCACAGAGGACGCAACCCAGGACAGTGACGCACAGAGTACGCGACCCAGGACACTGACACACAGAGGACGGCGTCCCAGGACAGTGACACTCAGAGGACGGCGATCCAGGACAGTGACACACAGAGGACGGCGACCCAGAACAGTGACACACGGACTACGGTGACCCAGGACAGTGACACACGGAGGACGGCGACCCAGGACAGTGACACACAGAGGACGGCGACCCAGGACAGTGACACACAGAGGACGGCGATCCAGGGCGGTGACGCACAGAGGATGGCGACCCAGGACAGTGACGCACAGAGGACGGCGACCCAGGACAGTGACACATGGAGGACGGCGACCCAGGACAGTTACACACAGAGGACGGCGACCCAGGACAGTGACATACAGAGGATGGCGATCCAGGACAGTGTCACAGAGAGGACGCGACCCAGGACAGTGACACAGAGGACGGCGAACCAGGACAGTGACGTACAGAGGACGCGACCCAGGACAGTGACCCACAGAGGACGCGACCCAGGACAGTGACACACGGAGGACGGCGATCCAGTACAGTGACACACAGAGACGGCGACCCAGGACAGTGACACACAGAGGATGGCGACCCAGGACAGTGACAAACAGAGGATGGCGATCCAGGACAGTGACACACAAAGGACGGCGACCCAGGACAGTGACACACAGAGGATGGCGATCCAGGACCGTGACACACAGAGGACGGCGACCCAGGACAGTGACACACAGTGGGCGCGTCCCAGGACAGTGAAACACAGAGGACGGCGACCCAGGACAGTGACACACGGAGGGCGCGACCCCGGACAGTGACACACAGAGACGGCGACCCAGGACAGTGACACACAGAGACGGCGACCCAGGACAGTGACACACAGAGGACGGCGACCCAGGACAGTGACACACAGAGGACGCGACCCAGGACAGTCACACACAGAGGTCGGTGACCCAGGACAGTGACGCACAAAGGACGCGATCCAGGACAGTGACACACAGAGGACGGCGACCCAGGACAGTGACACAGAGAGGACGGCGACCCAGGACAGTGACACACGGAGGACGGCGACCCAGGACAGTGACACACAGAGGACGGCGACCCAGGAGAGTGACACACGGAGGACGGCAACCCAGGACAGTGACACACAGAGGACGGCGACACAGGACAGTGACACACAGAGGATGGCGATCATGGACAGTGTCACAGAGAGGACGCGACCCAGGACAGTGACACACGGAGGACGGCAACCCAGGACAGTGAGACACAGAGGACGGCGACCCAGGAGAGTGACACACGGAGGACGGCAACCCAGGACAGTGTCACACAGAGGACGGCGACACAGGACAGTGACACACAGAGGATGGCGATCATGGACAGTGTCACAGAGAGGACGGCGACCCAGGACAGTGATGCACAGAGGACGCGACCCAGGACAGTGACGCACCGAGGACGCGACCCAGGACACTGACTCACATGAGGGCAACGACCCAGGACAGTGACACACGGTGGGCTCGACCCAGGACAGTGACACACAGAGACAGCGACCCAGGACAGTGACACACAGAGACGGCGACCCAGTACAGTGAAACACAAAGGACAGCGACCCAGGACAGTGACACACAGAGGACTCGACCCAGGATAGTGACACACAGAGGAGGGCGACCCAGGACAGTGACACACGGAGGACAACGACCCAGGACAGTGACACACAGAGGACGGCGACCCAGGACAGTGACACACAGAGGACGCGACCCAGGACAGTCACACACAGAGGTCGGTGACCCAGGACAGTGACGCACAAAGTACGCGATCCAGGACAGTGACGCTCTGAGGACGCGTCACAGGACAGTGACACACAGAGGACGGCGACCCAGGACAGTGACACACAGAGGACGGCGATCCAGGGCGGTGAGACACAGAGGATGGTGTCCCAGGACAGTGACGCACAGAGAACGGCGACCCAGGACAGTGACACACGGAGGACGGCGACCCAGGACAGTGACACACAGAGACGGCGACCCAGGACAGTGACACACAGAGGATTTCGATCCAGGACAGTGTCACAAAGAGGACGCGACACAGGACAGTGACGCACAGAGGACGCGACCCAGGACAGTGACGCACAGGGGACGCGACCCAGGACAGTGACAGACAGAGGACACGACCCAGGACACTGACACACAGAGGACAGCGACCCAGGACAGTGAAACAAAGAGGACGGCGACCCAGGACAGTGACACACAGAGGACTCGACCCAGGATAGTGACACACAGAGGAGGGGGACGCAGGACAGTGACACACAGAGGACTCGACCCAGGACAGTGACGCACAGAGGACGCGACCCAGGACAGTGACAGACAGAGGACGCGACCCAGGACACTGACACACAGAGGACAGCGACCCAGGACAGTGACACTCAGAGGACGGCGATCCAGGACAGTGACACACAGAGGACGGCGACCCAGGACAGTGACACACGGTGGGAGCGAACCAGGACAGTGAAACAAAGAGGACGGCGACCCAGGACAGTGACACACAGAGGACTCGACCCAGGATAGTGACACACAGAGGAGGGGGACCCAGGACAGTGACACACAGAGGACAACGACCCAGGACAGTGACACACAGAGGTCGGCGACCCAGGACAGTGACACACAGAGGACACGACCCAGGACAGTCACACACAGATGTCGGTGACCCAGGACAGTGACGCACAAAGGACGCGATCCAGGACAGTGACGCTCTGAGGACGCGTCCCAGGTCAGTGACGCACAGAGGACGCGACCCATGTCAGTGACACACAGAGGACGGCGATCCAGGGCGGTGAGACACAGAGATGGCGTCCCAGGACAGTGACGCACAGGGGACACGACCCAGGACAGTGACGCTCTGAGGACGCGTCCCAGGTCAGTGACGCACAGAGGTCGGTGACCCAGGACAGTGACGCACAAAGGACGCGATCCAGGACAGTGACGCTCTGAGGACGCGTCCCAGGTCAGTGACGCACAGAGGACGCGACCCATGACAGTGACACACAGAGGACGGCGATCCCGGGCGGTGAGACACAGAGATGGCGTCCCAGGACAGTGACACACAGAGGACGGCGATCCAGGGCGGTGAGACACAGAGATGGCGTCCCAGGACAGTGACACACAGAGGATGGCGATCCAGGACAGTGTCACAGAGAGGACGCGACCCAGGACAGTGACACACAGAGGACCGCGGCCCAGGACAGTGAAGCACAGAGGACGCGACCCAGGACAGTGACGCACAGAGGACGGCGACCCAGGACAGTGACGCACCCTGGGCGCGACCCAGGACAGTGAAACACAGAGGTCGGCGACCCAGGACAGTGACACACTGAGGACTCGACCCAGGATAGTGACACACAGAGGAGGGCGACCCAGGACAGTGACACACGGAGGACGGCGACCCAGGACAGTGACACACAGAGGACGCGACACAGGACAGTCACACACAGAGGTCGGTGACCCAGGACAGTGACGCACAAAGGACGCGATCCAGGACAGTGACGTTCTGAGGACGCGTCACAGGACAGTGACACACAGAGGACGGCGACCCAGGACAGTGATACACAGAGGACGGCGATCCAGGGTGGTGACACACAGAGGATGGCGACCCAGCACAGTAACGCACAGAGGACTGCGACCCAGGACAGTGACACACGGAGGACGGCGACCCAGGACATAGACACACAGAGGACGGCGACCCAGGACAGTGACACACAGATGATTGCGATCCAGGACAGTGTCACAGAGAGGACGCGACCCAGGACAGTGACACACAGAGGACGGCGAACCAGGACAGTGACGCTCTGAGGACGCGGCACAGGACAGTGACACACAGAGAACGGCGACCCAGGACAGTGACACACAGAGGACGGGGATCCAGGGCGGTGACACACAGAGGATGGCGACCCAGGACAGTGACGCACAGAGGATGGCGACCCAGTACAGTGACACACGGAGGACGGCGACCCAGGAAAGTGACGCACAGAGTACGCCACCCAGGACACTGACACACAGAGGACGGTGTCCCAGGACAGTGACACTCAGAGGACGGCGATCCAGGACAGTGACACACAGAGGACGGCGACCCAGGACAGTGACACACGGACTACGGTGACCCAGGACAGTGACACACGGAGGACGGCGACCCAGGACAGTGACGCATAGAGTACGCGACCCAGGACTCTGACACACAGAGGACGGCGTCCCAGGACAGTGACACTCAGAGGATTGCGATCCAGGACAGTGTCACAGAGAGGACGCGACCCAGGACAGTGACACACAGAGGACGGCGAACCAGGACAGTGACGCACAGAGGACGCAACCCAGGACAGTGACGCACAGAGTACGCGACCCAGGACACTGACACACAGAGGACGGCGTCCCAGGACAGTGACACTCAGAGGACGGCGATCCAGGACAGTGACACACAGAGGACGGTGACCAAGAACAGTGACACACGGACTACGGTGACCCAGGACAGTGACACACGGAGGACGGCGACCCAGGACAGTGACACACAGAGGATGGCGACCCAGGACAGTGACACACAGAGGACGGCGATCCAGGGCGGTGACACACAGAGGATGGCGACCCAGGACAGTGACGCACAGAGGACGGCGACCCAGGACAGTGACACATGGAGGACGGCGACCCAGGACAGTTACACACAGAGGACGGCGACCCAGGACAGTGACATACAGAGGATGGCGATCCAGGACAGTGTCACAGAGAGGACGCGACCCAGGACAGTGACACAGAGGACGGCGAACCAGGACAGTGACGTACAGAGGACGCGACCCAGGACAGTGACCCACAGAGGACGCGACCCAGGACAGTGACACACGGAGGACGGCGACCCAGTACAGTGACACACAGAGACGGCGACTCAGGACAGTGACACACAGAGGATGGCGACCCTGGACAGTGACACACAGAGGATGGCGATCCAGGACAGTGACACACAAAGGACGGCGACCCAGGACAGTGACACACAGAGGATGGCGATCCAGGACAGTGACACACAGAGGACGGCGACCCAGGACAGTGACACACAGTGGGCGCGTCCCAGGACAGTGAAACACAGAGGACGGCGACCCAGGACAGTGACACACGGAGGGCGCGACCCAGGACAGTGACACACAGAGACGGCGACCCAGGACAGTGACACACAGAGACGGCGACCCAGGACAGTGACACACAGAGGACGGCGACCCAGGACAGTGACACACAGAGGTCGGTGACCCAGGACAGTGACGCACAAAGGACGCGATCCAGGACAGTGACACACAGAGGACGGCGACCCAGGACAGTGACACAGAGAGGACGGCGACCCAGGACAGTGACACACGGAGGACGGCAACCCAGGACAGTGACACACAGAGGACGGCGACCCAGGAGAGTGACACACGGAGGACGGCAACCCAGGACAGTGACACACAGAGGACCGCGACCCAGGACAGTGACGCACAGAGGACGCGACCCAGGACAGTGACGCACAGAGGACGGCGACCCAGGACAGTGACGCACCCTGGGCGCGACCCAGGACAGTGAAACACAGAGGTCGGCGACCCAGGACAGTGACACACTGAGGACTCGACCCAGGATAGTGACACACAGAGGAGGCCGACCCAGGACAGTGACACACGGAGGACGGCGACCCAGCACAGTGACACACAGAGGACGCGACACAGGACAGTCACACACAGAGGTCGGTGACCCAGGACAGTGACGCACAAAGGACGCGATCCAGGACAGTGACGTTCTGAGGACGCGTCACAGGACAGTGACACACAGAGGACGGCGACCCAGGACAGTGATACACAGAGGACGGCGATCCAGGGTGGTGACACACAGAGGATGGCGACCCAGCACAGTAACGCACAGAGGACGCGACCCAGGACAGTGACACACGGAGGACGGCGACCCAGGACATTGACACACAGAGGACGGCGACCCAGGACAGTGACACACAGATGATTGCGATCCAGGACAGTGTCACAGAAAGGACGCGACCCAGGACAGTGACACACAGAGGACGGCGAACCAGGACAGTGACGCTCTGAGGACGCGGCACAGGACAGTGACACACAGAGAACGGTGACCCAGGACAGTGACACACAGAGGACGGGGATCCAGGGCGGTGACACACAGAGGATGGCGACCCAGGACAGTGACGCACAGAGGATGGCGACCCAGTACAGTGACACACGGAGGACGGCGACCCAGGAAAGTGACGCACAGAGTACGCCACCCAGGACACTGAAACACAGAGGACGGCGTCCCAGGACAGTGACACTCAGAGGGCGGCGATCCAGGACAGTGACACACAGAGGACGGCGACCCAGGACAGTGACACACGGACTACGGTGACCCAGGACAGTGACACACGGATGACGGCGACCCAGGACAGTGACGCATAGAGTACGCGACCCAGGACACTGACACACAGAGGACGGCATCCCAGGACAGTGACACTCAGAGGATTGCGATCCAGGACAGTGTCACAGAGAGGACGCGACCCAGGACAGTGACACACAGAGAACGGCGAACCAGGACAGTGACGCACAGAGGACGCAACCCAGGACAGTGACGCACAGAGTACGCGACCCAGGACACTGACACACAGAGGACGGCGTCCCAGGACAGTGACACTCAGAGGACGGCGATCCAGGACAGTGACACACAGAGGACGGCGACCCAGAACAGTGACACACGGACTACGGTGACCCAGGACAGTGACACACGGAGGACGGCGACCCAGGACAGTGACACACAGAGGACGGCGACCCAGGACAGTGACACACAGAGGACGGCGATCCAGGGCGGTGACGCACAGAGGATGGCGACCCAGGACAGTGACGCACAGAGGACGGCGACCCAGGACAGTGACACATGGAGGACGGCGACCCAGGACAGTGACATACAGAGGATGGCGATCCAGGACAGTGTCACAGAGAGGACGCGACCCAGGACAGTGACACAGAGGACGGCGAACCAGGACAGTGACGTACAGAGGACGCGACCCAGGACAGTGACCCACAGAGCACGCCACCCAGGACAGTGACACACGGAGGACGGCGACCCAGTACAGTGACACACAGAGACGGCGACCCAGGACAGTGACACACAGAGGATGGCGACCCAGGACAGTGACACACAGAGGATGGCGATCCAGGACAGTGACACACAAAGGACGGCGACCCAGGACAGTGACACACAGAGGATGGTGATCCAGGACAGTGACACACAAAGGACGGCGACCCAGGACAGTGACACACAGAGGACGGCAACCCAGGACAGTGAGACACAGAGGACGGCGACCCAGGAGAGTGACACACGGAGGACGGCAACCCAGGACAGTGACACACAGAGGACGGCGACACAGGACAGTGACACACAGTGGATGGCGATCATGGACAGTGTCACAGAGAGGACGGCGACCCAGGACAGTGACGCACAGAGGACGCGACCCAGGACAGTGACGCACCGAGGACGCGACCCAGGATACTGACTCACATGAGGGCAACGACCCAGGACAGTGACACACGGTGGGCTCGACCCAGGACAGTGACACACAGAGACAGCGACCCAGGACAGTGACACACAGAGACGGCGACCCAGTACAGTGAGACACAAAGGACAGCGACCCAGGACAGTGACACACAGAGGACTCGACCCAGGATAATGACACACAGATAGGGCGACCCAGGACAGTGACACACGGAGGACAACGACCCAGGCCAGTGACACACAGAGGACGGCGACCCAGGACAGTGACACACAGAGGACGCGACCCAGGACAGTCACACACAGAGGTCGGTGACCCAGGACAGTGACGCACAAAGGACGCGATCCAGGACAGTGACGCTCTGAGGACGCGTCACAGGACAGTGACACACAGAGGACGGCGACCCAGGACAGTGACACACAGAGGACGGCGATCCAGGGCGGTGAGACACAGAGGATGGCGTCCCAGGACAGTGACGCACAGAGAACGGCGACCCAGGACAGTGACACACGGAGGACGGCGACCCAGGACAGTGACACACAGAGACGGCGACCCAGGACAGTGACACACAGAGGATTTCGATCCAGGACAGTGTCACAAAGAGGACGCGACACAGGACAGTGACGCATAGAGGACGCGACCCAGGACAGTGACGCACAGAGGACGCGACCCAGGACAGTGACAGGCAGAGGACACGACCCAGGACACTGACACACAGAGGACAGCGACCCAGGACAGTGACACACAGAGGACGGCGATCCAGGACAGTGACACACAGAGGACGGCGACCCAGGACAGTGACACACGGTGGGAGCGACCCAGGACAGTGAAACAAAGAGGACGGCGACCCAGGACAGTGACACACAGAGGACTCGACCCAGGATAGTGACACACAGAGGAGGGGGACCCAGGACAGTGACACACAGAGGACAACGACCCAGGACAGTGACACACAGAGGTCGCCGACCCAGGACAGTGACACACAGAGGACACGACCCAGGACAGTCACACACAAAGGTCGGTGACCCAGGACAGTGACGCACAAAGGACGCGATCCAGGACAGTGACGCTCTGAGGACGCGTCCCAGGTCAGTGACGCACAGAGGACGCGACCCATGACAGTGACACACAGAGGATGGCGATCCAGGGCGGTGAGACACAGAGGATGGCGTCCCAGGACAGTGACGCACAGAGAACGGCGACCCAGGACAGTGACACACAGAGGACAACGACCCAGGACAGTGACACACAGAGGTCGCCGACCCAGGACAGTGACACACAGAGGACACGACCCAGGACAGTCACACACAAAGGTCGGTGACCCAGGACAGTGACGCACAAAGGACGCGATCCAGGACAGTGACGCTCTGAGGACGCGTCACAGGACAGTGACACACAGAGGACGGCGACCCAGGACAGTGACACACAGAGGACGGCGATCCAGGGCGGTGAGACGCAGAGATGGCGTCCCAGGACAGTGACGCACAGAGAACGGCCACCCAGGACAGTGACACACGGAGGACGGCGACCCAGGACAGTGACACACAGAGACGGCGACCCAGGACAGTGACATACAGAGGATTTCTATCCAGGACAGTGTCACAGAGAGGACGCGACACAGGACAGTGACGCACAGAGGACGCGACCCAGGACAGTGACGCACAGAGGACGCGACCCAGGACAGTGACGCACAGAGGACGCGACCCACGACACTGACACACAGAGGACAGCGACCCAGGACAGTGACACTCAGAGGACGGCGATCCAGGACAGTGACACACAGAGGACGGCGATCCAGGACAGTGACACACGGTGGGCGCGACCCAGGACAGTGAAACACAGAGGAGGGGGACCCAGGACAGTGACACACGGAGGACAACGACTCAGGACAGTGACACACAGAGGTCGGCGACCCAGGACAGTGACACACAGAGGACGCGACCCAGGACAGTCACAGACAGAGGTCGGTGACCCAGGACAGTGAGGCACAAAGGACGCGATCCAGGACAGTGACGCTGTGAGGACGCGTCCCAGGTCAGTGACGCACAGAGGACGCGACCCAGGACAGTGACACCCAGAGGACGGCGACCCAGGACAGTGAAACAGAGAGGACGCGACCCAGGATAGTGACACACAGAGGACGGCGACCCAGGACAGTGACACACGGAGGACGGCGACCCAGGACAGTGACACACAGAGGATGGTGATCCAGGACAGTGTCACAGAGAGGACGCGACCCAGGACAGTGACACACAGAGGACGGCGACCCAGGACAGTGACGCACAGAGGACGCGACCCAGGACAGTGACGCACCGAGGACGCGACCCAGGACACTGACACACATGAGAACAACGACCCAGGACAGTGACACACGGTGGGCGCGACCCAGGACAGTGACACACAGAGACAGCGACCCAGGACAGTGACACACAGAGACGGCGACCCAGGACAGTGAAACACAAAGGACGGCGACCCAGGACAGTGACACACAGAGGACTCGACCCAGGATAGTGACACACAGAGGAGGGCGACCCAGGACAGTGACACACAGAGGACAGCGACCCAGGACAGTGACACTCAGAGGACGGCGATCCAGGACAGTGACACACAGAGGACGGCGACCCAGGACAGTGACACACGGTGGGCACGACCCAGGACAGTGAAACACAGAGGACGGCGACCCAGGACAGTGACACACAGAGGACTCGACCCAGGATAGTGACACACAGAGGAGGGGGACCCAGGACAGTGACACACAGAGGACAACGACCCAGGACAGTGACACACAGAGGTCGGCGACCCAGGACAGTGACACACAGAGGACACGACCCAGGACAGTCACACACAGAGGTCAGTGACCCAGGACAGTGACGCACAAAGGACGCGATCCAGGACAGTGACGCTCTGAGGACGCGTCCCAGGTCAGTGACGCACAGAGGACGCGACCCATGACAGTGACACACAGAGGACGGCGATCCAGGGCGGTGAGACACAGAGATGGCGTCCCAGGACAGTGACGCACAGAGAACGCAACCCAGGACAGTGACACATGGAGGACGGCGACCCAGGACAGTGACACACAGAGACGGCGACCCAGGACAGTGACACATAGAGGATTTCGATCCAGGACAGTGTCACAGAGAGGACGCGACACAGGACAGTGACGCACAGAGGACGCGACCCAGGACAGTGACGCACAGAGGACGCGACCCAGGACAGTGACGCACAGAGGACGCGACCCACGACACTGACACACTGAGGACAGCGACCCAGGACAGTGACACTCAGAGGACGACGATCCAGGACAGTGACACACAGAGGACGGCGATCCAGGACAGTGACACACGGTGGGCGCGACCCAGGACAGTGAAACACAGAGGAGGGGGACCCAGGACAGTGACACACGGAGGACAACGACTCAGGACAGTGACACACAGAGGTCGGCGACCCAGGACAGTGACACACAGAGGACGCGACCCAGGACAGTCACAAACAGACGTCGGTGACCCAGGACAGTGAGGCACAAAGGACGCGATCCAGGACAGTGACGCTCTGAGGACGCGTCCCAGGTCAGTGACGCACAGAGGACGCGACCCAGGACAGTGACACACAGAGGACGGCGACCCAGGACAGTGACACACGGACTACGGTGACCCAGGACAGTGACACACGGAGGACGGCGACCCAGAACAGTGACACACAGAGGATGGCGACCCTGAACAGTGACGCACAGAGGACGGCGACCAAGGACAGTGACACACAGAGGACGCGTCACAGGACAGTGACACACAGACGACGGCGACCCAGGACAGTGACACACAGAGGACGGCGATCCTGGGCCGTGAGACACAGAGGATGGCGTCCCAGGACAGTGACACACAGAGGACGGCGATCCTGGGCCGTGAGACTGTGTCTCACGCACAGAGGACGCGACCCAGGACAGTGACAGACAGAGGACGCGACCCAGGACACTGACACACAGAGGACAGCGACCCAGGACAGTGACACACAGAGGATGGCGATCCCGGACAGTGACACACAGAGGACGGCGACCCAGGACAGTGACACACGGAGGACGGCGACCCAGGACAGTGACACACAGAGACGGCGACCCAGGACAGTGACACACAGAGGATTTCGACCCAGGACAGTGTCACAAAGAGGACGCGACACAGGACAGTGACAAAGAACAAAGAACAACAAAGAAATGTACAGCACAGGAACAGGCCCTTCGGCCCTCCAAGCCCGTGCCGACCATACTGCCCGACTAAACTACAATCTTCTACACTTCCTGGGTCCGTATCCTTCTATTCCCATCCTATTCATATATTTGTCAAGATGCCCCTTAAATGTCCCTATCGTCCCTGCCTCCACTACCTCCTCCGGTAGTGAGTTCCAGGCACCCACTACCCTCTGCGTAAAAAACTTGCCTCGTACATCTACTCTAAACTTTGCCCCTCTCACCTTAAACCTATGCCCCCTAGTAATTGACCCCTCTACCCTGGGGAAAAGCCTCTGACTATCCACTCTGTCTATGCCCCTCATAATTTTGTATACCTCTATCAGGTCGCCCCTCAACCTCCTTCGTTCCAGTGAGAACAAACCGAGTTTATTCAATCGCTCCTCATAGCTTATGCCCTCCATACCAGGCAACATTCTGGTAAATCTCTTCTGCACCCTCTCTAAAGCCTCCACATCCTTCTGGTAGTGTGGCGACCAGAATTGAACACTATACTCCAAGTGTGGCCTAACTAAGGTTCTATACAGCTGCAACATGACTTGCCAATTCTTATACTCAATGCCCCGGCCAATGAAGGCAAGCATGCCGTATGCCTTCTTGACTACCTTCTCCACCTGTGTAGCCCCTTTCAGTGATCTGTGGACCTGTACTCCTAGATCTCTTTGACTTTCAATACTCTTGAGGGTTCTACCATTCACTGTATAACCCTCGCACAGAGGACGCGACCCAGGACAGTGACGCACAGAGGACGCGACCCAGGACAGTGACAGACAGAGGACGCGACCCAGGACACTGACACACAGAGGACAGCGACCCAGGACAGTGACACTCAGAGGACGGCGATCCAGGACAGTGACACACAGAGGACGGCGACCCAGGACAGTGACACACGGTGGGAGCGAACCAGGACAGTGAAACAAAGAGGACGGCGACCCAGGACAGTGACACACAGAGGACTCGACCCAGGATAGTGACACACAGAGGAGGGGGACCCAGGACAGTGACACACAGAGGACAACGACCCAGGACAGTGACACACAGAGGTCGGCGACCCAGGACAGTGACACACAGAGGACACGACCCAGGACAGTCACACACAGAGGTCGGTGACCCAGGACAGTGAGGCACAAAGGACGCGATCCAGGACAGTGACGCTCTGAGGACGCGTCCCAGGTCAGTGACGCACAGAGGACGCGACCCAGGACAGTGACACACAGAGGACGGCGACCCAGGACAGTGACACACGGACTACGGTGACCCAGGACAGTGACACACGGAGGACGGCGATCCAGAACAGTGACACACAGAGGATGGCGACCCTGAACAGTGACGCACAGAGGATGGCGACCCAGGACAGTGACACACAGAGGACGGCGACCAAGGACAGTGACACACAGAGGACGCGTCACAGGACAGTGACACACAGACGACGGCGACCCAGGACAGTGACACACAGAGGACGGCGATCCTGGGCCGTGAGACACAGAGGATGGCGTCCCAGGACAGTGACGCACAGAGGACGGCGACCCAGGACAGTGACACACGGAGGACGGTGACCCAGGACACTGACACACAGAGGACGGCGACCCAGGACAGTGACACACAGAGGATTTCGATCCAGGACAGTGTCACAGAGAGGACGCGACACAGGACAGTGACACACAGAGGACGGCGAACCAGGACAGTGACGCACAGAGGACGCGACCCAGGACAGTGACGCACAGAGGACGCAACCCAGGACACTGACACACAGAGTACGGTGATCCAGGACAGTGACACACAGAGGACGGCGACCCAGGACAGTGACACACGGAGGACGGCGACCCAGTACAGTGACACACAGAGGACGGCGACCCAGGACAGTGACACACGGAGGGCGCGACCCAGGACAGTGACACACAGAGAGGGCGACCCAGGACAGTGACACACAGAGACGGCGACCCAGGACAGTGACACACAGAGGACGGCGACCCAGGACAGTGACACACAGAGGGCGTGACCCAGGACAGTGACACACAGAGACGGCGACCCAGGACAGTGACACACAGAGGATGGCGATCCCGGACAGTGACACACAGAGGACGGCGACCCAGGACAGTGACACACGGAGGACGGCGACCCAGGACAGTGACACACAGAGACGGCGACCCAGGACAGTGACACACAGAGGATGGCGACCCAGGACAGTGACACACAGAGGATTTCGATCCAGGACAGTGTCACAAAGAGGACGCGACACAGGACAGTGACGCACAGAGGACGCGACCCAGGACAGTGACGCACAGAGGACGCGACCCAGGACAGTGACAGACAGAGGACGCGACCCAGGACACTGACACACAGAGGACAGCGACCCAGGACAGTGACACTCAGAGGACGGCGATCCAGGACAGTGACACACAGAGGACGGCGACCCAGGACAGTGACACACGGTGGGAGCGAACCAGGACAGTGAAACAAAGAGGACGGCGACCCAGGACAGTGACACACAGAGGACTCGACCCAGGATAGTGACACACAGAGGAGGGGGACCCAGGACAGTGACACACAGAGGACAACGACCCCGGACAGTGACACACAGAGGTCGGCGACCCAGGACAGTGACACACAGAGGACACGACCCAGGACAGTCACACACAGAGGTCGGTGACCCAGGACAGTGACGCACAAAGGACGCGATCCAGGACAGTGACGCTCTGAGGACGCGTCCCAGGTCAGTGACGCACAGAGGACGCGACCCATGACAGTGACACACAGAGGACGGCGATCCAGGGCGGTGAGACACAGAGATGGCGTCCCAGGACAGTGACGCACAGAGAACGGCCACCCAGGACAGTGACACACGGAGGACGGCGACCCAGGACAGTGACACACAGAGACGGCGACCCAGGACAGTGACACACAGAGGATTTCGATCCAGGACAGTGTCACAGAGAGGACGCGACACAGGACAGTGACACACAGAGGACGCGACCCAGGACAGTGAGGCACAGAGGACGCGACCCAGGACAGTGACGCACAGAGGACGCGACCCACGACACTGACACACAGAGGACAGCGACCCAGGACAGTGACACTCAGAGGACGGCGATCCAGGACAGTGACACACAGAGAACGCGACCCAGGACAGTGACACATGGAGGACGGCGACCCAGGACAGTGACACACAGAGACGGCGACCCAGGACAGTGACACACAGAGGATTTCGATCCAGGACAGTGTCACAGAGAGGACGCGACACAGGACAGTGACGCACAGAGGACGCGACCCAGGACAGTGACGCACAGAGGACGCGACCCAGGACAGTGACGCACAGAGGACGCGACCCACGACACTGACACACTGAGGACAGCGACCCAGGACAGTGACACTCAGAGGACGGCGATCCAGGACAGTGACACACAGAGGACGGCGATCCAGGACAGTGACACACGGTGGGCGCGACCCAGGACAGTGAAACACAGAGGAGGGGGACCCAGGACAGTGACACACGGAGGACAACGACTCAGGACAGTGACACACAGAGGTCGGCGACCCAGGACAGTGACACACAGAGGACGCGACCCAGGACAGTCACAAACAGACGTCGGTGACCCAGGACAGTGAGGCACAAAGGACGCGATCCAGGACAGTGACGCTCTGAGGACGCGTCCCAGGTCAGTGACGCACAGAGGACGCGACCCAGGACAGTGACACACAGAGGACGGCGACCCAGGACAGTGACACACGGACTACGGTGACCCAGGACAGTGACACACGGAGGACGGCGACCCAGAACAGTGACACACAGAGGATGGCGACCCTGAACAGTGACGCACAGAGGATGGCGACCCAGGACAGTGACACACAGAGGACGGCGACCAAGGACAGTGACACACAGAGGACGCGTCACAGGACAGTGACACACAGACGACGGCGACCCAGGACAGTGACACACAGAGGACGGCGATCCTGGGCCGTGAGACACAGAGGATGGCGTCCCAGGACAGTGACACACAGAGGACGGCGATCCTGGGCCGTGAGACACAGAGGATGGCGTCCCAGGACAGTGACACACGGAGGACGCTGACCCAGGACAGTGACACACAGAGGACGGCGACCCAGGACAGTGACACACAGAGGATTTCGATCCAGGACAGTGTCACAGAGAGGACGCGACACAGGACAGTGACACACAGAGGACAGCGACCCAGGACAGTGACACACAGAGGACGGCGATCCAGGACAGTGACACACAGAGGACGGCGACCCAGGACAGTGACACACGGTGGGAGCGACCCAGGACAGTGAAACAAAGAGGACGGCGACCCAGGACAGTGACACACAGAGGACTCGACCCAGGATAGTGACACACAGAGGAGGGGGACCCAGGACAGTGACACACAGAGGACAACGACCCAGGACAGTGACACACAGAGGTCGCCGACCCAGGACAGTGACACACAGAGGACACGACCCAGGACAGTCACACACAAAGGTCGGTGACCCAGGACAGTGACGCACAAAGGACGCGATCCAGGACAGTGACGCTCTGAGGACGCGTCCCAGGTCAGTGACGCACAGAGGACGCGACCCATGACAGTGACCCACAGAGGACGGCGATCCAGGGCGGTGAGACACAGAGATGGCGTCCCAGGACAGTGACGCACAGAGAACGGCCACCCAGGACAGTGACACACGGAGGACGGCGACCCAGGACAGTGACACACAGAGGACGGCGACCCAGGACAGTGACATACAGAGGATTTCTATCCAGGACAGTGTCACAGAGAGGACGCGACACAGGACAGTGACGCACAGAGGACGCGACCCAGGACAGTGACGCACAGAGGACGCGACACAGGACAGTGACGCACAGAGGACGCGACCCACGACACTGACACACAGAGGACAGCGACCCAGGACAGTGACACTCAGAGGACGGCGATCCAGGACAGTGACACACAGAGGACGGCGATCCAGGACAGTGACACACGGTGGGCGCGACCCAGGACAGTGAAACACAGAGGAGGGGGACCCAGGACAGTGACACACGGAGGACAACGACTCAGGACAGTGACACACAGAGGTCGGCGACCCAGGACAGTGACACACAGAGGACGCGACCCAGGACAGTCACAAACAGAGGTCGGTGACCCAGGACAGTGAGGCACAAAGGACGCGATCCAGGACAGTGACGCTGTGAGGACGCGTCCCAGGTCAGTGACGCACAGAGGACGCGACCCAGGACAGTGACACCCAGAGGACGGCGACCCAGGACAGTGAAACAGAGAGGACGCGACCCAGGATAGTGACACACAGAGGACGGCGACCCAGGACAGTGACACACGGAGGACGGCGACCCAGGACAGTGACGCACCGAGGACGCGACCCAGGACACTGACACACATGAGAACAACGACCCAGGACAGTGACACACGGTGGGCGCGACCCAGGACAGTGACACACAGAGACAGCGACCCAGGACAGTGACACACAGAGACGGCGACCCAGGACAGTGAAACAAAGAGGACGGCGACCCAGGACAGTGACACACAGAGGACTCGACCCAGGATAGTGACACACAGAGGAGGGCGACCCAGGACAGTGACACACAGAGGACAGCGACCCAGGACAGTGACACTCAGAGGACGGCGATCCAGGACAGTGACACACAGAGGACGGCGACCCAGGACAGTGACACACGGTGGGCACGACCCAGGACAGTGAAACACAGAGGACGGCGACCCAGGACAGTGACACACAGAGGACTCGACCCAGGATAGTGACACACAGAGGAGGGGGACCCAGGACAGTGACACACAGAGGACAACGACCCAGGACAGTGACACACAGAGGTCGGCGACCCAGGACAGTGACACACAGAGGACACGACCCAGGACACTCACACACAGAGGACAGTGACCCAGGACAGTGACGCACAAAGGACGCGATCCAGGACAGTGACGCTCTGAGGACGCGTCCCAGGTCAGTGACGCACAGAGGACGCGACCCATGACAGTGACACACAGAGGACGGCGATCCAGGGCGGTGAGACACAGAGATGGCGTCCCAGGACAGTGACGCACAGAGAACGCGACCCAGGACAGTGACACATGGAGGACGGCGACCCAGGACAGTGACACACAGAGACGGCGACCCAGGACAGTGACACATAGAGGATTTCGATCCAGGAGAGTGTCACAGAGAGGACGCGACACAGGACAGTGACGCACAGAGGACGCGACCCAGGACAGTGACGCACAGAGGACGCGACCCAGGACAGTGACGCACAGAGGACGCGACCCACGACACTGACACACTGAGGACAGCGACCCAGGACAGTGACACTCAGAGGACGACGATCCAGGACAGTGACACACAGAGGACGGCGATCCAGGACAGTGACACACGGTGGGCGCGACCCAGGACAGTGAAACACAGAGGAGGGGGACCCAGGACAGTGACACACGGAGGACAACGACTCAGGACAGTGACACACACAGGTCGGCGACCCAGGACAGTGACACACAGAGGACGCGACCCAGGACAGTCACAAACAGACGTCGGTGACCCAGGACAGTGAGGCACAAAGGACGCGATCCAGGACAGTGACGCTCTGAGGACGCGTCCCAGGTCAGTGACGCACAGAGGACGCGACCCAGGACAGTGACACACAGAGGACGGCGACCCAGGACAGTGACACACGGACTACGGTGACCCAGGACAGTGACACACGGAGGACGGCGACCCAGGACAGTGACACACAGAGGATGGCGACCCTGAACAGTGACGCACAGAGGATGGCGACCCAGGACAGTGACACACAGAGGACGGCGACCAAGGACAGTGACACACAGAGGACGCGTCACAGGACAGTGACACACAGACGTCGGCGACCCAGGACAGTGACACACAGAGGACGGCGATCCTGGGCCGTGAGACACAGAGGATGGCGTCCCAGGACAGTGACACACAGAGGACGGCGATCCTGGGCCGTGAGACACAGAGGATGGCGTCCCAGGACAGTGACACACGGAGGACGCTGACCCAGGACAGTGACACACAGAGGACGGCGACCCAGGACAGTGACACACAGAGGATTTCGATCCAGGACAGTGTCACAGAGAGGACGCGACACAGGACAGTGACACACAGAGGACGGCGAACCAGGACAGTGACGCACAGAGGACGCGACCCAGGACAGTGACGCACAGAGGACGCAACCCAGGACACTGACACACAGAGTACGGTGATCCAGGACAGTGACACACAGAGGACGGCGACCCAGGACAGTGACACACGGAGGACGGCGACCCAGTACAGTGACACACAGAGGACGGCGACCCAGGACAGTGACACACGGAGGGCGCGACCCAGGACAGTGACACACAGAGAGGGCGACCCAGGACAGTGACACACAGAGACGGCGACCCAGGACAGTGACACACAGAGGACGGCGACCCAGGACAGTGACACACAGAGGGCGTGACCCAGGACAGTGACACACAGAGACGGCGACCCAGGACAGTGACACACAGAGGATGGCGATCCCGGACAGTGACACACAGAGGACGGCGACCCAGGACAGTGACACACGGAGGACGGCGACCCAGGACAGTGACACACAGAGACGGCGACCCAGGACAGTGACACACAGAGGATTTCGACCCAGGACAGTGTCACAAAGAGGACGCGACACAGGACAGTGACGCACAGAGGACGCGACCCAGGACAGTGACGCACAGAGGACGCGACCCAGGACAGTGACAGACAGAGGACGCGACCCAGGACACTGACACACAGAGGACAGCGACCCAGGACAGTGACACTCAGAGGACGGCGATCCAGGACAGTGACACACAGAGGACGGCGACCCAGGACAGTGACACACGGTGGGAGCGAACCAGGACAGTGAAACAAAGAGGACGGCGACCCAGGACAGTGACACACAGAGGACTCGACCCAGGATAGTGACACACAGAGGAGGGGGACCCAGGACAGTGACACACAGAGGACAACGACCCAGGACAGTGACACACAGAGGTCGGCGACCCAGGACAGTGACACACAGAGGACACGACCCAGGACAGTCACACACAGAGGTCGGTGACCCAGGACAGTGAGGCACAAAGGACGCGATCCAGGACAGTGACGCTCTGAGGACGCGTCCCAGGTCAGTGACGCACAGAGGACGCGACCCAGGACAGTGACACACAGAGGACGGCGACCCAGGACAGTGACACACGGACTACGGTGACCCAGGACAGTGACACACGGAGGACGGCGACCCAGAACAGTGACACACAGAGGATGGCGACCCTGAACAGTGACGCACAGAGGATGGCGACCCAGGACAGTGACACACAGAGGACGGCGACCAAGGACAGTGACACACAGAGGACGCGTCACAGGACAGTGACACACAGACGACGGCGACCCAGGACAGTGACACACAGAGGACGGCGATCCTGGGCCGTGAGACACAGAGGATGGCGTCCCAGGACAGTGACGCACAGAGGACGGCGACCCAGGACAGTGACACACGGAGGACGGTGACCCAGGACACTGACACACAGAGGACGGCGACCCAGGACAGTGACACACATTGAGGATTTCGATCCAGGACAGTGTCACAGAGAGGACGCGACACAGGACAGTGACACACAGAGGACGGCGAACCAGGACAGTGACGCACAGAGGACGCGACCCAGGACAGTGACGCACAGAGGACGCAACCCAGGACACTGACACACAGAGTACGGTGATCCAGGACAGTGACACACAGAGGACGGCGACCCAGGACAGTGACACACGGAGGACGGCGACCCAGTACAGTGACACACAGAGGACCGCGACCCAGGACAGTGACACACGGAGGGCGCGACCCAGGACAGTGACACACAGAGAGGGCGACCCAGGACAGTGACACACAGAGACGGCGACCCAGGACAGTGACACACAGAGGACGGCGACCCAGGACAGTGACACACAGAGGGCGTGACCCAGGACAGTGACACACAGAGACGGCGACCCAGGACAGTGACACACAGAGGATGGCGATCCCGGACAGTGACACACAGAGGACGGCGACCCAGGACAGTGACACACGGAGGACGGCGACCCAGGACAGTGACACACAGAGACGGCGACCCAGGACAGTGACACACAGAGGATTTCGATCCAGGACAGTGTCACAAAGAGGACGCGACACAGGACAGTGACGCACAGAGGACGCGACCCAGGACAGTGACGCACAGAGGACGCGACCCAGGACAGTGACAGACAGAGGACGCGACCCAGGACACTGACACACAGAGGACAGCGACCCAGGACAGTGACACTCAGAGGACGGCGATCCAGGACAGTGACACACAGAGGACGGCGACCCAGGACAGTGACACACGGTGGGAGCGAACCAGGACAGTGAAACAAAGAGGACGGCGACCCAGGACAGTGACACACAGAGGACTCGACCCAGGATAGTGACACACAGAGGAGGGGGACCCAGGACAGTGACACACAGAGGACAACGACCCCGGACAGTGACACACAGAGGTCGGCGACCCAGGACAGTGACACACAGAGGACACGACCCAGGACAGTCACACACAGAGGTCGGTGACCCAGGACAGTGACGCACAAAGGACGCGATCCAGGACAGTGACGCTCTGAGGACGCGTCCCAGGTCAGTGACGCACAGAGGACGCGACCCATGACAGTGACACACAGAGGACGGCGATCCAGGGCGGTGAGACACAGAGATGGCGTCCCAGGACAGTGACGCACAGAGAACGGCCACCCAGGACAGTGACACACGGAGGACGGCGACCCAGGACAGTGACACACAGAGACGGCGACCCAGGACAGTGACACACAGAGGATTTCGATCCAGGACAGTGTCACAGAGAGGACGCGACACAGGACAGTGACACACAGAGGACGCGACCCAGGACAGTGAGGCACAGAGGACGCGACCCAGGACAGTGACGCACAGAGGACGCGACCCACGACACTGACACACAGAGGACAGCGACCCAGGACAGTGACACTCAGAGGACGGCGATCCAGGACAGTGACACACAGAGAACGCGACCCAGGACAGTGACACATGGAGGACGGCGACCCAGGACAGTGACACACAGAGACGGCGACCCAGGACAGTGACACACAGAGGATTTCGATCCAGGACAGTGTCACAGAGAGGACGCGACACAGGACAGTGACGCACAGAGGACGCGACCCAGGACAGTGACGCACAGAGGACGCGACCCAGGACAGTGACGCACAGAGGACGCGACCCACGACACTGACACACTGAGGACAGCGACCCAGGACAGTGACACTCAGAGGACGGCGATCCAGGACAGTGACACACAGAGGACGGCGATCCAGGACAGTGACACACGGTGGGCGCGACCCAGGACAGTGAAACACAGAGGAGGGGGACCCAGGACAGTGACACACGGAGGACAACGACTCAGGACAGTGACACACAGAGGTCGGCGACCCAGGACAGTGACACACAGAGGACGCGACCCAGGACAGTCACAAACAGACGTCGGTGACCCAGGACAGTGAGGCACAAAGGACGCGATCCAGGACAGTGACGCTCTGAGGACGCGTCCCAGGTCAGTGACGCACAGAGGACGCGACCCAGGACAGTGACACACAGAGGACGGCGACCCAGGACAGTGACACACGGACTACGGTGACCCAGGACAGTGACACACGGAGGACGGCGACCCAGAACAGTGACACACAGAGGATGGCGACCCTGAACAGTGACGCACAGAGGATGGCGACCCAGGACAGTGACACACAGAGGACGGCGACCAAGGACAGTGACACACAGAGGACGCGTCACAGGACAGTGACACACAGACGACGGCGACCCAGCACAGTGACACACAGAGGACGGCGATCCTGGGCCGTGAGACACAGAGGATGGCGTCCCAGGACAGTGACACACAGAGGACGGCGATCCTGGGCCGTGAGACACAGAGGATGGCGTCCCAGGACAGTGACACACGGAGGACGCTGACCCAGGACAGTGACACACAGAGGACGGCGACCCAGGACAGTGACACACAGAGGATTTCGATCCAGGACAGTGTCACAGAGAGGACGCGACACAGGACAGTGACACACAGAGGACGACGAACCAGGACAGTGACGCACAGAGGACGCGACCCAGGACAGTGACGCACAGAGGACGCAACCCAGGACACTGACACACAGAGTACGGTGATCCAGGACAGTGACACACAGAGGACGGCGACCCAGGACAGTGACACACGGAGGACGGCGACCCAGTACAGTGACACACAGAGGACGGCGACCCAGCACAGTGACACACGGAGGGCGCGACCCAGGACAGTGACACACAGAGAGGGCGACCCAGGACAGTGACACACAGAGACGGCGACCCAGGACAGTGACACACAGAGGACGGCGACCCAGGACAGTGACACACAGAGGGCGTGACCCAGGACAGTGACACACAGAGACGGCGACCCAGGACAGTGACACACAGAGGATGGCGATCCCGGACAGTGACACACAGAGGACGGCGACCCAGGACAGTGACACACGGAGGACGGCGACCCAGGACAGTGACACACAGAGACGGCGACCCAGGACAGTGACACACAGAGGATTTCGATCCAGGACAGTGTCACAAAGAGGACGCGACACAGGACAGTGACGCACAGAGGACGCGACCCAGGACAGTGACGCACAGAGGACGCGACCCAGGACAGTGACAGACAGAGGACGCGACCCAGGACACTGACACACAGAGGACAGCGACCCAGGACAGTGACACTCAGAGGACGGCGATCCAGGACAGTGACACACAGAGGACGGCGACCCAGGACAGTGACACACGGTGGGAGCGAACCAGGACAGTGAAACAAAGAGGACGGCGACCCAGGACAGTGACACACAGAGGACTCGACCCAGGATAGTGACACACAGAGGAGGGGGACCCAGGACAGTGACACACAGAGGACAACGACCCAGGACAGTGACACACAGAGGTCGGCGACCCAGGACAGTGACACACAGAGGACACGACCCAGGACAGTCACACACAGAGGTCGGTGACCCAGGACAGTGAGGCACAAAGGACGCGATCCAGGACAGTGACGCTCTGAGGACGCGTCCCAGGTCAGTGACGCACAGAGGACGCGACCCAGGACAGTGACACACAGAGGACGGCGACCCAGGACAGTGACACACGGACTACGGTGACCCAGGACAGTGACACACGGAGGACGGCGACCCAGAACAGTGACACACAGAGGATGGCGACCCTGAACAGTGACGCACAGAGGATGGCGACCCAGGACAGTGACACACAGAGGACGGCGACCAAGGACAGTGACACACAGAGGACGCGTCACAGGACAGTGACACACAGACGACGGCGACGCAGGACAGTGACACACAGAGGACGGCGATCCTGGGCCGTGAGACACAGAGGATGGCGTCCCAGGACAGTGACGCACAGAGGACGGCGACCCAGGACAGTGACACACGGAGGACGGTGACCCAGGACAGTGACACACAGAGGACGGCGACCCAGGACAGTGACACACAGAGGATTTCGATCCAGGACAGTGTCACAGAGAGGACGCGACACAGGACAGTGACACACAGAGGACGGCGAACCAGGACAGTGACGCACAGAGGACGCGACCCAGGACAGTGACGCACAGAGGACGCAACCCAGGACACTGACACACAGAGTACGGTGATCCAGGACAGTGACACACAGAGGACGGCGACCCAGGACAGTGACACACGGAGGACGGCGACCCAGTACAGTGACACACAGAGGACGGCGACCCAGGACAGTGACACACGGAGGGCGCGACCCAGGACAGTGACACACAGAGAGGGCGACCCAGGACAGTGACACACAGAGACGGCGACCCAGGACAGTGACACACAGAGGACGGCGACCCAGGACAGTGACACACAGAGGGCGTGACCCAGGACAGTGACACACAGAGACGGCGACCCAGGACAGTGACACACAGAGGATGGCGATCCCGGACAGTGACACACAGAGGACGGCGACCCAGGACAGTGACACACGGTGCACGGCGACCCAGGACAGTGACACACAGAGACGGCGACCCAGGACAGTGACACACAGAGGGTTTCGATCCAGGACAGTGTCACAAAGAGGACGCGACACAGGACAGTGACGCACAGAGGACGCGACCCAGGACAGTGACGCACAGAGGACGCGACCCAGGACAGTGACAGACAGAGGACGTGACCCAGGACACTGACACACAGAGGACAGCGACCCAGGACAGTGACACTCAGAGGACGGCGATCCAGGACAGTGACACACAGAAGACGGCGACCCAGGACAGTGACACACGGTGGGAGCGAACCAGGACAGTGAAACAAAGAGGACGGCGACCCAGGACAGTGACACACAGAGGACTCGACCCAGGATAGTGACACACAGAGGAGGGGGACCCAGGACAGTGACACACAGAGGACAACGACCCAGGACAGTGACACACAGAGGTCGGCGACCCAGGACAGTGACACACAGAGGACACGACCCAGGACAGTCACACACAGAGGTCGGTGACCCAGGACAGTGACGCACAAAGGACGCGATCCAGGACAGTGACGCTCTGAGGACGCGTCCCAGGTCAGTGACGCACAGAGGACGCGACCCATGACAGTGACACACAGAGGACGGCGATCCAGGGCGGTGAGACACAGAGATGGCGTCCCAGGACAGTGACGCACAGAGAACGGCCACCCAGGACAGTGACACACGGAGGACGGCGACCCAGGACAGTGACACACAGAGACGGCGACCCAGGACAGTGACACACAGAGGATTTCGATCCAGGACAGTGTCACAGAGAGGACGCGACACAGGACAGTGACGCACAGAGGACGCGACCCAGGACAGTGACGCACAGAGGACGCGACCCAGGACAGTGACGCACAGAGGACGCGACCCACGACACTGACACACAGAGGACAGCGACCCAGGACAGTGACACTCAGAGGACGGCGATCCAGGACAGTGACACACAGAGGACGGCGATCCAGGACAGTGACACACGGTGGGCGCGACCCAGGACAGTGAAACACAGAGGACGGCGACCCAGGACAGTGACACACGGACTACGGTGACCCAGGACAGTGACACACGGAGGACGGCGACCCAGAACAGTGACACACAGAGGATGGCGACCCTGAACAGTGACGCACAGAGGATGGCGACCCAGGACAGTGACACACAGAGGACGGCGACCAAGGACAGTGACACACAGAGGACGCGTCACAGGACAGTGACACACAGACGACGGCAACCCAGGACAGTGACACACAGAGGACGGCGATCCTGGGCCGTGAGACACAGAGGATGGCGTCCCAGGACAGTGACGCACAGAGGACGGCGACCCAGGACAGTGACACACGGAGGACGGTGACCCAGGACAGTGACACACAGAGGACGGCGACCCAGGACAGTGACACACAGAGGATTTCGATCCAGGACAGTGTCACAGAGAGGACGCGACACAGGACAGTGACACACAGAGGACGGCGAACCAGGACAGTGACGCACAGAGGACGCGACCCAGGACAGTGACGCACAGAGGACGCAACCCAGGACACTGACACACAGAGTACGGTGATCCAGGACAGTGACACACAGAGGACGGCGACCCAGGACAGTGACACACGGAGGACGGCGACCCAGTACAGTGACACACAGAGGACGGCGACCCAGGACAGTGACACACGGAGGGCGCGACCCAGGACAGTGACACACAGAGAGGGCGACCCAGGACAGTGACACACAGAGACGGCGACCCAGGACAGTGACACACAGAGGACGGCGACCCAGGACAGTGACACACAGAGGGCGTGACCCAGGACAGTGACACACAGAGACGGCGACCCAGGACAGTGACACACAGAGGATGGCGATCCCGGACAGTGACACACAGAGGACGGCGACCCAGGACAGTGACACACGGTGCACGGCGACCCAGGACAGTGACACACAGAGACGGCGACCCAGGACAGTGACACACAGAGGGTTTCGATCCAGGACAGTGTCACAAAGAGGACGCGACACAGGACAGTGACGCACAGAGGACGCGACCCAGGACAGTGACGCACAGAGGACGCGACCCAGGACAGTGACAGACAGAGGACGTGACCCAGGACACTGACACACAGAGGACAGCGACCCAGGACAGTGACACTCAGAGGACGGCGATCCAGGACAGTGACACACAGAAGACGGCGACCCAGGACAGTGACACACGGTGGGAGCGAACCAGGACAGTGAAACAAAGAGGACGGCGACCCAGGACAGTGACACACAGAGGACTCGACCCAGGATAGTGACACACAGAGGAGGGGGACCCAGGACAGTGACACACAGAGGACAACGACCCAGGACAGTGACACACAGAGGTCGGCGACCCAGGACAGTGACACACAGAGGACACGACCCAGGACAGTCACACACAGAGGTCGGTGACCCAGGACAGTGACGCACAAAGGACGCGATCCAGGACAGTGACGCTCTGAGGACGCGTCCCAGGTCAGTGACGCACAGAGGACGCGACCCATGACAGTGACACACAGAGGACGGCGATCCAGGGCGGTGAGACACAGAGATGGCGTCCCAGGACAGTGACGCACAGAGAACGGCCACCCAGGACAGTGACACACGGAGGACGGCGACCCAGGACAGTGACACACAGAGACGGCGACCCAGGACAGTGACACACAGAGGATTTCGATCCAGGACAGTGTCACAGAGAGGACGCGACACAGGACAGTGACGCACAGAGGACGCGACCCAGGACAGTGACGCACAGAGGACGCGACCCAGGACAGTGACGCACAGAGGACACGACCCACGACACTGACACACAGAGGACAGCGACCCAGGACAGTGACACTCAGAGGACGGCGATCCAGGACAGTGACACACAGAGGACGGCGATCCAGGACAGTGACACACGGTGGGCGCGACCCAGGACAGTGAAACACAGAGGAGGGGGACCCAGGACAGTGACACACGGAGGACAACGACTCAGGACAGTGACACACAGAGGTCGGCGACCCAGGACAGTGACACACAGAGGACGCGACCAGGACAGTCACAAACAGAGGTCGGTGACCCAGGACAGTGAGGCACAAAAGACGCGATCCAGGACAGTGACGCTCTGAGGACGCGTCCCAGGTCAGTGACGCACAGAGGACGCGACCCAGGACGGTGACACACAGAGGACGGCGACCCAGGACAGTGACACAGAGAGGACGGCGACCCAGGACAGTGACACAGAGAGGACGCAACCCAGGATAGTGACACACAGAGGACGGCGACCCAGGACAGTGACACACGGAGGACGGCGACCCAGGACAGTGACACACATAGGATGGCGACCTAGGACAGTGACACACAGAGGACGGCGACCCAGGACAGTGACACAGAGAGGACGCAACCCAGGATAGTGACACACAGAGGACGCGACCCAGGACAGTGACGCACAGAGGACGCGACCCACGACACTGACACACAGAGGACAGCGACCCAGGACAGTGACACTCAGAGGACGGCGATCCAGGACAGTGACACACAGAGAACGCGACCCAGGACAGTGACACATGGAGGACGGCGACCCAGGACAGTGACACACAGAGACGGCGACCCAGGACAGTGACACACAGAGGATTTCGATCCAGGACAGTGTCACAGAGAGGACGCGACACAGGACAGTGACGCACAGAGGACGCGACCCAGGACAGTGACGCACAGAGGACGCGACCCAGGACAGTGACGCACAGAGGACGCGACCCACGACACTGACACACTGAGGACAGCGACCCAGGACAGTGACACTCAGAGGACGGCGATCCAGGACAGTGACACACAGAGGAGGGCGATCCAGGACAGTGACACACGGTGGGCGCGACCCAGGACAGTGAAACACAGAGGAGGGGGACCCAGGACAGTGACACACGGAGGACAACGACTCAGGACAGTGACACACAGAGGTCGGCGACCCAGGACAGTGACACACAGAGGACGCGACCCAGGACAGTCACAAACAGACGTCGGTGACCCAGGACAGTGAGGCACAAAGGACGCGATCCAGGACAGTGACGCTCTGAGGACGCGTCCCAGGTCAGTGACGCACAGAGGACGCGACCCAGGACAGTGACACACAGAGGACGGCGACCCAGGACAGTGACACACGGACTACGGTGACCCAGGACAGTGACACACGGAGGACGGCGACCCAGAACAGTGACACACAGAGGATGGCGACCCTGAACAGTGACGCACAGAGGATGGCGACCCAGGACAGTGACACACAGAGGACGGCGACCAAGGACAGTGACACACAGAGGACGCGTCACAGGACAGTGACACACAGACGACGGCGACCCAGGACAGTGACACACAGAGGACGGCGATCCTGGGCCGTGAGACACAGAGGATGGCGTCCCAGGACAGTGACACACAGAGGACGGCGATCCTGGGCCGTGAGACACAGAGGATGGCGTCCCAGGACAGTGACACACGGAGGACGCTGACCCAGGACAGTGACACACAGAGGACGGCGACCCAGGACAGTGACACACAGAGGATTTCGATCCAGGACAGTGTCACAGAGAGGACGCGACACAGGACAGTGACACACAGAGGACGGCGAACCAGGACAGTGACGCACAGAGGACGCGACCCAGGACAGTGACGCACAGAGGACGCAACCCAGGACACTGACACACAGAGTACGGTGATCCAGGACAGTGACACACAGAGGACGGCGACCCAGGACAGTGACACACGGAGGACGGCGACCCAGTACAGTGACACACAGAGGACGGCGACCCAGGACAGTGACACACGGAGGGCGCGACCCAGGACAGTGACACACAGAGAGGGCGACCCAGGACAGTGACACACAGAGACGGCGACCCAGGACAGTGACACACAGAGGACGGCGACCCAGGACAGTGACACACAGAGGGCGTGACCCAGGACAGTGACACACAGAGACGGCGACCCAGGACAGTGACACACAGAGGATGGCGATCCCGGACAGTGACACACAGAGGACGGCGACCCAGGACAGTGACACATGGAGGACGGCGACCCAGGACAGTGACACACAGAGACGGCGACCCAGGACAGTGACACACAGAGGATTTCGATCCAGGACAGTGTCACAAAGAGGACGCGACACAGGACAGTGACGCACAGAGGACGCGACCCAGGACAGTGACGCACAGAGGACGCGACCCAGGACAGTGACAGACAGAGGACGCGACCCAGGACACTGACACACAGAGGACAGCGACCCAGGACAGTGACACTCAGAGGACGGCGATCCAGGACAGTGACACACAGAGGACGGCGACCCAGGACAGTGACACACGGTGGGAGCGAACCAGGACAGTGAAACAAAGAGGACGGCGACCCAGGACAGTGACACACAGAGGACTCGACCCAGGATAGTGACACACAGAGGAGGGGGACCCAGGACAGTGACACACAGAGGACAACGACCCAGGACAGTGACACACAGAGGTCGGCGACCCAGGACAGTGACACACAGAGGACACGACCCAGGACAGTCACACACAGAGGTCGGTGACCCAGGACAGTGAGGCACAAAGGACGCGATCCAGGACAGTGACGCTCTGAGGACGCGTCCCAGGTCAGTGACGCACAGATTACGCGACCCAGGACAGTGACACACAGAGGACGGCGACCCAGGACAGTGACACACAGAGGATGGCGACCCTGAACAGTGACGCACAGAGGATGGCGACCCAGGACAGTGACACACAGAGGACGGCGACCAAGGACAGTGACACACAGAGGACGCGTCACAGGACAGTGACACACAGACGACGGCGACCCAGGACAGTGACACACAGAGGACGGCGATCCTGGGCCGTGAGACACAGAGGATGGCGTCCCAGGACAGTGACGCACAGAGGACGGCGACCCAGGACAGTGACACACGGAGGACGGTGACCCAGGACAGTGACACACAGAGGACGGCGACCCAGGACAGTGACACACAGAGGATTTCGATCCAGGACAGTGTCACAGAGAGGACGCGACACAGGACAGTGACACACAGAGGACGGCGAACCAGGACAGTGACGCACAGAGGACGCGACCCAGGACAGTGACGCACAGAGGACGCAACCCAGGACACTGACACACAGAGTACGGTGATCCAGGACAGTGACACACAGAGGACGGCGACCCAGGACAGTGACACACGGAGGACGGCGACCCAGTACAGTGACACACAGAGGACGGCGACCCAGGACAGTAACACACGGAGGGCGCGACCCAGGACAGTGACACACAGAGAGGGCGACCCAGGACAGTGACACACAGAGACGGCGACCCAGGACAGTGACACACAGAGGACGGCGACCCAGGACAGTGACACACAGAGGGCGTGACCCAGGACAGTGACACACAGAGACGGCGACCCAGGACAGTGACACACAGAGGATGGCGATCCCGGACAGTGACACACAGAGGACGGCGACCCAGGACAGTGACACACGGAGGACGGCGACCCAGGACAGTGACACACAGAGACGGCGACCCAGGACAGTGACACACAGAGGATTTCGATCCAGGACAGTGTCACAAAGAGGACGCGACACAGGACAGTGACGCACAGAGGACGTGACCCAGGACAGTGACGCACAGAGGACGCGACCCAGGACAGTGACAGACAGAGGACGCGACCCAGGACACTGACACACAGAGGACAGCGACCCAGGACAGTGACACTCAGAGGACGGCGATCCAGGACAGTGACACACAGAGGACGGCGACCCAGGACAGTGACACATGGTGGGAGCGAACCAGGACAGTGAAACAAAGAGGACGGCGACCCAGGACAGTGACACACAGAGGACTCGACCCAGGATAGTGACACACAGAGGAGGGGGACCCAGGACAGTGACACACAGAGGACAACGACCCAGGACAGTGACACACAGAGGTCGGCGACCCAGGACAGTGACACACAGAGGACACGACCCACGACAGTCACACACAGAGGTCGGTGACCCAGGACAGTGACGCACAAAGGACGCGATCCAGGACAGTGACGCTCTGAGGACGCGTCCCAGGTCAGTGACGCACAGAGGACGCGACCCATGACAGTGACACACAGAGGACGGCGATCCAGGGCGGTGAGACACAGAGATGGCGTCCCAGGACAGTGACGCACAGAGAACGGCCACCCAGGACAGTGACACACGGAGGACGGCGACCCAGGACAGTGACACACAGAGACGGCGACCCAGGACAGTGACACACAGAGGATTTCGATCCAGGACAGTGTCACAGAGAGGACGCGACACAGGACAGTGACGCACAGAGGACGCGACCCAGGACAGTGACGCACAGAGGACGCGACCCAGGACAGTGACGCACAGAGGACGCGACCCACGACACTGACACACAGAGGACAGCGACCCAGGACAGTGACACTCAGAGGACGGCGATCCAGGAGAGTGACACACAGAGGACGGCGATCCAGGACAGTGACACATGGTGGGCGCGACCCAGGACAGTGAAACACAGAGGAGGGGGACCCAGGACAGTGACACACGGAGGACAACGACTCAGGACAGTGACACACAGAGGTCGGCGACCCAGAACAGTGACACACAGAGGACGCGACCCAGGACAGTCACAAACAGAGGTCGGTGACCCAGGACAGTGAGGCACAAAGGACGCGATCCAGGACAGTGACGCTCTGAGGACGCGTCCCAGGTCAGTGACGCACAGAGGACGCGACCCAGGACGGTGACACACAGAGGACGGCGACCCAGGACAGTGACACAGAGAGGACGGCGACCCAGGACAGTGACACAGAGAGGACGCAACCCAGGATAGTGACACACAGAGGACGGCGACCCAGGACAGTGACACAAGGAGGACGGCGACCCAGGACAGTGACACACAGAGGATGGCGACCCAGGACAGTGACACACAGAGGACGGCGACCCAGGACAGTGACACAGAGAGGACGCAACCCAGGATAGTGACACACAGAGGACGGCGACCCAGGACAGTGACACACGGAGGACGGCGACCCAGGACAGTGTCACAGAGAGGACGCGACCCAGGACAGTGACACACAGAGGACGGCGACCCAGGACAGTGACGCACAGAGGACGCGACCCAGGACAGTGACGCACCGAGGACGCGACCCAGGACACTGACACACATGAGAACAACGACCCAGGACAGTGACACACAGAGGACGGCGACCCAGGACAGTGACACAGAGAGGACGCGACCCAGGATAGTGACACACAGAGGACGGTGACCCAGGACAGTGACACACGGAGGACGGCGACCCAGGACAGTGACATACAGAGGATGGCGATCCAGGACAGTGTCACAGAGAGGACGCGACACAGGACAGTGACGCACAGAGGACGCGACCCAGGACAGTGACGCACAGAGGACGCGACCCAGGACAGTGACGCACAGAGGACGCGACCCAGGACAGTGACACAGAGAGGACGCGACCCTGGATAGTGACACACAGAGGACGGCGACCCAGGACAGTGACACACGGAGGACGGCGACCCAGGACAGTGACACACAGAGGATGGCGATCCAGGACAGTGTCACAGAGAGGACGCGACACAGGACAGTGACGCACAGAGGACGCGACCCAGGACAGTGACGCACAGAGGACGCGACCCAGGACAGTGACGCACAGAGGACGCGACCCACGACACTGACACACTGAGGACAGCGACCCAGGACAGTGACACTCAGAGGACGGCGATCCAGGACAGTGACACACAGAGGACGGCGATCCAGGACAGTGACACACGGTGGGCGCGACCCAGGACAGTGAAACACAGAGGAGGGGGACCCAGGACAGTGACACACGGAGGACAACGACTCAGGACAGTGACACACAGAGGTCGGCGACCCAGGACAGTGACACACAGAGGACGCGACCCAGGACAGTGACACACAGAGGACGCGAACCAGGACAGTCACAAACAGAGGTCGGTGACCCAGGACAGTGAGGCACAAAGGACGCGATCCAGGACAGTGACGCTGTGAGGACGCGTCCCAGGTCAGTGACGCACAGAGGACGGCGACCCAGGACAGTGAAACAGAGAGGATGCTACCCAGGATAGTGACACACAGAGGACCGCGACCCAGGACAGTGACACACGGAGGACGGCGACCCAGGACAGTGACACACAGAGGATGGCGATCCAGGACAGTGTCACAGAGAGGACGCGACCCAGGACCGTGACACACAGAGGACGGCGACCCAGGACAGTGACGCACAGAGGACGCGACCCAGGACAGTGACGCACCGAGGACGCGACCCAGGACACTGACACACATGAGAACAACGACCCAGGACAGTGACACACGGTGGGCGCGACCCAGGACAGTGACACACGGAGACAGCGACCCAGGACAGTGACACACAGAGGACGGCGACCCAGGACAGTGACACACAGAGGACGCGACCCAGGACAGTCACACACAGAGGTCGGTGACCCAGGACAGTGACGCACAAAGGACGCGATCCAGGACAGTGACGCTCTAAGGACGCGTCACAGGACAGTGACACACAGAGGACGGCGACCCAGGACAGTGACACACAGAGACGGCGACCCAGGACAGTGACACACAGAGGATTTCGATCCAGGACAGTGTCACAAAGAGGACACGACACAGGACAGTGACGCACAGAGGACGCGACCCAGGACAGTGACGCACAGAGGACGCGACCCAGGACAGTGACAGACAGAGGACGCGACCCAGGACACTGACACACAGAGGACAGCGGCCCACGACAGTGACACTCAGAGGACGGCGATCCAGGACAGTGACACACAGAGGACGGCGACCCAGGACAGTGACACACGGTGGGCGCGACCCAGGACAGTGAAACACAGAGGACGGCGACCCAGGACAGTGACACACAGAGGACTCGACCCAGGATAGTGACACACAGAGGAGGGGGACCCAGGACAGTGACACACAGAGGACAACGACCCAGGACAGTGACACACAAAGGTCGGCGACCCAGGACAGTGACACACAGAGGACGGCGACCCAGGACAGTGACACACGGAGGACGGCGACCCAGGACAGTGACACACAGAGGATGGCGATCCAGGACAGTGTCACAGAGAGGACGCGACACAGGACAGTGACGCACAGAGGACGCGACCCAGGACAGTGACGCACAGAGGACGCGACCCAGGACAGTGACGCACAGAGGACGCGACCCACGACACTGACACACTGAGGACAGCGACCCAGGACAGTGACACTCAGAGGACGGCGATCCAGGACAGTGACACACAGAGGACGGCGATCCAGGACAGTGACACACGGTGGGCGCGACCCAGGACAGTGAAACACAGAGGAGGGGGACCCAGGACAGTGACACACGGAGGACAACGACTCAGGACAGTGACACACAGAGGTCGGCGACCCAGGACAGTGACACACAGAGGACGCGACCCAGGACAGTGACACACAGAGGACGCGAACCAGGACAGTCACAAACAGAGGTCGGTGACCCAGGACAGTGAGGCACAAAGGACGCGATCCAGGACAGTGACGCTGTGAGGACGCGTCCCAGGTCAGTGACGCACAGAGGACGGCGACCCAGGACAGTGAAACAGAGAGGATGCTACCCAGGATAGTGACACACAGAGGACCGCGACCCAGGACAGTGACACACGGAGGACGGCGACCCAGGACAGTGACACACAGAGGATGGCGATCCAGGACAGTGTCACAGAGAGGACGCGACCCAGGACCGTGACACACAGAGGACGGCGACCCAGGACAGTGACGCACAGAGGACGCGACCCAGGACAGTGACGCACCGAGGACGCGACCCAGGACACTGACACACATGAGAACAACGACCCAGGACAGTGACACACGGTGGGCGCGACCCAGGACAGTGACACACGGAGACAGCGACCCAGGACAGTGACACACAGAGGACGGCGACCCAGGACAGTGACACACAGAGGACGCGACCCAGGACAGTCACACACAGAGGTCGGTGACCCAGGACAGTGACGCACAAAGGACGCGATCCAGGACAGTGACGCTCTAAGGACGCGTCACAGGACAGTGACACACAGAGGACGGCGACCCAGGACAGTGACACACAGAGACGGCGACCCAGGACAGTGACACACAGAGGATTTCGATCCAGGACAGTGTCACAAAGAGGACACGACACAGGACAGTGACGCACAGAGGACGCGACCCAGGACAGTGACGCACAGAGGACGCGACCCAGGACAGTGACAGACAGAGGACGCGACCCAGGACACTGACACACAGAGGACAGCGGCCCACGACAGTGACACTCAGAGGACGGCGATCCAGGACAGTGACACACAGAGGACGGCGACCCAGGACAGTGACACACGGTGGGCGCGACCCAGGACAGTGAAACACAGAGGACGGCGACCCAGGACAGTGACACACAGAGGACTCGACCCAGGATAGTGACACACAGAGGAGGGGGACCCAGGACAGTGACACACAGAGGACAACGACCCAGGACAGTGACACACAAAGGTCGGCGACCCAGGACAGTGACACACAGAGGACACGACCCAGGACAGTCACACACAGAGGTCAGTGACCCAGGACAGTGACGCACAAAGGACGCATTCCAGGACAGTGACACTCTGAGGACGCGTCCCAGGTCAGTGACGCACAGAGGACGGCGATCCAGGGCGGTGAGACACAGAGATGGCGTCCCAGGACAGTGACGCACAGAGAACGCGACCCAGGACAGTGACACATGGAGGACGGCGACCCAGGACAGTGACACACAGAGACGGCGACCCAGGACAGTGACACACAGAGGATTTCCATCCAGGACAGTGTCACAGAGAGGACGCGACACAGGACAGTGACGCACAGAGGACGCGACCCAGGACAGTGACGCACAGAGGACGCGACCCAGGACAGTGATGCACAGAGGACGCGACCCACGACACTGACACTCAGAGGACGGCGATCCAGGACAGTGACACACAGAGGACGGCGATCCAGGACAGTGACACACGGTGGGCGTGACCCAGGACAGTGAAACACAGAGGAGGGGGACCCAGGACAGTGACACACGGAGGACAACGACTCAGGACAGTGACACACAGAGGTCGGCGACCCAGGACAGTGACACACAGAGGACGCGACCCAGGACAGTCACAAACAGACGTCGGTGACCCAGGACAGTGAGGCACAAAGGACGCGATCCAGGACAGTGACGCTGTGAGGACGCGTCCCAGGTCAGTGACGCACAGAGGACGGCGACCCAGGACAGTGAAACAGAGAGGACGCTACCCAGGATAGTGACACACAGAGGACGGCGACCCAGGACAGTGACACACGGAGGACGGCGATCCAGGACAGTGTCACAGAGAGGACGCGACCCAGGACAGTGACACACAGAGGGCGGCGACCCAGGACAGTGACACACAGAGGACGCGACCCAGGACAGTGACGCACCGAGGTCGGTGACCCAGGACAGTGACGCACAAAGGACGCGATCCAGGACAGTGACGCTCTGAGGACGCGTCACAGGACAGTGACACACAGAGGACGCGACCCATGACAGTGAAACACAGAGGACGGCGTCCCAGGACAGTGACACACAGAGGACGCGACCCAGGACAGTCACACACAGAGGTCGCTGACCCAGGACAGTGACGCACAAAGGACGCGATCCAGGACAGTGACGCTCTGAGGACGCGTCACAGGACAGTGACACACAGAGGACGGCGACCCAGGACAGTGACACACAGAGGACGGCGATCCAGGGCGGTGAGACACAGAGGATGGCGACCCAGGACAGTGACGCACAGATGACGGCGACCCAGGACAGTGACACACGGAGGACGGCGACCCAGGACAGTGACACACAGAGGACGGCGACCCAGGACAGTGACACACAGAGGATTTCGATCCAGGGCAGTGTCACAGAGAGGACGCGACACAGGACAGTGACACACAGAGGACGGCGACCCAGGACAGTGACACACAGAGGACGCGACCCAGGACAGTGACACATAGAGGACGGCGACCCAGGACAGTGACACACAGAGGACGGCGACCCAGGAAAGTGACACACGGTGGGTACGACCCAGGACAGTGAAACACAGAGGAGAGCGACCCAGGACAGTGACACACAGAGGACACGACCCAGGACACTGACACACAGAGGACAGCGACCCAGGACAGTGACACTCAGAGGACAGCGACCCAGGACAGTGACACAAGGAGGACACGAATCAGGACACTGACACACAGAGGACGGCGACCCAGGACAGTGACGCACAAAGGACGCGATCCAGGACAGTGACGCTCTGAGGACGCATCCCAGGTCAGTGACGCACAGAGGACGCGACCCATGACAGTGACACACAGAGGACGGCGACCCAGGACAGTGACACACAGAGGGCGGCGTCCCAGGACAGTGACACACGGAGGACGGCGACCCAGAACAGTGACGCACAGAGGATGGCGACACAGGACAGTGGCACACAGAGGATGGCGACCCAGGACAGTGACACACAGAGGACGGCGACCAAGGACAGTGGCACACAGAGGACGGCGACCCAGGACAGTGACACACAGAAGACGCGACCCAGGACAGTCAGACACAGAAGTCGGTGACCCAGGACAGTGACGCACAAAGGACGCGATCCAGGACAGTGACGCTCTGAGGACGCGATCCAGGACAGTGACGCTCTGAGGACGCGTCCCAGGTCAGTGACGCACAGAGGACGCGACCCATGACAGTGACACACAGAGGACGGCGGCCCAGGACAGTGACACACAGAGGGCGGCGTCCCAGGACAGTGACACTCAGAGGACGGCGATCCAGGACAGTGACACTCAGAGGACGGCGACCCAGGACAGTGACACAAGGAGGACAGCGACCCAGTACAGTGACACACAGAGGACGGCGACCCAGGACAGTGACACACGGAGGGCGCGACCCAGGACAGTGACACACAGAGACGGCGACCCAGGACAGTGACACACAGAGACGGCGACCCAGGACAGTGACACACAGAGGATGGCGATCCAGGACAGTGACACACAGAGGATGGCAATCCAGGACAGTGACACACAGAGGACGGCGACCCAGGACAGTGACACACAGAGGACGGCGACCCAGGACAGTGAAACACAGAGGACTCGACCCAGGATAGTGACACACAGAGGAGGGGGACCCAGGAAAGTGACACACGGAGGACAACGAACCAGGACAGTGACACACAGAGGTCGGCGACCCAGGACATTCACATACAGAGGACGCGACACAGGACAGTCACATACAGAGGTCGGTGACCCAGGACAGTGACGCACAAAGGACGTGATCCAGGACAGTGACGCTCTGAGGACGTGTCCCAGGTCAGTGTGGCACAGAGAACGCGACTAATGACATTGACACACAGAGGACGGCGACCCAGGACAGTGGCACACAGAGGACGGCGACCCAGGACAGTGACACACAGAGGACGCGACCCAGGACAGTGACACACAGAGGACGCGACCCAGGACAGTGACGCACCGAGGTCGGTGACCCAGGACAGTGACGCACAAAGGACGCGATCCAGGACAGTGACGCTCTGAGGACGCGTCACAGGACAGTGACACACAGAGGACGCGACCCATGACAGTGAAACACAGAGGACGGCGTCCCAGGACAGTGACACACAGAGGACGCGACCCAGGACAGTCACACACAGAGGTCGCTGACCCAGGACAGTGACGCACAAAGGACGCGATCCAGGACAGTGACGCTCTGAGGACGCGTCACAGGACAGTGACACACAGAGGACGGCGACCCAGGACAGTGACACACAGAGGACGGCGATCCAGGGCGGTGAGACACAGAGGATGGCGACCCAGGACAGTGACGCACAGATGACGGCGACCCAGGACAGTGACACACGGAGGACGGCGACCCAGGACAGTGACACACAGAGGACGGCGACCCAGGACAGTGACACACAGAGGATTTCGATCCAGGGCAGTGTCACAGAGAGGACGCGACACAGGACAGTGACACACAGAGGACGGCGACCCAGGACAGTGACACACAGAGGACGCGACCCAGGACAGTGACACATAGAGGACGGCGACCCAGGACAGTGACACACAGAGGACGGCGACCCAGGAAAGTGACACACGGTGGGTACGACCCAGGACAGTGAAACACAGAGGAGAGCGACCCAGGACAGTGACACACAGAGGACACGACCCAGGACACTGACACACAGAGGACAGCGACCCAGGACAGTGACACTCAGAGGACAGCGACCCAGGACAGTGACACAAGGAGGACACGAATCAGGACACTGACACACAGAGGACGGCGACCCAGGACAGTGACGCACAAAGGACGCGATCCAGGACAGTGACGCTCTGAGGACGCATCCCAGGTCAGTGACGCACAGAGGACGCGACCCATGACAGTGACACACAGAGGACGGCGACCCAGGACAGTGACACACAGAGGGCGGCGTCCCAGGACAGTGACACACGGAGGACGGCGACCCAGAACAGTGACGCACAGAGGATGGCGACACAGGACAGTGGCACACAGAGGATGGCGACCCAGGACAGTGACACACAGAGGACGGCGACCAAGGACAGTGGCACACAGAGGACGGCGACCCAGGACAGTGACACACAGAAGACGCGACCCAGGACAGTCAGACACAGAAGTCGGTGACCCAGGACAGTGACGCACAAAGGACGCGATCCAGGACAGTGACGCTCTGAGGACGCGATCCAGGACAGTGACGCTCTGAGGACGCGTCCCAGGTCAGTGACGCACAGAGGACGCGACCCATGACAGTGACACACAGAGGACGGCGGCCCAGGACAGTGACACACAGAGGGCGGCGTCCCAGGACAGTGACACTCAGAGGACGGCGATCCAGGACAGTGACACTCAGAGGACGGCGACCCAGGACAGTGACACAAGGAGGACAGCGACCCAGTACAGTGACACACAGAGGACGGCGACCCAGGACAGTGACACACGGAGGGCGCGACCCAGGACAGTGACACACAGAGACGGCGACCCAGGACAGTGACACACAGAGACGGCGACCCAGGACAGTGACACACAGAGGATGGCGATCCAGGACAGTGACACACAGAGGATGGCAATCCAGGACAGTGACACACAGAGGACGGCGACCCAGGACAGTGACACACAGAGGACGGCGACCCAGGACAGTGAAACACAGAGGACTCGACCCAGGATAGTGACACACAGAGGAGGGGGACCCAGGAAAGTGACACACGGAGGACAACGAACCAGGACAGTGACACACAGAGGTCGGCGACCCAGGACATTCACATACAGAGGACGCGACACAGGACAGTCACATACAGAGGTCGGTGACCCAGGACAGTGACGCACAAAGGACGTGATCCAGGACAGTGACGCTCTGAGGACGTGTCCCAGGTCAGTGTGGCACAGAGAACGCGACTAATGACATTGACACACAGAGGACGGCGACCCAGGACAGTGGCACACAGAGGACGGCGACCCAGGACAGTGACACACAGAGGACGCGACCCAGGACAGTGACACACAGAGGACGGCGACCCAGGACAGTGACACACAGAGGACGGCGACCCAGGACAGTGACACATGGTGGGTACGACCCAGGACAGTGAAACACAGAGGACAGCGACCCAGGACAGTGACACACAGAGGACACGACCCAGGATAGTGACACACAGAGGAGGGGGACCCAGGACAGTGACACACAGAGGACAATGACCCAGGACAGTGACACACAGAGGTCAGCGACCCAGGACAGTGACACACAGAGGACACGACCCAGGACAGTCACACACTGAGGTCGGTGACCCAGGACAGTGACGCACAAAGGACGCGATCCAGGACAGTGACGCTCTGAGGACGCGTCACAGGACAGTGACACACAGAGGACGCGACCCATGACAGTGAAACACAGAGGACGGCGTCCCAGGACAGTGACACTCAGAGGACGGCGATCCAGGACAGTGACACTCAGAGGACGGCGACCCAGGACAGTGACACAAGGAGGACAGCGACCCAGTACAGTGACACACAGAGGACGGCGACCCAGGACAGTGACACACGGAGGGCGCGACCCAGGACAGTGACACACAGAGACGGCGACCCAGGACAGTGACACACAGAGACGGCGACCCAGGACAGTGACACACAGAGGATGGCGATCCAGGACAGTGACACACAGAGGATGGCAATCCAGGACAGTGACACACAGAGGACGGCGACCCAGGACAGTGACACACAGAGGACGGCGACCCAGGACAGTGAAACACAGAGGACTCGACCCAGGATAGTGACACACAGAGGAGGGGGACCCAGGAAAGTGACACACGGAGGACAACGAACCAGGACAGTGACACACAGAGGTCGGCGACCCAGGACATTCACATACAGAGGACGCGACACAGGACAGTCACATACAGAGGTCGGTGACCCAGGACAGTGACGCACAAAGGACGTGATCCAGGACAGTGACGCTCTGAGGACGTGTCCCAGGTCAGTGTGGCACAGAGAACGCGACTAATGACATTGACACACAGAGGACGGCGACCCAGGACAGTGGCACACAGAGGACGGCGACCCAGGACAGTGACACACAGAGGACGCGACCCAGGACAGTGACACACAGAGGACGGCGACCCAGGACAGTGACACACAGAGGACGGCGACCCAGGACAGTGACACATGGTGGGTACGACCCAGGACAGTGAAACACAGAGGACAGCGACCCAGGACAGTGACACACAGAGGACACGACCCAGGATAGTGACACACAGAGGAGGGGGACCCAGGACAGTGACACACAGAGGACAATGACCCAGGACAGTGACACACAGAGGTCAGCGACCCAGGACAGTGACACACAGAGGACACGACCCAGGACAGTCACACACTGAGGTCGGTGACCCAGGACAGTGACGCACAAAGGACGCGATCCAGGACAGTGACGCTCTGAGGACGCGTCACAGGACAGTGACACACAGAGGACGCGACCCATGACAGTGAAACACAGAGGACGGCGTCCCAGGACAGTGACACACAGAGGACGCGACCCAGGACAGTCACACACAGAGGTCGCTGACCCAGGACAGTGACGCACAAAGGACGCGATCCAGGACAGTGACGCTCTGAGGACGCGTCACAGGACAGTGACACACAGAGGACGGCGACCCAGGACAGTGACACACAGAGGACGGCGATCCAGGGCGGTGAGACACAGAGGATGGCGACCCAGGACAGTGACGCACAGATGACGGCGACCCAGGACAGTGACACACGGAGGACGGCGACCCAGGACAGTGACACACAGAGGACGGCGACCCAGGACAGTGACACACAGAGGATTTCGATCCAGGGCAGTGTCACAGAGAGGACGCGACACAGGACAGTGACACACAGAGGACGGCGACCCAGGACAGTGACACACAGAGGACGCGACCCAGGACAGTGACACACAGAGGACGGCGACCCAGGACAGTGACACACAGAGGACGGCGACCCAGGAAAGTGACACACGGTGGGTACGACCCAGGACAGTGAAACACAGAGGAGAGCGACCCAGGACAGTGACACACAGAGGACACGACCCAGGACACTGACACACAGAGGACAGCGACCCAGGACAGTGACACTCAGAGGACAGCGACCCAGGACAGTGACACAAGGAGGACACGAATCAGGACACTGACACACAGAGGACGGCGACCCAGGACAGTGACGCACAAAGGACGCGATCCAGGACAGTGACGCTCTGAGGACGCATCCCAGGTCAGTGACGCACAGAGGACGCGACCCATGACAGTGACACACAGAGGACGGCGACCCAGGACAGTGACACACAGAGGGCGGCGTCCCAGGACAGTGACACACGGAGGACGGCGACCCAGAACAGTGACGCACAGAGGATGGCGACACAGGACAGTGGCACACAGAGGATGGCGACCCAGGACAGTGACACACAGAGGACGGCGACCAAGGACAGTGGCACACAGAGGACGGCGACCCAGGACAGTGACACACAGAAGACGCGACCCAGGACAGTCAGACACAGAAGTCGGTGACCCAGGACAGTGACGCACAAAGGACGCGATCCAGGACAGTGACGCTCTGAGGACGCGATCCAGGACAGTGACGCTCTGAGGACGCGTCCCAGGTCAGTGACGCACAGAGGACGCGACCCATGACAGTGACACACAGAGGACGGCGGCCCAGGACAGTGACACACAGAGGGCGGCGTCCCAGGACAGTGACACACGGAGGACGGCGACCCAGAACAGTGACGCACAGAGGATGGCGACACAGGACAGTGGCACACAGAGGATGGCGACCCAGGACAGTGACACACAGAGGACGGCGACCAAGGACAGTGGCACACAGAGGACGGCGACCCAGGACAGTGACACACAGAAGACGCGACCCAGGACAGTCAGACACAGAAGTCGGTGACCCAGGACAGTGACGCACAAAGGACGCGATCCAGGACAGTGATGCTCTGAGGACGCGTCACAGGACAGTGACACACAGAGGACGGCGACCTAGGACAGTGACACACAGAGGACGTCGATCCAGGGCGGTGAGACACAGAGGATGGCGTCCCAGGACAGTGACGCACAGCGACGGCGACCAAGGACAGTGACACACGGAGGACGGTGACCCAGGACAGTGAAACACAGAGGACGGCGACCCAGGACAGTGACACACAGAGGATTTTGATCCAGGACAGTGTCACAGAGAGGACGTGACACAGGACAGTGACACACAGAGGACGCGACCCAGGACAGTGACGCACAGAGGACGCGACCCAGGACTCTGACACACAGAGGACAGCGACCCAGGACAGTGGCACAGAGAGGACGGCGACCCAGGACAGTGACACACGGAGGACGGCGACCCAGGACAGTGACACACGGAGGGCGCGACCCAGGACAGTGACACACAGAGACGGCGACCCAGGACAGTGACACACAGAGACGGCAAACCAGGACAGTGACACACAGAGACGGCGACCCAGGACAGTGACACACAGAGGGCGTGACCCAGGACAGTGACACACAGAGACGGCGACCCAGGACAGTGACACACAGAGGATGGCGATCCAGGACAGTGACACACAGAGGACGGCGACCCAGGACAGTGACACACGGTGGGTACGACCCAGGACAGTGAAATACAGAGGACAGCGACCCAGGACAGTGACACACAGAGGACTCGACCCAGGATAGTGACACACAGAGGAGGGGGACCCAGGACAGTGACACACAGAGGACAATGACCCAGGACAGTGACACACAGAGGTCGGCGACCCAGGACAGTGACACAAGGAGGACAGCGACCCAGTACAGTGACACACAGAGGACGGCGACCCAGGACAGTGACACACGGAGGGCGCGACCCAGGACAGTGACACACAGAGACGGCGACCCAGGACAGTGACACACAGAGACGGCGACCCAGGACAGTGACACACAGAGGATGGCGATCCAGGACAGTGACACACAGAGGATGGCAATCCAGGACAGTGACACACAGAGGACGGCGACCCAGGACAGTGACACACGGTGGGCGCGACCCAGGACAGTGAAACACAGAGGACGGCGACCCAGGACAGTGAAACACAGAGGACTCGACCCAGGATAGTGACACACAGAGGAGGGGGACCCAGGAAAGTGACACACGGAGGACAACGAACCAGGACAGTGACACACAGAGGTCGGCGACCCAGGACATTCACATACAGAGGACGCGACACAGGACAGTCACATACAGAGGTCGGTGACCCAGGACAGTGACGCACAAAGGACGTGATCCAGGACAGTGACGCTCTGAGGACGTGTCCCAGGTCAGTGTGGCACAGAGAACGCGACTAATGACATTGACACACAGAGGACGGCGACCCAGGACAGTGGCACACAGAGGACGGCGACCCAGGACAGTGACACACAGAGGACGCGACCCAGGACAGTGACACACAGAGGACGGCGACCCAGGACAGTGACACACAGAGGACGGCGACCCAGGACAGTGACACATGGTGGGTACGACCCAGGACAGTGAAACACAGAGGACAGCGACCCAGGACAGTGACACACAGAGGACACGACCCAGGATAGTGACACACAGAGGAGGGGGACCCAGGACAGTGACACACAGAGGACAATGACCCAGGACAGTGACACACAGAGGTCGGCGACCCAGGACAGTGACACACAGAGGACACGACCCAGGACAGTCACACACTGAGGTCGGTGACCCAGGACAGTGACGCACAAAGGACGCGATCCAGGACAGTGACGCTCTGAGGACGCGTCCCAGGTCAGTGACGCACAGAGGACGCGACCCATGACAGTGAAACACAGAGGACGGCGTCCCAGGACAGTGACACACAGAGGACGCGACCCAGAACAGTCACACACAGAGGTCGCTGACCCAGGACAGTGACGCACAAAGGACGCGATCCAGGACAGTGACGCTCTGAGGACGCGTCACAGGACAGTGACACACAGAGGACGGCGACCCAGGACAGTGACACACAGAGGACGGCGATCCAGGGCGGTGAGACACAGAGGATGGCGACCCAGGACAGTGACGCACAGAGGACGGCGACCCAGGACAGTGACACACGGAGGACGGCGACCCAGGACAGTGACACACAGAGGACAGCGACCCAGGACAGTGACACACAGAGGATTTCGATCCAGGGCAGTGTCACAGAGAGGACGCGACACAGGACAGTGACACACAGAGGACGGCGACCCAGGACAGTGACACACAGAGGACGCGACCCAGGACAGTGACACACAGAGGACGGCGACCCAGGACAGTGACACACAGAGGACGGCGACCCAGGAAAGTGACACACGGTGGGTACGACCCAGGACAGTGAAACACAGAGGAGAGCGACCCAGGACAGTGACACACAGAGGACACGACCCAGGACACTGACACACAGAGGACAGCGACCCAGGACAGTGACACTCAGAGGACGGCGATCCAGGACAGTGACACTCAGAGGACAGCGACCCAGGACAGTGACACAAGGAGGACACGAATCAGGACACTGACACACAGAGGACGGCGACCCAGGACAGTGACGCACAAAGGACGCGATCCAGGACAGTGACGCTCTGAGGACGCGTCCCAGGTCAGTGACGCACAGAGGACGCGACCCATGACAGTGACACACAGAGGACGGCGACCCAGGACAGTGACACACAGAGGGCGGCGTCCCAGGACAGTGACACACGGAGGACGGCGACCCAGAACAGTGACGCACAGAGGATGGCGACACAGGACAGTGGCACACAGAGGATGGCGACCCAGGACAGTGACACACAGAGGACGGCGACCAAGGACAGTGGCACACAGAGGACGGCGACCCAGGACAGTGACACACAGAAGACGCGACCCAGGACAGTCAGACACAGAAGTCGGTGACCCAGGACAGTGACGCACAAAGGACGCGATCCAGGACAGTGACGCTCTGAGGACGCGTCCCAGGTCAGTGACGCACAGAGGACGCGACCCATGACAGTGACACACAGAGGACGGCGGCCCAGGACAGTGACACACAGAGGGCGGCGTCCCAGGACAGTGACACACGGAGGACGGCGACCCAGAACAGTGACGCACAGAGGATGGCGACACAGGACAGTGGCACACAGAGGATGGCGACCCAAGACAGTGACACACAGAGGACGGCGACCAAGGACAGTTGCACACAGAGGACGGCGACCCAGGACAGTGACACACAGAAGACGCGACCCAGGACAGTCAGACACAGAAGTCGGTGACCCAGGACAGTGTCACAGAGAGGACGTGACACAGGACAGTGACACACAGAGGACGCGACCCAGGACAGTGACGCACAGAGGACGCGACCCAGGACTCTGACACACAGAGGACAGCGACCCAGGACAGTGGCACAGAGAGGACGGCGACCCAGGACAGTGACACACAGAGACGGCAAACCAGGACAGTGACACACAGAGACGGCGACCCAGGACAGTGACACACAGAGGGCGTGACCCAGGACAGTGACACACAGAGACGGCGACCCAGGACAGTGACACACAGAGGATGGCGATCCAGGACAGTGACACACAGAGGACGGCGACCCAGGACAGTGACACACGGTGGGTACGACCCAGGACAGTGAAATACAGAGGACAGCGACCCAGGACAGTGACACACAGAGGACTCGACCCAGGATAGTGACACACAGAGGAGGGGGACCCAGGACAGTGACACACAGAGGACAATGATCCAGGACAGTGACACACAGAGGTCGGCGACCCAGGACAGTGACACACAGAGGACACGACCCAGGACATTCACACACTGAGGTCGGTGACCCAGGACAGTGACGCACAAAGGACGCGATCCAGGACAGTGACGCTCGGAGGACGCGTCCCAGGTCAGTGACGCACAGAGGACGCGACCCATGACAGTGAAACACAGAGGACGGCGTCCCAGGACAGTGACACACAGAGGACGCGACCCAGGACAGTCACACACAGAGGGCGCTGACCCAGGACAGTGACGCACAAAGGACGCGATCCAGGACAGTGACGCTCTGAGGACGCGTCACAGGACAGTGACACACAGAGCACGGCGACCCAGGACAGTGACACACAGAGGACGGCGATCCAGGGCGGTGAGACACAGAGGATGGCGACCCAGGACAGTGACGCACAGAGGACGGCGACCCAGGACAGTGACACACGGAGGACGGCGACCCAGGACAGTGACACACAGAGGACGGCGACCCAGGACAGTGACACACAGAGGATTTTGATCCAGGACAGTGTCACAGAGAGGACGCGACACAGGACAGTGACGCTCTGAGGACGCGTCACAGGAAAGTGACACACAGAGGACGGCGACCCAGGACAGTGACACACAGAGGACGGCGACCCAGGACAGTGACACACAGAGGACGCTACCCAGGACAGTGACACACAGAGGACGGCGACCCAGGACAGTGACACACGGACTACGGTGACCCAGGACAGTGACACACGGAGGACGGTGACCCCGAACAGTGACACACAGAGGACGGCGACCCTGAACAGTGACGCACAGAGGATGGCGACACAGGACAGTGACACACAGAGGATGGCGACCCAGGACAGTGACACACAGAGGACGGCGACCCAGGACAGTGACACACAGAGGACGGCGACCCAGGACAGTGACACACAGAGGATTTCGATCCAGGACAGTGTCACAGAGAGGACGCGACACAGGACAGTGACACACAGAGGACGGCGAACCAGGACAGTGACGCACAGAGGACGCGACCCAGGACAGTGACACACAGAGGACGCGACCCAGGACAGTCACACACAGAGGACTCGACCCAGGATAGTGACACACAGAGGAGGGGGACCCAGGACTGTCACACACAGAGGTCGGTGACCCAGGACAGTGACGCACAAAGGACGCGATCCAGGACAGTGACGCTCTAAGGACGCGTCCCAGGTCAGTGACGCACTGAGGACGCGACCCATGACAGTGACACACAGAGGACGGCGCCCCAGGACAGTGACACACAGAGGACGGCGACCCAGGACATTGACACACGGAGGACGGCGACCCAGGACAGTGACACACAGAGGACGGCGACCCAGGACAGTGACACACAGAGGATTTCGATCCAGGGCAGTGTCACAGAGAGGACGGCGACCCAGGACAGTGACACAAGGAGGACAGCGACCCAGTACAGTGACACACAGAGGCCGGGACCCAGGACAGTGACACACGGAGGGCGCGACCCAGGACAGTGACACACAGAGACGGCGACCCAGGACAGTGACACACAGAGACGGCGACCCAGGACAGTGACACACAGAGGATGGCGATCCAGGACAGTGACACACAGAGGATGGCAATCCAGGACAGTGACACACAGAGGACGGCGACCCAGGACAGTGACACACGGTGGGCGCGACCCAGGACAGAGAAACACAGAGGACGGCGACCCAGGACAGTGAAACACTGAGGACTCGACCCAGGATAGTGACACACAGAGGAGGGGGACCCAGGAAAGTGACACACGGAGGACAACGAACCAGGACAGTCACATACAGAGGTCGGTGACCCAGGACAGTGACGCACAAAGGACGTGATCCAGGACAGTGACGCTCTGAGGACGTGTCCCAGGTCAGTGTGGCACAGAGAACGCGACTAATGACATTGACACACAGAGGACGGCGACCCAGGACAGTGACACACAGAGGACGGCGACCCAGGACAGTGACACACAGAGGACGCGACCCAGGACAGTGACACACAGAGGACGCGATCCAGGACAGTGACGCTCTGAGGACGCGTCCCAGGTCAGTGACGCACAGAGGACGCGACCCATGACAGTGACACACAGAGGACGGCGACCCAGGACAGTGACACACAGAGGGCGGCGTCCCAGGACAGTGACACACGGAGGACGGCGACCCAGAACAGTGACGCACAGAGGATGGCGACACAGGACAGTGGCACACAGAGGATGGCGACCCAGGACAGTGACACACAGAGGACGGCGACCAAGGACAGTGGCACACAGAGGACGGCGACCCAGGACAGTGACACACAGAAGACGCGACCCAGGACAGTCAGACACAGAAGTCGGTGACCCAGGACAGTGACGCACAAAGGACGCGATCCAGGACAGTGACGCTCTGAGGACGCGATCCAGGACAGTGACGCTCTGAGGACGCGTCCCAGGTCAGTGACGCACAGAGGACGCGACCCATGACAGTGACACACAGAGGACGGCGGCCCAGGACAGTGACACACAGAGGGCGGCGTCCCAGGACAGTGACACACGGAGGACGGCGACCCAGAACAGTGACGCACAGAGGATGGCGACACAGGACAGTGGCACACAGAGGATGGCGACCCAGGACAGTGACACACAGAGGACGGCGACCAAGGACAGTGGCACACAGAGGACGGCGACCCAGGACAGTGACACACAGAAGACGCGACCCAGGACAGTCAGACACAGAAGTCGGTGACCCAGGACAGTGACGCACAAAGGACGCGATCCAGGACAGTGACGCTCTGAGGACGCGTCACAGGACAGTGACACACAGAGGACGGCGACCTAGGACAGTGACACACAGAGGACGTCGATCCAGGGCGGTGAGACACAGAGGATGGCGTCCCAGGACAGTGACGCACAGAGGACGGCGACCAAGGACAGTGACACACGGAGGACGGTGACCCAGGACAGTGAAACACAGAGGACGGCGACCCAGGACAGTGACACACAGAGGATTTTGATCCAGGACAGTGTCACAGAGAGGACGTGACACAGGACAGTGACACACAGAGGACGCGACCCAGGACAGTGACGCACAGAGGACGCGACCCAGGACTCTGACACACAGAGGACAGCGACCCAGGACAGTGGCACAGAGAGGACGGCGACCCAGGACAGTGACACACGGAGGACGGCGACCCAGGACAGTGACACACGGAGGGCGCGACCCAGGACAGTGACACACAGAGAAGGCGACGCAGGACAGTGACACACAGAGACGGCAAACCAGGACAGTGACACACAGAGACGGCGACCCAGGACAGTGACACACAGAGGGCGTGACCCAGGACAGTGACACACAGAGACGGCGACCCAGGACAGTGACACACAGAGGATGGCGATCCAGGACAGTGACACACAGAGGACGGCGACCCAGGACAGTGACACACGGTGGGTACGACCCAGGACAGTGAAATACAGAGGACAGCGACCCAGGACAGTGACACACAGAGGACTCGACCCAGGATAGTGACACACAGAGGAGGGGGACCCAGGACAGTGACACACAGAGGACAATGATCCAGGACAGTGACACACAGAGGTCGGCGACCCAGGACAGTGACACACAGAGGACACGACCCAGGACATTCACACACTGAGGTCGGTGACCCAGGACAGTGACGCACAAAGGACGCGATCCAGGACAGTGACGCTCGGAGGACGCGTCCCAGGTCAGTGACGCACAGAGGACGCGACCCATGACAGTGAAACACAGAGGACGGCGTCCCAGGACAGTGACACACAGAGGACGCGACCCAGGACAGTCACACACAGAGGTCGCTGACCCAGGACAGTGACGCACAAAGGACGCGATCCAGGACAGTGACGCTCTGAGGACGCGTCACAGGACAGTGACACACAGAGCACGGCAACCCAGGACAGTGACACACAGAGGACGGCGATCCAGGGCGGTGAGACACAGAGGATGGCGACCCAGGACAGTGACGCACAGAGGACGGCGACCCAGGACAGTGACACACGGAGGACGGCGACCCAGGACAGTGACACACAGAGGACGGCGACCCAGGACAGTGACACACAGAGGATTTCGATCCAGGACAGTGTCACAGAGAGGACGCGACACAGGACAGTGACGCTCTGAGGACGCGTCACAGGAAAGTGACACACAGAGGACGGCGACCCAGGACAGTGACACACAGAGGACGGCGACCCAGGACAGTGACACACAGAGGACGCGACCCAGGACAGTGACGCACAGAGGACGGCGACCCAGGACAGTGACACACGGACTACGGTGACCCAGGACAGTGACACACGGAGGACGGTGACCCCGAACAGTGACACACAGAGGACGGCGACCCTGAACAGTGACGCACAGAGGATGGCGACACAGGACAGTGACACACAGAGGATGGCGACCCAGGACAGTGACACACAGAGGACGGCGACCCAGGACAGTGACACACAGAGGACGGCGACCCAGGACAGTGATACACAGAGGATTTCGATCCAGGACAGTGTCACAGAGAGGACGCGACACAGGACAGTGACACACAGAGGACGGCGAACCAGGACAGTGACGCACAGAGGACGCGACCCAGGACAGTCACACACAGAGGACTCGACCCAGGATAGTGACACACAGAGGAGGGGGACCCAGGACTGTCACACACAGAGGTCGGTGACCCAGGACAGTGACGCACAAAGGACGCGATCCAGGACAGTGACGCTCTAAGGACGCGTCCCAGGTCAGTGACGCACTGAGGACGCGACCCATGACAGTGACACACAGAGGACGGCGCCCCAGGACAGTGACACACAGAGGACGGCGACCCAGGACATTGACACACGGAGGACGGCGACCCAGGACAGTGACACACAGAGGACGGCGACCCAGGACAGTGACACACAGAGGATTTCGATCCAGGACAGTGTCACAGAGAGGACGGCGACCCAGGACAGTGACACAAGGAGGACAGCGACCCAGTACAGTGACACACAGAGGCCGGGACCCAGGACAGTGACACACGGAGGGCGCGACCCAGGACAGTGACACACAGAGACGGCGACCCAGGACAGTGACACACAGAGACGGCGACCCAGGACAGTGACACACAGAGGATGGCGATCCAGGACAGTGACACACAGAGGATGGCAATCCAGGACAGTGACACACAGAGGACGGCGACCCAGGACAGTGACACACGGTGGGCGCGACCCAGGACAGTGAAACACAGAGGACGGCGACCCAGGACAGTGAAACACTGAGGACTCGACCCAGGATAGTGACACACAGAGGAGGGGGACCCAGGAAAGTGACACACGGAGGACAACGAACCAGGACAGTCACATACAGAGGTCGGTGACCCAGGACAGTGACGCACAAAGGACGTGATCCAGGACAGTGACGCTCTGAGGACGTGTCCCAGGTCAGTGTGGCACAGAGAACGCGACTAATGACATTGACACACAGAGGACGGCGACCCAGGACAGTGACACACAGAGGACGGCGACCCAGGACAGTGACACACAGAGGACGCGACCCAGGACAGTGACACACAGAGGACGGCGACCCAGGACAGTGACACACAGAGGACGGCGACCCAGGACAGTGACACATGGTGGGTACGACCCAGGACAGTGAAACACAGAGGACAGCGACCCAGGACAGTGACACACAGAGGACACGACCCAGGATAGTGACACACAGAGGAGGGGGACCCAGGACAGTGACACACAGAGGACAATGACCCAGGACAGTGACACACAGAGGTCGGCGACCCAGGACAGTGACACACAGAGGACACGACCCAGGACAGTCACACACTGAGGTCGGTGACCCAGGACAGTGACGCACAGACGACGCGATCCAGGACAGTGACGCTCTGAGGACGCGTCCCAGGTCAGTGACGCACAGAGGACGCGACCCATGACAGTGAAACACAGAGGACGGCGTCCCAGGACAGTGACACACAGAGGACGCGACCCAGGACAGTCACACACAGAGGTCGCTGACCCAGGACAGTGACGCACAAAGGACGCGATCCAGGACAGTGACGCTCTGAGGACGCGTCACAGGACAGTGACACACAGAGGACGGCGACCCAGGACAGTGACACACAGAGGACGGCGATCCAGGGCGGTGAGACACAGAGGATGGCGACCCAGGACAGTGACGCACAGAGGACGGCGACCCAGGACAGTGACACACGGAGGACGGCGACCCAGGACAGTGACACACAGAGGACGGCGACCCAGGACAGTGACACACAGAGGATTTCGATCCAGGGCAGTGTCACAGAGAGGACGCGACACAGGACAGTGACACACAGAGGACGGCGACCCAGGACAGTGACACACAGAGACGGCGACCCAGGACAGTGACACACAGAGACGGCAAACCAGGACAGTGACACACAGAGACGGCGACCCAGGACAGTGACACACAGAGGGCGTGACCCAGGACAGTGACACACAGAGACGGCGACCCAGGACAGTGACACACAGAGGATGGCGATCCAGGACAGTGACACACAGAGGACGGCGACCCAGGACAGTGACACACGGTGGGTACGACCCAGGACAGTGAAATACAGAGGACAGCGACCCAGGACAGTGACACACAGAGGACTCGACCCAGGATAGTGACACACAGAGGAGGGGGACCCAGGACAGTGACACACAGAGGACAATGACCCAGGACAGTGACACACAGAGGTCGGCGACCCAGGACAGTGACACACAGAGGACACGACCCAGGACAGTCACACACTGAGGTCGGTGACCCAGGACAATGACGCACAAAGGACGCGATCCAGGACAGTGACGCTCGGAGGACGCGTCCCAGGTCAGTGACGCACAGAGGACGCGACCCATGACAGTGAAACACAGAGGACGGCGTCCCAGGACAGTGACACACAGAGGACGCGACCCAGGACAGTCACACACAGAGGTCGCTGACCCAGGACAGTGACGCACAAAGGACGCGATCCAGGACAGTGACGCTCTGAGGACGCGTCACAGGACAGTGACACACAGAGCACGGCGACCCAGGACAGTGACACACAGAGGACGGCGATCCAGGGCGGTGAGACACAGAGGATGGCGACCCAGGACAGTGACGCACAGAGGACGGCGACCCAGGGCAGTGACACACGGAGGACGGCGACCCAGGACAGTGACACACAGAGGACGGCGACCCAGGACAGTGACACACAGAGGATTTCGATCCAGGACAGTGTCACAGAGAGGACGCGACACAGGACAGTGACGCTCTGAGGACGCGTCACAGGAAAGTGACACACAGAGGACGGCGACCCAGGACAGTGACACACAGAGGACGGCGACCCAGGACAGTGACACACAGAGGACGCGACCCAGGACAGTGACACACAGAGGACGGCGACCCAGGACAGTGACACACGGACTACGGTGACCCAGGACAGTGACACACGGAGGACGGTGACCCCGAACAGTGACACACAGAGGACGGCGACCCTGAACAGTGACGCACAGAGGATGGCGACACAGGACAGTGACACACAGAGGATGGCGACCCAGGACAGTGACACACAGAGGACGGCGACCCAGGACAGTGACACACAGAGGACGGCGACCCAGGACAGTGACACACAGAGGATTTCGATCCAGGACAGTGTCACAGAGAGGACGCGACACAGGACAGTGACACACAGAGGACGGCGAACCAGGTCAGTGACGCACAGAGGACGCGACCCAGGACAGTGACACACAGAGGACGCGACCCAGGACAGTCACACACAGAGGACTCGACCCAGGATAGTGACACACAGAGGAGGGGGACCCAGGACTGTCACACACAGAGGTCGGTGACCCAGGACAGTGACGCACAAAGGACGCGATCCAGGACAGTGACGCTCTAAGGACGCGTCCCAGGTCAGTGACGCACTGAGGACGCGACCCATGACAGTGACACACAGAGGACGGCGCCCCAGGACAGTGACACACAGAGGACGGCGACCCAGGACATTGACACACGGAGGACGGCGACCCAGGACAGTGACACACAGAGGACGGCGACCCAGGACAGTGACACACAGAGGATTTCGATCCAGGACAGTGTCACAGAGAGGTCGGCGACCCAGGACAGTGACACAAGGAGGACAGCGACCCAGTACAGTGACACACAGAGGACGGCGACCCAGGACAGTGACACACGGAGGGCGCGACCCAGGACAGTGACACACAGAGACGGCGACCCAGGACAGTGACACACAGAGGATTTCGATCCAGGGCAGTGTCACAGAGAGGACGCGACACAGGACAGTGACACACAGAGGACGGCGACCCAGGACAGTGACACACAGAGACGGCGACCCAGGACAGTGACACACAGAGACGGCAAACCAGGACAGTGACACACAGAGACGGCGACCCAGGACAGTGACACACAGAGGGCGTGACCCAGGACAGTGACACACAGAGACGGCGACCCAGGACAGTGACACACAGAGGATGGCGATCCAGGACAGTGACACACAGAGGACGGCGACCCAGGACAGTGACACACGGTGGGTACGACCCAGGACAGTGAAATACAGAGGACAGCGACCCAGGACAGTGACACACAGAGGACTCGACCCAGGATAGTGACACACAGAGGAGGGGGACCCAGGACAGTGACACACAGAGGACAATGACCCAGGACAGTGACACACAGAGGTCGGCGACCCAGGACAGTGACACACAGAGGACACGACCCAGGACAGTCACACACTGAGGTCGGTGACCCAGGACAGTGACGCACAAAGGACGCGATCCAGGACAGTGACGCTCGGAGGACGCGTCCCAGGTCAGTGACGCACAGAGGACGCGACCCATGACAGTGAAACACAGAGGACGGCGTCCCAGGACAGTGACACACAGAGGACGCGACCCAGGACAGTCACACACAGAGGTCGCTGACCCAGGACAGTGACGCACAAAGGACGCGATCCAGGACAGTGACGCTCTGAGGACGCGTCACAGGACAGTGACACACAGAGCACGGCGACCCAGGACAGTGACACACAGAGGACGGCGATCCAGGGCGGTGAGACACAGAGGATGGCGACCCAGGACAGTGACGCACAGAGGACGGCGACCCAGGACAGTGACACACGGAGGACGGCGACCCAGGACAGTGACACACAGAGGACGGCGACCCAGGACAGTGACACACAGAGGATTTCGATCCAGGACAGTGTCACAGAGAGGACGCGACACAGGACAGTGACGCTCTGAGGACGCGTCACAGGAAAGTGACACACAGAGGACGGCGACCCAGGACAGTGACACACAGAGGACGGCGACCCAGGACAGTGACACACAGAGGACGCGACCCAGGACAGTGACACACAGAGGACGGCGACCCAGGACAGTGACACACGGACTACGGTGACCCAGGACAGTGACACACGGAGGACGGTGACCCCGAACAGTGACACACAGAGGACGGCGACCCTGAACAGTGACGCACAGAGGATGGCGACACAGGACAGTGACACACAGAGGATGGCGACCCAGGACAGTGACACACAGAGGACGGCGACCCAGGACAGTGACACACAGAGGACGGCGACCCAGGACAGTGACACACAGAGGATTTCGATCCAGGACAGTGTCACAGAGAGGACGCGACACAGGACAGTGACACACAGAGGACGGCGAACCAGGACAGTGACGCACAGAGGACGCGACCCAGGACAGTGACACACAGAGGACGCGACCCAGGACAGTCACACACAGAGGACTCGACCCAGGATAGTGACACACAGAGGAGGGGGACCCAGGACTGTCACACACAGAGGTCGGTGACCCAGGACAGTGACGCACAAAGGACGCGATCCAGGACAGTGACGCTCTAAGGGCGCGTCCCAGGTCAGTGACGCACTGAGGACGCGACCCATGACAGTGACACACAGAGGACGGCGCCCCAGGACAGTGACACACAGAGGACGGCGACCCAGGACATTGACACACGGAGGACGGCGACCCAGGACAGTGACACACAGAGGACGGCGACCCAGGACAGTGACACACAGAGGATTTCGATCCAGGACAGTGTCACAGAGAGGACGGCGACCCAGGACAGTGACACAAGGAGGACAGCGACCCAGTACAGTGACACACAGAGGACGGCGACCCAGGACAGTGACACACGGAGGGCGCGACCCAGGACAGTGACACACAGAGACGGCGACCCAGGACAGTGACACACAGAGGACGGCGACCCAGGACAGTGACACACAGAGGACGGCGACCCAGGACAGTGACACATGGTGGGTACGACCCAGGACAGTGAAACACAGAGGACAGCGACCCAGGACAGTGACACACAGAGGACACGACCCAGGATAGTGACACACAGAGGAGGGGGACCCAGGACAGTGACACACAGAGGACAATGACCCAGGACAGTGACACACAGAGGTCGGCGACCCAGGACAGTGACACACAGAGGACACGACCCAGGACAGTCACACACTGAGGTCGGTGACCCAGGACAGTGACGCACAGACGACGCGATCCAGGACAGTGACGCTCTGAGGACGCGTCCCAGGTCAGTGACGCACAGAGGACGCGACCCATGACAGTGAAACACAGAGGACGGCGTCCCAGGACAGTGACACACAGAGGACGCGACCCAGGACAGTCACACACAGAGGTCGCTGACCCAGGACAGTGACGCACAAAGGACGCGATCCAGGACAGTGACGCTCTGAGGACGCGTCACAGGACAGTGACACACAGAGGACGGCGACCCAGGACAGTGACACACAGAGGACGGCGATCCAGGGCGGTGAGACACAGAGGATGGCGACCCAGGACAGTGACGCACAGAGGACGGCGACCCAGGACAGTGACACACGGAGGACGGCGACCCAGGACAGTGACACACAGAGGACGGCGACCCAGGACAGTGACACACAGAGGATTTCGATCCAGGGCAGTGTCACAGAGAGGACGCGACACAGGACAGTGACACACAGAGGACGGCGACCCAGGACAGTGACACACAGAGGACGCGACCCAGGACAGTGACATACAGAGGACGGCGACCCAGGACAGTGACACACAGAGGACGGCGACCCAGGAAAGTGACACACGGTGGGTACGACCCAGGACAGTGAAACACAGAGGAGAGCGACCCAGGACAGTGACACACAGAGGACACGACCCAGGACACTGACACACAGAGGACAGCGACCCAGGACAGTGACACTCAGAGGACGGCGATCCAGGACAGTGACACTCAGAGGACAGCGACCCAGGACAGTGACACAAGGAGGACACGACCCAGGACAGTGACACACAGAGACGGCGACCCAGGACAGTGACACACAGAGACGGCGACCCAGGACAGTGACACACAGAGGATGGCGATCCAGGACAGTGACACACAGAGGATGGCAATCCAGGACAGTGACACACAGAGGACGGCGACCCAGGACAGTGACACACGGTGGGCGCGACCCAGGACAGTGAAACACAGAGGACGGCGACCCAGGACAGTGACACACAGAGGACTCGACCCAGGACAGTGACACACAGAGGAGGGGGACCAAGGAAAGTGACACACGGAGGACAACGACCCAGGACAGTGACACACAGAGGACGGCGACCCAGGACAGTGACACACAGAGGTCGGCGACCCAGGACAGTGACACACAGAGGACGGCGACCCAGGACAGTGACACACAGAGGACGGCGACCCAGGACAGTGACACACAGAGGACGCGACACAGGACAGTCACATACAGAGGTCGGTGACCCAGGACAGTGACGCACAAAGGACGTGATGCAGGACAGTGACCCTCTGAGGACGTGTCCCAGATCAGTGTGGCACAGAGAACGCGACTAATGACATTGACACACAGAGGACGGCGACCCAGGACAGTGACACACAGAGGACGGCGACCCAGGACAGTGACACACAGAGGACGCGACCCAGGAGAGTGACACACAGAGGACGGCGACCCAGGACAGTGACACACAGAGGACGGCGACCCAGGACAGTGACACATGGTGGGTACGACCCAGGACAGTGAAACACAGAGGACAGCGACCCAGGACAGTGACACACAGAGGACACGACCCAGGATAGTGACACACAGAGGAGGGGGACCCAGGACAGTGACACACAGAGGACAATGACCCAGGACAGTGACACACAGAGGTCGGCGACCCAGGACAGTGACACACAGAGGACACGACCCAGGACAGTCACACACTGAGGTCGGTGACCCAGGACAGTGACGCACAAAGGACGCGATCCAGGACAGTGACGCTCTGAGGACGCGTCCCAGGTCAGTGACGCACAGAGGACGCGACCCATGACAGTGAAACACAGAGGACGGCGTCCCAGGACAGTGACACACAGAGGACGCGACCCAGGAAAGTCACACACAGAGGTCGCTGACCCAGGACAGTGACGCACAAAGGACGCGATCCAGGACAGTGACGCTCTGAGGACGCGTCACAGGACAGTGACACACAGAGGACGGCGACCCAGGACAGTGACACACAGAGGACGGCGATCCAGGGCGGTTAGACACAGAGGATGGCGACCCAGGACAGTGACGCACAGAGGACGGCGACCCAGGACAGTGACACACGGAGGACGGCGACCCAGGACAGTGACACACAGAGAACGGCGACCCAGGACAGTGACACACAGAGGATTTCGATCCAGGGCAGTGTCACAGAGAGGACGCGACACAGGACAGTGACACACAGAGGACGGCGACCCAGGACAGTGACACACAGAGGACGCGACCCAGGACAGTGACACACAGAGGACGGCGACCCAGGACAGTGACACACAGAGGACGGCGACCCAGGAAAGTGACACACGGTGGGTACGACCCAGGACAGTGAAACACAGAGGACATCGACCCAGGACAGTGACACACAGAGGACACGACCCAGGATAGTGACACAAAGAGGAGGGGGACCCAGGACAGTGACACACAGAGGACAATGACCCAGGACAGTGACACACAGAGGTCGGCGACCCAGGACAGTGACACACAGAGGACACGACCCAGGACAGTCACACACTGAGGTCGGTGACCCAGGACAGGGACGCACAAAGGACGCGATCCAGGACAGCGACGCTCTGAGGACGCGTCCCAGGTCAGCGACGCACAGAGGACGCGACCCATGACAGTGAAACACAGAGGACGGCGTCCCAGGACAGTGACACACAGAGGACGCGACCCAGGACAGTCACACACAGAGGTCGCTGACCCAGGACAGTGACGCACAAAGGACGCGATCCAGGACAGTGACGCTCTGAGGACGCGTAACAGGACAGTGACACACAGAGGACGGCGACCCCTGACAGTGACACACAGAGGACGGCGATCCAGGGCGGTGAGACACAGAGGATGGCGACCCAGGACAGTGACACACGGTGGGTACGACCCAGGACAGTGAAACACAGAGGACGCGACCCAGGACACTGACACACAGAGGACGCAACCCAGGACGGTAACACACAGAGGACGGCGACCCAGGACAGTGACACACAGAGGACAACGATCCTGGACAGTGACACACAGAGGACGGCGAGCCTGAACAGTGACGCACAGAGGATGGCGACCCAGGACAGGGACACACAGAGGACGGCGACCCAGGACAGTGACACACAGAGGCGCGACCCAGGATAGTGACACACAGAGGAGGGGGACCCAGGACAGTGACACACGGTGGACAACGACCCAGGACAGTGACACCCAGAGGTCGGCGACCCAGGACAGTGACAACAGAGGACGCGACCCAGGACAGTCACACACAGAGGTCGGTGACCCAGGACAGTGACACACAGAGGATGGGGACCCAGGAGAGTGACACACAGAGGACAGCGACCAAGGACAGTGACACACTGAGGACGGCGACCCAGGACAGTGACACACAGAGACGGCGACCCAGGACAGTGACACACAGAGGATGGCGACCCAGGGCAGTGACACATGGAGGACGGCGACCCAGGACAGTGAGACACTGAGGACGGTGACCCAGGAAAGTGACACACGGAGGTTGGCGATCCAGGACAGTGGCACACAGAGGACTGCAACCCAGGACAGTGACACAAGGAGGACAACGACCCTGGACAGTGACACACAGAGGACGTCGACCCAGGACGGTGACACATGGAGGACGGCGACCCAGGACAGTGACACATGGAGGACGGCGACCCAGGACAGTGAGACACGGAGGACGGTGACCCAGGACAGTGACGCACAGAGGATGGCGACCCAGGACAGTGACACACAGAGGACGGCGACCCAGGACAGTGACACACGGAGGGCGCGACGCAGGACAGTGACACACAAAGACGGCGACCCAGGTCAGTGACACACAGAGACGGCGACCCAGGACAGTGACACACAGAGGATGGCGATCCAGGACAGTGACACACAGAGGACGGCGACCCAGGACAGTGACACATGGAGGAAGGTGACCCAGGACAGTGACACATGGAGGACGGCGACCCAGGACAGTGAGACACGGAGGACGGTGACCCAGGACAGTGACGCACAGAGGATGGCCACCCAGGACAGTGACACACAGAGGATGGCGACCCAGGACAGTGACCCACAGAGGACGGGGACCCAGGAGAGTGACACACAGAGGACGCAACCCAGATCCGTGACACACAGAGGACGGCGACCCAGGATAGTGACACACGGCGGACGCGACCCAGGACAGTGACACACAGAGGATAGCGACCCAGGAGAGTGACACACAGAGGCCGTCGATCCAGGAAAGTGACACTCAGAGGACGGCGACCCCAGGACAGTGACACACATAGGATGGCGACCCAGGACAGTGACACACAGAGGACGGCGACCCAGGACAGTGACACACGGAGGGCGACGATCCAGGACAGTGACACACAGAGGACGGCGACCCAGGACTGTGACACACAGAGGACGACGACCCAGGACAATGACACACAGAGGATGGCGATCCAGGACAGTGTCACAGAGAGGACGCGGCCCAGGACAGTGACACACAGGGGACGGCGACACAGGAGAGTGACATACGGAGGACGGCGACCCAGGACAGTGACACACAGAGGACGGCGACCCAGGATAGTGACACACAAGGACGCGACCCAGGACAGTGACACACAGAAGACGGCAACCCAGGACAGTGACACACAGAGGACGCGACCCAGGACACTGACACACAGAGGACGCGACCCAGGAAGGTAACACACAGAGGACGGCGACCCAGGACAGTGACACACAGAGGACAACGATCCTGGACAGTGACACACAGAGGACGGCGACCCTGAACAGTGACGCACAGAGGATAGCGACCCAGGACAGGGACACACAGAGGACGGCGACCCAGGACAGTGACACACAGAGGCGCGACGCAGGATAGTGACACACAGAGGAGGGGTCCCAGGACAGTGACACACTGAGGACAACGACCGAGGACAGTGACACCCAGAGGTCGGCGACCCAGGACAGTGACAACAGAGGACGCGACCCAGGACAGTCACACACAGAGGTCGGTGACCCAGGACAGTGACGCTCTGAGGACGCGACCCAGGACAGTAACACACAGAGGATGGGGACCCAGGACAGTGACACACAGAGGACGGCGACCCAGGACAGTGACACACGGAGGACGGCGATCCAGGACAGTGACACAAAGAGGACGGCGACCCAGGACAGTGACACCCAGAGAACGGCGACCCAGGACAATGACACACAGAGGACAGCGACCCAGGACAGTGACACACAGAGGCCGTCGATCCAGGAAAGTGACACTCAGAGGACGGCGACCCCAGGACAGTGACACACATAGGATGGCGACCCAAGACAGTGACACACAGAGGACGGCGACCCAGGACAGTGACACACGGAGGGCGGCGATCAAGGACAGTGACACACGGAGGACGACGACCCAGGACAATGAAACACAGAGGATGGCGATCCAGGACAGTGTCACAGAGAGGACGCGGCCCAGGACAGTGACACACAGGGGACGGCGACCCAGAAGAGTGACATACGGAGGACGGCGACCCAGAACAGTGACACACAGAGTATGGTGACCCAGGACAGTGACACACAGAGGACGGCGACCCAGGATAGTGACACACAAGGACGCGACCCAGGACAGTGACACACAGAAGACGGCAACCCAGGACAGTGACACACAGAGGACGCGACCCAGGACACTGACACACAGAGGACGCAACCCAGGACGGTAACACACAGAGGACGGCGACCCAGGACAGTGACACACAGAGGACAACGATCCTGGACAGTGACACACAGAGGACGGCGACCCTGAACAGTGACGCACAGAGGATGGCGACCCAGGACAGGGACACACAGAGGACGGCGACCCAGGACAGTGACACACAGAGGCGCGACCCAGGATAGTGACACACAGAGGAGGGGGACCCAGGACAGTGACACACGGTGGACAACGACCCAGGACAGTGACACCCAGAGGTCGGCGACCCAGGACAGTGACAACAGAGGACGCGACCCAGGACAGTCACACACAGAGGTCGGTGACCCAGGACAGTGACGCTCTGAGGACGCGACCCAGGACAGTAACACACAGAGGATGGGGACCCAGGACAGTGACACACAGAGGACGGCGACCCAGGACAGTGACACACGGAGGACGGCGATCCAGGACAGTGACACAAAGAGGACGGCGACCCAGGACAGTGACACACAGAGGCGCGACCCAGGATAGTGACACACAGAGGAGGGGTCCCAGGACAGTGACACACGGAGGACAACGACCGAGGACAGTGACACCCAGAGGTCGGCGACCCAGGACAGTGACAACAGAGGACGCGACCCAGGACAGTCACACACAGAGGTCGGTGACCCAGGACAGTGACGCTCTGAGGACGCGACCCAGGACACTGACACACAGAGGACGCAACCCAGGACGGTAACACACAGAGGACGGCGACCCAGGACAGTGACACACAGAGGACAACGATCCTGGACAGTGACACACAGAGGACGGCGACCCTGAACAGTGACGCACAGAGGATGGCGACCCAGGACAGGGACACACAGAGGACGGCGACCCAGGACAGTGACACACAGAGGCGCGACCCAGGATAGTGACACACAGAGGAGGGGGACCCAGGACAGTGACACACGGTGGACAACGACCCAGGACAGTGACACCCAGAGGTCGGCGACCCAGGACAGTGACAACAGAGGACGCGACCCAGGACAGTCACACACAGAGGTCGGTGACCCAGGACAGTGACGCTCTGAGGACGCGACCCAGGACAGTAACACACAGAGGATGGGGACCCAGGACAGTGACACACAGAGGACGGCGACCCAGGACAGTGACACACGGAGGACGGCGATCCAGGACAGTGACACAAAGAGGACGGCGACCCAGGACAGTGACACCCAGAGAACGGCGACCCAGGACAATGACACACGGAGGACAGCGACCCAGGACAGTGACACACAGAGGCCGTCGATCCAGGAAAGTGACACTCAGAGGACGGCGACCCCAGGACAGTGACACACATAGGATGGCGACCCAAGACAGTGACACACAGAGGACGGCGACCCAGGACAGTGACACACGGAGGGCGGCGATCAAGGACAGTGACACACGGAGGACGACGACCCAGGACAATGAAACACAGAGGATGGCGATCCAGGACAGTGTCACAGAGAGGACGCGGCCCAGGACAGTGACACACAGGGGACGGCGACCCAGAAGAGTGACATACGGAGGACGGCGACCCAGAACAGTGACACACAGAGTATGGTGACCCAGGACAGTGACACACAGAGGACGGCGACCCAGGATAGTGACACACAAGGACGCGACCCAGGACAGTGACACACAGAAGACGGCAACCCAGGACAGTGACACACAGAGGACGCGACCCAGGACACTGACACACAGAGGACGCAACCCAGGACGGTAACACACAGAGGACGGCGACCCAGGACAGTGACACACAGAGGACAACGATCCTGGACAGTGACACACAGAGGACGGCGACCCTGAACAGTGACGCACAGAGGATGGCGACCCAGGACAGGGACACACAGAGGACGGCGACCCAGGACAGTGACACACAGAGGCGCGACCCAGGATAGTGACACACAGAGGAGGGGGACCCAGGACAGTGACACACGGTGGACAACGACCCAGGACAGTGACACCCAGAGGTCGGCGACCCAGGACAGTGACAACAGAGGACGCGACCCAGGACAGTCACACACAGAGGTCGGTGACCCAGGACAGTGACGCTCTGAGGACGCGACCCAGGACAGTAACACACAGAGGATGGGGACCCAGGACAGTGACACACAGAGGACGGCGACCCAGGACAGTGACACACGGAGGACGGCGATCCAGGACAGTGACACAAAGAGGACGGCGACCCAGGACAGTGACACACAGAGGCGCGACCCAGGATAGTGACACACAGAGGAGGGGTCCCAGGACAGTGACACACGGAGGACAATGACCGAGGACAGTGACACCCAGAGGTCGGCGACCCAGGACAGTGACAACAGAGGACGCGACCCAGGACAGTCACACACAGAGGTCGGTGACCCAGGACAGTGACGCTCTGAGGACGCGACCCAGGACACTGACACACAGAGGACGCAACCCAGGACGGTAACACACAGAGGACGGCGACCCAGGACAGTGACACACAGAGGACAACGATCCTGGACAGTGACACACAGAGGACGGCGACCCTGAACAGTGACGCACAGAGGATGGCGACCCAGGACAGGGACACACAGAGGACGGCGACCCAGGACAGTGACACACAGAGGCGCGACCCAGGATAGTGACACACAGAGGAGGGGGACCCAGGACAGTGACACACGGTGGACAACGACCCAGGACAGTGACACCCAGAGGTCGGCGACCCAGGACAGTGACAACAGAGGACGCGACCCAGGACAGTCACACACAGAGGTCGGTGACCCAGGACAGTGACGCTCTGAGGACGCGACCCAGGACAGTAACACACAGAGGATGGGGACCCAGGACAGTGACACACAGAGTACGGCGACCCAGGACAGTGACACACGGAGGACGGCGATCCAGGACAGTGACACAAAGAGGACGGCGACCCAGGACAGTGACACACAGAGGCGCGACCCAGGATAGTGACACACAGAGGAGGGGTCCCAGGACAGTGACACACGGAGGACAACGACCGAGGACAGTGACACCCAGAGGTCGGCGACCCAGGACAGTGACAACAGAGGACGCGACCCAGGACAGTCACACACAGAGGTCGGTGACCCAGGACAGTGACGCTCTGAGGACGCGACCCAGGACAGTAACACACAGAGGATGGGGACCCAGGACAGTGACACACAGAGGACGGCGACCCAGGACAGTGACACACGGAGGACGGCGATCCAGGACAGTGACACAAAGAGGACGGCGACCCAGGACAGTGACACCCAGAGAACGGCGACCCAGGACAATGACACACAGAGGACAGCGACCCAGGACAGTGACACACAGAGGCCGTCGATCCAGGAAAGTGACACTCAGAGGACGGCGACCCCAGGACAGTGACACACATAGGATGGCGACCCAAGACAGTGACACACAGAGGACGGCGACCCAGGACAGTGACACACGGAGGGCGGCGATCCAGGACAGTGACACACGGAGGACGACGACCCAGGACAATGACACACAGAGGATGGCGATCCAGGACAGTGTCACAGAGAGGACGCGGCCCAGGACAGTGACACACAGGGGACGGCGACCCAGAAGAGTGACATACGGAGGACGGCGACCCAGGACAGTGACACACAGAGGACGGCGACCCAGGATAGTGACACACAAGGACGCGACCCAGGACAGTGACACACAGAAGACGGCAACCCAGGACAGTGACACACAGAGGACGCGACCCAGGACACTGACACACAGAGGACGCAACCCAGGACGGTAACACACAGAGGACGGCGATCCAGGACAGTGACACACAGAGGACAACGATCCTGGACAGTGACACACAGAGGACGGCGACCCTGAACAGTGACGCACAGAGGATGGCGACCCAGGACAGGGACACACAGAGGACGGCGACCCAGGACAGTGACACACAGAGGCGCGACCCAGGATAGTGACACACAGAGGAGGGGGACCCAGGACAGTGACACACGGTGGACAACGACCCAGGACAGTGACACCCAGAGGTCGGCGACCCAGGACAGTGACAACAGAGGACGCGACCCAGGACAGTCACACACAGAGGTCGGTGACCCAGGACAGTGACGCTCTGAGGACGCGACCCAGGACAGTAACACACAGAGGATGGGGACCCAGGACAGTGACACACAGAGGACGGCGACCCAGGACAGTGACACACGGAGGACGGCGATCCAGGACAGTGACACAAAGAGGACGGCGACCCAGGACAGTGACACACAGAGAACGGCGACCCAGGACAATGACACACAGAGGATGACGATCCAGGACAGTGTCACAGAGAGGACGCGACCCAGGACTGTGACACACAGAGGATGGCGACCCAGGAGAGTGACATACGGAGGACGCCGACCCAGGACAGTGACACACAGAGGACAGCGATCCAGGAGAGTGACACACAGAGGACAGCGACCCAGGACAGTGACACACGGAGGACTGCGAGCCAGGACAGTGACACAGGGAGGACGGCGAGCCAGGACAGTGACAGGCAGGGGACGGCGACTCAGGACAGTGACACACAGAGGACAGTGACAGACGGAGGACGGCGACCCTGAACAGTGACGCACAGAGGATGGCGACACAGGACAGTGACACACATAGGATGGCGACCCAGGACAGTGACACCCAGAGGATGGGGACCCAGGACAGTGACACACAGAGGACGGCGACCCAGGACAGTGACACATGGAGGACGGCGACCCAGGACAGTGAGACAAGGAGGACGGTGACCCAGGACAGTGACACGCAGTGGACGGCGACCCAGGAGAGTGACACACAGAGGTTGGCGATCCAGGACAGTGACACAGAGAGGACGCGACCCAAGACAGTGACACACAGAGGACGACGAACAAGGACAGTGACGCACAGAGGACGGCGACGCAGGACAGTAACACACAGTGGACGGTGACCCAGGACAGTGAAATACGGAGGACGGCGGCCCAGGACAGTTACACACAGAGGAAACGACCCAGGATCGTGACACACAAAGGACGGCGACCCAGGACAGTGACACACGGAGGACTACGACCCTGGACAGTGACACACAGAGGACGGCGACCCAGGACAGTGACACATGGAGGACGGCGACCCTGGACAGTGACACACAGAGGACGGCGACCGTGAACAGTGACGCACAGAGGATGGCGACCCAGGACTGTGACGCTCTGAGGACGCGACCCAGGACAGTAACACACAGAGGATGGGGACCCAGGACATTGACACACAGAGGACGGCGACCCAGGACAGTGACACACGGAGGACGGCGATCCAGGACAGTGACACAAAGAGGACGGCGACCCAGGACAGTGACACACAGAGGCGCGACCCAGGATAGTGACACACAGAGGAGGGGTCCCAGGACAGTGACACACGGAGGACAACGACCGAGGACAGTGACACCCAGAGGTCGGCGACCCAGGACAGTGACAACAGAGGACGCGACCCAGGACAGTCACACACAGAGGTCGGTGACCCAGGACAGTGACGCTCTGAGGACGCGACCCAGGACACTGACACACAGAGGACGCAACCCAGGACGGTAACACACAGAGGACGGCGACCCAGGACAGTGACACACAGAGGACAACGATCCTGGACAGTGACACACAGAGGACGGCGACCCTGAACAGTGACGCACAGAGGATGGCGACCCAGGACAGGGACACACAGAGGACGGCGACCCAGGACAGTGACACACAGAGGCGCGACCCAGGATAGTGACACACAGAGGAGGGGGACCCAGGACAGTGACACACGGTGGACAACGACCCAGGACAGTGACACCCAGAGGTCGGCGACCCAGGACAGTGACAACAGAGGACGCGACCCAGGACAGTCACACACAGAGGTCGGTGACCCAGGACAGTGACGCTCTGAGGACGCGACCCAGGACAGTAACACACAGAGGATGGGGACCCAGGACAATGACACACAGAGTACGGCGACCCAGGACAGTGACACACGGAGGACGGCGATCCAGGACAGTGACACAAAGAGGACGGCGACCCAGGACAGTGACACACAGAGGCGCGACCCAGGATAGTGACACACAGAGGAGGGGTCCCAGGACAGTGACACACGGAGGACAACGACCGAGGACAGTGACACCCAGAGGTCGGCGACCCAGGACAGTGACAACAGAGGACGCGACCCAGGACAGTCACACACAGAGGTCGGTGACCCAGGACAGTGACGCTCTGAGGACGCGACCCAGGACAGTAACACACAGAGGATGGGGACCCAGGACAGTGACACACAGAGGACGGCGACCCAGGACAGTGACAAACGGAGGACGGCGATCCAGGACAGTGACACAAAGAGGACGGCGACCCAGGACAGTGACACCCAGAGAACGGCGACCCAGGACAATGACACACAGAGGACAGCGACCCAGGACAGTGACACACAGAGGCCGTCGATCCAGGAAAGTGACACTCAGAGGACGGCGACCCCAGGACAGTGACACACATAGGATGGCGACCCAAGACAGTGACACACAGAGGACGGCGACCCAGGACAGTGACACACGGAGGGCGGCGATCCAGGACAGTGACACACGGAGGACGACGACCCAGGACAATGACACACAGAGGATGGCGATCCAGGACAGTGTCACAGAGAGGACGCGGCCCAGGACAGTGACACACAGGGGACGGCGACCCAGAAGAGTGACATACGGAGGACGGCGACCCAGGACAGTGACACACAGAGGACGGCGACCCAGGATAGTGACACACAAGGACGCGACCCAGGACAGTGACACACAGAAGACGGCAACCCAGGACAGTGACACACAGAGGACGCGACCCAGGACACTGACACACAGAGGACGCAACCCAGGACGGTAACACACAGAGGACGGCGATCCAGGACAGTGACACACAGAGGACAACGATCCTGGACAGTGACACACAGAGGACGGCGACCCTGAACAGTGACGCACAGAGGATGGCGACCCAGGACAGGGACACACAGAGGACGGCGACCCAGGACAGTGACACACAGAGGAGGGGGACCCAGGACAGTGACACACGGTGGACAACGACCCAGGACAGTGACACCCAGAGGTCGGCGACCCAGGACAGTGACAACAGAGGACGCGACCCAGGACAGTCACACACAGAGGTCGGTGACCCAGGACAGTGACGCTCTGAGGACGCGACCCAGGACAGTAACACACAGAGGATGGGGACCCAGGACAGTGACACACAGAGGACGGCGACCCAGGACAGTGACACACGGAGGACGGCGATCCAGGACAGTGACACAAAGAGGACGGCGACCCAGGACAGTGACACACAGAGAACGGCGACCCAGGACAATGAAACACAGAGGATGACGATCCAGGACAGTGTCACAGAGAGGACGCGACCCAGGACTGTGACACACAGAGGACGGCGACCCAGGACAGTGACACACAGAGGATGGCGACCCAGGAGAGTGACATACGGAGGACGCCGACCCAGGACAGTGACACACAGAGGACAGCGATCCAGGAGAGTGACACACAGAGGACAGCGACCCAGGACAGTGACACACGGAGGACTGCGAGCCAGGACAGTGACACAGGGAGGACGGCGAGCCAGGACAGTGACAGGCAGGGGACGGCGACTCAGGACAGTGACACACAGAGGACAGTGACAGACGGAGGACGGCGACCCTGAACAGTGACGCACAGAGGATGGCGACACAGGACAGTGACACACATAGGATGGCGACCCAGGACAGTGACACCCAGAGGATGGGGACCCAGGACAGTGACACACAGAGGACGGCGACCCAGGACAGTGACACATGGAGGACGGCGACCCAGGACAGTGAGACAAGGAGGACGGTGACCCAGGACAGTGACACGCAGTGGACGGCGACCCAGGAGAGTGACACACAGAGGTTGGCGATCCAGGACAGTGACACAGAGAGGACGCGACCCAGGACAGTGACACACAGAGGACGACGAACAAGGACAGTGACGCACAGAGGACGGCGACGCAGGACAGTAACACACAGTGGACGGTGACCCAGGACAGTGAAATACGGAGGACGGCGGCCCAGGACAGTTACACACAGAGGAAACGACCCAGGATCGTGACACACAAAGGACGGCGACCCAGGACAGTGACACACGGAGGACTACGACCCTGGACAGTGACACACAGAGGACGGCGACCCAGGACAGTGACACATGGAGGACGGCGACCCTGGACAGTGACACACAGAGGACGGCGACCGTGAACAGTGACGCACAGAGGATGGCGACCCAGGACTGTGACACACAGAGGATGGCGACCCAGGACAGTGACACACAGAGGAAGGGGACCCAGAACAGTGACACACAGAGGACGGCGACCCAGGACAGTGACACACGGAGGACGCGACCGAGGACAGTGACACACACAGGACGGCGACCCAGGACAGTGACACACAGAGGCCGTCGATCCAGGACAGTGACACTCAGAGGACGGGAACCAGGACAGTGACACACGGAGGACGGCGATCCAGGACAGTGACACAAAGAGGACGGCGACCCAGGACAGTGACACACAGAGGATGACGATCCAGGACAGTGTCACAGAGAGGACGCGACCCAGGACTGTGACACACAGAGGACGTGACCCAGGACAGTGATGCACAGAGGACGCGACCCAGGACAGTGACACACAGAGGACGGCGACCCAGGACAGTGACACACAGTGGACGGCGACCAAGGACAGTGACACACAGAGACGGCGACCCAGGACAGTGACACACAGAGGATGGCGACCCAGGACAGTGACACACAGAGACGGCGACCCAGGACAGTGACACACAGAGGATGGCGACCCAGGACAGTGACACACAGAGGACGCGATCCAGAACAGTGACGCACAGAGGACGGCGACCCAGGACAGTGACACACAGAGGAAGGCAACCCAGGACAGTGACACACAGAGGACGCGACCCAGGATAGTGACACACAAAGGACGGCGACCCAGGACAGTGACACACGGAGGACTATGACCCTGGACAGTGACACATGGAGGACGGCGACGCAGGACAGTGACACACAGAGAACGGCGACACAGGACAATGACAGACAGAGGACAGCGACCCAGGACAGTGACACACAGAGGCCGTCGATCCAGGAAAGTGACACTCAGAGGACGGCGACCCCAGGACAGTGACACACATAGGATGGCGACCCAAGACAGTGACACACAGAGGACGGCGACCCAGGACAGTGACACACGGAGGGCGGCGATCCAGGACAGTGACACACGGAGGACGACGACCCAGGACAATGACACACAGAGGATGGCGATCCAGGACAGTGTCACAGAGAGGACGCGGCCCAGGACAGTGACACACAGGGGACGGCGACCCAGAAGAGTGACATACGGAGGACGGCGACCCAGGACAGTGACACACAGAGGACGGCGACCCAGGATAGTGACACACAAGGACGCGACCCAGGACAGTGACACACAGAAGACGGCAACCCAGGACAGTGACACACAGAGGACGCGACCCAGGACACTGACACACAGAGGACGCAACCCAGGACGGTAACACACAGAGGACGGCGATCCAGGACAGTGACACACAGAGGACAACGATCCTGGACAGTGACACACAGAGGACGGCGACCCTGAACAGTGACGCACAGAGGATGGCGACCCAGGACAGGGACACACAGAGGACGGCGACCCAGGACAGTGACACACAGAGGAGGGGGACCCAGGACAGTGACACACGGTGGACAACGACCCAGGACAGTGACACCCAGAGGTCGGCGACCCAGGACAGTGACAACAGAGGACGCGACCCAGGACAGTCACACACAGAGGTCGGTGACCCAGGACAGTGACGCTCTGAGGACGCGACCCAGGACAGTAACACACAGAGGATGGGGACCCAGGACAGTGACACACAGAGGACGGCGACCCAGGACAGTGACACACGGAGGACGGCGATCCAGGACAGTGACACAAAGAGGACGGCGACCCAGGACAGTGACACACAGAGAACGGCGACCCAGGACAATGAAACACAGAGGATGACGATCCAGGACAGTGTCACAGAGAGGACGCGACCCAGGACTGTGACACACAGAGGACGGCGACCCAGGACAGTGACACACAGAGGATGGCGACCCAGGAGAGTGACATACGGAGGACGCCGACCCAGGACAGTGACACACAGAGGACAGCGATCCAGGAGAGTGACACACAGAGGACAGCGACCCAGGACAGTGACACACGGAGGACTGCGAGCCAGGACAGTGACACAGGGAGGACGGCGAGCCAGGACAGTGACAGGCAGGGGACGGCGACTCAGGACAGTGACACACAGAGGACAGTGACAGACGGAGGACGGCGACCCTGAACAGTGACGCACAGAGGATGGCGACACAGGACAGTGACACACATAGGATGGCGACCCAGGACAGTGACACCCAGAGGATGGGGACCCAGGACAGTGACACACAGAGGACGGCGACCCAGGACAGTGACACATGGAGGACGGCGACCCAGGACAGTGAGACAAGGAGGACGGTGACCCAGGACAGTGACACGCAGTGGACGGCGACCCAGGAGAGTGACACACAGAGGTTGGCGATCCAGGACAGTGACACAGAGAGGACGCGACCCAGGACAGTGACACACAGAGGACGACGAACAAGGACAGTGACGCACAGAGGACGGCGACGCAGGACAGTAACACACAGTGGACGGTGACCCAGGACAGTGAAATACGGAGGACGGCGGCCCAGGACTGTTACACACAGAGGAAACGACCCAGGATCGTGACACACAAAGGACGGCGACCCAGGACAGTGACACACGGAGGACTACGACCCTGGACAGTGACACACAGAGGACGGCGACCCAGGACAGTGACACATGGAGGACGGCGACCCTGGACAGTGACACACAGAGGACGGCGACCGTGAACAGTGACGCACAGAGGATGGCGACCCAGGACTGTGACACACAGAGGATGGCGACCCAGGACAGTGACACACAGAGGAAGGGGACCCAGAACAGTGACACACAGAGGACGGCGACCCAGGACAGTGACACACGGAGGACGCGACCGAGGACAGTGACACACACAGGACGGCGACCCAGGACAGTGACACACAGAGGCCGTCGATCCAGGACAGTGACACTCAGAGGACGGGAACCAGGACAGTGACACACGGAGGACGGCGATCCAGGACAGTGACACAAAGAGGACGGCGACCCAGGACAGTGACACGCAGAGAACGGCGACACAGGACAATGACAGACAGAGGATGACGATCCAGGACAGTGTCACAGAGAGGACGCGACCCAGGACTGTGACACACAGAGGACGTGACCCAGGACAGTGATGCACAGAGGACGCGACCCAGGACAGTGACACACAGAGGACGGCGACCCAGGACAGTGACACACAGTGGACGGTGACCAAGGACAGTGACACACAGAGACGGCGACCCAGGACAGTGACACACAGAGGATGGCGACCCAGGACAGTGACACACAGAGACGGCGACCCAGGACAGTGACACACAGAGGATGGCGACCCAGGACAGTGACACACAGAGGACGCGATCCAGGACAGTGACGCACAGAGGACGGCGACCCAGGACAGTGACACACAGAGGAAGGCAACCCAGGACAGTGACACACAGAGGACGCGACCCAGGATAGTGACACACAAAGGACGGCGACCCAGGACAGTGACACACGGAGGACTATGACCCTGGACAGTGACACATGGAGGACGGCGACGCAGGACAGTGACACACAGAGAACGGCGACACAGGACAATGACAGACAGAAGATGACGATCCAGGACAGTGTCACAGAGAGGACGCGACCCAGGACTGTGACACACAGAGGACGTGACCCAGGACATTGGTGCACAGAGGACGCGACCCAGGACAGTGACACACAGAGGACGGCGACCCAGGACAGTGACACACAGAGGACGGCGACCAAGGACAGTGACACACTGAGGACGGCGACCCAGGACAGTGACACACAGAGACGGCGACCCAGGACAGTGACACACAGAGGACGCGATCCAGGACAGTGACGCACAGAGGAAGGCAACCCAGGACAGTGACACGCAGAGGACGCGACCCAGGATAGTGACACACAGAGGACGCGACCCAGGATAGTGACACACAGAGGACGCGATCCAGGACAGTGACGCACAGAGGACGGCGACTCAGGACAGTGACACACGGAGGGCGCGACCCAGGACAGTGACACACAGAGGTCGGCGACCCAGGACAGTGACACACAGAGGACGCGACCCAGGACAGTGACACACAGAGGACGGCGACCCAGGACAGTGACACACGGACTACGGTGACCCAGGACAGTGACACACGGAGGACGGCGACCCAGAACAGTGACACACAGAGGACGGCGACCCAGGACAGTGACACACAGAGGACCCGACCCAGGACAGTGACACACAGAGGACGGCGACCCAGGACAGTGACACACAGAGGACGCGACCCAGGACAGTGACACACAGAGGACGGCGACCCAGGACAGTCACACACGGAGGATAGCGACCCAGAACAGTGACACACAGAGGACCGCGACCCTGAACAGTGACGCACAGAGGATGGCGACACAGGACAGTGACACACATAGGATGGCGACCCAGGACAGTGACACCCAAAGGATGGGGACCCAGGACAGTGACACACAGAGGACGGCGACCCAGGACAGTGACACATGGAGGACGGCGACCCAGGACAGTGAGACACGGAGGACGGTGACCCAGGACAGTGACACGCAGTGGACGGCGACCCAGGAGAGTGACACACAGAGGTTGGCGATCCAGGACAGTGACACAGAGAGGACGCGACTCAGGACAGTGACACACAGAGGACGGCGAACCAGGACAGTGACGCACAGAGAACGCGACACAGGACAGTGACGCACAGAGGACGGCGACGCAGGACAGTAACACACAGTGGACGGTGACCCAGGACAGTGAAATACGGAGGACGGCGGCCCAGGACAGTGACACACAGAGCAAACGACCCAGGACCGTGACACACAAAGGACGGCGACCCAGGACAGTGACACACGGAGGACTGCAACCCTGGACAGTGACACACAGAGGACGGCGACCCAGGCCAGTGACACACGGAGGACAACGACCCAGGACAGTGACACATGGAGGACGGCGACCCAGGACAGTGACACATGGAGGACGGCGACCCTGGACAGTGACACACAGAGGACGGCGACCCTCAACAGTGACGCACAGAGGATGGCGACCCAGGACTGTGACACACAGAGGACGGGGACCCAGAACAGTGACACACAGAGGACGCGACCCAGGACAGTGACACACACAGAACGGCGATCCAGGACAGTGACACAAAGAGGACGGCGACACAGGACAATGACAGACAGAGGATGACGATCCAGGACAGTGACACAAAGAGGACGGCGACCCAGGACAGTGATAAACAGAGAACGGCGACCCAGGACAATGACAGACAGAGGATGACGATCCAGGACAGTGTCACAGAGAGGACGCGACCCAGGACTGTGACACACAGAGGACGTGACCCAGGACAGTGATGCACAGAGGACGCGACCCAGGACAGTGACACACAGAGGACGGCGACCCAGGACAGTGACACACAGAGGACGGCGACCAAGTACAGTGACACACTGAGGACGGCGACCCAGGACAGTGACACACAGAGACGGCGACCCAGGAAAGTGACACAAAGAGGATAGCGATCCAGGACAGTGTCACAGAGAGGACGCGGCCCAGGACAGTGACACACAGGGGACGGCGACCCAGGAGAGTGACATACGGAGGACGGCGACCCAGGACAGTGACACACAGAGGATGGCGACCCAGGACAGTGACACACAGAGGATGGCGACCCAGGACAGTGACACACAGAGGACGGCGCCCCAGGATAGTGACACACAAGGACGCGACCCAGGACAGTGACACACAGAAGACGGCAACCCAGGACAGTGACACACAGAGGACGCGACCCAGGACAATGACACACAGAGGACGCGACACAGGACGGTAACACACAGAGGACGGCGACCCAGGACAGTGACACACAGAGGACAACGATCCTGGACAGTGACACACAGAGGACGGCGACCCTGAACAGTGACGCACAGAGGATGGCGACCCAGGACAGGGACACACAGAGGACGGCGACCCAGGACAGTGACACACAGAGGCGCGACCCAGGATAGTGACACACAGAGGAGGGGGACCCAGGACAGTGACACACGGAGGACAACAACCCAGGACAGTGACACCCAGAGGTCCGCGACCCAGGACAGTGACAACAGAGGACGCGACCCAGGACAGTCACACACAGAGGTTGGTGACCCAGGACAGTGACGCTCTGAGGACGCGACCCAGGACAGTAACACACAGAGGATTGGGACCCAGGACAGTGACACACAGAGGACGGCGACCCAGGACAGTGACACACGGAGGACGGCGATCCAGGACAGTGACACAAAGAGGACGGCGACCCAGGACAGTGACACACAGAGAACGGCGACCCAGGACAATGACACACAGAGGATGACGATCCAGGACAGTGTCACAGAGAGGACGCGACCCAGGACTGTGACACACAGAGGACGGCGACCCAGGACAGTGACACACAGAGGATGGCGACCCAGGAGAGTGACATACGGAGGACGCCGACCCAGGACAGTGACGCACAGAGGACAGCGATCCAGGACAGTGACACACAGAGGACAGCGACCCAGGACAGTGACACACGGAGGACTGCGAGCCAGGACAGTGACACAGGGAGGACGGCGAGCCAGGACAGTGACACGCAGGGGACGGCGACCCAGGACAGTGACACACAGAGGACAGTGACAGACGGAGGACGGCGACCCTGAACAGTGACGCACAGAGGATGGCGACCCAGGACAGGGACACACGGAGGACGGCGACCCAGGACAGTGTCACACAGAGGCGCGACCCAGGATAGTGACACACAGAGGAGGGGGACCCAGGACAGTGACAACAGAGGACGCGACCCAGGACAGTCACACACAGAGGTCAGTGACCGAGGACAGTGACGCTCTGAGGACGCGTCCCAGGACAGTGACGCACAGAGGACGGCGACCCAGGACAGTGACACACAGAGGACGGCGACCCAGGACAGTGACACACAGAGGACGCGACCCAGGACAGTGACACACAGAGGACGGCGACCCAGGACAGTGACACACGGAGGACGGCGACCCAGAACAGTGACACACAGAGGACGGCGACCCTGAACAGTGACGCACAGAGGATGGCGACACAGGACAGTGACACACATAGGATGGCGACCCAGGACAGTGACACCCAGAGGATGGGGACCCAAGACAGTGACACACAGAGGACGGCGACCCAGGACAGTGACACATGGAGGACGGCGACCCAGGACAGTGAGACACGGAGGACGGTGACCCAGGACAGTGACACACAGAGGAAACGACCCAGGATTGTGACACACAAAGGACGGCGACCCAGGACAGTGACACACAGAGGAAGGGGACCCAGAACAGTGACACACAGAGGACGCGACCCAGGACAGTGACACACAGAGGACGGCGACCCAGGACAGTGACACACGGAGGACGCGACCGAGGACAGTGACACACACAGGACGGCGACCCAGGACAGTGACACACAGAGGCCGTCGATCCAGGACAGTGACACAAAGAGGACGGCGACCCAGGACAGTGACACACAGAGAACGGCGACACAGGACAATGACAGACAGAGGATGACGATCCAGGACAGTGTCACAGAGAGGACGCGACCCAGGACTGTGACACACAGAGGACGTGACCCAGGGCAGTGATGCACAGAGGACGCGACCCAGGACAGTGACACACAGAGGACGGCGACCCAGGACAGTGACACACAGAGGACGGCGACCAAGGACAGTGACACACTGAGGACGGCGACCCAGGACAGTGACACACAGAGACGGCGACCCAGGACAGTGACACACAGAGGATGGCGACCTCGGGCAGTGACACACAGAGGACGCGATCCAGGACAGTGACGCACAGAGGACGGCGACCCAGGACAGTGACACACAGAGGAAGGCAACCCAGGACAGTGACACACAGAGGACGCGACCCAGGATAGTGACACACAGAGGACGCGACCCAGGATAGTGACACACAGAGGACGCGATCCAGGACAGTGACGCACAGAGGACGGCGACTCAGGACAGTGACACACGGAGGGCGCGACCGAGGACAGTGACACACAGAGGACGGCGACCCAGGACAGTGACACACAGAGGACGCGACCCAGGACAGTGACACACAGAGGACGGCGATCCAGGACAGTGACACACGGACTACGGTGACCCAGGACAGTGACACACGGAGGACGGTGACCCAGGACAGTGACACACAGAGGAAACGACCCAGGATTGTGACACACAAAGGACGGCGACCCAGAACAGTGACACACAGAGGAAGGGGACCCAGAACAGTGACACACAGAGGACGCGACCCAGGACAGTGACACACAGAGGACGGCGACCCAGGACAGTGACACACGGAGGACGCGACCGAGGACAGTGACACACACAGGACGGCGACCCAGGACAGTGACACACAGAGGCCGTCGATCCAGGACAGTGACACAAAGAGGACGGCGACCCAGGACAGTGACACACAGAGAACGGCGACACAGGACAATGACAGACAGAGGATGACGATCCAGGACAGTGTCACAGAGAGGACGCGACCCAGGACTGTGACACACAGAGGACGTGACCCAGGGCAGTGATGCACAGAGGACGCGACCCAGGACAGTGACACACAGAGGACGGCGACCCAGGACAGTGACACACAGAGGACGGCGACCAAGGACAGTGACACACTGAGGACGGCGACCCAGGACAGTGACACACAGAGACGGCGACCCAGGACAGTGACACACAGAGGATGGCGACCTCGGACAGTGACACACAGAGGACGCGATCCAGGACAGTGACGCACAGAGGACGGCGACCCAGGACAGTGACACACAGAGGAAGGCAACCCAGGACAGTGACACACAGAGGACGCGACCCAGGATAGTGACACACAGAGGACGCGACCCAGGATAGTGACACACAGAGGACGCGATCCAGGACAGTGACGCACAGAGGACGGCGACTCAGGACAGTGACACACGGAGGGCGCGACCGAGGACAGTGACACACAGAGGACGGCGACCCAGGACAGTGACACACAGAGGACGCGACCCAGAACAGTGACACACAGAGGACGGCGACCCAGGACAGTGACACACGGACTACGGTGACCCAGGACAGTGACACACGGAGGACGGCGACCCAGAACAGTGACACACAGAGGACGGCGACCCAGGACAGTGACACACAGAGGACGCGACCCAGGACAGTGACACACAGAGGACGCGACCCAGGACAGTGACACACAGAGGACGGCGACCCAGGACAGTCACACACGGAGGACAGCGACCCAGAACAGTGACACACAGAGGACCGCGACCCTGAACAGTGACGCACAGAGGATGCCGACACAGGACAGTGACACACATAGGATGGCGACCCAGGACAGTGACACCCAGAGGATGGGGACCCAGGACAATGACACACAGAGGACGGCGACCCAGGACAGTGACACATGGTGGACGGCGACCCAGGACAGTGAGACACGGAGGACGGTGACCCAGGACAGTGACACGCAGTGGACGGCGACCCAGGAGAGTGACACACAGAGGTTGGCGATCCAGGACAGTGACACAGAGAGGACGCGACCCAGGACAGTGACACACAGAGGACGGCGAACCAGGACAGTGACGCACAGAGAACGCGACACAGGACAGTGACGCACAGAGGACGGCGACGCAGGACAGTAACACACAGTGGACGGTGACCCAGGACAGTGAAATACGGAGGACGGCAGCCCAGGACAGTGACACACAGAGGAAACGACCCAGGACCGTGACACACAAAGGACGGCGACCCAGGACAGTGACACACGGAGGACAACGACCCAGGACAGTGACACACGGAGGACGGCGACCCAGGACAGTGACACATGGAGTACGGCGACCCTGGACAGTGACACACAGAGGACGGCGACCCTGAACAGTGACGCAGAGAGGATGGCGACCCAGGACTGTGACACACAGAGGATGGCGACCCAGGACAGTGACACACAGAGGACGGGGACCCAGAACAGTGACACACGGAGGACGCGACCGAGGACAGTGACACACACAGAACGGCGATCCTGGACAGTGACACAAAGAGGACGGCGACACAGGACAATGACAGACAGAGGATGACAATCCAGGACAGTGACACAAAGAGGACGGCGACCCAGGACAGTGACACACAGAGAACGGCGACACAGGACAATGACAGACAGAGGATGACGATCCAGGACAGTGTCACAGAGAGGACGCGACCCAGGACTGTGACACACAGAGGACGTGACCCAGGACAGTGATGCACAGAGGACGCGACCCAGGACAGTGACACACAGAGGACGGCGACCCAGGACAGTGACACACAGAGGACGGCGACCAAGGACAGTGACACACTGAGGACGGCGACCCAGGACAGTGACACACAGAGACGGCGACCCAGGACAGTGACACACAGAGGACGGCGACCCAGGACAGTGACACACAGAGGACACGATCCAGGACAGTGACGCACAGAGGACGGCGACCCAGTACAGTGACACATGGAGGACGACGACCCAGGACAGTGACACCCAGAGGTCGGCGACCCAGGACAGTGACAACAGAGGACGCGACCCAGGACAGTCACACACAGAGGTCGGTGACCCAGGACAGTGACGCTCTGAGGACGCGACCCAGGACAGTAACACACAGAGGATTGGGACACAGGACAGTGACACACAGAGAACGGCGACCCAGGACAGTGACACACGGAGAACGGCGATCCAGGACAGTGACACAAAGAGGACGGCGACCCAGGACAGTGACACACAGAAACGGCGACCCAGGACAATGACACACAGAGGATGACGATCCAGGACAGTGTCACAGAGAGGACGCGACCCAGGACTGTGACACACAGAGGACGGCGACCCAGGACAGTGACACACAGAGGTTGGCGACCCAGGAGAGTGACATACGGAGGACGCCGACCCAGGACAGTGACACACAGAGGACAGCGATCCAGGACAGTGTCACACAGAGGACAGCGAGCCAGGACAGTGACACACGGAGGACTGCGAGCCAGGACAGTGACACAGGGAGGACGGCGAGCCAGGACAGTGACACGCAGGGGACGGCGACGCAGGACAGTGACACACAGAGGACAGTGACAGACGGAGGACGGCGACCCTGAACAGTGACGCACAGAGGATGGCGACCCAGGACAGGGACACACGGAGGACGGCGACCCAGGACAGTGTCACACAGAGGCGCGACCCAGGATAGTGACACACAGAGGAGGGGGACCCAGGACAGTGACAACAGAGGACGCGACCCAGGACAGTGACACACAGAGGACGCGACCCAGGACAGTAACACACAGAGGACGGCGACCCAGGACAGTGACACACAGAGGACGGCGACCCAGGACAGTGACACACAGAGGACGCGACCCAGGACAGTGACACACAGAGGACGGCGACCCAGGACAGTGACACACGGAGGACGGCGACCCAGAACAGTGACACACAGAGGACGGCGACCCTGAACAGTGACGCACAGAGGATGGCGACACAGGACAGTGACACACATAGGATGGCGACCCAGGACAGTGACACCCAGAGGATGGGGACCCAGGACAGTGACACACAGAGGACGGCGACCCAGGACAGTGACACATGGAGGACGGCGACCCAGGACAGTGAGACACGGAGGACGGTGACCCAGGACAGTGACACGCAGTGGACGGCGACCCAGGAGAGTGACACAGAGAGGACGCGACCCAGGACAGTGACACACAGAGGACGACGAACCAGGACAGTGACGCACAGAGAACGCGACACAGGACAGTGACGCACAGAGGACGGCGACGCAGGACAGTAACACACAGTGGACGGTGACCCAGGACAGTGAAATACGGAGGACGGCGGCCCAGGACAGTGACACACAGAGGAAACGACCCAGGATCGTGACACACAAAGGACGGCGACCCAGGACAGTGACACACGGAGGACTACGACCCTGGACAGTGACACACAGAGGACGGCGACCCAGGACAGTGACACATGGAGGACGGCGACCCTGGACAGTGACACACAGAGGACGGCGACCCTGAACAGTGACACACAGAGGATGGCGACCCAGGACAGTGACACACAGAGGAAGGGGACCCAGAAGAGTGACACACAGAGGACGCGACCCAGGACAGTGACACACAGAGGACGGCGACCCAGGACAGTGACACACGGAGGACGCGACCGAGGACAGTGACACACACAGGACGGCAACCCAGGACTGTGACACACAGAGGTCGTCGATCCAGGACAGTGACACAAAGAGGACAGCGACCCAGGACAGTGACACACAGAGAACGGCGACACAGGACAATGACAGACAGAGGATGACGATCCAGGACAGTGTCACAGAGAGGACGCGACCCAGGACTGTGACACACAGAGGACGTGACCCAGGACAGTGATGCACAGAGGACGCGACCCAGGACAGTGACACACAGAGGACGGCGACCCAGGACAGTGACACACAGAGGACGGCGACCAAGGACAGTGACACACTGAGGACGGCGACCCAGGACAGTGACACACAGAGACGGCGACCCAGGACAGTGACACACAGAGGATGGCGACCCAGGACAGTGACACACAGAGGACGCGATCCAGGACAGTGACGCACAGAGGACGGCGACCCAGGACAGTGACAAACAGAGGAATGCAACCCAGGACAGTGACACACAGAGGACGCGACCCAGGATAGTGACACACAGAGGACGCGACCCAGGATAGTGACACACAGAGGACGCGATCCAGGACAGTGACGCACAGAGGACGGCGACTCAGGACAGTGACACACGGAGGGCGCGACCCAGGACAGTGACACACAGAGGACGGCGACCCAGGGCAGTGACACACAGAGGACGCGACCCAGGACAGTGACATACAGAGGCCGTCGATCCAGGACAGTGACACAAAGAGGACGGCGACCCAGGACAGTGACACACAGAGAACGGCGACACAGGACAATGACAGACAGAGGATGACGATCCAGGACAGTGTCACAGAGAGGACGCGACCCAGGACTGTGACACACAGAGGACGTGACCCAGGGCAGTGATGCACAGAGGACGCGACCCAGGACAGTGACACACAGAGGACGGCGACCCAGGACAGTGACACACAGAGGACGGCGACCAAGGACAGTGACACACTGAGGACGGCGACCCAGGACAGTGACACACAGAGACGGCGACCCAGGACAGTGACACACAGAGGATGGCGACCTCGGGCAGTGACACACAGAGGACGCGATGCAGGACAGTGACGCACAGAGGACGGCGACCCAGGACAGTGACACACAGAGGAAGGCAACCCAGGACAGTGACACACAGAGGACGCGACCCAGGATAGTGACACACAGAGGACGCGACCCAGGATAGTGACACACAGAGGACGCGATCCAGGACAGTGACGCACAGAGGACGGCGACTCAGGACAGTGACACACGGAGGGCGCGACCGAGGACAGTGACACACAGAGGACGGCGACCCAGGACAGTGACACACAGAGGACGCGACCCAGGACAGTGACACACAGAGGACGGCGATCCAGGACAGTGACACACGGACTACGGTGACCCAGGACAGTGACACACGGAGGACGGTGACCCAGGACAGTGACACACAGAGGAAACGACCCAGGATTGTGACACACAAAGGACGGCGACCCAGGACAGTGACACACAGAGGAAGGGGACCCAGAACAGTGACACACAGAGGACGCGACCCAGGACAGTGACACACAGAGGACGGCGACCCAGGACAGTGACACACGGAGGACGCGACCGAGGACAGTGACACACACAGGACGGCGACCCAGGACAGTGACACACAGAGGCCGTCGATCCAGGACAGTGACACAAAGAGGACGGCGAGCCAGGACAGTGACACACAGAGAACGGCGACACAGGACAATGACAGACAGAGGATGACGATCCAGGACAGTGTCACAGAGCGGACGCGACCCAGGACTGTGACACACAGAGGACGTGACCCAGGGCAGTGATGCACAGAGGACGCGACCCAGGACAGTGACACACAGAGGACGGCGACCCAGGACAGTGACACACAGAGGACGGCGACCAAGGACAGTGACACACTGAGGACGGCGACCCAGGACAGTGACACACAGAGACGGCGACCCAGGACAGTGACACACAGAGGATGGCGACCTCGGACAGTGACACACAGAGGACGCGATCCAGGACAGTGACGCACAGAGGACGGCGACCCAGGACAGTGACACACAGAGGAAGGCAACCCAGGACAGTGACACACAGAGGACGCGACCCAGGATAGTGACACACAGAGGACGCGACCCAGGATAGTGACACACAGAGGACGCGATCCAGGACAGTGACGCACAGAGGACGGCGACTCAGGACAGTGACACACGGAGGGCGCGACCGAGGACAGTGACACACAGAGGACGGCGACCCAGGACAGTGACACACAGAGGACGCGACCCAGAACAGTGACACACAGAGGACGGCGACCCAGGACAGTGACACACGGACTACGGTGACCCAGGACAGTGACACACGGAGGACGGCGACCCAGAACAGTGACACACAGAGGACGGCGACCCAGGACAGTGACACACAGAGGACGCGACCCAGGACAGTGACACACAGAGGACGCGACCCAGGACAGTGACACACAGAGGACGGCGACCCAGGACAGTCACACACGGAGGACAGCGACCCAGAACAGTGACACACAGAGGACCGCGACCCTGAACAGTGACGCACAGAGGATGCCGACACAGGACAGTGACACACATAGGATGGCGACCCAGGACAGTGACACCCAGAGGATGGGGACCCAGGACAATGACACACAGAGGACGGCGACCCAGGACAGTGACACATGGTGGACGGCGACCCAGGACAGTGAGACACGGAGGACGGTGACCCAGGACAGTGACACGCAGTGGACGGCGACCCAGGAGAGTGACACACAGAGGTTGGCGAACCAGGACAGTGACACAGAGAGGACGCGACCCAGGACAGTGACACACAGAGGACGGCGAACCAGGACAGTGACGCACAGAGAACGCGACACAGGACAGTGACGCACAGAGGACGGCGACGCAGGACAGTAACACACAGTGGACGGTGACCCAGGACAGTGAAATACGGAGGACGGCAGCCCAGGACAGTGACACACAGAGGAAACGACCCAGGACCGTGACACACAAAGGACGGCGACCCAGGACAGTGACACACGGAGGACTACGACCCTGGACAGTGACACCCAGAGGACGGCGACCCAGGACAGTGACACACGGAGGACAACGACCCAGGACAGTGACACACGGAGGACGGCGACCCAGGACAGTGACACATGGAGTACGGCGACCCTGGACAGTGACACACAGAGGACGGCGACCCTGAACAGTGACGCAGAGAGGATGGCGACCCAGGACTGTGACACACAGAGGATGGCGACCCAGGACAGTGACACACAGAGGACGGGGACCCAGAACAGTGACACACGGAGGACGCGACCGAGGACAGTGACACACACAGAACGGCGATCCTGGACAGTGACACAAAGAGGACGGCGACACAGGACAATGACAGACAGAGGATGACAATCCAGGACAGTGACACAAAGAGGACGGCGACCCAGGACAGTGACACACAGAGAACGGCGACACAGGACAATGACAGACAGAGGATGACGATCCAGGACAGTGTCACAGAGAGGACGCGACCCAGGACTGTGACACACAGAGGACGTGACCCAGGACAGTGATGCACAGAGGACGCGACCCAGGACAGTGACACACAGAGGACGGCGACCCAGGACAGTGACACACAGAGGACGGCGACCAAGGACAGTGACACACTGAGGACGGCGACCCAGGACAGTGACACACAGAGACGGCGACCCAGGACAGTGACACACAGAGGACGGCGACCCAGGACAGTGACACACAGAGGACACGATCCAGGACAGTGACGCACAGAGGACGGCGACCCAGTACAGTGACACATGGAGGACGACGACCCAGGACAGTGACACCCAGAGGTCGGCGACCCAGGACAGTGACAACAGAGGACGCGACCCAGGACAGTCACACACAGAGGTCGGTGACCCAGGACAGTGACGCTCTGAGGACGCGACCCAGGACAGTAACACACAGAGGATTGGGACACAGGACAGTGACACACAGAGAACGGCGACCCAGGACAGTGACACACGGAGAACGGCGATCCAGGACAGTGACACAAAGAGGACGGCGACCCAGGACAGTGACACACAGAAACGGCGACCCAGGACAATGACACACAGAGGATGACGATCCAGGACAGTGTCACAGAGAGGACGCGACCCAGGACTGTGACACACAGAGGACGGCGACCCAGGACAGTGACACACAGAGGTTGGCGACCCAGGAGAGTGACATACGGAGGACGCCGACCCAGGACAGTGACACACAGAGGACAGCGATCCAGGACAGTGTCACACAGAGGACAGCGAGCCAGGACAGTGACACACGGAGGACTGCGAGCCAGGACAGTGACACAGGGAGGACGGCGAGCCAGGACAGTGACACGCAGGGGACGGCGACCCAGGACAGTGACACACAGAGGACAGTGACAGACGGAGGACGGCGACCCTGAACAGTGACGCACAGAGGATGGCGACCCAGGACAGGGACACACGGAGGACGGCGACCCAGGACAGTGTCACACAGAGGCGCGACCCAGGATAGTGACACACAGAGGAGGGGGACCCAGGACAGTGACAACAGAGGACGCGACCCAGGACAGTCACACACAGAGGTCAGTGACCCAGGACAGTGACGCTCTGAGGACGCGTCCCAGGACAGTGACACACAGAGGACGCGACCCAGGACAGTAACACACAGAGGACGGCGACCCAGGACAGTGACACACAGAGGACGGCGACCCAGGACAGTGACACACAGAGGACGCGACCCAGGACAGTGACACACAGAGGACGGCGACCCAGGACAGTGACACACGGAGGACGGCGACCCAGAACAGTGACACACAGAGGACGGCGACCCTGAACAGTGACGCACAGAGGATGGCGACACAGGACAGTGACACACATAGGATGGCGACCCAGGACAGTGACACCCAGAGGATGGGGACCCAGGACAGTGACACACAGAGGACGGCGACCCAGGACAGTGACACATGGAGGATGGCGACCCAGGACAGTGAGACACGGAGGACGGTGACCCAGGACAGTGACACGCAGTGGACGGCGACCCAGGAGAGTGACACAGAGAGGACGCGACCCAGGACAGTGACACACAGAGGACGACGAACCAGGACAGTGACGCACAGAGAACGCGACACAGGACAGTGACGCACAGAGGACGGCGACGCAGGACAGTAACACACAGTGGACGGTGACCCAGGACAGTGAAATACGGAGGACGGCGGCCCAGGACAGTGACACACAGAGGAAACGACCCAGGATCGTGACACACAAAGGACGGCGACCCAGGACAGTGACACACGGAGGACTACGACCCTGGACAGTGACACACAGAGGACGGCGACCCAGGACAGTGACACATGGAGGACGGCGACCCTGGACAGTGACACACAGAGGACGGCGACCCTGAACAGTGACACACAGAGGATGGCGACCCAGGACAGTGACACACAGAGGAAGGGGACCCAGAAGAGTGACACACAGAGGACGCGACCCAGGACAGTGACACACAGAGGACGGCGACCCAGGACAGTGACACACGGAGGACGCGACCGAGGACAGTGACACACACAGGACGGCAACCCAGGACTGTGACACACAGAGGTCGTCGATCCAGGACAGTGACACAAAGAGGACAGCGACCCAGGACAGTGACACACAGAGAACGGCGACACAGGACAATGACAGACAGAGGATGACGATCCAGGACAGTGTCACAGAGAGGACGCGACCCAGGACTGTGACACACAGAGGACGTGACCCAGGACAGTGATGCACAGAGGACGCGACCCAGGACAGTGACACACAGAGGACGGCGACCCAGGACAGTGACACACAGAGGACGGCGACCAAGGACAGTGACACACTGAGGACGGCGACCCAGGACAGTGACACACAGAGACGGCGACCCAGGACAGTGACACACAGAGGATGGCGACCCAGGACAGTGACACACAGAGGACGCGATCCAGGACAGTGACGCACAGAGGACGGCGACCCAGGACAGTGACAAACAGAGGAATGCAACCCAGGACAGTGACACACAGAGGACGCGACCCAGGATAGTGACACACAGAGGACGCGACCCAGGATAGTGACACACAGAGGACGCGATCCAGGACAGTGACGCACAGAGGACGGCGACTCAGGACAGTGACACACGGAGGGCGCGACCCAGGACAGTGACACACAGAGGACGGCGACCCAGGGCAGTGACACACAGAGGACGCGACCCAGGACAGTGACATACAGAGGCCGTCGATCCAGGACAGTGACACAAAGAGGACGGCGACCCAGGACAGTGACACACAGAGAACGGCGACACAGGACAATGACAGACAGAGGATGACGATCCAGGACAGTGTCACAGAGAGGACGCGACCCAGGACTGTGACACACAGAGGACGTGACCCAGGGCAGTGATGCACAGAGGACGCGACCCAGGACAGTGACACACAGAGGACGGCGACCCAGGACAGTGACACACAGAGGACGGCGACCAAGGACAGTGACACACTGAGGACGGCGACCCAGGACAGTGACACACAGAGACGGCGACCCAGGACAGTGACACACAGAGGATGGCGACCTCGGGCAGTGACACACAGAGGACGCGATCCAGGACAGTGACGCACAGAGGACGGCGACCCAGGACAGTGACACACAGAGGAAGGCAACCCAGGACAGTGACACACAGAGGACGCGACCCAGGATAGTGACACACAGAGGACGCGACCCAGGATAGTGACACACAGAGGACGCGATCCAGGACAGTGACGCACAGAGGACGGCGACTCAGGACAGTGACACACGGAGGGCGCGACCGAGGACAGTGACACACAGAGGACGGCGACCCAGGACAGTGACACACAGAGGACGCGACCCAGGACAGTGACACACAGAGGACGGCGATCCAGGACAGTGACACACGGACTACGGTGACCCAGGACAGTGACACACGGAGGACGGTGACCCAGGACAGTGACACACAGAGGAAACGACCCAGGATTGTGACACACAAAGGACGGCGACCCAGGACAGTGACACACAGAGGAAGGGGACCCAGAACAGTGACACACAGAGGACGCGACCCAGGACAGTGACACACAGAGGACGGCGACCCAGGACAGTGACACACGGAGGACGCGACCGAGGACAGTGACACACACAGGACGGCGACCCAGGACAGTGACACACAGAGGCCGTCGATCCAGGACAGTGACACAAAGAGGACGGCGACCCAGGACAGTGACACACAGAGAACGGCGACACAGGACAATGACAGACAGAGGATGACGATCCAGGACAGTGTCACAGAGCGGACGCGACCCAGGACTGTGACACACAGAGGACGTGACCCAGGGCAGTGATGCACAGAGGACGCGACCCAGGACAGTGACACACAGAGGACGGCGACCCAGGACAGTGACACACAGAGGACGGCGACCAAGGACAGTGACACACTGAGGACGGCGACCCAGGACAGTGACACACAGAGACGGCGACCCAGGACAGTGACACACAGAGGATGGCGACCTCGGACAGTGACACACAGAGGACGCGATCCAGGACAGTGACGCACAGAGGACGGCGACCCAGGACAGTGACACACAGAGGAAGGCAACCCAGGACAGTGACACACAGAGGACGCGACCCAGGATAGTGACACACAGAGGACGCGACCCAGGATAGTGACACACAGAGGACGCGATCCAGGACAGTGACGCACAGAGGACGGCGACTCAGGACAGTGACACACGGAGGGCGCGACCGAGGACAGTGACACACAGAGGACGGCGACCCAGGACAGTGACACACAGAGGACGCGACCCAGAACAGTGACACACAGAGGACGGCGACCCAGGACAGTGACACACGGACTACGGTGACCCAGGACAGTGACACACGGAGGACGGCGACCCAGAACAGTGACACACAGAGGACGGCGACCCAGGACAGTGACACACAGAGGACGCGACCCAGGACAGTGACACACAGAGGACGCGACCCAGGACAGTGACACACAGAGGACGGCGACCCAGGACAGTCACACACGGAGGACAGCGACCCAGAACAGTGACACACAGAGGACCGCGACCCTGAACAGTGACGCACAGAGGATGCCGACACAGGACAGTGACACACATAGGATGGCGACCCAGGACAGTGACACCCAGAGGATGGGGACCCAGGACAATGACACACAGAGGACGGCGACCCAGGACAGTGACACATGGTGGACGGCGACCCAGGACAGTGAGACACGGAGGACGGTGACCCAGGACAGTGACACGCAGTGGACGGCGACCCAGGAGAGTGACACACAGAGGTTGGCGAACCAGGACAGTGACACAGAGAGGACGCGACCCAGGACAGTGACACACAGAGGACGGCGAACCAGGACAGTGACGCACAGAGAACGCGACACAGGACAGTGACGCACAGAGGACGGCGACGCAGGACAGTAACACACAGTGGACGGTGACCCAGGACAGTGAAATACGGAGGACGGCAGCCCAGGACAGTGACACACAGAGGAAACGACCCAGGACCGTGACACACAAAGGACGGCGACCCAGGACAGTGACACACGGAGGACTACGACCCTGGACAGTGACACCCAGAGGACGGCGACCCAGGACAGTGACACACGGAGGACAACGACCCAGGACAGTGACACACGGAGGACGGCGACCCAGGACAGTGACACATGGAGTACGGCGACCCTGGACAGTGACACACAGAGGACGGCGACCCTGAACAGTGACGCAGAGAGGATGGCGACCCAGGACTGTGACACACAGAGGATGGCGACCCAGGACAGTGACACACAGAGGACGGGGACCCAGAACAGTGACACACGGAGGACGCGACCGAGGACAGTGACACACACAGAACGGCGATCCTGGACAGTGACACAAAGAGGACGGCGACACAGGACAATGACAGACAGAGGATGACGATCCAGGACAGTGACACAAAGAGGACGGCGACCCAGGACAGTGACACACAGAGAACGGCGACACAGGACAATGACAGACAGAGGATGACGATCCAGGACAGTGTCACAGAGAGGACGCGACCCAGGACTGTGACACACAGAGGACGTGACCCAGGACAGTGATGCACAGAGGACGCGACCCAGGACAGTGACACACAGAGGACGGCGACCCAGGACAGTGACACACAGAGGACGGCGACCAAGGACAGTGACACACTGAGGACGGCGACCCAGGACAGTGACACACAGAGACGGCGACCCAGGACAGTGACACACAGAGGACGGCGACCCAGGACAGTGACACACAGAGGACACGATCCAGGACAGTGACGCAGAGAGGACGGCGACCCAGTACAGTGACACATGGAGGACGACGACCCAGGACAGTGACACCCAGAGGTCGGCGACCCAGGACAGTGACAACAGAGGACGCGACCCAGGACAGTCACACACAGAGGTCGGTGACCCAGGACAGTGACGCTCTGAGGACGCGACCCAGGACAGTAACACACAGAGGATTGGGACACAGGACAGTGACACACAGAGAACGGCGACCCAGGACAGTGACACATGGAGAACGGCGATCCAGGACAGTGACACAAAGAGGACGGCGACCCAGGACAGTGACACACAGAGAACGGCGACCCAGGACAATGACACACAGAGGATGACGATCCAGGACAGTGTCACAGAGAGGACGCGACCCAGGACTGTGACACACAGAGGACGGCGACCCAGGACAGTGACACACAGAGGTTGGCGACCCAGGAGAGTGACATACGGAGGACGCCGACCCAGGACAGTGACACACAGAGGACAGCGATCCAGGACAGTGACACACAGAGGACAGCGAGCCAGGACAGTGACACACGGAGGACTGCGAGCCAGGACAGTGACACAGGGAGGACGGCGAGCCAGGACAGTGACACGCAGGGGACGGCGACCCAGGACAGTGACACACAGAGGACAGTGACAGACGGAGGACGGCGACCCTGAACAGTGACGCACAGAGGATGGCGACCCAGGACAGGGACACACGGAGGACGGCGACCCAGGACAGTGTCACACAGAGGCGCGACCCAGGATAGTGACACACAGAGGAGGGGGACCCAGGACAGTGACAACAGAGGACGCGACCCAGGACAGTCACACACAGAGGTCAGTGGCCCAGGACAGTGATGCTCTGAGGACGCGTCCCAGGACAGTGACACACAGAGGACGCGACCCAGGACAGTAACACACAGAGGACGGCGACCCAGGACAGTGACACACAGAGGACGGCGACCCAGGACAGTGACACACAGAGGACGCGACCCAGGACAGTGACACACAGAGGACGGCGACCCAGGACAGTGACACACGGAGGACGGCGACCCAGAACAGTGACACACAGAGGACGGCGACCCTGAACAGTGACGCACAGAGGATGGGGACCCAGGACAGTGACACACAGAGGACGGCGACCCAGGACAGTGACACATGGAGGACGGCGACCCAGGACAGTGAGACACGGAGGACGGTGACCCAGGACAGTGACACGCAGTGGACGGCGACCCAGGAGAGTGACACAGAGAGGACGCGACCCAGGACAGTGACACACAGAGGACGACGAACCAGGACAGTGACGCACAGAGAACGAGACACAGGACAGTGACGCACAGAGGACGGCGACGCAGGACAGTAACACACAGTGGACGGTGACCCAGGACAGTGAAATACGGAGGACGGCGGCCCAGGACAGTGACACACAGAGGAAACGACCCAGGACAGTGACACACGGAGGACTACGACCCTGGACAGTGACACACAGAGGACGGCGACCCAGGACAGTGACACATGGAGGACGGCGACCCTGGACAGTGACACACAGAGGACGGCGACCCTGAACAGTGACACACAGAGGATGGCGACCCAGGACAGTGACACACAGAGGAAGGGGACCCAGAAGAGTGACACACAGAGGACGCGACCCAGGACAGTGACCCACAGAGGACGGCGACCCAGGACAGTGACACACGGAGGACGCGACCGAGGACAGTGACACACACAGGACGGCGACCCAGGACTGTGACACACAGAGGTCGTCGATCCAGGACAGTGACACAAAGAGGACAGCGACCCAGGACAGTGACACACAGAGAACGGCGACACAGGACAATGACAGACAGAGGATGACGATCCAGGACAGTGTCACAGAGAGGACGCGACCCAGGACTGTGACACACAGAGGACGTGACCCAGGACAGTGATGCACAGAGGACGCGACCCAGGACAGTGACACACAGAGGACGGCGACCCAGGACAGTGACACACAGAGGACGGCGACCAAGGACAGTGACACACTGAGGACGGCGACCCAGGACAGTGACACACAGAGACGGCGACCCAGGACAGTGACACACAGAGGATGGCGACCCAGGACAGTGACACACAGAGGACGCGATCCAGGACAGTGACGCACAGAGGACGGCGACCCAGGACAGTGACAAACAGAGGAATGCAACCCAGGACAGTGACACACAGAGGACGCGACCCAGGATAGTGACACACAGAGGACGCGACCCAGGATAGTGACACACAGAGGACGCGATCCAGGACAGTGACGCACAGAGGACGGCGACTCAGGACAGTGACACACGGAGGGCGCGACCCAGGACAGTGACACACAGAGGACGGCGACCCAGGGCAGTGACACACAGAGGACGCGACCCAGGACAGTGACACACAGAGGACGGGGACCCAGGACAGTGACACACGGACTACGGTGACCCAGGACAGTGACACACGGAGGACGGCGACCCAGATCAGTGACACACAGAGAACGGCGACACAGGACAATGACAGACAGAGGATGACGATCCAGGACAGTGTCACAGAGAGGACGCGACCCAGGACTGTGACACACAGAGGACGTGACCCAGGACAGTGATGCACAGAGGACGCGACCCAGGACAGTGACACACAGAGGACGGCGACCCAGGACAGTGACACACAGAGGACGGCGACCCAGGACAGTGACACACAGAGGACTACGACCCTGGACAGTGACACCCAGAGGACGGCGACCCAGGACAGTGACACACGGAGGACAACGACCCAGGACAGTGACACACGGAGGACGGCGACCCAGGACAGTGACACATGGAGTACGGCGACCCTGGACAGTGACACACAGAGGACGGCGACCCTGAACAGTGACGCAGAGAGGATGGCGACCCAGGACTGTGACACACAGAGGATGGCGACCCAGGACAGTGACACACAGAGGACGGGGACCCAGAACAGTGACACACAGAGGACGCGACCGAGGACAGTGACACACACAGAACGGCGATCCTGGACAGTGACACAAAGAGGACGGCGACACAGGACAATGACAGACAGAGGATGACGATCCAGGACAGTGACACAAAGAGGACGGCGACCCAGGACAGTGACACACAGAGAACGGCGACACAGGACAATGACAGACAGAGGATGACGATCCAGGACAGTGTCACAGAGAGGACGCGACCCAGGACTGTGACACACAGAGGACGTGACCCAGGACAGTGATGCACAGAGGACGCGACCCAGGACAGTGACACACAGAGGACGGCGACCCAGGACAGTGACACACAGAGGACGGCGACCAAGGACAGTGACACACAGAGGACGGCGACCCAGGGCAGTGACACACAGAGGACGCGACCCAGGACAGTGACACACAGAGGACGGGGACCCAGGACAGTGACACACGGACTACGGTGAACCAGGACAGTGACACACGGAGGACGGCGACCCAGATCAGTGACACACAGAGAACGGCGACACAGGACAATGACAGACAGAGGATGACGATCCAGGACAGTGTCACAGAGAGGACGCGACCCAGGACTGTGACACACAGAGGACGTGACCCAGGACAGTGATGCACAGAGGACGCGACCCAGGACAGTGACACACAGAGGACGGCGACCCAGGACAGTGACACACAGAGGACGGCGACCCAGGACAGTGACACACGGAGGACTACGACCCTGGACAGTGACACCCAGAGGACGGCGACCCAGGACAGTGACACACGGAGGACAACGACCCAGGACAGTGACACACGGAGGACGGCGACCCAGGACAGTGACACATGGAGTACGGCGACCCTGGACAGTGACACACAGAGGACGGCGACCCTGAACAGTGACGCAGAGAGGATGGCGACCCAGGACTGTGACACACAGAGGATGGCGACCCAGGACAGTGACACACAGAGGACGGGGACCCAGAACAATGACACACGGAGGACGCGACCCAGGACAATGATGCACAGAGGACGCGACCCAGGACAGTGACACACAGAGGACGGCGACCCAGGACAGTGACACACAGAGGACGGCGACCAAGGACAGTGACACACTGAGGACGGCGACCCAGGACAGTGACACACAGAGACGGCGACCCAGGACAGTGACACACAGAGGATGGCGTCCCAGGACAGTGACACACAGAGGACGCGATCCCGGACAGTGACGCACAGAGGACGGCGACCCAGGACAGTGACACACAGGAAGGCAACCCAGGACAGTGACACACAGAGGACGGGACCCAGGATAGTGACACACAGAGGACGCGACCCAGGATAGTGACACACAGAGGACACGATCCAGGACAGTGACGCACAGAGGACGGCGACTCAGGACAGTGACACACGGAAGGCGCGAACCAGGACAGTGACACACAGAGGACGGCGACCCAGGACAGTGACACACAGAGGACGCGACCCAGGACAGTGACACACAGAGGACGGCGACCCAGGACAGTGACACACGGACTACGGTGACCCAGGACAGTGACACCCGGAGGACGGCGACCCAGAACAGTGACACACAGAGGACGGCGACCCAGGACAGTGACACACAGAGGACGCGACCCAGGACAGTGACACACAGAGGACGGCGACCCAGGACAGTGACACACAGAGGACGCGACCCAGGACAGTGACACACAGAGGACGGCGACCCAGGAGAGTCACACACGGAGGACAGCGACCCAGAACAGTGACACACAGAGGACCGCGACCCTGAACAGTGACGCACAGAGGATGGCGACACAGGACAGTGACACACATAGGATGGCGACCCAGGACAGTGACACCCAGAGGATGGGGACCCAGGACAGTGACACACAGAGGACGGCGACCCAGGACAGTGACACATGGAGGACGGCGACCCAGGACAGTGAGACACGGAGGACGGTGACCCAGGACAGTGACACGCAGTGGACGGCGACCCAGGAGAGTGACACACAGAGGTTGGCGATCCAGGACAGTGACACAGAGAGGACGCGATCCAGGACAGTGACACACAGAGGACGGCGAACCAGGACAGTGACGCACAGAGAACGCGACACAGGACAGTGACGCACAGAGGACGGCGACGCAGGACAGTAACACACAGTGGACGGTGACGCAGGACAGTGAAATACGGAGGACGGCAGCCCAGGACAGTGACACACAGAGGAAACGACCCAGGACCATGACACACAAAGGACGGCGACCCAGGACAGTGACACACGGAGGACTACGACCCTGGACAGTGACACACAGAGGACGGCGACCCAGGACAGTGACACACGGAAGACAACGACCCAGGACAGTGACACATGGAGGACGGCGACCCAGGACAGTGACACATGGAGGACGGCGACCCTGGACAGTGACACACAGAGGACGGCGACCCTGAACAGTGACGCACAGAGGATGGCGACCCAGGACTGTGACACACAGATGATGGCGACCCATGACAGTGACACACAGAGGACGGGGACCCAGAACAGTGACACACAGAGGACGCGACCCAGGACAGTGACACACAGAGGACGGCGACCCAGGACAGTGACACACGGAGGACGCGACCGAGGACAGTGACACACACAGAACGGCGATCCAGGACAGTGACACAAAGAGGACGGCGACACAGGACAATGACAGACAGAGGATGACGATCCAGGACAGTGAGACAAAGAGGACGGCGACCCAGGACAGTGACACACAGAGAACGGCGACACAGGACAATGACAGACAGAGGATGACGATCCAGGACAGTGTCACAGAGAGGAAGCGACCCAGGACTGTGACACATAGAGGACGTGACCCAGGACAGTGATGCACAGAGGACGCGACCCACGACAGTGACACACAGAGGACGGCGACCCAGGACAGTGACATACAGAGGACGGCGACCAAGGACAGTGACACACTGAGGACGGCGACCCAGGACAGTGACACACAGAGACGGCGACCCAGGACAGTGACACACAGAGGACGGCGACCCAGGACAGTGACACACAGAGGACGCGATCCAGGACAGTGACGCACAGAGGACGGCGACCCAGTACAGTGACACATGGAGGACGGCGACCCAGGACAGTGAGATACTGAGGACGGTGACCCAAGAAAGTGACACACAGAGGTTGGCGATCCAGGACAGTGACACAGAGAGGACGCGACCCAGGACAGTGGCACACAGAGGACTGCAACCCAGGACAGTGACACACCGAGGAAGCGACCCAGGACAGTGACACACAGAGGACGGCGACCCAGGACAGTGACACACAGAGGACAACGACCCTGGACAGTGACACACAGAGGACGGCGACCCAGGACGGTGACACATGGAGGACGGCGACCCAGGACAGTGACACATGGAGGACGGCGACCCAGGACAGTGAGACACGGAGGACGGTGACCCAGGACAGTGACGCACAGAGGATGGCGACCCAGGACAGTGACACACAGAGGACGGCGACACAGGACAGTGACACACGGAGGGCGCGACCCAGGACAGTGACACACAGAGACGGCGACCCAGGTCAGTGACACACAGAGACGGCGACCCAGGACAGTGACACACAGAGTATGGCGACCCAGGACAGTGACACACAGAGGACGGCGACCCAGGACAGTGACACATGGAGGACGGCGACCCAGGACAGTGACACATGGAGGACGGCGACCCAGGACAGTGAGACACGGAGGACGGTGACCGAGGACAGTGACGCACAGAGGATGGCCACCCAGGACAGTGACACACAGAGGACGGGGACCCAGGACAGTGACACACAGAGGACGCAACCCAGATCCGTGACACACAGAGGACAGCGACCCAGGATAGTGACACACGGCGGACGCGACCCAGGACAGTGACACACAGAGGACAGCGACCCAGGACAGTGACACACAGAGGCCGTCGATCCAGGAAAGTGACACTCAGAGGACGGCGACCCCAGGACAGTGACACACATTGGATGGCGACCCAGGACAGTGACACACAGAGGACGGCGACCCAGGACAGTGACACACGGAGGGCGGCGATCCAGGACAGTGACACACAGAGGACGGCGACCCAGGACTGTGACACACAGAGGACGACGACCCAGGACAATGACACACAGGGGACGGCGACCCAGGAGAGTGACATACGGAGGACGGCGACCCAGGACAGTGACACACAGAGGATGGCAACCCAGGATAGTGACACACAAGGACGCGACCCAGGACAGTGACACACAGAAGACGGCAACCCAGGACAGTGACACACAGAGGACGCGACCCAGGACACTGACACACAGAGGACGCGACCCAGGACGGTAACACACAGAGGACGGCGACCCAGGACAGTGACACACAGAGGACGCGACCCAGGACAGTGACACACAGAGGACGGCGACCCAGGACAGTGACACACGGACTACGGTGACCCAGGACAGTGACACCCGGAGGACGGCGACCCAGAACAGTGACACACAGAGGACGGCGACCCAGGACAGTGACACACAGAGGACGCGACCCAGGACAGTGACACACAGAGGACGGCGACCCAGGACAGTGACACACAGAGGACGCGACCCAGGACAGTGACACACAGAGGACGGCGACCCAGGAGAGTCACACACGGAGGACAGCGACCCAGAACAGTGAGACACAGAGGACCGCGACCCTGAACAGAGACGCACAGAGGATGGCGACACAGGACAGTGACACACATAGGATGGCGACCCAGGACAGTGACACCCAGAGGATGGGGACCCAGGACAGTGACACACAGAGGACGGCGACCCAGGACAGTGACACATGGAGGACGGCGACCCAGGACAGTGAGACACGGAGGACGGTGACCCAGGACAGTGACACGCAGTGGACGGCGACCCAGGAGAGTGACACACAGAGGTTGGCGATCCAGGACAGTGACACAGAGAGGACGCGATCCAGGACAGTGACACACAGAGGACGGCGAACCAGGACAGTGACGCACAGAGAACGCGACACAGGACCGTGACGCACAGAGGACGGCGACGCAGGACAGTAACACACAGTGGACGGTGACCCAGGACAGTGAAATACGGAGGACGGCAGCCCAGGACAGTGACACACAGAGGAAACGACCCAGGACCGTGACACACAAAGGACGGCGACCCAGGACAGTGACACACGGAGGACTACGACCCTGGACAGTGACACACAGAGGACGGCGACCCAGGACAGTGACACACGGAGGACGGCGACCCAGGACAGTGACACATGGAGGACGGCGACCCTGGACAGTGACACACAGAGGACGGCGACCCTGAACAGTGACGCACAGAGGATGGCGACCCAGGACTGTGACACACAGATGATGGCGACCCATGACAGTGACACACAGAGGACGGGGACCCAGAACAGTGACACACAGAGGACGCGACCCAGGACAGTGACACACAGAGGACGGCGACCCAGGACAGTGACACACGGAGGACGCGACCGAGGACAGTGACACACACAGAACGGCGATCCAGGACAGTGACACAAAGAGGACGGCGACACAGGACAATGACAGACAGAGGATGACGATCCAGGACAGTGACACAAAGAGGACGGCGACCCAGGACAGTGACACACAGAGAACGGCGACACAGGACAATGACAGACAGAGGATGACGATCCAGGACAGTGTCACAGAGAGGAAGCGACCCAGGACTGTGACACATAGAGGACGTGACCCAGGACAGTGATGCACAGAGGACGCGACCCACGACAGTGACACACAGAGGACGGCGACCCAGGACAGTGACATACAGAGGACGGCGACCAAGGACAGTGACACACTGAGGACGGCGACCCAGGACAGTGACACACAGAGACGGCGACCCAGGACAGTGACACACAGAGGACGGCGACCCAGGACAGTGACACACAGAGGACGCGATCCAGGACAGTGACGCACAGAGGACGGCGACCCAGTACAGTGACACATGGAGGACGGCGACCCAGGACAGTGAGATACTGAGGACGGTGACCCAAGAAAGTGACACACAGAGGTTGGCGATCCAGGACAGTGACACAGAGAGGACGCGACCCAGGACAGTGGCACACAGAGGACTGCAACCCAGGACAGTGACACACCGAGGAAGCGACCCAGGACAGTGACACACAGAGGACGGCGACCCAGGACAGTGACACACAGAGGACAACGACCCTGGACAGTGACACACAGAGGACGGCGACCCAGGACGGTGACACATGGAGGACGGCGACCCAGGACAGTGACACATGGAGGACGGCGACCCAGGACAGTGAGACACGGAGGACGGTGACCCAGGACAGTGACGCACAGAGGATGGCGACCCAGGACAGTGACACACAGAGGACGGCGACACAGGACAGTGACACACGGAGGGCGCGACCCAGGACAGTGACACACAGAGACGGCGACCCAGGTCAGTGACACACAGAGACGGCGACCCAGGACAGTGACACACAGAGTATGGCGACCCAGGACAGTGACACACAGAGGACGGCGACCCAGGACAGTGACACATGGAGGACGGCGACCCAGGACAGTGACACATGGAGGACGGCGACCCAGGACAGTGAGACACGGAGGACGGTGACCGAGGACAGTGACGCACAGAGGATGGCCACCCAGGACAGTGACACACAGAGGACGGGGACCCAGGACAGTGACACACAGAGGACGCAACCCAGATCCGTGACACACAGAGGACAGCGACCCAGGATAGTGACACACGGCGGACGCGACCCAGGACAGTGACACACAGAGGACAGCGACCCAGGACAGTGACACACAGAGGCCGTCGATCCAGGAAAGTGACACTCAGAGGACGGCGACCCCAGGACAGTGACACACATTGGATGGCGACCCAGGACAGTGACACACAGAGGACGGCGACCCAGGACAGTGACACACGGAGGGCGGCGATCCAGGACAGTGACACACAGAGGACGGCGACCCAGGACTGTGACACACAGAGGACGACGACCCAGGACAATGACACACAGGGGACGGCGACCCAGGAGAGTGACATACGGAGGACGGCGACCCAGGACAGTGACACACAGAGGATGGCAACCCAGGATAGTGACACACAAGGTCGCGACCCAGGACAGTGACACACAGAAGACGGCAACCCAGGACAGTGACACACAGAGGACGCGACCCAGGACACTGACACACAGAGGACGCGACCCAGGACGGTAACACACAGAGGACTGCGACCCAGGACAGTGACACACAGAGGACAACGATCCTGGACAGTGACACACAGAGGACGGCGACCCTGAACAGTGACGCACAGAGGATGGCGACCCAGGACAGGGACACACAGAGGACGGCGACCCAGGACAGTGACACACAGAGGCGCGACCCAGGATAGTGACACACAGAGGAGGGGGACCCAGGACAGTGACACACGGAGGACAACGACCCAGGACAGTGACACCCAGAGGTCCGCGACCCAGGACAGTGACAACAGAGGACGCGACCCAGGACAGTCACACACAGAGGTCGGTGACCCAGGACAGTGACGCTCTGAGGACGCGACCCAGGACAGTAACACACAGGGGATTGGGACCCAGGACAGTGACACACAGAGGACGGCGGCCCAGGAGAGTGACACACGGAGGACGGCGATCCAGGACAGTGACACAAAGAGGACTGCGACCCAGGACAGTGACACACAGAGAACGGCGACCCAGGACAATGACACACAGAGGATGACGATCCAGGACAGTGTCACAGAGACGACGCGACCCAGGACTGTAACACACAGAGAACGGCGACCCAGGACAGTGACACACAGAGGATGGCGACCCAGTAGAGTGACATACGGAGGACGCCGACCCAGGACAGTGACACACAGAGGACAGCGATCCAGGACAGTGACACACAGAGGACAGCGACCCAGGACAGTGACACACGGAGGACTGCGAGCCAGGACAGTGACACAGGGAGGACGGCGAGCCAGGACAGTGACACACAGAGGACGCGACCCAGGACAGTGACACACAGAGGACGGCGACCCAGGAGAGTCACACACGGAGGACAGCGACCCAGAACAGTGACACACAGAGGACCGCGACCCTGAACAGTGACGCACAGAGGATGGCGACACAGGACAGTGACACACATAGGATGGCGACCCAGGACAGTGACACCCAGAGGATGGGGACCCAGGACAGTGACACACAGAGGACGGCGACCCAGGACAGTGACACATGGAGGACGGCGACCCAGGACAGTGAGACACGGAGGACGGTGACCCAGGACAGTGACACGCAGTGGACGGCGACCCAGGAGAGTGACACACAGAGGTTGGCGATCCAGGACAGTGACACAGAGAGGACGCGATCCAGGACAGTGACACACAGAGGACGGCGAACCAGGACAGTGACGCACAGAGAACGCGACACAGGACAGTGACGCACAGAGGACGGCGACGCAGGACAGTAACACACAGTGGACGGTGACCCAGGACAGTGAAATACGGAGGACGGCAGCCCAGGACAGTGACACACAGAGGAAACGACCCAGGACCGTGACACACAAAGGACGGCGACCCAGGACAGTGACACACGGAGGACTACGACCCTGGACAGTGACACACAGAGGACGGCGACCCAGGACAGTGACACACGGAGGACAACGACCCAGGACAGTGACACATGGAGGACGGCGACCCAGGACAGTGACACACAGAGGATGGCGACCCAGGACTGTGACACACAGATGATGGCGACCCATGACAGTGACACACAGAGGACGGGGACCCAGAACAGTGACACACAGAGGACGCGACCCAGGACAGTGACACACAGAGGACGGCGACCCAGGACAGTGACACACGGAGGACGCGACCGAGGACAGTGACACACACAGAACGGCGATCCAGGACAGTGACACAAAGAGGACGGCGACACAGGACAATGACAGACAGAGGATGACGATCCAGGACAGTGACACAAAGAGGACGGCGACCCAGGACAGTGACACACAGAGAACGGCGACACAGGACAATGACAGACAGAGGATGACGATCCAGGACAGTGTCACAGAGAGAAAGCGACCCAGGACTGTGACACATAGAGGACGTGACCCAGGACAGTGATGCACAGAGGACGCGACCCACGACAGTGACACACAGAGGACGGCGACCCAGGACAGTGACATACAGAGGACGGCGACCAAGGACAGTGACACACTGAGGACGGCGACCCAGGACAGTGACACACAGAGACGGCGACCCAGGACAGTGACACACAGAGGACGGCGACCCAGGACAGTGACACACAGAGGACGCGATCCAGGACAGTGACGCACAGAGGACGGCGACCCAGTACAGTGACACATGGAGGACGGCGACCCAGGACAGTGATATACTGAGGACGGTGACCCAAGAAAGTGACACACAGAGGTTGGCGATCCAGGACAGTGACACAGAGAGGACGCGACCCAGGACAGTGGCACACAGAGGACTGCAACCCAGGACAGTGACACACCGAGGAAGCGACCCAGGACAGTGACACACAGAGGACGGCGACCCAGGACAGTGACACACAGAGGACAACGACCCTGGACAGTGACACACAGAGGACGGCGACCCAGGACGGTGACACATGGAGGACGGCGACCCAGGAAAGTGACACATGGAGGACGGCGACCCAGGACAGTGAGACACGGAGGACGGTGACCCAGGACAGTGACGCACAGAGGATGGCGACCCAGGACAGTGACACACAGAGGACGGCGACACAGGACAGTGACACACGGAGGGCGCGACCCAGGACAGTGACACACAGAGACGGCGACCCAGGTCAGTGACACACAGAGACGGCGACCCAGGACAGTGACACACAGAGTATGGCGACCCAGGACAGTGACACACAGAGGACGGCGACCCAGGACAGTGACACATGGAGGACGGCGACCCAGGACAGTGACACATGGAGGACGGCGACCCAGGACAGTGAGACACGGAGGACGGTGACCGAGGACAGTGACGCACAGAGGATGGCCACCCAGGACAGTGACACACAGAGGACGGGGACCCAGGACAGTGACACACAGAGGACGCAACCCAGATCCGTGACACACAGAGGACAGCGACCCAGGATAGTGACACACGGCGGACGCGACCCAGGACAGTGACACACAGAGGACAGCGACCCAGGACAGTGACACACAGAGGCCGTCGATCCAGGAAAGTGACACTCAGAGGACGGCGACCCCAGGACAGTGACACACATTGGATGGCGACCCAGGACAGTGACACACAGAGGACGGCGACCCAGGACAGTGACACACGGAGGGCGGCGATCCAGGACAGTGACACACAGAGGACGGCGACCCAGGACTGTGACACACAGAGGACGACGACCCAGGACAATGACACACAGGGGACGGCGACCCAGGAGAGTGACATACGGAGGACGGCGACCCAGGACAGTGACACACAGAGGATGGCAACCCAGGATAGTGACACACAAGGTCGCGACCCAGGACAGTGACACACAGAAGACGGCAACCCAGGACAGTGACACACAGAGGACGCGACCCAGGACACTGACACACAGAGGACGCGACCCAGGACGGTAACACACAGAGGACGGCGACCCAGGACAGTGACACACAGAGGACAACGATCCTGGACAGTGACACACAGAGGACGGCGACCCTGAACAGTGACGCACAGAGGATGGCGACCCAGGACAGGGACACACAGAGGACGGCGACCCAGGACAGTGACACACAGAGGCGCGACCCAGGATAGTGACACACAGAGGAGGGGGACCCAGGACAGTGACACACGGAGGACAACGACCCAGGACAGTGACACCCAGAGGTCCGCGACCCAGGACAGTGACAACAGAGGACGCGACCCAGGACAGTCACACACAGAGGTCGGTGACCCAGGACAGTGACGCTCTGAGGACGCGACCCAGGACAGTAACACACAGAGGATTGGGACCCAGGACAGTGACACACAGAGGACGGCGGCCCAGGAGAGTGACACACGGAGGACGGCGATCCAGGACAGTGTCACAGAGACGACGCGACCCAGGACTGTAACACACAGAGAACGGCGACCCAGGACAGTGACACACAGAGGATGGCGACCCAGTAGAGTGACATACGGAGGACGCCGACCCAGGACAGTGACACACAGAGGACAGCGATCCAGGACAGTGACACACAGAGGATGGCGACCCAGGACAGGGACACACGGAGGACGGCGACCCAGGACAGTGTCACACAGAGGCGCGACCCAGGATAGTGACACACAGAGAACGGCGACACAGGACAATGACAGACAGAGGATGACGATCCAGGACAGTGTCACAGAGAGGACGCGACCCAGGACTGTGACACACAGAGGACGTGACCCAGGACAGTGATGCACAGAGGACGCGACCCAGGACAGTGACACACAGAGGACGGCGACCCAGGACAGTGACACGCAGAGGACGGCGACCAAGGACAGTGACACACTGAGGACGGCGACCCAGGACAGTGACACACAGAGACGGCGACCCAGGACAGTGACACACAGAGGATGGCGACCCAGGACAGTGACACACAGAGGACGCGATCCAGGACAGTGACGCACAGAGGACGGCGACCCAGGACAGTGACAAACAGAGGAATGCAACCCAGGACAGTGACACACAGAGGACGCGACCCAGGATAGTGACACACAGAGGACGCGACCCAGGATAGTGACACACAGAGGACGCGATCCAGGACAGTGACGCACAGAGGACGGCGACTCAGGACAGTGACACACGGAGGGCGCGACCCAGGACAGTGACACACAGAGGACGGCGACCCAGGGCAGTGACACACAGAGGACGGCGACCCAGGACGGTGACACATGGAGGACGGCGACCCAGGACAGTGACACATGGAGGACGGCGACCCAGGACAGTGAGACACGGAGGACGGTGACCCAGGACAGTGACGCACAGAGGATGGCGACCCAGGACAGTGACACACAGAGGACGGCGACACAGGACAGTGACACACGGAGGGCGCGACCCAGGACAGTGACACACAGAGACGGCGACCCAGGTCAGTGACACACAGAGACGGCGACCCAGGACAGTGACACACAGAGTATGGCGACCCAGGACAGTGACACACAGAGGACGGCGACCCAGGACAGTGACACATGGAGGACGGCGACCCAGGACAGTGACACATGGTGGACGGCGACCCAGGACAGTGAGACACGGAGGACGGTGACCGAGGACAGTGACGCACAGAGGATGGCCACCCAGGACAGTGACACACAGAGGACGGGGACCCAGGACAGTGACACACAGAGGACGCAACCCAGATCCGTGACACACAGAGGACAGCGACCCAGGATAGTGACACATGGCGGACGCGACCCAGGACAGTGACACACAGAGGACAGCGACCCAGGACAGTGACACACAGAGGCCGTCGATCCAGGACAGTGACACACAGAGGACGGCGACCCAGGACAGTGACACACGGAGGGCGGCGATCCAGGACAGTGACACACAGAGGACGGCGACCCAGGACTGTGACACACAGAGGACGACGACCCAGGACAATGACACACAGGGGACGGCGACCCAGGAGAGTGACATACGGAGGACGGCGACCCAGGACAATGACACACAGAGGATGGCAACCCAGGATAGTGACACACAAGGACGCGACCCAGGACAGTGACACACAGAAGACGGCAACCCAGGACAGTGACACACAGAGGACGCGACCCAGGACACTGACACACAGAGGACGCGACCCAGGACGGTAACACACAGAGGACGGCGACCCAGGACAGTGACACACAGAGGACAACGATCCTGGACAGTGACACACAGAGGACGGCGACCCTGAACAGTGACGCACAGAGGATGGCGACCCAGGACAGGGACACACAGAGGACGGCGACCCAGGACAGTGACACACAGAGGCGCGACCCAGGATAGTGACACACAGAGGAGGGGGACCCAGGACAGTGACACACGGAGGACAACGACCCAGGACAGTGACACCCAGAGGTCCGCGACCCAGGACAGTGACAACAGAGGACGCGACCCAGGACAGTCACACACAGAGGTCGGTGACCCAGGACAGTGACGCTCTGAGGACGCGACCCAGGACAGTAACACACAGAGGATTGGGACCCAGGACAGTGACACACAGAGGACGGCGGCCCAGGAGAGTGACACACGGAGGACGGCGATCCAGGACAGTGACACAAAGAGGACTGCGACCCAGGACAGTGACACACAGAGAACGGCGACCCAGGACAATGACACACAGAGGATGACGATCCAGGACAGTGTCACAGAGACGACGCGACCCAGGACTGTAACACACAGAGAACGGCGACCCAGGACAGTGACACACAGAGGATGGCGACCCAGTAGAGTGACATACGGAGGACGCCGACCCAGGACAGTGACACACAGAGGACAGCGATCCAGGACAGTGACACACAGAGGACAGCGACCCAGGACAGTGACACACGGAGGACTGCGAGCCAGGACAGTGACACAGGGAGGACGGCGAGCCAGGACAGTGACACGCAGGGGACGGCGACCCAGGACAGTGACACGCAGAGGACAGTGACAGACGGAGGACGGCGACCCAGGACAGTGTCACACAGAGGCGCGACCCAGGATAGTGACACACAGAGAACGGCGACACAGGACAATGACAGACAGAGGATGACGATCCAGGACAGTGACACAGAGAGGACGCGACCCAGGACTGTGACACACAGAGGACGTGACCCAGGACAGTGATGCACAGAGGACGCGACCCAGGACAGTAACACACAGAGGATGGCGACCCAGGACAGTGACACACAGCGGACGGCGACCCAGGACAGTGACACACAGAGGACGGCGACCAAGGACAGTGACACACTGAGGACGGCGACCCAGGACAGTGACACACAGAGACGGCGACCCAGGACAGTGACACACAGAGGATGGCATCCCAGGACAGTGACACACAGAGGACGCGATCCAGGACAGTGACGCACAGAGGACGGCGACCCAGGACAGTGACAAACAGAGGTATGCAACCCAGGACAGTGACACACAGAGGACGCGACCCAGGATAGTGACACACAGAGGACGCGACCCAGGATAGTGACACACAGAGGACGCGATCCAGGACAGTGACGCACAGAGGACGGCGACTCAGGACAGTGACGCACGGAGGGCGCGACCCAGGACAGTGACACACAGAGGACGGCGACCCAGGGCAGTGACACACAGAGGACGCGACCCAGGACAGTGACACACAGAGGACGGGGACCCAGGACATTGACACACGGACTACGGTGACCCAGGACAGTGACACACGGAGGACGGCGACCCAGATCAGTGACACACAGAGAACGGCGACACAGGACAATGACAGACAGAGGATGACGATCCAGGACAGTGTCACAGAGAGGACGCGACCCAGGACTGTGACACACAGAGGACGTGACCCAGGACAGTGATGCACACAGGACGCGACCCAGGACAGTGACACACAGAGGACGGCGACCCAGGACAGTGACACACAGAGGACGGCGACCAAGGACAGTGACACACTGAGGACGGCGACCCAGGACAGTGACACACAGAGACAGCGACCCAGGACAGTGACACACAGAGGATGGCGTCCCAGGACAGTGACACACAGAGGACGCGATCCCGGACAGTGACGCACAGAGGACGGCGACCCAGGACAGTGACACACAGGAAGGCAACCCAGGACAGTGACACACAGAGGACGGGACCCAGGATAGTGACACACAGAGGACGCGACCCAGGATAGTGACACACAGAGGACACAATCCAGGACAGTGACGCACAGAGGACGGCGACTCAGGACAGTGACACACGGAGGGCGCGAACCAGGACAGTGACACACAGAGGACGGCGACCCAGGACAGTGACACACAGAGGACGCGACCCAGGACAGTGACACACAGAGGACGGCGACCCAGGACAGTGACACACGGACTACGGTGACCCAGGACAGTGACACCCGGAGGACGGCGACCCAGAACAGTGACACACAGAGGACGGCGACCCAGGACAGTGACACACAGAGGACGCGACCCAGGACAGTGACACACAGAGGACGGCGACCCAGGACAGTGACACACAGAGGACGCGACCCAGGACAGTGACACACAGAGGACGGCGACCCAGGAGAGTCACACACGGAGGACAGCGACCCAGAACAGTGACACACAGAGGACCGCGACCCTGAACAGTGACGCACAGAGGATGGCGACACAGGACAGTGACACACATAGGATGGCGACCCAGGACAGTGACACCCAGAGGATGGGGACCCAGGACAGTGACACACAGAGGACGGCGACCCAGGACAGTGACACATGGAGGACGGCGACCCAGGACAGTGAGACACGGAGGACGGTGACCCAGGACAGTGACACGCAGTGGACGGCGACCCAGGAGAGTGACACACAGAGGTTGGCAATCCAGGACAGTGACACAGAGAGGACGCGATCCAGGACAGTGACACACAGAGGACGGCGAACCAGGACAGTGACGCACAGAGAACGCGACACAGGACAGTGACGCACAGAGGACGGCGACGCAGGACAGTAACACACAGTGGACGGTGACCCAGGACAGTGAAATACGGAGGACGGCAGCCCAGGACAGTGACACACAGAGGAAACGACCCAGGACCGTGACACACAAAGGACGGCGACCCAGGACAGTGACACACGGAGGACTACGACCCTGGACAGTGACACACAGAGGACGGCGACCCAGGACAGTGACACACGGAGGACAACGACCCAGGACAGTGACACATGGAGGACGGCGACCCAGGACAGTGACACATGGAGGACGGCGACCCTGGACAGTGACACACAGAGGACGGCGACCCTGAACAGTGACGCACAGAGGATGGCGACCCAGGACTGTGACACACAGATGATGGCGACCCATGACAGTGACACACAGAGGACGGGGACCCAGAACAGTGACACACAGAGGACGCGACCCAGGACAGTGACACACAGAGGACAGCGACCCAGGACAGTGACACACGGAGGACGCGACCGAGGACAGTGACACACACAGAACGGCGATCCAGGACAGTGACACAAAGAGGACGGCGACACAGGACAATGACAGACAGAGGATGACGATCCAGGACAGTGACACAAAGTGGACGGCGACCCAGGACAGTGACACACAGAGAACGGCGACACAGGACAATGACAGACAGAGGATGACGATTCAGGACAGTGTCACAGAGAGGAAGCGACCCAGGACTGTGACACATAGAGGACGTGACCCAGGACAGTGATGCACAGAGGACGCGACCCACGACAGTGACACACAGAGGACGGCGACCCAGGACAGTGACATACAGAGGTTGGCGATCCAGGACAGTGACACAGAGAGGACGCGACCCAGGACAGTGGCACACAGAGGACTGCAACCCAGGACAGTGACACACCGAGGAAGCGACCCAGGACAGTGACACACAGAGGACGGCGACCCAGGACAGTGACACACAGAGGACAACGACCCTGGACAGTGACACACAGAGGACGGCGACCCAGGACGGTGACACATGGAGGACGGCGACCCAGGACAGTGACACATGGAGGACGGCGACCCAGGACAGTGAGACACGGAGGACGGTGACCCAGGACAGTGACGCACAGAGGATGGCGACCCAGGACAGTGACACACAGAGGACGGCGACACAGGACAGTGACACACGGAGGGCGCGACCCAGGACAGTGACACACAGAGACGGCGACCCAGGTCAGTGACACACAGAGACGGCGACCCAGGACAGTGACACACAGAGTATGGCGATCCAGGACAGTGACACACAGAGGACGGCGACCCAGGACAGTGACACTTGGAGGACGGCGATCCAGGACAGTGACACATGGAGGACGGCGACCCAGGACAGTGAGACACGGAGGACGGTGACCGAGGACAGTGACGCACAGAGGATGGCCACCCAGGACAGTGACACACAGAGGACGGGGACCCAGGACAGTGACACACAGAGGACGCATCCCAGATCCGTGACACACAGAGGACAGCGACCCAGGATAGTGACACACGGCGGACGCGACCCAGGACAGTGACACACAGAGGACAGCGACCCAGGACAGTGACACACAGAGGCCGTCGATCCAGGAAAGTGACACTCAGAGGACGGCGACCCCAGCACAGTGACACACATAGGATGGCGACCCAGGACAGTGACACACAGAGGACGGCGACCCAGGACAGTGACACACGGAGGGCGGCGATCCAGGACAGTGACACACAGAGGACGGCGACCCAGGACTGTGACACACAGAGGACGACGACCCAGGACAATGACACACAGGGGACGGCGACCCAGGAGAGTGACATACGGAGGACGGCGACCCAGGACAGTGACACACATAGGATGGCAACCCAGGATAGTGACACACAAGGACGCGACCCAGGACAGTGACACACAGAAGACGGCAACCCAGGACAGTGACACACAGAGGACGCGACCCAGGACACTGACACACAGAGGACGCGACCCAGGACGGTAACACACAGAGGACGGCGACCCAGGACAGTGACACACAGAGGACAACGATCCTGGACAGTGACACACAGAGGACGGCGACCCTGAACAGTGACGCACAGAGGATGGCGACCCAGGACAGGGACACACAGAGGACGGCGACCCAGGACAGTGACACACAGAGGCGCGACCCAGGATAGTGACACACAGAGGAGGGGGACCCAGGACAGTGACACACGGAGGACAACGACCCAGGACAGTGACACCCAGAGGTCCGCGACCCAGGACAGTGACAACAGAGGACGCGACCCAGGACAGTCACACACAGAGGTCGGTGACCCAGGACAGTGACGCTCTGAGGACGCGACCCAGGACAGTAACACACAGAGGATTGGGACCCAGGACAGTGACACACAGAGGACGGCGGCCCAGGAGAGTGACACACGGAGGACGGCGATCCAGGACAGTGACACAAAGAGGACTGCGACCCAGGACAGTGACACACAGAGAACGGCGACCCAGGACAATGACACACAGAGGATGACGATCCAGGACAGTGTCACAGAGACGACGCGACCCAGGACTGTGACACACAGAGAACGGCGACCCAGGACAGTGACACACAGAGGATGGCGACCCAGTAGAGTGACATACGGAGGACGGCGACCCAGGACAGTGACACACAGAGGACAGCGATCCAGGACAGTGACACACAGAGGACAGCGACCCAGGACAGTGACACACGGAGGACTGCGAGCCAGGACAGTGACACAGGGAGGACGGCGAGCCAGGACAGTGACACACAGAGGACAGCGACCCAGGACAGTGACACACGGAGGACCGCGAGCCAGGACAGTGACACAGGGAGGACGGCGAGCCAGGACAGTGACACGCAGGGGACGGCGACCCAGGACAGTGACACGCAGAGGACAGTGACAGACGGAGGACGGCGACCCTGAACAGTGATGCACAGAGGATGGCGACCCAGGACAGGGACACACGGAGGACGGCGACCCAGGACAGTGTCACACAGAGGCGCGACCCAGGATAGTGACACACAGAGGAGGGGGACCTAGGACAGTGACAACAGAGGACGCGACCCAGGACACTCACACACAGAGGTCGGTGACCCAGGACAGTGACGCTCTGAGGACGCGTCCCAGGACAGTGACGCACAGAGGACGCAACCCAGGACAGTGACACACAGAGGACGGCGACCCAGGACAGTGACACACAGAGGACGTGACCCAGGACAGTGACACACAGAGGACGGCGACCCAGGACAGTGACACACGGAGGACGGCGACCCAGAACAGTGACACACAGAGGACGGCGACCCTGAACAGTGACGCACAGAGGATGGCGACACAGGACAGTGACACACATAGGTTGGCGACCCAGGACAGTGACACCCAGAGGATGGGGACCCAGGACAGTGACACACAGAGGACGGCGACCCAGGACAGTGACACATGGAGGACGGCGACCCAGGACAGTGAGACACGGAGGACGGTGACCCAGGACAGTCACACACAGAGGTCGGTGACCCAGGACAGTGACGCTCTGAGGACGCGTCCCAGGACAGTGACGCACAGAGGACGCAACCCAGGACAGTAACACACAGAGGACGGCGACCCAGGACAGTGACACACAGAGGACGGCGACCCAGGACAGTGACACACAGAGGACGTGACCCAGGACAGTGACACACAGAGGACGGCGACCCAGGACAGTGACACACGGAGGACGGCGACCCAGAACAGTGACACACAGAGGACGGCGACCCTGAACAGTGACGCACAGAGGATGGCGACACAGGACAGTGACACACATAGGATGGCGACCCAGGACAGTGACACCCAGAGGATGGGGACCCAGGACAGTGACACACAGAGGACGGCGACCCAGGACAGTGACACATGGAGGACGGCGACCCAGGACAGTGAGACACGGAGGACGGTGACCCAGGACAGTGACACACAGAGGACGACGAACCAGGACAGTGACGCACAGAGAACGCGACACAGGACAGTGACGCACAGAGGACGGCGACGCAGGACAGTAACACACAGTGGACGGTGACCCAGGACAGTGAAATACGGAGGACGGCGGCCCAGGACAGTGACACACAGAGGAAACGACCCAGGATTGTGACACACAAAGGACGGCGACCCAGGACAGTGACACATGGAGGACTACGACTCTGGACAGTGACACACAGAGGACGGCGACCCAGGACAGTGACACATGGAGGACGGCGATCCAGGACAGTGACACACAGAGGACGGCGACCCAGAACTGTGACACACAGAGGCCGTCGATCCAGGAAAGTGACACTCAGAGGACGGCGACCCCAGGACAGTGACACACAGAGGACGGCGACCCAGGACAGTGACACACGGAGGGCGGCGATCCAGGACAGTGACACACAGAGGACGGCGACCCAGGACTGTGACACACAGAGGACGACGACCCAGGACAATGACACACAGAGGATGGCGATCCAGGACAGTGTCACAGAGAGGACTCGGCCCAGGACAGTGACACACAGGGGACGGCGACCCAGGAGAGTGACATACGGAGGACGGCGACCCAGGACAGTGACACACAGAGGATGGCGCCCCAGGATAGTGACACACAAGGATGCGACTCAGGACAGTGACACACAGAAGACGGCAACCCAGGACAGTGACACACAGAGGACGCGACCCAGGACACTGACACACAGAGGACGCGACCCAGGACGGTAACACACAGAGGACGGCGACCCAGGACAGTGACACACAGAGGACAACGATCCTGGACAGTGACACACAGAGGACGGCGACCCTGAACAGTGACGCACAGGGGATGGCGACCCAGGACAGGGACACACAGAGGACGGCGACCCAGGACAGTGACACACAGAGGCGCGACCCAGGATAGTGACACACAGAGGAGGGGGACCCAGGACAGTGACACACGGAGGACAACGACCCAGGACAGTGACACCCAGAGGTCGGCGACCCAGGACAGTGACAACAGAGGACGCGACCCAGGACAGTCACACACAGAGGTCGGTGACCCAGGACAGTGACGCTCTGAGGACGCGACCCAGGACAGTAACACACAGAGGATTGGGACCCAGGACAGTGACACACAGAGGACGGCGGCCCAGGAGAGTGACAAACGGAGGACGGCGATCCAGGACAGTGACACAAAGAGGACTGCGACCCAGGACAGTGACACACAGAGAACGGCGACCCAGGACAATGACACACAGAGGATGACGATCCAGGACAGTGTCACAGAGACGACGCGACCCAGGACTGTGACACACAGAGGACGGCGACCCAGGACAGTGACACACAGAGGATGGCGACCCAGGAGAGTGACATACGGAGGACGCCGACCCAGGACAGTGACACACAGAGGACAGCGATCCAGGACAGTGACACACAGAGGACAGCGACCCAGGACAGTGACACACGGAGGACAGCGATCCAGGACAGTGACACACAGAGGACAGCGATCCAGGACAGTGACACACAGAGGACAGCGACCCAGGACAGTGACACACGGAGGACTGCGAGCCAGGTCAGTGACACAGGGAGGACGGCGAGCCAGGACAGTGACACGCAGGGGACGGCGACCCAGGACAGTGACACACAGAGGACAGCGATCCAGGACAGTGACACACAGAGGACAGCGATCCAGGACAGTGACACACAGAGGACAGCGACCCAGGACAGTGACACACGGAGGACTGCGAGCCAGGTCAGTGACACAGGGAGGACGGCGAGCCAGGACAGTGACACGCAGGGGACGGCGACCCAGGACAGTGACACACAGAGGACAGTGACAGACGGAGGACGGCGACCCTGAACAGTGATGCACAGAGGATGGCGACCCAGGACAGGGACACACGGAGGACGGCGACCCAGGACAGTGTCACACAGAGGCGCGACCCAGGATAGTGACACACAGAGGAGGGGGACCCAGGACAGTGACAACAGAGGACGCGACCCAGGACAGTCACACACAGAGGTCGGTGACCCAGGACAGTGACGCTCTGAGGACGCGTCCCAGGACAGTGACGCACAGAGGACGTGACCCAGGTCAGTGACACACAGAGGACGGCGACCCAGGACAGTGACACACGGAGGACGGCGACCCAGAATCAGTGACACACAGAGGACGGCGACCCTGAACAGTGACGCACAGAGGATGGCGACACAGGACAGTGACACACATAGGATGGCGACCCAGGACAGTGACACACGGACTACGGTGACCCAGGACAGTGACACACATAGGATGGGGCCCAGGACAGTGACACACAGAGGACGGCGACCCAGGACAGTGACACCCAGAGGATGGGGACCCAGGACAGTGACACACAGAGGATGGCGACCCAGGACAGTGACACATGGAGGACGGCGACCCAGGACAGTGAGACACGGAGGACGGTGACCCAGGACAGTGACACGCAGTGGACGGCGACCCAGGAGAGTGACACACAGAGGTTGGCGATCCAGGACAGTGACGCTCTGAGGACGCGTCCCAGGACAGTGACGCACAGAGGACGCAACCCAGGACAGTAACACACAGAGGACGGCGACCCAGGACAGTGACACACAGAGGACGGCGACCCAGGACAGTGACACACAGAGAACGGCGACACAGGACAATGACAGACAGAGGATGACGATTCAGGACAGTGTCACAGAGAGGAAGCGACCCAGGACTGTGACACATAGAGGACGTGACCCAGGACAGTGATGCACAGAGGACGCGACCCACGACAGTGACACACAGAGGACGGCGACCCAGGACAGTGACATACAGAGGTTGGCGATCCAGGACAGTGACACAGAGAGGACGCGACCCAGGACAGTGGCACACAGAGGACTGCAACCCAGGACAGTGACACACCGAGGAAGCGACCCAGGACAGTGACACACAGAGGACGGCGACCCAGGACAGTGACACACAGAGGACAACGACCCTGGACAGTGACACACAGAGGACGGCGACCCAGGACGGTGACACATGGAGGACGGCGACCCAGGACAGTGACACATGGAGGACGGCGACCCAGGACAGTGAGACACGGAGGACGGTGACCCAGGACAGTGACGCACAGAGGATGGCGACCCAGGACAGTGACACACAGAGGACGGCGACACAGGACAGTGACACACGGAGGGCGCGACCCAGGACAGTGACACACAGAGACGGCGACCCAGGTCAGTGACACACAGAGACGGCGACCCAGGACAGTGACACACAGAGTATGGCGATCCAGGACAGTGACACACAGAGGACGGCGACCCAGGACAGTGACACTTGGAGGACGGCGATCCAGGACAGTGACACATGGAGGACGGCGACCCAGGACAGTGAGACACGGAGGACGGTGACCGAGGACAGTGACGCACAGAGGATGGCCACCCAGGACAGTGACACACAGAGGACGGGGACCCAGGACAGTGACACACAGAGGACGCATCCCAGATCCGTGACACACAGAGGACAGCGACCCAGGATAGTGACACACGGCGGACGCGACCCAGGACAGTGACACACAGAGGACAGCGACCCAGGACAGTGACACACAGAGGCCGTCGATCCAGGAAAGTGACACTCAGAGGACGGCGACCCCAGCACAGTGACACACATAGGATGGCGACCCAGGACAGTGACACACAGAGGACGGCGACCCAGGACAGTGACACACGGAGGGCGGCGATCCAGGACAGTGACACACAGAGGACGGCGACCCAGGACTGTGACACACAGAGGACGACGACCCAGGACAATGACACACAGGGGACGGCGACCCAGGAGAGTGACATACGGAGGACGGCGACCCAGGACAGTGACACACAGAGGATGGCAACCCAGGATAGTGACACACAAGGACGCGACCCAGGACAGTGACACACAGAAGACGGCAACCCAGGACAGTGACACACAGAGGACGCGACCCAGGACACTGACACACAGAGGACGCGACCCAGGACGGTAACACACAGAGGACGGCGACCCAGGACAGTGACACACAGAGGACAACGATCCTGGACAGTGACACACAGAGGACGGCGACCCTGAACAGTGACGCACAGAGGATGGCGACCCAGGACAGGGACACACAGAGGACGGCGACCCAGGACAGTGACACACAGAGGCGCGACCCAGGATAGTGACACACAGAGGAGGGGGACCCAGGACAGTGACACACGGAGGACAACGACCCAGGACAGTGACACCCAGAGGTCCGCGACCCAGGACAGTGACAACAGAGGACGCGACCCAGGACAGTCACACACAGAGGTCGGTGACCCAGGACAGTGACGCTCTGAGGACGCGACCCAGGACAGTAACACACAGAGGATTGGGACCCAGGACAGTGACACACAGAGGACGGCGGCCCAGGAGAGTGACACACGGAGGACGGCGATCCAGGACAGTGACACAAAGAGGACTGCGACCCAGGACAGTGACACACAGAGAACGGCGACCCAGGACAATGACACACAGAGGATGACGATCCAGGACAGTGTCACAGAGACGACGCGACCCAGGACTGTGACACACAGAGAACGGCGACCCAGGACAGTGACACACAGAGGATGGCGACCCAGTAGAGTGACATACGGAGGACGGCGACCCAGGACAGTGACACACAGAGGACAGCGATCCAGGACAGTGACACACAGAGGACAGCGACCCAGGACAGTGACACACGGAGGACTGCGAGCCAGGACAGTGACACAGGGAGGACGGCGAGCCAGGACAGTGACACACAGAGGACAGCGACCCAGGACAGTGACACACGGAGGACCGCGAGCCAGGACAGTGACACAGGGAGGACGGCGAGCCAGGACAGTGACACGCAGGGGACGGCGACCCAGGACAGTGACACGCAGAGGACAGTGACAGACGGAGGACGGCGACCCTGAACAGTGATGCACAGAGGATGGCGACCCAGGACAGGGACACACGGAGGACGGCGACCCAGGACAGTGTCACACAGAGGCGCGACCCAGGATAGTGACACACAGAGGAGGGGGACCTAGGACAGTGACAACAGAGGACGCGACCCAGGACACTCACACACAGAGGTCGGTGACCCAGGACAGTGACGCTCTGAGGACGCGTCCCAGGACAGTGACGCACAGAGGACGCAACCCAGGACAGTGACACACAGAGGACGGCGACCCAGGACAGTGACACACAGAGGACGTGACCCAGGACAGTGACACACAGAGGACGGCGACCCAGGACAGTGACACACGGAGGACGGCGACCCAGAACAGTGACACACAGAGGACGGCGACCCTGAACAGTGACGCACAGAGGATGGCGACACAGGACAGTGACACACATAGGTTGGCGACCCAGGACAGTGACACCCAGAGGATGGGGACCCAGGACAGTGACACACAGAGGACGGCGACCCAGGACAGTGACACATGGAGGACGGCGACCCAGGACAGTGAGACACGGAGGACGGTGACCCAGGACAGTCACACACAGAGGTCGGTGACCCAGGACAGTGACGCTCTGAGGACGCGTCCCAGGACAGTGACGCACAGAGGACGCAACCCAGGACAGTAACACACAGAGGACGGCGACCCAGGACAGTGACACACAGAGGACGGCGACCCAGGACAGTGACACACAGAGGACGTGACCCAGGACAGTGACACACAGAGGACGGCGACCCAGGACAGTGACACACGGAGGACGGCGACCCAGAACAGTGACACACAGAGGACGGCGACCCTGAACAGTGACGCACAGAGGATGGCGACACAGGACAGTGACACACATAGGATGGCGACCCAGGACAGTGACACCCAGAGGATGGGGACCCAGGACAGTGACACACAGAGGACGGCGACCCAGGACAGTGACACATGGAGGACGGCGACCCAGGACAGTGAGACACGGAGGACGGTGACCCAGGACAGTGACACACAGAGGACGACGAACCAGGACAGTGACGCACAGAGAACGCGACACAGGACAGTGACGCACAGAGGACGGCGACGCAGGACAGTAACACACAGTGGACGGTGACCCAGGACAGTGAAATACGGAGGACGGCGGCCCAGGACAGTGACACACAGAGGAAACGACCCAGGATTGTGACACACAAAGGACGGCGACCCAGGACAGTGACACATGGAGGACTACGACTCTGGACAGTGACACACAGAGGACGGCGACCCAGGACAGTGACACATGGAGGACGGCGATCCAGGACAGTGACACACAGAGGACGGCGACCCAGAACAGTGACACACAGAGGCCGTCGATCCAGGAAAGTGACACTCAGAGGACGGCGACCCCAGGACAGTGACACACAGAGGACGGCGACCCAGGACAGTGACACACGGAGGGCGGCGATCCAGGACAGTGACACACAGAGGACGGCGACCCAGGACTGTGACACACAGAGGACGACGACCCAGGACAATGACACACAGAGGATGGCGATCCAGGACAGTGTCACAGAGAGGACTCGGCCCAGGACAGTGACACACAGGGGACGGCGACCCAGGAGAGTGACATACGGAGGACGGCGACCCAGGACAGTGACACACAGAGGATGGCGCCCCAGGATAGTGACACACAAGGATGCGACTCAGGACAGTGACACACAGAAGACGGCAACCCAGGACAGTGACACACAGAGGACGCGACCCAGGACACTGACACACAGAGGACGCGACCCAGGACGGTAACACACAGAGGACGGCGACCCAGGACAGTGACACACAGAGGACAACGATCCTGGACAGTGACACACAGAGGACGGCGACCCTGAACAGTGACGCACAGGGGATGGCGACCCAGGACAGGGACACACAGAGGACGGCGACCCAGGACAGTGACACACAGAGGCGCGACCCAGGATAGTGACACACAGAGGAGGGGGACCCAGGACAGTGACACACGGAGGACAACGACCCAGGACAGTGACACCCAGAGGTCGGCGACCCAGGACAGTGACAACAGAGGACGCGACCCAGGACAGTCACACACAGAGGTCGGTGACCCAGGACAGTGACGCTCTGAGGACGCGACCCAGGACAGTAACACACAGAGGATTGGGACCCAGGACAGTGACACACAGAGGACGGCGGCCCAGGAGAGTGACAAACGGAGGACGGCGATCCAGGACAGTGACACAAAGAGGACTGCGACCCAGGACAGTGACACACAGAGAACGGCGACCCAGGACAATGACACACAGAGGATGACGATCCAGGACAGTGTCACAGAGACGACGCGACCCAGGACTGTGACACACAGAGGACGGCGACCCAGGACAGTGACACACAGAGGATGGCGACCCAGGAGAGTGACATACGGAGGACGCCGACCCAGGACAGTGACACACAGAGGACAGCGATCCAGGACAGTGACACACAGAGGACAGCGACCCAGGACAGTGACACACGGAGGACAGCGATCCAGGACAGTGACACACAGAGGACAGCGATCCAGGACAGTGACACACAGAGGACAGCGACCCAGGACAGTGACACACGGAGGACTGCGAGCCAGGTCAGTGACACAGGGAGGACGGCGAGCCAGGACAGTGACACGCAGGGGACGGCGACCCAGGACAGTGACACACAGAGGACAGCGATCCAGGACAGTGACACACAGAGGACAGCGATCCAGGACAGTGACACACAGAGGACAGCGACCCAGGACAGTGACACACGGAGGACTGCGAGCCAGGTCAGTGACACAGGGAGGACGGCGAGCCAGGACAGTGACACGCAGGGGACGGCGACCCAGGACAGTGACACACAGAGGACAGTGACAGACGGAGGACGGCGACCCTGAACAGTGATGCACAGAGGATGGCGACCCAGGACAGGGACACACGGAGGACGGCGACCCAGGACAGTGTCACACAGAGGCGCGACCCAGGATAGTGACACACAGAGGAGGGGGACCCAGGACAGTGACAACAGAGGACGCGACCCAGGACAGTCACACACAGAGGTCGGTGACCCAGGACAGTGACGCTCTGAGGACGCGTCCCAGGACAGTGACGCACAGAGGACGGCGACCCAGGACAGTGACACACGGAGGACGGCGACCCAGAATCAGTGACACACAGAGGACGGCGACCCTGAACAGTGACGCACAGAGGATGGCGACACAGGACAGTGACACACATAGGATGGCGACCCAGGACAGTGACACACGGACTACGGTGACCCAGGACAGTGACACACATAGGATGGGGCCCAGGACAGTGACACACAGAGGACGGCGACCCAGGACAGTGACACCCAGAGGATGGGGACCCAGGACAGTGACACACAGAGGATGGCGACCCAGGACAGTGACACATGGAGGACGGCGACCCAGGACAGTGAGACACGGAGGACGGTGACCCAGGACAGTGACACGCAGTGGACGGCGACCCAGGAGAGTGACACACAGAGGTTGGCGATCCAGGACAGTGACGCTCTGAGGACGCGTCCCAGGACAGTGACGCACAGAGGACGCAACCCAGGACAGTAACACACAGAGGACGGCGACCCAGGACAGTGACACACAGAGGACGGCGACCCAGGACAGTGACACACAGAGGACGTGACCCAGGACAGTGACACACAGAGGACGGCGACCCAGGACAGTGACACACGGAGGACGGCGACCCAGAACAGTGACACACAGAGGACGGCGACCCTGAACAGTGACGCACAGAGGATGGCGACACAGGACAGTGACACACATAGGATGGCGACCCAGGACAGTGACACCCAGAGGATGGGGACCCAGGACAGTGACACACAGAGGACGGCGACCCAGGACAGTGACACATGGAGGACGGCGACCCAGGACAGTGAGACACGGAGGACGGTGACCCAGGACAGTGACACACAGTGGACGGCGACCCAGGAGAGTGACACACAGGTTGGAGATCCAGGACAGTGACACAGAGAGGACGCGACCCAGGACAGTGACACACAGAGGACGACGAACCAGGAGAGTGACGCACAGAGAACGCGACACAGGACAGTGACGCACAGAGGACGGCGACGCAGGACAGTGACACACAGTGGACGGTGACCCAGGACAGTGAAATACGGAGGACGGCGGCCCAGGACAGTGACACACAGAGGAAACGACCCAGGATTGTGACACACAAAGGACGGCGACCCAGGACAGTGACACACGGAGGACGGCGACCCTGAACAGTGACGCACAGAGGATGGCGACCCAGGACTGTGACACACAGCGGATGGCGACCCAGGACAGTAACACACAGAGGAAGGGGACCCAGAACAGTGACGCACAGAGGATGGCGACCCAGGACTGTGACACACAGCGGATGGCGACCCAGGACAGTAACACACAGAGGAAGGGGACCCAGAACAGTGACACACAGAGGACGCGACCCAGGACAGTGACACACAGAGGACGGCGACCCTGGACAGTGACACACAGAGGACGGCGACCCTGAACAGTGACGCACAGAGGATGGCGACCCAGGACTGTGACACACAGCGGATGGCGACCCAGGACAGTAACACACAGAGGAAGGGGACCCAGAACAGTGACGCACAGAGGATGGCGACCCAGGACTGTGACACACAGCGGATGGCGACCCAGGACAGTAACACACAGAGGAAGGGGACCCAGAACAGTGACACACAGAGGACGCGACCCAGGACAGTGACACACAGAGGACGGCGACCCAGGACAGTGACACACGGAGGACGCGACCGAGGACAGTGACACACACAGGACGGCGACCCAGGACAGTGACACACAGAGGCCGTCGATCCAGGACAGTGACACTCAGAGGATGGGAACCAGGACAGTGACATACGGAGGACGGCGATCCAGGACAGTGACACAAAGAGGACGGCGACCAAGGACAGTGACACACAGAGAACGGCGACACAGGACAATGACAGACAGAGGATTACGATCCAGGACAGTGTCACAGAGAGGACGCGACCCAGGACTGTGACACACAGAGGACGTGACCCAGGACAGTGATGCACAGAGGACGCGACCCAGGACAGTGACACACAGAGGACGGCGACCCAGGACAGTGACACACAGAGGACGGCGACCAAGAACAGTGACACACTGAGGACGGCGACCCAGGACAGTGACACACAGAGACGGCGACCCAGGACAGTGACACACAGAGGATGGCGACACAGGACAGTGACACACAGAGGACGCGATCCAGGACAGTGACGCACAGAGGACGGCGACCCAGGACAGTGACACACAGAGGAAGGCAACCCAGGACAGTGACACACAGAGGACGCGACCCAGGATAGTGACACACAGAGGACGCGACCCAGGATAGTGACACACAGAGGACGCAATCCAGGACAGTGACGCACAGAGGACGGCGACTCAGGACAGTGACACACGGAGGGCGCGACCCAGGACAGTGACACACAGAGGACGGCGACCCAGGACAGTGACACACAGAGGACGCGACCCAGGACAGTGACACACAGAGGACGGTGACCCAGGACAGTGACACACGAACTACGGTGACCCAGGACAGTGACACACGGAGGACGGCGACCCAGAACAGTGACACACAGAGGACGGCGACCCTGAACAGTGACGCACAGAGGATGGCGACACAGGACAGTGACACACAGAGGATGGCGACCCAGGACAGTGACACAGAGAGGACGCGACCCAGGACAGTGGCACACAGAGGACTGCAACCCAGGACAGTGACACACCGAGGAAGCGACCCAGGACAGTGACACACAGAGGACGGCGACCCAGGACAGTGACACACGGAGCACAACGACCCTGGACAGTGACACCCAGAGGTCGGCGACCCAGGACAGTGACAACAGATGACGCGACCCAGTACAGTCACACACAGAGGTCGGTGACCCAGGACAGTGACGCTCTGAGGACGCGACCCAGGACAGTAACACACAGAGGATTGGGACCCAGGACAGTGACAGACAGAGGACGGCGGCCCAGGACAATGACATACAGAGGATGACGATCCAGGACAGTGTCACAGAGAGGACGCGACCCAGGACTGTGACACACAGAGGACGGCGACCCAGGACAGTGACACACAGAGGATGGCGACCCAGGAGAGTGACATACGGAGGACGCCGACCCAGGACAGTGACACACAGAGGACAGCGATCCAGGACAGTGACACACAGAGGACAGCGACCCAGGACAGTGACACACGGAGGACTGCGAGCCAAGACAGTGACACAGGGAGGACGGCGAGCCAGGACAGTGACACGCAGGGGACGGCGACCCAGGACAGTGACACACAGAGGACAGTGACAGACGGAGGACGGCGACCCTGAACAGTGATGCACAGAGGATGGCGACCCAGGACAGGGACACACGGAGGACGGCGACCCAGGACAGTCACACACAGAGGTCGGTGACCCAGGACAGTGACGCTCTGAGGACGCGTCCCAGGACAGTGACGCACAGAGGACGCAACCCAGGACAGTAACACACAGAGGACGGCGACCCAGGACAGTGACACACAGAGGACGTGACCCAGGACAGTAACACACAGAGGACGGCGACCCATGACAGTCACACACAGAGGACGGCGACACAGGACAGTGACACACAGAGGACGTGACCCAGGACATAACACACAGAGGACGGCGACCCAGGACAGTGACACACGGAGGACGGCGACCCAGAACAGTGACACACAGAGGACGGCGACCCTGAACAGTGACGCACAGAGGATGGCGACAGAGGACAGTTACACACATAGGATGGCGACCCAGGACAGTGACACCCAGAGGATGGGGACCCAGGACAGTGACACACAGAGGACGGCGACCCAGGACAGTGACACAGGGAGGACGGCGAGCCAGGACAGTGACACGCAGGGGACGGCGATCCAGGACAGTGACACGCAGAGGACAGTGACAGACGGAGGACGGCGACCCTGAACAGTGATGCACAGAGGATGGCGACCCAGGACAGGGACACACGGAGGACGGCGACCCAGGACAGTGTCACACAGAGGCGCGACCCAGGATAGTGACACACAGAGAACGGCGACACAGGACAATGACAGACAGAGGATGACGATCCAGGACAGTGTCACAGAGAGGACGCGACCCAGGACTGTGACACACAGAGGACGTGACCCAGGACAGTGATGCACAGAGGACGCGACCCAGGACAGTGACACACAGAGGACGGCGAGCCAGGACAGTGACACACAGAGGACGGCGACCAAGGACAGTGACACACTGAGGACGGCGACCCAGGACAGTGACACACAGAGGACGGCGACCCAGGACAGTGACACACAGAGGACGGCGACCCAGGACAGTGACACACAGAGGACGGCGACCAAGGACAGTGACACACTGAGGACGGCGAGCCAGGACAGTGACACACAGAGACGGCGACCCAGGACAGTGACACACAGAGGATGGCATCCCAGGACAGTGACACACAGAGGACGCGATCCAGGACAGTGACGCACAGAGGACGGCGACCCAGGACAGTGACAAACAGAGGAATGCAACCCAGGACAGTGACACACAGAGGACGCGACCCAGGATAGTGACACACAGAGGACGCGACCCAGGATAGTGACACACAGAGGACGCGATCCAGGACAGTGACGCACAGAGGACGGCGACTCAGGACAGTGACACACGGAGGGCGCGACCCAGGACAGTGACACACAGAGGACGGCGACCCAGGGCAGTGACACACAGAGGACGCGACCCAGGACAGTGACACACAGAGGACGGGGACCCAGGACATTGACACACGGACTACGGTGACCCAGGACAGTGACACACGGAGGACGGCGACCCAGATCAGTGACACACAGAGAACGGCGACACAGGACAATGACAGACAGAGGATGATTATCCAGGACAGTGTCACAGAGAGGACGCGACCCAGGACTGTGACACACAGAGGACGTGACCCAGGACAGTGATGCACAGAGGACGCGACCCAGGACAGTGACACACAGAGGACGGCGACCCAGGACAGTGACCCACAGAGGACGGCGACCAAGGACAGTGACACACTGAGGACGGCGACCCAGGACAGTGACACACAGAGACGGCGACCCAGGACAGTGACACACAGAGGATGGCGTCCCAGGACAGTGACACACAGAGGACGCGATCCCGGACAGTGACGCACAGAGGACGGCGACCCAGGACAGTGACACACAGGAAGGCACCCCAGGACAGTGACACACAGAGGACGGGACCCAGGATAGTGACACACAGAGGACGCGACCCAGGATAGTGACACACAGAGGACACAATCCAGGACAGTGACGCACAGAGGACGGCGACTCAGGACAGTGACACACGGAGGGCGCGAACCAGGACAGTGACACACAGAGGACGGCGACCCAGGACAGTGACACACAGAGGACGCGACCCAGGACAGTGACACACAGAGGACGGCGACCCAGGACAGTGACACACGGACTACGGTGACCCAGGACAGTGACACCCGGAGGACGGCGACCCAGAACAGTGACACACAGAGGACGGCGACCCAGGACAGTGACACACAGAGGACGCGACCCAGGACAGTGACACACAGAGGACGGCGACCCAGGACAGTGACACACAGAGGACGCGACCCAGGACAGTGACACACAGAGGACGGCGACCCAGGAGAGTCACACACGGAGGACAGCGACCCAGAACAGTGACACACAGAGGACCGCGACCCTGAACAGTGACGCACAGAGGATGGCGACACAGGACAGTGACACACATAGGATGGCGACCCAGGACAGTGACACCCAGAGGATGGGGACCCAGGACAGTGACACACAGAGGACGGCGACCCAGGACAGTGACACATGGAGGACGGCGACCCAGGACAGTGAGACACGGAGGACGGTGACCCAGGACAGTGACACGCAGTGGACGGCGACCCAGGAGAGTGACACACAGAGGTTGGCAATCCAGGACAGTGACACAGAGAGGACGCGATCCAGGACAGTGACACACAGAGGACGGCGAACCAGGACAGTGACGCACAGAGAACGCGACACAGGACAGTGACGCACAGAGGACGGCGACGCAGGACAGTAACACACAGTGGACGGTGACCCAGGACAGTGAAATACGGAGGACGGCAGCCCAGGACAGTGACACACAGAGGAAACGACCCAGGACCGTGACACACAAAGGACGGCGACCCAGGACAGTGACACACGGAGGACTACGACCCTGGACAGTGACACACAGAGGACGGCGACCCTGGACAGTGACACACGGAGGACAACGACCCAGGACAGTGACACATGGAGGACGGCGACCCAGGACAGTGACACATGGAGGACGGCGACCCTGGACAGTGACACACAGAGGACGGCGACCCTGAACAGTGACGCACAGAGGATGGCGACCCAGGACTGTGACACACAGATGATGGCGACCCATGACAGTGACACACAGAGGACGGGGACCCAGAACAGTGACACACAGAGGACGCGACCCAGGACAGTGACACACAGAGGACGGCGACCCAGGACAGTGACACACGGAGGACGCGACCGAGGACAGTGACACACACAGAACGGCGATCCAGGACAGTGACACAAAGAGGACGGCGACACAGGACAATGACAGACAGAGGATGACGATCCAGGACAGTGACACAAAGAGGACGGCGACCCAGGACAGTGACACACAGAGAACGGCGACACAGGACAATGACAGACAGAGGATGACGATTCAGGACAGTGTCACAGAGAGGAAGCGACCCAGGACAGTGATGCACAGAGGACGCGACCCACGACAGTGACACACAGAGGACAGCGACCCAGGACAGTGACATACAGAGGTTGGCGATCCAGGACAGTGACACAGAGAGGACGCGACCCAGGACAGTGGCACACAGAGGACTGCAACCCAGGACAGTGACACACCGAGGAAGCGACCCAGGACAGTGACACACAGAGGACGGCGACCCAGGACAGTGACACACAGAGGACAACGACCCTGGACAGTGACACACAGAGGACGGCGACCCAGGACGGTGACACATGGAGGACGGCGACCCAGGACAGTGACACATGGAGGACGGCGACCCAGGACAGTGAGACACGGAGGACGGTGACCCAGGACAGTGACGCACAGAGGATGGCGACCCAGGACAGTGACACACAGAGGACGGCGACACAGGACAGTGACACACGGAGGGCGCGACCCAGGACAGTGACACACAGAGACGGCGACCCAGGTCAGTGACACACAGAGACGGCGACCCAGGACAGTGACACACAGAGTATGGCGATCCAGGACAGTGACACACAGAGGACGGCGACCCAGGACAGTGACACTTGGAGGACGGCGATCCAGGACAGTGACACATGGAGGACGGCGACCCAGGACAGTGAGACACGGAGGACGGTGACCGAGGACAGTGACGCACAGAGGATGGCCACCCAGGACAGTGACACACAGAGGACGGGGACCCAGGACAGTGACACACAGAGGACGCATCCCAGATCCGTGACACACAGAGGACAGCGACCCAGGATAGTGACACACGGCGGACGCGACCCAGGACAGTGACACACAGAGGACAGCGACCCAGGACAGTGACACACAGAGGCCGTCGATCCAGGAAAGTGACACTCAGAGGACGGCGACCCCAGCACAGTGACACACATAGGATGGCGACCCAGGACAGTGACACACAGAGGACGGCGACCCAGGACAGTGACACACGGAGGGCGGCGATCCAGGACAGTGACACACAGAGGACGGCGACCCAGGACTGTGACACACAGAGGACGACGACCCAGGACAATGACACACAGGGGACGGCGACCCAGGAGAGTGACATACGGAGGACGGCGACCCAGGACAGTGACACACAGAGGATGGCAACCCAGGATAGTGACACACAAGGACGCGACCCAGGACAGTGACACACAGAAGACGGCAACCCAGGACAGTGACACACAGAGGACGCGACCCAGGACACTGACACACAGAGGACGCGACCCAGGACGGTAACACACAGAGGACGGCGACCCAGGACAGTGACACACAGAGGACAACGATCCTGGACAGTGACACACAGAGGACGGCGACCCTGAACAGTGACGCACAGAGGATGGCGACCCAGGACAGGGACACACAGAGGACGGCGACCCAGGACAGTGACACACAGAGGCGCGACCCAGGATAGTGACACACAGAGGAGGGGGACCCAGGACAGTGACACACGGAGGACAACGACCCAGGACAGTGACACCCAGAGGTCCGCGACCCAGGACAGTGACAACAGAGGACGCGACCCAGGACAGTCACACACAGAGGTCGGTGACCCAGGACAGTGACGCTCTGAGGACGCGACCCAGGACAGTAACACACAGAGGATTGGGACCCAGGACAGTGACACACAGAGGACGGCGGCCCAGGAGAGTGACACACGGAGGACGGCGATCCAGGACAGTGACACAAAGAGGACTGCGACCCAGGACAGTGACACACAGAGAACGGCGACCCAGGACAATGACACACAGAGGATGACGATCCAGGACAGTGTCACAGAGACGACGCGACCCAGGACTGTGACACACAGAGAACGGCGACCCAGGACAGTGACACACAGAGGATGGCGACCCAGTAGAGTGACATACGGAGGACGCCGACCCAGGACAGTGACACACAGAGGACAGCGATCCAGGACAGTGACACACAGAGGACAGCGACCCAGGACAGTGACACACGGAGGACTGCGAGCCAGGACAGTGACACAGGGAGGACGGCGAGCCAGGACAGTGACACACAGAGGATTGAGACCCAGGACAGTGACACACAGAGGACAGCGACCCAGGACAGTGACACACGGAGGACTGCGAGCCAGGACAGTGACACAGGGAGGACGGCGAGCCAGGACAGTGACACACAGAGAACGGCGACCCAGGACAATGACACACAGAGGATGACGATCCAGGACAGTGTCACAGAGACGACGCGACCCAGGACTGTGACACACAGAGGACGGCGACCCAGGACAGTGACACACAGAGGATGGCGACCCAGGAGAGTGACATACGGAGGACGCCGACCCAGGACAGTGACACACAGAGGACAGCGATCCAGGACAGTGACACACAGAGGACAGCGACCCAGGACAGTGACACACGGAGGACTGCGAGCCAGGTCAGTGACACAGGGAGGACGGCGAGCCAGGACAGTGACACGCAGGGGACGGCGACCCAGGACAGTGACACACAGAGGACAGTGACAGACGGAGGACGGCGACCCTGAACAGTGATGCACAGAGGATGGCGACCCAGGACAGGGACACACGGAGGACGGCGACCCAGGACAGTGTCACACAGAGGCGCGACCCAGGATAGTGACACACAGAGGAGGGGGACCCAGGACAGTGACAACAGAGGACGCGACCCAGGACAGTCACACACAGAGGTCGGTGACCCAGGACAGTGACGCTCTGAGGACGCGTCCCAGGACAGTGACGCACAGAGGACGTGACCCAGGTCAGTGACACACAGAGGACGGCGACCCAGGACAGTGACACACGGAGGACGGCGACCCAGAATCAGTGACACACAGAGGACGGCGACCCTGAACAGTGACGCACAGAGGATGGCGACACAGGACAGTGACACACATAGGATGGCGACCCAGGACAGTGACACACGGACTACGGTGACCCAGGACAGTGACACACATAGGATGGGGCCCAGGACAGTGACACACAGAGGACGGCGACCCAGGACAGTGACACCCAGAGGATGGGGACCCAGGACAGTGACACACAGAGGATGGGGACCCAGGACAGTGACACACTGAGGACGGCGACCCAGGACAGTGACACAGGGAGGACGGCGAGCCAGGACAGTGACACGCAGGGGACGGCGACCCAGGACAGTGACACACAGAGGACGGTGACCCAGGACAGTGACAGACGGAGGACGGCGACCCTGAACAGTGATGCACAGAGGATGGCGACCCAGGACAGGGACACACGGAGGACGGCGACCCAGGACAGTGTCACACAGAGGCGCGACCCAGGATAGTGACACACAGAGGAGGGGGACCTAGGACAGTGACACACAGAGGACGCGACTCAGGACAGTGACACACAGAAGACGGCAACCCAGGACAGTGACACACAGAGGACGCGACCCAGGACACTGACACACAGAGGACGCGACCCAGGACGGTAACACACAGAGGACGGCGACCCAGGACAGTGACACACAGAGGACAACGATCCTGGACAGTGACACACAGAGGACGGCGACCCTGAACAGTGACGCACAGGGGATGGCGACCCAGGACAGGGACACACAGAGGACGGCGACCCAGGACAGTGACACACAGAGGCGCGACCCAGGATAGTGACACACAGAGGAGGGGGACCCAGGACAGTGACACACGGAGGACAACGACCCAGGACAGTGACACCCAGAGGTCGGCGACCCAGGACAGTGACAACAGAGGACGCGACCCAGGACAGTCACACACAGAGGTCGGTGACCCAGGACAGTGACGCTCTGAGGACGCGTCCCAGGACAGTGACGCACAGAGGACGCAACCCAGGACAGTAACACACAGAGGACGGCGACCCAGGACAGTGACACACAGAGGACGGCGACCCAGGACAGTGACACACAGAGGACGTGACCCAGGACAGTGACACACAGAGGACGGCGACCCAGGACAGTGACACACGGAGGACGGCGACCCAGAACAGTGACACACAGAGGACGGCGACCCTGAACAGTGACGCACAGAGGATGGCGACACAGGACAGTGACACACATAGGATGGCGACCCAGGACAGTGACACCCAGAGGATGGGGACCCAGGACAGTGACACACAGAGGACGGCGACCCAGGACAGTGACACATGGAGGACGGCGACCCAGGACAGTGAGACACGGAGGACGGTGACCCAGGACAGTGACACACAGAGGACGACGAACCAGGACAGTGACGCACAGAGAACGCGACACAGGACAGTGACGCACAGAGGACGGCGACGCAGGACAGTAACACACAGTGGACGGTGACCCAGGACAGTGAAATACGGAGGACGGCGGCCCAGGACAGTGACACACAGAGGAAACGACCCAGGATTGTGACACACAAAGGACGGCGACCCAGGACAGTGACACATGGAGGACTACGACTCTGGACAGTGACACACAGAGGACGGCGACCCAGGACAGTGACACATGGAGGACGGCGATCCAGGACAGTGACACACAGAGGACGGCGACCCAGAACAGTGACACACAGAGGCCGTCGATCCAGGAAAGTGACACTCAGAGGACGGCGACCCCAGGACAGTGACACACAGAGGACGGCGACCCAGGACAGTGACACACGGAGGGCGGCGATCCAGGACAGTGACACACAGAGGACGGCGACCCAGGACTGTGACACACAGAGGACGACGACCCAGGACAATGACACACAGAGGATGGCGATCCAGGACAGTGTCACAGAGAGGACTCGGCCCAGGACAGTGACACACAGGGGACGGCGACCCAGGAGAGTGACATACGGAGGACGGCGATCCAGGACAGTGACACACAGAGGATGGCGACCCAGGATAGTGACACACAAGGACGCGACTCAGGACAGTGACACACAGAAGACGGCAACCCAGGACAGTGACACACAGAGGACGCGACCCAGGACACTGACACACAGAGGACGCGACCCAGGACGGTAACACACAGAGGACGGCGACCCAGGACAGTGACACACAGAGGACAACGATCCTGGACAGTGACACACAGAGGACGGCGACCCTGAACAGTGACGCACAGGGGATGGCGACCCAGGACAGGGACACACAGAGGACGGCGACCCAGGACAGTGACACACAGAGGCGCGACCCAGGATAGTGACACACAGAGGAGGGGGACCCAGGACAGTGACACACGGAGGACAACGACCCAGGACAGTGACACCCAGAGGTCGGCGACCCAGGACAGTGACAACAGAGGACGCGACCCAGGACAGTCACACACAGAGGTCGGTGACCCAGGACAGTGACGCTCTGAGGACGCGACCCAGGACAGTAACACACAGAGGATTGGGACCCAGGACAGTGACACACAGAGGACGGCGGCCCAGGAGAGTGACAAACGGAGGACGGCGATCCAGGACAGTGACACAAAGAGGACTGCGACCCAGGACAGTGACACACAGAGAACGGCGACCCAGGACAATGACACACAGAGGATGACGATCCAGGACAGTGTCACAGAGACGACGCGACCCAGGACTGTGACACACAGAGGACGGCGACCCAGGACAGTGACACACAGAGGATGGCGACCCAGGAGAGTGACATACGGAGGACGCCGACCCAGGACAGTGACACACAGAGGACAGCGATCCAGGACAGTGACACACAGAGGACAGCGACCCAGGACAGTGACACACGGAGGACTGCGAGCCAGGTCAGTGACACAGGGAGGACGGCGAGCCAGGACAGTGACACGCAGGGGACGGCGACCCAGGACAGTGACACACAGAGGACAGTGACAGACGGAGGACGGCGACCCTGAACAGTGATGCACAGAGGATGGCGACCCAGGACAGGGACACACGGAGGACGGCGACCCAGGACAGTGTCACACAGAGGCGCGACCCAGGATAGTGACACACAGAGGAGGGGGACCCAGGACAGTGACAACAGAGGACGCGACCCAGGACAGTCACACACAGAGGTCGGTGACCCAGGACAGTGACGCTCTGAGGACGCGTCCCAGGACAGTGACGCACAGAGGACGTGACCCAGGTCAGTGACACACAGAGGACGGCGACCCAGGACAGTGACACACGGAGGACGGCGACCCAGAATCAGTGACACACAGAGGACGGCGACCCTGAACAGTGACGCACAGAGGATGGCGACACAGGACAGTGACACACATAGGATGGCGACCCAGGACAGTGACACACGGACTACGGTGACCCAGGACAGTGACACACATAGGATGGGGCCCAGGACAGTGACACACAGAGGACGGCGACCCAGGACAGTGACACCCAGAGGATGGGGACCCAGGACAGTGACACACAGAGGATGGCGACCCAGGACAGTGACACATGGAGGACGGCGACCCAGGACAGTGAGACACGGAGGACGGTGACCCAGGACAGTGACACGCAGTGGACGGCGACCCAGGAGAGTGACACACAGAGGTTGGCGATCCAGGACAGTGACGCTCTGAGGACGCGTCCCAGGACAGTGACGCACAGAGGACGCAACCCAGGACAGTAACACACAGAGGACGGCGACCCAGGACAGTGACACACAGAGGACGGCGACCCAGGACAGTGACACACAGAGGACGTGACCCAGGACAGTGACACACAGAGGACGGCGACCCAGGACAGTGACACACGGAGGACGGCGACCCAGAACAGTGACACACAGAGGACGGCGACCCTGAACAGTGACGCACAGAGGATGGCGACACAGGACAGTGACACACATAGGATGGCGACCCAGGACAGTGACACCCAGAGGATGGGGACCCAGGACAGTGACACACAGAGGACGGCGACCCAGGACAGTGAGACACGGAGGACGGTGACCCAGGACAGTGACACACAGTGGACGGCGACCCAGGAGAGTGACACACAGGTTGGAGATCCAGGACAGTGACACAGAGAGGACGCGACCCAGGACAGTGACACACAGAGGACGATGAACCAGGAGAGTGACGCACAGAGAACGCGACACAGGACAGTGACGCACAGAGGACGGCGACCCAGGACAGTGACACACAGTGGACGGTGACCCAGGACAGTGAAATACGGAGGACGGCGGCCCAGGACAGTGACACACAGAGGAAACGACCCAGGATTGTGACACACAAAGGACGGCGACCCAGGACAGTGACACATGGAGGACTACGACTCTGGACAGTGACACACAGAGGACGGCGACCCAGGACAGTGACACATGGAGGACGGCGAACCTGGACAGTGACACACAGAGGACGGCGACCCTGAACAGTGACGCACAGAGGATGGCGACCCAGGACTGTGACACACAGAGGATGGCGACCCAGGACAGTAACACACAGAGGAAGGGGACCCAGAACAGTGACACACAGAGGACGCGACCCAGGACAGTGACACACAGAGGACGGCGACCCAGGACAGTGACACACGGAGGACGCGACCGAGGACAGTGACACACACAGGACGGCGACCCAGGACAGTGACACACAGAGGCCGTCGATCCAGGACAGTGACACTCAGAGGATGGGAACCAGGACAGTGACACACGGAGGACGGCGATCCAGGACAGTGACACAAAGAGGACGGCGACCAAGGACAGTGACACACAGAGAACGGCGACACAGGACAATGACAGACAGAGGATTACGATCCAGGACAGTGTCACAGAGAGGACGCGACCCAGGACTGTGACACACAGAGGACGTGACCCAGGACAGTGATGCACAGAGGACGCGACCCAGGACAGTGACACACAGAGGACGGCGACCCAGGACAGTGACACACAGAGGACGGCGACCAAGAACAGTGACACACTGAGGACGGCGACCCAGGACAGTGACACACAGAGACGGCGACCCAGGACAGTGACACACAGAGGATGGCGACACTGGACAGTGACACACAGAGGACGCGATCCAGGACAGTGACGCACAGAGGACGGCGACCCAGGACAGTGACACACAGAGGAAGGCAACCCAGGACAGTGACACACAGAGGACGCGACCCAGGATAGTGACACACAGAGGACGCGACCCAGGATAGTGACACACAGAGGACGCAATCCAGGACAGTGACGCACAGAGGACGGCGACTCAGGACAGTGACACACGGAGGGCGCGACCCAGGACAGTGACACACAGAGGACGGCGACCCAGGACAGTGACACACAGAGGACGCGACCCAGGACAGTGACACACAGAGGACGGTGACCCAGGACAGTGACACACGAACTACGGTGACCCAGGACAGTGACACACGGAGGACGGCGACCCAGAACAGTGACACACAGAGGACGGCGACCCTGAACAGTGACGCACAGAGGATGGCGACACAGGACAGTGACACACAGAGGATGGCGACCCAGGACAGTGACACAGAGAGGACGCGACCCAGGACAGTGGCACACAGAGGACTGCAACCCAGGACAGTGACACACCGAGGAAGCGACCCAGGACAGTGACACACAGAGGACGGCGACCCAGGACAGTGACACACGGAGCACAACGACCCTGGACAGTGACACCCAGAGGTCGGCGACCCAGGACAGTGACAACAGATGACGCGACCCAGTACAGTCACACACAGAGGTCGGTGACCCAGGACAGTGACGCTCTGAGGACGCGACCCAGGACAGTAACACACAGAGGATTGGGACCCAGGACAGTGACAGACAGAGGACGGCGGCCCAGGACAATGACATACAGAGGATGACGATCCAGGACAGTGTCACAGAGAGGACGCGACCCAGGACTGTGACACACAGAGGACGGCGACCCAGGACAGTGACACACAGAGGATGGCGACCCAGGAGAGTGACATACGGAGGACGCCGACCCAGGACAGTGACACACAGAGGACAGCGATCCAGGACAGTGACACACAGAGGACAGCGACCCAGGACAGTGACACACGGAGGACTGCGAGCCAGGACAGTGACACAGGGAGGACGGCGAGCCAGGACAGTGACACGCAGGGGACGGCGACCCAGGACAGTGACACACAGAGGACAGTGACAGACGGAGGACGGCGACCCTGAACAGTGATGCACAGAGGATGGCGACCCAGGACAGGGACACACGGAGGACGGCGACCCAGGACAGTCACACACAGAGGTCGGTGACCCAGGACAGTGACGCTCTGAGGACGCGTCCCAGGACAGTGACGCACAGAGGACGCAACCCAGGACAGTAACACACAGAGGACGGCGACCCAGGACAGTGACACACAGAGGACGGCAACCCAGGACAGTGACACACAGAGGACGTGACCCAGGACAGTAACACACAGAGGACGGCGACCCATGACAGTCACACACAGAGGACGGCGACCCAGGACAGTGACACACAGAGGACGTGACCCAGGACATAACACACAGAGGACGGCGACCCAGGACAGTGACACACGGAGGACGGCGACCCAGAACAGTGACACACAGAGGACGGCGACCCTGAACAGTGACGCACAGAGGATGGCGACAGAGGACAGTTACACACATAGGATGGCGACCCAGGACAGTGACACCCAGAGGATGGGGACCCAGGACAGTGACACACAGAGGACGGCGACCCAGGACAGTGACACATGGAGGACGGCGACCCAGGACAGTGAGACACGGAGGACGGTGACCCAGGACAGTGACACGCAGTGGACGGCGACCCAGGAGAGTGACACACAGAGGTTGGCGATCCAGGACAGTGACACAGAGAGGACGCGACCCAGGACAGTGACACACAGAGGACGACGAACCAGGACAGTGACGCACAGAGAACGCGACACAGGACAGTGATGCACAGAGGACGGCGACGCAGGACAGTAACACACAGTGGACGGTGACCCAGGACAGTGAAATACGGAGGACGGCGGCCCAGGACAGTGACACACAGAGGAAACGACCCAGGATTGTGACACACAAAGGACGGCGACCCAGGACAGTGACACATGGAGGACGGCGAACCTGGACAGTGACGCACAGAGGATGGCGACCCAGGACTGTGACACACAGAGGATGGTGACCCAGGACAGTGAGCACAGAGGACGCGACCCAGGACACTGACACAAAGAGGACGGCGACCCAGGACAGTGACACACAGAGGACGGCGATCCAGGACAGTGTCACACTGAGGACGGCGACCCAGGACAGTGACACACAGAGACGGCGACCCAGGACAGTGACACACAGAGGACGGCGACCCAGGACAGTGATACACAGAGGACGCGACCCAGGACAGTGACACACGGAGGACAGCGACCCGGGACAGTGACACACAGAGGACGCGAGCCAGGACAGTGACACACAGAGGACGGCGACCCAGGACAGTGACACACAGAGGACCGCGACCCTGAATAGTGACGCACAGAGGATGGCGACGCAGGGCAGTGACACACAGAGAATGGCGATCCAGGACAGTGACACAGAGAGAACGCGACCCAGGGCAGTGACACACAGAGGTTGGCGATCCAGGACAGTGACACAGAGAGGACGCGACCCAGGACAGTGACAAACAGAGGACGGCGACGCAGGACAGTGACACACGGAGGGCGCGACCCAGGACAGTGACACACAGAGGACGGCGATCCAGGACAGTGACACACAGAGGACGCGACCCAGGACAGTGACACACAGAGGACGGTGACCCAGGACAGTGACACACGAACTACGGTGACCCAGGACAGTGACACACGGAGGACGGCGACCCAGAACAGTGACACACAGAGGACGGCGACCCTGAACAGTGACGCACAGAGGATGGCGACACAGGACAATGACACACAGAGGATGGCGACCCAGGACAGTGACACAGAGAGGACGCGACCCAGGACAGTGGCACACAGAGGACTGCAACCCAGGACAGTGACACACCGAGGAAGCGACCCAGGACAGTGACACACAGAGGACGGCGACCCAGGACATTGACACACGGAGGACAACGACCCTGGACAGTGACACCCAGAGGTCGGCGACCCAGGACAGTGACAACAGATGACGCAACCCAGTACAGTCACACACAGAGGTCGGTGACCCAGGACAGTGACGCACAAAGGACGCGATCCAGGACAGTGACACACAGAGGACGGCGACCCAGGACAGTGACACACAGAGGTCGGTGACCCAGGACAGTGACGCTCTGAGGACGCGACCCAGGACAGTAACACACAGAGGATTGGGACCCAGGACAGTGACACACAGAGGACGGCGGCCCAGGACAGTGACACACGGAGGACGGCGACCCAGGACAGTGACACAAAGAGGACTGCGACCCAGGACAGTGACACACAGAGAACGGCGACCGAGGACAATGACACACAGAGGATGACGATCCAGGACAGTGTCACAGAGAGGACGCGACCCAGGACTGTGACACACAGAGGATGGCGACCCAGGAGAGTGACATACGGAGGACGCCGACCCAGGACAGTGACACACAGAGGACAGCGATCCAGGACAGTGACACACAGAGGACAGCGACCCAGGACAGTGACACACGGAGGACTGCGAGCCAGGACAGTGACACAGGGAGGACGGCGAGCCAGGACAGTGACACGCAGGGGACGGCGACCCAGGACAGTGACACACAGAGGACAGTGACAGACGGAGGACGGCGACCCTGAACAGTGATGCACAGAGGATGGCGACCCAGGACAGGGACACACGGAGTACGGCAACCCAGGACAGTCACACACAGAGGTCGGTGACCCAGGACAGTGACGCTCTGAGGACGCGTCCCAGGACAGTGACGCACAGAGGACGCAACCCAGGACAGTAACACACAGAGGACGGCGACCCAGGACAGTGACACACAGAGGACGGCGACCCAGGACAGTGACACACAGAGGACGTGACCCAGGACAGTAACACACAGAGGACGGCGACCCAGGACAGTGACACACAGAGGACGGCGACCCAGGACAGTGACACACAGAGGACGTGACCCAGGACAGTAACACACAGAGGACGGCGACCCAGGACAGTGACACACGGAGGACGGCGACCCAGAACAGTGACACACAGAGGACGGCGACCCTGAACAGTGACGCACAGAGGACGGCGACCCAGGACAGTGACACACGGAGGATAGCGACCCAGAACAGTGACACACAGAGTACGGCGACCCTGAACAGTGACGCACAGAGGATGGCGACACAGGACAGTTACACACATAGGATGGCGACCCAGGACAGTGACACCCAGAGGATGGGGACCCAGGACAGTGACACACAGAGGACGGCGACACAGGACAGTGACACATGGAGGACGGCGACCCAGGACAGTGAGACACGGAGGACGGTGACCCAGGACAGTGACACGCAGTGGACGGCGACCCAGGAGAGTGACACACAGAGGTTGGCGATCCAGGACAGTGACACAGAGAGGACGCGACCCAGGACAGTGACACACAGAGGACGACGAACCAGGACAGTGACGCACAGAGAACGCGACACAGGACAGTGACGAACAGAGGACGGCGACGCAGGACAGTAACACACAGTGGACGGTGACCCAGGACAGTGAAATACGGAGGACGGCGGCCCAGGACAGTGACACACAGAGGAAACGACCCAGGATTGTGACACACAAAGGACGGCGACCCAGGACAGTGACACATGGAGGACGGCGAACCTGGACAGTGACACACAGAGGACGGCGACACTGAACAGTGACGCACAGAGGATGGCGACCCAGGACTGTGACACACAGAGGATGGTGACCCAGGACAGTGACACAAAGAGGAAGGGAACCCAGAACAGTGACACACAGAGGACGCGACCCAGGACAGTGACACACAGATGACAGTGACACACGTAGGAAGGCGACCCAGGATAGTGACACACAGAGGACGTGACCCAGGACAGTGAGCACAGAGGACGCGACCCAGGACACTGACACAAAGAGGACGGCGACCCAGGACAGTGACACACAGAGGACGGCGATCCAGGACAGTGACACACTGAGGACGGCGACCCAGGACAGTGACACACAGAGACGGCGACCCAGGACAGTGACACACAGAGGACGGCGACCCAGGACAGTGATACACAGAGGACGCGACCCAGGACAGTGACACACGGAGGACAGCGACCCGGGACAGTGACACACAGAGGACGCGAGCCAGGACAGTGACACACAGAGGACGGCGACCCAGGACAGTGACACACAGAGGACCGCGACCCTGAATAGTGACGCACAGAGGATGGCGACGCAGGGCAGTGACACACAGAGAATGGCGATCCAGGACAGTGACACAGAGAGAACGCGACCCAGGGCAGTGACACACAGAGGTTGGCGATCCAGGACAGTGACACACGGAGGGCGCGACCCAGGACAGTGACACACAGAGGACGGCGACCCAGGACAGTCACACACAGAGGTCGGTGACCCAGGACAGTGACGCTCTGAGGACGCGTCCCAGGACAGTGACGCACAGAGGACGCAACCCAGGACAGTAACACACAGAGGACGGCGACCCAGGACAGTGACACACAGAGGACGGCGACCCAGGACAGTGACACACAGAGGACGTGACCCAGGACAGTAACACACAGAGGACGGCGACCCAGGACAGTGACACACAGAGGACGGCGACCCAGGACAGTGACACACAGAGGACGTGACCCAGGACAGTAACACACAGAGGACGGCGACCCAGGACAGTGACACACGGAGGACGGCGACCCAGAACAGTGACACACAGAGGACGGCGACCCTGAACAGTGACGCACAGAGGATGGCGACACAGGACAGTTACACACATAGGATGGCGACCCAGGACAGTGACACACAGAGGACGGCGACCCAGGACAGTGACACATGGAGGACGGCGACCCAGGACAGTGAGACACGGAGGACGGTGACCCAGGACAGTGACACGCAGTGGACGGCGACCCAGGAGAGTGACACACAGAGGTTGGCGATCCAGGACAGTGACACAGAGAGGACGCGACCCAGGACAGTGACACACAGAGGACGACGAACCAGGACAGTGACGCACAGAGAACGCGACACAGGACAGTGACGCACAGAGGACGGCGACGCAGGACAGTAACACACAGTGGACGGTGACCCAGGACAGTGAAATACGGAGGACGGCGGCCCAGGACAGTGACACACAGAGGAAACAACCCAGGATTGTGACACACAAAGGACGGCGACCCAGGACAGTGACACATGGAGGACGGCGAACCTGGACAGTGACACACAGAGGACGGCGACACTGAACAGTGACGCACAGAGGATGGCGACCCAGGACTGTGACACACAGAGGATGGTGACCCAGGACAGTGACACACAGAGGAAGGGGACCCAGAACAGTGACACACAGAGGACGCGACCCAGGACAGTGACACACAGAGGACGGCGACCCAGGACAGTGACACACGGAGGACGCGACCGAGGACAGTGACACACACAGGACGGCGACCCAGGACAGTGACACACAGAGGCCGTCGATCCAGGACAGTGACACACGGAGGACGGCGATCCAGGACAGTGACACAAAGAGGACGGCGACCAAGGACAGTGACACACAGAGAATGGCGACCCAGTACAGTGACACACAGAGGATGACGATCCAGGACAGTGTCACAGAGAGGACGCGACCCAGGACTGTGACACACAGAGGACATGACCCAGGACAGTGATGCACAGAGGACGCGACCCAGGACAGTGACACACAGAGGACGGCGACCCAGGACAGTGACACACTGAGGACGGCGACCAAGAACAGTGACACACTGAGGATGGCGACCCAGGACAGTGACACACAGAGACGGCGACCCAGGACAGTGACACACAGAGGATGGCGACCCAGGACAGTGACACACAGAGGACGCGATCCAGGACAGTGACGCACAGAGGACGGCGACCCAGGACAGTGACACACAGAGGAAGGCAACCCAGGACAGTGACACACAGAGGACGCGACCCAGGATAATGACACACAGAGGACGCGACCCAGGATAGTGACACACAGAGGACGCAATCAAGGACAGTGACGCACAGAGGACGGCGACTCAGGACAGTGACACACGGAGGGCGCGACCCAGGACAGTGACACACAGAGGACGGCGGCCCAGGACAGTGACACACAGAGGACGCGACCCAGGACAGTGACACACAGGGGACGGTGACCCAGGACAGTGACACACGGACTACGGTGACCCAGGACAGTGACACACGGAGGACGGCGACCCAGAACAGTGACACACAGAGGACGGCGACCCTGAACAGTGACGCACAGAGGATGGCGACACAGGACAGTGACACACAGAGGATGGCGACCCAGGACAGTGACACAGAGAGGACGCGACCCAGGACAGTGGCACACAGAGGACTGCAACCCAGGACAGTGACACACCGAGGAAGCGACCCAGGACAGTGACACACAGAGGACGGCGACCCAGGACAGTGACACACGGAGGACAACGACCCTGGACAGTGACACACAGAGGACGGCGACCCAGGACGGTGACACATGGAGGACGGCGACGCAGGACAGTGACACATGGAGGACGGCGACCCAGGACAGTGAGACACGGAGGACGGTGACCCAGGACAGTGACGCACAGAGGATGGCGACCCAGGACAGTGACACACAGAGGACGGCGACCCAGGACAGTGACACACGGAGGGCGCGACCCAGGACAGTGACACACAGAGACGGCGACCCAGGTCAGTGACACACAGAGACGGCGACCCAGGACAGTGACACACAGAGGATGGCGATCCAGGACAGTGCCACACAGAGGACGGCGACCCAGGACAGTGACACATGGAGGACGGCGACCCAGGACAGTGACACATGGAGGACAGCGACCCAGGACAGTGAGACACGGTGGACGGTGACCCAGGACAGTGACGCACAGAGGATGGCCACCCAGGACAGTGACACACAGAGGATGGCGACCCATGACAGTGACACACAGAGGACGGGGACCCAGGACAGTGACACTCAGAGGACGCGACCCAGATCCGTGACACACAGAGGACGGCGACCCAGGATAGTGACACACAGAGGATGGCGACCCATGACAGTGACACACAGAGGACAGCGACCCAGGACAGTGACACACAGAGGCCGTCGATCCAGGAAAGTGACACTCAGATGACTGCGACCCCAGGACAGTGACACACATAGGATGGCGACCCAGGACAGAAACACACAGAGGACGGCGACCCAGGACAGTGACACACGGAGGGCGGCGATCCAGGACAGTGACACACAGAGGACGGCGATCCAGGACTGTGACACACAGAGGACGACGACCCAGGACAATGACACACAGAGGATGGCGATCCAGGACAGTGTCACAGAGAGGACGCGGCCCAGGACAGTGACACACAGGGGACGGCGACCCAGGAGAGTGACACACAGAGGACGGCGACCCTGAACAGTGACGCACAGAGGATGGCGACCCAGGACAGGGACACACAGAGGACGGCGACCCAGGACAGTGACACACAGAGGCGTGACCCAGGACAGTCACACACAGAGGTAGGTGACCCAGGACAGTGACGCTCTGAGGACGCGTCCCAGGACAGTGACGCACAGAGGACGGCGACGCTGGACAGTAACACACAGTGGACGGTGACCCAGGACAGTGAAATACGGAGGACGGCGGCCCAGGACAGTGACACACAGAGGAAACGACCCAGGATTGTGACACACAAAGGACGGCGACCCAGGACAGTGACACATGGAGGACGGCGAACCTGGACAGTGACACACAGAGGACGGCGACACTGAACAGTGACGCACAGAGGATGGCGACCCAGGACTGTGACACACAGAGGATGGTGACCCAGGACAGTGACACACAGAGGAAGGGGACCCAGAACAGTGACACACAGAGGACGCGACCCAGGACAGTGACACACAGAGGACGGCGACCCAGGACAGTGACACACGGAGGACGCGACCGAGGACAGTGACACACACAGGACGGCGACCCAGGACAGTGACACACAGAGGCCGTCGATCCAGGACAGTGACACACGGAGGACGGCGATCCAGGACAGTGACACAAAGAGGACGGCGACCAAGGACAGTGACACACAGAGAACGGCGACCCAGTACAGTGACACACAGAGGATGACGATCCAGGACAGTGTTAGAGAGAGGACGCGACCCAGGACTGTGACACACAGAGGACGTGACCCAGGACAGTGATGCACAGAGGACGCGACCCAGGACAGTGACACACAGAGGACGGCGACCCAGGACAGTGACACACTGAGGACGGCGACCAAGAACAGTGACACACTGAGGACGGCGACCCAGGACAGTGACACACAGAGACGGCGACCCAGGACAGTGACACACAGAGGATGGCGACCCAGGACAGTGACACACAGAGGACGCGATCCAGGACAGTGACGCACAGAGGACGGCGACCCAGGACAGTGACACACAGAGGAAGGCAACCCAGGACAGTGACACACAGAGGACGCGACCCAGGATAATGACACACAGAGGACGCGACCCAGGATAGTGACACACAGAGGACGCAATCCAGGACAGTGACGCACAGAGGACGGCGACTCAGGACAGTGACACACGGAGGGCGCGACCCAGGACAGTGACACACAGAGGACGGCGACCCAGGACAGTGACACACAGAGGACGCGACCCAGGACAGTGACACACAGGGGACGGTGACCCAGGACAGTGACACACGGACTACGGTGACCCAGGACAGTGACACACGGAGGACGGCGACCCAGAACAGTGACACACAGAGGACGGCGACCCTGAACAGTGACGCACAGAGGATGGCGACACAGGACAGTGACACACAGAGGATGGCGACCCAGGACAGTGACACAGAGAGGACGCGACCCAGGACAGTGGCACACAGAGGACTGCAACCCAGGACAGTGACACACCGAGGAAGCGACCCAGGACAGTGACACACAGAGGACGGCGACCCAGGACAGTGACACACGGAGGACAACGACCCTGGACAGTGACACACAGAGGACGGCGACCCAGGACGGTGACACATGGAGGACGGCGACCCAGGACAGTGACACATGGAGGACGGCGACCCAGGACAGTGAGACACGGAGGACGGTGACCCAGGACAGTGACGCACAGAGGATGGCGACCCAGGACAGTGACACACAGAGGACGGCGACCCAGGACAGTGACACACGGAGGGCGCGACCCAGGACAGTGACACACAGAGACGGCGACCCAGGTCAGTGACACACAGAGACGGCGACCCAGGACAGTGACACACAGAGGATGGCGATCCAGGACAGTGACACACAGAGGACGGCGACCCAGGACAGTGACACATGGAGGACGGCGACCCAGGACAGTGACACATGGAGGACGGCGACCCAGGACAGTGAGACACGGTGGACGGTGACCCAGGACAGTGACGCACAGAGGATGGCCACCCAGGACAGTGACACACAGAGGATGGCGACCCATGACAGTGACACACAGAGGACGGGGACCCAGGACAGTGACACTCAGAGGACGCGACCCAGATCCGTGACACACAGAGGACGGCGACCCAGGATAGTGACACACAGAGGATGGCGACCCATGACAGTGACACACAGAGGACAGCGACCCAGGACAGTGACACACAGAGGCCGTCGATCCAGGAAAGTGACACTCAGATGACGGCGACCCCAGGACAGTGACACACATAGGATGGCGACCCAGGACAGAAACACACAGAGGACGGCGACCCAGGACAGTGACACACGGAGGGCGGCGATCCAGGACAGTGACACACAGAGGACGGCGATCCAGGACTGTGACACACAGAGGACGACGACCCAGGACAATGACACACAGAGGATGGCGATCCAGGACAGTGTCACAGAGAGGACGCGGCCCAGGACAGTGACACACAGGGGACGGCGACCCAGGAGAGTGACACACAGAGGACGGCGACCCTGAACAGTGACGCACAGAGGATGGCGACCCAGGACAGGGACACACAGAGGACGGCGACCCAGGACAGTGACACACAGAGGCGTGACCCAGGACAGTCACACACAGAGGTAGGTGACCCAGGACAGTGACGCTCTGAGGACGCGTCCCAGGACAGTGACGCACAGAGGACGCGACCCAGGACAGTAACACACAGAGGATGGCGACCCAGGACAGTGACACACAGAGGACGGCGACCCAGGACAGTGACACACGGAGGACGGCGATCCAGGACAGTGACACAAAGAGGACGGCGACCCAGGACAGTGACACACAGAGAACGGCGACCCAGGACAATGACACACAGAGGATGACGATCCAGGACAGTGTCACAGAGAGGACGCGACCCAGGACTGTGACACACAGAGGACGGCGACCCAGGACAGTGACACACAGAGGATGGTGACCCAGGAGAGTGACATACGGAGGACGCCGACCCAGGACAGTGACACACAGAGGACAGCGATCCAGGACAGTGACACACAGAGGACAGCGACCCAGGACAGTGACACACGGAGGACTGCGAGCCAGGACAGTGACACAGGGAGGACGGCGAGCCAGGACTGTGACACGCAGGGGACGGCGACCCAGGACAGGGACACACAGAGGACGGCGACCCAGGACAGTGACACACAGAGGCGTGACCCAGGACAGTCACACACAGAGGTAGGTGACCCAGGACAGTGACGCTCTGAGGACGCGTCCCAGGACAGTGACGCACAGAGGACGGCGACGCAGGACAGTAACACACAGTGGACGGTGACCCAGGACAGTGAAATACGGAGGACGGCGGCCCAGGACAGTGACACACAGAGGAAACGACCCAGGATTGTGACACACAAAGGACGGCGACCCAGGACAGTGACACATGGAGGACGGCGAACCTGGACAGTGACACACAGAGGACGGCGACACTGAACAGTGACGCACAGAGGATGGCGACCCAGGACTGTGACACACAGAGGATGGTGACCCAGGACAGTGACACACAGAGGAAGGGGACCCAGAACAGTGACACACAGAGGACGCGACCCAGGACAGTGACACACAGAGGACGGCGACCCAGGACAGTGACACACGGAGGACGCGACCGAGGACAGTGACACACACAGGACGGCGACCCAGGACAGTGACACACAGAGGCCGTCGATCCAGGACAGTGACACACGGAGGACGGCGATCCAGGACAGTGACACAAAGAGGACGGCGACCAAGGACAGTGACACACAGAGAACGGCGACCCAGTACAGTGACACACAGAGGATGACGATCCAGGACAGTGTTAGAGAGAGGACGCGACCCAGGACTGTGACACACAGAGGACGTGACCCAGGACAGTGATGCACAGAGGACGCGACCCAGGACAGTGACACACAGAGGACGGCGACCCAGGACAGTGACACACTGAGGACGGCGACCAAGAACAGTGACACACTGAGGACGGCGACCCAGGACAGTGACACACAGAGACGGCGACCCAGGACAGTGACACACAGAGGATGGCGACCCAGGACAGTGACACACAGAGGACGCGATCCAGGACAGTGACGCACAGAGGACGGCGACCCAGGACAGTGACACACAGAGGAAGGCAACCCAGGACAGTGACACACAGAGGACGCGACCCAGGATAATGACACACAGAGGACGCGACCCAGGATAGTGACACACAGAGGACGCAATCCAGGACAGTGACGCACAGAGGACGGCGACTCAGGACAGTGACACACGGAGGGCGCGACCCAGGACAGTGACACACAGAGGACGGCGACCCAGGACAGTGACACACAGAGGACGCGACCCAGGACAGTGACACACAGGGGACGGTGACCCAGGACAGTGACACACGGACTACGGTGACCCAGGACAGTGACACACGGAGGACGGCGACCCAGAACAGTGACACACAGAGGACGGCGACCCTGAACAGTGACGCACAGAGGATGGCGACACAGGACAGTGACACACAGAGGATGGCGACCCAGGACAGTGACACAGAGAGGACGCGACCCAGGACAGTGGCACACAGAGGACTGCAACCCAGGACAGTGACACACCGAGGAAGCGACCCAGGACAGTGACACACAGAGGACGGCGACCCAGGACAGTGACACACGGAGGACAACGACCTTGGACAGTGACACACAGAGGACGGCGACCCAGGACGGTGACACATGGAGGACGGCGACCCAGGACAGTGACACATGGAGGACGGCGACCCAGGACAGTGAGACACGGAGGACGGTGACCCAGGACAGTGACGCACAGAGGATGGCGACCCAGGACAGTGACACACAGAGGACGGCGACCCAGGACAGTGACACACGGAGGGCGCGACCCAGGACAGTGACACACAGAGACGGCGACCCAGGTCAGTGACACACAGAGACGGCGACCCAGGACAGTGACACACAGAGGATGGCGATCCAGGACAGTGACACACAGAGGACGGCGACCCAGGACAGTGACACATGGAGGACGGCGACCCAGGACAGTGACACATGGAGGACGGCGACCCAGGACAGTGAGACACGGTGGACGGTGACCCAGGACAGTGACGCACAGAGGATGGCCACCCAGGACAGTGACACACAGAGGATGGCGACCCATGACAGTGACACACAGAGGACGGGGACCCAGGACAGTGACACTCAGAGGACGCGACCCAGATCCGTGACACACAGAGGACGGCGACCCAGGATAGTGACACACAGAGGATGGCGACCCATGACAGTGACACACAGAGGACAGCGACCCAGGACAGTGACACACAGAGGCCGTCGATCCAGGAAAGTGACACTCAGATGACGGCGACCCCAGGACAGTGACACACATAGGATGGCGACCCAGGACAGAAACACACAGAGGACGGCGACCCAGGACAGTGACACACGGAGGGCGGCGATCCAGGACAGTGACACACAGAGGACGGCGATCCAGGACTGTGACACACAGAGGACGACGACCCAGGACAATGACACACAGAGGATGGCGATCCAGGACAGTGTCACAGAGAGGACGCGGCCCAGGACAGTGACACACAGGGGACGGCGACCCAGGAGAGTGACACACAGAGGACGGCGACCCTGAACAGTGACGCACAGAGGATGGCGACCCAGGACAGGGACACACAGAGGACGGCGACCCAGGACAGTGACACACAGAGGCGTGACCCAGGACAGTCACACACAGAGGTAGGTGACCCAGGACAGTGACGCTCTGAGGACGCGTCCCAGGACAGTGACGCACAGAGGACGCGACCCAGGACAGTAACACACAGAGGATGGCGACCCAGGACAGTGACACACAGAGGACGGCGACCCAGGACAGTGACACACGGAGGACGGCGATCCAGGACAGTGACACAAAGAGGACGGCGACCCAGGACAGTGACACACAGAGAACGGCGACCCAGGACAATGACACACAGAGGATGACGATCCAGGACAGTGACACACAGAGGATGGTGACCCAGGAGAGTGACATACGGAGGACGCCGACCCAGGACAGTGACACACAGAGGACAGCGATCCAGGACAGTGACACACAGAGGACAGCGACCCAGGACAGTGACACACGGAGGACTGCGAGCCAGGACAGTGACACAGGGAGGACGGCGAGCCAGGACTGTGACACGCAGGGGACGGCGACCCAGGACAGTGACACACAGAGGACAGTGACAGACGGAGGACGGCGACCCAGGACAGTGACACACAGAGGACAGCGGTCCAGGACAGTGACACACGGAGGACGGCGACCCAGGACAGTGACACACAGAGGACAGCGATCCTCGACAGTGACACACGGAGGACCGCGAGCCAGGACAGTGACACAGGGAGGACGGCGAGCTAGGACATTGACACACAGGGGACGGCGACCCAGGACAGTGACACACAGATGACAGTGACACACGTAGGAAGGCGACCCAGGATAGTGACACACAGAGGACGTGACCCAGGACAGTGAGCACAGAGGACGCGACCCAGGACACTGACACAAAGAGGACGGCGACCCAGGACAGTGACACACAGAGGACGGCGATCCAGGACAGTGACACACTGAGGACGGCGACCCAGGACAGTGACACACAGAGACGGCGACCCAGGACAGTGACACACAGAGGACGGCGACCCAGGACAGTGACACACAGAGGACGCGACCCAGGACAGTGACACACGGAGGACAGCGACCCGGGACAGTGACACACAGAGGACGCGAGCCAGGACAGTGACACACAGAGGACGGCGACCCAGGACAGTGACACACAGAGGACCGCGACCCTGAATAGTGACGCACAGAGGATGGCGACGCAGGGCAGTGACACACAGAGAATGGCGATCCAGGACAGTGACACAGAGAGAACGCGACCCAGGGCAGTGACACACAGAGGTTGGCGATCCAGGACAGTGACACAGAGAGGACGCGACCCAGGACAGTGACAAACAGAGGACGGCGACGCAGGACAGTGAAATACAGAGGACGGCGACGCACGACAGTAACACACAGTGGACGGCGACCCAGGACAGTAACACACAGAGGACGGCGACCCAGGACAGTGTCACACAGAGGACTGCGACCCAGGACAGTGACACACGGAGGACAACGACCCTGGACAGTGACACACAGAGGACGGCGACGCTGAACAGTGACGCACAGAGGATTGCGACCCAGGACAGTGACACACAGAGGATCGCGACCCAGGACAGTGACACACAGAGGACGGCGACCCAGGACAGTGACACACGGAGGGCTCGACCCAGGACAGTGAAACACAGAGGACGGTGACCCAGGACAGTGAAGTGCAGAGGACGCGACCCAGGACAGTGACGCACAGAGGACGTGACCCAGGACAGTGACACACAGAGGAATGCGACCCTGAACAGTGACACACAGAGGACGGCGACCCAGGACAGTGACACACAGAGGACGCATCCCAGGACAGTGACACACAGAGGACGGCGAGCCTGAACAGTGACACACAGAGGACGGCGATCCAGGACAGTGACCCACACAAGACGGCGACCCAGGACAGTGACACACGTAGGACGGCGACCCAGAACAGTGACACAAGAGGACGCGACCCAGGACAGTGACGCAGAGGACGGCGAGCCAGGACAGTGACACACGGAGGACGTCGAACCAGGACAGTGACACACGGAGGACGGCGACCCAGGACAGTGACACACAGAGGACGCAACCCAGAACAGTGACACGCAGAGGATGGCGACCCAGGACAGTGACACACAGAGGCCGGAGACCCAGGACAGTGACACACAGAGGACGCGACCCAGGACAGTGACACGCAGTGGATGGCGACCCAGGATAGTGACACACAGAGGACGGCGACCCAGGACAGTGACACACAGAGGATGGCGACCCAGAACAGGGACACGCAGAGGACGCGACCCAGGACAGTAACACACAGAGGACGGTGGCCCAGGACAGTGACACACGGAGGACTGCGAGCCAGGACAGTGACACAGGGAGGACGGCGAGCCAGGACTGTGACACGCAGGGGACGGCGACCCAGGACAGGGACACACAGAGGACGGTGACCCAGGACAGTGACACACAGAGGCGTGACCCAGGACAGTCACACACAGAGGTAGGTGACCCAGGACAGTGACGCTCTGAGGACGCGTCCCAGGACAGTGACGCACAGAGGACGGCGACGCAGGACAGTAACACACAGTGGACGGTGACCCAGGACAGTGAAATACGGAGGACGGCGGCCCAGGACAGTGACACACAGAGGAAACGACCCAGGATTGTGACACACAAAGGACGGCGACCCAGGACAGTGACACATGGAGGACGGCGAACCTGGACAGTGACACACAGAGGACGGCGACACTGAACAGTGACGCACAGAGGATGGCGACCCAGGACTGTGACACACAGAGGATGGTGACCCAGGACAGTGACACACAGAGGAAGGGGACCCAGAACAGTGACACACAGAGGACGCGACCCAGGACAGTGACACACAGAGGACGGCGACCCAGGACAGTGACACACGGAGGACGCGACCGAGGACAGTGACACACACAGGACGGCGACCCAGGACAGTGACACACAGAGGCCGTCGATCCAGGACAGTGACACACGGAGGACGGCGATCCAGGACAGTGACACAAAGAGGACGGCGACCAAGGACAGTGACACACAGAGAACGGCGACCCAGTACAGTGACACACAGAGGATGACGATCCAGGACAGTGTTAGAGAGAGGACGCGACCCAGGACTGTGACACACAGAGGACGTGACCCAGGACAGTGATGCACAGAGGACGCGACCCAGGACAGTGACACACAGAGGACGGCGACCCAGGACAGTGACACACTGAGGACGGCGACCAAGAACAGTGACACACTGAGGACGGCGACCCAGGACAGTGACACACAGAGACGGCGACCCAGGACAGTGACACACAGAGGATGGCGACCCAGGACAGTGACACACAGAGGACGCGATCCAGGACAGTGACGCACAGAGGACGGCGACCCAGGACAGTGACACACAGAGGAAGGCAACCCAGGACAGTGACACACAGAGGACGCGACCCAGGATAATGACACACAGAGGACGCGACCCAGGATAGTGACACACAGAGGACGCAATCCAGGACAGTGACGCACAGAGGACGGCGACTCAGGACAGTGACACACGGAGGGCGCGACCCAGGACAGTGACACACAGAGGACGGCGACCCAGGACAGTGACACACAGAGGACGCGACCCAGGACAGTGACACACAGGGGACGGTGACCCAGGACAGTGACACACGGACTACGGTGACCCAGGACAGTGACACACGGAGGACGGCGACCCAGAACAGTGACACACAGAGGACGGCGACCCTGAACAGTGACGCACAGAGGATGGCGACACAGGACAGTGACACACAGAGGATGGCGACCCAGGACAGTGACACAGAGAGGACGCGACCCAGGACAGTGGCACACAGAGGACTGCAACCCAGGACAGTGACACACCGAGGAAGCGACCCAGGACAGTGACACACAGAGGACGGCGACCCAGGACAGTGACACACGGAGGACAACGACCTTGGACAGTGACACACAGAGGACGGCGACCCAGGACGGTGACACATGGAGGACGGCGACCCAGGACAGTGACACATGGAGGACGGCGACCCAGGACAGTGAGACACGGAGGACGGTGACCCAGGACAGTGACGCACAGAGGATGGCGACCCAGGACAGTGACACACAGAGGACGGCGACCCAGGACAGTGACACACGGAGGGCGCGACCCAGGACAGTGACACACAGAGACGGCGACCCAGGTCAGTGACACACAGAGACGGCGACCCAGGACAGTGACACACAGAGGATGGCGATCCAGGACAGTGACACACAGAGGACGGCGACCCAGGACAGTGACACATGGAGGACGGCGACCCAGGACAGTGACACATGGAGGACGGCGACCCAGGACAGTGAGACACGGTGGACGGTGACCCAGGACAGTGACGCACAGAGGATGGCCACCCAGGACAGTGACACACAGAGGATGGCGACCCATGACAGTGACACACAGAGGACGGGGACCCAGGACAGTGACACTCAGAGGACGCGACCCAGATCCGTGACACACAGAGGACGGCGACCCAGGATAGTGACACACAGAGGATGGCGACCCATGACAGTGACACACAGAGGACAGCGACCCAGGACAGTGACACACAGAGGCCGTCGATCCAGGAAAGTGACACTCAGATGACGGCGACCCCAGGACAGTGACACACATAGGATGGCGACCCAGGACAGAAACACACAGAGGACGGCGACCCAGGACAGTGACACACGGAGGGCGGCGATCCAGGACAGTGACACACAGAGGACGGCGATCCAGGACTGTGACACACAGAGGACGACGACCCAGGACAATGACACACAGAGGATGGCGATCCAGGACAGTGTCACAGAGAGGACGCGGCCCAGGACAGTGACACACAGGGGACGGCGACCCAGGAGAGTGACACACAGAGGACGGCGACCCTGAACAGTGACGCACAGAGGATGGCGACCCAGGACAGGGACACACAGAGGACGGCGACCCAGGACAGTGACACACAGAGGCGTGACCCAGGACAGTCACACACAGAGGTAGGTGACCCAGGACAGTGACGCTCTGAGGACGCGTCCCAGGACAGTGACGCACAGAGGACGCGACCCAGGACAGTAACACACAGAGGATGGCGACCCAGGACAGTGACACACAGAGGACGGCGACCCAGGACAGTGACACACGGAGGACGGCGATCCAGGACAGTGACACAAAGAGGACGGCGACCCAGGACAGTGACACACAGAGAACGGCGACCCAGGACAATGACACACAGAGGATGACGATCCAGGACAGTGTCACAGAGAGGACGCGACCCAGGACTGTGACACACAGAGGACGGCGACCCAGGACAGTGACACACAGAGGATGGTGACCCAGGAGAGTGACATACGGAGGACGCCGACCCAGGACAGTGACACACAGAGGACAGCGATCCAGGACAGTGACACACAGAGGACAGCGACCCAGGACAGTGACACACGGAGGACTGCGAGCCAGGACAGTGACACAGGGAGGACGGCGAGCCAGGACTGTGACACGCAGGGGACGGCGACCCAGGACAGTGACACACAGAGGACAGTGACAGACGGAGGACGGCGACCCAGGACAGTGACACACAGAGGACAGCGGTCCAGGACAGTGACACACGGAGGACGGCGACCCAGGACAGTGACACACAGAGGACAGCGATCCTCGACAGTGACACACGGAGGACCGCGAGCCAGGACAGTGACACAGGGAGGACGGCGAGCTAGGACATTGACACACAGGGGACGGCGACCCAGGACAGTGACACACAGATGACAGTGACACACGTAGGAAGGCGACCCAGGATAGTGACACACAGAGGACGTGACCCAGGACAGTGAGCACAGAGGACGCGACCCAGGACACTGACACAAAGAGGACGGCGACCCAGGACAGTGACACACAGAGGACGGCGATCCAGGACAGTGACACACTGAGGACGGCGACCCAGGACAGTGACACACAGAGACGGCGACCCAGGACAGTGACACACAGAGGACGGCGACCCAGGACAGTGACACACAGAGGACGCGACCCAGGACAGTGACACACGGAGGACAGCGACCCGGGACAGTGACACACAGAGGACGCGAGCCAGGACAGTGACACACAGAGGACGGCGACCCAGGACAGTGACACACAGAGGACCGCGACCCTGAATAGTGACGCACAGAGGATGGCGACGCAGGGCAGTGACACACAGAGAATGGCGATCCAGGACAGTGACACAGAGAGAACGCGACCCAGGGCAGTGACACACAGAGGTTGGCGATCCAGGACAGTGACACAGAGAGGACGCGACCCAGGACAGTGACAAACAGAGGACGGCGACGCAGGACAGTGAAATACAGAGGACGGCGACGCACGACAGTAACACACAGTGGACGGCGACCCAGGACAGTAACACACAGAGGACGGCGACCCAGGACAGTGTCACACAGAGGACTGCGACCCAGGACAGTGACACACGGAGGACAACGACCCTGGACAGTGACACACAGAGGACGGCGACGCTGAACAGTGACGCACAGAGGATTGCGACCCAGGACAGTGACACACAGAGGATCGCGACCCAGGACAGTGACACACAGAGGACGGCGACCCAGGACAGTGACACACGGAGGGCTCGACCCAGGACAGTGAAACACAGAGGACGGTGACCCAGGACAGTGAAGTGCAGAGGACGCGACCCAGGACAGTGACGCACAGAGGACGTGACCCAGGACAGTGACACACAGAGGAATGCGACCCTGAACAGTGACACACAGAGGACGGCGACCCAGGACAGTGACACACAGAGGACGCATCCCAGGACAGTGACACACAGAGGACGGCGAGCCTGAACAGTGACACACAGAGGACGGCGATCCAGGACAGTGACCCACACAAGACGGCGACCCAGGACAGTGACACACGTAGGACGGCGACCCAGAACAGTGACACAAGAGGACGCGACCCAGGACAGTGACGCAGAGGACGGCGAGCCAGGACAGTGACACACGGAGGACGTCGAACCAGGACAGTGACACACGGAGGACGGCGACCCAGGACAGTGACACACAGAGGACGCAACCCAGAACAGTGACACGCAGAGGATGGCGACCCAGGACAGTGACACACAGAGGCCGGAGACCCAGGACAGTGACACACAGAGGACGCGACCCAGGACAGTGACACGCAGTGGATGGCGACCCAGGATAGTGACACACAGAGGACGGCGACCCAGGACAGTGACACACAGAGGATGGCGACCCAGAACAGGGACACGCAGAGGACGCGACCCAGGACAGTAACACACAGAGGACGGTGGCCCAGGACAGTGACACAGGGAGGACGGCGATCCAGGACAGTGACACACAGAGGACGGTGACCCAGGACAGTGACACACAGAGGACGGCGACCCACGACTGTGACACACAGAGCACGGCGACCCAGGACAGTGACACACAGAGGACGCGACCCAGGACACTGACACACAGGACGCGACCCAGGACAGTGACACACAGAGGACGGCGACCCAGAACAGTGACACACAGAGGACGCGACCCACGACAGTGACACACAGAGCACGGCGACCCAGGACAGTGACACACAGAGGACGCGACCCAGGACACTGACACACAGAGGACGCGACCCAGGACAGTGTCACACAGAGGAGGGCGACCCAGGACAGTGACACACCGAGGACGCGACCCAGGACACTAACACACAGAGGACGCAACCCAGGACAGTGACACACAGAGGACGGGAACCCAGGACAGTGACACACAGAGCACGACGACCCAGGACAGTGACACACAGAGGACGCGACCCTGGACACTGACACACAGAGGACGCGACCCAGGACAGTGACACACAGGGGACGGCGACCCAGGACAGTGTCACACAGAGGAGGGCGACCCAGGACAGTGACACACCGAGGACGCGACCCAGGACACTAACACACAGAGGACGCAACCCAGGATAGTGACACACAGAGGACGGCGACCCAGGACAGTGACACACGGAGGACGGCGACCCAGGACAGTGACGCAAAGAGGATGGTGACCCAGGACAGTGACACACGGAGGATGGCGACCCAGGACAGTGACACACAGAGGACGGCGAACCAGGACAGTGACACACAGAGGCTCGACCCAGGACAGTGACACACGGAGGGCGCGACCCAGGACAGTGACACACAGAGGACGGTGACCCAGGACAGTGATGTGCAGAGGATGGCGATCCAGGACAGTGACACAAAGAGGACGGCGACCCAGGACAGTGACACACAGAGAACGGCGACCCAGGACAATGACACACAGAGGATGACGATCCAGGACAGTGTCACAGAGAGGACGCGACCCAGGACTGTGACACACAGAGGACGGCGACCCAGGACAGTGACACACAGAGGATGGTGACCCAGGAGAGTGACATACGGAGGACGCCGACCCAGGACAGTGACACACAGAGGACAGCGATCCAGGACAGTGACACACAGAGGACAGCGACCCAGGACAGTGACACACGGAGGACTGCGAGCCAGGACAGTGACACAGGGACGACGGCGAGCCAGGACTGTGACACGCAGGGGACGGCGACCCAGGACAGTGACACACAGAGGACAGTGACAGACGGAGGACGGCGACCCAGGACAGTGACACACAGAGGACAGCGGTCCAGGACAGTGACACACGGAGGACGGCGACCCAGGACAGTGACACACAGAGGACAGCGATCCTCGACAGTGACACACGGAGGACCGCGAGCCAGGACAGTGACACAGGGAGGACGGCGAGCTAGGACATTGACACACAGGGGACGGCGACCCAGGACAGTGACACACAGATGACAGTGACACACGTAGGAAGGCGACCCAGGATAGTGACACACAGAGGACGTGACCCAGGACAGTGAGCACAGAGGACGCGACCCAGGACACTGACACAAAGAGGACGGCGACCCAGGACAGTGACACACAGAGGACGGCGATCCAGGACAGTGACACACTGAGGACGGCGACCCAGGACAGTGACACACAGAGACGGCGACCCAGGACAGTGACACACAGAGGACGGCGACCCAGGACAGTGACACACAGAGGACGCGACCCAGGACAGTGACACACGGAGGACAGCGACCCGGGACAGTGACACACAGAGGACGCGAGCCAGGACAGTGACACACAGAGGACGCGAGCCAGGACAGTGACACACAGAGGACGGCGACCCAGGACAGTGACACACAGAGGACCGCGACCCTGAATAGTGACGCACAGAGGATGGCGACGCAGGGCAGTGACACACAGAGAATGGCGATCCAGGACAGTGACACAGAGAGAACGCGACCCAGGGCAGTGACACACAGAGGTTGGCGATCCAGGACAGTGACACAGAGAGGACGCGACCCAGGACAGTGACAAACAGAGGACGGCGACGCAGGACAGTGAAATACAGAGGACGGCGACGCACGACAGTAACACACAGTGGACGGCGACCCAGGACAGTAACACACAGAGGACGGCGACCCAGGACAGTGTCACACAGAGGACTGCGACCCAGGACAGTGACACACGGAGGACAACGACCCTGGACAGTGACACACAGAGGACGGCGACGCTGAACAGTGACGCACAGAGGATTGCGACCCAGGACAGTGACACACAGAGGATCGCGACCCAGGACAGTGACACACAGAGGACGGCGACCCAGGACAGTGACACACGGAGGGCTCGACCCAGGACAGTGAAACACAGAGGACGGTGACCCAGGACAGTGAAGTGCAGAGGACGCGACCCAGGACAGTGACGCACAGAGGACGTGACCCAGGACAGTGACACACAGAGGAATGCGACCCTGAACAGTGACACACAGAGGACGGCGACCCAGGACAGTGACACACAGAGGACGCGACCCAGGACAGTGACACACAGAGGACGGCGAGCCTGAACAGTGACACACAGAGGACGGCGATCCAGGACAGTGACCCACACAAGACGGCGACCCAGGACAGTGACACACGTAGGACGGCGACCCAGAACAGTGACACAAGAGGACGCGACCCAGGACAGTGACGCAGAGGACGGCGAGCCAGGACAGTGACACACGGAGGACGTCGACCCAGGACAGTGACACACGGAGGACGGCGACCCAGGACAGTGACACACAGAGGACGCAACCCAGAACAGTGACACGCAGAGGATGGCGACCCAGGACAGTGACACACAGAGGCCGGAGACCCAGGACAGTGACACACAGAGGACGCGACCCAGGACAGTGACACGCAGTGGATGGCGACCCAGGATAGTGACACACAGAGGACGGCGACCCAGGACAGTGACACACAGAGGATGGCGACCCAGAACAGGGACACGCAGAGGACGCGACCCAGGACAGTAACACACAGAGGACGGTGGCCCAGGACAGTGACACAGGGAGGACGGCGATCCAGGACAGTGACACACAGAGGACGGTGACCCAGGACAGTGACACACAGAGGACGGCGACCCACGACAGTGACACACAGAGCACGGCGACCCAGGACAGTGACACACAGAGGACGCGACCCAGGACACTGACACACAGAGGACGCGACCCAGGACAGTGACACACAGAGGACGGCGACCCAGAACAGTGACACACAGAGGACGCGACCCACGACAGTGACACACAGAGCACGGCGACCCAGGACAGTGACAGACAGAGGACGCGACCCAGGACACTGACACACAGAGGACGCGACCCAGGACAGTGTCACACAGAGGAGGGCGACCCAGGACAGTGACACACCGAGGACGCGACCCAGGACACTAACACACAGAGGACGCAACCCAGGACAGTGACACACAGAGGACGGGAACCCAGGACAGTGACACACAGAGCACGACGACCCAGGACAGTGACACACAGAGGACGCGACCCAGGACACTGACACACAGAGGACGCGACCCAGGACAGTGACACACAGGGGACGGCGACCCAGGACAGTGTCACACAGAGGAGGGCGACCCAGGACAGTGACACACCGAGGACGCGACCCAGGACACTAACACACAGAGGACGCAACCCAGGATAGTGACACACAGAGGACGGCGACCCAGGACAGTGACACACGGAGGACGGCGACCCAGGACAGTGACGCAAAGAGGATGGTGACCCAGGACAGTGACACACGGAGGATGGCGACCCAGGACAGTGACACACAGAGGACGGCGACCCAGGACAGTGACACACAGAGGCTCGACCCAGGACAGTGACACACGGAGGGCGCGACCCAGGACAGTGACACACAGAGGACGGTGACCCAGGACAGTGATGTGCAGAGGACGCGATCCAGGACAGTGACGCACAGAGGACTACGATCCAGGACAGTGACTCACAGAGGACGGCGACCCAGGACAGTGACACACAGAGGACAGCGACCCAGAACAGTGACACACAGAGGACGCGACCCAGGACAGTGACACACAGAGGACGGCGAGCCAGGACACTGACACACGGAGTACGGCGACCCAGGACAGTGACACACAGAGGACGCGACCAAGGACAGTGACGCACAGAGGACGCGACCCAGGACAGTGGCGCACAGAGGACGGCGCCCCAGGACAGTGACACACAGAGGACGAATACCCAGGACAGTGACACACAGAGGACGGCGACCCAGGACAGTGACAAACAGAGAACGCAACCCAGGACAGTGACGCACTGAGGACGGCGACCCAGGACAGTGACACACAGAGGACGGCGATCGAGGACAGTGGCACACAGAGGAAGGCGGCCCAGGACAGTGAGACACAGAGGACGGCGACCCAGGACAGTGACACACGGGGGACGCGACCCAGGACAGTGACACACAGAGGACGGCGAGCCAGGACAGTGTCACAGAGAGGACGCGGCCCAGGACAGTGACACACAGGGGACGGCGACCCAGGAGAGTGACACACAGAGGACGGCGACCCTGAACAGTGACGCACAGAGGATGGCGACCCAGGACAGGGACACACAGAGGACGGCGACCCAGGACAGTGACACACAGAGGCGTGACCCAGGACAGTCACACACAGAGGTAGATGACCCAGGACAGTGACGCTCTGAGGACGCGTCCCAGGACAGTGACGCACGGAGGACGCGACCCAGGACAGTAACACACAGAGGATGGCGACCAAGGACAGTGACACACAGAGGACGGCGACCCAGGACAGTGACACACGGAGGACGGCGATCCAGGACAGTGACACAAAGAGGACGGCGACCCAGGACAGTGACACACAGAGAACGGCGACCCAGGACAATGACACACAGAGGATGACGATCCAGGACAGTGTCACAGAGAGGACGCGACCCCGGACTGTGACACACAGAGGACGGCGACCCAGGACAGTGACACACAGAGGATGGCGACCCAGGAGAGTGACATACGGAGGACGCCGACCCAGGACAGTGACACACAGAGGACAGCGATCCAGGACAGTGACACACAGAGGACGGCGACCCAGGACAGTGACACACGGAGGACTGCGAGCCAGGACAGTGACACAGGGAGGACGGCGAGCCAGGACTGTGACACGCAGGGGACGGCGACCCAGGACAGTGACACACAGAGGACAGTGACAGACGGAGGACGGCGACCCAGGACAGTGACACATAGAGGACAGCGGTCCAGGACAGTGACACACGGAGGACGGCGACCCAGGACAGTGACACACAGAGGACAGCGATCCTCGACAGTGACACACGGAGGACCGCGATCCAGGACAGTGACACAGGGAGGACGGCGAGCTAGGACATTGACAGACAGGGGACGGCGACCCAGGACAGTGACACACAGATGACAGTGACACACGTAGGAAGGCGACCCAGGATAGTGACACACAGAGGACGTGACCCAGGACAGTGAGCACAGAGGACGAGACCCAGGACACTGACACAAAGAGGACGGCGACCCAGGACAGTGACACACAGAGGACGGCGATCCAGGACAGTGACACACTGAGGACGGCGACCCAGGACAGTGACACACAGAGGACGGCTACCCAGGACAGTGACACACAGAGGACGCGACCCAGGACAGTGACACACGGAGGACAGCGACCCGGGACAGTGACACACAGAGGACGCGAGCCAGGACAGTGACACACAGAGGACGGCGACCCAGGACAGTGACACACAGAGGACCGCGACCCTGAATAGTGACGCACAGAGGATGGCGACGCAGGGCAGTGACACACAGAGAATGGCGATACAGGACAGTGACACAGAGAGAACGCGACCCAGGGCAGTGACACACAGAGGTTGGCGATCCAGGACAGTGACACAGAGAGGACGCGACCCAGGACAGTGACAAACAGAGGACGGCGACGCAGGACAGTGAAATACAGAGGACGGCGACGCACGACAGTAACACACAGTGGACGGCGACCCAGGACAGTAACACACAGAGGACGGCGACCCAGGACAGTGTCACACAGAGGACTGCGACCCAGGACAGTGACACACGGAGGACAACGACCCTGGACAGTGACACACAGAGGACGGCGACGCTGAACAGTGACGCACAGAGGATTGCGACCCAGGACAGTGACACACAGAGGATCGCGACTCAGGACAGTGACACACAGAGGACGGCGACCCAGGACAGTGACACACGGAGGGCTCGACCCAGGACAGTGACACACAGAGGACGGTGACCCAGGACAGTGAAGTGCAGAGGACGCGACCCAGGACAGTGACGCACAGAGGACGTGACCCAGGACAGTGACGCACAGAGGAATGCGACCCTGAACAGTGACACACAGAGGACGGCGACCCAGGACAGTGACACACAGAGGACGCGACCCAGGACAGTGACACACAGAGGACGGCGAGCCTGAACAGTGACACACAGAGGACGGCGATCCAGGACAGTGACCCACACAAGACGGCGACCCAGGACAGTGACACACGTAGGACGGCGACCCAGAACAGTGACACAAGAGGACGCGACCCAGGACAGTGACGCACAGAGGACGGCGAGCCAGGACAGTGACACACGGAGGACGTCGACCCAGGACAGTGACACACGGAGGACGGCGACCCAGGACAGTGACACACAGAGGACGCAACCCAGAACAGTGACACGCAGAGGATGGCGACCCAGGACAGTGACACACAGATGCCGGAGACCCAGGACAGTGACACACAGAGGACGCGACCCAGGACAGTGACACGCAGTGGATGGCGACCCAGGATAGTGACACACAGAGGACGGCGACCCAGGACAGTGACACACAGAGGATGGCGACCCAGAACAGGGACACGCAGAGGACGCGACCCAGGACAGTAACACACAGAGGACGGTGGCCCAGGACAGTGACACACAGAGGACGGCGACCCACGACAGTGACACACAGAGCACGGCGACCCAGGACAGTGACACAAAGAGGACGCGACCCAGGACACTGACACACAGAGGACGCGACCCAGGACAGTGACACACAGAGGACGGCGACCCAGAACAGTGACACACAGAGGACGCGACCCACGACAGTGACACACAGAGCACGGCGACCCAGGACAGTGACACACAGAGGACGCGACCCAGGACACTGACACACAGAGGACGCGACCCAGGACAGTGTCACACAGAGGAGGGCGACCCAGGACAGTGACACACCGAGTACGCTACCCAGGACACTAACACACAGAGGACGCAACCCAGGACAGTGACACACAGAGGACGGGAACCCAGGACAGTGACACACAGAGCACGACGACCCAGGACAGTGACACACAGAGGACGCGACCCAGGACACTGACACACAGAGGATGCGACCCAGGACAGTGACACACAGGGGACGGCGACCCAGGACAGTGTCACACAGAGGAGGGCGACCCAGGACAGTGACACACCGAGGACGCGACCCAGGACACTAACACACAGAGGACGCAACCCAGGATAGTGACACACAGAGGACGGCGACCCAGGACAGTAACACACGGAGGACGGCGACCCAGGACAGTGACGCAAAGAGGATGGTGACCCAGGACAGTGACACACGGAGGATGGCGACCCAGGACAGTGACACACAGAGGACGGCGACCCAGGACAGTGACACACAGAGGCGCGACCCAGGACAGTGACACACGGAGGGCGCGACCCAGGACAGTGACACACAGAGGACGGTGACCCAGGACAGTGATGTGCAGAGGACGCGATCCAGGACAGTGACGCACAGAGGACTACGATCCAGGACAGTGACTCACAGAGGACGGCGACCCAGGACAGTGACACACAGAGGACAGCGACCCAGAACAGTGACACACAGAGGACGCGACCCAGGACAGTGACACACAGAGGACGGCGAGCCAGGACACTGACACACGGAGTACGGCGACCCAGGACAGTGACACACAGAGGACGCGACCAAGGACAGTGACGCACAGAGGACGCGACCCAGGACAGTGGCGCACAGAGGACGGCGCCCCAGGACAGTGACACACAGAGGACGAATACCCAGGACAGTGACACACAGAGGACGGCGACCCAGGACAGTGACACACAGAGAACGCAACCCAGGACAGTGACGCACTGAGGACGGCGACCCAGGACAGTGACACACAGAGGACGGCGATCGAGGACAGTGGCACACAGAGGAAGGCGACCCAGGACAGTGACACACAGAGGACGGCGACCCAGGACAGTGACACACGGGGGACGCGACCCAGGACAGTGACACACAGAGGACGGCGAGCCAGGACAGTGACACACGGAGGACGGCGACCCAGGACAGTGACACACAGAGGACGCGACCAAGGACAGTGACGCACAGAGGACGCGACCCAGGACAGTGGCGCACAGAGGACGGAGACCCAGGACAGTGACACACAGAGGACGCGACCCAGGACAGTGACGCACTGAGTAAGGCGACCCAGGACAGTGACACGCAGAGGATGGCGACCCAGGACAGTGATACACAGAGGACGGAGACCCAGGACAGTGACACACAGATGACGCGACGCAGGACAGTGACACGCAGAGGATGGCGACCCAGGACAGTGACACACAGAGGACGGCAACCCAGGACAGTGACACACAGAGGATGGCGACCCAGAACAGTGACACGCAGAGGACGTGACCCAGGACAGTGAAAAACAGAGAACGGTGGCCCAGGACAGTGACACAGGGAGGACGGCGATCCAGGACAGTGGCACACAGAGGACGGTGACCCAGGACAGTGACACACAGAGGACGGCGACCCAGGACAGTGACACACAGAGGACGGCGACCCAGGACAGTGTCACACAGTGGACAGCAATCCAGGACAGTGACACACGGAGGACCGCGAGCCAGGACAGTGACACAGGGAGGACGGCGAGCCAGGACAGTGACACACAGGGGACGGTGACCTTGGACAGTGACACACAGATGTCAGTGACACACGTAGGACGGCGATCCAGGGCGGTGACACACAGTGGATGGTGACCCGGGACAGTGACACACAGAGGCTGCGACCCAGGACAGTGACACATGGAGGTCCGCGAGCCAGGACAGTGACACACTGGACGGCGACCCAGGACAGTGACACAGGGAGGACGGCGAGCCAGGTCAGTGGCACACAGGGCACGGCGACCCAGGACAGTGACACACAGAGGACGGCGACCCAGGACAGTGACACACAGAGGACATCGATCCAGGACAGTGACACACGGAGGACCGCGAGCCAGGACAGTGACACAGGGAGGACGGCGAGCCAGGACAGTGACACACAAGGGACGCGACCCAGGACAGTGACACACAGAGGATGGCGACCCAGGACAGTGACACACAGAGGACGCGACCCGGGACCGTGACACACAGAGGACAGCGATCCAGGACAGTGACACATGGAGGACCGCGAACCAGGACAGTGACACACGGAGGACCGCGAGCCAGGACAGTGACACAGGTAGGACGGCGAGCCAAGACAGTGACACACAGAGGACGGCGACCCAGGACAGTGACACAGAGAGGCGCGACCCAGGACAGTGACACACGGAGGGCGCGACCCAGGACAGTGACACACAGAAGACGGTGACCCAGGACAGTGACGTGCAGAGGACGCGACCCAGGACAATGACGCACAGAGGACGTGACCCAGGACAGTGACACACAGACGACTGCGATCCAGGACAGTGACACACGGAGGACGGCGACCCAGGACAGTGACACAGGAAGGACGGCGAGCCAGGACAGTGACACGCAGGGGACGGCGACCCAGGACAGTGACACACAGAGGACAGTGACAGACGGAGGACGGCGACCCAGGACAGTGACACACAGAGGACAGCGATCCTGGACAGTGACACACGGAGGACGGCGACCCAGGACAGTGACACACAAAGGACAGCGATCCTGGACAGTGACACACGGAGGACCGCGAGCCAGGACAGTGACACAGGGAGGACGGCGAGCTAGGACAGTGACACACAGGGGACGGCGACCCAGGACAGTGACACAAAGGTGACAGTGACACAAGTAGGAAGGCGACCCAGGATAGTGACACACAGAGGACGTGACCAAGGACAGTGAGCACAGAGGACGCGACCCAGGACACTGACACAAAGAGGACGGCGACCCAGGACAGTGACACACAGAGGACGGCGATCCAGGACAGTGACACACTGAGGACGGCGACCCAGGACAGTGACACACAGAGACGGCGACCCAGGACAGTGACAAACAGAGGATGGCGACCCAGGACAGTGACACACAGAGGACGCGATCCAGGACAGTGACGCACTGAGGACGGCGACCCAGGACAGTGACACACAGAGGACGGCGACCCAGGACAGTGACACACAGAGGACGCGGCCCAGGATAGTGACACAAAAAGGAGGTGACCCAGGCTCGTGACACACAGAGGACAGCGACCCAGGACAGTGACACACGGAGGACAGCGTCCCGGGACAGTGACACACAGAGGACGCGAGCCAGGACAGTGACACACAGAGGACCGCGACCCTGAACAGTGACGCACAGAGGATGGCGACGCAGGGCAGTGACACACAGAGGTTGGCGATCCAGGACAGTGACACACAGAGGACGCAACCCAGGTCAGTGACAAACAGAGGACGGCGACGCAGGACAGTGAAATACAGAGGACGGCGACGCACGACAGTAACACACAGTGGACGGCGATCCAGGACAGTAACACACAAAGGACGGCGACCCAGGACAGTGACACACAGAGGACTGCGACCTAGGACACTGACACACGGAGGACAACGACCCTGGACAGTGACACACAGAGGACGGCGACGCTGAACAGTGACACACAGAGGACGGCGACCCAGGACAGTGACACACAGAGGCGCGACCCAGGACAGTGACACACAGAGGACGGTGACCCAGGACAGTGACACACAGAGGCGCGACCCAGGACAGTGACACACAGAGGACGGCGGCCCAGGACAGTGACACACTGAGGGCTCGACCCAGGACAGTGACACACAGAGGACGGTGACCCAGGACAGTGAAGTGCAGAGGACGCGACCCAGGACAGTGACGCACAGAGGTCTGCGATCCAGGACAGTGACTCATAGAGGACGGCGACCCAGGACAGTGACACACAGAGGACGCGACCCAGGACAGTGACACACAGAGGACGGCGACCCTGAACAGTGACACACAGAGGACGGCGATTCAGGACAGTGACCCACAGAAGACGGCGACCCAGGACAGTGACACACAGAGGACGGCGACCCAGAACAGTGACAAACAGAGGACGCGACCCAGGACAGTGACGCACAGAGGACGGCGAGCCAGGTCAGTGACACACGGAGGACGGCGACCCAGGACAGTGACACACGGAGGACGGCGACCCAGGACAGTGACACACAGAGGACGCAACCCAGAACAGTGACACGCAGAGGATGGCGACCCAGAACAGTGACACACAGAGGACGGAGACCCAGGACAGTGACACACAGAGGACGCGACCCAGGACAGTGACACGCAGAGGAAGGCGACCCAGGATAGTGACACACAGAGGACGGCGATCCAGGACAGTGACACACAGAGGATGGCGACCCAGAACAGGGACACGCAGAGGACGCGACCCAGGACAGTCACACACAGAGGACGGTGGCCCAGGACAGTGACACAGGGAGGACGGCGATCCAGGACAGTGACACACAGAGGACGGTGACCCAGGACAGTGACACACAGAGGACGGCGACACAGGACAGTGACACACAGAGCACGGCGACCCAGGACAGTGACACACAGAGGACGCGACCCAGGACACTGACACACAGAGGACGCGACCCAGGACAGTGACACACAGAGGACGGCGATGCAGGACAGTGTCACACAGAGGAGGGCGACCCAGGACAGTGACACACCGAGGACGCGACCCAGGACACTACCAGACAGAGGACGCAACCCAGGACAATGACACACAGAGGACGGCGACCCAGGACAGTGACACACGGAGGTCGGCGACCCAGGTCAGTGACACACAGAGGACGCGACCCGGGACCGTGACACACAGAGGACAGCGATCCAGGACAGTGACACATGGAGGACCGCGAGCCAGGACAATGACACACAGAGGACGGAGACCCAGGACAGTGACACACAGAGGACAGTGACACACGGAGGACGGTGACCCAGGACAGTGACACACAGAGGACAGCGATCCAGGACAGTGACACACGGAGGACAGCAACCCAGGACAGTGACACACAGAGGACAGCGATCCAGGACAGTGACACACGGAGGACCGCGAGCCAGGACAGTGACACAGGGAGGACGGCGAGCCAGGACAGTGACACACAGGGGACGGCGACCCAGGACAGTGACACACAGATGTCAGTGACACACGTAGGACGGAGATCCAGGGCGGTGACACACAGTGGATGGTGACCCAGGACAGTGACACACAGGGGACGCGACCCAGGACAGTGACACACAGAGGACGCGACCCGGGACCGTGACACACAGAGGACAGCGATCCAGGACAGTGACACATGGAGGACCGCGAACCAGGACAGTGACACACGGAGGACCGCGAGCCAGGACAGTGACACAGGTAGGACGGCGAGCCAGGACAGTGACATACAGAGGACGCGACCCAGGACAGTGGCGCACAGTGGACGGCACCCCAGGACAGTGACACACAGAGGACGGCGACCCCGGACAGTGACACACAGAGGCGCGACCCAGGACAGTGACACACGGAGGGCGCGACCCAGGACAGTGACACACAGAGGACGGTGACCCAGGACAGTGACGTGCAGAGGACGCGACCCAGGACAGTGACGCACAGAGGACGTGACCCAGGACAGTGACACACAGACGACTGCGATCCAGGACAGTGACTCACAGAGGACGGCGACCCAGGACAGTGACACACAGAGGACGGCGACCCAGGACAGTGACACACAGAGGACGGCGAGCCAGAACAGTGACACACAGAGGACGCGACCCAGGACAGTGACACACAGAGGACGGCAAACCAGGACAGTGACACACGGAGGACGGCGACCCAGGACAGTGACACAGGGAGGACGGCGAGCCAGGACAGTGACACGCAGGGGACGGCGACCCAGGACAGTGACACACAGAGGACAGTGACAGACGGAGGACGGCGACCCAGGACAGTGACACACAGAGGACAGCGGTCCAGGACAGTGACACACGGAGGACGGCGACCCAGGACAGTGACACACAGAGGACAGCGATCCTGGACAGTGACACACGGAGGACCGCGAGCCAGGACAGTGAAACAGGGAGGACGGCGAGCTAGGACAGTGACACACAGGGGACGGCGACCCAGGACAGTGACACACAGATGACAGTGACACACGTAGGAAGGCGAACCAGGATAGTGACACACAGAGGACGTGACCCAGAACAGTGAGCAGAGAGGACGCGACCCAGGACACTGACACAAAGAGGACGGCGACCCAGGACAGTGACACACAGAGGACGGCGATCCAGGACAGTGACACACTGAGGACGGCGACCCAGGACAGTGACACACTGAGGACGGCGACCCAGGACAGTGACACCCGGAGGGCGCGACCCAGGACAGTGACACACGGAGGACGGCGACCCAGGACAGTGACACACAGAGGACAGCGATCCTGGACAGTGACACACGGAGGACCGCGAGCCAAGACAGTGACACAGGGAGGACGGCGAGCTAGGACAGTGACACACAGGGGACGGCGACCCAGGACAGTGACACACAGATGACAGTGACACACGTAGGAAGGCGAACCAGGATAGTGACACACAGAGGACGTGACCCAGAACAGTGAGCAGAGAGGACGCGACCCAGGACACTGACACAAAGAGGACGGCGACCCAGGACAGTGACACACAGAGGACGGCGACCCAGGACAGTGACGCACTGAGGACGGCGACCCAGGACAGTGACACCCGGAGGGCGCGACCCAGGACAGTGACACACGGAGGACGGCGACCCAGGACAGTGACACACAGAGGACAGCGATCCTGGACAGTGACACACGGAGGACCGCGAGCCAAGACAGTGACACAGGGAGGACGGCGAGCTAGGACAGTGACACACAGGGGACGGCGACCCAGGACAGTGACACACAGATGACAGTGACACACGTAGGAAGGCGAACCAGGATAGTGACACACAGAGGACGTGACCCAGAACAGTGAGCAGAGAGGACGCGACCCAGGACACTGACACAAAGAGGACGGCGACCCAGGACAGTGACACACAGAGGACGGCAATCCAGGACAGTGACACACTGAGGACGGCGACCCAGGACAGTGACACACAGAGACGGCGACCCAGGACAGTGACAAACAGAGGATGGCGACCCAGGACAGTGACACACAGAGGATGCGATCCAGGACAGTGACGCACTGAGGACGGCGACCCAGGACAGTGACACCCGGAGGGCGCGACCCAGGACAGTGACACACAGAGGACGGCGACCCAGGACAGTGACGCACAGAGGACGCGACCCAGGACAGTGACGCACAGAGGATGCGACCCACGACACTGACACACAGAGGACAGCGACCCAGGACAGTGACACTCAGAGGACGGCGACCCAGGACAGTGACACACAGAGGACGGCGACCCAGGACAGTGACACACGGTGCGCGCGACCCAGGACAGTGAAACACAGAGGACAGCGACCCAGGACAGTGACACACAGAGGACTCGACCCAGGATAGTGACACACAGAGGAGGGGAACCCAGGACAGTGACACACGGAGGCCACGACTCAGGACAGTGACACACAGAGGTCGGCGACCCAGGACAGTGAAACACAGAGGACGCAACCCAGGACAGTCACAAACAGAGGTCGGTGACCCAGGACAGTGACGCACAAAGGACGCGATCCAGGACAGTGACGCTCTGAGGACGCGTCCCAGGTCAGTGACGCACAGAGGACGTGACCCATGACAGTGACACACCGAGGATGGCGACCCAGGACAGTGACACACGGTGGGTGCGACCCAGGACAGTGACACACAGAGGACGGCGACCCAGGACAGTGACACACGGTGGGTGCGACCCAGGACAGTGAAACACAGAGGACGGCGACCCAGGACAGTGACACACAGAGGACTCGACCCAGGATAGTGACACACAGAGGAGGGGGACCCAGGACAGTGACACACAGAGGACAACGACCCAGGACAGTGACACACAGAGGTCGGCGACCCAGGACAGTGACACACAGAGGACACGACCCAGGACAGTCACACACAGAGGTCGGTGACCCAGGACAGTGACGCACAGAGGACGCAACCCATGACAGTGACACACAGTGGACGGCGATCCAGGGCGGTGAGACACAGAGATGGCGTCCCAGGACAGTGACGCACAGGGAACGTCGACCCAGGACATTGACACACGGAGGACGGCGATCCAGGACAGTGACACACAGAGACGGCGACCCAGGACAGTGACACACAGAGGATTTCGATCCAGGACAGTGTCACAGAGAGGACGCGACACAGGACAGTGACGCACAGAGGACGCGACCCAGGACAGTGACGCACAGAGGACGCGACCCAGGACAGTGACGCACAGAGGACGCGACCCACGACACTGACACACAGAGGACAGCGACCCAGGACAGTGACACTCAGAGGACGGCGATCCAGGACAGTGACACACAGAGGACGGCGATCCAGGACAGTGACACACGGTGGGCGCGACCCAGGACAGTGAAACACAGAGGAGGGGGACCCAGGACAGTGACACACGGAGGACAACGACCCAGGACAGTGACACACAGAGGACGCGACCCAGGACAGTCACAAACAGAGGTCGGTGACCCAGGACAGTGAGGCACAAAGGACGCGATCCAGGACAGTGACGCTCTGAGGACGCGTCCCAGGTCAGTGACGCACAGAGGACGCGACCCAGGACAGTGACACACAGAGGACGGCGACCCAGGACAGTGACACACGGACTACGGTGACCCAGGACAGTGACACACGGAGGACGGCGACCCAGAACAGTGACACACAGAGGATGGCGACCCTGAACAGTGACGCACAGAGGACGCGACCCAGGACAGTCACAAACAGAGGTCGGTGACCCAGGACAGTGAGGCACAAAGGACGCGACCCAGGACAGTGACGCACAGAGGACGCGACCCACGACACTGACACACAGAGGACAGCGACCCAGGACAGTGACACTCAGAGGACGGCGATCCAGGACAGTGACACACAGAGGACGGCGACCAAGGACAGTGACACACAGAGGACAAGTCACAGGACAGTGACACACAGACGACGGCGACCCAGGACAGTGACACACAGGGGAAGGCGATCCAGGGCGGTGAGACACAGAGGATGGCGTCCCAGGACAGTGACGCACAGAGGACGGCGACCCATGACAGTGACACACAGGGGACGCGACCCAGGACACTGACACACAGAGGACGGTGATCCAGGACAGTGGCACACAGAGGACGGCGACCCAGGACAGTGACACACGGAGGACGGCGACCCAGTACAGTGACACACAGAGGACGGCGAGCCAGGACAGTGACACACAGAGGACAACGACCCAGGACAGTGACACACAGAGACGGCGACCCAGGACAGTGACACACAGAGACGGCGACCCAGGACAGTGACACACGGAGGACCGCGAGCCAGGACAGTGACACAGGTAGGACGGCGAGCCAGGACAATGACACACAGAGGACGCGACCCAGGACAGTGGCGCACAGTGGACGGCACCCCAGGACGGTGACACACAGAGGACGGCGACCCCGGACAGTGACACACAGAGGCGCGACCCAGGACAGTGACACACGGAGGGCGCGACCCAGGACAGTGACACACAGAGGACGGTGACCCAGGACAGTGACGTGCAGAGGACGCGACCCAGGACAGTGACGCACAGAGGACGTGACCCAGGACAGTGACACACAGACGACTGCGATCCAGGACAGTGACTCACAGAGGACGGCGACCCAGGACAGTGACACACAGAGGACGGCGACCCAGGACAGTGACACACAGAGGACGGCGAACCAGAACAGTGACACACAGAGGACGCGACCCAGGACAGTGACACACAGAGGACGGCGAACCAGGACAGTGACACACGGAGGACGGCGACCCAGGACAGTGACACAGGGAGGACGGCGAGCCAGGACAGTGACACGCAGGGGACGGCGACCCAGGACAGTGACACACAGAGGACAGCGGTCCTGGACAGTGACACACGGAGGACGGCGACCCAGGACAGTGACACACAGAGGACAGCGATCCTGGACAGTGACACACGGAGGACCGCGAGCCAGGACAGTGAAACAGGGAGGACGGCGAGCTAGGACAGTGACACACAGGGGACGGCGACCCAGGACAGTGACACACAGATGACAGTGACACACGTAGGAAGGCGACCCAGGATAGTGACACACAGAGGACGTGACCCAGGACAGTGAGCACAGAGGACGCGACCCAGGACACTGACACAAAGAGGACGGCGACCCAGGACAGTGACACACAGAGGACGGCGATCCAGGACAGTGACACACTGAGGACGGCGACCCAGGACAGTGGCACACAGAGGACGCGACCCAGGACAGTGACACACAGAGACGGCGACCCAGGACAGTGACACACGGAGGACCGCGAGCCAGGACAGTGACACAGGTAGGACGGCGAGCCAGGACAATGACACACAGAGGACGCGACCCAGGACAGTGGCGCACAGTGGACGGCACCCCAGGACGGTGACACACAGAGGACGGCGACCCCGGACAGTGACACACAGAGGCGCGACCCAGGACAGTGACACACGGAGGGCGCGACCCAGGACAGTGACACACAGAGGATTTCGATCCAGGACAGTGTCACAGAGAGGACGCGACACAGGACAGTGACACACAGAGGACGGCGAACCAGGACAGTGACGCACAGAGGACGCGACCCAGGACAGTGGCACACAGAGGACGCGACCCAGGACAGTCACAAACAGAGGTCGGTGACCCAGGACAGTGAGGCACAAAGGACGCGATCCAGGACAGTGACGCTCTGAGGACGCGTCCCAGGTCAGTGACGCACAGAGGACGCGACCCAGGACAGTGACACACAGAGGACGGCGACCCAGGACAGTGACACACGGACTACGGTGACCCAGGACAGTGACACACGGAGGACGGCGACCCAGAACAGTGACACACAGAGGATGGCGACCCTGAACAGTGACGCACAGAGGACGCGACCCAGGACAGTCACAAACAGAGGTCGGTGACCCAGGACAATGAGGCACAAAGGACGCGACCCAGGACAGTGACGCACAGAGGACGCGACCCACGACACTGACACACAGAGGACAGCGACCCAGGACAGTGACACTCAGAGGACGGCGATCCAGGACAGTGACACACAGAGGACGGCGACCAAGGACAGTGACACACAGAGGACAAGTCACAGGACAGTGACACACAGACGACGGCGACCCAGGACAGTGACACACAGGGGAAGGCGATCCAGGGCGGTGAGACACAGAGGATGGCGTCCCAGGACAGTGACGCACAGAGGACGGCGACCCAGGACAGTGACACACGGAGGACGGTGACCCAGGACAGTGACACACAGAGGACGGCGACCCAGGACAGTGACACACAGAGGATTTCGATCCAGGACAGTGTCACAGAGAGGACGCGACACAGGACAGTGACACACAGAGGACGGCGAACCAGGACAGTGACGCACAGAGGACGCGACCCAGGACAGTGACGCACAGAGGACGCGACCCAGGACAGTGACGCACAGAGGACGCGACACAGGACAGTGACACACACAGGACGGCGACCCAGGACAGTGACACACAGAGGATTTCGATCCAGGACAGTGTCACAGAGAGGACGCGACACAGGACAGTGACACACAGAGGACGGCGACCCAGGACAGTGACACACAGGGGACGCGACCCAGGACACTGACACACAGAGGACGGTGATCCAGGACAGTGGCACACAGAGGACGGCGACCCAGGACAGTGACACACGGAGGACGGCGACCCAGTACAGTAACACACAGAGGACGGCGAGCCAGGACAGTGACACACGGAGGGCGCGACCCAGGACAGTGACACACAGAGACGGCGACCCAGGACAGTGACACACAGAGACGGCGACCCAGGACAGTGACACACGGAGGACCGCGAGCCAGGACAGTGACACAGGTAGGACGGCGAGCCAGGACAATGACACACAGAGGACGCGACCCAGGACAGTGGCGCACAGTGGACGGCACCCCAGGACGGTGACACACAGAGGACGGCGACCCCGGACAGTGACACACAGAGGCGCGACCCAGGACAGTGACACACGGAGGGCGCGACCCAGGACAGTGACACACAGAGGATTTCGATCCAGGACAGTGTCACAGAGAGGACGCGACACAGGACAGTGACACACAGAGGACGGCGAACCAGGACAGTGACGCACAGAGGACGCGACCCAGGACAGTGACGCACAGAGGACGCGACCCAGGACAGTGACGCACAGAGGACGCGACACAGGACAGTGACACACACAGGACGGCGACCCAGGACAGTGACACACAGAGGATTTCGATCCAGGACAGTGTCACACAGAGGACGGCGACCCAGGACAGTGACACACAGGGGACGCGACCCAGGACACTGACACACAGAGGACGGTGATCCAGGACAGTGGCACACAGAGGACGGCGACCCAGGACAGTGACACACGGAGGACGGCGACCCAGTACAGTGACACACAGAGGACGGCGAGCCAGGACAGTGACACACGGAGGGCGCGACCCAGGACAGTGACACACAGAGACGGCGACCCAGGACAGTGACACACAGAGACGGCGACCCAGGACAGTGACACACGGAGGACCGCGAGCCAGGACAGTGAGACAGGTAGGACGGCGAGCCAGGACAATGACACACAGAGGACGCGACCCAGGACAGTGGCGCACAGTGGACGGCACCCCAGGACGGTGACACACAGAGGACGGCGACCCCGGACAGTGACACACAGAGGCGCGACCCAGGACAGTGACACACGGAGGGCGCGACCCAAGACAGTGACACACAGAGGACGGTGACCCAGGACAGTGACGTGCAGAGGACGCGACCCAGGACAGTGACGCACAGAGGACGTGACCCAGGACAGTGACACACAGACGACTGCGATCCAGGACAGTGACTCACAGAGGACGGCGACCCAGGACAGTGACACACAGAGGACGGCGACCCAGGACAGTGACACACAGAGGACGGCGAACCAGAACAGTGACACACAGAGGACGCGACCCAGGACAGTGACACACAGAGGACGGCGAACCAGGACAGTGACACACGGAGGACGGCGACCCAGGACAGTGACACAGGGAGGACGGCGAGCCAGGACAGTGACACGCAGGGGACGGCGACCCAGGACAGTGACACACAGAGGACAGCGGTCCTGGACAGTGACACACGGAGGACGGCGACCCAGGACAGTGACACACAGAGGACAGCGATACTGGACAGTGACACACGGAGGACCGCGAGCCAGGACAGTGAAACAGGGAGGACGGCGAGCTAGGACAGTGACACACAGGGGACGGCGACCCAGGACAGTGACACACAGATGACAGTGACACACGTAGGAAGGCGACCCAGGATAGTGACACACAGAGGACGTGACCCAGGACAGTGACACACGGACTACGGTGACCCAGGACAGTGACACACGGAGGACGGCGACCCAGAACAGTGACACACAGAGGATGGCGACCCTGAACAGTGACGCACAGAGGACGCGACCCAGGACAGTCACAAACAGAGGTCGGTGACCCAGGACAGTGAGGCACAAAGGACGCGACCCAGGACAGTGACGCACAGAGGACGCGACCCACGACACTGACACACAGAGGACAGCGACCCAGGACAGTGACACTCAGAGGACGGCGATCCAGGACAGTGACACACAGAGGACGGCGACCAAGGACAGTGACACACAGAGGACAAGTCACAGGACAGTGACACACAGACGACGGCGACCCAGGACAGTGACACACAGGGGAAGGCGATCCAGGGCGGTGAGACACAGAGGATGGCGTCCCAGGACAGTGACGCACAGAGGACGGCGACCCAGGACAGTGACACACGGAGGACGGTGACCCAGGACAGTGACACACAGAGGACGGCGACCCAGGACAGTGACACACAGAGGACGCGACCCAGGACAGTGGCGCACAGTGGACGGCACCCCAGGACGGTGACACACAGAGGACGGCGACCCCGGACAGTGACACACAGAGGCGCGACCCAGGACAGTGACACACGGAGGGCGCGACCCAGGACAGTGACACACAGAGGATTTCGATCCAGGACAGTGTCACAGAGAGGACGCGACACAGGACAGTGACACACAGAGGACGGCGAACCAGGACAGTGACGCACAGAGGACGCGACCCAGGACAGTGACGCACAGAGGACGCGACCCAGGACAGTGACGCACAGAGGACGCGACACAGGACAGTGACACACACAGGACGGCGACCCAGGACAGTGACACACAGAGGATTTCGATCCAGGACAGTGTCACAGAGAGGACGCGACACAGGACAGTGACACACAGAGGACGGCGACCCAGGACAGTGACACACAGGGGACGCGACCCAGGACACTGACACACAGAGGACGGTGATCCAGGACAGTGGCACACAGAGGACGGCGACCCAGGACAGTGACACACGGAGGACGGCGACCCAGTACAGTGACACACAGAGGACGGCGAGCCAGGACAGTGACACACGGAGGGCGCGACCCAGGACAGTGACACACAGAGACGGCGACCCAGGACAGTGACACACAGAGACGGCGACCCAGGACAGTGACACACGGAGGACCGCGAGCCAGGACAGTGACACAGGTAGCACGGCGAGCCAGGACAATGACACACAGAGGACGCGACCCAGGACAGTGGCGCACATGGACGGCACCCCAGGACGGTGACACACAGAGGACGGCGACCCCGGACAGTGACACACAGAGGCGCGACCCAGGACAGTGACACACGGAGGGCGCGACCCAGGACAGTGACACACAGAGGACGGTGACCCAGGACAGTGACGTGCAGAGGACGCGACCCAGGACAGTGACGCACAGAGGACGTGACCCAGGACAGTGACACACAGACGACTGCGATCCAGGACAGTGACTCACAGAGGACGGCGACCCAGGACAGTGACACACAGAGGACGGCGACCCAGGACAGTGACACACAGAGGACGGCGAACCAGGACAGTGACACACGGAGGACGGCGACCCAGGACAGTGACACAGGGAGGACGGCGAGCCAGGACAGTGACACGGAGGGGACGGCGATCCAGGACAGTGACACACAGAGGACAGCGGTCCTGGACAGTGACACACGGAGGACGGCGACCCAGGACAGTGACACACAGAGGACAGCGATCCTGGACAGTGACACACGGAGGACCGCGAGCCAGGACAGTGAAACAGGGAGGACGGCGAGCTAGGACAGTGACACACAGGGGACGGCGACCCAGGACAGTGACACACAGATGACAGTGACACACGTAGGAAGGCGACCCAGGATAGTGACACACAGAGGACGTGACCCAGGACAGTGAGCACAGAGGACGCGACACAGGACACTGACACAAAGAGGACGGCGACCCAGGACAGTGACACACAGAGGACGGCGATCCAGGACAGTGACACACTGAGGACGGCGACCCAGGACAGTGGCACACAGAGGACGCGACCCAGGACAGTCACAAACAGAGGTCGGTGACCCAGGACAGTGAGGCACAAAGGACGCGATCCAGGACAGTGACGCTCTGAGGACGCGTCCCAGGTCAGTGACGCACAGAGGACGCGACCCAGGACAGTGACACACAGAGGACGGCGACCCAGGACAGTGACACACGGAATACGGTGACCCAGGACAGTGACACACGGAGGACGGCGACCCAGAACAGTGACACACAGAGGATGGCGACCCTGAACAGTGACGCACAGAGGACGCGACCCAGGACAGTCACAAACAGAGGTCGGTGACCCAGGACAGTGACGCACAGAGGACGCGACCCACGACACTGACACACAGAGGACAGCGACCCAGGACAGTGACACTCAGAGGACGGCGATCCAGGACAGTGACACACAGAGGACGGCGACCAAGGACAGTGACACACAGAGGACAAGTCACAGGACAGTGACACACAGACGACGGCGACCCAGGACAGTGACACACAGGGGAAGGCGATCCAGGGCGGTGAGACACAGAGGATGGCGTCCCAGGACAGTGACGCACAGAGGACGGCGACCCAGGACAGTGACACACGGAGGACGGTGACCCAGGACAGTGACACACAGAGGACGGCGACCCAGGACAGTGACACACAGAGGATTTCGATCCAGGACAGTGTCACAGAGAGGACGCGACACAGGACAGTGACACACAGAGGACGGCGAACCAGGACAGTGACGCACAGAGGACGCGACCCAGGACAGTGACGCACAGAGGACGCGACCCAGGACAGTGACGCACAGAGGATGGCGACACAGGACAGTGACACACACAGGACGGCGACCCAGGACAGTGACACACAGAGGATTTCGATCCAGGACAGTGTCACAGAGAGGACGCGACACAGGACAGTGACACACAGAGGACGGCGACCCAGGACAGTGACACACAGGGGACGCGACCCAGGACACTGACACACAGAGGACGGTGATCCAGGACAGTGGCACACAGAGGACGGCGACCCAGGACAGTGACACACGGAGGACGGCGACCCAGTACAGTGACACACAGAGGACGGCGAGCCAGGACAGTGACACACGGAGGGCGCGACCCAGGACAGTGACACACAGAGACGGCGACCCAGGACAGTGACACACAGAGACGGCGACCCAGGACAGTGACACACGGAGGACCGCGAGCCAGGACAGTGACACAGGTAGGACGGCGAGCCAGGACAATGACACACAGAGGACGCGACCCAGGACAGTGGCGCACAGTGGACGGCACCCCAGGACGGTGACACACAGAGGACGGCGACCCCGGACAGTGACACACAGAGGCGCGACCCAGGACAGTGACACACGGAGGGCGCGACCCAGGACAGTGACACACAGAGGACGGTGACCCAGGACAGTGACGTGCAGAGGACGCGACCCAGGACAGTGACGCACAGAGGACGTGACCCAGGACAGTGACACACAGACGACTGCGATCCAGGACAGTGACTCACAGAGGACGGCGACCCAGGACAGTGACACACAGAGGACGGCGACCCAGGACAGTGACACACAGAGGACGGCGAACCAGAACAGTGACACACAGAGGACGCGACCTAGGACAGTGACACACAGAGGACGGCGAACCAGGACAGTGACACACGGAGGACGGCGACCCAGGACAGTGACACAGGGAGGACGGCGAGCCAGGACAGTGACACGCAGGGGACGGCGACCCAGGACAGTGACACACAGAGGACAGCGGTCCTGGACAGTGACACACGGAGGACGGCGACCCAGGACAGTGACACACAGAGGACAGCGATCCTGGACTGTGACACACGGAGGACCGCGAGCCAGGACAGTGAAACAGGGAGGACGGCGAGCTAGGACAGTGACACACAGGGGACGGCGACCCAGGACAGTGACACACAGATGACAGTGACACACGTAGGAAGGCGACCCAGGATAGTGACACACAGAGGACGTGACCCAGGACAGTGAGCACAGAGGACGCGACCCAGGACACTGACACAAAGAGGACGGCGACCCAGGACAGTGACACACAGAGGACGGCGATCCAGGACAGTGACACACTGAGGACGGCGACCCAGGACAGTGACACACAGAGACGGCGACCCAGGACAGTGACACACAGAGACAGCGACCCAGGACAGTGACAAACAGAGGATGGCGACCCAGGACAGCGACACACAGAGGACACGATCCAGGACAGTGACGCACTGAGGACGGCGACCCAGGACAGTGACACCCGGAGGGCGCGACACAGGACAGTGACACACGGAGGACGGCGACCCAGGACAGTGACACACAGAGGACAGCGATCCTGGACAGTGACACACGGAGGACGGCGAGCTAGGACAGTGACACACAGGGGACGGCGACCCAGGACAGTGACACACAGATGACAGTGACACACGTAGGAAGGCGAACCAGGATAGTGACACACAGAGGACGTGACCCAGGACAGTGACACACAGAGGACGGCGAACCAGGACAGTGACACACGGAGGACGGCGACCCAGGACAGTGACACAGGGAGGACGGCGAGCCAGGACAGTGACACGCAGGGGACGGCGACCCAGGACAGTGACACACAGAGGACAGTGACAGACGGAGGACGGCGACCCAGGACAGTGACACACAGAGGACAGCGGTCCAGGACAGTGACACACGGAGGACGGCGACCCAGGACAGTGACACACAGAGGACAGCGATCCTGGACAGTGACACACGGAGGACAGCGATCCTGGACAGTGACACACGGAGGACGGCGAGCTAGGACAGTGACACACAGGGGACGGCGACCCAGGACAGTGACACACAGATGACAGTGACACACGTAGGAAGGCGAACCAGGATAGTGACACACAGAGGACGTGACCCAGAACAGTGAGCAGAGAGGACGCGACCCAGGACACTGACACAAAGAGGACGGCGACCCAGGACAGTGACACACAGAGGACGGCGATCCAGGACAGTGACACACTGAGGACGGCGACCCAGGACAGTGACACACAGAGACGGCGACCCAGGACAGTGACAAACAGAGGATGGCGACCCAGGACAGTGACACACAGAGGACGCGATCCAGGACAGTGACGCACTGAGGACGGCGACCCAGGACAGTGACACCTGGAGGGCGCGACCCAGGACAGTGACACACAGAGGACGGCGACCCAGGACAGTGACACACAGAGGACGCGGCCCAGGATAGTGACACAAAAAGGAGGCGACCCAGGCTCGTGACACACAGAGGACGGGGACCCAGGACAGTGACACACGGAGGACGCGAGCCAGGACAGTGACACACAGAGGACCGACCCAGGACAGTGACACACGGAGGGCGCGACCCAGGACAGTGACACACAGAGGACGGTGATCCAGGACAGTGACGTGCAGAGGACGCGACCCAGGACAGTGACGCACAGAGGACGTGACCCAGGACAGTGACACACAGACGACTGCGATCCAGGACAGTGACACACGGAGGACGGCGACCCAGGACAGTGACACAGGAAGGACGGCGAGCCAGGACAGTGACACGCAGGGGACGGCGACCCAGGACAGTGACACATAGAGGACAGCGGTCCAGGACAGTGACACACGGAGGACGGCGACCCAGGACAGTGACACACAGAGGCCAGCGATCCTGGACAGTGACACACGGAGGACCGCGAGCCAGGACAGTGACACAGGGAGGACGGCGAGCTAGGACAGTGACACACAGGGGACGGCGACCCAGGACAGTGACACACAGATGACAGTGACACACGTAGGAAGGCGACCCAGGATAGTGACACACAGAGGACGTGACCCAGGACAGTGAGCACAGAGGACGCGACCCAGGACACTGACACAAAGAGGACGGCGACCCAGGACAGTGACACACAGAGGACGGCGATCCAGGACAGTGACACACTGAGGACGGCGACCCAGGACAGTGACACACAGAGACGGCGACCCAGGACAGTGACAAACAGAGGATGGCGACCCAGGACAGTGACACACAGAGGACGCGATCCAGGACAGTGACACACAGAGGACAGCGACCCAGGATAGTGACACACAGAGGACGCGACCCAGGACAGTGACACACAGAGGACGGCGAGCCAGGACAGTGACACACGGAGTACGGCGACCCAGGACAGTGACACACAGAGGACGCGACCAAGGACAGTGACGCACAGAGGACGCGACCCAGGACAGTGGCGCACAGAGGACGGCGCCACAGGACAGTGACACACAGAGGACGGAGACCCAGGACAGTGACACACAGAGGACGGCGACCCAGGACAGTGACACACAGAGGACGCAACCCAGGACAGTGACGCACTCAGGACGGCGACCCAGGACAGTGACACACAGAGGGCGGCGATCGAGGACAGTGGCACACAGAGGAAGGCGACCCAGGACAGTGACACACAGAGGACGGCGACCCAGGACAGTGACACACGGGGGACGCGACCGAGGACAGTGACACACAGAGGACGGCGAGCCAGGACAGTGACACACGGAGGACGGCGACCCAGGACAGTGACACACAGAGGACGCGACCAAGGACATTGACGCACAGAGGACGCGACCCAGGACAGTGGCGCACAGAGGACGGAGACCCAGGACAGTGACACACATAGGACGGCGACCCAGGACAGTGACACACAGAGGACGCGACCCAGGACAGTGACGCACTGAGTAAGGCGACTCAGGACAGTGACACACAGAGGACGGCGATCGAGGACAGTGGCACACAGAGGACGCAACCCAGAACAGTGACACGCAGAGGATGGCGACCCAGGACAGTGACACACAGAGGACGGAGACCCAGGACAGTGACACACAGAGGACGCGACCCAGGACAGTGACACGCAGAGGATGGTGACCCAGGACAGTGACACACAGAGGACGGCAACCCAGGACAGTGACACACAGAGGATGGCGACCCAGAACAGTGACACGCAGAGGACGCGACCCAGGACAGTGACACACAGAGGACGGTGGCCCAGGACAGTTACACAGGGAGGACGGCGACCCAGGACAGTGACACACAGAGGACGTGACCCAGGACAGTGACGCACTGAGTAAGGCGACTCAGGACAGTGACACACAGAGGACGGCGATCGAGGACAGTGGCACACAGAGGACGCAACCCAGAACAGTGACACGCAGAGGATGGCGACCCAGGACAGTGACACACAGAGGACGGAGACACAGGACAGTGACACACAGAGGATGGCGACCCAGTACAGTGACACGCAGAGGACGCGACCCAGGACAGTGAGACACAGAGGACGGTGGCCCAGGACAGTGACACAGGGAGGACGGCGATCCAGGACAGTGACACACAGAGGACGGTGACCCAGGACAGTGACACACAGAGGACGGCGACCCAGGACAGTGACACACAGAGCACGGCGACCCAGGACAGTGACACACAGAGGACGGCGACCCAGGACAGTGACACACAGTGGACAGCGACCCAGGACAGTGACACACGGAGGACCGCGAGCCAGGAAAGTGACACAGGGAGGACGGCGAGCCAGGACAGTGACACACAGGGGACGGAGACCCAGGACAGTGACACACAGAGGACAGTGACGCACAAAGGACGCGATCCAGGACAGTGACACACAGAGGATGGCGACCCAGGACAGTGACACACGGTGGGCGCGACCCAGGACAGTGAAACACAGAGGACGGCGACCCAGGACAGTGACACACAGAGGACTCGACCCAGGATAGTGACACACAGAGGAGGGGGACCCAGGACAGTGACACACAGTGGACAATGACCCAGGACAGTGACACACAGAGGTCGGCGACCTAGGACAGTGACACACAGAGGACGCGACCCATGACAGTGACACACAGTGGACGGCGATCCAGGGCGGTGAAACACAGAGGACGGCGACCCAGGACAGTGACACACAGAGGACTCGACCCAGGACAGTGACACACAGTGGACAACGACCCAGGACAGTCACACACAGAGGTCGGTGACCCAGGACAGTGACGCACAGAGGACGCGACCCATGACAGTGACACACGGAGGACGGCGATCCAGGACAGTGACGCACAGGGAACGTCGACCCAGGACAGTGACACACGGAGGACGGCGACCCAGGACAGTGACACACAGAGGACGGCGATCCAGGACAGTGACACACAGAGGATGGCGTCCCAGGACAGTGACGCACAGGGAACGTCGACCCAGGACAGTGACACACGGAGGACGGCGATCCAGGACAGTGACACACAGAGACGGCGACCCAGGACAGTGACACACAGAGGATTTCGATCCAGGACAGTGTCACAGAGAGGACGCGACACAGGACAGTGACGCACAGAGGACGCGACCCAGGACAGTGACGCACAGAGGACGCGACCCAGGACAGTGACGCACAGAGGACGCGACCCACGACACTGACACACAGAGGACAGCGACCCAGGACAGTGACACTCAGAGGACGGCGACCCAGGACAGTGACACACAGAGGACGGCGATCCAGGACAGTGACACACGGTGGGCGCGACCCAGGACAGTGAAACACAGAGGAGGGGGACCCAGGACAGTGACACACGGAGGACAACGACTCAGGACAGTGACACACAGAGGTCGGCGACCCAGGACAGTGGCACACAGAGGACGCGACCCAGGACAGTCACAAACAGAGGTCGGTGACCCAGGACAGTGAGGCACAAAGGACGCGATCCAGGACAGTGACACACAGAGACGCCGACCCAGGACAGTGACAAACAGAGGATGGCGACCCAGGACAGTGACACACAGAGGACGCGATCCAGGACAGTGACACACAGAGGACAGCGACCCAGGACAGTGACACACAGAGGACGCGACCCAGGACAGTGACACACAGAGGACGGCGAGCCAGGACAGTGACACACGGAGTACGGCGACCCAGGACAGTGACACACAGAGGACGCGACCAAGGACAGTGACGCACAGAGGACGCGACCCAGGACAGTGGCGCACAGAGGACGGCGCCACAGGACAGTGACACACAGAGGACGGAGACCCAGGACAGTGACACACAGAGGACGGCGACCCAGGACAGTGACACACAGAGGACGCAAACCAGGACAGTGACGCACTCAGGACGGCGACCCAGGACAGTGACACACAGAGGACGGCGATCGAGGACAGTGGCACACAGAGGAAGGCGACCCAGGACAGTGACACACAGAGGACGGCGACCCAGGACAGTGACACACGGGGGACGCGACCGAGGACAGTGACACACAGAGGACGGCGAGCCAGGACAGTGACACACGGAGGACGGCGACCCAGGACAGTGACACACAGAGGACGGGACCAAGGACAGTGACGCACAGAGGACGCGACCCAGGACAGTGGCGCACAGAGGACGGAGACCCAGGACAGTGACACACAGAGGACGCGACCCAGGACAGTGACGCACTGAGTAAGGCGACTCAGGACAGTGACACACAGAGGACGGCGATCGAGGACAGTGGCACACAGAGGACGCAACCCACAACAGTGACACGCAGAGGATGGCGACCCAGGACAGTGACACACAGAGGACGGTGACCCAGGACAGTGACACACAGAGGACGGCGACCCAGGACAGTGACACACAGAGCACGGCGACCCAGGACAGTGACACACAGAGGACGGCGACCCAGGACAGTGACACACAGAGGACAGCGACCCAGGACAGTGACACACGGAGGACCGCGAGCCAGGAAAGTGACACAGGGAGGACGGCGAGCCAGGACAGTGACACACAGGGGACGGAGACCCAGGACAGTGACACACAGAGGACAGTGACACACGGAGGACGGCGACCCAGGACATTGACACACAGTGGACAGCGATCCAGGACAGTGACACACGGAGGACAACGACTCAGGACAGTGACACACAGAGGTCGGCGACCCAGGACAGTGGCACACAGAGGACGCGACCCAGGACAGTCACAAACAGAGGTCGGTGACCCAGGACAGTGAGGCACAAAGGACGCGATCCAGGACAGTGACACACTGAGGACGGCGACCCAGGACAGTGACACACAGAGACGCCGACACAGGACAGTGACAAACAGAGGATGGCGACCCAGGACAGTGACACACAGAGGACGCGATCCAGGACAGTGACACACAGAGGACAGCGACCCAGGACAGTGACACACAGAGGACGCGACCCAGGACAGTGACACACAGAGGACGGCGAGCCAGGACAGTGACACACGGAGTACGGCGACCCAGGACAGTGACACACAGAGGACGCGACCAAGGACAGTGACGCACAGAGGACGCGACCCAGGACAGTGGCGCACAGAGGACGGCGCCACAGGACAGTGACACACAGAGGACGGAGACCCAGGACAGTGACACACAGAGGACGGCGACCCAGGACAGTGACACACAGAGGACGCAAACCAGGACAGTGACGCACTCAGGACGGCGACCCAGGACAGTGACACACAGAGGACGGCGATCGAGGACAGTGGCACACAGAGGAAGGCGACCCAGGACAGTGACACACAGAGGACGGCGACCCAGGACAGTGACACACGGGGGACGCGACCGAGGACAGTGACACACAGAGGACGGCGAGCCAGGACAGTGACACACGGAGGACGGCGACCCAGGACAGTGACACACAGAGGACGGGACCAAGGACAGTGACGCACAGAGGACGCGACCCAGGACAGTGGCGCACAGAGGACGGAGACCCAGGACAGTGACACACAGAGGACGCGACCCAGGACAGTGACGCACTGAGTAAGGCGACTCAGGACAGTGACACACAGAGGACGGCGATCGAGGACAGTGGCACACAGAGGACGCAACCCACAACAGTGACACGCAGAGGATGGCGACCCAGGACAGTGACACACAGAGGACGGTGACCCAGGACAGTGACACACAGAGGACGGCGACCCAGGACAGTGACACACAGAGCACGGCGACCCAGGACAGTGACACACAGAGGACGGCGACCCAGGACAGTGACACACAGAGGACAGCGACCCAGGACAGTGACACACGGAGGACCGCGAGCCAGGAAAGTGACACAGGGAGGACGGCGAGCCAGGACAGTGACACACAGGGGACGGAGACCCAGGACAGTGACACACAGAGGACAGTGACACACGGAGGACGGCGACCCAGGACATTGACACACAGTGGACAGCGATCCAGGACAGTGACACACGGAGGACGGCAACCCAGGACAGTGACACACAGAGGACAGCGATCCAGGACAGTGCCTCACGGAGGACCGCGAGCCAGGACAGTGACACAGGGAGGACGGCGAGCCAGGACAGTGACACACAGGGGGCGGCGACCCAGGACAGTGACACACAGATGTCAGTGACACACGAAGGACGGCGATCCAGGGCGGTGACACACAGTGGATGGTGACCCAGGACAGTGACACACAGAGGCTGCGACCCAGGACAGTGACACACAGAGGACAGCGATCCAGGACAGTGATACATGGAGGTCAGCGAGCCAGGACAGTGACACACGGGACGGCGACCCAGGACAGTGACACAGGGAGGACGGCGAGCCAGGTCAGTAGCACACAGGGGACGGCGACCCAGGACAGTGACACACAGAGGATGGCGACCCAGGACAGTGACACACAGAGGACATCGATCCAGGACAGTGACACACAGAGGACCGCGAGCCAGGACAGTGACACAGGGAGGACGGCGAGCCAGGACAGTGACACACAGGGGACGCGACCCAGGACAGTGACACACAGAGGATGGCGACCCAGGACAGTGACACACAGAGGACGCGACCCGGGACCGTGACACACAGAGGACGCGACCCAGGACAGTGACACACAGAGGACGTGACTCAGGACAGTGACACACAGAGGACAGCGATCCAGGACAGTGACACATGGAGGACCGCGAGCCAGGACAGTGACAGACAGAGGACGGAGACCCAGGACAGTGACACACAGAGGACAGCGATCCAGGACAGTGACACACGGAGGACAGCAACCCAGGACAGTGACACACAGAGGACAGCGATCCAGGACATTGACACACGGAGGACCGCGAGCCAGGACAGTGACACAGGGAGGACGGCGAGCCAGGACAGTGACACACAGGGGACGGCGACCCAGGACAGTGACACACAGATGTCAGTGACACACGTAGGACGGCGATCCAGGGCGGTGACACACAGTGGATGGTGACCCAGGACAGTGACACACAGAGGCTGCGACCCAGGACAGTGACACACAGAGGACAGCGATCCAGGACAGTGACACATGGAGGTCAGCGAGCCAGGACAGTGACACACGGGACGGCGACCCAGGACAGTGACACAGGGAGGACGGCGAGCCAGGTCAGTGGCACACAGGGGACGGCGACCCAGGACAGTGACACACAGAGGATGGCGACCCAGGACAGTGACACACAGAGGACATCGATCCAGGACAGTGACACACGGAGGACCGCGAGCCAGGACAGTGACACAGGGAGGACGGCGAGCCAGGACAGTGACACACAGGGGACGCGACCCAGGACAGTGACACACAGAGGATGGCGACCCAGGACAGTGACACACAGAGGACGCGACCCGGGACCGTGACACACAGAGGACGCGACCCAGGACAGTGACACACAGAGGACGCGACTCAGGACAGTGACACACAGAGGACAGCGATCCAGGACAGTGACACATGGAGGACCGCGAGCCAGGACAGTGACACACAGAGGACGGAGACCCAGGACAGTGACACACAGAGGACAGTGACACACGGAGAACGGCGACCCAGGACAGTGACACACAGAGGACAGCGATCCAGGACAGTGACACACGGAGGACAGCAACCCAGGACAGTGACACACAGAGGACAGCGATCCAGGACAGTGACACACGGAGGACCGCGAGCCAGGACAGTGACACAGGGAGGACGGCGAGCCAGGACAGTGACACACAGGGGACGGCGAGCCAGGACAGTGACACACAGATGTCAGTGACACACGTAGGACGGCGATCCAGGGCGGTGACACACAGTGGATGGTGACCCAGGACAGTGACACACAGAGGCTGCGACCCAGGACAGTGACACACAGAGGATGGCGACCCAGGACAGTGACACACAGAGGACATCGATCCAGGACAGTGACACACGGAACACCGTGAGCCAGGACAGTGACACAGGGAGGACGGCGAGCCAGGACAGTGACACACAGGGGACGCGACCCAGGACAGTGACACACAGAGGACGCGACCCGGGACCGTGACACACAGAGGACAGCGATCCAGGACAGTGACACATGGAGGACCGCGAACCAGGACAGTGACACACGGAGGACCGCGAGCCAGGACAGTGACACAGGTAGGACGGCGAGCCAGGACAGTGACACACAGAGGACGCGACCCAGGACAGTGGCGCACAGTGGACGGCACCCCAGGACAGTGACACACAGAGGACGGCGACCCCGGACAGTGACACACAGAGGCGCGACCCAGGACAGTGACACACGGAGGGCGCGACCCAGGACAGTGACACACAGAGGACGGTGACCCAGGACAGTGATGTGCAGAGGACGCGACCCAGGACAGTGACGCACAGAGGACGTGACCCAGGACAGTGACACACAGACGACTGCGATCCAGGACAGTGACTCACAGAGGACGGCGACCCATGACAGTGACACACAGAGGACGGCGACCCAGGACAGTGTCACAGAGAGGACGCGACCCAGGACAGTGACACACAGAGGACGGCGTCCCAGGACAGTGACACTCAGAGGACGGCGATCCAGGACAGTGACACACAGAGGACGGCGACCCAGGACAGTGACACACGGACAACGGTGACCCAGGACAGTGACACACGGAGGACGGCGACCCAGGACAGTGACACAGGGAGGACGGCGAGCCAGGACAGTGACACGCAGGGGACGGCGACCCAGGTCAGTGACACACAGAGGTTGGCGATCCACGACAGTGACACAGAGAGGACGCAACCCAGGTCAGTGACAAACAGAGGACGGTGACGCAGGACAGTGAAATACCCAGGACGGTGACGCACGACAGTAACACACAGTGGACGGCGAGCCAGGACAGTAACACACAGAGGACGGCGACACAGGACACTGTCACACAGAGGACTGCGACCCAGGACAGTGACACACGGAGGACAACGACTCTGGACAGTGACACACAGAGGACGGCGACCCAGGACAGTGACACACAGAGGCACGACCCAGGACAGTGACACACGGAGGGCTCGACCCAGGACAGTGACACACACAGGACGGTGACCCAGGACAGTGAAGTGCAGAGGACGCGACCCAGGACAGTGACGCACAGAGGACGTGACCCAGGACAGTGACACACAGAGGACTGCGATCCAGGACAGTGACTCACAGAGGACGCCGACCCCGGACAGTGACACACAGAGGACGCGACCCATGACAGTGACACACAGAGGACGGCGACCCTGAACAGTGACACACAGAGGACAGCGATCCAGGACAGTGACCCACAGAAGACGGCGACCTAGGACAGTGACACACAGAGGACGCGACCCAGGACAGTGACACACAGAGGACGGCGAGCCAGGACAGTGACACACGGAGTACGGCGACCCAGGACAGTGACACACAGAGGACGCGACCAAGGACAGTGACGCACAGAGGACGCGACCCAGGCCAGTGGCGCACAGAGGACGGCGCCCCAGGACAGTGATACACAGAGGACGGAGACCCAGGACAGTGACACACAGAGGACGGCGACCCAGGACAGTGACACACAGAGGACGCAACCCAGGACAGTGACGCACTGAGGACGGCGACCCAGGACAGTGACACACAGAGGACGGCGATCGAGGACAGTGGCACACAGAGGAAGGTGACCCAGGACAGTGACACACAGAGGACGGCGACCCAGGACAGTGACACACGGGGGACGCGACCCAGGACAGTGACACACAGAGGACGGCGAGCCAGGACAGTGACACACGGAGGACGGCGACCCAAGACTGTGACACCCAGAGGACGCGACCAAAGACAGTGACGCACAGAGGAGGCGACCCAGGACAGTGGCGCACAGAGGACGGAGACCCAGGACAGTGACACACAGAGGACGGCGACCCAGGACAGTGACACACAGAGGACGCGACACAGGACAGTGAGGCACTGAGTAAGGCGACTCAGGACAGTGACACACAGAGGACGGCGATCGAGGACAGTGGCACACAGAGGACGCAACCCAGAACAGTGACACGCAGAGGGCAGCGGTCCAGGACAGTGACACACAGAGGACGGAGACCCAGGACAGTGACACACAGAGGAAGCGACCCAGGACAGTGACACGCAGAGGATGGCGACCCAGGACAGTGACACACAGAGGACGGCAACCCAGGACAGTGACACACAGAGGATGGCGACCCAGAACAGTGACACGCAGAGGACGCGACCCAGGACAGTGACACACAGAGGACGGTGGCCCAGGACAGTGACACAGGGAGGACGGCGATCCAGGACAGTGACACACAGAGGACGGTGACCCAGGACAGTGACACACAGAGGACGGCGACCCAGGACAGTGACACACAGACCACGGCGACCCAGGACTGTGACACACAGAGGACAGCGACCCAGGACAGTGACACACAGTGGACAGCGACCCAGGACAGTGACACACGGAGGACCGCGACACAGGACAGTGACACACGGGACGGCGACCCAGGACAGTGACACAGGGAGGACCGCGAGCCAGGACAGTGACACAGGGAGGACGGCGAGCCAGGACAGTGACACACAGGGGACGCGACCCAGGACAGTGACACACAGAGGATGGCGACCCAGGACAGTGACACACAGAGGACGCGACCCGGGACCGTGACACACAGAGGACAGCGATCCAGGACAGTGACACATGGAGGACCGCGAGCCAGGACAGTGACACACAGGGGACGGAGACCCAGGACAGTGACACACAGAGGCACGACCCAGGACAGTGACACACGGAGGGCTCGACCCAGGACAGTGACACACACAGGACGGTGACCCAGGACAGTGAAGTGCAGAGGACGCGACCCAGGACAGTGACGCACAGAGGACGTGACCCAGGACAGTGACACACAGAGGACTGCGATCCAGGACAGTGACTCACAGAGGACGGCGACCCAGGACAGTGACACACAGAGGACGCGACCCAGGACAGTGACGCACAGAGGACGTGACCCAGGACAGTGACACACAGAGGACTGCGATCCAGGACAGTGACCCACAGAAGACGGCGACCTAGGACAGTGACACACAGAGGACGCCACCCAGGACAGTGACACACAGAGGACGGCGAGCCAGGACAGTGACACACGGAGTACGGCGACCCAGGACAGTGACACACAGAGGACGCGACCAAGGACAGTGACGCACAGAGGACGCGACCCAGGACAGTGGCGCACAGAGGACGGCGCCCCAGGACAGTGATACACAGAGGACGGAGACCCAGGACAGTGACACACAGAGGACGGCGACCCAGGACAGTGACACACAGAGGACGCAACCCAGGACAGTGACGCACTGAGGACGGCGACCCAGGCCAGTGACACACAGAGAACGGCGATCGAGGACAGTGGCACACAGAGGAAGGTGACCCAGGACAGTGACACACAGAGGACGGCGACCCAGGACAGTGACACACGGGGGACGCGACCCAGGACAGTGACACACAGAGGACGGCGAGCCAGGACAGTGACACACGGAGGACGGCGACCCAAGACTGTGACACCCAGAGGACGCGACCGAAGACAGTGACGCACAGAGGAGGCGACCCAGGACAGTGGCGCACAGAGGACGGAGACCCAGGACAGTGACACACAGAGGACGGCGACCCAGGACAGTGACACACAGAGGACGCGACACAGGACAGTGACGCACTGAGTAAGGCGACTCAGGACAGTGACACACAGAGGACGGCGATCGAGGACAGTGGCACACAGAGGACGCAACCCAGAACAGTGACACGCAGAGGACAGCGGTCCAGGACAGTGACACACAGAGGACGGAGACCCAGGACAGTGACACACAGAGGACGCGACCCAGGACAGTGACACGCAGAGGATGGCGACCCAGGACAGTGACACACAGAGGACGGCAACCCAGGACAGTGACACACAGAGGATGGCGACCCAGAACAGTGACACGCAGAGGACGCGACCCAGGACAGTGACACACAGAGGACGGTGGCCCAGGACAGTGACACAGGGAGGACGGCGATCCAGGACAGTGACACACAGAGGACGGTGACCCAGGACAGTGACACACAGAGGACGGCGACCCAGGACAGTGACACACAGACCACGGCGACCCAGGACAGTGACACACAGAGGACAGCGACCCAGGACAGTGACACACAGTGGACAGCGACCCAGGACAGTGACACACGGAGGACCGCGACACAGGACAGTGACTCACGGGACGGCGACCCAGGACAGTGACACAGGGAGGACCGCGAGCCAGGACAGTGACACAGGGAGGACGGCGAGCCAGGACAGTGACACACAGGGGACGCGACCCAGGACAGTGACACACAGAGGATGGCGACCCAGGACAGTGACACACAGAGGACGCGACCCGGGACCGTGACACACAGAGGACAGCGATCCAGGACAGTGACACATGGAGGACCGCGAGCCAGGACAGTGACACACAGGGGACGGAGACCCAGGACAGTGACACACAGAGGACAGTGACACACGGAGGACGGCGACCCAGGACAGTGACACACAGAGGACAGCGATCCAGGACAGTGACACACGGAGGACAGCAACCCAGGACAGTGACACACAGAGGACAGCGATCCAGGACAGTGACACACAGAGGACAGCGATCCAGGACTGTGACACACGGAGGACCGCGAGCCAGGACAGTGACACAGGGAGGACGGCGAGCCAGGACAGTGACACACAGGGGACGGCGACCCAGGACACTGACACACAGATGTCAGTGACACACGTAGGACGGCGATCCAGGGCGGTGACACACAGTGGATGGTGACCCAGGACAGTGACACAGAGAGGCTGCGACCCAGGACAGTGACACACAGAGGACAGCGATCCAGGACAGTGACACATGGAGGTCCGCGAGCCAGGACAGCGACACACGGGACGGCGACCCAGGACAGTGACACAGGGAGGACGGCGAGCCAGGTCAGTGGCACACAGGGCACGGCGACCCAGGACAGTGACACACAGAGGACGGCGACCCAGGACAGTGACACACAGAGGACATCGATCCAGGACAGTGACACACGGAGGACCGCGAGCCAGGACAGTGACACCGGGAGGACGGCGAGCCAGGACAGTGACACACAGGGGACGCGACCCAGGAAAGTGACACACAGATGATGGCGACCCAGGACAGTGACACACAGAGGACGCGACCCGGTACCGTGACACACAGAGGACAGCGATCCAGGACAGTGACACATGGAGGACCGCGAACCAGGACAGTGACACACGGAGGACCGCGAGCCAGGACAGTGACACAGGTAGGACGGCGAGCCAGGACAGTGACACACAGAGGACGCGACCCAGGACAGTGGCGCACAGTGGACGGCACCCCAGGACAGTGACACACAGAGGACGGCGACCCAGGACAGTGACACACAGAGGCGCGACCCAGGACAGTGACACACGGAGGGCGCGACCCAGGACAGTGACACACAGCGGACGGTGACCCAGGACAGTGACGTGCAGAGGACGCGACCCAGGCCAGTGACGCACAGAGGACGTGACCCAGGACAGTGACTCACAGACGACTGCGATCCAGGACAGTGACTCACAGAGGACGGCGACCCAGGACAGTGACACACAGAGGACGGCGACCCAGGACAGTGACACACAGAGGACGGCGAACCAGGACAGTGACACACGGAGGACGGCGACCCGGGACAGTGACACAGGGAGGACGGCGAGCCAGGACAGTGACACGCAGGGGACGGCGACCCCGGACAGTGACACACAGAGGACAGTGACAGACGGAGGACGGCGACCCAGGACAGTGACACACAGAGGACAGCCATCCTGGAAAGTGACACACGGAGGACCGCGAGCCAGGACAGTGACACAGGGAGGACGGCGAGCCAGGACAGTGACACACAGGGGACGCGACCCAGGACAGTGACACACAGAGGATGGCGACCCAGGACAGTGACACACAGAGGACGCGACCCGGGACCGTGACACACAGAGGACAGCGATCCAGGACAGTGACACATGGAGGACCGCGAGCCAGGACAGTGACACACAGGGGACGGAGACCCAGGACAGTGACACACAGAGGACAGTGACACACGGAGGACGGCGACCCAGGACAGTGACACACAGAGGACAGCGATCCAGGACAGTGACACACGGAGGACAGCAACCCAGGACAGTGACACACAGAGGACAGCGATCCAGGACAGTGACACACAGAGGACAGCGATCCAGGACTGTGACACACGGAGGACCGCGAGCCAGGACAGTGACACAGGGAGGACGGCGAGCCAGGACAGTGACACACAGGGGACGGCGACCCAGGACACTGACACACAGATGTCAGTGACACACGTAGGACGGCGATCCAGGGCGGTGACACACAGTGGATGGTGACCCAGGACAGTGACACAGAGAGGCTGCGACCCAGGACAGTGACACACAGAGGACAGCGATCCAGGACAGTGACACATGGAGGTCCGCGAGCCAGGACAGCGACACACGGGACGGCGACCCAGGACAGTGACACAGGGAGGACGGCGAGCCAGGTCAGTGGCACACAGGGCACGGCGACCCAGGACAGTGACACACAGAGGACGGCGACCCAGGACAGTGACACACAGAGGACATCGATCCAGGACAGTGACACACGGAGGACCGCGAGCCAGGACAGTGACACCGGGAGGACGGCGAGCCAGGACAGTGACACACAGGGGACGCGACCCAGGAAAGTGACACACAGATGATGGCGACCCAGGACAGTGACACACAGAGGACGCGACCCGGTACCGTGACACACAGAGGACAGCGATCCAGGACAGTGACACATGGAGGACCGCGAACCAGGACAGTGACACACGGAGGACCGCGAGCCAGGACAGTGACACAGGTAGGACGGCGAGCCAGGACAGTGACACACAGAGGACGCGACCCAGGACAGTGGCGCACAGTGGACGGCACCCCAGGACAGTGACACACAGAGGACGGCGACCCAGGACAGTGACACACAGAGGCGCGACCCAGGACAGTGACACACGGAGGGCGCGACCCAGGACAGTGACACACAGCGGACGGTGACCCAGGACAGTGACGTGCAGAGGACGCGACCCAGGCCAGTGACGCACAGAGGACGTGACCCAGGACAGTGACTCACAGACGACTGCGATCCAGGACAGTGACTCACAGAGGACGGCGACCCAGGACAGTGACACACAGAGGACGGCGACCCAGGACAGTGACACACAGAGGACGGCGAACCAGGACAGTGACACACGGAGGACGGCGACCCGGGACAGTGACACAGGGAGGACGGCGAGCCAGGACAGTGACACGCAGGGGACGGCGACCCCGGACAGTGACACACAGAGGACAGTGACAGACGGAGGACGGCGACCCAGGACAGTGACACACAGAGGACAGCCATCCTGGAAAGTGACACACGGAGGACCGCGAGCCAGGACAGTGACACAGGGAGGACGGCGAGCCAGGACAGTGACACACAGGGGACGGCGACCCAGGACAGTGACACACAGATGACAGTGACACACGTAGGAAGGCGACCCAGGATAGTGACACACAGAGGACGTGACCCAGGACAGTGACCTCAGAGGACGCGACCCAGGACACTGACACAAAGAGGACGGCGACCCAGGACAGTGACACACAGAGGACGGCGACCCAGGACAGTGACACACAGAGACGGCGACCCAGGACAGTGACAAACAGAGGATGGCGACCCAGGACAGCGACACACAGAGGACACGATCCAGGACAGTGACGCACTGAGGACGGTGACCCAGGACAGTGACACACGGAGGACGGCGACCCAGGACAGTGACACACAGAGGACAGCGATCCTGGACAGTGACACACGGAGGACCGCGAGCCAGGACAGTGACACAGGGAGGACGGCGAGCTAGGACAGTGACACACAGGGGACGGCGACCCAGGACAGTGACACACAGATGACAGTGACACACGTAGGAAGGCGACCCAGGATAGTGACACACAGAGGACGTGACCCAGAACAGTGAGCACAGAGGACGCGACCCAGGACACTGACACAAAGAGGACGGCGACCCAGGACAGTGACAGACAGAGGACGGCGATCCAGGACAGTGACACACAGAGGACGGCGACCCAGGACAGTGACACACAGAGTCGGCGACCCAGGACAGTGACAAACAGAGGATGGCGACCCAGGACAGTGACACACAGAGGACGCGATCCAGGACAGTGACGCACTGAGGACGGCGACCCAGGACAGTGACACCCGGAGGGCGCGACCCAGGACAGTGACACACAGAGGACGGCGACCCAGGACAGTGACACACAGAGGACGCGGCCCAGGATAGTGACACAAAAAGGAGGCGACCCAGGCTCGTGACACACAGAGGGCGGCGACCCAGGACAGTGACACACGGAGGACAGCGACCCGGGACAGTGACACACAGAGGACGCGAGCCAGGACAGTGACACACAGAGGACGGCGGCCCAGGACAGTGACACACAGAGGACCGCGACCCTGAACAGTGACGCACAGAGGATGGCGACGCAGGGCAGTGACACACAGAGAATGGCGATCCAGGACAGTGACACAGAGAGGACGCGACCCAGGACAGTGACAAACAGAGGACGGCGACGCAGGACAGTGAAATACAGAGGACGGCGACGCACGACAGTAACACACAGTGGACGGCGACCCAGGACAGTAACACACAGAGGACGGCGACCCAGGACAGTGTCACACAGAGGACTGCGACCCAGAACAGTGACACACGGAGGACAACGACTCTGGACAGTGACACACAGAGGACGGCGAGCCAGGACAGTGACATGCAGGGGACGGCGACCCCGGACAGTGACACACAGAGGACAGTGACAGACGGATGACGGCGACCCAGGACAGTGACACACAGAGGACAGCGGTCCAGGACAGTGACACACGGAGGACGGCGAACCAGGACAGTGACACACAGAGGACAGCGATCCTGGACAGTGACACACGGAGGACCGCGAGCCAGGACAGTGACACAGGGAGGACGGCGAGCTAGGACAGTGACACACAGGGGACAGCGACCCAGGACAGTGACACACAGATGACAGTGACACACGTAGGAAGGCGACCCAGGACAGTGACACACAGAGGACGTGACCCAGGACAGTGAGCTCAGAGGACGCGACCCAGGACAGTGACACAAAGAGGACGGCGACCCAGGACAGTGACACACAGAGGACGGCGATCCAGGACAGTGACACACTGAGGACGGCGACCCAGGACAGTGACACGCAGAGACGGCCACCCTGGACAGTGACAAACAGAGGATGGCGACCCAGGACAGCGACACACAGAGGACACGATCCAGGACAGTGACGCACTGAGGACGGCGACCCAGGACAGTGACACCCGGAGGGCGCGACCCAGGACAGTGACACACGGAGGACGGCGACCCAGGACAGTGACACACAGAGGACAGCGATCCTGGACAGTGACACACGGAGGACCGTGAGCCAGGACAGTGACACAGGGAGGACGGCGACCCAGGACAGTGACACACAGGGGACGGCGACCCAGAACAGTGAGCACAGAGGACGCGACCTAGGACACTGACACAAAGAGGACGGCGACCCAGGACAGTGACACACAGAGGACGGCGATCCAGGACAGTGACACACTGAGGACGGCGACCCAGGACAGTGACACACAGAGACGGCGACCCAGGACAGTGACAAACAGAGGATGGCGACCCAGGACAGTGACACACAGAGGACGCGATCCAGGACAGTGACACACAGAGGACACGACCCAGGACAGTGACACCCGGAGGGCGCGACCCAGGACAGTGACACACAGAGGACGGCGACCCAGGACAGTGACACACAGAGGACGCGGCCCAGGATAGTGACACAAAAAGGAGGCGACCCAGGCTCGTGACACACAGAGGACGGCGACCCAGGACAGTGACATACGGAGGACAGCGACCCGGGACAGTGACACACAGAGGACGCGAGCCAGGACAGTGACACACAGAGGACGGCGGCCCAGGACAGTGAAACACAGAGGACCGCGACCCTGAACAGTGACGCACAGAGGATGGCGACGCAGGGCAGTGACACACAGAGGTTGGCGATCCAGGACAGTGACACAGAGAGGACGCGACCCAGGTCAGTGACACACAGAGGTTGGCGATCCAGGACAGTGACACACAGAGGATCTCGACCCAGGACAGTGACACACAGAGGACGGCGACCCAGGACAGTGACACACAGAGGCGCAACCCAGGACAGTGACACACGGAGGGCTCGACCCAGGACAGTGACACACAGAGGACGGTGACCCAGGACAGTGAAGTGCAGAGGAAGCGATCCAGGACAGTGACGCACAGAGGACGTGACCCAGGACAGTGACACACAGAGGACTGCGATCCAGGACAGTGACTCACAGAGGACGGCGACCCAGGACAGTGACACACGGAGGACGGCGACCCAGGACAGTGACACACGGAGGACGGCGACCCAGGAGAGTGACACACAGAGGACGCAACCCAGAACAGTGACACGCAGAGGATGGCGACCCAGGACAGTGACACACAGAGGACGGAGACCCAGGACAGTGACACACAGAGGACGCGACCCAGGACAGTGACACGCAGAGGATGGCGACCCAGGATAGTGACACACAGAGGACGGCGACCCAGGACAGTGACACACAGAGGATGGCGACCCAGAGCAGGGACACGCAGAGGACGCGAGCCAGGACAGTGACACACAGAGGACGGTGGCCCAGGACAGTGACACAGGGAGGACGGCGATCCAGGACAGTGACACACAGAGGACGGTGACCCAGGACAGTGACACACAGAGGACGGCGACCCAGGACAGTGACACACAGAGCACGGCGACCCAGGACAGTGACACACAGAGGACGCGACCCAGGAAAGTGACACACAGAGGACGGCGATGCAGGACAGTGTCACACAGAGGAGGGCGACCCAGGACAGTGACACACCGAGGACGCGACCCAGGACACAAACACACAGAGGACGCAACCCAGGACAGTGACACACAGAGGACGGCGACCCAGGACAGTGACACACGGAGGACGGCGACCCAGGACAGTGACGCAAAGAGGATGGTGACCCAGGACAGTGACACACAGAGGCGCGACCCAGGACAGTGACACACGGAGGGCGCGACCCAGGACAATGACACACAGAGGACGGTGACCCAGGACAGTGACGTGCAGATGACGCGACCCAGGACAGTGACGCACAGAGGACGTGACCCAGGACAGTGTCACACAGAGGACTACGATCCAGGACAGTGACTCACAGAGGACGGCGACCCAGGACAGTGACACACAGAGGACGGCGACCCAGGACAGTGACACACAGAGGACAGCGACCCAGAACAGTGACACACAGAGGACGCGACCCAGGACAGTGACACACAGAGGACGGCGAGCCAGGACAGTGACACACGGAGTACGGCGACCCAGGACAGTGACACACAGAGGACGCGACCAAGGACAGTGACGCACAGAGGACGCGACCCAGGACAGTGACACACAGAGGACGGAGACCCAGGACAGTGACACACACAGGACGGCGGCCCAGGAGAGTGACACACAGAGGACGCAACCCAGGACAGTGACGCACTGAGGACGACGACCCAGGACAATGACACACAGAGGACGGCGTTCGAGGACAGTGGCACACAGAGGAAGGCGACCCAGGACAGTGACACACAGAGGACGGCGACCCAGGACAGTGACACACGGGGGACCCGACCCTGGACAGTGACACACAGAGGACGGCGAGCCAGGACAGTGACACACGGAGGACGGCGACCCAGGACAGTGACACACAGAGGGCGCGACCAAGGACAGTGACGCACAGAGGACGCGACGCAGGACAGTGGGGCACAGAGGACGGAGACCCAGGACAGTGACACACAGAGGTCGGCGACCCAGGACAATGACACACAGAGGACGCGACCCAGGACAGTGACGCACTGAGTAAGGCGACCCAGGACAGTGACACACAGAGGACGGCGATCGAGGACAGTGGCACACAGAGGACGCAACCCATAACAGTGACACGCAGAGGATGGCCACCCAGGACAGTGACACACAGAGGACGGCAATCCAGGACAGTGACACACAGAGGATGGCGATCCAGTACAGTGACACGCAGTGGACGTGACCCAGGACAGTGACACACAGAGGACGGTGGCCCAGGACAGTGACACAGGGAGGACGGCGATCCAGGACAGTGACACACAGAGGACGGTGACCCAGGACAGTGACACACAGAGGACGGCGACCCAGGACAGTGACACACAGAGCACGGCGACCCAGGACAGTGACACACAGAGGACGGCGACCCAGGACAGTGACACACAGTGGACAGCGACCCAGGACAGTGACACACGGAGGACCGCGAGCCAGGACAGTGACACAGGGAGGACGGCGAGCCAGGACAGTGACACACAGGGGACGGAGACCCAGGACAGTGGCACACAGAGGACAGCGATCCAGGACAGTGACACACGGAGGACGGCAACCCAGGACAGTGACACACAGAGGACAGCGATCCAGGACAGTGACACACGGAGAACCGCGAGCCAAGAAAAGTGACACAGGGAGGACGGCGAGCCAGGACAGTGACACACAGGGGACGGCGACCCAGGACAGTGACACATAGATGTCAGTGACACACGTAGGACGGCGATCCAGGGCGGTGACACACAGTGGATGGTGACCCAGGACAGTGACACACAGAGGCTGCGACCCAGGACAGTGACACACAGAGGACAGCGATCCAGGACAGTGACACATGGAGGTCCGCGAGCCAGGACAGTGGCACGCGGGACGGCGACCCAGGACAGTGACACAGGGAGGACGGCGAGCCAGGTCAGTGGCACACAGGGGACGGCGACCCAGGACAGTGACACACAGAGGACGGCGACCCAGGACAGTGACACACAGAGGACATCGATCCAGGACAGTGACACACGGAGGACCGCGAGCCAGGACAGTGACACAGGGAGGACGGCGAGCCAGGACAGTGACACACAGAGGATTGAGACCCAGGACAGTGACACACAGAGGACGCGGCCCGGGACCGTGACACACAGAGGACAGCGATCCCGGACAGTGACACATGGAGGACCGCGAACTAGGACAGTGACACACGGAGGACCGCGAGCCAGGACAGTGACACAGGTGGGACGGCGAGCCAGGACAGTGACACACAGAGGACGCGACCCAGGACAGTGGCGCACAGTGGACGGCACCCCTGGACAGTGACACACAGAGGACGGCGACCCAGGACATTGACACACAGAGGCGCGACCCAGGACAGTGACACACGGAGGGCGCGACCCAGGACAGTGACACACAGAGGACGGTGACCCAGGACAGTGACGTGCAGAGGACGCGACCCAGGACAGTGACGCACAGAGGACGTGACCCAGGACAGTGACACACAGACGACTGCGATCCAGGACAGTGACTCACAGAGGACGGCGACCCAGGACAGTGACACACAGAGGACGGCGACCCAGGACAGTGACACACAGAGGACGGCGAACCAGAACAGTGACACACAGAGGACGCGACCCAGGACAGTGACACACGGAGGACGGCGACCCAGGACAGTGACACAGGGAGGACGGCGAGCCAGGACAGTGACACGCAGGGGACGGCGACTCAGGACAGTGACACACAGAGGACAGTGACAGACGGAGGACGGCGACCCAGGACAGTGACACACAGAGGACGGCGACCCAGGACAGTGACACACAGAGGACGGCGACCAAGGACAGTGACACACAGAGGACGGCGAACCAGAACAGTGACGCACAGAGGACGGCGAACCAGGTCAGTGACACACGGAGGACGGCGACCCAGGACAGTGACACAGGGAGGACGGCGAGCCAGGACAGTGACACGCAGGGGACGGCGACCCAGGACAGTGACACACAGAGGACAGTGACTGACGGAGGACGGCGACCCAGGACAGTGACACACAGAGGACAGCGGTCCAGGACAGTGACACACGGAGGCCGGCGACCCAGGACAGTGACACACAGAGGACAGCGATCCTGGACAGTGACACACGGAGGACCGCGAGCCAGGACAGTGACACAGGGAGGACGGCGAGCTAGGACAGTGACACACAGGCGACGGCGACCCAGGACAGTGACACACAGATGACAGTGACACACGTAGGAAGGCGACCCAGGATAGTGACACACAGAGGACGTGACCCAGGACAGTGAGCACAGAGGACGCGACCCAGGACACTGTCACAAAGAGGACGGCGACCCAGGACAGTGACACACAGAGGACGGCGACCCAGGACAGTGACACACAGAGACGCCGACCCAGGACAGTGACAAACAGAGGATGGCGACCCAGGGCAGCGACACACAGAGCACACGATCCAGGACAGTGACGCACTGAGGACGGCGACCCAGGACAGTGACACCCGGAGGGCGCGACCCAGGACAGTGACACACAGAGGACGCCGACCCAGGACAGTGACACACAGAGGACGCGACCCAGGATAGTGACACAAAAAGGAGGCGACCCAGGCTCGTGACACACAGAGGACAGCGACCCAGGACAGTGACAAACAGAGGATGGCGACCCAGGACAGCGACACACAGAGGACACGATCCAGGACAGTGACGCACTGAGGACGGCGACCCAGGACAGTGACACCCGGAGGGCGCGACCCAGGACAGTGACACACGGAGGACGGCGACCCAGGACAGTGACACACAGAGGACAGCGATCCTGGACAGTGACACACGGAGGACCGTGAGCCAGGACAGTGACACAGGGAGGACGGCGACCCAGGACAGTGACACACAGGGGACGGCGACCCAGAACAGTGAGCACAGAGGACGCGACCTAGGACACTGACACAAAGAGGACGGCGACCCAGGACAGTGACACACAGAGGACGGCGATCCAGGACAGTGACACACTGAGGACGGCGACCCAGGACAGTGACACACAGAGACGGCGACCCAGGACAGTGACAAACAGAGGATGGCGACCCAGGACAGTGACACACAGAGGACGCGATCCAGGACAGTGACACACAGAGGACACGACCCAGGACAGTGACACCCGGAGGGCGCGGCCCAGGATAGTGACACAAAAAGGAGGCGACCCAGGCTCGTGACACACAGAGGACGGCGACCCAGGACAGTGACATACGGAGGACAGCGACCCGGGACAGTGACACACAGAGGACGCGAGCCAGGACAGTGACACACAGAGGACGGCGGCCCAGGACAGTGAAACACAGAGGACCGCGACCCTGAACAGTGACGCACAGAGGATGGCGACGCAGGGCAGTGACACACAGAGGTTGGCGATCCAGGACAGTGACACAGAGAGGACGCGACCCAGGTCAGTGACACACAGAGGTTGGCGATCCAGGACAGTGACACACAGAGGATCTCGACCCAGGACAGTGACACACAGAGGACGGCGACCCAGGACAGTGACACACAGAGGCGCAACCCAGGACAGTGACACACGGAGGGCTCGACCCAGGACAGTGACACACAGAGGACGGTGACCCAGGACAGTGAAGTGCAGAGGAAGCGATCCAGGACAGTGACGCACAGAGGACGTGACCCAGGACAGTGACACACAGAGGACTGCGATCCAGGACAGTGACTCACAGAGGACGGCGACCCAGGACAGTGACACACGGAGGACGGCGACCCAGGACAGTGACACACGGAGGACGGCGACCCAGGAGAGTGACACACAGAGGACGCAACCCAGAACAGTGACACGCAGAGGATGGCGACCCAGGACAGTGACACACAGAGGACGGAGACCCAGGACAGTGACACACAGAGGACGCGACCCAGGACAGTGACACGCAGAGGATGGCGACCCAGGATAGTGACACACAGAGGACGGCGACCCAGGACAGTGACACACAGAGGATGGCGACCCAGAGCAGGGACACGCAGAGGACGCGAGCCAGGACAGTGACACACAGAGGACGGTGGCCCAGGACAGTGACACAGGGAGGACGGCGATCCAGGACAGTGACACACAGAGGACGGTGACCCAGGACAGTGACACACAGAGGACGGCGACCCAGGACAGTGACACACAGAGCACGGCGACCCAGGACAGTGACACACAGAGGACGCGACCCAGGAAAGTGACACACAGAGGACGGCGATGCAGGACAGTGTCACACAGAGGAGGGCGACCCAGGACAGTGACACACCGAGGACGCGACCCAGGACACAAACACACAGAGGACGCAACCCAGGACAGTGACACACAGAGGACGGCGACCCAGGACAGTGACACACGGAGGACGGCGACCCAGGACAGTGACGCAAAGAGGATGGTGACCCAGGACAGTGACACACAGAGGCGCGACCCAGGACAGTGACACACGGAGGGCGCGACCCAGGACAATGACACACAGAGGACGGTGACCCAGGACAGTGACGTGCAGATGACGCGACCCAGGACAGTGACGCACAGAGGACGTGACCCAGGACAGTGTCACACAGAGGACTACGATCCAGGACAGTGACTCACAGAGGACGGCGACCCAGGACAGTGACACACAGAGGACGGCGACCCAGGACAGTGACACACAGAGGACAGCGACCCAGAACAGTGACACACAGAGGACGCGACCCAGGACAGTGACACACAGAGGACGGCGAGCCAGGACAGTGACACACGGAGTACGGCGACCCAGGACAGTGACACACAGAGGACGCGACCAAGGACAGTGACGCACAGAGGACGCGACCCAGGACAGTGACACACAGAGGACGGAGACCCAGGACAGTGACACACACAGGACGGCGGCCCAGGAGAGTGACACACAGAGGACGCAACCCAGGACAGTGACGCACTGAGGACGACGACCCAGGACAATGACACACAGAGGACGGCGTTCGAGGACAGTGGCACACAGAGGAAGGCGACCCAGGACAGTGACACACAGAGGACGGCGACCCAGGACAGTGACACACGGGGGACCCGACCCTGGACAGTGACACACAGAGGACGGCGAGCCAGGACAGTGACACACGGAGGACGGCGACCCAGGACAGTGACACACAGAGGGCGCGACCAAGGACAGTGACGCACAGAGGACGCGACGCAGGACAGTGGGGCACAGAGGACGGAGACCCAGGACAGTGACACACAGAGGTCGGCGACCCAGGACAATGACACACAGAGGACGCGACCCAGGACAGTGACGCACTGAGTAAGGCGACCCAGGACAGTGACACACAGAGGACGGCGATCGAGGACAGTGGCACACAGAGGACGCAACCCATAACAGTGACACGCAGAGGATGGCCACCCAGGACAGTGACACACAGAGGACGGCAATCCAGGACAGTGACACACAGAGGATGGCGATCCAGTACAGTGACACGCAGTGGACGTGACCCAGGACAGTGACACACAGAGGACGGTGGCCCAGGACAGTGACACAGGGAGGACGGCGATCCAGGACAGTGACACACAGAGGACGGTGACCCAGGACAGTGACACACAGAGGACGGCGACCCAGGACAGTGACACACAGAGCACGGCGACCCAGGACAGTGACACACAGAGGACGGCGACCCAGGACAGTGACACACAGTGGACAGCGACCCAGGACAGTGACACACGGAGGACCGCGAGCCAGGACAGTGACACAGGGAGGACGGCGAGCCAGGACAGTGACACACAGGGGACGGAGACCCAGGACAGTGGCACACAGAGGACAGCGATCCAGGACAGTGACACACGGAGGACGGCAACCCAGGACAGTGACACACAGAGGACAGCGATCCAGGACAGTGACACACGGAGAACCGCGAGCCAAGAAAAGTGACACAGGGAGGACGGCGAGCCAGGACAGTGACACACAGGGGACGGCGACCCAGGACAGTGACACATAGATGTCAGTGACACACGTAGGACGGCGATCCAGGGCGGTGACACACAGTGGATGGTGACCCAGGACAGTGACACACAGAGGCTGCGACCCAGGACAGTGACACACAGAGGACAGCGATCCAGGACAGTGACACATGGAGGTCCGCGAGCCAGGACAGTGGCACGCGGGACGGCGACCCAGGACAGTGACACAGGGAGGACGGCGACCCAGGACAGTGACACACAGGGGACGGCGACCCAGGACAGTGACACACAGAGGACGGCGACCCAGGACAGTGACACACAGAGGACATCGATCCAGGACAGTGACACACGGAGGACCGCGAGCCAGGACAGTGACACAGGGAGGACGGCGAGCCAGGACAGTGACACACAGAGGATTGAGACCCAGGACAGTGACACACAGAGGACGCGGCCCGGGACCGTGACACACAGAGGACAGCGATCCCGGACAGTGACACATGGAGGACCGCGAACTAGGACAGTGACACACGGAGGACCGCGAGCCAGGACAGTGACACAGGTGGGACGGCGAGCCAGGACAGTGACACACAGAGGACGCGACCCAGGACAGTGGCGCACAGTGGACGGCACCCCTGGACAGTGACACACAGAGGACGGCGACCCAGGACATTGACACACAGAGGCGCGACCCAGGACAGTGACACACGGAGGGCGCGACCCAGGACAGTGACACACAGAGGACGGTGACCCAGGACAGTGACGTGCAGAGGACGCGACCCAGGACAGTGACGCACAGAGGACGTGACCCAGGACAGTGACACACAGACGACTGCGATCCAGGACAGTGACTCACAGAGGACGGCGACCCAGGACAGTGACACACAGAGGACGGCGACCCAGGACAGTGACACACAGAGGACGGCGAACCAGAACAGTGACACACAGAGGACGCGACCCAGGACAGTGACACACGGAGGACGGCGACCCAGGACAGTGACACAGGGAGGACGGCGAGCCAGGACAGTGACACGCAGGGGACGGCGACTCAGGACAGTGACACACAGAGGACAGTGACAGACGGAGGACGGCGACCCAGGACAGTGACACACAGAGGACGGCGACCCAGGACAGTGACACACAGAGGACGGCGACCAAGGACAGTGACACACAGAGGACGGCGAACCAGAACAGTGACGCACAGAGGACGGCGAACCAGGTCAGTGACACACGGAGGACGGCGACCCAGGACAGTGACACAGGGAGGACGGCGAGCCAGGACAGTGACACGCAGGGGACGGCGACCCAGGACAGTGACACACAGAGGACAGTGACTGACGGAGGACGGCGACCCAGGACAGTGACACACAGAGGACAGCGGTCCAGGACAGTGACACACGGAGGCCGGCGACCCAGGACAGTGACACACAGAGGACAGCGATCCTGGACAGTGACACACGGAGGACCGCGAGCCAGGACAGTGACACAGGGAGGACGGCGAGCTAGGACAGTGACACACAGGCGACGGCGACCCAGGACAGTGACACACAGATGACAGTGACACACGTAGGAAGGCGACCCAGGATAGTGACACACAGAGGACGTGACCCAGGACAGTGAGCACAGAGGACGCGACCCAGGACACTGTCACAAAGAGGACGGCGACCCAGGACAGTGACACACAGAGGACGGCGACCCAGGACAGTGACACACAGAGACGCCGACCCAGGACAGTGACAAACAGAGGATGGCGACCCAGGGCAGCGACACACAGAGCACACGATCCAGGACAGTGACGCACTGAGGACGGCGACCCAGGACAGTGACACCCGGAGGGCGCGACCCAGGACAGTGACACACAGAGGACGCCGACCCAGGACAGTGACACACAGAGGACGCGACCCAGGATAGTGACACAAAAAGGAGGCGACCCAGGCTCGTGACACACAGAGGACAGCGACCCAGGACAGTGACACACGGAGGACAGCGACCCGGGACAGTGACACACAGAGGACGCGAGCCAGGACAGTGACACACAGAGGATGGCGACCCAGGACAGTGACACACAGAGGACGGTGACCCAGGACAGTGACGTGCAGAGGATGCGACCCAGGACAGTGACGCACAGAGGACGTGACCCAGGACAGTGACACACAGAGGACTACGATCCAGGATAGTGACTCCCAGAGGACGGCGACCCAGGACAGTGACACACAGAGGACAGCGACCCAGGATAGTGACACACAGAGGACAGCGACCCAGACAGTGACACACAGAGCACGCGACCCAGGACAGTGACACACAGAGGACGGCGAGCCAGGACAGTGACACACGGTGTACGGCGACCCAGGACAGTGACACACAGAGGACGCGACCAAGGACAGTGACGCACAGAGGACGTGACCCAGGACAGTGGCGCACAGAGGACGGCGCCCCAGTACAGTGACCCACAGAGGACGTGACCCAGGACAGTGACACACAGACGACTGCGATCCAGGACAGTGACTCACAGAGGACGGCGACCCAGGACAGTGACACACAGAGGACGGCGACCCAGGACAGTGACACACAGAGGACGGCGAACCAGAACAGTGACACACAGAGGACGCGACCCAGGACAGTGACACACGGAGGACGGCGACCCAGGACAGTGACACAGGGAGGACGGCGAGCCAAGACAGTGACACGCAGGGGACGGCGACCCAGGACAGTGACACACAGAGGACAGTGACAGACGGAGGACGGCGACCCAGGACAGTGACAGACAGAGGACGGCGACCCAGGACAGTGACACACAGAGGACGGCGACCCAGGACAGTGACACACAGAGGACGGCGAACCAGAACAGTGACGCACAGAGGACGGCGAACCAGGTCAGTGACACACGGAGGACGGCGACCCAGGACAGTGACACAGGGAGGACGGCGAGCCAGGACAGTGACACGCAGGGGACGGCGACCCAGGACAGTGACACACAGAGGACAGTGACAGACGGAGGACGGCGACCCAGGACAGTGACACACAGAGGACAGCGGTCCAGGACAGTGACACACGGAGGCCGGCGACCCAGGACAGTGACACACAGAGGACAGCGATCCTGGACAGTGACACACGGAGGACCGCGAGCCAGGACAGTGACACAGGGAGGACGGCGAGCTAGGACAGTGACACACAGGCGACGGCGACCCAGGACAGTGACACACAGATGACAGTGACACACGTAGGAAGGCGACCCAGGATAGTGACACACAGAGGACGTGACCCAGGACAGTGACACACAGAGGACGGCGATCCAGGACAGTGACACACTGAGGACGCGACCCAGGACAGTGACACACAGAGGACGTGACCCAGGACAGCGACACACAGAGGACACGATCCAGGACAGTGACGCACTGAGGACGGCGACCCAGGACAGTGACACCCGGAGGGCGCGACCCAGGACAGTGACACACAGAGGACGCCGACCCAGGACAGTGACACACAGAGGACGCGACCCAGGATAGTGACACAAAAAGGAGGCGACCCAGGCTCGTGACACACAGAGGACGGCGACCCAGGACAGTGACACACGGAGGACAGCGACCCGGGACAGTGACACACAGAGGACGCGAGCCAGGACAGTGACACACAGAGGATGGCGACCCAGGACAGTGACACACAGAGGACGGTGACCCAGGACAGTGACGTGCAGAGGATGCGACCCAGGACAGTGACGCACAGAGGACGTGACCCAGGACAGTGACACACAGAGGACTACGATCCAGGATAGTGACTCCCAGAGGACGGCGACCCAGGACAGTGACACACAGAGGACGGCGACCCAGGATAGTGACACACAGAGGACAGCGACCCAGACAGTGACACACAGAGCACGCGACCCAGGACAGTGACACACAGAGGACGGCGAGCCAGGACAGTGACACACGGTGTACGGCGACCCAGGACAGTGACACACAGAGGACAGCGACCCAGGATAGTGACACACAGAGGACAGCGACCCAGACAGTGACACACAGAGCACGCGACCCAGGACAGTGACACACAGAGGACGGCGAGCCAGGACAGTGACACACGGTGTACGGCGACCCAGGACAGTGACACACAGAGGACGTGACCCAGGACAGTGGCGCACAGAGGACGGCGCCCCAGTACAGTGACCCACAGAGGACGGAGACCCATGACAGTGACACACAGAGGACGGCGACCCAGGACAGTGACACACAGAGGACGCAACCCAGGACAGTGACGCACTGAGGACGGCGACCCAGGACAGTGACACACAGAGGACGGCGATCGAGGACAGTTGCACACAGAGGAAGGCGACCCAGGACAGTGACACACAGAGGACGGCGACCCAGGACAGTGACACACAGAGGACGGCGACCCAGGACAGTGACACACGGGGGACGCGACCCAGGACAGTAACACACAGAGGACGGGGAGCCAGGACAGTGACACACGGGGGACGGCGACCCAGGACAGTGACACACAGAGGACGTGACCAAGGACAGTGACGCACAGAGGACGTGACCCAGGACAGTGGCGCACAGAGGACGGAGACCCAGGACAGTGACACACAGAGGACGCGAGCCAGGACAGTGACACACAGAGGACGTCGACCTAGGACAGTGACACACAGAGGACCGCGACCCTGAACAGTGACGCACAGAGGATGGCGACGCAGGGCAGTGACACACAGAGAATGGCGATCCAGGACAGTGACACAGAGAGGACGCGGCCCAGGTTAGTGACAAACAGAGGACGGCGACGCAGGACAGTGAAATACAGAGGACGGCGACGCACGACAGTAACACACAGTGGACGGCGACCCAGGACAGTAACACACAGAGGACGGCGACCCAGGACAGTGTCACACAGAGGACTGCGACCCAGGACAGTGACACACGGAGGACAACGACTCTGGACAGTGACACACGGAGGACGGCGACCCAGGACAGTGACACACAGAGGATCGCGACCCAGGACAGTGACACACAGAGGACGGCGACCCAGGACAGTGACACACAGAGGCGCGACCCAGGACAGTGACACACGGAGGGCTCGACCCAGGACAGTGACACACAGAGGACGGTGACCCAGGACAGTGAAGTGCAGAGGACGCGACCCAGGACAGTGACGCACAGAGGACGTGACCCAGGACAGTGACACACAGAGGACTGCGATCCAGGACAGTGACTCACAGAGGACGGCGACCCAGGACAGTGACACACAGAGGACGTGACCCAGGACAGTGACACACAGAGGACGGCGACCCTGAACAGTGACACACAGAGGACGGCGATCCAGGACAGTGACCCACAGAAGACGGCGACCCAGGACAGTGACACACAGAGGACGGCGACCCAGGACAGTGACACACAGAGGACGCGACCCAGGACAGTGACGCACAGAGGACGGCGAGCCAGGACAGTGACACACGGAGGACGGCGACCCAGGACAGTGACACGCAGAGGATGGCGACCCAGGACAGTGACACACAGAGGACGGAGACCCAGGAGAGTGACACACAGAGGACGCGACACAGGACAGTGACACGCAGAGGATGGCGACCCAGGATAGTGACACACAGAGGACGGCGACCCAGGACAGTGACACACAGAGGATGGCGACCCAGAACAGGGACACGCAGAGGACGCGACCCAGGACAGTGACACACAGAGGACGGTGGCCCAGGACAGTGACAGAGGCAGGACGGCGATCCAGGACAGTGACACACAGAGGACGGTGACCCAGGACAGTGACACACGGAGGACGGCGACCCAGGACAGTGACACACAGAGCACGGCGGCCCAGGACAGTGACACACAGAGGACGCGACCCAGGACACTGACACACAGAGGACGCGACCCAGGACAGTGACACACAGAGGACGGCGATGCAGGACAGTGTCACACAGAGGAGGGCGACCCAGGACAGTGACACACCGAGGACGCGACCCAGGACACTAACACACAGAGGACGCAACCCAGGACAGTGACACACAGAGGACGTCGACCCAGGACAGTGACACACGGAGGACGGCGACCCAGGACAGTGACGCAAAGAGGATGGTGACCCAGGACAGTGACACACAGAGGCGCGACCCAGGACAGTGACACACGGAGGGCGCGACCCAGGACAGTGACACGCAGAGGATGGCGACCCAGGATAGTGACACACAGAGGACGGCGACCCAGGACAGTGACACACAGAGGATGGCGACCCAGAACAGGGACACGCAGAGGACGCGACCCAGGACAGTGACACACAGAGGACGGTGGCCCAGGACAGTGACAGAGGCAGGACGGCGATCCAGGACAGTGACACACAGAGGACGGTGACCCAGGACAGTGACACACGGAGGACGGCGACCCAGGACAGTGACACACAGAGCACGGCGGCCCAGGACAGTGACACACAGAGGACGCGACCCAGGACACTGACACACAGAGGACGCGACCCAGGACAGTGACACACAGAGGACGGCGATGCAGGACAGTGTCACACAGAGGAGGGCGACCCAGGACAGTGACACACCGAGGACGCGACCCAGGACACTAACACACAGAGGACGCAACCCAGGACAGTGACACACAGAGGACGGCGACCCAGGACAGTGACGCAAAGAGGATGGTGACCCAGGACAGTGACACACAGAGGCGCGACCCAGGACAGTGACACACGGAGGGCGCGACCAAGGACAGTGACACACAGAGGACGGAGACCCAGGACAGTGACGTGCAGATGACGCGACCCAGGACCGTGACGCACAGAGGACGTGACCCAGGACAGTGACACACAGAGGACTACGATCCAGGACAGTGACTCACAGAGGACGGCGACCCAGGACAGTGACACACAGAGGACGGCGACCCAGGACAGTGACAAACAGAGGACAGCGACCCAGAACAGTGACACACAGAGGACGCGACCCAGGACAGTGACACACAGAGGACGGCGAGCCAGGACAGTGACACACGCAGTACGGCGACCCAGGACAGTGACACACAGAGGACACGACCAAGGACAGTGACGCACAGAGGACGCGACACAGGACAGTGGCGCACAGAGGACGGCGCCGCAGGACAGTGACACACAGAGGACGGAGACCCAGGGCAGTGACAAACAGAGGACGGCGACACAGGACAGTGAAATACAGAGGACGGAGACGCACGACAGTAACACACAGTGGACGGCGACCCAGGACAGTAACACACAGAGGACGGCGACCCAGGACAGTGACACACAGAGGACGGCGATCCAGAACAGTGACACACAGAGGACGCGAGCCAGGACAGTGACGCACAGAGGACGGCGAGCCAGGACAGTGACACACGGAGGACGGCGACCCAGGACAGTGACACACGGAGGACGGCGACCCAGGACAGTGACACGCAGAGGATGGCGACCCAGGACAGTGACACACAGAGGACGGAGACCCAGGACAGTGACACACAGAGGACGCGACCCAGGACAGTGACACGCAGAGGATGGCGACCCAGGATAGTGACACACAGAGGACGCGACCCAGGACAGTCACACACAGAGGATGGCGACCCAGAACAGGGACACGCAGAGGACGCGACCCAGGACAGTGACACACAGAGGACGGTGGCCCAGGACAGTGACACAGGGAGGACGGCGATCCAGGACAGTGACACACAGAGGACGGTGACCCAGGACAGTGACACACAGAGAACGGCGACCCAGGACAGTGACACACAGAGCACGGCGACCCAGGACAGTGACACACAGAGGACGCGACCCAGGACACTGACACACAGAGGACGCGACCCAGGACAGTGACACACAGAGGACGGCGATGCAGGACAGTGTCACACAGAGGAGGGCGACCCAGGACAGTGACACACCGAGGACGCGACCCAGGACACTAACACACAGAGGACGCAACCCAGGACAGTGACACACAGAGGACGGCGACCCAGGACAGTGACACACGGAGGACGGCGACCCAGGAGAGTGACGCAAAGAGGATGGTGACCCAGGACAGTGACACACAGAGGCGCGACCCAGGACAGTGACACACGGAGGGCGCGACCCAGGACAGTGACACACAGAGGACGGTGACCCAGGACAGTGACGTGCAGATGACGCGACCCAGGACAGTGACGCACAGAGGACGTGACCCAGGACAGTGACACACAGAGGACTACGATCCAGGACGGTGACTCACAGAGGACGGCGACCCAGGACAGTGACACACAGAGGACGGCGACCCAGGAAAGTGACAAACAGAGGACAGCGACCCAGAACAGTGACACACAGAGGACGCGACCCAGGACAGTGACACACAGAGGACGGCGATGCAGGACAGTGTCACACAGAGGAGGGCGACCCAGGACAGTGACATACCGAAGACGCGACCCAGGACACTAACACACAGAGGACGCAACCCAGGACAGTGACACACAGAGGACGTCGACCCAGGACAGTGACACACGGAGGACGGCGACCCAGGACAGTGACGCAAAGAGGATGGTGACCCAGGACAGTGACACACAGAGGCGCGACCCAGGACAGGGACACACGGAGGGCGCGACCCAGGACAGTGACACACAGAGGACGGAGACCCAGGACAGTGACGTGCTGATGACGCGACCCAGGACCGTGACGCACAGAGGACGTGACCCAGGACAGTGACACACAGAGGACTACGATCCAGGACAGTGACTCACAGAAGACGGCGACCCAGGACAGTGACACACAGAGGACGGCGACCCAGGACAGTGACAAACAGAGGACAGCGACCCAGAACAGTGACACACAGAGGACGCGACCCAGGACAGTGACACACAGAGGACGGCGAGCCAGGACAGTGACACACGGAGTACGGCGACCCAGGACAGTGACACACAGAGGACACGACCAAGGACAGTGACGCACAGAGGACGCGACCCAGGACAGTGGCGCACAGAGGACGGCGCCGCAGGACAGTGACACACAGAGGACGGAGACCCAGGGCAGTGACAAACAGAGGACGGCGACACAGGACAGTGACACACAGAGGACGCAACCCAGGACAGTGACACACAGAGGTTGGCGATCCAGGACAGTGACACAGAGAGGACGCGACCCAGGACAGTGACAAACAGAGGACGGCGACGCAGGACAGTGAAATACAGAGGACGGAGACGCACGACAGTAACACACAGTGGACGGCGACCCAGGACAGTAACACACAGAGGACGGCGACCCAGGACAGTGACACACAGAGGACGCGAGCCAGGACAGTGACGCACAGAGGACGGCGAGCCAGGACAGTGACACACGGAGGACGGCGACCCAGGACAGTGACACACGGAGGACGGCGACCCAGGACAGTGACACGCAGAGGATGGCGACCCAGGACAGTGACACACAGAGGACGGAGACCCAGGACAGTGACACACAGAGGACGCGACCCAGGACAGTGACACGCAGAGGATGGCGACCCAGGATAGTGACACACAGAGGACGGCGACCCAGGACAGTGACACGCAGATGATGGCGACCCAGGACAGTGACACACAGAGGACGGAGACCCAGGACACTGACACACAGAGGACGCGACCCAGGACAGTGACACGCAGAGGATGGCGACCCAGGATAGTGACACACAGAGGACGGCGACCCAGGACAGTGACACACAGAGGATGGCGACCCAGAACAGGGACACGCAGAGGACGCGACCCAGGACAGTGACACACAGAGGACGGTGGCCCAGGACAGTGACACAGGGAGGACGGCGATCCAGGACAGTGACACACAGAGGACGGTGACCCAGGACAGTGACACACAGAGAACGGCGACCCAGGACAGTGACACACAGAGCACGGCGACCCAGGACAGTGACACACAGAGGACGCGACCCAGGACACTGACACACAGAGGACGCGACCCAGGACAGTGACACACAGAGGACGTTGATGCAGGCCAGTGTCACACAGAGGAGGGCGACCCAGGACAGTGACACACCGAGGACGCGACCCAGGACACTAACACACAGAGGACGCAACCCAGGACAGTGACACACAGAGGACGGCGACCCAGGACAGTGACGCAAAGAGGATGGTGACCCAGGACAGTGACACACAGAGGCGCGACCCAGGACAGTGACACACGGAGGGCGCGACCCAGGACAGTGACACACAGAGGACGGTGACCCAGGACAGTGACGTGCAGATGACGCGACCCAGGACAGTGACGCACAGAGGACGTGACCCAGGACAGTGACACACAGAGGACGGCGACCCAGGACAGTGACAAACAGAGGACAGCGACCCAGAACAGTGACACACAGAGGACGCGACCCAGGACAGTGACACACAGAGGACGGCGAGCCAGGACAGTGACACACGGAGTACGGCGACCCAGGACAGTGACACACAGAGGACGCGACCAAGGACAGTGACGCACAGAGGACACGACCCAGGACAGTGGCGCACAGAAGACGGCGCCCCAGGACAGTGACACACAGACGACGGAGACCCAGGACAGTGACACACGGAGAATGGCGATCCAGGACAGTGACACAGAGAGGACGCGACCCAGGACAGTGACAAACAGAGGACGGCGACGCAGGACAGTGAAATACAGAGGACGGCGACGCACGACAGTAACACACAGTGGACGGCGACCCAGGACAGTAACACACAGAGGACTGCGACCCAGGACAGTGACACACGGAGGACAACGACTCTGGACAGTGACACACAGAGGACGGCGACGCTGAACAGTGACGCACAGATGATTGCGACCCAGGACAGTGACACACAGGGGACGGCGACCCAGGACAGTGACACACAGAGGCGCGACCCAGGACAGTGACAAACAGAGGACGGCGACGCAGGACAGTGAAATACAGAGGACGGCGACGCACGACAGTAACACACAGTGGACGGCGACCCAGGACAGTAACACACAGAGGACTGCGACCCAGGACAGTGACACACGGAGGACAACGACTCTGGACAGTGACACACAGAGGACGGCGACGCTGAACAGTGACGCACAGATGATTGCGACCCAGGACAGTGACACACAGGGGACGGCGACCCAGGACAGTGACACACAGAGGACGGCGACCCTGAACAGTGACACGCAGAGGACGGCGATCCAGGACAGTGACAAACAGAGGACGGCGACGCAGGACAGTGAAATACAGAGGACGGCGACGCACGACAGTAACACACAGTGGACGGCGACCCAGGACAGTAACACACAGAGGACTGCGACCCAGGACAGTGACACACGGAGGACAACGACTCTGGACAGTGACACACAGAGGACGGCGACGCTGAACAGTGACGCACAGATGATTGCGACCCAGGACAGTGACACACAGGGGACGGCGACCCAGGACAGTGACACACAGAGGCGCGACCCAGGACAGTGACACACAGAGGACGGTGACCCAGGACAGTGACACACAGAGGATCGCGACCCAGGACAGTGACACACAGGGGACGGCGACCCAGGACAGTGACACACAGAGGCGCGACCCAGGACAGTGACACACGGAGGGCTCGACCCAGGACAGTGACACACAGAGGACGGCGACCCTGAACAGTGACACGCAGAGGACGGCGATCCAGGACAGTGACCCACAGAAGACGGCGACCCAGGACAGTGACACACAGAGGACTGCGAACCAGAACAGTGACACACAGAGGACGTGACCCAGGACAGTGACGCACAGAGAACGGCGAGCCAGGACAGTGACACACGGAGGACGGCGACCCAGGACAGTGACACACGGAGGACGGCGACCCAGGACAGTGACACGCAGAGCATGGCGACCCAGGACAGTGACACACAGAGGACGGAGACCCAGGACAGTGACACACAGAGGACGCGACCCAGGACAGTGACACGCAGAGGATGGCGACCCAGGATAGTGACACACAGAGGACGGCGACCCAGGACAGTGACACACAGAGGATGGCGACCCAGAACAGGGACACGCAGAGGACGCGACCCAGGACAGTGACACACAGAGGACGGTGGCCCAGGACAGTGACACAGGGAGGACGGCGATCCAGGACAGTGACACACAGAGGACGGTGACCCAGGACAGTGACACACAGAGGACGGCGACCCAGGACAGTGACACACAGAGCACGGCGACCCAGGACAGTGACACACAGAGGACGCGACCCAGGACACTGACACACAGAGGCCGCGACCCAGGACAGTGACACACAGAGGACAGCGATGCAGGACAGTGTCACACAGAGGACGGCGACCCAGGACAGTGACACGCAGATGATGGCGACCCAGGACAGTGACACACAGAGGACCGAGACCCAGGACAGTGACACACAGAGGACGCGACCCAGGACAGTGACACGCAGAGGATGGCGACCCAGGATAGTGACACACAGAGGACGGCGACCCAGGACAGTGACACACAGAGGATGGCGACCCAGAACAGGGACACGCAGAGGACGCGACCCAGGACAGTGACACACAGAGGACGGTGGCCCAGGACAGTGACACAGGGAGGACGGAGATCCAGGACAGTGACACACAGAGGACGGTGACCCAGGACAGTGACACTCAGAGAACGGCGATCCAGGACAGTGACACACAGAGCACGAGGACCCAGGACAGTGACACACAGAGGACGCGACCCAGGACACTGACACACAGAGGACGCGACCCAGGACAGTGACACACAGAGGACGTTGATGCAGGACATTGTCACACAGAGGAGGGCGACCCAGGACAGTGAAACACCGAGGACGCGACCCAGGACACTAACACACAGAGGACGCAACCCAGGACAGTGACACACAGAGGACGGCGACCCAGGACAGTGACGCAAAGAGGATGGTGACCCAGGACAGTGACACACAGAGGCGCGACCCAGGACAGTGACACACGGAGGGCGCGACCCAGGACAGTGACACACAGAGGACGGTGACCCAGGACAGTGACGTGCAGATGACGCGACCCAGGACAGTGACGCACAGAGGACGTGACCCAGGACAGTGACACACAGAGGACTATGATCCAGGACGGTGACTCACAGAGGACGGCGACCCAGGACAGTGACACACAGAGGACGGCGACCCAGGACAGTGACAAACAGAGGACAGCGACCCAGAACAGTGACACACAGAGGACGCGACCCAGGACAGTGACACGCAGAGGACGGCGAGCCAGGACAGTGACACACGGAGTACGGCGACCCAGGACAGTGACACACAGAGGACGCGACCAAGGACAGTGACGCACAGAGGACACGACCCAGGACAGTGGCGCACAGAAGACGGCGCCCCAGGACAGTGACACACAGACGACGGAGACCCAGGACAGTGACACACAGAGGACGGCGACCCAGGACAGTGACACACAGAGGACGCAACACAGGACAGTGACACACAGAGGTTGGCGATCCAGGACAGTGACACAGAGAGGACGCGACCCAGGACAGTGACAAACAGAGGACGGCGACGCAGGACAGTGAAATACAGAGGACGGCGACGCACGACAGTAACACACAGTGGACGGCGACCCAGGACAGTAACACACAGAGGACTGCGACCCAGGACAGTGACACACGGAGGACAACGACTCTGGACAGTGACACACAGAGGACGGCGACGCTGAACAGTGACGCACAGATGATTGCGACCCAGGACAGTGACACACAGGGGACGGCGACCCAGGACAGTGACACACAGAGGCGCGACCCAGGACAGTGACACACGGAGGGCTCGACCCAGGACAGTGACACACAGAGGACGGTGACCCAGGACAGTGACACACAGAGGATCGCGACCCAGGACAGTGACACACAGGGGACGGCGACCCAGGACAGTGACACACAGAGGCGCGACCCAGGACAGTGACACACGGAGGGCTCGACCCAGGACAGTGACACACAGAGGACGGCGACCCTGAACAGTGACACGCAGAGGACGGCGATCCAGGACAGTGACCCACAGAAGACGGCGACCCAGGACAGTGACACACAGAGGACTGCGAACCAGAACAGTGACACACAGAGGACGTGACCCAGGACAGTGACGCACAGAGAACGGCGAGCCAGGACAGTGACACACGGAGGACGGCGACCCAGGACAGTGACACACGGAGGACGGCGACCCAGGACAGTGACACGCAGAGCATGGCGACCCAGGACAGGGACACACAGAGGACGGAGACCCAGGACAGTGACACACAGAGGACGCGACCCAGGACAGTGACACGCAGAGGATGGCGACCCAGGATAGTGACACACAGAGGACGGCGACCCAGGACAGTGACACACAGAGGATGGCGACCCAGAACAGGGACACGCAGAGGACGCTACCCAGGACAGTGACACACAGAGGACGGTGGCCCAGGACAGTGACACAGGGAGGACGGCGATCCAGGACAGTGACACACAGAGGACGGTGACCCAGGACAGTGACACACAGAGGACGGCGACCCAGGACAGTGACACACAGAGCACGGCGACCCAGGACAGTGACACACAGAGGACGCGACCCAGGACACTGACACACAGAGGCCGCGACCCAGGACAGTGACACACAGAGGACAGCGATGCAGGACAGTGTCACACAGAGGAGGGCGACCCAGTACAGTGACACACCGAGGACACGACCCAGGACACTAACACACAGAGGACGCAACCCAGGACAGTGACACACAGAGGACGGCGACCCAGGACAGTGACACACTGAGGACGGCGACCCAGGACAGTGACGCAAAGAGGATGGTGACCCAGGACAGTGACACACAGAAGCGCGACCCAGGACAGTGACACACGGAGGGCGCGACCCAGGACAGTGACACACAGAGGACGGTGACCCAGGACAGTGACGTGCAGATGACGCGACCCAGGACAGTGACGCACAGAGGACGTGACCCAGGACAGTGACACACAGAGGACTACGATCCAGGACAGTGACTCACAGAGGACGGCGACCCAGGACAGTGACACACAGAGGACGGCGACCCAGGACAGTGACACACAGAGGACAGCGACCCAGAACAGTGACACACAGAGGACGCGACCCAGGACAGTGACACACAGAGGACGGCGAGCCAGGACAGTGACACACGGAGTACGGCGACCCAGGACAGTAACACACAGAGGACGCGACCAAGGACAGTGACACACAGAGGACGCGAGCAAGGACAGTGGCGCACAGAGGACGGCGCCCCAGGACAGTGACACACAGAGGTCGGAGACCCAGGACAGTGACACACAGAGGACGGCGACCCAGGACAGTGACACACAGAGGACGGCGATCGAGGACAGTGGCACACAGAGGAAGGCGACCCAGGACAGTGACACACAGAGGACGGCGACCCAGGACAGTTACACACGGGGGACGCGACCCAGGACAGTGACACACAGAGGACGGCGAGCCAGGACAGTGACACACGGAGCACGGCGACCCAGGACAGTGACACACAGAGGACGCGACCAAGGACAGTGACGCACAGAGGACGCGACCCAGGACAGTGGCGCGCAGAGGACGGAGACCCAGGACAGTGACACACAGAGGACGGCGACCCAGGACAATGACACACAGAGGACGCGACCCAGGACAGTGACGCACTGAGTAAGGCGACCCAGGACAGTGACACACAGAGGACGGCGATCGAGGACAGTGGCACACAGAGGACGCGACCCAGGACAGTGACACACAGAGGAAGGTGGCCCAGGACAGTGACACACAGAGGACGCGACCCAGGACAGTGACAGGCAGAGGATGGCCACCCAGGACAGTGACACACAGAGGACGGCAACCCAGGACAGTGACACACAGAGGATGGCGACCCAGAACAGTGACACGCAGAGGACGCGACCCAGGACAGTGACACACAGAGGACGGTGGCCCAGGACAGTGACACAGGGAGGACTCCGATCCAGGACAGTGACACACAGAGGACGGTGACCCAGGACAGTGACACACAGAGCACGGCGACCCAGGACAGTGACACACAGAGGACGGCGACCCAGGACAGTGACACACAGTGGACAGCGACCCAGGACAGTGACACACAGAGGACGGCGATCCAGGACAGTGACACACAGGGGACGGCGACCCAGGACAGTGACACACAGAGGCGCGACCCAGGACAGTGACACACGGAGGGCTCGACCCAGGACAGTGACACACAGAGGACGGTGACGCAGGACAGTGAAGTGCAGAGGACGCGACCCAGAACAGTGACGCACAGAGGACGTGACCCAGGACAGTGACACACAGAGGACTGCGATCCAGGACAGTGACTCACAGAGGACGGCGACCCAGGACAGTGACACACAGAGGACGCGACCCAGGACAGTGACACACAGAGGACGGCGACCCTGAACATTGACACACAGAGGACGGCGATCCAGGACAGTGACCCACAGAAGACGGCGACCCAGGACAGTGACACACAGAGGACGGCGAACCAGAACAGTGACACACAGAGGACGCGACCCAGGACAGTGACGCACAGAGAACGGCGAGCCAGGACAGTGACACACGGAGGACGGCGACCCAGGACAGTGACACACGGAGGACGGCGACCCAGGACAGTGACACGCAGAGCATGGCGACCCAGGACAGTGACACACAGAGGACGGAGACCCAGGACAGTGACACACAGAGGACGCGACCCAGGACAGTGACACGCAGAGGATGGCGACCCAGGATAGTGACACACAGAGGACGGCGACCCAGGACAGTGACACACAGAGGATGGCGACCCAGAACAGGGACACGCAGAGGACGCGACCCAGGACAGTGACACACAGAGGACGGCGAGCCAGGACAGTGACACACGGAGCACGGCGACCCAGGACAGTGACACACAGAGGACGCGACCAAGGACAGTGACGCACAGAGGACGCGACCCAGGACAGTGGCGCGCAGAGGACGGAGACCCAGGACAGTGACACACAGAGGACGGCGACCCAGGACAATGACACACAGAGGACGCGACCCAGGACAGTGACGCACTGAGTAAGGCGACCCAGGACAGTGACACACAGAGGACGGCGATCGAGGACAGTGGCACACAGAGGACGCGACCCAGGACAGTGACACACAGAGGACGGTGGCCCAGGACAGTGACACACAGAGGACGCGACCCAGGACAGTGACAGGCAGAGGATGGCCACCCAGGACAGTGACACACAGAGGACGGCAACCCAGGACAGTGACACACAGAGGATGGCGACCCAGAACAGTGACACGCAGAGGACGCGACCCAGGACAGTGACACACAGAGGACGGTGGCCCAGGACAGTGACACAGGGAGGACGCCGATCCAGGACAGTGACACACAGAGGACGGTGACCCAGGACAGTGACACACAGAGCACGGCGACCCAGGACAGTGACACACAGTGGACAGCGACCCAGGACAGTGACACACAGAGGACGGCGATCCAGGACAGTGACACACAGGGGATGGCGACCCAGGACAGTGACACACAGAGGCGCGACCCAGGACAGTGACACACGGAGGGCTCGACCCAGGACAGTGACACACAGAGGACGGTGACGCAGGACAGTGAAGTGCAGAGGACGCGACCCAGAACAGTGACGCACAGAGGACGTGACCCAGGACAGTGACACACAGAGGACTGCGATCCAGGACAGTGACTCACAGAGGACGGCGACCCAGGACAGTGACACACAGAGTACGCGACCCAGGACAGTGACACACAGAGGACGGCGACCCTGAACATTGACACACAGAGGACGGCGATCCAGGACAGTGACCCACAGAAGACGGCAACCCAGGACAGTGACACACAGAGGACGGCGAACCAGAACAGTGACACACAGAGGACGCGACCCAGGACAGTGACGCACAGAGAACGGCGAGCCAGGACAGTGACACACGGAGGACGGCGACCCAGGACAGTGACACACGGAGGACGGCGACCCAGGACAGTGACACGCAGAGCATGGCGACCCAGGACAGTGACACACAGAGGACGGAGACCCAGGACAGTGACACACAGAGGACGCGACCCAGGACAGTGACACGCAGAGGATGGCGACCCAGGATAGTGACACACAGAGGACGGCGACCCAGGACAGTGACACACAGAGGATGGCGACCCAGAACAGGGACACGCAGAGGACGCGACCCAGGACAGTGACACACAGAGGACGGTGGCCCAGGACAGTGACACAGGGAGGACGGCGATCCAGGACAGTGACACACAGAGGACGGTGACCCAGGACAATGACACACAGAGGACGGCGACCCAGGACAGTGACACACAGAGCACGGCGACCCAGGACAGTGACACACAGAGGACGCGACCCAGGACACTGACACACAGAGGCCGCGACCCAGGACAGTGACACACAGAGGACGGCGATGCAGGACAGTGTCACACAGAGGAGGGCGACCCAGGACAGTGACACACCGAGGACACGACCCAGGACACTGACACACAGAGGACACAACCCAGGACAGTGACACACAGAGGACGGCGACCCAGGACAGTGACGCAAAGAGGATGGTGACCCAGGACAGTGACACACAGAGGCGCGACCCAGGACAGTGACACACGGAGGGCGCGACCCAGGACAGTGACACACAGAGGACGCGACCCAGGACAGTGACACACAGAGGACGGCGACCCTGAACAGTGACACACAGAGGACGGCGATCCAGGACAGTGACCCACAGAAGACGGCGACCCAGGACAGTGACACACAGAGGACGGCGAACCAGAACAGTGACACACAGAGGACGCGACCCAGGACAGTGACGCACAGAGAACGGCGAGCCAGGACAGTGACACACGGAGGACGGCGACCCAGGACAGTGACACACGGAGGACGGCGACCCAGGACAGTGACACGCAGAGCATGGCGACCCAGGACAGTGACACACAGAGGACGGAGACCCAGGACAGTGACACACAGAGGACGCGACCCAGGACAGTGACACGCAGAGGATGGCGACCCACGATAGTGACACACAGAGGACGGCGACCCAGGACAGTGACACACAGAGGATGGCGACCCAGAACAGGGACACGCAGAGGACGCGACCCAGGACAGTGACACACAGAGGACGGTGGCCCAGGACAGTGACACAGGGAGGACGGCGATCCAGGACAGTGACACACAGAGGACGGTGACCCAGGACAGTGACACACAGAGGACGGCGACCCAGGACAGTAACACACAGAGCACGGCGACCCAGGACAGTGACACACAGAGGACGCGACCCAGGACACTGACACACAGAGGCCGCGACCCAGGACAGTGACACACAGAGGACGGCGATGCAGGACAGTGTCACACAGAGGAGGGCGACCCAGGACAGTGACACACCGAGGACACGACCAAGGACACTGACACACAGAGGACACAACCCAGGACAGTGACACACAGAGGATGGCGACCCAGGACAGTGACACACGGAGGACGGCGACCCAGGACAGTGACGCAAAGAAGATGGTGACCCAGGACAGTGACACACAGAGGCGCGACCCAGGACAGTGACACACGGAGGGCGCGACCCAGGACAGTGACACACAGAGGACGCGACCCAGGACAGTGACACACAGAGGACGGCGACCCTGAACAGTGACACACAGAGGACGGCGATCCAGGACAGTGACCCACAGAAGACGGCGACCCAGGACAGTGACACACAGAGGACGCGACCCAGGACAGTGACGCACAGAGAACGGCGAGCCAGGACAGTGACACACGGAGGACGGCGACCCAGGACAGTGACACACGGAGGACGGCGACCCAGGACAGTGACACGCAGAGCATGGCGACCCAGGACAGTGACACACAGAGGACGGAGACCCAGGACAGTGACACACAGAGGACGCGACCCAGGACAGTGACACGCAGAGGATGGCGACCCAGGATAGTGACACACAGAGGACGGCGACCCAGGACAGTGACACACAGAGGATGGCGACCCAGAACAGAGACACGCAGAGGACGCGACCCAGGACAGTGACACACAGAGGACGGTGGCCCGGACAGTGACACAGGGAGGACGGCGATCCAGGACAGTGACACACAGAGGACGGTGACCCAGGACAGTTACACACAGAGGACGGCGACCCAGGACAGTGACACACAGAGCACGGCGACCCAGGACAGTGACACACAGAGGACGCGACCCAGGACACTGACACACAGAGGCCGCGACCCAGGACAGTGACACACAGAGGGCGGCGATGCAGGACAGTGTCACACAGAGGAGTGCGACCCAGGACACTGACACACCGAGGACACGACCCAGGACACTAACACACAGAGGACGGTGGCCCGGACAGTGACACAGGGAGGACGGCGATCCAGGACAGTGACACACAGAGGACGGTGACCCAGGACAGTTACACACAGAGGACGGCGACCCAGGACAGTGACACACGGAGGACGGCGACCCAGGACAGGGACGCAAAGAGGATGGTGACCCAGGACAGTGACACACAGAGGCGCGACCCAGGACAGTGACACACGGAGGGCGCGACCCAGGACAGTGACACACAGAGGACGGTGACCCAGGACAGTGACGTGCAGATGACGCGACCCAGGACAGTGACGCACAGAGGACGTGACCCAGGACAGTGACACACAGAGGACTACGATCCAGGACAGTGACTCACAGAGGACGGCGACCCAGGACAGTGACACACAGAGGACGGCGACCCAGGACAGTGACACACAGAGGACAGCGACCCAGAACAGTGAAACACAGAGGACGCGACCCAGGACAGTGACACACAGAGGACGGCGAGCCAGGACAGTGACACACGGAGTACGGCGACCCAGGACAGTAACACACAGAGGACGCGACCAAGGACAGTGACGCACAGAGGACGCAAGCCAGGACAGTGGCGCACAGAGGACGGCGCCCCAGGACAGTGACACACAGAGGTCAGAGACCCAGGACAGTGACACACAGAGGACGGCGACCCAGGACAGTGACACACAGAGGACGCAACCCAGGACAGTGACGCACTGAGGACGGCGACCCAGGACAGTGACACACAGAGGACGGCGATCGAGGACAGTGGCACACAGAGGAAGGCGACCCAGGACAGTGACACACAGAGGACGGCGACCCAGGACAGTTACACACGGGGGACGCGACCCAGGACAGTGACACACGGAGCACGGCGACCCAGGACAGTGACACACAGAGGACGCGACCAAGGACAGTGACGCACAGAGGACGCGACCCAGGACAGTGGCGCACAGAGGACGGAGACCCAGGACAGTGACACACAGAGGACGGCGACCCAGGACAATGACACACAGAGGACGCGACCCAGGACAGTGACGCACTGAGTAAGGCGACCCAGGACAGTGACACACAGAGGACGGCGATCGAGGACAGTGGCACACAGAGGACGCGACCCAGGACAGTGACACAGAGAGGACGGTGGCCCAGGACAGTGACACACAGAGGACGCGTCCCAGGACAGTGACAGGCAGAGGATGGCCACCCAGGACAGTGACACACAGAGGACGGCAACCCAGGACAGTGACGCACAGAGGATGGCGACCCAGAACAGTGACACGCAGAGGATGCGACCCAGGACAGTGACACACAGAGGACGGTGGCCCAGGACAGTGAGACAGGGAGGACGGCGATCCAGGACAGTGACACACAGAGGACGGTGACCCAGGACAGTGACACACAGAGCATGGCGACCCAGGACAGTGACACACAGAGGACGGCGACCCAGGACAGTGACACACAGTGGACAGCGACCCAGGACAGTGACACACGGAGGACCGCGAGCCAGGACAGTGACACAGGGAGGACGGCGAGCCAGGACAGTGACACACAGGGGACGGAGACCCAGGACAGTGACACACAGAGGACAGTGACACACGGAGGAAGGCGACCCAGGACAGTGACACACAGAGGACAGCGATCCAGGACAGTGACACACGGAGGACAGCAACCCAGGACAGTGACACACAGAGGACAGTGATCCAGGACAGTGACACACGGAGGACCGCGAGCCAGGACAGTGACACAGGGAGGACGGCGAGCCAGGACAGTGACACACAGAGGCGCGACCCAGGACAGTGACACACGGAGGGCGCGACCCAGGACAGTGACACACAGAGGACGGTGACCCAGGACAGTGACGTGCAGATGACGCGACCCAGGACAGTGACGCACAGAGGACGTGACCCAGGACAGTGACACACAGAGGACTACAATCCAGGACGGTGACTCACAGAGGACGGCGACCCAGGACAGTGACAAACAGAGGACAGCGACCCAGAACAGTGACACACAGAGGACGGCGAGCCAGGACAGTGACACACGGAGTACGGCGACCCAGGACAGTGACACACAGAGGAAGCGACCAAGGACAGTGACGCACAGAGGACACGACCCAGGACAGTGGCGCACAGAGGACGGCGCCCCAGGACAGTGACACACAGAGGACGGAGACCCAGGACAGTGACACACAGAGGACGGCGACCCAGGACAGTGACACACAGAGGACGCAACCCAGGACAGTGACACACAGAGGTTGGCGATCCAGGACAGTGACACACAGAGGACGCGACCCAGGACAGTGACAAACAGAGGACGGCGACGCAGGACAGTGAAATACAGAGGACGGCGACGCACGACAGTAACACACAGTGGACGGCGACCCAGGACAGTAACACACAGAGGACGGCGACCCAGGACAGTGTCACACAGAGGACTGCGACCCAGGACAGTGACACACGGAGGACAACGACTCTGGACAGTGACACACGGAGGACAACGACTCTGGACAGTGACACACAGAGGACGGCGACCCAGGATAGTGACACACAGAGGACGCGACCCAGGACAGTGACACACGGAGGACGGCGACCCAGGATAGTGACACACAGAGGACGCGACCCAGGACAGTGACACGCAGAGGATGGCGACCCAGGATAGTGACACACAGAGGACGGCGACCCAGGACAGTGACACACAGAGGATGGCGACCCAGAACAGGGACACGCAGAGGACGCGACCCAGGACAGTGACACACGGAGGACGGTGACCCAGGACAGTGACACACAGAGGACGGCGACCCAGGACAGTGACACACAGAGCACGGCGACCCAGGACAGTGACACACCGAGGACGCGACCCAGGACACTAACTCACAGAGGACGCAACCCAGGACAGTGACACACAGAGGACGGCGACCCAGGACAGTGACACACGGAGGACGGCGACCCAGGACAGTGACGCAAAGAGGATGGTGACCCAGGACAGTGACACACAGAGGCGCGACCCAGGACAGTGACACACGGAGGGCGCGACCCAGGACAGTGACACACAGAGGACGGTGACCCAGGACAGTGACGTGCAGATGACGCGACCCAGGACAGTGACGCACAGAGGACGTGACCCAGGACAGTGACACACAGAGGACAACGATCCAGGACAGTGACTCACAGAGGACGGCGACCCAGGACAGTGACACACAGAGGACAGCGACCCAGAACAGTGACACACAGAGGACGCGACCCAGGACAGTGACACACAGAGGACGGCGAGCCAGGACAGTGACACACAGAGGACGGCGACCCAGGACAGTTACACATGGGGGACGCGACCCAGGACAGTGACACACGGAGCACGGCGACCCAGGACAGTGACACACAGAGGACGCGACCAAGGACAGTGACGCACAGAGGACGCGACCCAGGACAGTGGCGCACAGAGGACGGAGACCCAGGACAGTGACACACAGAGGACGGAGACCCAGGACAGTGACACACAGAGGACGCGACCCAGGACAGTGACACGCAGAGGATGGCGACCCACGATAGTGACACACAGAGGACGGCGACCCAGGACAGTGACACACAGAGGATGGCGACCCAGAACAGGGACACGCAGAGGACGCGACCCAGGACAGTGACACACAGAGGACGGTGGCCCAGGACAGTGACACAGGGAGGACGGCGATCCAGGACAGTGACACACAGAGGACGGTGACCCAGGACAGTGACACACAGAGGACGGCGACCCAGGACAGTAACACACAGAGCACGGCGATCCAGGACAGTGACACACAGAGGACGCGACCCAGGACACTGACACACAGAGGCCGCGACCCAGGACAGTGACACACAGAGGACGGCGATGCAGGACAGTGTCACACAGAGGAGGGCGACCCAGGACAGTGACACACCGAGGACACGACCAAGGACACTGACACACAGAGGACACAACCCAGGACAGTGACACACAGAGGACGGCGACCCAGGACAGTGACACACGGAGGACGGCGACCCAGGACAGTGACGCAAAGAAGATGGTGACCCAGGACAGTGACACACAGAGGCGCGACCCAGGACAGTGACACACGGAGGGCGCGACCCAGGACAGTGACACACAGAGGACGCGACCCAGGACAGTGACACACAGAGGACGGCGACCCTGAACAGTGACACACAGAGGACGGCGATCCAGGACAGTGACCCACAGAAGACGGCGACCCAGGACAGTGACGCACAGAGAACGGCGAGCCAGGACAGTGACACACGGAGGACGGCGACCCAGGACAGTGACACACGGAGGACGGCGACCCAGGACAGTGACACGCAGAGCATGGCGACCCAGGACAGTGACACACAGAGGACGGAGACCCAGGACAGTGACACACAGAGGACGCGACCCAGGACAGTGACACGCAGAGGATGGCGACCCAGGATAGTGACACACAGAGGACGGCGACCCAGGACAGTGACACACAGAGGATGGCGACCCAGAACAGAGACACGCAGAGGACGCGACCCAGGACAGTGACACACAGAGGACGGTGGCCCAGGACAGTGACACAGGGAGGACGGCGATCCAGGACAGTGACACACAGAGGACGGTGACCCAGGACAGTGACACACAGAGGACGGCGACCCAGGACAGTGACACACAGAGCACGGCGACCCAGGACAGTGACACACAGAGGACGCGACCCAGGACACTGACACACAGAGGCCGCGACCCAGGACAGTGACACACAGAGGGCGGCGATGCAGGACAGTGTCACACAGAGGAGTGCGACCCAGGACAGTGACACACCGAGGACACGACCCAGGACACTAACACACAGAGGACGCAACCCAGGACAGTGACACACAGAGGACGGCGACCCAGGACAGTGACACACGGAGGACGGCGACCCAGGACAGGGACGCAAAGAGGATGGTGACCCAGGACAGTGACACACAGAGGCGCGACCCAGGACAGTGACACACGGAGGGCGCGACCCAGGACAGTGACACACAGAGGACGGTGACCCAGGACAGTGACGTGCAGATGACGCGACCCAGGACAGTGACGCACAGAGGACGTGACCCAGGACAGTGACACACAGAGGACTACGATCCAGGACAGTGTCTCACAGAGGACGGCGACCCAGGACAGTGACACACAGAGGACGGCGACCCAGGACAGTGACACACAGAGGACAGCGACCCAGAACAGTGACACACAGAGGACGCGACCCAGGACAGTGACACACAGAGGACGGCGAGCCAGGACAGTGACACACGGAGTACGGCGACCCAGGACAGTAACACACAGAGGACGCGACCAAGGACAGTGACGCACAGAGGACGCAAGCCAGGACAGTGGCGCACAGAGGACGGCGCCCCAGGACAGTGACACACAGAGGTCAGAGACCCTGGACAGTGACACACAGAGGACGGCGACCCAGGACAGTGACACACAGAGGACGCAACCCAGGACAGTGACGCACTGAGGACGGCGACCCAGGACAGTGACACACAGAGGACGGCGATCGAGGACAGTGGCACACAGAGGAAGGCGACCCAGGACAGTGACACACAGAGGACGGCGACCCAGGACAGTTACACACGGGGGACGCGACCCAGGACAGTGACACACGGAGCACGGCGACCCAGGACAGTGACACACAGAGGACGCGACCAAGGACAGTGACGCACAGAGGACGCGACCCAGGACAGTGGCGCACAGAGGACGGAGACCCAGGACAGTGACACACAGAGGACGGCGACCCAGGACAATGACACACAGAGGACGCGACCCAGGACAGTGACGCACTGAGTAAGGCGACCCAGGACAGTGACACACAGAGGACGGCGATCGAGGACAGTGGCACACAGAGGACGCGACCCAGGACAGTGACACAGAGAGGACGGTGGCCCAGGACAGTGACACACAGAGGACACGTCCCAGGACAGTGACAGGCAGAGGATGGCCACCCAGGACAGTGACACACAGAGGACGGCAACCCAGGACAGTGACGCACAGAGGATGGCGACCCAGAACAGTGACACGCAGAGGATGCGACCCAGGACAGTGACACACAGAGGACGGTGGCCCAGGACAGTGAGACAGGGAGGACGGCGATCCAGGACAGTGACACACAGAGGACGGTGACCCAGAACAGTGACACACAGAGCATGGCGACCCAGGACAGTGACACACAGAGGACGGCGACCCAGGACAGTGACACACAGTGGACAGCGACCCAGGACAGTGACACACGGAGGACCGCGAGCCAGGACAGTGACACAGGGAGGACGGCGAGCCAGGACAGTGACACACAGGGGACGGAGACCCAGGACAGTGACACACAGATGACAGTGACACACGGAGGAAGGCGACCCAGGACAGTGACACACAGAGGACAGCGATCCAGGACAGTGACACACGGAGGACAGCAACCCAGGACAGTGACACACAGAGGACAGTGATCCAGGACAGTGACACACGGAGGACCGCGAGCCAGGACAGTGACACAGGGAGGACGGCGAGCCAGGACATTGACACACAGAGGCGCGACCCAGGACAGTGACACACGGAGGGCGCGACCCAGGACAGTGACACACAGAGGACGGTGACCCAGGACAGTGACGTGCAGATGACGCGACCCAGGACAGTGACGCACAGAGGACGTGACCCAGGACAGTGACACACAGAGGACTACAATCCAGGACGGTGACTCACAGAGGACGGCGACCCAGGACAGTGACAAACAGAGGACTGCGACCCAGAACAGTGACACACAGAGGACGGCGAGCCAGGACAGTGACACACGGAGTACGGCGACCCAGGACAGTGACACACAGAGGAAGCGACCAAGGACAGTGACGCACAGAGGACACGACCCAGGACAGTGGCGCACAGAGGACGGCGCCCCAGGACAGTGACACACAGAGGACGGCGACCCAGGACAGTGACACACAGAGGACGCAACCCAGGACAGTGACACACAGAGGTTGGCGATCCAGGACAGTGACACACAGAGGACGCGACCCAGGACAGTGACAAACAGAGGACGGCGACGCAGGACAGTGAAATACAGAGGACGGCGACGCACGACAGTAACACACAGTGGACGGCGACCCAGGACAGTAACACACAGAGGACGGCGACCCAGGACAGTGTCACACAGAGGACTGCGACCCAGGACAGTGACACACGGAGGACAACGACTCTGGACAGTGACACACAGAGGATGGCGACCCAGGACAGTGACACACGGAGGCGGCGACCCAGGACAGTGACACGCAGAGGATGGCGACCCAGGATAGTGACACACAGAGGACGGCGACCCAGGACAGTGACACACAGAGGATGGCGACCCAGAACAGGGACACGCAGAGGACGCGACCCAGGACAGTGACACACAGAGGACGGTGGCCCAGGACAGTGACACAGGCAGGACGGCGATCCAGGACAGTGACACACAGAGGACGGTGACCCAGGACAGTGACACACAGAGGAAGCGACCCAGGACAGTGACACACAGAGGACAGCGACCCAGGACAGTGACACACGGAGGCCGGCGACCCAGGACAGTGACACACAGAGGACGCGACCCAGGACACTGACACACAGAGGACGCGACCCAGGACAGTGACACACAGAGGACGGCGATGCAGGACAGTTTCACACAGAGGAGGGCGACCCAGGACAGTGACACACCGAGGACGCGACCCAGGACACTAACTCACAGAGGACGCAACCCAGGACAGTGACACACAGAGGACGGCGACCCAGGACAGTGACACACGGAGGACGGCGACCCAGGACAGTGACGCAAAGAGGATGGTGACCCAGGACAGTGACACACAGAGGCGCGACCCAGGACAGTGACACACGGAGGGCGCGACCCAGGACAGTGACACACAGAGGACGGTGACCCAGGACAGTGACGTGCAGATGACGCGACCCAGGACAGTGACGCACAGAGGACGTGACCCAGGACAGTGACACACAGAGGACAACGATCCAGGACAGTGACTCACAGAGGACGGCGACCCAGGACAGTGACACACAGAGGACAGCGACCCAGAACAGTGACACACAGAGGACGCGACCCAGGACAGTGACACACAGAGGACGGCGAGCCAGGACAGTGACACACAGAGGACGGCGACCCAGGACAGTTACACATGGGGGACGCGACCCAGGACAGTGACACACGGAGCACGGCGACCCAGGACAGTGACACACAGAGGACGCGACCAAGGACAGTGACGCACAGAGGACGCGACCCAGGACAGTGGCGCACAGAGGACGGAGACCCAGGACAGTGACACACAGAGGACGGCGACCCAGGACAATGACACACAGAGGACGCGACCCAGGACAGTGACGCACTGAGTAAGGCGACCCAGGACAGTGACACACAGAGGACGGCGATCGAGGACAGTGGCACACAGAGGACGCGACCCAGGACAGTGACACAGAGAGGACGGTGGCCCAGGACAGTGACACACATCGGACGCGTCCCAGGACAGTGACAGGCAGAGGATGGCCACCCAGGACAGTGACACACAGAGGACGGCAACCCAGGACAGTGACGCACAGTGGATGGCGACCCAGAACAGTGACACGCAGAGGACGCGACCCAGGACAGTGACACACATAGGACGGTGGCCCAGGACAGTGACACAGGGAGGACGGCGATCCAGGACAGTGACAGACAGAGGACGGTGACCCAGGACAGTGACACACAGAGCACGGCGACCCAGGACAGTGACACACAGAGGACGGCGACCCAGGACAGTGACACACAGTGGACAGCGACCCAGGACAGTGACACACGGAGGACCGCGAGCCAGGACAGTGACACAGGGAGGACGGCGAGCCAGGACAGTGACACACAGGGGACGGAGACCCAGGACAGTGACACACAGAGGACAGTGACACACGGAGGAAGGCGACCCAGGACAGTGACACACAGAGGACAGCGATCCAGGACAGTGACACACGGAGGACAGCAACCCAGGACAGTGACACACAGAGGACAGTGATCCAGGACAGTGACACACGGAGGACCGCGAGCCAGGACAGTGACACAGGGAGGACGGCGAGCCAGGACAGTGACACACAGAGGCGCGACCCAGGACAGTGACACACGGAGGGCGCGACCCAGGACAGTGACACACAGAGGACGGTGACCCAGGACAGTGACGTGCAGATGACGCGACCCAGGACAGTGACGCACAGAGGACGTGACCCAGGACAGTGACACACAGAGGACTACAATCCAGGACGGTGACTCACAGAGGACGGCGACCCAGGACAGTGACAAACAGAGGACAGCGACCCAGAACAGTGACACACAGAGGACGGCGAGCCAGGACAGTGACACACGGAGTACGGCGACCCAGGACAGTGACACACAGAGGACGCGACCAAGGACAGTGACGCACAGAGGACACGACCCAGGACAGTGGCGCACAGAGGACGGAGACCCAGGACAGTGACACACAGAGGACGGCGACCCAGGACAGTGACACACAGAGGACGCAACCCAGGACAGTGACACACAGAGGTTGGCGATCCAGGACAGTGACACACAGAGGACGCGACCCAGGACAGTGACAAATAGAGGACGGCGACGCAGGACAGTGAAATACAGAGGACGGCGACGCACGACAGTAACACACAGTGGACGGCGACCCAGGACAGTAACACACAGAGGACGGCGACCCAGGACAGTGTCACACAGAGGACTGCGACCCAGGACAGTGACACACGGAGGACAACGACTCTGGACAGTGACACACAGAGGACGGCGACTCTGAACAGTGACGCACAGATGATTGCGACCCAGGACAGTGACACACAGAGGATCGCGACCCAGGACAGTGACACACAGAGGATCGCGACCCAGGACAGTGACACACAGAGGACGGCGACCCAGGACAGTGACACACAGAGGCGCGACCCAGGACAGTGACACACGGAGGGCTCGACCCAGGACAGTGACACACAGAGGACGGTGACCCAGGACAGTGAAGTGCAGAGGACGCGACCCAGAACAGTGACGCACAGAGGACGTGACCCAGGACAGTGACTCACAGTGGACGGCGACCCAGGACAGTGACACACAGAGGACGCGACCCAGGACAGTGACACACAGAGGACGGCGACCCTGAACAGTGACACACAGAGGACGGCGATCCAGGACAGTGACCCACAGAAGACGGCGACACAGGACAGTGACACACAGAGGACGGCGACCCAGTACAGTGACACACAGAGGACGCGACCCAGGACAGTGACGCACAGATGACGGCGAGCCAGGACAGTGACACACGGAGGACGGCGACCCAGGACAGTGACACACGGAGGACGGCGACCCAGGACAGTGACACGCAGAGCATGGCGACCCAGGACAGTGACAGACAGAGGACGGAGACCCAGGACAGTGACACACAGAGGACGCGACCCAGGACAGTGACACGCAGAGGATGGCGACCCAGGATAGTGACACACAGAGGACGGCGACCCAGGACAGTGACACACAGAGGATGGCGACCCAGAACAGGGACACGCAGAGGACGCGACCCAGGACAGTGACACACAGAGGACGGTGGCCCAGGACAGTGACACAGGCAGGACGGCGATCCAGGACAGTGACACACAGAGGACGGTGACCCAGGACAGTGACACACAGAGGACGGCGACCCAGGACAGTGACACACAGAGCACGGCGACCCAGGACAGTGACACACAGAGGACGCGACCCAGGACACTGACACACAGAGGACGCGACCCAGGACAGTGACACACAGAGGACGGCGATGCAGGACAGTTTCACACAGAGGAGGGCGACCCAGGACAGTGACACACCGAGGACGCGACCCAGGACACTAACTCACAGAGGACGCAACCCAGGACAGTGACACACAGAGGACGGCGACCCAGGACAGTGACACACGGAGGACGGCGACCCAGGACAGTGACGCAAAGAGGATGGTGACCCAGGACAGTGACACACAGAGGCGCGACCCAGGACAGTGACACACGGAGGGCGCGACCCAGGACAGTGACACACAGAGGACGGTGACCCAGGACAGTGACGTGCAGATGACGCGACCCAGGACAGTGACGCACAGAGGACGTGACCCAGGACAGTGACACACAGAGGACAACGATCCAGGACAGTGACTCACAGAGGACGGCGACCCAGGACAGTGACACACAGAGGACGGCGACCCAGGACAGTGACACACAGAGGACAGCGACCAAAAACAGTGACACACAGAGGACGCGACCCAGGACAGTGACACACAGAGGACGGCGAGCCAGGACAGTGACACACGGAGTACGGCGACCCAGGACAGTGACACACAGAGGACGCGACCGAGGACAGTGACGCACAGAGGACGCGACCCAGGACAGTGGCGCACAGAGGACGGCGACCCAGGACAGTGACACACAGAGGACGGAGACCCAGGAAAGTGACACACAGAGGACGGCGACCCAGGACAGTGACACACAGAGGACGCAACCCAGGACAGTGACGCACTGAGGGCGGCGACCCAGGACAGTGACACACAGAGGACGGCGATCGAGGACAGTGGCACACAGAGGAAGGCGACCCAGGACAGTGACACACAGAGGACGGCGACCCAGGACAGTGACACACGGGGGACGCGACCCAGGACAGTGACACACAGAGGACGGCGAGCCAGGACAGTGACACACGGAGGACGGCGACCCAGGACAGTGACACACAGAGGACGCGACCAAGGACAGTGACGCACAGAGGACGCGACCCAGGACAGTGGCGCACAGAGGACGGAGACCCAGGACAGTGACACACAGAGGACGGCGACCCAGGACAATGACACACAGAGGACGCGACCCAGGACAGTGACGCACTGAGTAAGGCGACCCAGGACAGTGACACACAGAGGACGGCGATCGAGGACAGTGGCACACAGAGGACGCAACCCAGAACAGTGACACGCAGAGGATGGCGACCCAGGACAGTGACACACAGAGGACGGAGACCCAGGACAGTGACACACAGAGGACGCGACCCAGGACAGTGACACGCAGAGGATGGCGACCCAGGACAGTGACACACAGAGGACGGCAACCCAGGACAGTGACACACAGAGGATGGCGACCCAGAACAGTGACACGCAGAGGACGCGACCCAGGACAGTGACACACAGAGGACGGTGGCCCAGGACAGTGACACAGGGAGGACGGCGATCCAGTACAGTGACACACAGATGACGGTGACCCAGGACAGTGACACACAGAGGGCGGCAACCCAGGACAGTGACACACAGAGCACGGCGACCCAGGACAGTGACACACAGAGGACGGCGACCCAGGACAGTGACACACAGTGGACAGCGACCCAGGACAGTGATACACGGAGGACCGCGAGCCAGGACAGTGACACAGGGAGGACGGCGAGCCAGGACAGTGACACACAGGGGACGGAGACCCAGGACAGTGACACACAGAGGACAGTGACACACGGAGGAAGGCGACGCAGGACAGTGTCACACAGAGGACAGCGATCCAGGACAGTGACACACGGAGGACAGCAACCCAGGACAGTGACACACAGAGGACAGCGATCCAGGACAGTGACACACGGAGGACCGCGAGCCAGGACAGCGACACAGGGAGGACGGCGAGCCAGGACAGTGACACACAGGGGACGGCGATCCAGGACAGTGACACACAGATGTCAGTGACACACGTAGGACGGCGATCCAGGGCGGTGACACACAGTGGATGGTGACCCAGGACAGTGACACACAGAGGCTGCGACCCAGGACAGTGACACACAGAGGATGGCGACCCAGGACAGTCACACACAGAGGTCGGTGACCCAGGACAGTGACACACGGGACGGCGACCCAGGACAGTGACACAGGGAGGACGGCGAGCCAGGTCAGTGGCACACAGGGGACGGCGACCCAGGACAGTGACACACAGAGGACGGCGACCCAGGACAGTGACACACAGAGGACATCGATCCAGGACAGTGACACACGGAGGACCGCGAGCCAGGACAGTGACACAGGGAGGACGGCGAGCCAGGACAGTGACACAAAGGAGACGCGACCCATGACAGTGACACACAGAGGATGGCGACCCAGGACAGTGACACACAGAGGACACGACCCGGGACCGTGACACACAGAGGACAGCGATCCAGGACAGTGACACATGGAGGACCGCGAACTAGGACAGTGACACACGGAGGACCGCGAGCCAGGACAGTGACACAGGTAGGACGGCGAGCCAGGACAGTGACACACGGAGGGCGCGACCCAGGACAGTGACACACAGAGGACGGCGACCCAGGACAGTGACACACAGAGGCGCGACCCAGGACAGTGACACACGGAGGGCGCGACCCAGGACAGTGACACACAGAGGACGGCGACCCAGGACAGTGACACACAGATGTCAGTGACACACGTAGGACAGTGATCCAGGGCGGTGACACACAGTGGATGGTGACCCAGGACAGTGACACACAGAGGACAGCGATCCAGGACAGTGACACATGGAGGTCCGCGAGCCAGGACAGTGACACACGGGACGGCGACCCAGGACAGTGACACAGGGAGGACGGCGAGCCAGGTCAGTGGCACACAGGGGACGGCGAGCCAGGACAGTGACACACAGAGGACGCGACCCGGGACCGTGACACACAGAGGACAGCGATCCAGGACTGTGACACATGGAGGACCGCGAACTAGGACAGTGACACACGGAGGACCGCGAGCCAGGACAGTGACACAGGTAGGACGGCAAGCCAGGACAGTGACACACAGAGGACGCGACCCAGGACAGTGGCGCACAGTGGACGGCACCCCAGGACAGTGACACACAGAGGACGGCGACCCAGGACAGTGACACACAGAGGCGCGACCCAGGACAGTGACACACGGAGGGCGCGACCCAGGACAGTGACACACAGAGGACGGTGACCCAGGACAGTGACGTGCAGAGGACGCGACCCAGGACAGTGACGCACAGAGGACGTGACCCAGGACAGTGATACACAGACGACTGCGATCCAGGACAGTGACTCACAGAGGACGGCGACCCATTACAGTGACACACAGAGGACGGCGACCCAGGACAGTGACACACAGAGGACGGCTAACCAGAACAGTGACACACAGAGGACGCGACCCAGGACAGTGACACACAGAGGACGGCGAACCAGGACAGTGACACACGGAGGACGGCGACCCAGGACAGTGACACAGGGAGGACGGCGAGCCAGGACAGTGACACGCAGGGGACGGCGACCCAGGACAGTGACACACAGAGGACAGTGACAGACGGAGGACGGCGACCCAGGACAGTGACACACAGAGGACAGCGGTCCAGGACAGTGACACACGGAGGCCGGCGACCAAGGACAGTGACACACAGAGGACAGCGATCCTGGACAGTGACACACGGAGGACCGCGAGCCAGGACAGTGACACAGGGAGGACGGCGAGCTAGGACAGTGACACACAGGGGACGGCGACCCAGGACAGTGACACACAGATGACAGTGACACACGTAGGAAGGCGACCCAGGATAGTGACACACAGAGGACGTGACCCAGGACTGTGAGCACAGAGGACGCGACCCAGGACACTGACACAAAGAGGACGGCGACCCAGGACAGTGACACACAGAGGACGGCGGTCCAGGACAGTGACACACTGAGGACGGCGACCCAGGACAGTGACACACAGAGACGGCGACCCAGGACAGTGACAAACAGAGGATGGCGACCCAGGACAGCGACACACAGAGGACACGATCCAGGACAGTGACGCACTGAGGACGGCGACCCAGGACAGTGACACCCGGAGGGCGCGACCCAGGACAGTGACACACAGAGGACGGCGACCCAGGACAGTGACACACAGAGGACGAGACCCAGGATAGTGACACAAAAAGGAGGCGACCCAGGCTCGTGACACACAGAGGACGGCGACCCAGGACAGTGACACACGGAGGACAGCGACCCGGGACAGTGACACACAGAGGACGCGAGCCAGGACAGTGACTCACAGAGGACGCGGGCCAGGACAGTGACACACAGAGGACGGCGACCCAGGACAGTGACACACAGAGGACAGCGACCCAGAACAGTGACACACAGAGCACGCGACCCAGGACAGTGACCCACAGAGGACGGAGACCCAGGACAGTGACACACAGAGGACGGCGACCCAGGACAGTGACACACAAAGGACGCAACCCAGGACAGTGACGCACTGAGGACGGCGACCCAGGACAGTGACACACAGAGGACGGCGATCGAGGACAGTGGCACACAGAGGAAGGCGACCCAGGACAGTGACACACAGAGGACGGCGACCCAGGACAGTGACGCACGGAGGACGGCGACCCAGGACAGTGACACACGGGGGACGCGACCCAGGACAGTGACACACAGAGGACGGCGAGCCAGGACAGTGACACACGGAGGACAACGACCCAGGACAGTGACACACAGAGGACGCGACCAAGGACAGTGACGCACAGAGGACGTGACCCAGGACAGTGGCGCACAGAGGACGGAGACCCAGGACAGTGACACACAGAGGACGGTGGCCCAGGACAGTGACACAGGGAGGACGGCGATCCAGGAGAGTGACACACAGAGGACGGTGACCCAGGACAGTGACACACAGAGGACGGCGACCCAGGACAGTGACACACAGAGCACGGCGACCCTGGAGAGTGACACACAGAGGACGGCGACCCACGACAGTGACACACAGTGGACAGCGACCCAGGACAGTGACAAACGGAGGAGCGCGAGACAGGACAGTGACACAGGGTGGACGGCGAGCCAGGACAGTGACACACAGGGGACGGAGACCCAGGACAGTGACACACAGAGGACAGTGACACACGGAGGACGGCGACCCTGGACAGTGACACACAGAGGACGCGACCCAGGACAGTGACGCACTGAGTAAGGCGATCCAGGACAGTGACACACGGAGGGCGGCGATCGAGGACAGTGGCACACAGAGGACGCAACCCAGAACAGTGACACGCAGAGGATGGCGACCCAGGACAGTGACACACAGAGGACGGAGACCCAGGACAGTGACACACAGAGGACGCGACCCAGGACAGTGACACGCAGAGGATGGCGACCCAGGACAGTGACACACAGAGGACGGCGACCCAGGACAGTGACACACAGAGGATGGCGACCCAGAACAGTGACACGCAGAGGACGCGACCCAGGACAGTGACACAAAGAGGACGGTGGCCGAGGACAGTGACACAGGGAGGACGGCGATCCAGGACAGTGACACACAGAGGACGGTGACCCAGGACAGTGACACACAGAGGACGGCGACCCAGGTCAGTGACATACAGAGCACGGCGACCCTGGACAGTGACACACAGAGGACGGCGACCAAGGACAGTGACACACAGTGGACAGCGACCCAGGGCAGTGACACACGGAGGAGCGCGAGCCAGGACAGTGACACAGGGAGGACGGCGAGCCAGGACAGTGACACACAGGGGACGGAGACCCAGGACAGTGACACACAGAGGACGCGACCAAGGACAGTGACACACAGAGGACGGCGAGCCAGGACAGTGACACACGGAGGACAACGACCCAGGACAGTGACACACAGAGGACGCGACCAAGGACAGTGACGCACAGAGGACGTGACCCAGGACAGTGGTGCACAGAGGACGGAGACCCAGGACAGTGACACACAGAGGACGGCGACCCAGGACAGTGAAACACGGAGGACGGCGATCGAGGACAGTGGCACACAGAGGACGCAACCCAGAACAGTGACACGCAGAGGATGGCGACCCAGGACAGTGACACACAGAGGACGGAGACCCAGGACAGTGACACACAGAGGACGCGACCCAGGACCGTGACACGCAGAGGATGGCGACCCAGGACAGTGACACACAGAGGACGGCGACCCAGGACAGTGACACACAGAGGATGGCGACCCAGAACAGTGACACGCAGAGGACGCGACCCAGGACAGTGACACACAGAGGACGGTGGCCCAGGACAGTGACACAGGGAGGACGGCGATCCAGGAGAGTGACACACAGAGGACGGTGACCCAGGACAGTGACACACAGAGGACGGCGACCCAGGACAGTGACACACAGAGCACGGCGACCCTGGACAGTGACACACAGAGGACGGCGACCCACGACAGTGACACACAGTGGACAGCGACCCAGGACAGTGACACACGGAGGAGCGCGAGACAGGACAGTGACACAGGGTGGACGGCGAGCCAGGACAGTGACACACAGGGGACGGAGACCCAGGACAGTGACACACAGAGGACAGTGACACACGGAGGACGGCGACCCTGGACAGTGACACACAGAGGACAGCGATCCAATACCGTGAAACACGGAGGACGGCAACCCAGGACAGTGACACACAGAGGACAGCGATCCAGGACAGTGACACACGGAGGACCGCGATCCAGGACAGTGACACAGGGAGGACGGCGAGCCAGGACAGTGACACACAGGGGACGGCGACCCAGGACAGTGACACACAGATGTCAGTGACACACGTAGGACGGCGATCCAGGGCGGTGACACACAGTGGATGGTGACCCAGGACAGTGACACACAGAGGCTGTGACCCAGGACAGTGACACACAGAGGACAGCGATCCAGGACAGTGACACATGGAGGTCCGCGAGCCAGGAAAGTGACACACGGGACGGCGACCCAGGACAGTGACACAGGGAGGACGGCGAGCCAGGTCAGTGGCACACAGGGGACGGCAACCCAGGACAGTGACACACAGAGGATGGCGACCCAGGACAGTGACACACAGAGGACATCGATCCAGGACAGTGACACACGGAGGACCGCGAGCCAGGACAGTGACACAGGGAGGACGGCGAGCCAGGACAGTGACACACAGAGGATGGCGGCCCAGGACAGTGTCACACAGAGGACGCGACCCGGGACCGTGACACATGGAGGACCGCGAACCAGGACAGTGACACACGGAGGACCGCGAGCCAGGACAGTGACACACAGAGGACGCGACCCAGGACAGTGGCGCACAGTGGACGGCACCCCAGGACAGTGACACACAGTGGAGGGCGACCCAGGACAGTGACACACAGAGGCGCGACCCAGGACAGTGACACACGGAGGGCGCGACCCAGGACAGTGACACACAGAGGACGCGACCCAGGACCGTGACACGCAGAGGATGGCGACCCAGGACAGTGACACACAGAGGACGGCGACCCAGGACAGTGACACACAGAGGATGGCGACCCAGAACAGTGACACGCAGAGGACGCGACCCAGGACAGTGACACACAGAGGACGGTTGCCCAGGACAGTGACACAGGGAGGACGGCGATCCAGGAGAGTGACACACAGAGGACGGTGACCCAGGACAGTGACACACAGAGGACGGCGACCCAGGACAGTGACACACAGAGCAGGGCGACCCTGGACAGTGACACACAGAGGACGGCGACCCACGACAGTGACACACAGTGGACAGCGACCCAGGACAGTGACACACGGAGGAGCGCGAGACAGGACAGTGACACAGGGTGGACGGCGAGCCAGGACAGTGACACACAGGGGACGGAGACCCAGGACAGTGACACACAGAGGACAGTGACACACGGAGGACGGCGACCCTGGACAGTGACACACAGAGGACAGCGATCCAGGACCGTGAAACACGGAGGACGGCAACCCAGGACAGTGACACACAGAGGACAGCGATCCAGGACAGTGACACACGGAGGACCGCGATCCAGGACAGTGACACAGGGAGGACGGCGAGCCAGGACAGTGACACACAGGGGACGGCGACCCAGGACAGTGACACACAGATGTCAGTGACACACGTAGGACGGCGATCCAGGGCGGTGACACACAGTGGATGGTGACCCAGGACAGTGACACACAGAGGCTGTGACCCAGGACAGTGACACACAGAGGACAGCGATCCAGGACAGTGACACATGGAGGTCCGCGAGCCAGGAAAGTGACACACGGGACGGCGACCCAGGACAGTGACACAGGGAGGACGGCGAGCCAGGTCAGTGGCACACAGGGGACGGCAACCCAGGACAGTGACACACAGAGGATGGCGACCCAGGACAGTGACACACAGAGGACATCGATCCAGGACAGTGACACACGGAGGACCGCGAGCCAGGACAGTGACACAGGGAGGACGGCGAGCCAGGACAGTGACACACAGAGGATGGCGGCCCAGGACAGTGTCACACAGAGGACGCGACCCGGGACCGTGACACATGGAGGACCGCGAACCAGGACAGTGACACACGGAGGACTGCGAGCCAGGACAGTGACACACAGAGGACGCGACCCAGGACAGTGGCGCACAGTGGACGGCACCCCAGGACAGTGACACACAGTGGAGGGCGACCCAGGACAGTGACACACAGAGGCGCGACCCAGGACAGTGACACACGGAGGGCGCGACCCAGGACAGTGACACACAGAGGACGGTGACCCAGGACAGTGACGTGCAGAGGACACGACCCAGGACAGTGACGCACAGAGGACGTGACCCAGGACAGTGACACACAGACGACTGCGATCCAGGACAGTGACTCACAGAGGACGGCGACCCAGGACAGTGACACACAGAGGACGGCGACCCAGGACAGTGACACACAGAGGACGGCGAACCAGAACAGTGACACACAGAGGACGCGACCCAGGACAGTGACACACAGAGGACGGCGAACCAGGACAGTGACACACGGAGGACGCGACCAAGGACAGTGACGCACAGGGTACGCAACCCAGAACAGTAACTCGCAGAGGATTGCGACCCAGGACAGTGACACACAGAGGACGGAGACCCAGGACAGTGACACACAGAGGACGCGACCCAGGACAGTGACACGCAGAGGATGGCGACCCAGGACAGTGACACACAGAGGATGGCGACCCAGAACAGTGACAAGCTGAGGACGCGACCCAGGACAGTGACACACAGAGGACGGTGGCCCAGGACAGTGACACAGGGAGGACGGCGATCCAGGACAGTGACACACAGAGGGCGGTGACCCAGGACAGTGACACACAGAGGACGGCGACCCAGGACAGTGACACACAGAGCACGGCGATCCAGGACGGTGACACACAGAGGACGGCGACCCAGGACAGTGACACACAGAGGACAGCGACCCAGGACAGTGACACACGGAGGACCGCGAGCCAGGACAGTGACACAGGGAGGACGGCGAGCCAGGACAGTGACACACAGTGGACGGCGATCCAGGACAGTGACACACAGAGGACAGTGACACACGGAGGACGGCGACCCAGGACAGTGACACACAGAGGACAGCGATCCAGGACAGTGACACACGGAGGACGATGACGCAGGACAGTGACACACAGAGGGCAGCGATCCAGGACAGTGACACACGGAGGACTACGAGCCAGGATAGTGACACAGGGAGGTCGGCGAGCCAGGACAGTGACACACAGGGGACTGCGACCCAGGACAGTGACACACAGATGACAGTGACACACGTAGGACGGCGATCCAGGGCGGTGACACACAAAGGCTGCGACCCAGGACAGTGACACACAGAGGACAGCGATCCAGGACAGTGACACACTGAGGTCCGCGAGCCAGGACAGTGACACACAGAGAACGGCGATCCAGGACAGTGACACACTGAGGACGCGACCCAGTACAGTGACACACAGAGGACAGCGATCCAGGACAGTGACATACGGAGGACCGCGAGCCAGGACAGTGACACAGGGAGGTCGGCGAGCCAGGACAGTGACACACAGGAGAAAGCGACCCAGGAGAGTGACACACAGAGGATGGCGACCCAGGTCAGTGACACACAGAGGATGGCGACCCAGGTCAGTGACACACAGAGGACGCGACCCGGGACCGTGACACACAGAGGACCGCGAGCCAGGACAGTGACACAGGGCGGACGGCGACCCAGGACAGTGACACACAGAGGACGGCGACCCAGGACAGTGACACACAGAGGACGCGACCCAGGACAGTGACACACAGAGGATGGAGACCCAGGACAGTGACACACAGAGGACGCGACCTGGGACCGTGACACACAGAGGACAGCGATCCAGGACAGTGCCACATGGAGGACGGCGACCCAGGGCAGTGACACAGGGAGGACGGCGAGCCAGGACAGTGGCACACAGAGGACGGCGACCCAGGACAGTGACACACAGAGGACGGCGATCGAGGATAGTGACACACAGGGGAAGGCGACCCAGGACAGTGACACACAGAGGACGGCGACCCAGGACAGTGACACACGGAGGACGGCGACCCAGGACAGTGACACACAGAGGACGGCGACCCAGGACAGTGACACACAGAGGACGCAACCCAGAACAGTGACACGCAGAGGATGGCGACCCAGGACCGTGACACACAGAGGACGCAACCCAGAACAGTGACACACAGAGGACGGAGACCCAGGACAGTGACACACAGAGGACGCGACCCAGAACAGTGACACGCAGAGGATGGCGACCCAGGACAGTGACACACAGAGGACGCAACCCAGAACAGTGACACACAGAGGACGGAGACCCAGGACAGTGACACACAGAGGACGCGACCCAGGACAGTGACACGCAGAGGATGGCGACCCAGGACAGTGACGCACAGAGGACGGCGACCCAGGACAGTGACACACGGAGGATGGCGACCCAGAACAGTGACACGCAGAGGACGCGACCCAGGATAGTGACACACAGAGGGCGGTGGCCCAGGACAGTGACACAGGGAGGACGGCGATCCAGGACAGTGACACACAGAGGACGGTGACCCCGGACAGTGACACACAGAGGACGGCGACCCAGGACAGAGACACAGAGAGCACGGCGACCCAGGACAGTGACACTCAGAGGACGGCGACCCAGGACAGTGACACACAGAGGACAGCGACCCAGGACAGTGACACACGGAGGACCGCGAGCCAGGACAGTGACACAGGTAGGACGGCGAGCCCGGACAGTGACACGCAGAGGATGGCGACCCAGGACAGTGACACACAGAGGACGGCGACCCAGGACAGTAACACACTGAGGATGGCGACCCAGAACAGTGACAAGCTGAGGACGCGACCCAGGACAGTGACACACAGAGGACGGTGGCCCAGGACAGTGACACAGGGAGGACGGCGATCCAGGACAGTGACACACAGAGGACGGTGACCCAGGACAGTGACACACAGAGGACGGCGACCCAGGACAGTGACACACAGAGCACGGCGACCCAGGACAGTGACACACAGAGGACGGCGACCCAGGACAGTGACACACAGAGGACAGCGACCCAGGACAGTGACACACGGAGGACCGCGAGCCAGGACAGTGACACAGGTAGGACGGCGAGCCCGGACAGTGACACGCAGAGGATGGCGACCCAGGACAGTGACACACAGAGGACGGCGACCCAGGACAGTAACACACTGAGGATGGCGACCCAGAACAGTGACAAGCTGAGGACGCGACCCAGGACAGTGACACACAGAGGACGGTGGCCCAGGACAGTGACACAGGGAGGACGGCGATCCAGGACAGTGACACACAGAGGACGGTGACCCAGGACAGTGACACACAGAGGACGGCGACCCAGGACAGTGACACACAGAGCACGGCGACCCAGGACAGTGACACACAGAGGACGGCGACCCAGGACAGTGACACACAGAGGACAGCGACCCAGGACAGTGACACACGGAGGACCGCGAGCCAGGACAGTGACACAGGGAGGACGGCGAGCCAGGACAGTGACACACAGTGGACGGCGATCCAGGACAGTGACACACAGAGGACAGTGACACACGGAGGACGGCGACCCAGGACAGTGACACACAGAGGACAGCGATCCAGGACAGTGACACACGGAGGACGACGACGCAGGACAGTGACACACAGAGGGCAGCGATCCAGGACAGTGACACACGGAGGACCACGAGCCAGGATAGTGACACAGGGAGGTCGGCGAGCCAGGACAGTGACACACAGGGGACTGCGACCCAGGACAGTGACACACAGATGACAGTGACACACGTAGGACGGCGATCCAGGGCGGTGACACACAAAGCACGGTAGCATGGTGGTTAGCACAATTGCTTCACAGCTCCAGGGTCCCAGGTTCGATTCCGGCTTGGGTCACTGTCTGTGCGGAGTTTGCACGTTCTCCCCGTGTGTGCGTGGGTTTCCTCCGGGTTCTCCGGTTTCCTCCCACAGTCCAAAGATGTGCGGGTTAGGTGGATTGGCCATGCTAAATTGCCCATAGTGTCCAAAATTGCCCGTAGGGTGGGGTTACTGGGTTATGGGGATTAGGTGGGGTTACTGGGTTATGGGGATAGGGTGGAGGTTTGGACCTTCGGTAGGGTGCTCTTTCCAAGAGCCGGTGCAGACTCGATGGGCCGAATGGCCTCCTTCTGCACTGTAAATTCTATGTCTATGTCTAAAGGCTGCGACCCAGGATAGTGACACACAGAGGACAGCGATCCAGGACAGTGACACACTGAGGTCCGCGAGCCAGGACAGTGACACAGAGAGGACGCGACTCAGGTCAGTGACACACAGAGGACGGCGACCCAGGACAGTGACACACTGAGGACGCGACCCAGTACAGTGACACACAGAGGACAGCGATCCAGGACAGTGACATACGGAGGACCGCGAACCAGGACAGTGACACAGGGAGGTCGGCGAGCCAGGACAGTGACACACAGGAGAAGGCGACCCAGGAGAGTGACACACAGAGGACGCGACCCAGGACAGTGACACACAGAGGATGGCGACCCAGGACAGTGACACACAGAGGACGCGACCCGGGACCGTGACACACAGAGGACCGCGAGCCAGGACAGTGACACAGGGAGGACGGCGACCCAGGACAGTGACACACAGAGGACGGGGACCCAGGACAGTGACACACAGGGGACGGCGACCCAGGACAGTGACACACAGAGGACGCGACCCAGGACAGTGACACACAGAGGATGGAGACCCAGGACAGTGACACACAGAGGACGCGACCTGGGACCGTGACACACAGAGGACAGCGATCCAGGACAGTGCCACATGGAGGACCGCGAGCCAGGACAGTGACAAAGGGAGGACGGAGAGCCAGGACAGTGGCACACAGAGGACGGCGACCCAGGACAGTGACACACAGAGGACGGCGAACGAGGATAGTGACACACAGAGGACGGCGACCCAGGACAGTGACACACGGAGGACGGCGACCCAGGACAGTGACACACAGAGGACGCAACCCAGAACAGTGACAAGCAGAGGATGGCGACCCAGGACAGTGACACACAGAGGACGGAGACCCAGGACAGTGACACACAGAGGACGCGACCCAGGACAGTGACACGCAGAGGATGGCGACCCAGGACAGTGACACACAGAGGACGGCGACCCAGGACAGTGACACACGGAGGATGGCGACCCAGAACAGTGACACGCAGAGGACGCGACCCAGGACAGTGACACACAGAGGGCGGTGGCCCAGGACAGTGACACAGGGAGGACGGCGATCCAGGACAGTGACACACAGAGGACGGTGACCCCGGACAGTGACACACAGAGGACGGCGACCCAGGACAGAGACACAGAGAGCACGGCGACCCAGGACAGTGACACTCAGAGGACGGCGACCCAGGACAGTGACACACAGAGGACAGCGACCCAGGACAGTGACACACGGAGGACCGCGAGCCAGGACAGTGACACAGGTAGGACGGCGAGCCCGGACAGTGACACACAGGGGACGGAGACCCAGGACAGTGACACACAGAGGACAGTGACACACGGAGGACGGCGACCCAGGACAGTGACACACAGAGGACAGCGATTCAGGACAGTGACACAGGGAGGACGGCGAGCCAGGACAGTGACACACAGGGGACGGCGACCCAGGACAGTGACACACAGATGACAGTGACACACGTAGGACGGCGATCCAGGGCGGTGACACACAGAGGATGGTGACCCAGGACACACAGAGGCTGCGACCCAGGACAGTGACACACAGGGGACGGCGACCCAGGACAGTGACACACAGAGGACAGTGACACACGGAGGACGGCGACCCAGGACAGTGACACACAGAGGATGGCGACCCAGGACAGTGACACACAGAGGATGGCGACCCAGGACAGTGACACACAGATGCGCGACCCGGGACCGTGACACACAGAGGACAGCGATCCAGGACAGTGACACACGGAGGACCGCGAGCCATGACAGTGACACACGGAGGACCGCGAGCCAGGACAGTGACACACGGAGGACCGCGAGCCAGGACAGTGACACAGGGAGGACGGCGACGCAGGACAGTGACACACAGAGGACAGCGATCCAGGACAGTGACACACTGAGGACCGCGAGCCAGGAGAGTGACCCACGTAGGACTGCGATCCAGGGCGGTGACACACAGAGGACAGAGATCCAGGACAGTGACACACAGGGGCCCGCGAGCCAGGACAGTGACACACAGGGGACGGCGACCCAGGACAGTGACACACAGAGGATGGCGACCCAGGACAGTGACATAGGGAGGACGCTGACCCAGGTCAGTGACACACAGAGGACGGCGATCCAGGACAGTGACACACAGAGGATGGCGACCCAGAACAGTGACACACAGATGACGCGACCCGGGACCGTGACACACAGAGGACAGCGATCCAGGACAGTGACACACGGAGGACCGCGAGCCAGGACAGTGACACACGGAGGACCGCGAGCCAGGACAGTGACACACGGAGGACCGCGAGCCAGGACAGTGACACAGGGAGGACGGCGACGCAGGACAGTGACACAGGGGGGACGGCGACCCAGGAGAGTGACACACGGAGGACCGCGAGCCAGGACAGTGGCACACAGGGGACGGCAACCCAGGACAGTGACACACAGAGGACGGCGACCCAGGACACTGACACACAGAGGACGGCGACCCAGGACAGTGACACAGGGAGGACGGCGACCCAGGACAGTGGCATACGGAGGACGGCGACCCAGGACAGTGACACACAGAGAACGACGACCCAGGACACTGACACACAGAGGATGGCGACCCAGGCCAGTGACACATGGAGGACGGCGAGCCAGGACAGTGACATACGGAGGGCGGCGACCCAGGACAGTGAAACACAGAGGACGCGACCCAGGACAGTGACACACAGAGGACAGCGATCCAGGACAGTGACACACGGAGGACAGCGACCCAGGACAGTGACACACAGAGGACAGCGATCCAGGACAGTGACACACAGGGGACGGCGACCCAGGCGAGTGACATACGGAGGGCGCCGACCCAGGACAGTGACACACAGAGGACGCGACCCAGGACAGTGACACACAGAGGTCGGTGACCCAGGACAGTGACACACAGAGGACGCGACCCAGGACAGTGACACACAGATGACGGCGACCCAGGAGAGTGACATACGGAGGACGGCGATCCAGGACAGTGACACACAGAGGACGCGACCCAGGACAGTGACACACAGAGGTCGGTGACCCAGGACAGTGACACACAGAGGACGCGACCCAGGACAGTGACACACAGATGACGGTGACCCAGGAGAGTGACATACGGAGGACGGCGAGCAAGGACATTGACACACGGAGGACAGCGATCCAGGACAGTGACACACGGAGGACAGCGACCCAGGACAGTGACACACAGGGGACGGCGACCCAGGAGAGTGACATACGGAGGACAGCGACCAAGGACAGTGACACACAGAGGACGCGACCCAGGACAGTGACACACAGAGGACAGCGATCCAGGACAGTGACACATGGAGGACAGCGACACAGGACAGTGACACACAGGGGACGGCGACCCAGGAGAGTGACAGACGGAGGACGCCGACGCAGGACAGTGACACACAGGGGACGGCGATCGAGGACAGTGACACACAGAGGACGGCGAGCAAGGACATTGACACACGGAGGACAGCGACACAGGACAGTGACACACAGGGGACGGCGACCCAGGAGAGTGACAGACGGAGGACGCCGACGCAGGACAGTGACACACAGGGGACGGCGATCGAGGACAGTGACACACAGAGGACGGCGACCCAGGACAGTGACACACGGAGGACAGCGATCCAGGACAGTGACACACAGGAGACGGCGACCCAGGAGAGTGACATACGGAGGACGCCGACCCAGGACAGTGACACACAGAGGACGCGACCCAGGACAGTGACACACGGAGGACCGCGAGCCAGGACAGGGACACAGGGATGATGGCGAGCAAGGACAGTGACACACGGAGGACAGCGATCCAGGACAGTGACACACGGAGGACAGCGACCCAGGACAGTGACACACAGGGGACGGCGACCCAGGAGAGTGACATACGGAGGACGCCGAACCAGGACAGTGACACACAGGGGACGGCGACCCAGGACAGTGACACACAGAGGACGGCGACCCAGGAGAGTGACATACGGAGGACGGCGACCCAGGACAGTGACACACAGAGGACGCGACCCAGGACAGTGAAACACAGCGGACGGCGACCCAGGAGAGTGACATATGGAGGACGGCGACCCAGGACAGTGACACACAGGGGACGGCGACCCAGGAGAGTGACATACGGAGGACGACGAGCCAGGACAGTGACACACGGAGGACGGCGACCCAGGACAGTGACACACAGAGGACGCGACCAAGGACAGTGACGCACAGAGGACGCGACCGAGGACAGTGGCGCACAGAGGACGGCGCCCCAGGACAGTGACACACAGTGGACGGAGACCCAGGACAGTGCACACAGAGGACGGCGACCCAGGACAGTGACACACAGAGGACGCGACCCAGGACAGTGACGCACTGAGGACGGCGACCCAGGACAGTGAGACACAGAGGACGGCGATCGAGGACAGTGCCACACAGGGGAAGGCGACCCAGGACAGTGAGACACAGAGGACGCCGACCCAGGACAGTGACACACGGAGGACGGCGACCCAGGACAGTGACACACAGAGGACGCAACCCAGAACAGTGACACGCAGAGGATGGCGACCCAGGACAGTGACACACAGTGGACGGAGACCCAGGACAGTGACACACAGAGGACGCGACCCAGGACAGTGACACGCAGAGGATGGCGACCCAGGACAGTGACACACAGAGGACGGCGACCCAGGACAGTGACACACAGAGGACAGCGATCCAGGACAGTGACACACATAGGACAGCGATCCAGGACAGTGACACACATGGGACGGCGACCCAGGAGAGTGACATATGGAGGACGGTGACCCAGGGCAGTGACACACAGAGGACGCGACCCAGGACAGTGACACACAGAGGACAGCGATCCAGGACAGTGACACACGGAGGACCGCGAGCCAGGACAGGGACACAGGGATGACGGCGAGCAAGGACAGTGACACACGGAGGACAGCGATCCAGGACAGTGACACACGGAGGACAGCGACCCAGGACAGTGACACACAGGGGACGGCGACCCAGGAGAGTGACATACGGAGGACGCCGACCCAGGACAGTGACACACTGGGGACGGCGACCCAGGACAGTGACACACAGAGGACGGCGACCCAGGAGAGTGACATACGGAGGACGGCGACCCAGGACAGTGACACACAGGGGACTGCGACCCAGGAGAGTGACACACAGAGGACGCGACCCAGGACAGTGACACACAGAGGACGGCGACCCAGGAGAGTGACATACGGAGGACGGCGACCCAGGACAGTGACACACAGGGGACGGCGACCCAGGAGAGTGACATACGGAGGACGACGAGCCAGGACAGTGACACACGGAGGACGGCGACCAAGGACAGTGACGCACAGAGGACGCGACCGAGGACAGTGGCGCTCAGAGGACGGCGCCCCAGGACAGTGACACACAGTGGACGGAGACCAAGTACAGTGCACACAGAGGACGGTGACCCAGGACAGTGACACACAGAGGACGCGACCCAGGACAGTGACGCACTGAGGACGGCGACCCAGGACAGTGACACACAGAGGACGGCGATCCAGGACAGTGACACACCGAGGATGGCGACCCAGGACAGTGAGACACAGAGGACGCCGACCCAGGACAGTGACACACGGAGGACGGCGACCCAGGACAGTGACACACAGAGGATGCGACCCAGGACAGTGACACGCAGAGGATGGCGACCCAGGACAGTGACACACAGAGGACGGCGACCCAGGACAGTGACACACAGAGGATGGCGACCCAGAACAGTGACACGCAGAGGACGCGACCCAGGACAGTGACACACAGAGGACGGTGGCCCAGGACAGTGACACAGTGAGGACGGCGATCCAGGACAGTGACACACAGAGGACGGTGACCCAGGACAGTGACACACAGAGGACAGCGATCCAGGACAGTGACACACGGAGGACCGCGAGCCAGGACAGGGACACAGGGATGACGGCGATCAAGGACAGTGTCACACGGAGGACAGCGATCCAGGACAGTGACACACGGAGGACAGCGACCCAGGACAGTGACAAACAGGGGACGGCGACCCAGGAGAGTGACATACGGAGGACGCCGACCCAGGACAGTGACACACAGGGGACGGCGACCCAGGACAGTGACACACAGAGGACGGGACCCAGGAGAGTGACATACGGAGGACGGCGACCCAGGACAGTGACACACAGGGGACGGCGACCCAGGAGAGTGACACACAGAGGACGCGACCCAGGACAGTGACACACAGAGGATGGCGACCCAGGAGAGTGACATACGGAGGACGACGAGCCAGGACAGTGACACACGGAGGACGGCGACCCAGGACAGTGACACACAGAGGACGGCGATCCAGGACAGTGACACACAGAGGATGGCGACCAAGGACAGTGAGACACAGAGGACGCCGACCCAGGACAGTGACACACGGAGGACGGCGACCCAGGACAGTGACACACAGAGGACGCGACCCAGGACAGTGACACGCAGAGGATGGCGACCCAGGACAGTGACACACAGAGGACGGCGACCCAGGACAGTGACACACAGAGGACGCGACCCAGGACAGTGACACACAGAGGACGACGACCCAGGACAGTGACACACAGAGGATGGCGACCCAGAACAGTGACACGCAGAGGACGGTGACCCAGGACAGTGACACACAGAGGACAGCGATCCAGGACAGTGACACACGGAGGACCGCGAGCCAGGACAGGGACACAGGGATGACGGCGAGCAAGGACAGTGACACACGGAGGACAGCGATCCAGGACAGTGACACACGGAGGACAGCGACCGAGGGCAGTGACACACAGGGGACGGCGACCCAGGAGAGTGACATACGGAGGACGCCGACCCAGGACAGTGACACACAGAGGACGGCGACCCAGGAGAGTGACACACAGAGGACGGCGACCCAGGAGAGTGACATACGGAGGACGGCGGCCCAGGACAGTGACACACAGGGGACGGCGACCCAGGAGAGTGACACACAGAGGACGCGACCCAGGACAGTGACACACAGAGGACGGCGACCCAGGAGAGTGACACACAGAGGACGGCGACCCAGGACAGTGACACACAGGGGACGGCGACCCAGGCGAGTGACATACGGAGGACGGCGACCCAGGACAGTGACACACAGGGGACGGCGACCCAGGTGAGTGACATATGGAGGACGACGAGCCAGGACAGTGACACACTGAGGACGGCGACCCAGGACAGTGACACACAGAGGACGGCGATCCAGGACAGTGACACACAGAGGATGGCGACCCAGGACAGTGAGACACAGAGGACAGCGAGCCAGGAGAGTGACACAGGGAGGACGGCGACGCAGGACAGTGACACAGGGGGGACGGCGACCCAGGACAGTGACACACGGAGGACCGCGAGCCAGGACAGTGGCACACAGGGGACGGCGACCGAGGACAGTGACACACATAGGACGGCGACCCAGGACACTGACACACAGAGGACGGCGACCCAGGACTGTGACACAGGGAGGACGGCGACCCAGGACAGTGGCATACGGAGGACGGCGACCCAGGACAGTGACACACAGAGGATGCCTCCCAGGACAGTGACACACAGAGGACGGCGACCCAGGAGAGTGACACACGGAGGACGGCGACCCAGGACAGTGACACAGGGGGGACGGCGAGCCAGGACAGTGGCACACAGGGGACGGCGAGCCAGGACAGTGACACACAGAGGACGACGACCCAGGACACTGACACACGGAGGACGGGGACCCAGGCCAGTGACACATGGAGGACGGCGAGCTAGGACAGTGACATACGGAGGACGGCGACCCTGGACAGTGACACACAGAGGACGCGACCCAGGACAGTGACACACAGAGGACAGCGATCCAGGACAGTGACACACGGAGGACAGCGACAGAGGACAGCGATCCAGGACAGTGACACACGGAGGACAGCGACCCAGGACAGTGACACACAGAGGACAGCGACCCAGGACAGTGACACACAGGGGACGGCGACCCAGGAGAGTGACATACGGAGGACAGCGACCAAGGACAGTGACACACAGAGGACGCGACCCAGGACAGTGACACACAGAGGACAGCGATCCAGGACAGTGACACATGGAGGACAGCGACACAGGACAGTGACACACAGGGGACGGCGACCCATGAGAGTGACAGACGGAGGACGCCGACGCAGGACAGTGACACACAGGGGACGGCGATCGAGGACAGTGACACACAGAGGACGGCGAGCAAGGACATTGACACACGGAGGACAGCGACACAGGACAGTGACACACAGGGGACGGCGACCCAGGAGAGTGACAGACGGAGGACGCCGACGCAGGACAGTGACACACAGGGGACGGCGATCGAGGACAGTGACACACAGAGGACGGCGACCCAGGACAGTGACACACGGAGGACAGCGATCCAGGACAGTGACACACAGGGGACGGCGACCCAGGAGAGTGACATACGGAGGACGCCGACCCAGGACAGTGACACACAGAGGACGCGACCCAGGACAGTGACACACGGAGGACCGCGAGCCAGGACAGGGACACAGGGATGATGGCGAGCAAGGACAGTGACACACGGAGGACAGCGATCCAGGACAGTGACACACGGAGGACGGCGACCCAGGACAGTGACACACAGGGGACGGCGACCCAGGAGAGTGACATACGGAGGACGCCGAACCAGGACAGTGACACACAGGGGACGGCGACCCAGGACAGTGACACACAGAGGACGGCGACCCAGGAGAGTGACATACGGAGGACGGCGACCCAGGACAGTGACACACAGAGGACGCGACCCAGGACAGTGACACACAGCGGACGGCGACCCAGGAGAGTGACATACGGAGGACGGCGACCCAGGACAGTGACACACAGGGGACGGCGACCCAGGAGAGTGACATACGGAGGACGACGAGCCAGGACAGTGACACACGGAGGACGGCGACCCAGGACAGTGACACACAGAGGACGAGACCAAGGACAGTGACGCACAGAGGACGCGACCGAGGACAGTGGCGCACAGAGGACGGCGCCCCAGGACAGTGACACACAGTGGACGGAGACCCAGGACAGTGCACACAGAGGACGGCGACCCAGGACAGTGACACACAGAGGACGCGACCCAGGACAGTGACGCACTGAGGACGGCGACCCAGGACAGTGAGACACAGAGGACGGCGATCGAGGACAGTGGCACACAGGGGAAGGCGACCCAGGACAGTGAGACACAGAGGACGCCGACCCAGGACAGTGACACACGGAGGACGGCGACCCAGGACAGTGACACACAGAGGACGCAACCCAGAACAGTGACACGCAGAGGACGGCGACCCAGGAGAGTGACATACGGAGGACGGCGACCCAGGACAGTGACACACAGGGGACTGCGACCCAGGAGAGTGACACACAGAGGACGCGACCCAGGACAGTGACACACAGAGGACGGCGACCCAGGAGAGTGACATACGGAGGACGGCGACCCAGGACAGTGACACACAGGGGACGGCGACCCAGGAGAGTGACATACGGAGGACGACGAGCCAGGACATTGACACACGGAGGACGGCGACCAAGGACAGTGACGCACAGAGGACGCGACCGAGGACAGTGGCGCTCAGAGGACGGCGCCCCAGGACAGTGACACACAGTGGACGGAGACCAAGTACAGTGCACACAGAGGACGGTGACCCAGGACAGTGACACACAGAGGACGCGACCCAGGACAGTGACGCACTGAGGACGGCGACCCAGGACAGTGACACACAGAGGACGGCGATCCAGGACAGTGACACACAGAGGATGGCGACCCAGGACAGTGAGACACAGAGGACGCCGACCCAGGACAGTGACACACGGAGGACGGCGACCCAGGACAGTGACACACAGAGGACGCGACCCAGGACAGTGACACGCAGAGGATGGCGACCCAGGACAGTGACACACAGAGGACGGCGACCCAGGACAGTGACACACAGAGGATGGCGACCCAGAACAGTGACACGCAGAGGACGCGACCCAGGACAGTGACACACAGAGGACGGTGGCCCAGGACAGTGACACAGGGAGGACGGCGATCCAGGACAGTGACACACAGAGGACGGTGACCCAGGACAGTGACACACAGAGGACAGCGATCCAGGACAGTGACACACGGAGGACCGCGAGCCAGGACAGGGACACAGGGATGACGGCGAGCAAGGACAGTGACACACGGAGGACAGCGATCCAGGACAGTGACACACGGAGGACAGCGACCCAGGACAGTGACAAACAGGGGACGGCGACCCAGGAGAGTGACATACGGAGGACGCCGACCCAGGACAGTGACACACAGGGGACGGCGACCCACGACAGTGACACACAGAGGACGCGACCCAGGAGAGTGACATACGGAGGACGGCGACCCAGGACAGTGACACACAGGGGACGGCGACCCAGGAGAGTGACACACAGAGGACGCGACCCAGGACAGTGACACACAGAGGATGGCGACCCAGGAGAGTGACATACGGAGGACGACGAGCCAGGACAGTGACACACGGAGGACGGCGACCCAGGACAGTGACACACAGAGGACGGCGATCCAGGACAGTGACACACAGAGGATGGCGACCCAGGACAGTGAGACACAGAGGACGCCGACCCAGGACAGTGACACACGGAGGACGGCGACCGAGGACAGTGACACACAGAGGACGCGACCCAGGACAGTGACACGCAGAGGATGGCGACCCAGGACAGTGACACACAGAGGACGGCGACCCAGGACAGTGACACACAGAGGACGCGACCCAGGACAGTGACACACAGAGGACGGCGACCCAGGACAGTGACACACAGAGGATGGCGACCCAGAACAGTGACTCGCAGAGGACGGTGACCCAGGACAGTGACACACAGAGGACAGCGATCCAGGACAGTGACACACGGAGGACCGCGAGCCAGGACAGGGACACAGGGATGACGGCGAGCAAGGACAGTGACACACGGAGGACAGCGATCCAGGACAGTGACACACGGAGGACAGCGACCGAGGGCAGTGACACACAGGGGACGGCGACCCAGGAGAGTGACATACGGAGGACGCCGACCCAGGACAGTGACACACAGAGGACGGCGACCCAGGAGAGTGACACACAGAGGACGGCGACCCAGGAGAGTGACATACGGAGGACGGCGGCCCAGGACAGTGACACACAGGGGACGGCGACCCAGGAGAGTGACACACAGAGGACGCGACCCAGGACAGTGACACACAGAGGACAGCGACCCAGGAGAGTGACACACAGAGGACGGCGACCCAGGACAGTGACACACAGGGGACGGCGACCCAGGCGAATGACATACGGAGGACGGCGACCCAGGACAGTGACACACAGGGGACGGCGACCCAGGTGAGTGACATATGGAGGACGACGAGCCAGGACAGTGACACACGGAGGACGGCGACCAAGGACAGTGACACACAGAGGACGCGACCAAGGACAGTGACGTACAGAGGACGCGACCGAGGACAGTGGCGCACAGAGGATGGCGACCCAGGACAGTGACACACAGATGCGCGACCCGGGACCGTGACACACAGAGGACAGCGATCCAGGACAGTGACACACGGAGGACCGCGAGCCATGACAGTGACACACGGAGGACCGCGAGCCAGGACAGTGACACACGGAGGACCGCGAGCCAGGAGAGTGACACAGGGAGGACGGCGACGCAGGACAGTGACACAGGGGGGACGGCGACCCAGGACAGTGACACACGGAGGACCGCGAGCCAGGACAGTGGCACACAGGGGACGGCGACCGAGGACAGTGACACACATAGGACGGCGACCCAGGACACTGACACACAGAGGACGGCGACCCAGGACTGTGACACAGGGAGGACGGCGACCCAGGACAGTGGCATACGGAGGACGGCGACCCAGGACAGTGACACACAGAGGATGCCTCCCAGGACAGTGACACACAGAGGACGGCGACCCAGGAGTGTGACACACGGAGGACGGCGACCCAGGACAGTGACACAGGGAGGACGGCGAGCCAGGACAGTGGCACACAGGGGACGGCGAGCCAGGACAGTGACACACAGAGGACGACGACCCAGGACACTGACACACAGAGGACGGGGACCCAGGCCAGTGACACATGGAGGAATGCGAGCCAGGACAGTGACATACGGAGGACGGCGACCCTGGACAGTGACACACAGAGGACGCGACCCAGGACAGTGACACACAGAGGACAGTGATCCAGGACAGTGACACACGGAGGATAGCGACAGAGGACAGCGATCCAGGACAGTGACACACGGAGGACAGCGACCCAGGACAGTGACACACAGAGGACAGCGACCCAGGACAGTGACACACAGGGGACGGCGACCCAGGAGAGTGACATACGGAGGACAGCGACCAAGGACAGTGACACACAGAGGACGCGACCCAGGACAGTGACACACAGAGGACAGCGATCCAGGACAGTGACACATGGAGGACAGCGACACAGGACAGTGACACACAGGGGACGGCGACCCAGGAGAGTGACAGACGGAGGACGCCGACGCAGGACAGTGACACACAGGGGACGGCGATCGAGGACAGTGACACACAGAGGACGGCGAGCAAGGACATTGACACACGGAGGACAGCGACACAGGACAGTGACACACAGGGGACGGCGACCCAGGAGAGTGACAGACGGAGGACGCCGACGCAGGACAGTGACACACAGGGGACGGCGATCGAGGACAGTGACACACAGAGGACGGCGACCCAGGACAGTGACACACGGAGGACAGCGATCCAGGACAGTGACACACAGGGGACGGCGACCCAGGAGAGTGACATACGGAGGACGCCGACCCAGGACAGTGACACACAGAGGACGCGACCCAGGACAGTGACACACGGAGGACCGCGAGCCAGGACAGGGACACAGGGATGATGGCGAGCAAGGACAGTGACACACGGAGGACAGCGATCCAGGACAGTGACACACGGAGGACAGCGACCCAGGACAGTGACGCACTGAGGACGGCGACCCAGGACAGTGACACACAGAGGACGGCGATCCAGGACAGTGACACACAGAGGATGGCGACCCAGGACAGTGAGACACAGAGGACGCCGACCCAGGACAGTGACACACGGAGGACGGCGACCCAGGACAGTGACACACAGAGGACGCGACCCAGGACAGTGACACGCAGAGGATGGCGACCCAGGACAGTGACACACAGAGGACGGCGACCCAGGACAGTGACACACAGAGGATGGCGACCCAGAACAGTGACACGCAGAGGACGCGACCCAGGACAGTGACACACAGAGGACGGTGGCCCAGGACAGTGACACAGGGAGGACGGCGATCCAGGACAGTGACACACAGAGGACGGTGACCCAGGACAGTGACACACAGAGGACAGCGATCCAGGACAGTGACACACGGAGGACCGCGAGCCAGGACAGGGACACAGGGATGACGGCGAGCAAGGACAGTGACACACGGAGGACAGCGATCCAGGACAGTGACACACGGAGGACAGCGACCCAGGACAGTGACAAACAGGGGACGGCGACCCAGGAGAGTGACATACGGAGGACGCCGACCCAGGACAGTGACACACAGGGGACGGCGACCCAGGACAGTGACACACAGAGGACGCGACCCAGGAGAGTGACATACGGAGGACGGCGACCCAGGACAGTGACACACAGGGGACGGCGACCCAGGAGAGTGACACACAGAGGACGCGACCCAGGACAGTGACACACAGAGGATGGCGACCCAGGAGAGTGACATACGGAGGACGACGAGCCAGGACAGTGACACACGGAGGACGGCGACCCAGGACAGTGACACACAGAGGACGGCGATCCAGGACAGTGACACACAGAGGATGGCGACCCAGGACAGTGAGACACAGAGGACGCCGACCCAGGACAGTGACACACGGAGGACGGCGACCCAGGACAGTGACACACAGAGGACGCGACCCAGGACAGTGACACGCAGAGGATGGCGACCCAGGACAGTGACACACAGAGGACGGCGACCCAGGACAGTGACACACAGAGGATGGCGACCCAGAACAGTGACACGCAGAGGACGGTGACCCAGGACAGTGACACACAGAGGACAGCGATCCAGGACAGTGACACACGGAGGACCGCGAGCCAGGACAGGGACACAGGGATGACGGCGAGCAAGGACAGTGACACACGGAGGACAGCGATCCAGGACAGTGACACACGGAGGACAGCGACCGAGGGCAGTGACGCACAGGGGACGGCGACCCAGGAGAGTGACATACGGAGGACGCCGACCCAGGACAGTGACACACAATGGACGGTGACCCAGGACAGTGACACACAGAGGACGGCGACCCAGGAGAGTGACATACGGAGGACGGCGACCCAGGACAGTGACACACAGGGGACGGCGACCCAGGAGAGTGACACACAGAGGACGCGACCCAGGACAGTGACACACAGAGGACAGCGACCCAGGAGAGTGACACACAGAGGACGGCGACCCAGGACAGTGACACACAGGGGACGGCGACCCAGGCGAATGACATACGGAGGACGGCGACCCAGGACAGTGACACACAGGGGACGGCGACCCAGGTGAGTGACATATGGAGGACGACGAGCCAGGACAGTGACACACGGAGGACGGCGACCAAGGACAGTGACACACAGAGGACGCGACCAAGGACAGTGACGTACAGAGGACGCGACCGAGGACAGTGGCGCACAGAGGATGGCGACCCAGGACAGTGACACACAGATGCGCGACCCGGGACCGTGACACACAGAGGACAGCGATCCAGGACAGTGACACACGGAGGACCGCGAGCCATGACAGTGACACACGGAGGACCGCGAGCCAGGACAGTGACACACGGAGGACCGCGAGCCAGGAGAGTGACACAGGGAGGACGGCGACGCAGGACAGTGACACAGGGGGGACGGCGACCCAGGACAGTGACACACGGAGGACCGCGAGCCAGGACAGTGGCACACAGGGGACGGCGACCGAGGACAGTGACACACATAGGACGGCGACCCAGGACACTGACACACAGAGGACGGCGACCCAGGACTGTGACACAGGGAGGACGGCGACCCAGGACAGTGGCATACGGAGGACGGCGACCCAGGACAGTGACACACAGAGGATGCCTCCCAGGACAGTGACACACAGAGGACGGCGACCCAGGAGAGTGACACACGGAGGACGGCGACCCAGGACAGTGACACAGGGAGGACGGCGAGCCAGGACAGTGGCACACAGGGGACGGCGAGCCAGGACAGTGACACACAGAGGACGACGACCCAGGACACTGACACACAGAGGACGGGGACCCAGGCCAGTGACACATGGAGGAATGCGAGCCAGGACAGTGACATACGGAGGACGGCGACCCTGGACAGTGACACACAGAGGACGCGACCCAGGACAGTGACACACAGAGGACAGCGATCCAGGACAGTGACACACGGAGGACAGCGACAGAGGACAGCGATCCAGGACAGTGACACACGGAGGACAGCGACCCAGGACAGTGACACACAGAGGACAGCGACCCAGGACAGTGACACACAGGGGACGGCGACCCAGGAGAGTGACATACGGAGGACAGCGACCAAGGACAGTGACACACAGAGGACGCGACCCAGGACAGTGACACACAGAGGACAGCGATCCAGGACAGTGACACATGGAGGACAGCGACACAGGACAGTGACACACAGGGGACGGCGACCCAGGAGAGAGACAGACGGAGGACGCCGACGCAGGACAGTGACACACAGGGGACGGCGATCGAGGACAGTGACACACAGAGGACGGCGAGCAAGGACATTGACACACGGAGGACAGCGACACAGGACAGTGACACACAGGGGACGGCGACCCAGGAGAGTGACAGACGGAGGACGCCGACGCAGGACAGTGACACACAGGGGACGGCGATCGAGGACAGTGACACACAGAGGACGGCGACCCAGGACAGTGACACACGGAGGACAGCGATCCAGGACAGTGACACACAGGGGACGGCGACCCAGGAGAGTGACATACGGAGGACGCCGACCCAGGACAGTGACACACAGAGGACGCGACCCAGGACAGTGACACACGGAGGACCGCGAGCCAGGACAGGGACACAGGGATGATGGCGAGCAAGGACAGTGACACACGGAGGACAGCGATCCAGGACAGTGACACACGGAGGACAGCGACCCAGGACAGTGACGCACTGAGGACGGCGACCCAGGACAGTGACACACAGAGGACGGCGATCCAGGACAGTGACACACAGAGGATGGCGACCCAGGACAGTGAGACACAGAGGACGCCGACCCAGGACAATGACACACGGAGGACGGCGACCCAGGACAGTGACACACAGAGGACGCGACCCAGGACAGTGACACGCAGAGGATGGCGACCCAGGACAGTGACACACAGAGGACGGCGACCCAGGACAGTGACACACAGAGGATGGCGACCCAGAACAGTGACACGCAGAGGACGCGACCCAGGACAGTGACACACAGAGGACGGTGGCCCAGGACAGTGACACAGGGAGGACGGCGATCCAGGACAGTGACACACAGAGGACGGTGACCCAGGACAGTGACACACAGAGGACAGCGATCCAGGACAGTGACACACGGAGGACCGCGAGCCAGGACAGGGACACAGGGATGACGGCGATCAAGGACAGTGACACACGGAGGACAGCGATCCAGGACAGTGACACACGGAGGACAGCGACCCAGGACAGTGACAAACAGGGGACGGCGACCCAGGAGAGTGACATACGGAGGACGCCGACCCAGGACAGTGACACACAGGGGACGGCGACCCAGGACAGTGACACACAGAGGACGCGACCCAGGAGAGTGACATTCGGAGGACGGCGACCCAGGACAGTGACACACAGGGGACGGCGACCCAGGAGAGTGACACACAGAGGACGCGACCCAGGACAGTGACACACAGAGGATGGCGACCCAGGAGAGTGACATACGGAGGACGACGAGCCAGGACAGTGACACACGGAGGACGGCGACCCAGGACAGTGACACACAGAGGACGGCGATCCAGGACAGTGACACACAGAGGATGGCGACCCAGGACAGTGAGACACAGAGGACGCCGACCCAGGACAGTGACACACGGAGGACGGCGACCCAGGACAGTGACACACAGAGGACGCGACCCAGGACAGTGACACGCAGAGGATGGCGACCCAGGACAGTGACACACAGAGGACGGCGACCCAGGACAGTGACACACAGAGGATGGCGACCCAGAACAGTGACACGCAGAGGACGGTGACCCAGGACAGTGACACACAGAGGACAGCGATCCAGGACAGTGACACACGGAGGACCGCGAGCCAGGACAGGGACACAGGGATGACGGCGAGCAAGGACAGTGACACACGGAGGACAGCGATCCAGGACAGTGACACACGGAGGACAGCGACCGAGGGCAGTGACGCACAGGGGACGGCGACCCAGGAGAGTGACATACGGAGGACGCCGACCCAGGACAGTGACACACAATGGACGGTGACCCAGGACAGTGACACACAGAGGACGGCGACCCAGGAGAGTGACATACGGAGGACGGCGACCCAGGACAGTGACACACAGGGGACGGCGACCCAGGAGAGTGACACACAGAGGACGCGACCCAGGACAGTGACACACAGAGGACGGCGACCCAGGAGAGTGACACACAGAGGATGGCGACCCAGGACAGTGACACACAGGGGACGGCGACCCAGGCGAGTGACATACGGAGGACGGCGACCCAGGACAGTGACACACAGGGGACGGCGACCCAGGTGAGTGACATATGGAGGACGACGAGCCAGGACAGTGACACACGGAGGACGGCGACCAAGGACAGTGACACACAGAGGACGCGACCAAGGACAGTGACGTACAGAGGACGCGACCGAGGACAGTGGCGCACAGAGGACGGCGCCCCAGGACAGTGACACACAGAGGACGGCGACCCAGGACAGTGACACACGGAGGACGGCGACCCTGGACAGTGACACACGGAGGACGGCGCCCCAGGACAGTGACACACAGAGGACGCAACCCAGAACAGTGACACGCAGAGGATGGCGACCCAGGACAGTGACACACAGAGGACGGAGACCCAGGACAGTGACACACAGAGGACGCGACCCAGGACAGTGACACGCAGAGGATGGCGACCCAGGACAGTGACACACAGAGGACGGCGACCCAGGCCAGTGACACACAGAAGATGGCGACCCAGAACAGTGACACGCAGAGGATGGCGACCCAGAACAGTGACACGCAGAGGACGCGACCCAGGACAGTGACACACAGAGGACGCGACCCAGGACAGTGACGCACTGTGGACGGCGACCCAGGACACTGACACACAGAGGACGGCGATCGAGGACAGTGGCACACAGGGGAAGGCGACCCAGGACAGTGAGACACAGAGGACGCCGACCCAAGACGGTGACACACGGAGGACGGCGACCCAGGACAGTGACACACAGAGGACGCAACCCAGAACAGTGACACGCAGTGGATGGCGACCCAGGACAGTGACACACAGAGGACGGAGACCCAGGATAGTGACACACAGAGGACGCGACCCAGGACAGTGACACGCAGAGGATGGCAACCCAGGACAGTGACACACAGAGGACGGCGACCCAGGACAGTGACACACAGAGGATGGCGACCCAGAACAGTGACACGCAGAGGACGCGACCCAGGACAGTGACACACAGAGGACGGTGGCCCAGGACAGTGGCACAGGGAGGACGGCGATCCAGGACAGTGACACACAGAGGACGGTGACCCAGGACAGTGACACACAGAGGACAGCGATCCAGGACAGTGACACACGGAGGACCGCGAGCCAGGACAGGGACACAGGGATGACGGCGAGCAAGGACAGTGACACACGGAGGACAGCGATCCAGGACAGTGACACACGGAGGACAGCGACCTAGGACAGTGACACACAGGGGACAGCGACCCAGGAGAGTGATATGCGGAGGACGCCGACCCAGGACAGTGACACACAGGGGACGGCGACCCAGGACAGTGACACACAGAGGACGGCGACCCAGGAGAGTGACATACGGAGGACGGCGACCCAGGACAGTGACACACAGGGGACGGCGACCCAGGTGAGTGACATACGGAGGACGACGAGCCAGGACAGTGACACACGGAGGACGGCGACCCAGGACAGTGACACACAGAGGACGCGACCAAGGACAGTGACGTACAGAGGACGCGACCGAGGACAGTGGCGCACAGAGGACGGCGCCCCAGGACAGTGACACACAGTGGACGGAGACCCAGGACAGTGCACACGGAGGACGGCGACCAAGGACAGTGACATACAGAGGACGTGACCCAGGACAGTGACGCACTGAGGACGGCGACCCAGGACAGTGACACACAGAGGACGGCGATCGAGGACAGTGGCACACAGGGGAAGGCGACCCAGGACAGTGACACACAGAGGACGGCTACCCAGGAAAGTGACACACGGAGGACGGCGACCCAGGACAGTGACACACAGGGGACGCAACCCAGAACAGTGACACGCAGAGGATGGCGACCCAGAACAGTGACACACAGAGGACGGAGACCCAGGACAGTGACACACAGAGGACGCGACCCAGGACAGTGACACGCAGAGGATGGCGACCCAGGACAGTGACACACAGAGGACGGCGACCCAGGCCAGTGACACACAGAGGATGGCGACCCAGAACAGTGACACGCAGAGGACGCGACCCAGGACAGTGACGCACTGAAGACGGCGACCCAGGACAGTGACACACAGAGGACGGCGATCGAGGACAGTGGCACACAGGGGAAGACGACCCAGGACAGTGAGACACAGAGGACGCCGACCCAGGACGGTGACACACGGAGGACGGCGACCCAGGACATTGACACACAGAGGACGCAACCCAGAACAGTGACACGCAGAGGATGGCGACCCAGGACAGTGACACACAGAGGACGGAAACCCAGGAGAGTGACACACAGAGGACGCGACCCAGGACAGTGACACGCAGAGGATGGCGACCCAGGACAGTGACACACAGAGGACGGCGACCCAGGACAGTGACACACAGAGGATGGCGACCCAGAACAGTGACACGCAGAGGACGCAACCCAGGACACTGACACACAGAGGACGGTGGCCCAGGACAGTGGCACAGGGAGGACGGCGATCCAGGACAGTGACACACAGAGGACGGTGACCCAGGACAGTGACACACAGAGGACAGCGATCCAGGACAGTGACACACGGAGGACCGCGAGCCAGGACAGTGACACAGGGAGGGCGGCGAGCCAGGACAGTGACACACAGGGGACGGCGACCCAGGACAGTGACACACAAGTCACAGTGACACACGTAGGACGGCGATCCAGGGCGGTGACACACGGAGAATGGTGACCCAGGACAGTGACACACAGAGGCTGCGAACCAGGACAGTGACATACAGAGGACAGCGATCCAGGACAGTGACACACGGAGGATGGCGACCCAGGACAGTGACACACAGAGGATGGCGACCCAGAACAGTGACACGCAGAGGACGCGACCCAGGACAGTGACACACAGAGGACGGTGGCCCAGGACAGTGACACAGGGAGGACGGCGATCCAGGACAGTGACACACAGAGGACGGTGACCCAGGACAGTGACACACAGAGGACAGCGATCCAGGACAGTGACACACGGAGGACCGCGAGCCAGGACAGGGACACAGGGATGACGGCGAGCAAGGACAGTGACACACGGAGGACAGCGATCCAGGACAGTGACACACGGAGGACAGCGACCCAGGACAGTGACAAACAGGGGACGGCGACCCAGGAGAGTGACATACGGAGGACGCCGACCCAGGACAGTGACACACAGGGGACGGCGACCCACGACAGTGACACACAGAGGACGCGACCCAGGAGAGTGACATACGGAGGACGGCGACCCAGGACAGTGACACACAGGGGACGGCGACCAAGGAGAGTGACACACAGAGGACGCGACCCAGGACAGTGACACACAGAGGATGGCGACCCAGGAGAGTGACATACGGAGGACGACGAGCCAGGACAGTGACACACGGAGGACGGCGACCCAGGACAGTGACACACAGAGGACGGCGATCCAGGACAGTGACACACAGAGGATGGCGACCCAGGACAGTGAGACACAGAGGACGCCGACCCAGGACAGTGACACACGGAGGACGGCGACCGAGGACAGTGACACACAGAGGACGCGACCCAGGACAGTGACACGCAGAGGATGGCGACCCAGGACAGTGACACACAGAGGACGGCGACCCAGGACAGTGACACACAGAGGACGCGACCCAGGACAGTGACACACAGAGGACGGCGACCCAGGACAGTGACACACAGAGGATGGCGACCCAGAACAGTGACTCGCAGAGGACGGTGACCCAGGACAGTGACACACAGAGGACAGCGATCCAGGACAGTGACACACGGAGGACCGCGAGCCAGGACAGGGACACAGGGATGACGGCGAGCAAGGACAGTGACACACGGAGGACAGCGATCCAGGACAGTGACACACGGAGGACAGCGACCGAGGGCAGTGACACACAGGGGACGGCGACCCAGGAGAGTGACATACGGAGGACGCCGACCCAGGACAGTGACACACAGAGGACGGCGACCCAGGAGAGTGACACACAGAGGACGGCGACCCAGGAGAGTGACATACGGAGGACGGCGGCCCAGGACAGTGACACACAGGGGACGGCGACCCAGGAGAGTGACACACAGAGGACGCGACCCAGGACAGTGACACACAGAGGACAGCGACCCAGGAGAGTGACACACAGAGGACGGCGACCCAGGACAGTGACACACAGGGAACGGCGACCCAGGCGAGTGACATACGGAGGACGGCGACCCAGGACAGTGACACACAGGGGACGGCGACCCAGGTGAGTGACATATGGAGGACGACGAGCCAGGACAGTGACACACGGAGGACGGCGACCAAGGACAGTGACACACAGAGGACGCGACCAAGGACAGTGACGTACAGAGGACGCGACCGAGGACAGTGGCGCACAGAGGATGGCGACCCAGGACAGTGACACACAGATGCGCGACCTGGGACCGTGACACACAGAGGACAGCGATCCAGGACAGTGACACACGGAGGACCGCGAGCCATGACAGTGACACACGGAGGACCGCGAGCCAGGACAGTGACACACGGAGGACCGCGAGCCAGGAGAGTGACACAGGGAGGACGGCGACGCAGGACAGTGACACAGGGGGGACGGCGACCCAGGTGAGTGACATATGGAGGACGACGAGCCAGGACAGTGACACACTGAGGACGGCGACCCAGGACAGTGACACACAGAGGACGGCGATCCAGGACAGTGACACACAGAGGATGGCGACCCAGGACAGTGAGACACAGAGGACCGCGAGCCAGGAGAGTGACACAGGGAGGACGGCGACGCAGGACAGTGACACAGGGGGGACGGCGACCCAGGACAGTGACACACGGAGGACCGCGAGCCAGGACAGTGGCACACAGGGGACGGCGACCGAGGACAGTGACACACATAGGACGGCGACCCAGGACACTGACACACAGAGGACGGCGACCCAGGACTGTGACACAGGGAGGACGGCGACCCAGGACAGTGGCATACGGAGGACGGCGACCCAGGACAGTGACACACAGAGGATGCCTCCCAGGACAGTGACACACAGAGGACGGCGACCCAGGAGAGTGACACACGGAGGACGGCGACCCAGGACAGTGACACAGGGAGGACGGCGAGCCAGGACAGTGGCACACAGGGGACGGCGAGCCAGGACAGTGACACACAGAGGACGACGACCCAGGACACTGACACACAGAGGACGGGGACCCAGGCCAGTGACACATGGAGGACGGCGAGCCAGGACAGTGACATACGGAGGACGGCGACCCTGGACAGTGACACACAGAGGACGCGACCCAGGACAGTGACACACAGAGGACAGCGATCCAGGACAGTGACACACGGAGGACAGCGACAGAGGACAGCGATCCAGGACAGTGACACACGGAGGACAGCGACCCAGGACAGTGACACACAGAGGACAGCGACCCAGGACAGTGACACACAGGGGACGGCGACCCAGGAGAGTGACATACGGAGGACAGCGACCAAGGACAGTGACACACAGAGGACGCGACCCAGGACAGTGACACACAGAGGACAGCGATCCAGGACAGTGACACATGGAGGACAGCGACACAGGACAGTGACACACAGGGGACGGCGACCCAGGAGAGTGACAGACGGAGGACGCCGACGCAGGACAGTGACACACAGGGGACGGCGATCGAGGACAGTGACACACAGAGGACGGCGAGCAAGGACATTGACACACGGAGGACAGCGACACAGGACAGTGACACACAGGGGACGGCGACCCAGGAGAGTGACAGACGGAGGACGCCGACGCAGGACAGTGACACACAGGGGACGGCGATCGAGGACAGTGACACACAGAGGACGGCGACCCAGGACAGTGACACACGGAGGACAGCGATCCAGGACAGTGACACACAGGGGACGGCGACCCAGGAGAGTGACATACGGAGGACGCCGACCCAGGACAGTGACACACAGAGGACGCGACCCAGGACAGTGACACACGGAGGACCGCGAGCCAGGACAGGGACACAGGGATGATGGCGAGCAAGGACAGTGACACACGGAGGACAGCGATCCAGGACAGTGACACACGGAGGACAGCGACCCAGGACAGTGACGCACTGAGGACGGCGACCCAGGACAGTGACACACAGAGGACGGCGATCCAGGACAGTGACACACAGAGGATGGCGACCCAGGACAGTGAGACACAGAGGACGCCGACCCAGGACAGTGACACACGGAGGACGGCGACCCAGGACAGTGACACACAGAGGACGCGACCCAGGACAGTGACACGCAGAGGATGGCGACCCAGGACAGTGACACACAGAGGACGGCGACCCAGGACAGTGACACACAGAGGATGGCGACCCAGAACAGTGACACGCAGAGGACGCGACCCAGGACAGTGACACACAGAGGACGGTGGCCCAGGACAGTGACACAGGGAGGACGGCGATCCAGGACAGTGACACACAGAGGACGGTGACCCAGGACAGTGACACACAGAGGACAGCGATCCAGGACAGTGACACACGGAGGACCGCGAGCCAGGACAGGGACACAGGGATGACGGCGAGCAAGGACAGTGACACACGGAGGACAGCGATCCAGGACAGTGACACACGGAGGACAGCGACCCAGGACAGTGACAAACAGGGGACGGCGACCCAGGAGAGTGACATACGGAGGACGCCGACCCAGGACAGTGACACACAGGGGACGGCGACCCAGGACAGTGACACACAGAGGACGCGACCCAGGAGAGTGACATACGGAGGACGGCGACCCAGGACAGTGACACACAGGGGACGGCGACCCAGGAGAGTGACACACAGAGGACGCGACCCAGGACAGTGACACACAGAGGATGGCGACCCAGGAGAGTGACATACGGAGGACGACGAGCCAGGACAGTGACACACGGAGGACGGCGACCCAGGACAGTGACACACAGAGGACGGCGATCCAGGACAGTGACACACAGAGGATGGCGACCCAGGACAGTGAGACACAGAGTACGCCGACCCAGGACAGTGACACACGGAGGACGGCGACCCAGGACAGTGACACACAGAGGACGCGACCCAGGACAGTGACACGCAGAGGATGGCGACCCAGGACAGTGACACACAGAGGACGGCGACCCAGGACAGTGACACACAGAGGATGGCGACCCAGAACAGTGACACGCAGAGGACGGTGACCCAGGACAGTGACACACAGAGGACAGCGATCCAGGACAGTGACACACGGAGGACCGCGACCCAGGACAGGGACACAGGGATGACGGCGAGCAAGGACAGTGACACACGGAGGACAGCGATCCAGGACAGTGACACACGGAGGACAGCGACCGAGGGCAGTGACGCACAGGGGACGGCGACCCAGGAGAGTGACATACGGAGGACGCCGACCCAGGACAGTGACACACAATGGACGGTGACCCAGGACAGTGACACACAGAGGACGGCGACCCAGGAGAGTGACATACGGAGGACGGCGACCCAGGACAGTGACACACAGGGGACGGCGACCCAGGAGAGTGACACACAGAGGACGCGACCCAGGACAGTGACACACAGAGGACGGCGACCCAGGAGAGTGACACACAGAGGACGGCGACCCAGGACAGTGACACACAGGGGACGGCGACCCAGGCGAGTGACATACGGAGGACGGCGACCCAGGACAGTGACACACAGGGGACGGCGACCCAGGTGAGTGACATATGGAGGACGACGAGCCAGGACAGTGACGCACGGAGGACGGCGACCAAGGACAGTGACACACAGAGGACGCGACCAAGGACAGTGACGTACAGAGGACGCGACCGAGGACAGTGGCGCACAGAGGACGGCGCCCCAGGACAGTGACACACAGAGGACGGCGACCCAGGACAGTGACACACGGAGGACGGCGACCCTGGACAGTGACACACGGAGGACGGCGCCCCAGGACAGTGACACACAGAGGACGCAACCCAGAACAGTGACACGCAGAGGATGGCGACCCAGGACAGTGACACACAGAGGACGGAGACCCAGGACAGTGACACACAGAGGACGCGACCCAGGACAGTGACACGCAGAGGATGGCGACCCAGGACAGTGACACACAGAGGACGGCGACCCAGGCCAGTGACACACAGAAGATGGCGACCCAGAACAGTGACACGCAGAGGACGCGACCCAGGACAGTGACACACAGAGGACGCGACCCAGGACAGTGACGCACTGTGGACGGCGACCCAGGACACTGACACACAGAGGACGGCGATCGAGGACAGTGGCACACAGGGGAAGGCGACCCAGGACAGTGAGACACAGAGGACGCCGACCCAAGACGGTGACACACGGAGGACGGCGACCCAGGACAGTGACACACAGAGGACGCAACCCAGAACAGTGACACGCAGTGGATGGCGACCCAGGACAGTGACACACAGAGGACGGAGACCCAGGATAGTGACACACAGAGGACGCGACCCAGGACAGTGACACGCAGAGGATGGCAACCCAGGACAGTGACACACAGAGGACGGCGACCCAGGACAGTGACACACAGAGGATGGCGACCCAGAACAGTGACACGCAGAGGACGCGACCCAGGACAGTGACACACAGAGGACGGTGGCCCAGGACAGTGGCACAGGGAGGACGGCGATCCAGGACAGTGACACACAGAGGACGGTGACCCAGGACAGTGACACACAGAGGACAGCGATCCAGGACAGTGACACACGGAGGACCGCGAGCCAGGACAGGGACACAGGGATGACGGCGAGCAAGGACAGTGACACACGGAGGACAGCGATCCAGGACAGTGACACACGGAGGACAGCGACCTAGGACAGTGACACACAGGGGACAGCGACCCAGGAGAGTGATATGCGGAGGACGCCGACCCAGGACAGTGACACACAGGGGACGGCGACCCAGGACAGTGACACACAGAGGACGGCGACCCAGGAGAGTGACATACGGAGGACGGCGACCCAGGACAGTGACACACAGGGGACGGCGACCCAGGTGAGTGACATACGGAGGACGACGAGCCAGGACAGTGACACACGGAGGACGGCGACCCAGGACAGTGACACACAGAGGACGCGACCAAGGACAGTGACGTACAGAGGACGCGACCGAGGACAGTGGCGCACAGAGGACGGCGCCCCAGGACAGTGACACACAGTGGACGGAGACCCAGGACAGTGCACACGGAGGACGGCGACCAAGGACAGTGACATACAGAGGACGTGACCCAGGACAGTGACGCACTGAGGACGGCGACCCAGGACAGTGACACACAGAGGACGGCGATCGAGGACAGTGGCACACAGGGGAAGGCGACCCAGGACAGTGACACACAGAGGACGGCGACCCAGGAAAGTGACACACGAAGGACGGCGACCCAGGACAGTGACACACAGGGGACGCAACCCAGAACAGTGACACGCAGAGGATGGCGACCCAGGACAGTGACACACAGAGGACGGAGACCCAGGACAGTGACACACAGAGGACGCGACCCAGGACAGTGACACGCAGAGGATGGCGACCCAGGACAGTGACACACAGAGGACGGCGACCCAGGCCAGTGACACACAGAGGATGGCGACCCAGAACAGTGACACGCAGAGGACGCGACCCAGGACAGTGACGCACTGAAGACGGCGACCCAGGACAGTGACACACAGAGGACGGCGATCGAGGACAGTGGCACACAGGGGAAGACGACCCATGACAGTGAGACACAGAGGACGCCGACCCAGGACGGTGACACACGGAGGACGGCGACCCAGGACATTGACACACAGAGGACGCAACCCAGAACAGTGACACGCAGAGGATGGCGACCCAGGACAGTGACACACAGAGGACGGAAACCCAGGAGAGTGACACACAGAGGACGCGACCCAGGACAGTGACACGCAGAGGATGGCGACCCAGGACAGTGACACACAGAGGACGGCGACCCAGGACAGTGACACACAGAGGATGGCGACCCAGAACAGTGACACGCAGAGGACGCAACCCAGGACACTGACACACAGAGGACGGTGGCCCAGGACAGTGGCACAGGGAGGACGGCGATCCAGGACAGTGACACACAGAGGACGGTGACCCAGGACAGTGACACACAGAGGACAGCGATCCAGGACAGTGACACACGGAGGACCGCGAGCCAGGACAGTGACACAGGGAGGGCGGCGAGCCAGGACAGTGACACACAGGGGACGGCGACCCAGGACAGTGACACACAAGTCACAGTGACACACGTAGGACGGCGATCCAGGGCGGTGACACACGGAGAATGGTGACCCAGGACAGTGACACACAGAGGCTGCGACCCAGGACAGTGACATACAGAGGACAGCGATCCAGGACAGTGACACACGGAGGACCGCGAGCCAGGACAGGGACACAGGGATGACGGCGAGCAAGGACAGTGACACACGGAGGACAGCGATCCAGGACAGTGACACACGGAGGACAGCGACCCAGGACAGTGACACACAGGGGACGGCGACCCAGGAGAGTGACATACGTAGGACGCCGACCCAGGACAGTGACACACAAGGGGACGGCGACCCAGGACACTGACACACAGAGGACGGCGACCCAGGAGAGTGACATACGGAGGACGGCGACCCAGGACAGTGACACACAGGGGCCGGCAACCCAGGAGAGTGACACACAGAGGACGCGACCCAGGACAGTGACACACAGAGGACGGCGACCCAGGAGAGTGACATACGGAGGACGGCGACCCAGGACAGTGACACACAGGGGACGGCGACCCAGGACAGTGACACACGGAGGACGACGAGCCAGGACAGTGACACACGGAGGACGGCGACCCAGGACAGTGTCACACAGAGGACGCGACCAAGGACAGTGACGCACAGAGGAAGCGACCGAGGACAGTGGCGCACAGAGGACGGCGACCCAGGACAGTGAGACACAGAGGACGCCGACCCAGGACGGTGACACACGTAGGACGGCGACCCAGGACAGTGACACGCAGTGGATGGCGACCCAGGACAGTGACACACAGAGGACGGAGACCCAGCAGAGTGACACACAGAGGACGCGACCCAGGACAGTGACACGCAGAGGATGGCGACCCAGGACAGTGACACACAGAGGACGGCGACCCAGGACAGTGACACACAGAGGACGGCGACCCAGAACAGTGACACGCAGAGGACGCGACCCAGGACAGTGACACACAGAGGACGGCGACCCAGGCCAGTGACACACAGTGGATGGCGACCCAGGAGAGTGACATACGGAGGACGGCGACCCAGGACAGTGACACACAGGGGACGGCGGCCCAGGAGAGTGACATACGGAGGACGACGAGCCAGGACAGTGACACACGGAGGACGGCGACCAAGGACAGTGACGCACAGAGGACGCGACCGAGGACAGTGGCGCTCAGAGGACGGCGCCCCAGGACAGTGACACACAGTGGACGGAGACCAAGTACAGTGCACACAGAGGACGGTGACCCAGGACAGTGACACACAGAGGACGCGACCCAGGACAGTGACGCACTGAGGACGGCGACCCAGGACAGTGACACACAGAGGACGGCGATCCAGGACAGTGACACACAGAGGATGGCGACCCAGGACAGTGAGACACAGAGGACGCCGACCCAGGACAGTGACACACGGAGGACGGCGACCCAGGACAGTGACACACAGAGGACGCGACCCAGGACAGTGACACGCAGAGGATGGCGACCCAGGACAGTGACACACAGAGGACGGCGACCCAGGACAGTGACACACAGAGGATGGCGACCCAGAACAGTGACACGCAGAGGACGCGACCCAGGACAGTGACACACAGAGGACGGTGGCCCAGGACAGTGACACAGGGAGGACGGCGATCCAGGACAGTGACACACAGAGGACGGTGACCCAGGACAGTGACACACAGAGGACAGCGATCCAGGACAGTGACACACGGAGGACCGCGAGCCAGGACAGGGACACAGGGATGACGGCGAGCAAGGACAGTGACACACGGAGGACAGCGATCCAGGACAGTGACACACGGAGGACAGCGACCCAGGACAGTGACACACGGAGGACCGCGAGCCAGGACAGGGACACAGGGATGACGGCGAGCAAGGACAGTGACACACGGAGGACAGCGATCCAGGACAGTGACACACGGAGGACAGCGACCGAGGGCAGTGACGCACAGGGGACGGCGACCCAGGAGAGTGACATACGGAGGACGCCGACCCAGGACAGTGACACACAATGGACGGTGACCCAGGACAGTGACACACAGAGGACGCCGACCCAGGACAGTGACACACGGAGGATGGCGACCCAGGACAGTGACACACAGAGGACGCGACCCAGGACAGTGACACGCAGAGGATGGCGACCCAGGACAGTGACACACAGAGGACGGCGACCCAGGACAGTGACACACAGAGGATGGCGACCCAGAACAGTGACACGCAGAGGACGGTGACCCAGGACAGTGACACACAGAGGACAGCGATCCAGGACAGTGACACACGGAGGACCGCGAGCCAGGACAGGGACACAGGGATGACGGCGAGCAAGGACAGTGACACACGGAGGACAGCGATCCAGGACAGTGACACACGGAGGACAGCGACCGAGGGCAGTGACGCACAGGGGACGGCGACCCAGGAGAGTGACATACGGAGGACGCCGACCCAGGACAGTGACACACAATGGACGGTGACCCAGGACAGTGACACACAGAGGACGGCGACCCAGGAGAGTGACATACGGAGGACGGCGACCCAGGACAGTGACACACAGGGGACGGCGACCCAGGAGAGTGACACACAGAGGACGCGACCCAGGACAGTGACACACAGAGGACGGCGAACCAGGAGAGTGACACACAGAGGACGGCGACCCAGGACAGTGACACACAGGGGACGGCGACCCAGGCGAGTGACATACGGAGGACGGCGACCCAGGACAGTGACACACAGGGGACGGCGACCCAGGTGAGTGACATATGGAGGACGACGAGCCAGGACAGTGACACACGGAGGACGGCGACCAAGGACAGTGACACACAGAGGACGCGACCAAGGACAGTGACGTACAGAGGACGCGACCGAGGACAGTGGCGCACAGAGGACGGCGCCCCAGGACAGTGACACACAGAGGACGGCGACCCAGGACAGTGACACACGGAGGACGGCGACCCTGGACAGTGACACACGGAGGACGGCGCCCCAGGACAGTGACACACAGAGGACGCAACCCAGAACAGTGACACGCAGAGGATGGCGACCCAGGACAGTGACACACAGAGGACGGAGACCCAGGACAGTGACACACAGAGGACGCGACCCAGGACAGTGACACGCAGAGGATGGCGACCCAGGACAGTGACACACAGAGGACGGCGACCCAGGCCAGTGACACACAGAAGATGGCGACCCAGAACAGTGACACGCAGAGGACGCGACCCAGGACAGTGACACACAGAGGACGCGACCCAGGACAGTGACGCACTGTGGACGGCGACCCAGGACACTGACACACAGAGGACGGCGATCGAGGACAGTGGCACACAGGGGAAGGCGACCCAGGACAGTGAGACACAGAGGACGCCGACCCAAGACGGTGACACACGGAGGACGGCGACCCAGGACAGTGACACACAGAGGACGCAACCCAGAACAGTGACACGCAGTGGATGGCGACCCAGGACAGTGACACATAGAGGACAGAGACCCAGGATAGTGACACACAGAGGACGCGACCCAGGACAGTGACACGCAGAGGATGGCAACCCAGGACAGTGACACACAGAGGACGGCGACCCAGGACAGTGACACACAGAGGATGGCGACCCAGAACAGTGACACGCAGAGGACGCGACCCAGGACAGTGACACACAGAGGACGGTGGCCCAGGACAGTGGCACAGGGAGGACGGCGATCCAGGACAGTGACACACAGAGGACGGTGACCCAGGACAGTGACACACAGAGGACAGCGATCCAGGACAGTGACACACGGAGGACCGCGAGCCAGGACAGGGACACAGGGATGACGGCGAGCAAGGACAGTGACACACGGAGGACAGCGATCCAGGACAGTGACACACGGAGGACAGCGACCTAGGACAGTGACACACAGGGGACAGCGACCCAGGAGAGTGATATGCGGAGGACGCCGACCCAGGACAGTGACACACAGGGGACGGCGACCCAGGACAGTGACACACAGAGGACGGCGACCCAGGAGAGTGACATACGGAGGACGACGAGCCAGGACAGTGACACACGGAGGACGGCGACCCAGGACAGTGACACACAGAGGACGCGACCAAGGACAGTGACGTACAGAGGACGCGACCGAGGACAGTGGCGCACAGAGGACGGCGCCCCAGGACAGTGACACACAGTGGACGGAGACCCAGGACAGTGCACACGGAGGACGGCGACCAAGGACAGTGACATACAGAGGACGTGACCCAGGACAGTGACGCACTGAGGACGGCGACCCAGGACAGTGACACACAGAGGACGGCGATCGAGGACAGTGGCACACAGGGGAAGGCGACCCAGGACAGTGACACACAGAGGACGGCGACCCAGGAAAGTGACACACGGAGGACGGCGACCCAGGACAGTGACACACAGGGGACGCAACCCAGAACAGTGACACGCAGAGGATGGCGACCCAGGACAGTGACACACAGAGGACGGAGACCCAGGACAGTGACACACAGAGGACGCGACCCAGGACAGTGACACGCAGAGGATGGCGACCCAGGACAGTGACACACAGAGGACGGAAACCCAGGAGAGTGACACACAGAGGACGCGACCCAGGACAGTGACACGCAGAGGATGGCGACCCAGGACAGTGACACACAGAGGACGGCGACCCAGGACAGTGACACACAGAGGATGGCGACCCAGAACAGTGACACGCAGAGGACGCAACCCAGGACACTGACACACAGAGGACGGTGGCCCAGGACAGTGGCACAGGGAGGACGGCGATCCAGGACAGTGACACACAGAGGACGGTGACCCAGGACAGTGACACACAGAGGACAGCGATCCAGGACAGTGACACACGGAGGACCGCGAGCCAGGACAGTGACACAGGGAGGGCGGCGAGCCAGGACAGTGACACACAGGGGACGGCGACCCAGGACAGTGACACACAAGTCACAGTGACACACGTAGGACGGCGATCCAGGGCGGTGACACACGGAGAATGGTGACCCAGGACAGTGACACACAGAGGCTGCGAACCAGGACAGTGACATACAGAGGACAGCGATCCAGGACAGTGACACACGGAGGATGGCGACCCAGGACAGTGACACACAGAGGATGGCGACCCAGAACAGTGACACGCAGAGGACGCGACCCAGGACAGTGACACACAGAGGACGGTGGCCCAGGACAGTGACACAGGGAGGACGGCGATCCAGGACAGTGACACACAGAGGACGGTGACCCAGGACAGTGACACACAGAGGACAGCGATCCAGGACAGTGACACACGGAGGACCGCGAGCCAGGACAGGGACACAGGGATGACGGCGAGCAAGGACAGTGACACACGGAGGACAGCGATCCAGGACAGTGACACACGGAGGACAGCGACCCAGGACAGTGACAAACAGGGGACGGCGACCCAGGAGAGTGACATACGGAGGACGCCGACCCAGGACAGTGACACACAGGGGACGGCGACCCACGACAGTGACACACAGAGGACGCGACCCAGGAGAGTGACATACGGAGGACGGCGACCCAGGACAGTGACACACAGGGGACGGCGACCAAGGAGAGTGACACACAGAGGACGCGACCCAGGACAGTGACACACAGAGGATGGCGACCCAGGAGAGTGACATACGGAGGACGACGAGCCAGGACAGTGACACACGGAGGACGGCGACCCAGGACAGTGACACACAGAGGACGGCGATCCAGGACAGTGACACACAGAGGATGGCGACCCAGGACAGTGAGACACAGAGGACGCCGACCCAGGACAGTGACACACGGAGGACGGCGACCGAGGACAGTGACACACAGAGGACGCGACCCAGGACAGTGACACGCAGAGGATGGCGACCCAGGACAGTGACACACAGAGGACGGCGACCCAGGACAGTGACACACAGAGGACGCGACCCAGGACAGTGACACACAGAGGACGGCGACCCAGGACAGTGACACACAGAGGATGGCGACCCAGAACAGTGACTCGCAGAGGACGGTGACCCAGGACAGTGACACACAGAGGACAGCGATCCAGGACAGTGACACACGGAGGACCGCGAGCCAGGACAGGGACACAGGGATGACGGCGAGCAAGGACAGTGACACACGGAGGACAGCGATCCAGGACAGTGACACACGGAGGACAGCGACCGAGGGCAGTGACACACAGGGGACGGCGACCCAGGAGAGTGACATACGGAGGACGCCGACCCAGGACAGTGACACACAGAGGACGGCGACCCAGGAGAGTGACACACAGAGGACGGCGACCCAGGAGAGTGACATACGGAGGACGGCGGCCCAGGACAGTGACACACAGGGGACGGCGACCCAGGAGAGTGACACACAGAGGACGCGACCCAGGACAGTGACACACAGAGGACAGCGACCCAGGAGAGTGACACACAGAGGACGGCGACCCAGGACAGTGACACACAGGGAACGGCGACCCAGGCGAGTGACATACGGAGGACGGCGACCCAGGACAGTGACACACAGGGGACGGCGACCCAGGTGAGTGACATATGGAGGACGACGAGCCAGGACAGTGACACACGGAGGACGGCGACCAAGGACAGTGACACACAGAGGACGCGACCAAGGACAGTGACGTACAGAGGACGCGACCGAGGACAGTGGCGCACAGAGGATGGCGACCCAGGACAGTGACACACAGATGCGCGACCTGGGACCGTGACACACAGAGGACAGCGATCCAGGACAGTGACACACGGAGGACCGCGAGCCATGACAGTGACACACGGAGGACCGCGAGCCAGGACAGTGACACACGGAGGACCGCGAGCCAGGAGAGTGACACAGGGAGGACGGCGACGCAGGACAGTGACACAGGGGGGACGGCGACCCAGGTGAGTGACATATGGAGGACGACGAGCCAGGACAGTGACACACTGAGGACGGCGACCCAGGACAGTGACACACAGAGGACGGCGATCCAGGACAGTGACACACAGAGGATGGCGACCCAGGACAGTGAGACACAGAGGACCGCGAGCCAGGAGAGTGACACAGGGAGGACGGCGACGCAGGACAGTGACACAGGGGGGACGGCGACCCAGGACAGTGACACACGGAGGACCGCGAGCCAGGACAGTGGCACACAGGGGACGGCGACCGAGGACAGTGACACACATAGGACGGCGACCCAGGACACTGACACACAGAGGACGGCGACCCAGGACTGTGACACAGGGAGGACGGCGACCCAGGACAGTGGCATACGGAGGACGGCGACCCAGGACAGTGACACACAGAGGATGCCTCCCAGGACAGTGACACACAGAGGACGGCGACCCAGGAGAGTGACACACGGAGGACGGCGACCCAGGACAGTGACACAGGGAGGACGGCGAGCCAGGACAGTGGCACACAGGGGACGGCGAGCCAGGACAGTGACACATGGAGGACAGCGACACAGGACAGTGACACACAGGGGACGGCGACCCAGGAGAGTGACAGACGGAGGACGCCGACGCAGGACAGTGACACACAGGGGACGGCGATCGAGGACAGTGACACACAGAGGACGGCGAGCAAGGACATTGACACACGGAGGACAGCGATCCAGGACAGTGACACACAGGGGACGGCGACCCAGGAGAGTGACATACGGAGGACGCCGACCCAGGACAGTGACACACAGAGGACGCGACCCAGGACAGTGACACACGGAGGACCGCGAGCCAGGACAGGGACACAGGGATGATGGCGAGCAAGGACAGTGACACACGGAGGACAGCGATCCAGGACAGTGACACACGGAGGACAGCGACCCAGGACAGTGACGCACTGAGGACGGCGACCCAGGACAGTGACACACAGAGGACGGCGATCCAGGACAGTGACACACAGAGGATGGCGACCCAGGACAGTGAGACACAGAGGACGCCGACCCAGGACAGTGACACACGGAGGACGGCGACCCAGGACAGTGACACACAGAGGACGCGACCCAGGACAGTGACACGCAGAGGATGGCGACCCAGGACAGTGACACACAGAGGACGGCGACCCAGGACAGTGACACACAGAGGATGGCGACCCAGAACAGTGACACGCAGAGGACGCGACCCAGGACAGTGACACACAGAGGACGGTGGCCCAGGACAGTGACACAGGGAGGACGGCGATCCAGGACAGTGACACACAGAGGACGGTGACCCAGGACAGTGACACACAGAGGACAGCGATCCAGGACAGTGACACACGGAGGACCGCGAGCCAGGACAGGGACACAGGGATGACGGCGAGCAAGGACAGTGACACACGGAGGACAGCGATCCAGGACAGTGACACACGGAGGACAGCGACCCAGGACAGTGACAAACAGGGGACGGCGACCCAGGAGAGTGACATACGGAGGACGCCGACCCAGGACAGTGACACACAGGGGACGGCGACCCAGGACAGTGACACACAGAGGACGCGACCCAGGAGAGTGACATACGGAGGACGGCGACCCAGGACAGTGACACACAGGGGACGGCGACCCAGGAGAGTGACACACAGAGGACGCGACCCAGGACAGTGACACACAGAGGATGGCGACCCAGGAGAGTGACATACGGAGGACGACGAGCCAGGACAGTGACACACGGAGGACGGCGACCCAGGACAGTGACACACAGAGGACGGCGATCCAGGACAGTGACACACAGAGGATGGCGACCCAGGACAGTGAGACACAGAGTACGCCGACCCAGGACAGTGACACACGGAGGACGGCGACCCAGGACAGTGACACACAGAGGACGCGACCCAGGACAGTGACACGCAGAGGATGGCGACCCAGGACAGTGACACACAGAGGACGGCGACCCAGGACAGTGACACACAGAGGATGGCGACCCAGAACAGTGACACGCAGAGGACGGTGACCCAGGACAGTGACACACAGAGGACAGCGATCCAGGACAGTGACACACGGAGGACCGCGACCCAGGACAGGGACACAGGGATGACGGCGAGCAAGGACAGTGACACACGGAGGACAGCGATCCAGGACAGTGACACACGGAGGACAGCGACCGAGGGCAGTGACGCACAGGGGACGGCGACCCAGGAGAGTGACATACGGAGGACGCCGACCCAGGACAGTGACACACAATGGACGGTGACCCAGGACAGTGACACACAGAGGACGGCGACCCAGGAGAGTGACATACGGAGGACGGCGACCCAGGACAGTGACACACAGGGGACGGCGACCCAGGAGAGTGACACACAGAGGACGCGACCCAGGACAGTGACACACAGAGGACGGCGACCCAGGAGAGTGACACACAGAGGACGGCGACCCAGGACAGTGACACACAGGGGACGGCGACCCAGGCGAGTGACATACGGAGGACGGCGACCCAGGACAGTGACACACAGGGGACGGCGACCCAGGTGAGTGACATATGGAGGACGACGAGCCAGGACAGTGACGCACGGAGGACGGCGACCAAGGACAGTGACACACAGAGGACGCGACCAAGGACAGTGACGTACAGAGGACGCGACCGAGGACAGTGGCGCACAGAGGACGGCGCCCCAGGACAGTGACACACAGAGGACGGCGACCCAGGACAGTGACACACGGAGGACGGCGACCCTGGACAGTGACACACGGAGGACGGCGCCCCAGGACAGTGACACACAGAGGACGCAACCCAGAACAGTGACACGCAGAGGATGGCGACCCAGGACAGTGACACACAGAGGACGGAGACCCAGGACAGTGACACACAGAGGACGCGACCCAGGACAGTGACACGCAGAGGATGGCGACCCAGGACAGTGACACACAGAGGACGGCGACCCAGGCCAGTGACACACAGAAGATGGCGACCCAGAACAGTGACACGCAGAGGACGCGACCCAGGACAGTGACACACAGAGGACGCGACCCAGGACAGTGACGCACTGTGGACGGCGACCCAGGACACTGACACACAGAGGACGGCGATCGAGGACAGTGGCACACAGGGGAAGGCGACCCAGGACAGTGAGACACAGAGGACGCCGACCCAAGACGGTGACACACGGAGGACGGCGACCCAGGACAGTGACACACAGAGGACGCAACCCAGAACAGTGACACGCAGTGGATGGCGACCCAGGACAGTGACACACAGAGGACGGAGACCCAGGATAGTGACACACAGAGGACGCGACCCAGGACAGTGACACGCAGAGGATGGCAACCCAGGACAGTGACACACAGAGGACGGCGACCCAGGACAGTGACACACAGAGGATGGCGACCCAGAACAGTGACACGCAGAGGACGCGACCCAGGACAGTGACACACAGAGGACGGTGGCCCAGGACAGTGGCACAGGGAGGACGGCGATCCAGGACAGTGACACACAGAGGACGGTGACCCAGGACAGTGACACACAGAGGACAGCGATCCAGGACAGTGACACACGGAGGACCGCGAGCCAGGACAGGGACACAGGGATGACGGCGAGCAAGGACAGTGACACACGGAGGACAGCGATCCAGGACAGTGACACACGGAGGACAGCGACCTAGGACAGTGACACACAGGGGACAGCGACCCAGGAGAGTGATATGCGGAGGACGCCGACCCAGGACAGTGACACACAGGGGACGGCGACCCAGGACAGTGACACACAGAGGACGGCGACCCAGGAGAGTGACATACGGAGGACGGCGACCCAGGACAGTGACACACAGGGGACGGCGACCCAGGTGAGTGACATACGGAGGACGACGAGCCAGGACAGTGACACACGGAGGACGGCGACCCAGGACAGTGACACACAGAGGACGCGACCAAGGACAGTGACGTACAGAGGACGCGACCGAGGACAGTGGCGCACAGAGGACGGCGCCCCAGGACAGTGACACACAGTGGACGGAGACCCAGGACAGTGCACACGGAGGACGGCGACCAAGGACAGTGACATACAGAGGACGTGACCCAGGACAGTGACGCACTGAGGACGGCGACCCAGGACAGTGACACACAGAGGACGGCGATCGAGGACAGTGGCACACAGGGGAAGGCGACCCAGGACAGTGACACACAGAGGACGGCGACCCAGGAAAGTGACACACGAAGGACGGCGACCCAGGACAGTGACACACAGGGGACGCAACCCAGAACAGTGACACGCAGAGGATGGCGACCCAGGACAGTGACACACAGAGGACGGAGACCCAGGACAGTGACACACAGAGGACGCGACCCAGGACAGTGACACGCAGAGGATGGCGACCCAGGACAGTGACACACAGAGGACGGCGACCCAGGCCAGTGACACACAGAGGATGGCGACCCAGAACAGTGACACGCAGAGGACGCGACCCAGGACAGTGACGCACTGAAGACGGCGACCCAGGACAGTGACACACAGAGGACGGCGATCGAGGACAGTGGCACACAGGGGAAGACGACCCATGACAGTGAGACACAGAGGACGCCGACCCAGGACGGTGACACACGGAGGACGGCGACCCAGGACATTGACACACAGAGGACGCAACCCAGAACAGTGACACGCAGAGGATGGCGACCCAGGACAGTGACACACAGAGGACGGAAACCCAGGAGAGTGACACACAGAGGACGCGACCCAGGACAGTGACACGCAGAGGATGGCGACCCAGGACAGTGACACACAGAGGACGGCGACCCAGGACAGTGACACACAGAGGATGGCGACCCAGAACAGTGACACGCAGAGGACGCAACCCAGGACACTGACACACAGAGGACGGTGGCCCAGGACAGTGGCACAGGGAGGACGGCGATCCAGGACAGTGACACACAGAGGACGGTGACCCAGGACAGTGACACACAGAGGACAGCGATCCAGGACAGTGACACACGGAGGACCGCGAGCCAGGACAGTGACACAGGGAGGGCGGCGAGCCAGGACAGTGACACACAGGGGACGGCGACCCAGGACAGTGACACACAAGTCACAGTGACACACGTAGGACGGCGATCCAGGGCGGTGACACACGGAGAATGGTGACCCAGGACAGTGACACACAGAGGCTGCGACCCAGGACAGTGACATACAGAGGACAGCGATCCAGGACAGTGACACACGGAGGACCGCGAGCCAGGACAGGGACACAGGGATGACGGCGAGCAAGGACAGTGACACACGGAGTGTGGTGTTGGGTGTTCTGACACACAGATGAGCCAACACAGTTGCATATGGTACAACACTTGTTTATTTAAACTCACTATTTACAACTTGGTCTTTGCACTCTGCACGTGGGGGGCTCCCTGCTTGTGGTGTTTCAACAGCTCTTTCATGCTTCCTTCTCCCCAGACCTACTGACTTCCAGGTGTCGTGCTCGTGCTTTTTATGTGGTTGGTGTTCTTGTCTGTGATTGGTTGTGGTGTTGTGTACTCTGATTTGCCTGTTAGTGTGTCCATCATGATGTGTGTGTTTGAATATCATGACATCCCCCCTTTTTACAAAGATATGTGCCTACGTGGTAATAAATATGATCGTGACGTGAGTGCATCTAAGAGTGTGTGTGTGTCGTGTGCAGCATGTGTCTATGACGGAACTATGTACATGGGGCGATGTCGAGTGCGTCACATGAATCCAGTTGTACCATAACATAACAGAAATGCGAACGAGAGAAGAAGAAAAAAAATTTTGAACAGTTGTCCAGTCAGACGACATCTGGAACGATAAACAACAACAGGTTATCATGTAAAATTGTCCAACTTATTAAACATATGAACTGTATTATAAGTCCATTCTAATGGGTTTGCGACGAATTCGGGTTGACCGCCTTAAGGGTGGATCAAGAACCACCGGCTGCTGTGCAGGCATGGCCATGGGTGGCGATGGAAAGGGCGTGATGTGCGGCAGCTCCACAAAGTCATCCTCGGAAGCCTGTTGAGGATCTGGCGTGTTGTGTGGCTGTGAACGTGGAAGTCGGCGAAGGGCGCGCCGATTGCGGCGACGCACGGAACCATCCGGCATGCGAACCAGGAACGAGCGGGGAGCCACTTGTCGGAGGACTTCGGCCGGTGCTGACCAGCCACCATACGGTTGATGGACGCGTACTTTGTCTCCGGAGGACAGGGGGGGCAGGTCCGTCGCTCGTGTGTCGTACCGACCTTTCTGGCGATCACGCTGCAGTTGCATGTCCCGAAGAACCGCCTCATGGTCTGTTGTCGGTGCCAGGACGGAAGGTACCGTCGTCCTGAGGGAGCGACCCATTAGTAGCTGCGCTGGCGAGAGGCCCGTGGATAACGGGGCCGATCGATAGGCCAGCAAGGCAAGGTTAAAGTCCGATCCGGCATCAGCCGCCTTGCACAGGAGCCGCTTTGCGATGTGGACACCCTTTTCAGCCTTCCCGTTCGATTGTGGATGCAGAGGGCTGGATGTCACATGAGTGAAACCATATGCTGCGGCAAAGGACGACCATTCACGGCTGGCAAAACAAGGTCCATTGTCTGACATGACAGTCCTTGGAATGCCATGGCGAGCAAACGTTTCCTTGCAGGCCCCAATGACTGCGGACGACGTCAGATCATGGAGAGGCATGACTTCCGGGTAGTTTGAGAAGTAGTCTATAATAACAATGTAATCTCTGCCGAGCGCGTGAAATAGGTCAACACCCACCTTCGCCCAGGGGGACGTCACCATCTCGTGTGGTAGAAGTGTTTCCGGAGGTTGCGCCGGCTGAAACCTCTGACAGGTTGTGCAGTTGAGCACCATGTTGGCTATGTCTTCATTAATACCCGGCCAATATACCGCCGCCCGGGCCCTTCGTCTGCATTTTTCGACACCCAAGTGGCCTTCGTGTAGTTGACGAAGAATCATCTGGCGCACACTGTGTGGAATGACGATCCTATGCGATTTCATAAGGACCCCGTCTATATTGGTGAGATCATCTCGCACATTGTAAAACTGGGGGCACTGCCCTTTTAGCCACCCTTCCGTCATGTGGCGCATCACTCGCTGCAGCAGAGGGTCAGTCGCCGTCTCTGCGCGTATGTGGGCCAGACAAGGATCATCAGCTGGCATATTTGCTGCTGTCAGAGTCACGTGTGCCTCAATTTGACGCACGAACCCCTCCGCATCTGGTGGTGTGCTCACTGCTCGGGAAAGAGTGTCCGCCACTATGAGTTCCTTCCCCGGAGTGTAGATCAGTTCAAAATCGTACCTCCTGAGTTTGAGTAAGATGCGCTGGAGGCGAGGAGTCATGTCGTTCAGGTCTTTGTTAATGATGTTGACCAGGGGGCGGTGGTCAGTTTCGACCGTGAATCGTGGCAGGCCATACACATAGTCGTGGAACTTGTCCAGTCCAGTTAACAAGCCCAGGCATTCTTTTTCGATTTGCGCGTAGCGCTGTTCGGTAGGGGTCATGGCTCGTGAGGCATACGCAACCGGGGCCCATGATGACGTGCTGTCTTTTTGCAGGAGTACCGCTCCAATACCAGATTGGCTGGCGTCTGTTGAGATCTTTGTAGGGCGAGTCGCGTCAAAGAAGGCCAGCACTGGTGCCGTGACCAGTTTGTGCTTGAGCTCCTCCCATTCCTGCTGATGCGACTGGTGCCAGTTGAATTCCGTCGATTTTTTTACGAGATGGCGCATGTTTGTTGTATGAGAAGCCAGGTTGGGAATGAACTTCCCAAGGAAGTTGACCATGCCCAGGAATCTTAAGACAGCCTTCTTGTCAGCCGGTCGTGGCATGGCTGTGATGGCGCTAACCTTGTCTGCATCGGGACGGACCCCGGACCTTGAGATGTGGTCCCCGAGGAATTTCAGCTCCGTCTGGCCGAAAGCACACTTCGCACGGTTGAGACGCAGGCCATTTTGCCGTATGCGGGTGAAGACACGTCGAAGACGATGCATGTGTTCCTGCGGAGTGGTGGACCAAATGATGATATCGTCCACATATACACGTACCCCTTCGATGCCTTCCATCATCTGCTCCATAATGCGGTGGAATACTTCAGATGCCGAAATGATGCCGAATGGCATCCGGTTGTAGCAGAATCTGCCAAAAGGGGTGTTGAATGTGCATAGTCTTCGGCTGGCCGGGTCCAGTTGGATCTGCCAGAATCCTTTGGACGCATCCAATTTAGTGAATATGTTGGCTCGCGCCATCTCGCTGGTGAGGTCTTCTCGTTTTGGGATGGGATAGTGTTCCCGCATGATGTTGTTGTTCAGATCTTTTGGATCTATACATATACGGAGCTCGCCAGAGGGCTTCTTTACACAGACCATGGAGCTGACCCATGGCGTGGGCTCCGTGACCTTGGATAGGACCCCTTGGTCCTGAAGAATCTGCAGTTGTGCCTTGAGGCGGTCTTTGAGAGGCGCAGGAACCCTGCGAGGTGCGTGAACGACAGGGATGGCGTCCGGTCTGAGTCGAATCTTGTACGTGTGTGGCAATGTCCCCATGCCTTCAAAAACCTCCTGGTTGTGAGCGAGGAGGGAATGGAGATTCGCGTGGAACTCAGCATCCGGGAAGTCGGATATCTCATCTGGAGAGAGAGACATGATGCGCTGTACCAGGTGAAGGACCTTACACGCTTGTGCGCCCAGTAACGAGTCCTTTGATGAGCCCACAACTTCGAAGGGGAGTGTGGCCGTGTACCTCTTGTGAGTCACCTGTAGCTGGCAAGATCCTACGGACGGGATAACGTTCCCGTTATAGTCAACCATCTTAAGCCGGGATGGTGTGATGAGTGGTTTGACCTTCATGGCCTGGACTGCAGAGTAAGCAATCAGGTTGGCGGATGCGCCGGTGTCCAGACGGAAGGCGACGCGCGATCGGTTGACCGTCAGGGTGGCACACCACTCATCGTCTGGATTGATGGCATTGACCTTGTTGACATCAATGACGGCAACTCTGAAGTCATCCTGGTCATCTGCATCACTTAACTGGAAGTCTTGATGCGTGGGCTGGACGGTCCTGACTCGTGTGCGAGGTTGTCGAGGATGCGCCGGATCCATGGGTTGAGCCGCACGACAGCGGGCTGCGTAGTGGCCTATCATGGCACATCTGTTGCACTGTTGGTATTTTGCAGGACATTGCCCTTTTAAGTGTAGACCTCCACACTTGCTGCACGTCATGACGTCACGGCGTTCGTTGCGCCACTGCGCATGCGCAGTGCGATCTTGCGGTGGGCGCGCCTGCGCAGTGCGTCCCTCGTTGTGGCCGTTATTTTTGGCGCGCACCTGCGCGGGAGACCGCGAAAAGCGCGGGAAGCGGCCGCTGTCGTCCGGGCCGTGGGGCGGGAAGAAATCGACGGCCTGGATGCGTTCAACGTCGTGGGCGGCCTGGCTTGCCGATTCGACGGCTGGGGACCCCCTCCGTGCCAACTCGGACGCCTGAAATCGGGCAAAACGGCAGGTCGCATTTTCATGGAGGACACAGGCTTCCACAGCAGACGCTAAGGTGAGGCTCTTTATTTTAAGAAGCTGCTGGCGTAGGCCACTGGAGGCAACGCCAAAAACAATCTGGTCCCTGATCATGGACTCTGTGGTGGTGCCGTAACCGCAGGACTGCGCTAGAATCCGGAGGTGCGTCAAAAAGGGTTGAAAAAGCTCCTCCTTACCTTGCAGGCGTTGCTGAAAGATGTATCTTTCGAAAGTTTCGTTTACTTCAGTTTGAAAGTGCTGGTCCATTTTGAGGATGACCGTGTCATATTTGGCCTGGTTTTCGCCTTCCTCGAACACCAGTGAATTAAAGACATCATTTGGGTGGGGGCCTGCGTAGAAGAGGAGCATTGCAATCTTCGAATCATCCGAGACATTCTGTTTTTCGGTGGCACGGATGTACAGGTCAAATCGCTGCCTGTAGAGCTTCCAGTTGGTGCCTAGGTTCCCCGTGACTTGCATCGGCTGCGGTTTGCCGGTGTGGTCCATGTCCAGAATGGCAGGTTGGTAGGCAGGTATCGATCCACTCCTGTACCATGTGGTGTTGGGTGTTCTGACACACAGATGAGCCAACACAGTTGCATATGGTACAACACTTGTTTATTTAAACTCACTATTTACAACTTGGTCTTTGCACTCTGCACGTGGGGGGCTCCCTGCTTGTGGTGTTTCAACAGCTCTTTCATGCTTCCTTCTCCCCAGACCTACTGACTTCCAGGTGTCGTGCTCGTGCTTTTTATGTGGTTGGTGTTCTTGTCTGTGATTGGTTGTGGTGTTGTGTACTCTGATTTGCCTGTTAGTGTGTCCATCATGATGTGTGTGTTTGAATATCATGACACGGAGGACAGCGATCCAGGACAGTGACACACGGAGGACAGCGACCCAGGACAGTGACACACAGGGGACGGCGACCCAGGAGAGTGACATACGTAGGACGCCGACCCAGGACAGTGACACACAAGGGGACGGCGACCCAGGACACTGACACACAGAGGACGGCGACCCAGGAGAGTGACATACGGAGGACGGCGACCCAGGACAGTGACACACAGGGGCCGGCAACCCAGGAGAGTGACACACAGAGGACGCGACCCAGGACAGTGACACACAGAGGACGGCGACCCAGGAGAGTGACATACGGAGGACGGCGACCCAGGACAGTGACACACAGGGGACGGCGACCCAGGACAGTGACACACGGAGGACGACGAGCCAGGACAGTGACACACGGAGGACGGCGACCCAGGACAGTGTCACACAGAGGACGCGACCAAGGACAGTGACGCACAGAGGAAGCGACCGAGGACAGTGGCGCACAGAGGACGGCGACCCAGGACAGTGAGACACAGAGGACGCCGACCCAGGACGGTGACACACGTAGGACGGCGACCCAGGACAGTGACACGCAGTGGATGGCGACCCAGGACAGTGACACACAGAGGACGGAGACCCAGGAGAGTGACACACAGAGGACGCGACCCAGGACAGTGACACGCAGAGGATGGCGACCCAGGACAGTGACACACAGAGGACGGCGACCCAGGACAGTGACACACAGAGGACGGCGACCCAGAACAGTGACACGCAGAGGACGCGACCCAGGACAGTGACACACAGAGGACGGCGACCCAGGCCAGTGACACACAGTGGATGGCGACCCAGGAGAGTGACATACGGAGGACGGCGACCCAGGACAGTGACACACAGGGGACGGCGGCCCAGGAGAGTGACATACGGAGGACGACGAGCCAGGACAGTGACACACGGAGGACGGCGACCAAGGACAGTGACGCACAGAGGACGCGACCGAGGACAGTGGCGCTCAGAGGACGGCGCCCCAGGACAGTGACACACAGTGGACGGAGACCAAGTACAGTGCACACAGAGGACGGTGACCCAGGACAGTGACACACAGAGGACGCGACCCAGGACAGTGACGCACTGAGGACGGCGACCCAGGACAGTGACACACAGAGGACGGCGATCCAGGACAGTGACACACAGAGGATGGCGACCCAGGACAGTGAGACACAGAGGACGCCGACCCAGGACAGTGACACACGGAGGACGGCGACCCAGGACAGTGACACACAGAGGACGCGACCCAGGACAGTGACACGCAGAGGATGGCGACCCAGGACAGTGACACACAGAGGACGGCGACCCAGGACAGTGACACACAGAGGATGGCGACCCAGAACAGTGACACGCAGAGGACGCGACCCAGGACAGTGACACACAGAGGACGGTGGCCCAGGACAGTGACACAGGGAGGACGGCGATCCAGGACAGTGACACACAGAGGACGGTGACCCAGGACAGTGACACACAGAGGACAGCGATCCAGGACAGTGACACACGGAGGACCGCGAGCCAGGACAGGGACACAGGGATGACGGCGAGCAAGGACAGTGACACACGGAGGACAGCGATCCAGGACAGTGACACACGGAGGACAGCGACCCAGGACAGTGACACACGGAGGACCGCGAGCCAGGACAGGGACACAGGGATGACGGCGAGCAAGGACAGTGACACACGGAGGACAGCGATCCAGGACAGTGACACACGGAGGACAGCGACCGAGGGCAGTGACGCACAGGGGACGGCGACCCAGGAGAGTGACATACGGAGGACGCCGACCCAGGACAGTGACACACAATGGACGGTGACCCAGGACAGTGACACACAGAGGACGCCGACCCAGGACAGTGACACACGGAGGATGGCGACCCAGGACAGTGACACACAGAGGACGCGACCCAGGACAGTGACACGCAGAGGATGGCGACCCAGGACAGTGACACACAGAGGACGGCGACCCAGGACAGTGACACACAGAGGATGGCGACCCAGAACAGTCACACGCAGAGGACGGTGACCCAGGACAGTGACACACAGAGGACAGCGATCCAGGACAGTGACACACGGAGGACCGCGAGCCAGGACAGGGACACAGGGATGACGGCGAGCAAGGACAGTGACACACGGAGGACAGCGATCCAGGACAGTGACACACGGAGGACAGCGACCGAGGGCAGTGACGCACAGGGGACGGCGACCCAGGAGAGTGACATACGGAGGACGCCGACCCAGGACAGTGACACACAATGGACGGTGACCCAGGACAGTGACACACAGAGGACGGCGACCCAGGAGAGTGACATACGGAGGACGGCGACCCAGGACAGTGACACACAGGGGACGGCGACCCAGGAGAGTGACACACAGAGGACGCGACCCAGGACAGTGACACACAGAGGACGGCGAACCAGGAGAGTGACACACAGAGGACGGCGACCCAGGACAGTGACACACAGGGGACGGCGACCCAGGCGAGTGACATACGGAGGACGGCGACCCAGGACAGTGACACACAGGGGACGGCGACCCAGGTGAGTGACATATGGAGGACGACGAGCCAGGACAGTGACACACGGAGGACGGCGACCAAGGACAGTGACACACAGAGGACGCGACCAAGGACAGTGACGTACAGAGGACGCGACCGAGGACAGTGGCGCACAGAGGACGGCGCCCCAGGACAGTGACACACAGAGGACGGCGACCCAGGACAGTGACACACGGAGGACGGCGACCCTGGACAGTGACACACGGAGGACGGCGCCCCAGGACAGTGACACACAGAGGACGCAACCCAGAACAGTGACACGCAGAGGATGGCGACCCAGGACAGTGACACACAGAGGACGGAGACCCAGGACAGTGACACACAGAGGACGCGACCCAGGACAGTGACACGCAGAGGATGGCGACCCAGGACAGTGACACACAGAGGACGGCGACCCAGGCCAGTGACACACAGAAGATGGCGACCCAGAACAGTGACACGCAGAGGACGCGACCCAGGACAGTGACACACAGAGGACGCGACCCAGGACAGTGACGCACTGTGGACGGCGACCCAGGACACTGACACACAGAGGACGGCGATCGAGGACAGTGGCACACAGGGGAAGGCGACCCAGGACAGTGAGACACAGAGGACGCCGACCCAAGACGGTGACACACGGAGGACGGCGACCCAGGACAGTGACACACAGAGGACGCAACCCAGAACAGTGACACGCAGTGGATGGCGACCCAGGACAGTGACACATAGAGGACAGAGACCCAGGATAGTGACACACAGAGGACGCGACCCAGGACAGTGACACGCAGAGGATGGCAACCCAGGACAGTGACACACAGAGGACGGCGACCCAGGACAGTGACACACAGAGGATGGCGACCCAGAACAGTGACACGCAGAGGACGCGACCCAGGACAGTGACACACAGAGGACGGTGGCCCAGGACAGTGGCACAGGGAGGACGGCGATCCAGGACAGTGACACACAGAGGACGGTGACCCAGGACAGTGACACACAGAGGACAGCGATCCAGGACAGTGACACACGGAGGACCGCGAGCCAGGACAGGGACACAGGGATGACGGCGAGCAAGGACAGTGACACACGGAGGACAGCGATCCAGGACAGTGACACACGGAGGACAGCGACCTAGGACAGTGACACACAGGGGACAGCGACCCAGGAGAGTGATATGCGGAGGACGCCGACCCAGGACAGTGACACACAGGGGACGGCGACCCAGGACAGTGACACACAGAGGACGGCGACCCAGGAGAGTGACATACGGAGGACGACGAGCCAGGACAGTGACACACGGAGGACGGCGACCCAGGACAGTGACACACAGAGGACGCGACCAAGGACAGTGACGTACAGAGGACGCGACCGAGGACAGTGGCGCACAGAGGACGGCGCCCCAGGACAGTGACACACAGTGGACGGAGACCCAGGACAGTGCACACGGAGGACGGCGACCAAGGACAGTGACATACAGAGGACGTGACCCAGGACAGTGACGCACTGAGGACGGCGACCCAGGACAGTGACACACAGAGGACGGCGATCGAGGACAGTGGCACACAGGGGAAGGCGACCCAGGACAGTGACACACAGAGGACGGCGACCCAGGAAAGTGACACACGGAGGACGGCGACCCAGGACAGTGACACACAGGGGACGCAACCCAGAACAGTGACACGCAGAGGATGGCGACCCAGGACAGTGACACACAGAGGACGGAGACCCAGGACAGTGACACACAGAGGACGCGACCCAGGACAGTGACACGCAGAGGATGGCGACCCAGGACAGTGACACACAGAGGACGGCGACCCAGGCCAGTGACACACAGAGGATGGCGACCCAGCACAGTGACACGCAGAGGACGCGACCCAGGACAGTGACGCACTGAAGACGGCGACCCAGGACAGTGACACACAGAGGACGGCGATCGAGGACAGTGGCACACAGGGGAAGACGACCCAGGACAGTGAGACACAGAGGACGCCGACCCAGGACGGTGACACACGGAGGACGGCGACCCAGGACATTGACACACAGAGGACGCAACCCAGAACAGTGACACGCAGAGGATGGCGACCCAGGACAGTGACACACAGAGGACGGAAACCCAGGAGAGTGACACACAGAGGACGCGACCCAGGACAGTGACACGCAGAGGATGGCGACCCAGGACAGTGACACACAGAGGACGGCGACCCAGGACAGTGACACACAGAGGATGGCGACCCAGAACAGTGACACGCAGAGGACGCAACCCAGGACACTGACACACAGTGGACGGTGGCGCAGGACAGTGGCACAGGGAGGACGGCGATTCAGGACAGTGACACACAGAGGACGGTGACCCAGGACAGTGACACACAGAGGACAGCGATCCAGGACAGTGACACACGGAGGACCGCGATCCAGGACAGTGACACAGGGAGGGCGGCGAGCCAGGACAGTGACACACAGGGGACGGCGACCCAGGACAGTGACACACAAGTCACAGTGACACACGTAGGACGGCGATCCAGGGCGGTGACACACGGAGAATGGTGACCCAGGACAGTGACACACAGAGGACGGCGACCCAGGAGAGTGACATACGGAGGACGGCGACCCAGGACAGTGACACACAGGGGACGGCGACCCAGGAGAGTGACATACGGAGGACGACGAGCCAGGACAGTGACACACGGAGGACGGCGACCCAGGACAGTGTCACACAGAGGACGCGACCAAGGACAGTGACGCACAGAGGAAGCGACCGAGGACAGTGGCGCACAGAGGACGGCGACCCAGGACAGTGAGACACAGAGGACGCCGACCCAGGACGGTAACACACGTAGGACGGCGACCCAGGACAGTGACACGCAGTGGATGGCGACCCAGGACAGTGACACACAGAGGACGGAGACCCAGGAGAGTGACACACAGAGGACGCGACCCAGGACAGTGACACGCAGAGGATGGCGACCCAGGACAGTGACACACAGAGGACGGCGACCCAGGACAGTGACACACAGAGGACGGCGACCCAGAACAGTGACACGCAGAGGACGCGACCCAGGACAGTGACACACAGAGGACGGCGACCCAGGCCAGTGACACACAGTGGATGGCGACCCAGAACAGTGACACGCAGAGGACGCGACCCAGGACAGTGACACACAGAGGACGCGACCCAGGACAGTGACGCACTGAGGACGGCGACCCAGGACAGTGACACACAGAGGACGGCGATCGAGGACAGTGGCACACAGGGGAAGGCGACCCAGGACAGTGAGACACAGAGGACGCCGACCCAGGACGGTGACACACGGAGGACGGCGACCCAGGACAGTGACACACAGAGGACGCAACCCAGAACAGTGACACGCAGTGGATGGCGACCCAGGACAGTGACACACAGAGGACGGAGACCCAGGAGAGTGACACACAGAGGACGCGACCCAGGACAGTGACACGCAGAGGATGGCGACCCAGGACAGTGACACACAGAGGACGGCGACCCAGGACAGTGACACACAGAGGATGGCGACCCAGAACAGTGACACGCAGAGGACGCAACCCAGGACACTGACACACAGAGGACGGTGGCCCAGGACAGTGGCACAGGGAGGACGGCGATCCAGGACAGTGACACACAGAGGACGGTGACCCAGGACAGTGACACACAGAGGACAGCGATCCAGGACAGTGACACACGGAGGACCGCGAGCCAGGACAGTGACACAGGGAGGGCGGCGAGCCAGGACAGTGACACACAGGGGACGGCGACCCAGGACAGTGACACACAAGTCACAGTGACACACGTAGGACGGCGATCCAGGGCGGTGACACACGGAGAATGGTGACCCAGGACAGTGACACACAGAGGCTGCGACCCAGGACAGTGACATACAGAGGACAGCGATCCAGGACAGTGACACACGGAGGACCGCGAGCCAGGACAGGGACACAGGGATGACGGCGAGCAAGGACAGTGACACACGGAGGACAGCGATCCAGGACAGTGACACACGGAGGACAGCGACCCAGGACAGTGACACACAGGGGACGGCGACCCAGGAGAGTGACATACGTAGGACGCCGACCCAGGACAGTGACACACAAGGGGACGGCGACCCAGGACACTGACACACAGAGGACGGCGACCCAGGAGAGTGACATACGGAGGACGGCGACCCAGGACAGTGACACACAGGGGCCGGCAACCCAGGAGAGTGACACACAGAGGACGCGACCCAGGACAGTGACACACAGAGGACGGCGACCCAGGAGAGTGACATACGGAGGACGGCGACCCAGGACAGTGACACACAGGGGACGGCGACCCAGGAGAGTGACATACGGAGGACGACGAGCCAGGACAGTGACACACGGAGGACGGCGACCCAGGACAGTGTCACACAGAGGACGCGACCCAGGACAGTGACGCACAGAGGAAGCGACCGAGGACAGTGGCGCACAGAGGACGGCGACCCAGGACAGTGAGACACAGAGGACGCCGACCCAGGACGGTGACACACGTAGGACGGCGACCCAGGACAGTGACACACAGAGGACGCAACCCAGAACAGTGACACGCAGTGGATGGCGACCCAGGACAGTGACACACAGAGGACGGAGACCCAGGAGAGTGACACACAGAGGACGCGACCCAGGACAGTGACACGCAGAGGATGGCGACCCAGGACAGTGACACACAGAGGACGGCGACCCAGGACAGTGACACACAGAGGACGGCAACCCAGAACAGTGACACGCAGAGGACGCGACCCAGGACAGTGACACACAGAGGACGGCGACCCAGGCCAGTGACACACAGTGGATGGCGACCCAGAACAGTGACACGCAGAGGACGCGACCCAGGACAGTGACACACAGAGGACGCGACCCAGGACAGTGACGCACTGAGGACGGCGACCCAGGACAGTGACACACAGAGGACGGCGATCGAGGACAGTGGCACACAGGGGAAGGCGACCCAGGACAGTGAGACACAGAGGACGCCGACCCAGGACGGTGACACACGGAGGACGGCGACGCAGGACAGTGACACACAGAGGACGCAACCCAGAACAGTGACACGCAGTGGATGGCGACCCAGGACAGTGACACACAGAGGACGGAGACCCAGGAGAGTGACACACAGAGGACGCGACCCAGGACAGTGACACGCAGAGGATGGCGACCCAGGACAGTGACACACAGAGGACGGCGACCCAGGACAGTGACACACAGAGGACGGCGACCCAGAACAGTGACACGCAGAGGACGCGACCCAGGACAGTGACACACAGAGGACGGTGGCCCAGGACAGTGGCACAGGGAGGACGGCGATCCAGGACAGTGACACACAGAGGACGGTGACCCAGGACAGTGACACACAGAGGACAGCGATCCAGGACAGTGACATACGGAGGACGGCGACCCAGGACAGTGACACACAGGGGACGGCGACCCAGGAGAGTGACACACAGAGGACGCGACCCAGGACAGTGACACACAGAGGACGGCGACCCAGGAGAGTGACACACAGAGGACGGCGACCCAGGACAGTGACACACAGGGGACGGCGACCCAGGTGAGTGACATATGGAGGACGACGACCCAGGACAGTGACACACGGAGGACGGCGACCCTGGACAGTGACACACGGAGGACGGCGCCCCAGGACAGTGACACACAGAGGACGGCGACCCAGGACAGTGACACACGGAGGGCGCGACCCAGGACAGTGACACACAGAGACGGCGACCCAGAACAGTGACACGCAGAGGATGGCGACCCAGGACAGTGACACACAGAGGACGGAGACCCAGGACAGTGACACACAGAGGACGCGACCCAGGACAGTGACACGCAGAGGATGGCGACCCAGGACAGTGACACACAGAGGACGGCGACCCAGGCCAGTGACACACAGAAGATGGCGACCCAGAACAGTGACACGCAGAGGACGCGACCCAGGACAGTGACACACAGAGGACGGCGCCCCAGGACAGTGACACACAGAGGACGGCGACCCAGGACAGTGACACACGGAGGACGGCGACCCTGGACAGTGACACACAGAGGACGGCGCCCCAGGACAGTGACACACAGAGGACGCAACCCAGAACAGTGACACGCAGAGGATGGCGACCCAGGACAGTGACACACAGAGGACGGAGACCCAGGACAGTGACACGCAGAGGATGGCGACCCAGGACAGTGACACACAGAGGACGGCGACCCAGGACAGTGACACACAGAGGACGCGACCCAGGACAGTGACGCACTGTGGACGGCGACCCAGGACACTGACACACAGAGGACGGCGATCGAGGACAGTGGCACACAGGGGAAGGCGACCCAGGACAGTGAGACACAGAGGACGCCGACCCAGGACGGTGACACACGGAGGACGCGACCCAGAACAGTGACACGCAGTGGATGGCGACACAGGACAGTGACACACAGAGGACGGAGACCCAGGACAGTGACACACAGAGGACGGAGACCCAGGACAGTGACACACAGGGGACGGTGACCCAGGATAGTGACACACAGAGGACGCGACCCAGGACAGTGACACGCAGAGGATGGCGACCCAGGACAGTGACACACAGAGGACGGCGACCCAGGACAGTGACACACAGAGGATGGCGACCCAGGACAGTGACACACAGGGGACGGCAACCCAGGAGAGTGACACACAGAGGACGCGACCCAGGACAGTGACACACAGAGGACGGCGACCCAGGACAGTGACACACAGAGGACGGAGACCCAGGACAGTGACACACAGAGGACGCGACCCAGGACAGTGACACGCAGAGGATGGCGACCCAGGACAGTGACACACAGAGGACGGCGACCCAGGACAGTGACACACAGAGGACGGAGACCCAGGACAGTGACACACAGAGGACGCGACCCAGGACAGTGACACGCAGAGGATGGCGACCCAGGACAGTGACACACAGAGGACGGCGACCCAGGACAGTGACACACAGAGGATGGCGACCCAGAACAGTGACACGCAGAGGACGTGACCCAGGACAGTGACACACAGTGGACGGAGACCCAGGACAGTGGCACACAGGGAAAGGCGACCCAGGACAGTGAGACACAGAGGACGCCGACCCAGGACAGTGACACACGGAGGACCGCGACCCAGGACAGTGAGACACAGAGGACGGTGGCCCAGGACAGTGACACATGGAGGACCGCGAGCCAGGACAGTGGCACACAGGGGACGCCGACCCAGGACAGTGACACACAGAGGACGGCGACCCAGGACAGTGACACACAGAGGACAGCGATCCAGGACAGTGACGCAGGGAGGACGGCGAGCCAGGACAGTGACACACAGGGGACGGCGACCCAGGAGAGTGACATACGGAGGACGCTGACCCAGGACAGTGACACACAGGGGACGGCGACCCAGGAGAGTGACATACGGAGGACACTGACCCAGGACAGTGACACACAGAGGACGCGACCCGGGACCGTGACACACGGAGGACAGCGATCCAGGACAGTGACACATGGAGGACCGCGAGCCAGGACAGTGACACACGGAGGACCGCGAGCCAGGACAGTGACACAGGGAGGACGGCGAGCCAGGACAGTGATACACAGAGGACGGCGAGCCAGGACAGTGACACACTGAGGACGGCGACCCAGGACAGTGACACACAGAGGACGCTACCAAGGACAGTGACGCACAGAGGACGCGACCCAGGACAGTGGCGCACAGAGGACGGCACCCCAGGACAGTGACACACAGAGGACGCAACCAAGAACAGTGATACGCAGAGGATGGCGACCCAGGACAGTGACACACAGAGGACGGAGACCCAGGACAGTGACACACAGAGGACGCGACCCAGGACAGTGACACGCAGAGGATGGCGACCCAGGACAGTGACACACAGAGGACGGCGACCCAGGACAGTGACACACAGAGGATGGCGACCCAGAACAGTGACACGCAGAGGACGCGACCCAGGACAGTGACACACAGAGGACGCGACCCAGGACAGTGACACAAAGAGGACGACGACCCAGGAGAGTGACACACAGAGGACGGCGACCCAGGACAGTGACACACAGGGGACGGCGACCCAGGTGAGTGACATATGGAGGACGACGAGCCAGGACGGTGACACACGGAGGACGGCGACCCAGGACAGTGACACACAGAGGACGCGACCAAGGACAGTGACGTACAGAGGACGCGACCGAGGACAGTGGCGCACAGAGGACGGCGCCCCAGGACAGTGACACACAGAGGATGGCGACCCAGAACAGTGACACGCAGAGGACGCGACCCAGGACAGTGACACACAGAGGACGGTGGCCCAGGACAGTGGCACAGGGAAGACGGCGATCCAGGACAGTGACACACAGAGGACGGTGACCCAGGACAGTGACACACAGAGGACAGCGATCCAGGACAGTGACACACGGAGGACCGCGAGCCAGGACAGGGACACAGGGAGGACGGCGATCCAGGACAGTGACACACGGAGGACAGCGACCTAGGACAGTGACACACAGGGGACAGCGACCCAGGAGAGTGATATGCGGAGGACGCCGACCCAGGACAGTGACACACAGGGGACGGCGACCCAGGACAGTGACACACAGAGGACGGCGACCCAGGATAGTGACATACGGAGGACGGCGACCCAGGACAGTGACACACAGGGGACGGCGACCCAGGTGAGTGACATACGGAGGACGACGAGCCAGGACAGTGACACACGGAGGACGGCGACCCAGGACAGTGACACACAGAGGACGCGACCAAGGACAGTGACGTACAGAGGACGCGACCGAGGACAGTGGCGCACAGAGGACGGCGCCCCAGGACAGTGACACACAGTGGACGGAGACCCAGGACAGTGCACACGGAGGACGGCGACCAAGGACAGTGACATACAGAGGACGTGACCCAGGACAGTGACGCACTGAGGACGGCGACCCAGGACAGTGACACACAGAGGACGGAGACCCAGGACAGTGACACACAGAGGACGCGACCCAGGACAGTGACACGCAGAGGATGGCGACCCAGGACAGTGACACACAGAGGACGGCGACCCAGGCCAGTGACACACAGAGGATGGCGACCCAGAACAGTGACACGCAGAGGACGCGACCCAGGACAGTGACGCACTGAAGACGGCGACCCAGGACAGTGACACACAGAGGACGGCGATCGAGGACAGTGGCACACAGGGGAAGGCGACCCAGGACAGTGAGACACAGAGGACGCCGACCCAGGACGGTGACACACGGAGGACGGCGACCCAGGACATTGACACACAGAGGACGCAACCCAGAACAGTGACACGCAGAGGATGGCGACCCAGGACAGTGACACACAGAGGACGGAAACCCAGGAGAGTGACACACAGAGGACGCGACCCAGGACAGTGACACGCAGAGGATGGCGACCCAGGACAGTGACACACAGAGGACGGCGACCCAGGACAGTGACACACAGAGGATGGCGACCCAGAACAGTGACACGCAGAGGACGCAACCCAGGACAGTGACACACAGAGGACGGTGGCCCAGGACAGTGGCACAGGGAGGACGGCGATCCAGGACAGTGACACACAGAGGACGGTGACCCAGGACAGTGACACACAGAGGACAGCGATCCAGGACAGTGACACACGGAGGACCGCGAGCCAGGACAGTGACACAGGGAGGGCGGCGAGCCAGGACAGTGACACACAGGGGACGGCGACCCAGGACAGTGACACACAAGTCACAGTGACACACGTAGGACGGCGATCCAGGGCGGTGACACATGGGAATGGTGACCCTGGACAGTGACACACAGAGGCTGCGACCCAGGACAGTGACATACAGAGGGCAGCGATCCAGGACAGTGACACACGGAGGACCGCGAGCCAGGACAGGGACACAGGGATGACGGCGAGCAAGGACAGTGACACACGGAGGACAGCGATCCAGGACAGTGACACACGGAGGACAGCGACCCAGGACAGTGACACACAGGGGACGGCGACCCAGGAGAGTGACATACGTAGGACGCCGACCCAGGACAGTGACACACAAGGGGACGGCGACCCAGGACACTGACACACAGAGGACGGCGACCCAGGACAGTGACATACGGAGGACGGCGACCCAGGACAGTGACACACAGGGGACGGCAACCCAGGAGAGTGACACACGGAGGACGGCGACCCAGGACAGTGACACACAGGGGACGGCGACCCAGGAGAGTGACATACGGAGGACGACGAGCCAGGACAGTGACACACGGAGGACGGCGACCCAGGACAGTGTCACACAGAGGACGCGACCAAGGACAGTGACGCACAGAGGAAGCGACCGAGGACAGTGGCGCACAGAGGACGGCGACCCAGGACAGTGAGACACAGAGGACGCCGACCCAGGACGGTGACACACATAGGACGGCGACCCAGGACAGTGACACACAGAGGACGCAACCCAGAACAGTGACACGCAGTGGATGGCGACCCAGGACAGTGACACACAGAGGACGGAGACCCAGGAGAGTGACACACAGAGGACGCGACCCAGGACAGTGACACGCAGAGGATGGCGACCCAGGACAGTGACACACAGAGGACGGCGACCCAGGACAGTGACACACAGAGGACGGCGACCCAGAACAGTGACACGCAGAGGACGCGACCCAGGACAGTGACACACAGAGGACGGCGACCCAGGCCAGTGACACACAGTGGATGGCGACCCAGAACAGTGACACGCAGAGGACGCGACCCAGGACAGTGACACACAGAGGACGCGACCCAGGACAGTGACGCACTGAGGACGGCGACCCAGGACAGTGACACACAGAGGACGGCGATCGAGGACAGTGGCACACAGGGGAAGGCGACCCAGGACAGTGAGACACAGAGGACGCCGACCCAGGACGGTGACACACGGAGGACGGCGACCCAGGACAGTGACACACAGAGGACGCAACCCAGAACAGTGACACGCAGTGGATGGCGACCCAGGACAGTGACACACAGAGGACGGAGACCCAGGAGAGTGACACACAGAGGACGCGACCCAGGACAGTGACACGCAGAGAATGGCGACCCAGGACAGTGACACACAGAGGACGGCGACCCAGGACAGTGACACACAGAGGACGGCGACCCAGAACAGTGACACGCAGAGGACGCGACCCAGGACAGTGACACACAGAGGACGGTGGCCCAGGACAGTGGCACAGGGAGGACGGCGATCCAGGACAGTGACACACAGAGGACGGTGACCCAGGACAGTGACACACAGAGGACAGCGATCCAGGACAGTGACACACGGAGGACCGCGAGCCAGGACAGGGACACAGGGATGACGGCGAGCAAGGACAGGGCCACACGGAGGACAGCGATCCAGGACAGTGACACACGGAGGACAGCGACCGAGGGCAGTGACACACAGGGGACGGTGACCCAGGAGAGTGACATACGGAGGACGCCGACCCAGGACAGTGACACACTGTGGACGGCGACCCAGGACAGTGACACACAGAGGACGGCGACCCAGGAGAGTGACATACGGAGGACGGCGACCCAGGACAGTGACACACAGGGGACGGCGACCCAGGAGAGTGACACACAGAGAACGCGACCCAGGACAGTGACACACAGAGGACGGCGACCCAGGAGAGTGACACACAGAGGACGGCGACCCAGGACAGTGACACACAGGGGACGGCGACCCAGGTGAGTGACATATGGAGGACGACGAGCCAGGACAGTGACACACGGAGGACGGCGACCCAGGACAGTGACACACAGAGGACGCGACCAAGGACAGTGACGTACAGAGGACGCGACCGAGGACAGTGGCGCACAGAGGACGGCGCCCCAGGACAGTGACACACAGAGGACGCAACCCAGAACAGTGACACGCAGAGGATGGCGACCCAGGACAGTGACACACAGAGGACGGAGACCCAGGACAGTGACACACAGAGGATGCGACCCAGGACAGTGACACGCAGAGGATGGCGACCCAGGACAGTGACACACAGAGGACGGCGACCCAGGCCAGTGACACACAGAAGATGGCGACCCAGAACAGTGACACGCAGAGGACGCGACCCAGGACAGTGACACACAGAGGACGGCGCCCCAGGACAGTGACACACAGAGGACGGCGACCCAGGACAGTGACACACGGAGGACGGCGACCCTGGACAGTGACACACAGAGGACGGCGCCCCAGGACAGTGACACACAGAGGACGCAACCCAGAACAGTGACACGCAGAGGATGGCGACCCAGGACAGTGACACACAGAGGACGGAGACCCAGGACAGTGACACGCAGAGGATGGCGACCCAGGACAGTGACACACAGAGGACGGCGACCCAGAACAGTGACACGCAGAGGACGCGACCCAGGACAGTGACACACAGAGGACGCGACCCAGGACAGTGACGCACTGTGGACGGCGACCCAGGACACTGACACACAGAGGACGGCGATCGAGGACAGTGGCACACAGGGGAAGGCGACCCAGGACAGTGAGACACAGAGGACGCCGACCCAGGACGGTGACACACGGAGGACGCGAGCCAGAACAGTGACACGCAGTGGATGGCGACACAGGACAGTGACACACAGAGGACGGAGACCCAGGACAGTGACACACAGAGGACGGAGACCCAGGACAGTGACACACAGGGGACGGTGACCCAGGATAGTGACACACAGAGGACGCGACCCAGGACAGTGACACGCAGAGGATGGCGACCCAGGACAGTGACACACAGAGGACGGCGACCCAGGACAGTGACACACAGAGGATGGCGACCCAGGACAGTGACACACAGGGGACGGCGACCCAGGAGAGTGACATACGGAGGACGGCGACCCAGGACAGTGACACACAGGGGACGGCGACCCAGGAGAGTGACATACGGAGGACGACGAGCCAGGACAGTGACACACGGAGGACGGCGACCCAGGACAGTGTCACACAGAGGACGCGACCAAGGACAGTGACGCACAGAGGACGCGACCGAGGACAGTGGCGCACAGAGGACGGCGACCCAGGACAGTGAGACACAGAGGACGCCGACCCAGGACAGTGACACACGGAGGACCGCGACCCAGGACAGTGACACATAGAGGACGCAACCCAGAACAGTGACACGCAGAGGATGGCGACCCAGGACAGTGACATACAGAGGACGGAGACCCAGGACAGTGACACACAGAGGACGCGACCCAGGACAGTGACACGCAGAGGATGGCGACCCAGGACAGTGACACACAGAGGACGGCGACCCAGGACAGTGACACACAGAGGATGGCGACCCAGAACAGTGACACGCAGAGGACGTGACCCAGGACAGTGACACACAGTGGACGGAGACCCAGGACAGTGGCACACAGGGAAAGGCGACCCAGGACAGTGAGACACAGAGGACGCCGACCCAGGACAGTGACACACGGAGGACCGCGACCCAGGACAGTGAGACACAGAGGACGGTGGCCCAGGACAGTGACACATGGAGGACCGCGAGCCAGGACAGTGGCACACAGGGGACGCCGACCCAGGACAGTGACACACAGAGGACGGCGACCCAGGACAGTGACACACAGAGGACAGCGATCCAGGACAGTGACGCAGGGAGGACGGCGAGCCAGGACAGTGACACACAGGGGACGGCGACCCAGGAGAGTGACATACGGAGGACGCTGACCCAGGACAGTGACACACAGGGGACGGCGACCCAGGAGAGTGACATACGGAGGACACTGACCCAGGACAGTGACACACAGAGGACGCGACCCGGGACCGTGACACACGGAGGACAGCGATCCAGGACAGTGACACATGGAGGACCGCGAGCCAGGACAGTGACACACGGAGGACCGCGAGCCAGGACAGTGACACAGGGAGGACGGCGAGCCAGGACAGTGATACACAGAGGACGGCGAGCCAGGACAGTGACACACTGAGGACGGCGACCCAGGACAGTGACACACAGAGGACGCTACCAAGGACAGTGACGCACAGAGGACGCGACCCAGGACAGTGGCGCACAGAGGACGGCACCCCAGGACAGTGACACACAGAGGACGCAACCAAGAACAGTGATACGCAGAGGATGGCGACCCAGGACAGTGACACACAGAGGACGGAGACACAGGACAGTGACACACAGAGGACGCGACCCAGGACAGTGACACGCAGAGGATGGCGACCCAGGACAGTGACACACAGAGGACGGCGACCCAGGACAGTGACACACAGAGGATGGCGACCCAGAACAGTGACACGCAGAGGACGCGACCCAGGACAGTGACACACAGAGGACGCGACCCAGGACAGTGACACACAGAGGACGGCGACCCAGGAGAGTGACACACAGAGGACGGCGACCCAGGACAGTGACACACAGGGGACGGCGACCCAGGTGAGTGACATATGGAGGACGACGAGCCAGGACAGTGACACACGGAGGACGGCGACCCAGGACAGTGACACACAGAGGACGCGACCAAGGACAGTGACGTACAGAGGACGCGACCGAGGACAGTGGCGCACAGAGGACGGCGCCCCAGGACAGTGACACACAGAGGACGGCGACCCAGGACAGTGACACACGGAGGACGGCGACCCTGGACAGTGACACACGGAGGACGGCGCCACAGGACAGTGACACACAGAGGACGGAGACCCAGGACAGTGACACACAGAGGATGGCGACCCAGGACAGTGACACACAGAGGACGGAGACCCAGGACAGTGACACACAGAGGACGCGACCCAGGACAGTGACACGCAGAGGATGGCGACCCAGGACAGTGACACACAGAGGAAGGCGACCCAGGCCAGTGACACACAGAAGATGGCGACCCAGGACAGTGACACACAGAGGACGGCGCCCCAGGACAGTGACACACAGAGGACGGCGACCCAGGACAGTGACACACGGAGGACGGCGACCCTGGACAGTGACACACAGAGGACGGCGCCCCAGGACAGTGACACACAGAGGACGCAACCCAGAACAGTGACACGCAGAGGATGGCGACCCAGGACAGTGACACACAGAGGACGGAGACCCAGGACAGTGACACGCAGAGGATGGCGACCCAGGACAGTGACACACAGAGGACGCCGACCCAGAACAGTGACACGCAGAGGACGCGACCCAGGACAGTGACACACAGAGGACGCGACCCAGGACAGTGACGCACTGTGGACGGCGACCCAGGACACTGACACACAGAGGACGGCGATCGAGGACAGTGACACACAGAGGATGGCGACCCAGAACAGTGACACGCAGAGGACGCGACCCAGGACAGTGACACACAGAGGACGGGTGCCCAGGAAAGTGGCACAGGGAGGATGGCGATCCAGGACAGTGACACACAGAGGACGGTGACCCAGGACAGTGACACACAGAGGACAGCGATCCAGGACAGTGACACACGGAGGACCGCGAGCCAGGACAGTGACATAGGGAGGGCGGCGAGCCAGGACAGTGACACACAGGGGACGGCGACCCAGGACAGTGACACACAAGTCACAGTGACACACGTAGGACGGCGATCCAGGGCGGTGACACACAGAGAATGGTGACCCAGGACAGTGACACACAGAGGCTGCGACCCAGGACAGTGACACACAGAGGACGGAGACCCAGGACAGTGACACACAGAGGACGGAGACCCAGGACAGTGACACACAGGGGACGGTGACCCAGGATAGTGACACACAGAGGACGCGACCCAGGACAGTGACACGCAGAGGATGGCGACCCAGGACAGTGACACACAGAGGACGGCGACCCAGGACAGTGACACACAGAGGATGGCGACCCAGGACAGTGACACACAGGGGACGGCAACCCAGGAGAGTGACACACAGAGGACGCGACCCAGGACAGTGACACACAGAGGACGGCGACCCAGGAGAGTGACATACGGAGGACGGCGACCCAGGACAGTGACACACAGGGGACGGCGACCCAGGAGAGTGACATACGGAGGACGACGAGCCAGGACAGTGACACACGGAGGACGGCGACCCAGGACAGTGTCACACAGAGGACGCGACCAAGGACAGTGACGCACAGAGGACGCGACCGAGGACAGTGGCGCACAGAGGACGGCGACCCAGGACAGTGAGACACAGAGGACGCCGACCCAGGACAGTGACACATGGAGGACCGCGACCCAGGACAGTGACACATAGAGGACGCAACCCAGAACAGTGACACGCAGAGGATGGCGACCCAGGACAGTGACACACAGAGGACGGAGACCCAGGACAGTGACACACAGAGGACGCGACCCAGGACAGTGACACGCAGAGGATGGCGACCCAGGACAGTGACACACAGAGGACGGCGACCCAGGACAGTGACACACAGAGGATGGCGACCCAGAACAGTGACACGCAGAGGACGTGACCCAGGACAGTGACACACAGTGGACGGAGACCCAGGACAGTGGCACACAGGGAAAGGCGACCCAGGACAGTGAGACACAGAGGACGCCGACCCAGGACAGTGACACACGGAGGACCGCGACCCAGGACAGTGAGACACAGAGGACGGTGGCCCAGGACAGTGACACATGGAGGACCGCGAGCCAGGACAGTGGCACACAGGGGACGCCGACCCAGGACAGTGACACACAGAGGACGGCGACCCAGGACAGTGACACACAGAGGACAGCGATCCAGGACAGTGACGCAGGGAGGACGGCGAGCCAGGACAGTGACACACAGGGGACGGCGACCCAGGAGAGTGACATACGGAGGACGCTGACCCAGGACAGTGACACACAGGGGACGGCGACCCAGGAGAGTGACATACGGAGGACACTGACCCAGGACAGTGACACACAGAGGACGTGACCCGGGACCGTGACACACGGAGGACAGCGATCCAGGACAGTGACACATGGAGGACCGCGAGCCAGGACAGTGACACACGGAGGACCGCGAGCCAGGACAGTGACACAGGGAGGACGGCGAGCCAGGACAGTGATACACAGAGGACGGCGAGCCAGGACAGTGACACACTGAGGACGGCGACCCAGGACAGTGACACACAGAGGACGCTACCAAGGACAGTGACGCACAGAGGACGCGACCCAGGACAGTGGCGCACAGAGGACGGCATCCCAGGACAGTGACACACAGAGGACGCAACCAAGAACAGTGATACGCAGAGGATGGCGACCCAGGACAGTGACACACAGAGGACGGAGACCCAGGACAGTGACACACAGAGGACGCGACCCAGGACAGTGACACGCAGAGGATGGCGACCCAGGACAGTGACACACAGAGGACGGCGACCCAGGACAGTGACACACAGAGGATGGCGACCCAGAACAGTGACACGCAGAGGACGCGACCCAGGACAGTGACACACAGAGGACGCGACCCAGGACAGTGACGCACGGAGGACGGCGACCCAGGACAGTGACACACGGAGGACCGCGGGCCAGGACAGTGACACAGGGAGGACGGCGACCCAGGAGAGTGACATACGGAGGACGACTTGCCAGGAGAGTGACAAACGGAGGACGGATAACCAGGACAGTGACACACAGAGGACGCGACCAAGGACAGTGACGTACAGAGGACGCGACCGAGGACAGTGGCGCACAGAGGACGGCGCCCCAGGACAGTGACACACAGTGGACTGAGACCCAGGACAGTGCACACGGAGGACGGCGACCAAGGACAGTGACACACAGAGGACGCGACCCAGGACATTGACGCACTGAGGACGGCGACCCAGGACAGTGACACACAGAGGACGGCGATCGAGGACAGTGGCACACAGGGGAAGGCGACCCAGGACAGTGACACACAGAGGACGGCGACCCAGGACAGTGACACACGGAGGACGGCGACCCAGGACAGTGACACACAGAGGACGCAACCCAGAACAGTGACACGCAGAGGATGGCGACCCAGGACAGTGACACACAGAGGACGGAGACCCAGGACAGTGACACACAGAGGACGCGAGCCAGGACAGTGACACGCAGAGGATGGCGACCCAGGACAGTGACACACAGAGGACGGTGACCCAGGCCAGTGACACACAGAGGATGGCGACCCAGAATAGTGACACGCAGAGGACGCGACCCAGGACAGTGACACACAGAGGACGCGACCCAGGACAGTGACGCACTGAGGACGGCGACCCAGGACAGTGACACACAGAGGACGGCGATCGAGGACAGTGGCACACAGGGGAAGGCGACCCAGGACAGTGAGACACAGAGGACGCCGACCCAGGACGGTGACACACGGAGGACGGCGACCCAGGACATTGACACACAGAGGACGCAACCCAGGACAGTGACACGCAGAGGTTGGCGACCCAGGACAGTGACACACAGAGGACGGAGACCCAGGAGAGTGACACACAGAGGACGCAACCCAGGACAGTGACATGCAGAGGATGGCGACCCAGGACAGTGACACACAGAGGACGGCGACCCAGGACAGTGACACACAGAGGATGGCGACCCAGAACAGTGACACGCAGAGGACGCGACCCAGGACAGTGACACACAGAGGACGGGTGCCCAGGAAAGTGGCACAGGGAGGATGGCGATCCAGGACAGTGACACACAGAGGACGGTGACCCAGGACAGTGACACACAGAGGACAGCGATCCAGGACAGTGACACACGGAGGACCGCGAGCCAGGACAGTGACATAGGGAGGGCGGCGAGCCAGGACAGTGACACACAGGGGACGGCGACCCAGGACAGTGACACACAAGTCACAGTGACACACGTAGGACGGCGATCCAGGGCGGTGACACACAGAGAATGGTGACCCAGGACAGTGACACACAGAGGCTGCGACCCAGGACAGTGACACACAGAGGACAGCGATCCAGGACAGTGACACAAGGAGGACCGCGAGCCAGGACAGGGACACAGGGATGACGGCGAGCAAGGACAGTGACACACGGAGGACAGCGATCCAGGACAGTGACACACGGAGGACAGCGACCCAGGACAGTGACACACAGGGGACGGCGACCCAGGAGAGTGACATACGGAGGACGCCGACCCAGGACAGTGACACACAGGGGACGGCGACCCAGGACAGTGACTCATAGAGGACGGCGACCCAGGAGAGTGACATACGGAGGACGGCGACCCAGGACAGTGACACACAGGGGACGGCGACCCAGGAGAGTGACACACAGAGGACGCGACCCAGGACAGTGACACACAGAGGACGGCGACCCAGGAGAGTGACATACGGAGGACGGCGACCCAGGACAGTGACACACAGGGGACGGCGACCCAGGAGAGTGACATACGGAGGACGACGAGCCAGGACAGTGACACACGGAGGACGGCGACCCAGGACAGTGACACACAGAGGACGCCGACCCAGGACAGTGACACACGGAGGACCGCGACCCAGGACAGTGACACATAGAGGACGCAACCCAGAACAGTGACACGCAGAGGATGGCGACCCAGAACAGTGACACACAGAGGACGGAGACCCAGGACAGTGACACACAGAGGACGCGACCCAGGACAGTGACACGCAGAGGATGGCGACCCAGGACAGTGACACACAGAGGACGGCGACCCAGGACAGTGACACACAGAGGATGGCGACCCAGAACAGTGACACGCAGAGGACGCGACCCCGGACAGTGACACACAGTGGACGGAGACCCAGGACAGTGCACACAGAGGACGGCGACCCAGGACAGTGACACACAGAGGACGCGACCCAGGACAGTGACGCACTGAGGACGGCGACCCAGGACAGGGACACAGGGAGGACGGCGATCCAGGACAGTGACACACAGAGGACGGAGACCCAGGACAGTGACACACAGAGGACGGCGACCCAGGACAGTGACACGCAGAGGATGGCGACCCAGGACAGTGACACACAGAGGACGGCGACCCAGGACAGTGACACACAGAGGATGGCGACCCAGAACTGTGACACGCAGAGGACGCGACCCAGGACAGTGACACACAGAGGACGCGACCCAGGACAGTGACGCACTGAGGACGGCGACCCAGGACAGTGACACACAGAGGACGCGACCCAGGACAGTGACACACAGAGGACGCGACCCAGGACAGTGACGCACTGAGGACGGCGACCCAGGACAGTGACACAGGGAGGACGGCGATCCAGGACAGTGACACACAGAGGACGGTGACCCAGGACAGTGACACACAGAGGACAGCGATCCAGGACAGTGACACACGGAGGACCGCGAGCCAGGACAGTGACACAGGGAGGGCGGCGAGCCAGGACAGTGACTCACAGGGGACGGCGACCCAGGACAGTGACACACAATTGACAGTGACACACGTAGGACGGCGATCCAGGGCGGTGACACGCAGAGGATGGTGACCCAGGACAGTGACACACAGAGGCTGCGACCCAGGACAGTGACATACAGAGGACAGGGATCAAGGACAGTGACACACGGAGGACCGCGAGCCAGGACAGTGACACAGGGGGGTCGGCGAGCCAGGACAGTGACACACAGAGGACGCGACTCGGGACCGTGACACACAGAGGACAGCGATCCAGGACAGTGACACATGGAGGACCGCGAGCCAGGACTGTGGCACACAGGACGGCGACCCAGGACAGTGACACAGGGAGGATGGCGAGCCAGGACAGTGACACACAGGGGACGCCGACCCAGGACAGTGACACAGAGAGGATGGCGACCCAGGACAGTGACACGCAGAGGACGCGACCCAGGACAGTGACACACAGTGGACGGAGACCCAGGACAGTGCACACAGAGGACGGCGACCCAGGACAGTGACACACAGAGGACGCGACCCAGGACAGTGACACACAGAGGACGCGACCCAGGACAGTGACGCACTGAGGACGGCGACCCAGGACAGTGACACAGGGAGGACGGCGATCCAGGACAGTGACACACAGAGGACGGTGACCCAGGACAGTGACACACAGAGGACAGCGATCCAGGACAGTGACACACGGAGGACCGCGAGTCAGGACAGTGACACAGGGAGGGCGGCGAGCCAGGACAGTGACTCACAGGGGACGGCGACCCAGGACAGTGACACACAATTGACAGTGACACACGTAGGACGGCGATCCAGGGCGGTGACACACAGAGGCTGCGACCCAGGACAGTGACATACAGAGGACAGGGATCAAGGACAGTGACACACGGAGGACCGCGAGCCAGGACAGTGACACAGGGGGGTCGGCGAGCCAGGACAGTGACACACAGAGGACGCGACTCGGGACCGTGACACACAGAGGACAGCGATCCAGGACAGTGACACATGGAGGACCGCGAGCCAGGACTGTGGCACACAGGACGGCGACCCAGGACAGTGACACAGGGAGGATGGCGAGCCAGGACAGTGACACACAGGGGACGCCGACCCAGGACAGTGACACACAGAGGACGGCGACCCAGGACAGTGACACACAGAGGACAGCGATCCAGGACAGTGACACAGGGAGGACGGCGAGCCAGGACAGTGACACACAGGGGACGGCGACCTAGGAGAGTGACATACGGAGGACGCTGACCCAGGACAGTGACACACAGAGGACGCGACCCAGGACAGTGACACACAGAGGACGCGACCCGGGACCGTGACACACAGAGGACAGCGATCCAGGACAGTGACACATGGAGGACCGCGAGCCAGGACAGTGACACACGGAGGACCGCGAGCCAGGACAGTGACACACAGAGGACGCGACCCTGGACAGTGACACGCAGAGGATGGCGACCCAGGACAGTGACACACAGAGGACGGCGACCCAGGACAGTGACACACAGAGGATGGCGACCCAGAACAGTGACACGCAGAGGACGCGACCCAGGACAGTGACACACAGAGGACGCGACCCAGGACAGTGACGCACGGAGGACGGCGACCCAGGACAGTGACACACGGAGGACCGCGGGCCAGGACAGTGACACACAGAGGACGGCGACCCATGAGAGTGACATACGGAGGACGGCGACCCAGGACAGTGACACACAGGGGACGGCGACCCAGGTGAGTGACATACGGAGGACGACGAGCCAGGACAGTGACACACGGAGGACGGCGACATAGGACAGTGACGTACAGAGGACGCGACCGAGGACAGTGGCGCACAGAGGACGGCGCCCCAGGACAGTGACACACAGTGGACGGAGACCCAGGACAGTGCACACGGAGGACGGCGACCAAGGACAGTGACACACAGAGGACGCGACCCAGGACAGTGACGCACTGAGGACGGCGACCCAGGACAGTGACACACAGAGGACGGCGATCGAGGACAGTGGCACACAGGGGAAAGCGACCCAGGACAGTGACACACAGAGGCTGCGACCCAGGACAGTGACACACAGAGGACAGCGATCCAGGACAGTGACACACGGAGGACCGCGAGCCAGGACAGGGACACAGGGATGACGGCGAGCAAGGACAGTGACACACGGAGGACAGCGATCCAGGACAGTGACACACGGAGGACAGCGACCCAGGACAGTGACACACAGGGGACGGCGACCCAGGAGAGTGACATACGGAGGACGCCGACCCAGGACAGTGACACACAGGGGACGGCGACCCAGGACAGTGACACACAGAGGACGGCGACCCAGGAGAGTGACATACGGAGGACGGCGACCCAGAACAGTGACACACAGGGGACGGCGACCCAGGTGAGTGACATACGGAGGACGACGAGCCAGGACAGTGACACACGGAGGACGGCGACATAGGACAGTGACGTACAGAGGACGCGACCGAGGACAGTGGCGCACAGAGGACGGCGCCCCAGGACAGTGACACACAGTGGACGGAGACCCAGGACAGTGCACACGGAGGACGGCGACCAAGGACAGTGACACACAGAGGACGCGACCCAGGACAGTGACGCACTGAGGACGGCGACCCAGGACAGTGACACACAGAGGACGGCGATCGAGGACAGTGGCACACAGGGGAAAGCGACCCAGGACAGTGACACACAGAGGCTGCGACCCAGGACAGTGACACACAGAGGACAGCGATCCAGGACCGTGACACACGGAGGACCGCGAGCCAGGACAGGGACACAGGGATGACGGCGAGCAAGGACAGTGACACACGGAGGACAGCGATCCAGGACAGTGACACACGGAGGACAGCGACCCAGGACAGTGACACACAGGGGACGGCGACCCAGGAGAGTGACATACGGAGGACGCCGACCCAGGACAGTGACACACAGGGGACGGCGACCCAGGACAGTGACACACAGAGGACGGCGACCCAGGAGAGTGACATACGGAGGACGGCGACCCAGAACAGTGACACACAGAGGACGGCGACCCAGGAGAGTGACACACGGAGGACGGCGACCCAGGACAGTGACACACAGAGGACGCCGACCCAGGACAGGGACACACGGAGGACCACGACCCAGGACAGTGACACATAGAGGACGCGACCCAGAACAGTGACACGCAGAGGATGGCGACCCAGAACAGTGACTCGCAGAGGATGGCGACCCAGGACAGTGACACACAGAGGACGGAGACCCAGGACAGTGACACAGAGAGGATGGCGACCCAGGACAGTGACACGAAGAGGACGCGACCCAGGACAGTGACACACAGTGGACGGAGACCCAGGACAGTGCACACAGAGGACGGCGACCCAGGACAGTGACACACAGAGGACGCGACCCAGGACAGTGACGCACTGAGGACGGCGACCCAGGACAGTGACACAGGGAGGACGGCGATCCAGGACAGTGACACACAGAGGACGGTGACCCAGGACAGTGACACACAGAGGACAGCGATCCAGGACAGTGACACACGGAGGACCGCGAGCCAGGACAGTGACACAGGGAGGGCGGCGAGCCAGGACAGTGACTCACAGGGGACGGCGACCCAGGACAGTGACACACAATTGACAGTGACACACGTAGGACGGCGATCCAGGGCGGTGACACACAGAGGATGGTGACCCAGGACAGTGACACACAGAGGCTGCGACCCAGGACAGTGACATACAGAGGACAGGGATCAAGGACAGTGACACACGGAGGACCGCGAGCCAGGACAGTGACACAGGGGGGTCGGCGAGCCAGGACAGTGACACACAGAGGACGCGACTCGGGACCGTGACACACAGAGGACAGCGATCCAGGACAGTGACACAGGGAGGGCGGCGAGCCAGGACAGTGACACACAGGGGACGCCGACCCAGGACAGTGACACACAGAGGACGGCGACCCAGGACAGTGTCACACAGAGGACGCGACCAAGGACAGTGACGCACAGAGGAAGCGACCGAGGACAGTGGCGCACAGAGGACGGCGACCCAGGACAGTGAGACACAGAGGACGCCGACCCAGGACGGTGACACACGTAGGACGGCGACCCAGGACAGTGACACACAGAGGACGCAACCCAGAACAGTGACACGCAGTGGATGGCGACCCAGGACAGTGACACACAGAGGACGGAGACCCAGGAGAGTGACACACAGAGGACGCGACCCAGGACAGTGACACGCAGAGGATGGCGACCCAGGACAGTGACACACAGAGGACGGCGACCCAGGACAGTGACACACAGAGGACGGCGACCCAGAACAGTGACACGCAGAGGACGGCGACCCAGGCCAGTGACACACAGTGGATGGCGACCCAGAACAGTGACACGCAGAGGACGCGACCCAGGACAGTGACACACAGAGGACGCGACCCAGGACAGTGACGCACTGAGGACGGCGACCCAGGACAGTGACACACAGAGGACGGCGATCGAGGACAGTGGCACACAGGGGAAGGCGACCCAGGACAGTGAGACACAGAGAACGCCGACCCAGGACGGTGACACACGGAGGACGGCGACCCAGGACAGTGACACACAGAGGACGCAACCCAGAACAGTGACACGCAGTGGATGGCGACCCAGGACAGTGACACACAGAGGACGGAGACCCAGGAGAGTGACACACAGAGGACGCGACCCAGGACAGTGACACGCAGAGGATGGCGACCCAGGACAGTGACACACAGAGGACGGCGACCCTGGACAGTGACACACAGAGGACGGCGACCCAGAACAGTGACACGCAGAGGACGCGACCCAGGACAGTGACACACAGAGGACGGTGGCCCAGGACAGTGGCACAGGGAGGACGGCGATCCAGGACAGTGACACACAGAGGACGGTGACCCAGGACAGTGACACACAGAGGACAGCGATCCAGGACAGTGACACACGGAGGACCGCGAGCCAGGACAGGGACACAGGGATGACGGCGAGCAAGGACAGTGCCACACGGAGGACAGCGATCCAGGACAGTGACACACGGAGGACAGCGACCGAGGGCAGTGACACACAGGGGACGGTGACCCAGGAGAGTGACATACGGAGGACGCCGACCCAGGACAGTGACACACTGTGGACGGCGACCCAGGACAGTGACACACAGAGGACGGCGACCCAGGAGAGTGACATACGGAGGACGGCGACCCAGGACAGTGACACACAGGGGACGGCGACCCAGGAGAGTGACACACAGAGGACGCGACCCAGGACAGTGACACACAGAGGACGGCGACCCAGGAGAGTGACACACAGAGGACGGCGACCCAGGACAGTGACACACAGGGGACGGCGACCCAGGTGAGTGACATATGGAGGACGACGAGCCAGGACAGTGACACACGGAGGACGGCGACCCAGGACAGTGACACACAGAGGACGCGACCAAGGACAGTGACGTACAGAGGACGCGACCGAGGACAGTGGCGCACAGAGGACGGCGCCCCAGGACAGTGACACGCAGAGGATGGCGACCCAGGACAGTGACACACAGAGGACGGAGACCCAGGACAGTGACACACAGAGGACGCGACCCAGGACAGTGACACGCAGAGGATGGCGACCCAGGACAGTGACACACAGAGGACGGCGACCCAGGCCAGTGACACACAGAAGATGGCGACCCAGAACAGTGACACGCAGAGGACGCGACCCAGGACAGTGACACACAGAGGACGGCGCCCCAGGACAGTGACACACAGAGGACGGCGACCCAGGACAGTGACACACGGAGGACGGCGACCCTGGACAGTGACACACAGAGGACGGCGCCCCAGGACAGTGACACACAGAGGACGCAACCCAGAACAGTGACACGCAGAGGATGGCGACCCAGGACAGTGACACACAGAGGACGGAGACCCAGGACAGTGACACGCAGAGGATGGCGACCCAGGACAGTGACACACAGAGGACGGCGACCCAGAACAGTGACACGCAGAGGACGCGACCCAGGACAGTGACACACAGAGGACGCGACCCAGGACAGTGACGCACTGTGGACGGCGACCCAGGACACTGACACACAGAGGACGGCGATCGAGGACAGTGGCACACAGGGGAAGGCGACCCAGGACAGTGAGACACAGAGGACGCCGACCCAGGACGGTGACACACGGAGGACGTGACCCAGAACAGTGACACGCAGTGGATGGCGACACAGGACAGTGACACACAGAGGACGGAGACCCAGGACAGTGACACACAGAGGACGGAGACCCAGGACAGTGACACACAGGGGACGGTGACCCAGGATAGTGACACACAGAGGACGCGACCCAGGACAGTGACACGCAGAGGATGGCGACCCAGGACAGTGACACACAGAGGACGGCGACCCAGGACAGTGACACACAGAGGATGGCGACCCAGGACAGTGACACACAGGGGACGGCAACCCAGGAGAGTGACACACAGAGGACGCGACCCAGGACAGTGACACACAGAGGACGGCGACCCAGGAGAGTGACATACGGAGGACGGCGACCCAGGACAGTGACACACAGGGGACGGCGACCCAGGAGAGTGACACACGAGGACGGCGACCCAGGACAGTGTCACACAGAGGACGCGACCAAGGACAGTGACGCACAGAGGACGCGACCGAGGACAGTGCGCACAGAGGACGGCGACCCAGGACAGTGAGACACAGAGGACGCCGACCCAGGACAGTGACACACGGAGGACCGCGACCCAGGACAGTGACACATAGAGGACGCAACCCAGAACAGTGACACGCAGAGGATGGCGACCCAGGACAGTGACACACAGAGGACGGAGACCCAGGACAGTGACACACAGAGGACGCGACCCAGGACAGTGACACGCAGAGGATGGCGACCCAGGACAGTGACACACAGAGGACGGCGACCCAGGACAGTGACACACAGAGGATGGCGACCCAGAACAGTGACACGCAGAGGACGTGACCCAGGACAGTGACACACAGTGGACGGAGACCCAGGACAGTGGCACACAGGGAAAGGCGACCCAGGACAGTGAGACACAGAGGACGCCGACCCAGGACAGTAACACACGGAGGACCGCGACCCAGGACAGTGAGACACAGAGGACGGTGGCCCAGGACAGTGACACATGGAGGACCGCGAGCCAGGACAGTGGCACACAGGGGACGCCGACCCAGGACAGTGACACACAGAGGACGGCGACCCAGGACAGTGACACACAGAGGACAGCGATCCAGGACAGTGACGCAGGGAGGACGGCGAGCCAGGACAGTGACACACAGGGGACGGCGACCCAGGAGAGTGACATACGGAGGACGCTGACCCAGGACAGTGACACACAGGGGACGGCGACCCAGGAGAGTGACATACGGAGGACACTGACCCAGGACAGTGACACACAGAGGACGCGACCCGGGACCGTGACACACGGAGGACAGCGATCCAGGTCAGTGACACATGGAGGACCGCGAGCCAGGACAGTGACACACGGAGGACCGCGAGCCAGAACAGTGACACAGGGAGGACGGCGAGCCAGGACAGTGATACACAGAGGACGGCGAGCCAGGACAGTGACACACTGAGGACGGCGACCCAGGACAGTGACACACAGAGGACGCTACCAAGGACAGTGACGCACAGAGGACGCGACCCAGGACAGTGGCGCACAGAGGACGGCACCCCAGGACAGTGACACACAGAGGACGCAACCAAGAACAGTGATACGCAGAGGATGGCGACCCAGGACAGTGACACACAGAGGACGGAGACACAGGACAGTGACACACAGAGGACGCGACCCAGGACAGTGACACGCAGAGGATGGCGACCCAGGACAGTGACACACAGAGGACGGCGACCCAGGACAGTGACACACAGAGGATGGCGACCCAGAACAGTGACACGCAGAGGACGCGACCCAGGACAGTGACACACAGAGGACGCGACCCAGGACAGTGACACACAGAGGACGGCGACCCAGGAGAGTGACACACAGAGGACGGCGACCCAGGACAGTGACACACAGGGGACGGCGACCCAGGTGAGTGACATATGGAGGACGACGAGCCAGGACAGTGACACACGGAGGACGGCGACCCAGGACAGTGACACACAGAGGACGCGACCAAGGACAGTGACGTACAGAGGACGCGACCGAGGACAGTGGCGCACAGAGGACGGCGCCCCAGGACAGTGACACACAGAGGACGGCGACCCAGGACAGTGACACACGGAGGACGCGACCCAGGACAGTGACACACAGAGGACGCAACCCAGAACAGTGACACGCAGAGGATGGCGACCCAGGACAGTGACACACAGAGGACGGAGACCCAGGACAGTGACACACAGAGGACGCGACCCAGGACAGTGACACGCAGAGGATGGCGACCCAGGACAGTGACACACAGAGGACGGCGACCCAGGCCAGTGACACACAGAAGATGGCGACCCAGAACAGTGACACGCAGAGGACGCGACCCAGGACAGTGACACACAGAGGACGGCGCCCCAGGACAGTGACACACAGAGGACGGCGACCCCGGACAGTGACACACGGAGGACGGCGACCCTGGACAGTGACACACAGAGGACGGCGCCCCAGGACAGTGACACACAGAGGACGCAACCCAGAACAGTGACACACAGAGGACAGCGATCCAGGACAGTGACACACGGAGGACAGCGACCCTGGACAGTGACACACAGGGGACGGCGACCCAGGAGAGTGACATACGGAGGACGCCGACCCAGGACAGTGACACACAGGGGACGGCGACCCAGGACAGTGACACACAGAGGACGGCGACCCAGGAGAGTGACATACGGAGGACGGCGACCCAGGACAGTGACACACAGGGGACGGCGACCCAGGAGAGTGACACACAGAGGACGCGACCCAGGACAGTGACACACAGAGGACGGCGACCCAGGAGAGTGACATACGGAGGACGGCGACCCAGGACAGTGACAGACAGGGGACGGCGACCCAGGAGAGTGACATACGGAGGACGACGAGCCAGGACAGTGACACACGGAGGACGGCGACCCAGGACAGTGACACACAGAGGACGCCGACCCAGGACAGTGACACACGGAGGACCACGACCCAGGACAGTGACACATAGAGGACGCAACCCAGAACAGTGACACGCAGAGGATGGCGACCCAGGACAGTGACACACAGAGGACGGCGACCCAGGAGAGTGACATACGGAGGACGGCGACCCAGAACAGTGACACACAGGGGACGGCGACCCAGGTGAGTGACATACGGAGGACGACGAGCCAGGACAGTGACACACGGAGGACGGCGACATAGGACAGTGACGTACAGAGGACGCGACCGAGGACAGTGGCGCACAGAGGACGGCGCCCCAGGACAGTGACACACAGTGGACGGAGACCCAGGACAGTGCACACGGAGGACGGCGACCAAGGACAGTGACACACAGAGGACGCGACCCAGGACAGTGACGCACTGAGGACGGCGACCCAGGACAGTGACACACAGAGGACGGCGATCGAGGACAGTGGCACACAGGGGAAAGCGACCCAGGACAGTGACACACAGAGGCTGCGACCCAGGACAGTGACACACAGAGGACAGCGATCCAGGACCGTGACACACGGAGGACCGCGAGCCAGGACAGGGACACAGGGATGACGGCGAGCAAGGACAGTGACACACGGAGGACAGCGATCCAGGACAGTGACACACGGAGGACAGCGACCCAGGACAGTGACACACAGGGGACGGCGACCCAGGAGAGTGACATACGGAGGACGCCGACCCAGGACAGTGACACACAGGGGACGGCGACCCAGGACAGTGACACACAGAGGACGGCGACCCAGGAGAGTGACATACGGAGGACGGCGACCCAGAACAGTGACACACAGAGGACGGCGACCCAGGAGAGTGACACACGGAGGACGGCGACCCAGGACAGTGACACACAGAGGACGCCGACCCAGGACAGGGACACACGGAGGACCACGACCCAGGACAGTGACACATAGAGGACGCGACCCAGAACAGTGACACGCAGAGGATGGCGACCCAGAACAGTGACACGCAGAGGATGGCGACCCAGGACAGTGACACACAGAGGACGGAGACCCAGGACAGTGACACAGAGAGGATGGCGACCCAGGACAGTGACACGAAGAGGACGCGACCCAGGACAGTGACACACAGTGGACGGAGACCCAGGACAGTGCACACAGAGGACGGCGACCCAGGACAGTGACACACAGAGGACGCGACCCAGGACAGTGACGCACTGAGGACGGCGACCCAGGACAGTGACACAGGGAGGACGGCGATCCAGGACAGTGACACACAGAGGACGGTGACCCAGGACAGTGACACACAGAGGACAGCGATCCAGGACAGTGACACACGGAGGACCGCGAGCCAGGACAGTGACACAGGGAGGGCGGCGAGCCAGGACAGTGACTCACAGGGGACGGCGACCCAGGACAGTGACACACAATTGACAGTGACACACGTAGGACGGCGATCCAGGGCGGTGACACACAGAGGATGGTGACCCAGGACAGTGACACACAGAGGCTGCGACCCAGGACAGTGACATACAGAGGACAGGGATCAAGGACAGTGACACACGGAGGACCGCGAGCCAGGACAGTGACACAGGGGGGTCGGCGAGCCAGGACAGTGACACACAGAGGACGCGACTCGGGACCGTGACACACAGAGGACAGCGATCCAGGACAGTGACACAGGGAGGGCGGCGAGCCAGGACAGTGACACACAGGGGACGCCGACCCAGGACAGTGACACACAGAGGACGGCGACCCAGGACAGTGTCACACAGAGGACGCGACCAAGGACAGTGACGCACAGAGGAAGCGACCGAGGACAGTGGCGCACAGAGGACGGCGACCCAGGACAGTGAGACACAGAGGACGCCGACCCAGGACGGTGACACACGTAGGACGGCGACCCAGGACAGTGACACACAGAGGACGCAACCCAGAACAGTGACACGCAGTGGATGGCGACCCAGGACAGTGACACACAGAGGACGGAGACCCAGGAGAGTGACACACAGAGGACGCGACCCAGGACAGTGACACGCAGAGGATGGCGACCCAGGACAGTGACACACAGAGGACGGCGACCCAGGACAGTGACACGCAGAGGACGGCGACCCAGGCCAGTGACACACAGTGGATGGCGACCCAGAACAGTGACACGCAGAGGACGCGACCCAGGACAGTGACACACAGAGGACGCGACCCAGGACAGTGACGCACTGAGGACGGCGACCCAGGACAGTGACACACAGAGGACGGCGATCGAGGACAGTGGCACACAGGGGAAGGCGACCCAGGACAGTGAGACACAGAGGACGCCGACCCAGGACGGTGACACACGGAGGACGGCGACCCAGGACAGTGACACACAGAGGACGCAACCCAGAACAGTGACACGCAGTGGATGGCGACCCAGGACAGTGACACACAGAGGACGGAGACCCAGGAGAGTGACACACAGAGGACGCGACCCAGGACAGTGACACGCAGAGGATGGCGACCCAGGACAGTGACACACAGAGGACGGCGACCCTGGACAGTGACACACAGAGGACGGCGACCCAGAACAGTGACACGCAGAGGACGCGACCCAGGACAGTGACACACAGAGGACGGTGGCCCAGGACAGTGGCACAGGGAGGACGGCGATCCAGGACAGTGACACACAGAGGACGGTGACCCAGGACAGTGACACACAGAGGACAGCGATCCAGGACAGTGACACACGGAGGACCGCGAGCCAGGACAGGGACACAGGGATGACGGCGAGCAAGGACAGTGCCACACGGAGGACAGCGATCCAGGACAGTGACACACGGAGGACAGCGACCGAGGGCAGTGACACACAGGGGACGGTGACCCAGGAGAGTGACATACGGAGGACGCCGACCCAGGACAGTGACACACTGTGGACGGCGACCCAGGACAGTGACACACAGAGGACGGCGACCCAGGAGAGTGACATACGGAGGACGGCGACCCAGGACAGTGACACACAGGGGACGGCGACCCAGGAGAGTGACACACAGAGGACGCGACCCAGGACAGTGACACACAGAGGACGGCGACCCAGGAGAGTGACACACAGAGGACGGCGACCCAGGACAGTGACACACAGGGGACGGCGACCCAGGTGAGTGACATATGGAGGACGACGAGCCAGGACAGTGACACACGGAGGACGGCGACCCAGGACAGTGACACACAGAGGACGCGACCAAGGACAGTGACGTACAGAGGACGCGACCGAGGACAGTGGCGCACAGAGGACGGCGCCCCAGGACAGTGACACGCAGAGGATGGCGACCCAGGACAGTGACACACAGAGGACGGAGACCCAGGACAGTGACACACAGAGGACGCGACCCAGGACAGTGACACGCAGAGGATGGCGACCCAGGACAGTGACACACAGAGGACGGCGACCCAGGCCAGTGACACACAGAAGATGGCGACCCAGAACAGTGACACGCAGAGGACGCGACCCAGGACAGTGACACACAGAGGACGGCGCCCCAGGACAGTGACACACAGAGGACGGCGACCCAGGACAGTGACACACGGAGGACGGCGACCCTGGACAGTGACACACAGAGGACGGCGCCCCAGGACAGTGACACACAGAGGACGCAACCCAGAACAGTGACACGCAGAGGATGGCGACCCAGGACAGTGACACACAGAGGACGGAGACCCAGGACAGTGACACGCAGAGGATGGCGACCCAGGACAGTGACACACAGAGGACGGCGACCCAGAACAGTGACACGCAGAGGACGCGACCCAGGACAGTGACACACAGAGGACGCGACCCAGGACAGTGACGCACTGTGGACGGCGACCCAGGACACTGACACACAGAGGACGGCGATCGAGGACAGTGGCACACAGGGGAAGGCGACCCAGGACAGTGAGACACAGAGGACGCCGACCCAGGACGGTGACACACGGAGGACGTGACCCAGAACAGTGACACGCAGTGGATGGCGACACAGGACAGTGACACACAGAGGACGGAGACCCAGGACAGTGACACACAGAGGACGGAGACCCAGGACAGTGACACACAGGGGACGGTGACCCAGGATAGTGACACACAGAGGACGCGACCCAGGACAGTGACACGCAGAGGATGGCGACCCAGGACAGTGACACACAGAGGACGGCGACCCAGGACAGTGACACACAGAGGATGGCGACCCAGGACAGTGACACACAGGGGACGGCAACCCAGGAGAGTGACACACAGAGGACGCGACCCAGGACAGTGACACACAGAGGACGGCGACCCAGGAGAGTGACATACGGAGGACGGCGACCCAGGACAGTGACACACAGGGGACGGCGACCCAGGAGAGTGACACACGAGGACGGCGACCCAGGACAGTGTCACACAGAGGACGCGACCAAGGACAGTGACGCACAGAGGACGCGACCGAGGACAGTGCGCACAGAGGACGGCGACCCAGGACAGTGAGACACAGAGGACGCCGACCCAGGACAGTGACACACGGAGGACCGCGACCCAGGACAGTGACACATAGAGGACGCAACCCAGAACAGTGACACGCAGAGGATGGCGACCCAGGACAGTGACACACAGAGGACGGAGACCCAGGACAGTGACACACAGAGGACGCGACCCAGGACAGTGACACGCAGAGGATGGCGACCCAGGACAGTGACACACAGAGGACGGCGACCCAGGACAGTGACACACAGAGGATGGCGACCCAGAACAGTGACACGCAGAGGACGTGACCCAGGACAGTGACACACAGTGGACGGAGACCCAGGACAGTGGCACACAGGGAAAGGCGACCCAGGATAGTGAGACACAGAGGACGCCGACCCAGGACAGTAACACACGGAGGACCGCGACCCAGGACAGTGAGACACAGAGGACGGTGGCCCAGGACAGTGACACATGGAGGACCGCGAGCCAGGACAGTGGCACACAGGGGACGCCGACCCAGGACAGTGACACACAGAGGACGGCGACCCAGGACAGTGACACACAGAGGACAGCGATCCAGGACAGTGACGCAGGGAGGACGGCGAGCCAGGACAGTGACACACAGGGGACGGCGACCCAGGAGAGTGACATACGGAGGACGCTGACCCAGGACAGTGACACACAGGGGACGGCGACCCAGGAGAGTGACATACGGAGGACACTGACCCAGGACAGTGACACACAGAGGACGCGACCCGGGACCGTGACACACGGAGGACAGCGATCCAGGTCAGTGACACATGGAGGACCGCGAGCCAGGACAGTGACACACGGAGGACCGCGAGCCAGAACAGTGACACAGGGAGGACGGCGAGCCAGGACAGTGATACACAGAGGACGGCGAGCCAGGACAGTGACACACTGAGGACGGCGACCCAGGACAGTGACACACAGAGGACGCTACCAAGGACAGTGACGCACAGAGGACGCGACCCAGGACAGTGGCGCACAGAGGACGGCACCCCAGGACAGTGACACACAGAGGACGCAACCAAGAACAGTGATACGCAGAGGATGGCGACCCAGGACAGTGACACACAGAGGACGGAGACACAGGACAGTGACACACAGAGGACGCGACCCAGGACAGTGACACGCAGAGGATGGCGACCCAGGACAGTGACACACAGAGGACGGCGACCCAGGACAGTGACACACAGAGGATGGCGACCCAGAACAGTGACACGCAGAGGACGCGACCCAGGACAGTGACACACAGAGGACGCGACCCAGGACAGTGACACACAGAGGACGGCGACCCAGGAGAGTGACACACAGAGGACGGCGACCCAGGACAGTGACACACAGGGGACGGCGACCCAGGTGAGTGACATATGGAGGACGACGAGCCAGGACAGTGACACACGGAGGACGGCGACCCAGGACAGTGACACACAGAGGACGCGACCAAGGACAGTGACGTACAGAGGACGCGACCGAGGACAGTGGCGCACAGAGGACGGCGCCCCAGGACAGTGACACACAGAGGACGGCGACCCAGGACAGTGACACACGGAGGACGCGACCCAGGACAGTGACACACAGAGGACGCAACCCAGAACAGTGACACGCAGAGGATGGCGACCCAGGACAGTGACACACAGAGGACGGAGACCCAGGACAGTGACACACAGAGGACGCGACCCAGGACAGTGACACGCAGAGGATGGCGACCCAGGACAGTGACACACAGAGGACGGCGACCCAGGCCAGTGACACACAGAAGATGGCGACCCAGAACAGTGACACGCAGAGGACGCGACCCAGGACAGTGACACACAGAGGACGGCGCCCCAGGACAGTGACACACAGAGGACGGCGACCCCGGACAGTGACACACGGAGGACGGCGACCCTGGACAGTGACACACAGAGGACGGCGCCCCAGGACAGTGACACACAGAGGACGCAACCCAGAACAGTGACACACAGAGGACAGCGATCCAGGACAGTGACACACGGAGGACAGCGACCCTGGACAGTGACACACAGGGGACGGCGACCCAGGAGAGTGACATACGGAGGACGCCGACCCAGGACAGTGACACACAGGGGACGGCGACCCAGGACAGTGACACACAGAGGACGGCGACCCAGGAGAGTGACATACGGAGGACGGCGACCCAGGACAGTGACACACAGGGGACGGCGACCCAGGAGAGTGACACACAGAGGACGCGACCCAGGACAGTGACACACAGAGGACGGCGACCCAGGAGAGTGACATACGGAGGACGGCGACCCAGGACAGTGACAGACAGGGGACGGCGACCCAGGAGAGTGACATACGGAGGACGACGAGCCAGGACAGTGACACACGGAGGACGGCGACCCAGGACAGTGACACACAGAGGACGCCGACCCAGGACAGTGACACACGGAGGACCACGACCCAGGACAGTGACACATAGAGGACGCAACCCAGAACAGTGACACGCAGAGGATGGCGACCCAGGACAGTGACACACAGAGGACGGAGACCCAGGACAGTGACACAGAGAGGATGGCGACCCAGGACAGTGACACGCAGAGGACGCGACCCAGGACAGTGACACACAGTGGACGGAGACCCAGGACAGTGCACACAGAGGACGGCGACCCAGGACAGTGACACACAGAGGACGCGACCCAGGACAGTGACGCACTGAGGACGGCGACCCAGGACAGTGACGCACAGAGGACGGCGACACAGGACAGTGACACAGGGAGGACGGCGATCCAGGACAGTGACACACAGAGGACGGTGACCCAGGACAGTGACACACAGAGGACAGCGATCCAGGACAGTGACACACGGAGGACCGCGAGCCAGGACAGTGACACAGGGAGGGCGGCGAGCCAGGACAGTGACTCACAGGGGACGGCGACCCAGGACAGTGACACACAATTGACAGTGACACACGTAGGACGGCGATCCAGGGCGGTGACACACAGAGGATGGTGACCCAGGACAGTGACACACAGAGGCTGCGACCCAGGACAGTGACATACAGAGGACAGGGATCAAGGACAGTGACACACGGAGGACCGCGAGCCAGGACAGTGACACAGGGGGGTCGGCGAGCCAGGACAGTGACACACAGAGGACGCGACTCGGGACCGTGACACACAGAGGACAGCGACCCAGGACAGTGACACACAGAGGACGCGACCCGGGACCGTGACACACAGAGGACAGCGATCCAGGACAGTGACACATGGAGGACCGCGAGCCAGGACAGTGACACACGGAGGACCGCGAGCCAGGACAGTGGCACACAGGACGGCGACCCAGGACAGTGACACAGGGAGGATGGCGAGCCAGGACAGTGACACACAGGGGACGCCGACCCAGGACAGTGACACACAGAGGACGGCGACCCAGGACAGTGACACACAGAGGACAGCGATCCAGGACAGTGACACAGGGAGGACGGCGAGCCAGGACAGTGACACACAGGGGACGGCGACCCAGGAGAGTGACATACGGAGGACGCTGACCCAGGACAGTGACACACAGAGGACGCGACCCAGGACAGTGACACACAGAGGACGCGACCCGGGACCGTGACACACAGAGGACAGCGATCCAGGACAGTGACACATGGAGGACCGCGAGCCAGGACAGTGACACACGGAGGACCGCGAGCCAGGACAGTGACACACAGAGGACGCGACCCTGGACAGTGACACGCAGAGGATGGCGACCCAGGACAGTGACACACAGAGGACGGCGACCCAGGACAGTGACACACAGAGGATGTCGACCCAGAACAGTGACACGCAGAGGACGCGACCCAGGACAGTGACACACAGAGGACGCGACCCAGGACAGTGACGCACGGAGGACGGCGACCCAGGACAGTGACACACGGAGGACCGCGGGCCAGGACAGTGACACAGGGAGGACGGCGACCCAGGAGAGTGACATACGGAGGACGGCGACCCAGGACAGTGACACACAGGGGACGGCGACCCAGGTGAGTGACATACGGAGGACGACGAGCCAGGACAGTGACACACGGAGGACGGCGACCCAGGACAGTGACGTACAGAGGACGCGATCGAGGACAGTGGCGCACAGAGGACGGCGCCCCAGGACAGTGACACACAGTGGACGGAGACCCAGGGCAGTGCACACGGAGGACGGCGACCAAGGACAGTGACACACAGAGGACGCGACCCAGGACAGTGACGCACTGAGGACGGCGACCCAGGACAGTGACACACAGAGGACGGCGATCGAGGACAGTGGCACACAGGGGAAGGCGACCCAGGACAGTGACACACAGAGGCTGCGACCCAGGACAGTGACACACAGAGGACAGCGATCCAGGACAGTGACACACGGAGGACCGCGAGCCAGGACAGGGACACAGGGATGACGGCGAGCAAGGACAGTGACACACGGAGGACAGCGATCCAGGACAGTGACACACGGAGGACAGCGACCCAGGACAGTGACACACAGGGGACGGCGACCCAGGAGAGTGACATACGGAGGACGCCGACCCAGGACAGTGACACACAGGGGACGGCGACCCAGGACAGTGACACACAGAGGACGGCGACCCAGGAGAGTGACATACGGAGGACGGCGACCCAGGACAGTGACACACAGGGGACGGCGACCCAGGAGAGTGACACACAGAGGACGCGACCCAGGACTGTGACACACAGAGGACGGCGACCCAGGAGAGTGACATACGGAGGACGGCGACCCAGGACAGTGACAGACAGGGGACGGCGACACAGGAGAGTGACATACGGAGGACGACGAGCCAGGACAGTGACACACGGAGGACGGCGACCCAGGACAGTGACACACAGAGGACGCCGACCCAGAACAGTGACACGCAGAGGATGGCGACCCAGGACAGTGACACACAGAGGACGGAGACCCAGGACAGTGACACACAGAGGACGGCGACCCAGGACAGTGACACACAGAGGATGGCGACCCAGAACAGTGACACGCAGAGGATGGCGACCCAGGACAGTGACACACAGAGGACGGAGACCCAGGACAGTGACACAGAGAGGATGGCGACCCAGGACAGTGACACGCAGAGGACGCGACCCAGGACAGTGACACACAGTGGACGGAGACCCAGGACAGTGCACACAGAGGACGGCGACCCAGGACAGTGACACACAGAGGACGCGACCCAGGACAGTGACACACAGAGGACGGCGACCCAGGACAGTGACACACAGAGGACGCGACCCAGGACAGTGACGCACTGAGGACGGCGACCCAGGACAGTGACACAGGGAGGACGGCGATCCAGGACAGTGACACACAGAGGACGGTGACCCAGGACAGTGACACACAGAGGACAGCGATCCAGGACAGTGACACACGGAGGACCGCGAGCCAGGACAGTGACACAGGGAGGGCGGCGAGCCAGGACAGTGACTCACAGGGGACGGCGACCCAGGACAGTGACACACAATTGACAGTGACACAGGGAGGATGGCGAGCCAGGACAGTGACACACAGGGGACGCCGACCCAGGACAGTGACACACAGAGGACGGCGACCCAGGACAGTGACACACAGAGGACAGCGATCCAGGACAGTGACACAGGGAGGACGGCGAGCCAGGACAGTGACACACAGGGGACGGCGACCCAGGAGAGTGACATACGGAGGACGCTGACCCAGGACAGTGACACACAGAGGACGCGACCCAGGACAGTGACACACAGAGGACGCGACCCGGGACCGTGACACACAGAGGACAGCGATCCAGGACAGTGACACATGGAGGACCGCGAGCCAGGACAGTGACACACGGAGGACCGCGAGCCAGGACAGTGACACACAGAGGACGCGACCCTGGACAGTGACACGCAGAGGATGGCGACCCAGGACAGTGACACACAGAGGACGGCGACCCAGGACAGTGACACACAGAGGATGGCGACCCAGAACAGTGACACGCAGAGGACGCGACCCAGGACAGTGACACACAGAGGACGCGACCCAGGACAGTGACGCACGGAGGACGGCGACCCAGGACAGTGACACACGGAGGACCGCGGGCCAGGACAGTGACACAGGGAGGACGGCGACCCAGGAGAGTGACATACGGAGGACGGCGACCCAGGACAGTGACACACAGGGGACGGCGACCCAGGTGAGAGACATACGGAGGACGACGAGCCAGGACAGTGACACACGGAGGACGGCGACCCAGGACAGTGACGTACAGAGGACGCGACCGAGGACAGTGGCGCACAGAGGACGGCGCCCCAGGACAGTGACACACAGTGGACGGAGACCCAGGACAGTGCACACGGAGGACGGCGACCAAGGACAGTGACACACAGAGGACGCGACCCAGGACAGTGACGCACTGAGGACGGCGACCCAGGACAGTGACACACAGAGGACGGCGATCGAGGACAGTGGCACACAGGGGAAGGCGACCCAGGACAGTGACACACAGAGGACGGCGACCCAGGACAGTGACACACGGAGAACGGCGACCCAGGACAGTGACACACAGAGGACGCAACCCAGAACAGTGACACGCAGAGGATGGCGACCCAGGACAGTGACACACAGAGGACGGAGACCCAGGACAGTGACAGACAGAGGACGTGACCCAGGACAGTGACACGCAGAGGATGGCGACCCAGGACAGTGACACACAGAGGACGGTGACCCAGGCCAGTGACACACAGAGGATGGCGACCCAGAACAGTGACACGTAGAGGACGCGACCCAGGACAGTGACACACAGAGGACGCGACCCAGGACAGTGACGCACTGAGGACGGCGACCCAGGACAGTGACACACAGAGGACGGCGATCGAGGACAGTGGCACACAGGGAAAGGCGACCCAGGACAGTGAGACACAGAGGACGCCGACCCAGGACGGTGACACACGGAGGACGGCGACCCAGGACATTGACACACAGAGGACGCAACCCAGAACAGTGACACGCAGAGGATGGCGACCCAGGACAGTGACACACAGAGGACGGAGACCCAGGAGAGTGACACACAGAGGACGCGACCCAGGACAGTGACACGCAGAGGATGGCGACCCAGGACAGTGACACACAGGACGGCGACCCAGGACAGTGACACGCAGAGGACGCGACCCAGGACAGTGACACAAAGAGGACGGTGGCCCAGGACAGTGGCACAGGGAGGACGGCGATCCAGGACAGTGACACACAGAGGACGGTGACCCAGGACAGTGACACACAGAGGACAGCGATCCAGGACAGTGACACACGGAGGACCGCGAGCCAGGACAGTGACACAGGGAGGGCGGCGAGCCAGGACAGTGACACACAGGGGACGGCGACCCAGGACAGTGACACACAAGTCACAGTGACACACGTAGGACGGCGATCCAGGGCGGTGACACACAGAGAATGGTGACCCAGGACAGTGACACACAGAGGCTGCGACCCAGGACAGTGACACACAGAGGACAGCGATCCAGGACAGTGACACACGGAGGACCGCGAGCCAGGACAGTGACACACGGAGGACCGCGAGCCAGGACAGTGACACAGGGGGGTCGGCGAGCCAGGACAGTGACACACAGAGGACGCGACTCGGGACCGTGACACACAGAGGACAGCGATCCAGGGCAGTGACACATGGAGGACCGCGAGCCAGGACTGTGGCACACAGGACGGCGACCCAGTACAGTGACACAGGGAGGATGGCGAGCCAGGACAGTGACACACAGGGGACGCCGACCCAGGACAGTGACACACAGAGGACGGCGACCCAGGACAGTGACACACAGAGGACAGCGATCCAGGACAGTGACACAGGGAGGACGGCGAGCCAGGACAGTGACACACAGGGGACGGCGACCCAGGAGAGTGACATACGGAGGACGCTGACCCAGGACAGTGACACACAGAGGACGCGACCCAGGACAGTGACACACAGAGGACGCGACCCGGGACCGTGACACACAGAGGACAGCGATCCAGGACAGTGACACATGGAGGACCGCGAGCCAGGACAGTGACACACGGAGGACCGCGAGCCAGGACAGTGACACACAGAGGACGCGACCCTGGACAGTGACACGCAGAGGATGGCGACCCAGGACAGTGACACACAGAGGACGGCGACCCAGGACAGTGACACACAGAGGATGGCGACCCAGAACAGTGACACGCAGAGGACGCGACCCAGGACAGTGACACACAGAGGACGCGACCCAGGACAGTGACGCACGGAGGACGGCGACCCAGGACAGTGACACACGGAGGACCGCGGGCCAGGACAGTGACACAGGGAGGACGGCGACCCAGGAGAGTGACATACGGAGGACGGCGACCCAGGACAGTGACACACAGGGGACGGCGACCCAGGTGAGTGACATACGGAGGACGACGAGCCAGGACAGTGACACACGGAGGACGGCGACCCAGGACAGTGACGTACAGAGGACGCGACCGAGGACAGTGGCGCACAGAGGACGGCGCCCCAGGACAGTGACACACAGTGGACGGAGACCCAGGACAGTGCACACGGAGGACGGCGACCAAGGACAGTGACACACAGAGGACGCGACCCAGGACAGTGACGCACTGAGGACGGCGACCCAGGACAGTGACACACAGAGGACGGCGATCGAGGACAGTGGCACACAGGGGAAGGCGACCCAGGACAGTGACACACAGAGGACGGCGACCCAGGACAGTGACACACGGAGAACGGCGACCCAGGACAGTGACACACAGAGGACGCAACCCAGAACAGTGACACGCAGAGGATGGCGACCCAGGACAGTGACACACAGAGGACGGAGACCCAGGACAGTGACAGACAGAGGACGTGACCCAGGACAGTGACACGCAGAGGATGGCGACCCAGGACAGTGACACACAGAGGACGGTGACCCAGGCCAGTGACACACAGAGGATGGCGACCCAGAACAGTGACACGTAGAGGACGCGACCCAGGACAGTGACACACAGAGGACGCGACCCAGGACAGTGACACACAGAGGACGGCGACCCAGGAGAGTGACACACAGAGGACGGCGACCCAGGACAGTGACACACAGGGGACGGCGACCCAGGTGAGTGACATATGGAGGACGACGAGCCAGGACAGTGACACACGGAGGACGGCGACCCAGGACAGTGACACACAGAGGACGCGACCAAGGACAGTGACGTACAGAGGACGCGACCGAGGACAGTGGCGCACAGAGGACGGCGCCCCAGGACAGTGACACGCAGAGGATGGCGACCCAGGACAGTGACACACAGAGGACGGAGACCCAGGACAGTGACACACAGAGGACGCGACCCAGGACAGTGACACGCAGAGGATGGCGACCCAGGACAGTGACACACAGAGGACGGCGACCCAGGCCAGTGACACACAGAAGATGGCGACCCAGAACAGTGACACGCAGAGGACGCGACCCAGGACAGTGACACACAGAGGACGGCGCCCCAGGACAGTGACACACAGAGGACGGCGACCCAGGACAGTGACACACGGAGGACGGCGACCCTGGACAGTGACACACAGAGGACGGCGCCCCAGGACAGTGACACACAGAGGACGCAACCCAGAACAGTGACACGCAGAGGATGGCGACCCAGGACAGTGACACACAGAGGACGGAGACCCAGGACAGTGACACGCAGAGGATGGCGACCCAGGACAGTGACACACAGAGGACGGCGACCCAGAACAGTGACACGCAGAGGACGCGACCCAGGACAGTGACACACAGAGGACGCGACCCAGGACAGTGACGCACTGTGGACGGCGACCCAGGACACTGACACACAGAGGACGGCGATCGAGGACAGTGGCACACAGGGGAAGGCGACCCAGGACAGTGAGACACAGAGGACGCCGACCCAGGACGGTGACACACGGAGGACGTGACCCAGAACAGTGACACGCAGTGGATGGCGACACAGGACAGTGACACACAGAGGACGGAGACCCAGGACAGTGACACACAGAGGACGGAGACCCAGGACAGTGACACACAGGGGACGGTGACCCAGGATAGTGACACACAGAGGACGCGACCCAGGACAGTGACACGCAGAGGATGGCGACCCAGGACAGTGACACACAGAGGACGGCGACCCAGGACAGTGACACACAGAGGATGGCGACCCAGGACAGTGACACACAGGGGACGGCAACCCAGGAGAGTGACACACAGAGGACGCGACCCAGGACAGTGACACACAGAGGACGGCGACCCAGGAGAGTGACATACGGAGGACGGCGACCCAGGACAGTGACACACAGGGGACGGCGACCCAGGAGAGTGACACACGAGGACGGCGACCCAGGACAGTGTCACACAGAGGACGCGACCAAGGACAGTGACGCACAGAGGACGCGACCGAGGACAGTGGCGCACAGAGGACGGCGACCCAGGACAGTGAGACACAGAGGACGCCGACCCAGGACAGTGACACACGGAGGACCGCGACCCAGGACAGTGACACATAGAGGACGCAACCCAGAACAGTGACACGCAGAGGATGGCGACCCAGGACAGTGACACACAGAGGACGGAGACCCAGGACAGTGACACACAGAGGACGCGACCCAGGACAGTGACACGCAGAGGATGGCGACCCAGGACAGTGACACACAGAGGACGGCGACCCAGGACAGTGACACACAGAGGATGGCGACCCAGAACAGTGACACGCAGAGGACGTGACCCAGGACAGTGACACACAGTGGACGGAGACCCAGGACAGTGGCACACAGGGAAAGGCGACCCAGGACAGTGAGACACAGAGGACGCCGACCCAGGACAGTGACACACGGAGGACCGCGACCCAGGACAGTGAGACACAGAGGACGGTGGCCCAGGACAGTGACACATGGAGGACCGCGAGCCAGGACAGTGGCACACAGGGGACGCCGACCCAGGACAGTGACACACAGAGGACGGCGACCCAGGACAGTGACACACAGAGGACAGCGATCCAGGACAGTGACGCAGGGAGGACGGCGAGCCAGGACAGTGACACACAGGGGACGGCGACCCAGGAGAGTGACATACGGAGGACGCTGACCCAGGACAGTGACACACAGGGGACGGCGACCCAGGAGAGTGACATACGGAGGACACTGACCCAGGACAGTGACACACAGAGGACGCGACCCGGGACCGTGACACACGGAGGACAGCGATCCAGGTCAGTGACACATGGAGGACCGCGAGCCAGGACAGTGACACACGGAGGACCGCGAGCCAGGACAGTGACACAGGGAGGACGGCGAGCCAGGACAGTGATACACAGAGGACGGCGAGCCAGGACAGTGACACACTGAGGACGGCGACCCAGGACAGTGACACACAGAGGACGCTACCAAGGACAGTGACGCACAGAGGACGCGACCCAGGACAGTGGCGCACAGAGGACGGCACCCCAGGACAGTGACACACAGAGGACGCAACCAAGAACAGTGATACGCAGAGGATGGCGACCCAGGACAGTGACACACAGAGGACGGAGACACAGGACAGTGACACACAGAGGACGCGACCCAGGACAGTGACACGCAGAGGATGGCGACCCAGGACAGTGACACACAGAGGACGGCGACCCAGGACAGTGACACACAGAGGATGGCGACCCAGAACAGTGACACGCAGAGGACGCGACCCAGGACAGTGACACACAGAGGACGCGACCCAGGACAGTGACACACAGAGGACGGCGACCCAGGAGAGTGACACACAGAGGACGGCGACCCAGGACAGTGACACACAGGGGACGGCGACCCAGGTGAGTGACATATGGAGGACGACGAGCCAGGACAGTGACACACGGAGGACGGCGACCCAGGACAGTGACACACAGAGGACGCGACCAAGGACAGTGACGTACAGAGGACGCGACCGAGGACAGTGGCGCACAGAGGACGGCGCCCCAGGACAGTGACACACAGAGGACGGCGACCCAGGACAGTGACACACGGAGGACGCGACCCAGGACAGTGACACACAGAGGACGCAACCCAGAACAGTGACACGCAGAGGATGGCGACCCAGGACAGTGACACACAGAGGACGGAGACCCAGGACAGTGACACACAGAGGACGCGACCCAGGACAGTGACACGCAGAGGATGGCGACCCAGGACAGTGACACACAGAGGACGGCGACCCAGGCCAGTGACACACAGAAGATGGCGACCCAGAACAGTGACACGCAGAGGACGCGACCCAGGACAGTGACACACAGAGGACGGCGCCCCAGGACAGTGACACACAGAGGACGGCGACCCCGGACAGTGACACACGGAGGACGGCGACCCTGGACAGTGACACACAGAGGACGGCGCCCCAGGACAGTGACACACAGAGGACGCAACCCAGAACAGTGACACACAGAGGACAGCGATCCAGGACAGTGACACACGGAGGACAGCGACCCTGGACAGTGACACACAGGGGACGGCGACCCAGGAGAGTGACATACGGAGGACGCCGACCCAGGACAGTGACACACAGGGGACGGCGACCCAGGACAGTTACACACAGAGGACGGCGACCCAGGAGAGTGACATACGGAGGACGGCGACCCAGGACAGTGACACACAGGGGACGGCGACCCAGGAGAGTGACACACAGAGGACGCGACCCAGGACAGTGACACACAGAGGACGGCGACCCAGGAGAGTGACATACGGAGGACGGCGACCCAGGACAGTGACAGACAGGGGACGGCGACCCAGGAGAGTGACATACGGAGGACGACGAGCCAGGACAGTGACACACGGAGGACGGCGACCCAGGACAGTGACACACAGAGGACGCCGACCCAGGACAGTGACACACGGAGGACCACGACCCAGGACAGTGACACATAGAGGACGCAACCCAGAACAGTGACACGCAGAGGATGGCGACCCAGGACAGTGACACACAGAGGACGGAGACCCAGGACAGTGACACAGAGAGGATGGCGACCCAGGACAGTGACACGCAGAGGACGCGACCCAGGACAGTGACACACAGTGGACGGAGACCCAGGACAGTGCACACAGAGGACGGCGACCCAGGACAGTGACACACAGAGGACGCGACCCAGGACAGTGACGCACTGAGGACGGCGACCCAGGACAGTGACGCACAGAGGACGGCGACCCAGGACAGTGACACAGGGAGGACGGCGATCCAGGACAGTGACACACAGAGGACGGTGACCCAGGACAGTGACACACAGAGGACAGCGATCCAGGACAGTGACACACGGAGGACCGCGAGCCAGGACAGTGACACAGGGAGGGCGGCGAGCCAGGACAGTGACTCACAGGGGACGGCGACCCAGGACAGTGACACACAATTGACAGTGACACACGTAGGACGGCGATCCAGGGCGGTGACACACAGAGGATGGTGACCCAGGACAGTGACACACAGAGGCTGCGACCCAGGACAGTGACATACAGAGGACAGGGATCAAGGACAGTGACACACGGAGGACCGCGAGCCAGGACAGTGACACAGGGGGGTCGGCGAGCCAGGACAGTGACACACAGAGGACGCGACTCGGGACCGTGACACACAGAGGACAGCGATCCAGGACAGTGACACATGGAGGACCGCGAGCCAGGACTGTGGCACAAAGGACGGCGACCCAGGACAGTGACACACAGAGGACGGCGACCCAGGACAGTGACACACAGAGGACAGCGATCCAGGACAGTGACACACAGAGGACGCGACCAAGGACAGTGACGTACAGAGGACGCGACCGAGGACAGTGGCGCACAGAGGACGGCGCCCCAGGACAGTGACACACAGAGGACGGCGACCCAGGACAGTGACACACGGAGGACGCGACCCAGGACAGTGACACACAGAGGACGCAACCCAGAACAGTGACACGCAGAGGATGGCGACCCAGGACAGTGACACACAGAGGACGGAGACCCAGGACAGTGACACACAGAGGACGCGACCCAGGACAGTGACACGCAGAGGATGGCGACCCAGGACAGTGACACACAGAGGACGGCGACCCAGGCCAGTGACACACAGAAGATGGCGACCCAGAACAGTGACACGCAGAGGACGCGACCCAGGACAGTGACACACAGAGGACGGCGCCCCAGGACAGTGACACACAGAGGACGGCGACCCCGGACAGTGACACACGGAGGACGGCGACCCTGGACAGTGACACACAGAGGACGGCGCCCCAGGACAGTGACACACAGAGGACGCAACCCAGAACAGTGACACACAGAGGACAGCGATCCAGGACAGTGACACACGGAGGACAGCGACCCTGGACAGTGACACACAGGGGACGGCGACCCAGGAGAGTGACATACGGAGGACGCCGACCCAGGACAGTGACACACAGGGGACGGCGACCCAGGACAGTTACACACAGAGGACGGCGACCCAGGAGAGTGACATACGGAGGACGGCGACCCAGGACAGTGACACACAGGGGACGGCGACCCAGGAGAGTGACACACAGAGGACGCGACCCAGGACAGTGACACACAGAGGACGGCGACCCAGGAGAGTGACATACGGAGGACGGCGACCCAGGACAGTGACAGACAGGGGACGGCGACCCAGGAGAGTGACATACGGAGGACGACGAGCCAGGACAGTGACACACGGAGGACGGCGACCCAGGACAGTGACACACAGAGGACGCCGACCCAGGACAGTGACACACGGAGGACCACGACCCAGGACAGTGACACATAGAGGACGCAACCCAGAACAGTGACACGCAGAGGATGGCGACCCAGGACAGTGACACACAGAGGACGGAGACCCAGGACAGTGACACAGAGAGGATGGCGACCCAGGACAGTGACACGCAGAGGACGCGACCCAGGACAGTGACACACAGTGGACGGAGACCCAGGACAGTGCACACAGAGGACGGCGACCCAGGACAGTGACACACAGAGGACGCGACCCAGGACAGTGACGCACTGAGGACGGCGACCCAGGACAGTGACGCACAGAGGACGGCGACCCAGGACAGTGACACAGGGAGGACGGCGATCCAGGACAGTGACACACAGAGGACGGTGACCCAGGACAGTGACACACAGAGGACAGCGATCCAGGACAGTGACACACGGAGGACCGCGAGCCAGGACAGTGACACAGGGAGGGCGGCGAGCCAGGACAGTGACTCACAGGGGACGGCGACCCAGGACAGTGACACACAATTGACAGTGACACACGTAGGACGGCGATCCAGGGCGGTGACACACAGAGGATGGTGACCCAGGACAGTGACACACAGAGGCTGCGACCCAGGACAGTGACATACAGAGGACAGGGATCAAGGACAGTGACACACGGAGGACCGCGAGCCAGGACAGTGACACAGGGGGGTCGGCGAGCCAGGACAGTGACACACAGAGGACGCGACTCGGGACCGTGACACACAGAGGACAGCGATCCAGGACAGTGACACATGGAGGACCGCGAGCCAGGACTGTGGCACACAGGACGGCGACCCAGGACAGTGACACAGGGAGGATGGCGAGCCAGGACAGTGACACACAGGGGACGCCGACCCAGGACAGTGACACACAGAGGACGGCGACCCAGGACAGTGACACACAGAGGACAGCGATCCAGGACAGTGACACAGGGAGGACGGCGAGCCAGGACAGTGACACACAGGGGACGGCGACCCAGGAGAGTGACATACGGAGGACGCTGACCCAGGACAGTGACACACAGAGGACGCGACCCAGGACAGTGACACACAGAGGACGCGACCCGGGACCGTGACACACAGAGGACAGCGATCCAGGACAGTGACACATGGAGGACCGCGAGCCAGGACAGTGACACACGGAGGACCGCGAGCCAGGACAGTGACACACAGAGGACGCGACCCTGGACAGTGACACGCAGAGGATGGCGACCCAGGACAGTGACACACAGAGGACGGCGACCCAGGACAGTGACACACAGAGGATGGCGACCCAGAACAGTGACACGCAGAGGACGCGACCCAGGACAGTGACACACAGAGGACGCGACCCAGGACAGTGACGCACGGAGGACGGCGACCCAGGACAGTGACACACGGAGGACCGCGGGCCAGGACAGTGACACAGGGAGGACGGCGACCCAGGAGAGTGACATACGGAGGACGGCGACCCAGGACAGTGACACACAGGGGACGGCGACCCAGGTGAGTGACATACGGAGGACGACGAGCCAGGACAGTGACACACGGAGGACGGCGACCCAGGACAGTGACGTACAGAGGACGCGATCGAGGACAGTGGCGCACAGAGGACGGCGCCCCAGGACAGTGACACACAGTGGACGGAGACCCAGGACAGTGCACACGGAGGACGGCGACCAAGGACAGTGACACACAGAGGACGCGACCCAGGACAGTGACGCACTGAGGACGGCGACCCAGGACAGTGACACACAGAGGACGGCGATCGAGGACAGTGGCACACAGGGGAAGGCGACCCAGGACAGTGACACACAGAGGCTGCGACCCAGGACAGTGAGACACAGAGGACAGCGATCCAGGACAGTGACACACGGAGGACCGCGAGCCAGGACAGGGACACAGGGATGACGGCGAGCAAGGACAGTGACACACGGAGGACAGCGATCCAGGACAGTGACACACGGAGGACAGCGACCCAGGACAGTGACACACAGGGGACGGCGACCCAGGAGAGTGACATACGGAGGACGCCGACCCAGGACAGTGACACACAGGGGACGGCGACCCAGGACAGTGACACACAGTGGACGGCGACCCAGGAGAGTGACATACGGAGGACGGCGACCCAGGACAGTGACACACAGGGGACGGCGACCCAGGAGAGTGACACACAGAGGACGCGACCCAGGACTGTGACACACAGAGGACGGCGACCCAGGAGAGTGACATACGGAGGACGGCGACCTAGGACAGTGACAGACAGGGGACGGCGACACAGGAGAGTGACATACGGAGGACGACGAGCCAGGACAGTGACACACGGAGGACGGCGACCCAGGACAGTGACACACAGAGGACGCCGACCCAGAACAGTGACACGCAGAGGATGGCGACCCAGGACAGTGACACACAGAGGACGGAGACCCAGGACAGTGACACAGAGAGGATGGCGACCCAGGACAGTGACACGCAGAGGACGCGACCCAGGACAGTGACACACAGTGGACGGAGGCCCAGGACAGTGCACACAGAGGACGGCGACCCAGGACAGTGACACACAGAGGACGCGACCCAGGACAGTGACACACAGAGGACGGCGACCCAGGACAGTGACACACAGAGGACGCGACCCAGGACAGTGACGCACTGAGGACGGCGACCCAGGACAGTGACACAGGGAGGACGGCGATCCAGGACAGTGACACACAGAGGACGGTGACCCAGGACAGTGACACACAGAGGACAGCGATCCAGGACAGTGACACACGGAGGACCGCGAGCCAGGACAGTGACACAGGGAGGGCGGCGAGCCAGGACAGTGACTCACAGGGGACGGCGACCCAGGACAGTGACACACAATTGACAGTGACACAGGGAGGATGGCGAGCCAGGACAGTGACACACAGGGGACGCCGACCCAGGACAGTGACACACAGAGGACGGCGACCCAGGACAGTGACACACAGAGGACAGCGATCCAGGACAGTGACACAGGGAGGACGGCGAGCCAGGACAGTGACACACAGGGGACGGCGACCCAGGAGAGTGACATACGGAGGACGCTGACCCAGGACAGTGACACACAGAGGACGCGACCCAGGACAGTGACACACAGAGGACGCGACCCGGGACCGTGACACACAGAGGACAGCGATCCAGGACAGTGACACATGGAGGACCGCGAGCCAGGACAGTGACACACGGAGGACCGCGAGCCAGGACAGTGACACACAGAGGACGCGACCCTGGACAGTGACACGCAGAGGATGGCGACCCAGGACAGTGACACACAGAGGACGGCGACCCAGGACAGTGACACACAGAGGATGGCGACCCAGAACAGTGACACGCAGAGGACGCGACCCAGGACAGTGACACACAGAGGACGGCGACCCAGGACAGTGACACACAGAGGATGGCGACCCAGAACAGTGACACGCAGAGGACGCGACCCAGGACAGTGACACACAGAGGACGCGACCCAGGACAGTGACGCACGGAGGACGGCGACCCAGGACAGTGACACACGGAGGACCGCGGGCCAGGACAGTGACACAGGGAGGACGGCGACCCAGGAGAGTGACATACGGAGGACGGCGACCCAGGACAGTGACACACAGGGGACGGCGACCCAGGTGAGTGACATACGGAGGACGACGAGCCAGGACAGTGACACACGGAGGACGGCGACCCAGGACAGTGACGTACAGAGGACGCGATCGAGGACAGTGGCGCACAGAGGACGGCGCCCCAGGACAGTGACACACAGTGGACGGAGACCCAGGACAGTGCACACGGAGGACGGCGACCAAGGACAGTGACACACAGAGGACGCGACCCAGGACAGTGACGCACTGAGGACGGCGACCCAGGACAGTGACACACAGAGGATGGCGATCGAGGACAGTGGCACACAGGGGAAGGCGACCCAGGACAGTGACACACAGAGGCTGCGACCCAGGACAGTGACACACAGAGGACAGCGATCCAGGACAGTGACACACGGAGGACCGCGAGCCAGGACAGGGACACAGGGATGACGGCGAGCAAGGACAGTGACACACGGAGGACAGCGATCCAGGACAGTGACACACGGAGGACAGCGACCCAGGACAGTGACACACAGGGGACGGCGACCCAGGAGAGTGACATACGGAGGACGCCGACCCAGGACAGTGACACACAGGGGACGGCGACCCAGGACAGTGACACACAGAGGACGGCGACCCAGGAGAGTGACATACGGAGGACGGCGACCCAGGACAGTGACACACAGGGGACGGCGACCCAGGAGAGTGACACACAGAGGACGCGACCCAGGACTGTGACACACAGAGGACGGCGACCCAGGAGAGTGACATACGGAGGACGGCGACCCAGGACAGTGACAGACAGGGGACGGCGACACAGGAGAGTGACATACGGAGGACGACGAGCCAGGACAGTGACACACGGAGGACGGCGACCCAGGACAGTGACACACAGAGGACGCCGACCCAGAACAGTGACACGCAGAGGATGGCGACCCAGGACAGTGACACACAGAGGACGGAGACCCAGGACAGTGACACAGAGAGGATGGCGACCCAGGACAGTGACACGCAGAGGACGCGACCCAGGACAGTGACACACAGTGGACGGAGACCCAGGACAGTGCACACAGAGGACGGCGACCCAGGACAGTGACACACAGAGGACGCGACCCAGGACAGTGACACACAGAGGACGGCGACCCAGGACAGTGACACACAGAGGACGCGACCCAGGACAGTGACGCACTGAGGACGGCGACCCAGGACAGTGACACAGGGAGGACGGCGATCCAGGACAGTGACACACAGAGGACGGTGACCCAGGACAGTGACACACAGAGGACAGCGATCCAGGACAGTGACACACGGAGGACCGCGAACCAGGACAGTGACACAGGGAGGGCGGCGAGCCAGGACAGTGACTCACAGGGGACGGCGACCCAGGACAGTGACACACAATTGACAGTGACACAGGGAGGATGGCGAGCCAGGACAGTGACACACAGGGGACGCCGACCCAGGACAGTGACACACAGAGGACGGCGACCCAGGACAGTGACACACAGAGGACAGCGATCCAGGACAGTGACACAGGGAGGACGGCGACCCAGGACAGTGACACACAGAGGACCGCGAGCCAGGACAGTGACACAGGGAGGACGGCGAGCCAGGACAGTGACACACAGGGGACGGCGACCCAGGAGAGTGACATACGGAGGACGCTGACCCAGGACAGTGACACACAGAGGACGCGACCCAGGACAGTGACACACAGAGGACGCGAACCGGGACCGTGACACACAGAGGACAGCGATCCAGGACAGTGACACATGGAGGACCGCGAGCCAGGACAGTGACACACGGAGGACCGCGAGCCAGGACAGTGACACACAGAGGACGCGACCCTGGACAGTGACACGCAGAGGATGGCGACCCAGGACAGTGACACACAGAGGACGGCGACCCAGGACAGTGACACACAGAGGATGGCGACCCAGAACAGTGACACGCAGAGGACGCGACCCAGGACAGTGACACACAGAGGACGCGACCCAGGACAGTGACGCACGGAGGACGGCGACCCAGGACAGTGACACACGGAGGACCGCGGGCCAGGACAGTGACACAGGGAGGACGGCGACCCAGGAGAGTGACATACGGAGGACGGCGACCCAGGACAGTGACACACAGGGGACGGCGACCCAGGTGAGTGACATACGGAGGACGACGAGCCAGGACAGTGACACACGGAGGACGGCGACCCAGGACAGTGACGTACAGAGGACGCGACCGAGGACAGTGGCGCACAGAGGACGGCGCCCCAGGACAGTGACACACAGTGGACGGAGACCCAGGACAGTGCACACGGAGGACGGCGACCAAGGACAGTGACACACAGAGGACGCGACCCAGGACAGTGACGCACTGAGGACGGCGACCCAGGACAGTGACACACAGAGGACGGCGATCGAGGACAGTGGCACACAGGGGAAGGCGACCCAGGACAGTGACACACAGAGGACGGCGACCCAGGACAGTGACACACGGAGGACGGCGACCCAGGACAGTGACACACAGAGGACGCAACCCAGAACAGTGACACGCAGAGGATGGCGACCCAGGACAGTGACACACAGAGGACGGAGACCCAGGACAGTGACAGACAGAGGACGTGACCCAGGACAGTGACACGCAGAGGATGGCGACCCAGGACAGTGACACACAGAGGACGGTGACCCAGGCCAGTGACACACAGAGGATGGCGACCCAGAACAGTGACACGTAGAGGACGCGACCCAGGACAGTGACACACAGAGGACGCGACCCAGGACAGTGACGCACTGAGGACGGCGACCCAGGACAGTGACACACAGAGGACGGCGATCGAGGACAGTGGCACACAGGGAAAGGCGACCCAGGACAGTGAGACACAGAGGACGCCGACCCAGGACGGTGACACACGGAGGACGGCGACCCAGGACATTGACACACAGAGGACGCAACCCAGAACAGTGACACGCAGAGGATGGCGACCCAGGACAGTGACACACAGAGGACGGAGACCCAGGAGAGTGACACACAGAGGACGCGACCCAGGACAGTGACACGCAGAGGATGGCGACCCAGGACAGTGACACACAGGACGGCGACCCAGGACAGTGACACACAGAGGATGGCGACGCAGAACAGTGACACGCAGAGGACGCGACCCAGGACAGTGACACACAGAGGACGGTGGCCCAGGACAGTGGCACAGGGAGGACGGCGATCCAGGACAGTGACACACAGAGGACGGTGACCCAGGACAGTGACACACAGAGGACAGCGATCCAGGACAGTGACACACGGAGGACCGCGAGCCAGGACAGTGACACAGGGAGGGCGGCGAGCCAGGACAGTGACACACAGGGGACGGCGATCCAGGACAGTGACACACAGAGAATGGTGACCCAGGACAGTGACACACAGAGGCTGCGACCCAGGACAGTGACACACAGAGGACAGCGATCCAGGACAGTGACACACGGAGGACCGCGAGCCAGGACAGTGACACAGGGAGGGCGGCGAGCCAGGACAGTGACTCACAGGGGACGGCGACCCAGGACAGTGACACACAATTGACAGTGACACACGTAGGACGGCGATCCAGGGCGGTGACACACAGAGGATGGTGACCCAGGACAGTGACACACAGAGGCTGCGACCCAGGACAGTGACATACAGAGGACAGGGATCAAGGACAGTGACACACGGAGGACCGCGAGCCAGGACAGTGACACAGGGGGGTCGGCGAGCCAGGACAGTGACACACAGAGGACGCGACTCGGGACCGTGACACACAGAGGACAGCGATCCAGGGCAGTGACACATGGAGGACCGCGAGCCAGGACTGTGGCACACAGGACGGCGACCCAGTACAGTGACACAGGGAGGATGGCGAGCCAGGACAGTGACACACAGGGGACGCCGACCCAGGACAGTGACACACAGAGGACGGCGACCCAGGACAGTGACACACAGAGGACAGCGATCCAGGACAGTGACACAGGGAGGACGGCGAGCCAGGACAGTGACACACAGGGGACGGCGACCCAGGAGAGTGACATACGGAGGACGCTGACCCAGGACAGTGACACACAGAGGACGCGACCCAGGACAGTGACACACAGAGGACGCGACCCGGGACCGTGACACACAGAGGACAGCGATCCAGGACAGTGACACATGGAGGACCGCGAGCCAGGACAGTGACACACGGAGGACCGCGAGCCAGGACAGTGACACACAGAGGACGCGACCCTGGACAGTGACACGCAGAGGATGGCGACCCAGGACAGTGACACACAGAGGACGGCGACCCAGGACAGTGACACACAGAGGATGGCGACCCAGAACAGTGACACGCAGAGGACGCGACCCAGGACAGTGACACACAGAGGACGCGACCCAGGACAGTGACGCACGGAGGACGGCGACCCAGGACAGTGACACACGGAGGACCGCGGGCCAGGACAGTGACACAGGGAGGACGGCGACCCAGGAGAGTGACATACGGAGGACGGCGACCCAGGACAGTGACACACAGGGGACGGCGACCCAGGTGAGTGACATACGGAGGACGACGAGCCAGGACAGTGACACACGGAGGACGGCGACCCAGGACAGTGACGTACAGAGGACGCGACCGAGGACAGTGGCGCACAGAGGACGGCGCCCCAGGACAGTGACACACAGTGGACGGAGACCCAGGACAGTGCACACGGAGGACGGCGACCAAGGACAGTGACACACAGAGGACGCGACCCAGGACAGTGACGCACTGAGGACGGCGACCCAGGACAGTGACACACAGAGGACGGCGATCGAGGACAGTGGCACACAGGGGAAGGCGACCCAGGACAGTGACACACAGAGGACGGCGACCCAGGACAGTGACACACGGAGAACGGCGACCCAGGACAGTGACACACAGAGGACGCAACCCAGAACAGTGACACGCAGAGGATGGCGACCCAGGACAGTGACACACAGAGGACGGAGACCCAGGACAGTGACAGACAGAGGACGTGACCCAGGACAGTGACACGCAGAGGATGGCGACCCAGGACAGTGACACACAGAGGACGGTGACCCAGGCCAGTGACACACAGAGGATGGCGACCCAGAACAGTGACACGTAGAGGACGCGACCCAGGACAGTGACACACAGAGGACGCGACCCAGGACAGTGACGCACTGAGGACGGCGACCCAGGACAGTGACACACAGAGGACGGCGATCGAGGACAGTGGCACACAGGGGAAGGCGACCCAGGACAGTGAGACACAGAGGACGCCGACCCAGGACGGTGACACACGGAGGACGGCGACCCAGGACATTGACACACAGAGGACGCAACCCAGAACAGTGACACGCAGAGGATGGCGACCCAGGACAGTGACACACAGAGGACGGAGACCTAGGAGAGTGACACACAGAGGACGCGACCCAGGACAGTGACACGCAGAGGATGGCGACCCAGGACAGTGACACACAGGACGGCGACCCAGGACAGTGACACACAGAGGATGGCGACGCAGAACAGTGACACGCAGAGGACGCGACCCAGGACAGTGACACACAGAGGACGGTGGCCCAGGACAGTGGCACAGGGAGGACGGCGATCCAGGACAGTGACACACAGAGGACGGTGACCCAGGACAGTGACACACAGAGGACAGCGATCCAGGACAGTGACACACGGAGGACCGCGAGCCAGGACAGTGACACAGGGAGGGCGGCGAGCCAGGACAGTGACACACAGGGGACGGCGACCCAGGACAGTGACACACAAGTCACAGTGACACACGTAGGACGGCGATCCAGGGCGGTGACACACAGAGAATGGTGACCCAGGACAGTGACACACAGAGGCTGCGACCCAGGACAGTGACACACAGAGGACAGCGATCCAGGACAGTGACACACGGAGGACCGCGAGCCAGGACAGTGACACACGGAGGACCGCGAGCCAGGACAGGGACACAGGGATGACGGCGAGCAAGGACAGTGACACACGGAGGACAGCGATCCAGGACAGTGACACACGGAGGACAGCGACCCAGGACAGTGACACACAGGGGACGGCGACCCAGGAGAGTGACATACGGAGGACGCCGACCCAGGACAGTGACACACAGGGGACGGCGACCCAGGACAGTGACACACAGAGGACGGCGACCCAGGAGAGTGACATACGGAGGACGGCGACCCAGGACAGTGACACACAGGGGACGGCGACCCAGGAGAGTGACACACAGAGGACGCGACCCAGGACAGTGACACACAGAGGACGGCGACCCAGGAGAGTGACATACGGAGGACGGCGACCCAGGACAGTGACACACAGGGGACGGCGACCCAGGAGAGTGACATACGGAGGACGACGAGCCAGGACAGTGACACACGGAGGACGGCGACCCAGGACAGTGACACACAGAGGACGCGACCAAGGACAGTGACGCACAGAGGACGCGACCGAGGACAGTGGCGCACAGAGGACGGCGACCCAGGACAGTGAGACACAGAGGACGCCGACCCAGGACAGTGACACACGGAGGACCGCGACCCAGGACAGTGACACATAGAGGACGCAACCCAGAACAGTGACACGCAGAGGATGGCGACCCAGGACAGTGACACACAGAGGACGGAGACCCAGGACAGTGACACACAGAGGACGCGACCCAGGACAGTGACACGCAGAGGATGGCGACCCAGGACAGTGACACACAGAGGACGGCGACCCAGGACAGTGACACACAGAGGATGGCGACCCAGAACAGTGACACGCAGAGGACGTGACCCAGGACAGTGACACACAGAGGACGCGACCCAGGACAGTGACACGCAGAGGATGGCGACCCAGGACAGTGACACACAGAGGACGGCGACCCAGCACAGTGACACACAGATGATGGCGACCCAGAACAGTGACACGCAGAGGACGCGACCCAGGACAGTGACACACAGTGGACGCGACCCAGGACAGTGACACACAGAGGACGCGACCCTGGACAGTGACGCACGGAGGACGGCGACCCAGGACAGTGACACACGGAGGACCGCGGGCCAGGACAGTGACACAGGGAGGACGGCGACCCAGGAGAGTGACATACGGAGGACGGCGACCCAGGACAGTGACACACAGGGGACGGCGACCCAGGTGAGTGACATACGGAGGACGACGAGCCAGGACAGTGACACACGGAGGACGGCGACCCAGGACAGTGACACACAGAGGACGCGACCAAGGACAGTGACGTACAGAGGACGCGACCGAGGACAGTGGCGCACAGAGGACGGCGCCCCAGGACAGTGACACACAGTGGACGGAGACCCAGGACAGTGCACACGGAGGACGGCGACCAAGGACAGTGACACACAGAGGACGCGAACCAGGACAGTGACGCACTGAGGACGGCGACCCAGGACAGTGACACACAGAGGACGGCGATCGAGGACAGTGGCACACAGGGGAAGGCGACCCAGGACAGTGACACACAGAGGACGGCGACCCAGGACAGTGACACACGGAGGACGGCGACCCAGGACAGTGACACACAGAGGACGCAACCCAGAACAGTGACACGCAGAGGATGGCGACCCAGGACAGTGACACACAGAGGACGGAGACCCAGGACAGTGACACACAGAGGACGCGACCCAGGACAGTGACACGCAGAGGATGGCGACCCAGGACAGTGACACACAGAGGACGGTGACCCAGGCCAGTGACACACAGAGGACGCGACCCAGGACAGTGACACGCAGAGGATGGCGACCCAGGACAGTGACACACAGAGGACGGCGACCCAGGACAGTGACACACAGAGGATGGCGACGCAGAACAGTGACACGCAGAGGACGCGACCCAGGACAGTGACACACAGAGGACGGTGGCCCAGGACAGTGGCACAGGGAGGACGGCGATCCAGGACAGTGACACACAGAGGACGGTGACCCAGGACAGTGACACACAGAGGACAGCGATCCAGGACAGTGACACACGGAGGACCGCTAGCCAGGACAGTGACACAGGGAGGGCGGTGAGCCAGGACAGTGACACACAGGGGACGGCGACCCAGGACAGTGACACACAAGTCACAGTGACACACGTAGGACGGCGATCCAGGGCGGTGACACACAGAGAATGGTGACCCAGGACAGTGACACACAGAGGCTGCGACCCAGGACAGTGACACACAGAGGACAGCGATCCAGGACAGTGACACACGGAGGACCGCGAGCCAGGACAGGGACACAGGGATGACGGCGAGCAAGGACAGTGACACACGGAGGACAGCGATCCAGGACAGTGACACACGGAGGACAGCGACCCAGGACAGTGACACACAGGGGACGGCGACCCAGGAGAGTGACATACGGAGGACGCCGACCCAGGACAGTGACACACAGGGGACGGCGACCCAGGACAGTGACACACAGAGGACGGCGACCCAGGAGAGTGACATACGGAGGACGGCGACCCAGGACAGTGACACACAGGGGACGGCGACCCAGGAGAGTGACACACAGAGGACGCGACCCAGGACAGTGACACACAGAGGACGGCGACCCAGGAGAGTGACATACGGAGGACGGCGACCCAGGACAGTGACACACAGGGGACGGAGACCCAGGAGAGTGACATACGGAGGACGACGATCCAGGACAGTGACACACGGAGGACGGCGACCCAGGACAGTGACACACAGAGGACGCGACCAAGGACAGTGACGCACAGAGGACGCGACCGAGGACAGTGAGACACAGAGGACGCCGACCCAGGACAGTGACACACGGAGGACCGCGACCCAGGACAGTGACACATAGAGGACGCAACCCAGAACAGTGACACGCAGAGGATGGCGACCCAGGACAGTGACACACAGAGGACGGAGACCCAGGACAGTGACACACAGAGGACGCGACCCAGGACAGTGACACGCAGAGGATGGCGACCCAGGACAGTGACACACAGAGGACGGCGACCCAGGATAGTGACACACAGAGGATGGCGACCCAGAACAGTGACACGCAGTGGACGGAGACCCAGGACAGTGCACACAGAGGACGGCGACCCAGGACAGTGACACACAGAGGACGCGACCCAGGACAGTGACGCACTGAGGACGGCGACCCAGGACAGTGACACAGGGAGGACGGCGATCCAGGACAGTGACACACAGAGGACGGTGACCCAGGACAGTGACACACAGAGGACAGCGATCCAGGACAGTGACACACGGAGGACCGCGAGCCAGGACAGTGACACAGGGAGGGCGGCGAGCCAGGACAGTGACACACAGAGGACGGAGACCCAGGACAGTGCACACAGAGGACGGCGACCCAGGACAGTGACACACAGAGGACGCGACCCAGGACAGTGACGCACTGAGGACGGCGACCCAGGAGAGTGACATACGGAGGACGGCGACCCAGGACAGTGACACACAGGGGACGGCGACCCAGGAGAGTGACACACAGAGGACGCGACCCAGGACAGTGACACACAGAGGACGGCGACCCAGGAGAGTGACATACGGAGGACGGCGACCCAGGACAGTGACACACAGGGGACGGAGACCCAGGAGAGTGACATACGGAGGACGACGATCCAGGACAGTGACACACGGAGGACGGCGACCCAGGACAGTGACACACAGAGGACGCGACCAAGGACAGTGACGCACAGAGGACGCGACCGAGGACAGTGAGACACAGAGGACGCCGACCCAGGACAGTGACACACGGAGGACCGCGACCCAGGACAGTGACACATAGAGGACGCAACCCAGAACAGTGACACGCAGAGGATGGCGACCCAGGACAGTGACACACAGAGGACGGAGACCCAGGACAGTGACACACAGAGGACGCGACCCAGGACAGTGACACGCAGAGGATGGCGACCCAGGACAGTGACTCACAGAGGACGGCGACCCAGGATAGTGACACACAGAGGATGGCGACCCAGAACAGTGACACGCAGTGGACGGAGACCCAGGACAGTGCACACAGAGGACGGCGACCCAGGACAGTGACACACAGAGGACGCGACCCAGGACAGTGACGCACTGAGGACGGCGACCCAGGACAGTGACACAGGGAGGACGGCGATCCAGGACAGTGACACACAGAGGACGGTGACCCAGGACAGTGACACACAGAGGACAGCGATCCAGGACAGTGACACACGGAGGACCGCGAGCCAGGACAGTGACACAGGGAGGGCGGCGAGCCAGGACAGTGACACACAGAGGACGGAGACCCAGGACAGTGCACACAGAGGACGGCGACCCAGGACAGTGACACACAGAGGACGCGACCCAGGACAGTGACGCACTGAGGACGGCGACCCAGGACAGTGACACAGGGAGGACGGCGACCCAGGACAGTGACACACAGAGGACAGCGATCCAGGACAGTGACACACGGAGGACCGCGAGCCAGGACAGTGACACAGGGAGGGCGGCGAGCCAGGACAGTGACACACAGAGGACGCGACTCGGGACCGTGACACACAGAGGACAACGATCCAGGACAGTGACACATGGAGGACCGTGAGCCAGGACAGTGGCACACGGGACGGCGACCCAGGACAGTGACACAGGGAGGATGGCGAGCCAGGACAGTGACACACAGGGGACGCCGACCCAGGACAGTGACACACAGAGGACGGCGACCCAGGACAGTGACACACAGAGGACAGCGATCCAGGACAGTGACACAGGGAGGACGGCGAGCCAGGTCAGTGACACACAGGGGACGGCGACCCAGGAGAGTGACATACGGAGGACGCTGACCCAGGACAGTGACACATAGGGGACGCGACCCAGGACAGTGACACACAGAGGACGGGACCCTGGACCGTGACACACAGAGGACAGCGATCCAGGACAGTGACACATGGAGGACCGCGAGCCAGGACAGTGACACACGGAGGACCGCGAGCCAGGACAGTGACACACAGAGGACGCGACCCTGGACAGTGACACGCAGAGGATGGCGACCCAGGACAGTGACACACAGAGGACGGCGACCCAGGACAGTGACACACAGAGGATGGCGACCCAGAACAGTGACACGCAGAGGACGCGACCCAGGACAGTGACACACAGAGGACGCGACCCTGGACAGTGACGCACGGAGGACGGCGACCCAGGACAGTGACACACGGAGGACCGCGGGCCAGGACAGTGACACAGGGAGGACGGCGACCCAGGAGAGTGACATACGGAGGACGGCGACCCAGGACAGTGACACACAGGGGACGGCGACCCAGGTGAGTGACATACGGAGGACGACGAGCTAGGACAGTGACACACGGAGGACGGCGACCCAGGACAGTGACACACAGAGGACGCGACCAAGGACAGTGACGTACAGTGGACGCGACCGAGGACAGTGGCGCACAGAGGACGGCGCCCCAGGACAGTGACACACAGTGGACGGAGACCCAGGACAGTGCACACGGAGGACGGCGACCAAGGACAGTGACACACAGAGGACGCGACCCAGGACAGTGACGCACTGAGGACGGCGACCCAGGACAGTGACACACAGAGGACGGCGATCGAGGACAGTGGCACACAGGGGAAGGCGACCCAGGACAGTGACACACAGAGGACGGCGACCCAGGACAGTGACACACGGAGGACGGCGACCCAGGACAGTGACACACAGAGGACGCAACCCAGAACAGTGACACGCAGAGGATGGCGACCCAGGACAGTGACACACAGAGGACGGAGACCCAGGACAGTGACACACAGAGGACGCGACCCAGTACAGTGACACGCAGAGGATGGCGACCCAGGATAGTGACACACAGAGGACGGTGACCCAGGCCAGTGACACACAGAGGATGGCGACCCAGAACAGTGACACGCAGAGGACGCGACCCAGGACAGTGACACACAGAGGACGCGACCCAGGACAGTGACGCACTGAGGACGGCGACCCAGGACAGTGACACACAGAGGACGGCGATCGAGGACAGTGGCACACAGGGGAAGGCGACCCAGGACAGTGAGACACAGAGGACGCCGACCCAGGACGGTGACACACGGAGGACGGCGACCCAGGACATTGACACACAGAGGACGCAACCCAGAACAGTGACACGCAGAGGATGGCGACCCAGGACAGTGACACACAGAGGACGGAGACCCAGGAGAGTGACACACAGAGGACGCGACCCAGGACAGTGACACGCAGAGGATGGCGACCCAGGACAGTGACACACAGAGGACGGCGACCCAGGACAGTGACACACAGAGGATGGCGACGCAGAACAGTGACACGCAGAGGACGCGACCCAGGACAGTGACACACAGAGGACGGTGGCCCAGGACAGTGGCACAGGGAGGACGGCGATCCAGGACAGTGACACACAGAGGACGGTGACCCAGGACAGTGACACACAGAGGACAGCGATCCAGGACAGTGACACACGGAGGACCGCGAGCCAGTACAGTGACACAGGGAGGGCGGCGAGCCAGGACAGTGACACACAGGGGACGGCGACCCAGGACAGTGACACACAAGTCACAGTGACACACGTAGGACGGCGATCCAGGGCGGTGACACACAGAGAATGGTGACCCAGGACAGTGACACACAGAGGCTGCGACCCAGGACAGTGACACACAGAGGACAGCGATCCAGGACAGTGACACACGGAGGACCGCGAGCCAGGACAGGGACACACGGATGACGGCGAGCAAGGACAGTGACACACGGAGGACAGCGATCCAGGACAGTGACACACGGAGGACAGCGACCCAGGACAGTGACACACAGGGGACGGCGACCCAGGAGAGTGACATACGGAGGACGCCGACCCAGGACAGTGACACACAGGGGACGGCGACCCAGGACAGTGACACACAGAGGACGGCGACCCAGGAGAGTGACATACGGAGGACGGCGACCCAGGACAGTGACACACAGGGGACGTCGACCCAGGAGAGTGACACACAGAGGACGCGATCCAGGACAGTGACACACGGAGGACCGCGAGCCAGGACAGTGACACAGGGAGGGCGGCGAGCCAGGGCAGTGACACACAGGGGCCGGCGACCCAGGACAGTGACACACAAGTCACAGTGACACACGTAGGACGGCGATCCAGGGCGGTGACACACAGAGGACGCGACCAAGGACAGTGACGCACAGAGGACGCGACCGAGGACAGTGGCGCACAGAGGACGGCGACCCAGGACAGTGAGACACAGAGGACGCCGACCCAGGACAGTGACACACGGAGGACCGCGACCCAGGACAGTGACACATAGAGGACGCAACCCAGAACAGTGACACGCAGAGGATGGCGACCCAGGACAGTGACACACAGAGGACGGAGACCCAGGACAGTGACACACAGAGGACGCGACCCAGGACAGTGACACGCAGAGGATGGCGACCCAGGACAGTGACACACGGAGGACGGCGACCCAGGACAGTGACACACAGAGGACGCGACCAAGGACAGTGACGTACAGAGGACGCGACCGAGGACAGTGGCGCACAGAGGACGGCGCCCCAGGACAGTGACACACAGTGGACGGAGACCCAGGACAGTGCACACGGAGGACGGCGACCAAGGACAGTGACACACAGAGGACGCGACCCAGGACAGTGACGCACTGAGGACGGCGACCCAGGACAGTGACACACAGAGGACGGCGATCGAGGACAGTGGCACACAGGGGAAGGCGACCCAGGACAGTGACACACAGAGGACGGCGACCCAGGACAGTGACACACGGAGGACGGCGACCCAGGACAGTGACACACAGAGGACGCAACCCAGAACAGTGACACGCAGAGGATGGCGACCCAGGACAGTGACACACAGAGGACGGAGACCCAGGACAGTGACACACAGAGGACGCGACCCAGTACAGTGACACGCAGAGGATGGCGACCCAGGATAGTGACACACAGAGGACGGTGACCCAGGCCAGTGACACACAGAGGATGGCGACCCAGAACAGTGACACGCAGAGGACGCGACCCAGGACAGTGACACACAGAGGACGCGACCCAGGACAGTGACGCACTGAGGACGGCGACCCAGGACAGTGACACACAGAGGACGGCGATCGAGGACAGTGGCACACAGGGGAAGGCGACCCAGGACAGTGAGACACAGAGGACGCCGACCCAGGACGGTGACACACGGAGGACGGCGACCCAGGACATTGACACACAGAGGACGCAACCCAGAACAGTGACACGCAGAGGATGGCGACCCAGGACAGTGACACACAGAGGACGGAGACCCAGGAGAGTGACACACAGAGGACGCGACCCAGGACAGTGACACGCAGAGGATGGCGACCCAGGACAGTGACACACAGAGGACGGCGACCCAGGACAGTGACACACAGAGGATGGCGACGCAGAACAGTGACACGCAGAGGACGCGACCCAGGACAGTGACACACAGAGGACGGTGGCCCAGGACAGTGGCACAGGGAGGACGGCGATCCAGGACAGTGACACACAGAGGACGGTGACCCAGGACAGTGACACACAGAGGACAGCGATCCAGGACAGTGACACACGGAGGACCGCGAGCCAGTACAGTGACACAGGGAGGGCGGCGAGCCAGGACAGTGACACACAGGGGACGGCGACCCAGGACAGTGACACACAAGTCACAGTGACACACGTAGGACGGCGATCAGGGGCGGTGACACACAGAGAATGGTGACCCAGGACAGTGACACACAGAGGCTGCGACCCAGGACAGTGACACACAGAGGACAGCGATCCAGGACAGTGACACACGGAGGACCGCGAGCCAGGACAGGGACACACGGATGACGGCGAGCAAGGACAGTGACACACGGAGGACAGCGATCCAGGACAGTGACACACGGAGGACAGCGACCCAGGACAGTGACACACAGGGGACGGCGACCCAGGAGAGTGACATACGGAGGACGCCGACCCAGGACAGTGACACACAGGGGACGGCGACCCAGGACAGTGACACACAGAGGACGGCGACCCAGGAGAGTGACATACGGAGGACGGCGACCCAGGACAGTGACACACAGGGGACGGCGACCCAGGAGAGTGACACACAGAGGACGCGATCCAGGACAGTGACACACGGAGGACCGCGAGCCAGGACAGTGACACAGGGAGGGCGGCGAGCCAGGACAGTGACACACAGGGGCCGGCGACCCAGGACAGTGACACACAAGTCACAGTGACACACGTAGGACGGCGATCCAGGGCGGTGACACACAGAGGACGCGACCAAGGACAGTGACGCACAGAGGACGCGACCGAGGACAGTGGCGCACAGAGGACGGCGACCCAGGACAGTGAGACACAGAGGACGCCGACCCAGGACAGTGACACACGGAGGACCGCGACCCAGGACAGTGACACATAGAGGACGCAACCCAGAACAGTGACACGCAGAGGATGGCGACCCAGGACAGTGACACACAGAGGACGGAGACCCAGGACAGTGACACACAGAGGACGCGACCCAGGACAGTGACACGCAGAGGATGGCGACCCAGGACAGTGACACGCAGAGGATGGCGACCCAGGACAGTGACACACAGGGGACGCCGACCCAGGACAGTGACACACAGAGGATGGCGACCCAGAACAGTGACACACAGAGGACGGAGACCCTGGACAGTGACACACAGAGGACGCGACCCAGGACAGTGACACACTGAGGACGGCGACCCAGGACAGTGACACACAGAGGATGGCGACCCAGGACAGTGACACACAGAGGACGGCGACCCAGGACAGTGACACACAGAGGATGGCGACCCAGAACAGTGACACGCAGAGGACGCGACCCAGGACAGTGACACACAGTGGACGGAGACCCAGGACAGTGCACACAGAGGGTGGCGACCCAGGACAGTGACACACAGAGGACGCGACCCAGGACAGTGACGCACTGAGGACGGCGACCCAGGACAGTGACACAGGGAGGACGGCGATCCAGGACAGTGACACACAGAGGACGGTGACCCAGGACAGTGACACACAGAGGACAGCGATCCAGGACAGTGACACACGGAGGACCGCGAGCCAGGACAGTGACACAGGGAGGGCGGCAAGCCAGGACAGTGACACACAGAGGGCGCGACTCGGGACCGTGACACACAGAGGACAGCGATCCAGGACAGTGACACATGGAGGACCGCGAGCCAGGACAGTGGCACACGGGACGGCGACCCAGGACAGTGACACAGGGAGGATGGCGAGCCAGGACAGTGACACACAGGGGACGCCGACCCAGGACAGTGACACACAGAGGACGGCGACCCAGGACAGTGACACACAGAGGACAGCGATCCAGGACAGTGACACAGGGAGGACGGCGAGCCAGGACAGTGACACACAGGGGACGGCGACCCAGGAGAGTGACATACGGAGGACGCTGACCCAGGACAGTGACACACAGGGGACGCGACCCAGGACAGTGACACACAGAGGACGCGACCCGGGACCGTGACACACAGAGGACAGCGATCCAGGACAGTGACACATGGAGGACCGCGAGCCAGGACAGTGACACACGGAGGACCGCGAGCCAGGACAGTGACACACAGAGGACGCGACCCTGGACAGTGACACGCAGAGGATGGCGACCCAGGACAGTGACACACAGAGGACGGCGACCCAGGACAGTGACACACAGAGGATGGCAACCCAGAACAGTGACACGCAGAGGACGCGACCCAGGACAGTGACACACAGAGGACGCGACCCAGGACAGTGACGCACGGAGGACGGCGACCCAGGACAGTGACACACGGAGGACCGCGGGCTATGGACAGTGACACAGGGAGGACGGCGACCCAGGAGAGTGACATACGGAGGACGGCGACCCAGGACAGTGACACACAGGGGACGGCGACCCAGGTGAGTGACATACGGAGGACGACGAGCCAGGACAGTGACACACGGAGGACGGCGACCCAGGACAGTGACACACAGAGGACGCGACCAAGGACAGTGACGTACAGAGGACGCGACCGAGGACAGTGGCGCACAGAGGACGGCGCCCAAGGACAGTGACACACAGTGGACGGAGACCCAGGACAGTGCACACGGAGGACGGCGACCAAGGACAGTGACACACAGAGGACGCGACCCAGGACAGTGACGCACTGAGGACGGCGACCCAGGACAGTGACACACAGAGGACGGCGATCGAGGACAGTGGCACACAGGGGAAGGCGACCCAGGACAGTGACACACAGAGGACGGCGACCCAGGACAGTGACATACGGAGGACGGCGACCCAGGACAGTGACACACAGAGGACGCAACCCAGAACAGTGACACGCAGAGGATGGCGACCCAGGACAGTGACACACAGAGGACGGAGACCCAGGACATTGACACACAGAGGACGCAACCCAGGACAGTGACACGCAGAGGATGGCGACCCAGGACAGTGACACACAGAGGACGGTGACCCAGGCCAGTGACACACAGAGGATGGCGACCCAGAACAGTGACACGCAGAGGACGCGACCCAGGACAGTGACACACAGAGGACGCGACCCAGGACAGTGACGCACTGAGGACGGCGACCCAGGACAGTGACACACAGAGGACGGCGATCGTGGACAGTGGCACACAGGGGAAGGCGACCCAGGACAGTGAGACACAGAGGACGCCGACCCAGGACGGTGACACACGGAGGACGGCGACCCAGGACATTGACACACAGAGGACGCAACCCAGAACAGTGACACGCAGAGGATGGCGACCCAGGACAGTGACACACAGAGGACGGAGACCCAGGAGAGTGACACACAGAGGACGCGACCCAGGACAGTGACACGCAGAGGACGGCGACCCAGGACAGTGACACACAGAGGACGGCGACCCAGGACAGTGACACACAGAGGATGGCGACGCAGAACAGTGACACGCAGAGGACGCGACCCAGGACAGTGACACACAGAGGACGGTGGCCCAGGACAGTGGCACAGGGAGGACGGCGATCCAGGACAGTGACACACAGAGGACGGTGACCCAGGACAGTGACACACAGAGGACAGCGATCCAGGACAGTGACACACGGAAGACCGCGAGCCAGGACAGTGACACAGGGAGGGCGGCGAGCCAGGACAGTGACACAGGGAGGGCGGCGAGCCAGGACAGTGACACACAGGGGACGGCGACCCAGGACAGTGACACACAAGTCACAGTGACACACGTAGGACGGCGATCCAGGGCGGTGACACACAGAGAATGGTGACCCAGGACAGTGACACACAGAGGCTGCGACCCAGGACAGTGACACACAGAGGACAGCGATCCAGGACAGTGACACACGGAGGACCGCGAGCCAGGACAGGGACACAGGGATGACGGCGAGCAAGGACAGTGACACACGGAGGACAGCGATCCAGGACAGTGACACACGGAGGACAGCGACCCAGGACAGTGACACACAGGGGACGGCGACCCAGGAGAGTGACATACGGAGGACGCCGACCCAGGACAGTGACACACAGGGGACGGCGACCCAGGACAGTGACACACAGAGGACGGCGACCCAGGAGAGTGACATACGGAGGACGGCGACCCAGGACAGTGACACACAGGGGACGGCGACCCAGGAGAGTGACACACAGAGGACGCGACCCAGGACAGTGACACACAGAGGACGGCGACCCAGGAGAGTGACATACGGAGGACGGCGACCCAGGACAGTGACACACAGGGGACGGCGACCCAGGAGAGTGTCATACGGAGGACGACGAGCCAGGACAGTGACACACGGAGGACGGCGACCCAGGACAGTGACACACAGAGGACGCGACCAAGGACAGTGACGCACAGAGGACGCGACCGAGGACAGTGGCGCACAGAGGACGGCGACCCAGGACAGTGAGACACAGAGGACGCCGACCCAGGACAGTGACACACGGAGGACCGCGACCCAGGACAGTGACACATAGAGGACGCAACCCAGAACAGTGACACGCAGAGGATGGCGACCCAGGACAGTGACACACAGAGGACGGAGACCCAGGACAGTGACACACAGAGGACGCGACCCAGGACAGTGACACGCAGAGGATGGCGACCCAGGACAGTGACACACAGAGGACGGCGACCCAGGACAGTGACACACAGAGGATGGCGACCCAGAACAGTGACACGCAGAGGACGTGACCCAGGACAGTGACACACAGAGGACGCGACCCAGGACAGTGACACGCAGAGGATGGCGACCCAGGACAGTGACACACAGAGGACGGCGACCCAGCACAGTGACACACAGAGGATGGCGACCCAGAACAGTGACACGCAGAGGACGCGATCCAGGACAGTGACACACAGTGGACGGAGACCCAGGACAGTGCACACAGAGGACGGCGACCCAGGACAGTGACACACAGAGGACGCGACCCAGGACAGTGACGCACTGAGGACGGCGACCCAGGACAGTGACACAGGGAGGACGGCGATCCAGGACAGTGACACACAGAGGACGGTGACCCAGGACAGTGACACACAGAGGACAGCGATCCAGGACAGTGACACACGGAGGACCGCGAGCCAGGACAGTGACACAGGGAGGGCGGCGAGCCAGGACAGTGACACACAGAGGACGCGACTCGGGACCGTGACACACAGAGGACACCGATCCAGGACAGTGACACATGGAGGACCGCGAGCCAGGTCAGTGGCACACGGGACGGCGACCCAGGACAGTGACACAGGGAGGATGGCGAGCCAGGACAGTGACACACAGGGGACGCCGACCCAGGACAGTGACACACAGAGGACGGCGACCCAGGACAGTGACACACAGAGGACAGCGATCCAGGACAGTGACACAGGGAGGACGGCGAGCCAGGACAGTGACACACAGGGGACGGCGACCCAGGAGAGTGACATACGGAGGACGCTGACCCAGGACAGTGACACACAGGGGACGCGACCCAGGACAGTGACACACAGAGGACGCGACCCTGGACCGTGACACACAGAGGACAGCGATCCAGGACAGTGACACATGGAGGACCGCGAGCCAGGACAGTGACACACGGAGGACCGCGAGCCAGGACAGTGACACACAGAGGACGCGACCCTGGACAGTGACACGCAGAGGATGGCGACCCAGGACAGTGACACACAGAGGACGGCGACCCAGGACAGTGACACACAGAGGATGGCGACCCAGAACAGTGACACGCAGAGGACGCGACCCAGGACAGTGACACACAGAGGACGCGACCCTGGACAGTGACGCACGGAGGACGGCGACCCAGGACAGTGACACACGGAGGACCGCGGGCCAGGACAGTGACACAGGGAGGACGGCGACCCAGGAGAGTGACATACGGAGGACGGCGACCCAGGACAGTGACACACAGGGGACGGCGACCCAGGTGAGTGACATACGGAGGACGACGAGCCAGGACAGTGACACACGGAGGACGGCGACCCAGGACAGTGACACACAGAGGACGCGACCAAGGACAGTGACGTACAGAGGACGCGACCGAGGACAGTGGCGCACAGAGGACGGCGCCCCAGGACAGTGACACACAGTGGACGGAGACCCAGGACAGTGCACACGGAGGACGGCGACCAAGGACAGTGACACACAGAGGACGCGACCCAGGACAGTGACGCACTGAGGACGGCGACCCAGGACAGTGACACACAGAGGACGGCGATCGAGGACAGTGGCACACAGGGGAAGGCGACCCAGGACAGTGACACACAGAGGACGGCGACCCAGGACAGTGACACACGGAGGACGGCGACCCAGGACAGTGACACACAGAGGACGCAACCCAGAACAGTGACACGCAGAGGATGGCGACCCAGGACAGTGACACACAGAGGACGGAGACCCAGGACAGTGACACACAGAGGACGCGACCCAGGACAGTGACACGCAGAGGATGGCGACCCAGGACAGTGACACACAGAGGACGGTGACCCAGGCCAGTGACACACAGAGGACGCGACCCAGGACAGTGACAGGCAGAGGGTGGCGACCCAGGACAGTGACACACAGAGGACGGCGACCCAGGACAGTGACACACAGAGGATGGCGACGCAGAACAGTGACACGCAGAGGACGCGACCCAGGACAGTGACAGACAGAGGACGGAGGCCCAGGACAGTGGCACAGGGAGGACGGCGATCCAGGACAGTGACACACAGAGGACGGTGACCCAGGACAGTGACACACAGAGGACAGCGATCCAGGACAGTGACACACGGAGGACCGCGAGCCAGGACAGTGACACAGGGAGGGCGGTGAGCCAGGAGAGTGACACACAGGGGACGGCGACCCAGGACAGTGACACACAAGTCACAGTGACACACGTAGGACGGCGATCCAGGGCGGTGACACACAGAGAATGGTGACCCAGGACAGTGACACACAGAGGCTGCGACCCAGGACAGTGACACACAGAGGACAGCGATCCAGGACAGTGACACACGGAGGACAGCGACCCAGGACAGTGACACACAGGGGACGGCGACCCAGGAGAGTGACATACGGAGGACGCCGACCCAGGACAGTGACACACAGGGGACGGCGACCCAGGACAGTGACACACAGAGGACGGCGACCCAGGAGAGTGACATACGGAGGACGGCGACCCAGGACAGTGACACACAGGGGACGGCGACCCAGGACAGTGACACACAGAGGACGGCGACCCAGGAGAGTGACATACGGAGGACGGCGACCCAGGACAGTGACACACAGGGGACGGCGACCCAGGAGAGTGACACACAGTGGACGGCGACCCAGGACAGTGACACACAGAGGACGGCGACCCAGGAGAGTGACATACGGAGGACGGCGACCCAGGACAGTGACACACAGGGGACGGCGACCCAGGAGAGTGACATACGGAGGACGACGATCCAGGACAGTGACACACGGAGGACGGCGACCCAGGACAGTGACGCACAGAGGACGCGACCGAGGACAGTGGCGCACAGAGGACGGCGACCCAGGACAGTGACACACAGGGGACGGCGACCCAGGAGAGTGACATACGGAGGACGACGATCCAGGACAGTGACAAACAGAGGACGCGACCAAGGACAGTGACGCACAGAGGACGCGACCGAGGACAGTGGCGCACAGAGGACGGCGACCCAGGACAGTGAGACACAGAGGACGCCGACCCAGGACAGTGACACACGGAGGACCGCGACCCAGGACAGTGACACATAGAGGACGCAACCCAGAACAGTGACACGCAGAGGATGGCGACCGAGGACAGTGACACACAGAGGACGAAGACCCAGGACAGTGACACACAGAGGACGCGACCCAGGACAGTGACACGCAGAGGATGGCGACCCAGGACAGTGACACACAGAGGACGGCGACCCAGGACAGTGACACACAGAGGACGGCGACCCAGAACAGTGACACGCAGAGGACGTGACCCAGGACAGTGACACACAGAGGACGCGACCCAGGACAGTGACACGCAGAGGATGGCGACCCAGGACAGTGACACACAGAGGACGGCGACCCAGCACAGTGACACACAGAGGATGGCGACCCAGAACAGTGACACGCAGAGGACGCGACCCAGGACAGTGACACACAGTGGACGGAGACCCAGGACAGTGCAGACAGAGGACGGCGACCCAGGACAGTGACACACAGAGGACGCGACCCAGGACAGTGACGCACTGAGGACGGCGACCCAGGACAGTGACACAGGGAGGACGGCGATCCAGGACAGTGACACACAGAGGACGGTGACCCAGGACAGTGACACACAGAGGACAGCGATCCAGGACAGTGACACACGGAGGACCGCGAGCCAGGACAGTGACACAGGGAGGGCGGCGAGCCAGGACAGTGACACACAGAGGACGCGACTCGGGACCGTGACACAGAGGACAACTATCCAGGAGAGTGACACATGGAGGACCGCGAGCCAGGACAGTGGCACACGGGACGGCGACCCAGGACAGTGACACAGGGAGGATGGCGAGCCAGGACAGTGACACACAGGGGACGCCGACCCAGGACAGTGACACACAGAGGACGGCGACCCAGGACAGTGACACACAGAGGACGGCGACCCAGGACAGTGACACACAGAGGACGGCGACCCAGGACAGTGACACACAGAGGACAGCGATCCAGGACAGTGACACAGGGAGGACGGCGAGCCAGGACAGTGACACACAGGGGACGGCGACCCAGGAGAGTGACATACGGAGGACGCTGACCCAGGACAGTGACACACAGGGGATGCGACCCAGGACAGTGACACACAGAGGACGCGACCCTGGACCGTGACACACAGAGGACAGCGATCCAGGACAGTGACACATGGAGGACCGCGAGCCAGGACAGTGACACACGGAGGACCGCGAGCCAGGACAGTGACACACAGAGGACGCGACCTTGGACAGTGACACGCAGAGGATGGCGACCCAGGACAGTGACACACAGAGGACGGCGACCCAGGACAGTGACACACAGAGGATGGCGACCCAGAACAGTGACACGCAGAGGACGCGACCCAGGACAGTGACACACAGAGGACGCGACCCTGGACAGTGACGCACGGAGGACGGCGACCCAGGACAGTGACACACGGAGGACCGCGGGCCAGGACAGTGACACAGGGAGGACGGCGACCCAGGAGAGTGACATACGGAGGACGGCGACCCAGGACAGTGACACACAGGGGACGGCGACCCAGGTGAGTGACATACGGAGGACGACGAGCCAGGACAGTGACACACGGAGGACGGCGACCCAGGACAGTGACACACAGAGGACGCGACCAAGGACAGTGACGTACAGAGGACGCGACCGAGGACAGTGGCGCACAGAGGACGGCGCCCCAGGACAGTGACACACAGTGGACGGAGACCCAGGACAGTGCACACGGAGGACGGCGACCAAGGACAGTGACACACAGAGGACGCGACCCAGGACAGTGACGCACTGAGGACGGCGACCCAGGACAGTGACACACAGAGGACGGCGATCGAGGACAGTGGCACACAGGGGAAGGCGACCCAGGACAGTGACACACAGAGGACGGCGACCCAGGACAGTGACACACGGAGGACGGCGACCCAGGACAGTGACACACAGAGGACGCAACCCAGAACAGTGACACGCAGAGGATGGCGACCCAGGACAGTGACACACAGAGGACGGAGACCCAGGACAGTGACACACAGAGGACGCGACCCAGGACAGTGACACGCAGAGGATGGCGACCCAGGACAGTGACACACAGAGGACGGTGACCCAGGCCAGTGACACACAGAGGATGGCGACCCAGAACAGTGACACGCAGAGGACGCGACCCAGGACAGTGACACACAGAGGACGTGACCCAGGACAGTGACGCACTGAGGACGCCGACCCAGGACAGTGACACACAGAGGACGGCGATCGAGGACAGTGGCACACAGGGGAAGGCGACCCAGGACAGTGAGACACAGAGGACGCCGACCCAGGACGGTGATACACGGAGGACGGCGACCCAGGACATTGACACACAGAGGACGCAACCCAGAACAGTGACACGCAGAGGATGGCGACCCAGGACAGAGACACACAGAGGACGGCGACCCAGGACAGTGACACACAGAGGATGGCGACGCAGAACAGTGACACGCAGAGGACGCGACCCAGGACAGTGACACACAGAGGACGGTGGCCCAGGACAGTGGCACAGGGAGGACGGCGATCCAGGACAGTGACACACAGAGGACGGTGACCCAGGACAGTGACACACAGAGGACAGCGATCCAGGACAGTGACACACGGAGGACCGCGAGCCAGGACAGTGACACAGGGAGGGCTGCGAGCCAGGACAGTGACACACAGGGGACGGCGACCCAGGGCGGTGACACACAAGTCACAGTGACACACGTAGGACGGCGATCCAGGGCGGTGACACACAGAGAATGGTGACCCAGGACAGTGACACACAGAGGACGCAACCCAGAACAGTGACACGCAGAGGATGGCGACCCAGGACAGTGACACACGGAGGACGGAGACCCAGGAGAGTGACACACAGAGGACGCGACCCAGGACAGTGACACGCAGAGGATGGCGACCCAGGACAGTGACACACAGAGGACGGCGACCCAGGACAGTGACACACAGAGGATGGCGACGCAGAACAGTGACACGCAGAGGACGCGACCCAGGACAGTGACACACAGAGGACGGTGGCCCAGGACAGTGGCACAGGGAGGACGGCGATCCAGGACAGTGACACACAGAGGACGGTGACCCAGGACAGTGACACACAGAGGACAGCGATCCAGGACAGTGACACACGGAGGACCGCGAGCCAGGACAGGGACACACGGATGACGGCGAGCAAGGACAGTGACACACGGAGGACAGCGATCCAGGACAGTGACACACGGAGGACAGCGACCCAGGACAGTGACACACAGGGGACGGCGACCCAGGAGAGTGACATACGGAGGACGCCGACCCAGGACAGTGACACACAGGGGACGGCGACCCAGGACAGTGACACACAGAGGACGGCGACCCAGGAGAGTGACATACGGAGGACGGCGACCCAGGACAGTGACACACAGGGGACGGCGACCCAGGAGAGTGACACACAGAGGACGCGATCCAGGACAGTGACACACGGAGGACCGCGAGCCAGGACAGTGACACAGGGAGGGCGGCGAGCCAGGACAGTGACACACAGGGGACGGCGACCCAGGACAGTGACACACAAGTCACAGTGACACACGTAGGACGGCGATCCAGGGCGGTGACACACAGAGGACGCGACCAAGGACAGTGACGCACAGAGGACGCGACCGAGGACAGTGGCGCACAGAGGACGGCGACCCAGGACAGTGAGACACAGAGGACGCCGACCCAGGACAGTGACACACGGAGGACCGCGACCCAGGACAGTGAAACATAGAGGACGCAACCCAGAACAGTGACACGCAGTGGATGGCGACCCAGGACAGTGACACACAGAGGACGGAGACCCAGGACAGTGACACACAGAGGACGCGACCCAGGACAGTGACACGCAGAGGATGGCGACCTAGGACAGTGACACACAGAGGACGGCGACCCAGGACAGTGACACACAGAGGATGGCGACCCAGAACAGTGACACGCAGAGGATGTGACCCAGGACAGTGACACACAGAGGACGCGACCCAGGACAGTGACACGCAGAGGATGGCGACCCAGGACAGTGACACACAGAGGACGGCGACCCAGGACAGTGACACACAGAGGATGGCGACCCAGAACAGTGACACGCAGAGGACGCGACCCAGGACAGTGACACACAGTGGACGGAGACCCAGGACAGTGCACACAGAGGACGGCGACCCAGGACAGTGACACACAGAGGACGCGACCCAGGACAGTGACGCACTGAGGACGGCGACCCAGGACAGTGACACAGGGA